>NC_062566.1:0-1500000 GCF_022837055.1 Prionailurus viverrinus
ACCAACAGAGCTACCCAGGCAACGCCATCTGATTTGTGGTTTTAAAGGATCATTCTGGCGTGTTAGTGAAGTGAAGGGCAGGTGGTAGGGGCGGGGACAGAAGCAGGGAGAGTGGAGGAGATTCAGTGTCTGGTGAGGAGACTAGGGTGGCTTGTGGTAAAGGAGAAGGGCAGCAGGGCAGGGCTGGGACGGGGCGAGGGGGGCCAGCTGGCAGGACTTGCTGACGGGCCAGAGGCAGCCAGGAGCAAGGGAAGCAGAGGAAGGGAGGAAGGAAGGGAGGGAGGGAGGGAGGGAGGGAGGGAGGGAGGGAGGGAGGAAGGAAGGGAGGGAGGGAGGGAGGGAGGGAGGGAGGGAGGGAGGAAGGAAGGGAGGGAGGGAGGGAGGGAGGGAGGAAGGAAGGGAGGGAGGGAGGGAGGGAGGGAGGGAGGGAGGGAGGAAGGGAGGGAGGGAGGGAGGGAGGGAGGAAGGAAGGGAGGGAGGGAGGGAGGGAGGGAGGAAGGGAGGGAGGGAGGGAGGGAGGGAGGGAGGGAGGAAGGGAGGGAGGGAGGAAGGAAGGGAGGAAGGGAGGGAGGAAGGGAGGGAGGGAGGAAGGAAGGGAGGGAGGAAGGAAGGGAGGGAGGGAGGGAGGGAGGGAGGGAGGGAGGGAGGGAGGGAGGGAGGAAGGGAGGGAGGGAGGGAGGAAGGGAGGGAGGGAGGGAGGGAGGGAGGGAGGGAGGGAGGAAGGAAGGGAGGAGGAAGGAGGGAGGGAGGAAGGGAGGGAGGGAGGAAGGGAGGGAGGGAGGGAGGAAGGGAGGGAGGGAGGAAGGGAGGGAGGGAGGGAGGAAGGGAGGGAGGGAGGAAGGAAGGGAGGGAGGGAGGGAGGAAGGGAGGGAGGGAGGAAGGAAGGGAGGGAGGGAGGGAGGAAGGAAGGGAGGAAGGGAGGGAGGGAGGGAGGGAGGGAGGGAGGGAGGGAGGAAGGGAGGGAGGGAGGAAGGGAGGGAGGGAGGGAGGAAGGGAGGGAGGGAGGAAGGGAGGGAGGGAGGGAGGGAGGGAGGGAGGGAGGGAGGAAGGAAGGGAGGGAGGGAGGGAGGAAGGGAGGGAGGGAGGGAGGGAGGGAGGGAGGGAGGGAGGAAGGAAGGAAGGGAGGGAGGGAGGGAGGGAGGGAGGGAGGGAGGAAGGGAGGGAGGGAGGAAGGGAGGGAGGGAGGGAGGGAGGGAGGGAGGGAGGGAGGAAGGGAGGGAGGGAGGGAGGGAGGGAGGGAGGGAGGGAGGAAGGAAGGGAGGGAGGAAGGGAGGGAGGGAGGAAGGGAGGGAGGGAGGAAGGGAGGGAGGGAGGGAGGAAGGGAGGGAGGGAGGAAGGAGGGAGGGAGGGAGGAAGGGAGGGAGGGAGGAAGGAAGGGAGGGAGGGAGGGAGGGAGGGAGGGAGGGAGGAAGGAAGGGAGGGAGGGAGGGAGGAAGGAAGGGAGGAAGGGAGGGAGGGAGGGAGGGAGGGAGGGAGGAAGGGAGGGAGGGAGGAAGGGAGGGAGGGAGGAAGGGAGGGAGGGAGGGAGGAAGGGAGGGAGGGAGGAAGGGAGGGAGGGAGGGAGGGAGGGAGGGAGGGAGGAAGGGAGGGAGGGAGGGAGGGAGGAAGGGAGGGAGGGAGGGAGGGAGGGAGGGAGGGAGGGAGGGAGGAAGGGAGGGAGGAAGGGAGGGAGGGAGGGAGGGAGGGAGGGAGGGAGGGAGGGAGGAAGGGAGGGAGGGAGGGAGGGAGGGAGGAAGGGAGGGAGGGAGGGAGGGAGGAAGGGAGGGAGGGAGGGAGGGAGGGAGGGAGGAAGGGAGGGAGGAAGGGAGGAAGGGAGGGAGGAAGGGAGGGAGGGAGGGAGGGAGGGAGGGAGGGAGGAAGGGAGGGAGGGAGGGAGGAAGGAAGGGAGGGAGGGAGGAAGGGAGGGAGGGAGGAAGGGAGGGAGGGAGGGAGGAAGGGAGGGAGGGAGGGAGGGAGGGAGGGAGGGAGGGAGGAAGGGAGGGAGGGAGGAAGGGAGGGAGGGAGGAAGGGAGGGAGGGAGGGAGGAAGGGAGGGAGGGAGGGAGGGAGGGAGGGAGGGAGGAAGGGAGGGAGGAAGGAAGGGAGGGAGGAAGGGAGGGAGGGAGGGAGGGAGGGAGGGAGGGAGGGAGGAAGGGAGGGAGGGAGGGAGGGAGGGAGGAAGGAAGGGAGGGAGGGAGGAAGGGAGGGAGGGAGGAAGGGAGGGAGGGAGGAAGGGAGGGAGGGAGGGAGGAAGGGAGGGAGGGAGGGAGGGAGGGAGGGAGGGAGGAAGGGAGGGAGGAAGGAAGGGAGGAAGGAAGGGAGGGAGGGAGGGAGGGAGGGAGGAAGGGAGGGAGGAAGGGAGGGAGGGAGGGAGGAAGGGAGGGAGGAGGGAGGGAGGGAGGGAGGGAGGGAGGGAGGGAGGGAGGAAGGGAGGGAGGGAGGGAGGGAGGGAGGGAGGAAGGGAGGGAGGGAGGGAGGGAGGGAGGGAGGGAGGAAGGGAGGGAGGGAGGAGGAAGGAAGGGAGGGAGGGAGGGAGGGGAGGGAGGGAGGAAGGGAGGGAGGGAGGGAGGGAGGGAGGGAGGGAGGGAGGAAGGGAGGGAGGAAGGAAGGGAGGAAGGAGGGAGGGAGGGAGGGAGGGAGGGAGGGAGGAAGGAGGGAGGGAGGGAGGGAGGGAGGGGAGGGAGGGGAGGAAGGAAGGGAGGAAGGAAGGAAGGGAGGAGGGAGGGAGGGAGGGAGGAAGGAAGGAAGGAAGATTCCTGAGTTTTGTCTGAACACTTCATGGAAGACGATGGTACCATTTCCTGAGAAAGGGAAGAATCAGAAGCAACCAGGAGGGCGTCAGGGCTTGGTGTGATGGGTTTGAGATGCCCCTTAGGCACCCGAGTGAAAGAAAGGTCAAGGCGGCAGTTGGATGGGTCAGACTGGAGTTTGGGGCGAGGTCAGGACTGCAGCACGGGGTCTGGGTGACACATAAAACATTTAAGCAACAGGGCTGGTGCGACGCCCCCCAGAAGAGGGCCCAGGCTGCCAACATGGAGGCTGAAATGATGTCGATAATCCTCAAAGATTATCCCCTTGGGGAAAACGAGGCAAAGAGCCAGGGGTCTAGGTCAATGTGCCCATCAGCCTGCTCAAAGTCAGTTCACCTTAGGCAGCTCAGGGCTCCATTCACCTAAATTTGTACTTTCTCAGCAAAAACGCATGGAGCACATTTGCCACATTTCGTTTAAATAAATGCTTTTGTGTTTCAGCATTCCTTTCTCTTTGGTCTCATCTTAAACATCTTAAGGGATTTGAGACAATTTATCGGAGAGCACATTGTCTTAATTGGCTTTAAAAAAAAAAAACACCTTTGGGGCGCCTGGGTGGCGCAGTCGGTTAAGCGTCCGACTTCAGCCAGGTCACAATCTCGCGGTCCGTGAGTTCGAGCCCCGCGTCAGGCTCTGGGCTGATGGCTCAGAGCCTGGAGCCTGCTTCCGATTCTGTGTCTCCCTCTCTCTCTGCCCCTCCCCCGTTCATGCTCTGTCTCTCTCTGTCCCAAAAATAAACGTTGAAAAAAAAATTAAAAAAAAAAAACACCTTTGAAATCAACACACTGATATTATAACCAAAAAGATGCAAATATTCCCCAGTTTCCTAAGCTGTCCAGTGAAACGTGGCAAACCGCGGCAAGCATGTCTTTTGGTGACTCTAGTGTTGGTCCGATGGGCTAGGACCTTGGAACGGGCTCTGGAACCCAGGAGTGCTGGGCCTTCTGGAAGGAGCTCAGGACTGATGGGTGCCTTAGAGTCACGTTTACTTTGGAAAATACATTTCAGATATAGGGAGGTGGGTGGCGGTCGCAGGGGTGGGGCGGGAGATAAGATGATGTCGTGTAAGGAACCCTGACCAGGAAAGAAGAAACTTGGATTCTAAGTCCTGATTTATGCTGCGGGGTCCTGGCAAGCTATTCCCACTCTCAAGCCTGTTTCTACGTGAAGGGAGAGAGGTGGACCATCTGTAGATTTTGTGAGTCTCTAAGCTGATAAAGACCCCGAGGCCTCGGGAGGTAGAAGGTGCCCGACAGAGGCCACCCTCCCTGGCACGACCCAGGCAAAGAGCGCGTCCCCGAAGGGAGCGTCTCTGGGACAGCGGCCTTTGGTGACCGTGGGAGAAGTGCCGCGCGTCTCTTTTTCTGACTGAATAGGAGCCACGGGGACCCAGGACACCCGCCCTCCTTGGAGATGCTGCTGGTGAGCGTGGGGGCAGGGCGCTGCAGGACCTACCTGGCTCACAAAGATGTTTCCAGCCACACTCAGGGTCTCAGTGGCCATGGTGCCCATGGTGGCCTGCATCAGCCAGCTGATCTAGGAGGCAGAGTGCTCTTTGTGGGCAGACGTCGGCAAACCCCAGAGTTGGAGAGAGTCAGGGGCGGGGTGGAAATACCGGATAAGTCTTCCTCCCAACTCCCAGCCCAGCATAGCCACCCCTCACCTACATTTCTCCTTCCACACCTCCACTGATGGGGGCTCTCCTCTTCCCGAGGCCACCCATCCACCCGCGAGTAGCTCCGATTATCACAGCAGTGCCTTTAAAAAGCTGTCTCCATACAAAAAGAGTCCCTGGACGAATATATCTGAGAGTTGCTGGACACACACATCGTGGAGGATACCAAATACGTATCAGCTTAGTAAAGACTCTGAGAAGCCCTGTACGAAACTTATTTACGTTCGTCCGGTCCAGCTTCGCAAAAGTATTTGACCACAGGATCCCTGTACCCAGTGACATGTGTTAACCTGCGGTGGAGCAGGAATTTGGGAAAAAGGCTCTGGAAAACATTGTATTAGAGACGGTGTAGACCCTGGGAGCAGGGGATTCTGGGAGGGTGTAGACTCTCGGAGCAGGATTCTGGGAAGGTCCCGGCCCTCAGAGAAGGGGAGTTGGGGGGATTTCGGGGTTGGGTTTGGAAGCAAGGCATTCTGGGAGAGCATGAGCCCAGTGAGTAGGCAGGCGTGGGAGAGCCCGGCCGTGGCATTGGGAACTCACCTTCTGGATCACCCACTGCATGAGGCCCACATAGTAGAGAACCGACATGACACAGCTGAAGAAGATAACGATGGGCAGAACCTGCCAGGCAAGAGCACAGGCCCCAGGGTTAGAGGCAGGTAGACCCCAGACAACCCACTTTGTCCAGGGCCGTGCCGCTCAGGGACCTGACAGGGTCCAGGAGGAAGCTCTGAATTCACTGCCTGAGGACACATTCGGGGCCTCCTTGGAGGCACTTTCTGTCCTCTCTGTTCCGCTCGGAACATCCCCCCGGCCCCCTCCCCCCACAGACGAGGCCTGTGCCATGGAGGAGAAGCAGGACTCGAGTTCACCCCTTTTATTACCTCCTCGTCTGTAAGGTGGGGATAAATGCCTGTTTCTCAGGTTCTCGCGAGGGTTAGAGGAGCTGGCTCAGGGCCTAGCACCTTGCACAGCGTGCACCCCCTTCACGAGCGCGGTCCCTGGCCCACGAGGACCCCTCCGGTGCTTTGGGCCCGAGTGACAGTCTCTCCGGCACAGCACTTCCACTCAGGACCGACGAGCTCAGAGCCAGACCCACGTGGGCCCGGCAGCCGGTCCCTCACGCTGTCACCACCTCTCTCTGCCAACTCCAGGCCTCGTCAACTCTGCCTTCGAAACTTCCCTCGCAGTCCTTCCCTCCTCGCCAGGGCCCCGGCCCCCAGCCCGGCGCCTCTGCCCTGCGGTCTGATTTATCTCAGCGAGGCCTACAACCACTCGGATGTCTCTCGGTGGAGGACGGGTTTCAGGACCACGGGATGACCACGAAGCAGCACACGGAAAGTCTGGAAACGAGACTGAGGGGCTCTCCGTGGGCAGTTAGGGAGAGATTTCCGAGCGAGAAGAGGGAAGGCGTGACCAGGCGTGTGCTGTGCTATCCGGTGTCCAGGGGAGCACGGGGATGGCATTGTGCGTGGGCCTGTGTGGGCACGGAGTGTCACTAAAAGGGTGTGCAAGGGAGGCAGTGGCCTTGGGGCGGGAACTAGGTGACTGTCCGTGTGGGAGGGAGACTTGCTTTTTACCGCCTCCCCCTTTTGTGCTGTTGGGATGTGTTCTCTGTTCCAAACGGTTCTAAAATAGGTTATGCAGAAGGGCGCCTGGGTGGCTCAGTCAGCTGAGTGACTGACTCTTCATTTCGGCTCGGGTCATGATCTCGTGGTTCGTGAGATCGAGCCCCACGTCTGGCTATGCGCTGACAGCGTGGAGCCTGCTTGGGATTCTCTCTCTCTCCCTCTCTCTCTCTCTCTCTCTGCCTCCCTCCTGTTGGTGCTCTCTCTCTCTCTCAGAATAAATAAATAAGCATTAAAACAATGAGTTACGCAGAATTGGTAATGGTGGGCGCACCCTACGCCGAAACGTTAGGTGGGGAAGCTAGAGCATCGAAAGTGTAGAAAGGCTGGGAGACGGCGTGCCCGAAAAGCTGCTCTGTGTGCTGGGACTGCAGAAAGTTGGGTTCTTCCTTCCGTATTTCCCATTTCTCTTCTACTCCTGTAATTTTCTGTGATAGGTGGCCTCTTCTCGAGGCGGGGAGCCTGGGCGGAGGGGGGGTCTGGGCCAGCTCAGCAGCGGGGTTTGGGACTTGCTGGGTGTGAGATGCCTCTGGGGCAGCCACGGGGTGGGGTGGGGGGGCAGATGGATAAAAGGGTCAGGAGCTCAGGGGGGAAGGTCTGGGCCAGGGATGGATTGGGATGCATCTGCACGGAAGTGTAGGTTGAGACCATGGGATAGATGCGATTCACCGAGGAAACGTCCCTGAGTGAGGAGAGCAGTGAGGACAGAAGACAGGGGCCTGGGGTCAGCATGGGAGGGGGGAAGGGTAAGAGGGGGCGCAGGGAGGGGACCGAGAAGAAACAGAGAGGTTGGAGGACCTCCAGGCGAGGCGTGTGTTGGAAACCGAGGACGGCTGATCAAGAAGGGTGGTCGATCAGCCGTGCCAGACGTGTCAGAGAATTCCAGAAAGGTGAGGCGCGCGATGGACCACTGGCACCTAGCAATTCAGGGGTCGCGGTGGAGATAGTGAGTGCAGGCAGCTGTTTCTAGAAGCTTAGCCGTGCCGGAAGGAAAGGTGCCCTCGGGAGAGGTGAGGGTGCAGGGAGAGTTGTTTTTGTTTTTAATACGGAAAGTCTCGTGTGATCACATTCAGGCTCTAGCTCAAAATGAATCAGGAGTGCGGGATGGCCCCCGAAGAAGACAGAGGCTCCACCCCGGGCAGCCCCCCTAGAGACGAGAACAGGCCCCAAGGTGTCCCCCCTCCCTTCCCAGATGGAGGCTGCGGCTGGATGTGGACCAGCTCCCCTCCGTGGGCCTCACCGCGGTGGGGGCTGTCACCTGACAGGGAACGCAGGCTCTGGAGGTCCTCCTGTCCCGTGACTCGTGCTGACTGCCCAGTGCCGGGCACACCCCCAACACGAGGCTGCTGACGTCATCCGCCCTCCCTCGCGGGGAGACACAGAGACAGTCACGTACTGTCTAGACTGCTTGTCCAATTTATCATGAGGGACTGCTCGGCAGCCTGGCAGGGCGGCGGCCGTGGCTCAAACCAGGAAGGACCTGACTGCAGAATTGGGACTTTCTCCGGGCAGCCACCAAGAGACATTGCCTACCCGTGAGATGCGGGTCTTTGGTGGAAGGGAAGCTGGGTTTTGCATGAGGCGGCGGCTCTCCGGGGAGGGAAGATAAATAGGAGAGAAGACAGGTGGCCTCCCAATTTTCTAAGGTGGCACAATTCGTCCTAAATAAGGTCCCCGGGACCCATCCGATCTCCCAGCCTGGGAGACGACTGTGGGGCCTGTAGCCTGCAAGGAGGCGGAAGGCAGGATGGGCAGCTGAAGACGGCGATGCCGCGGTCGGGTGGAGGGGGGGAGTGCCATCGGGTCCTACTACGTGTCCACACGCGGTCCTACTCTGCGGCAGGTGCAGTGCCCAGCCTGTGGTGATTCGTCGATCCTCAAACCAACGGAGGTACTTGTAAATCCGCTTCACCAAAGGGGACACTGAGACCGTGAGACGTTGGCTGCCCGCCCAAGGTCACACGCCTGCAAAAACAGAGCGCTGCCCGGCCGCTGAGCTGGTTGCCAAGGCCCTGCCATGAGCCTGCGGACGTCTGCCCTGTTGCCTATTCTGGAAGCCCCACTTCTCTGTCTCAGGAGAGGCATTCATCTCCGGGAGCGAGGGTATAGCAGCCATACACACGTCCTCACCGCCACACGGTGGAACCCAGAGCCGGCTGGTCCCTCTAGTGTGACTGCTCACCCATAACCGAAGGAAGAAGGGGCCTCCAGTTTGCCGAGGCCAGTGGTTCTCAAAGCGCGGTCCCTGGACCAGTAGCATCACCGGAGAATTGGCGAGAGATGCAAATTTCGAGCCCCACATCTGGAGTTTCAGTTTCAGCAGGTCGGGGGTGGGCCTGAGAATTTGGGCCTGAGCGTTTCCAGAAGCTGTTGGTGATACAGGTCTGTGCCACTCTGAGAACCACTGGTCTAGAGTTTAGATCATACGCTCGGAGCAAATGTCAACTTGTTATCAGGAAACGGGGTTCGAAGGCAGGACCAGACCCACTGAGGACACGGCCCTGATGCTTCCTCTTCCTGGAGGAAGCTGAGCCAGGCTTTCGATGACTTCCTGATAATGAACCCTCACAGTCCAAGCTCCAAAGGCCTAAGCACTGCAGACCGGGTCCTGTCGCCAACCCCACAAAACCCCACAAAAATCCCGAACCACAGAATCTAAAGTCGGTCAACAATGCATTAAAAGGATCACATACCATCAGGGCGCCTGGGTGGCTCAGTCGGTTGAGTGACTTCAGCTCAGGTCATGATCTTGTGATTCATGAGTTAGAACCCCACATCGGGCTCGCTGCTGTCAGCACAGAGCCCGCTTCAGATCCTCTGTCCTCTCCTCTGCACCCTCCCCCCCGGCCCCCACCTCTCAAAAATAAGTGGCTCAGTCAGTTAAGCATCTGACTTTGGCTCAGGTCATGATCTCACGGCTCGTGGGTTTGAGTCCCGTGTTGGGCTGACAGCTCAGAGCCTGGATTCTGTGTCTCCCTCTCTCTGCTCCTCCCCCAGCTCAGGCTCTGTCTCTCTCTCTCAGGAAATGAATAAAACCATTAAAACAATAAAAAAAAAATAAACATTTTAGAAGGATCATACACCATCATCATTTGGGATTTATTCTAGAGAAGCAACGATGGTTCAGCATCCACAAGTCCATCAACATGATAATACGCCACATTAACAAGACCAAGGATAAAAATCCCCCCCCCCCCGCCCCCATCATCTCAGTAGGTGCAGGAAAAGCATTTGACAAAATCCAACATCCATTCATGACAAAGCTCTCAGCCAAGTGGATGTAGAAGGAATGTACCTCAACATAATAAAGGCCACATATGACAAACCCACAGTTAACCTCATCCTCAATGGTGGAAGGCGGAAAGGTTTTCCTCTGAGATCAGGAGCAGGATAAGGAGGTCCTCTCTCTTACCACTTCTATTCAACATAGTATTGGAAGCCTTAGCCAGAGCAATGAGTCAAGAAAAAAAGAAATCAAAGTTATCCAAATTGGAAAGGAAGAAGTAAAACTGTCCCTATTTGCAGATGACATGATACTACGTATAGAAAAACCCTAAAGGCTCCACCAGACAGCCATTAGAACTGACAAATGAATCAGTAAAGTTGCAAGATACAAAATTAACGTACACAAATCAGTTGTGTTTCTGTATACTAATAATGAGCTATCAGCAAGGGGAATTTTTAAAAATCCCGTTTACAACTACATCAAAAAGAATAAAATACCTAGGAACGAACTTAACCAAGGAGGTCACCTGTACGATGAAAATTATAAGACGCTGGTGAAAGAAACTAAAGATGACAGAACTAAATGGAAAGATAGCCCATGCACATGGCCTGGAAGAATTGATACTCGTAAAAGGTCCATGCTACCCAAAGCAATCTACAAACCCGATGCAGTCTCCACCAAAATACCAGTGGCATTTTTCACAGAACTAGAACAAATCATCCTAAAACTTGTGTAGAACCACAAAAGACCCCGAATAGCCAAAGCAGTCCTGAGAAAGAACAAAGCTGGAGATCACAGGCTCCCTTATTTCAAACTATACTGCAAACCGGAGTAATCCAAACAGTATGGTACAGATGCCCATGCCACCACCGTTACAGAAAGGCAGAGGGGACTTCCTCCAAGGCCACGTAAAGCGGACATGCCTCCTGATTTCCGACTCCCTTGGTCCCTTGCCCAGAGGCCCTCACCACTCTGCCCCTCGTGGTCATGGCCAACTGGCTGTCAAAGTGTCATTCAGAGACCTCTGCAGATACCGGATTCTCCTAAGATCTCTCCTGGTCCCCTCGTCCCATCTCTTTCTTTCTCCCTCCTTCCAGCACCACGCCCCAGCTTTCACTTACTCACACACTTCCCACTCCCTTCCCTGCTGATCATGATCACTGAGCTCACGAGTGACCCCTTAATTACTAACTCCAATGGCACCTCTCCCTCGTCTTTTTTTTTTTTAACATTTATTTATTTTTGAGAGAGACAGAGCATGAGCGGGGGAAATGCAGAGAGAGAGGGAGACACAGAATTCAAAGCAGGCCCCAGGCTCTGAGCTGTCAGCACAGAGCCCAACGTGGGGCTCGAACCCACGAACCAAGGGATCATGACCTGAGCCACAGTCGGACGCTTAACTGACTGAGCCACCCAGGCGCCCCGTCCTTTTCTTATTTGATTTTTTGGGGCCAAACTTGGCATTGTTGACCATCGCGGATGGCCGAGGCTGCGTCAGGCAGACACCCCAAAACCTTGGGAGATGGAAGCATTGTCTTTCACCCAGATGTTCCTCAGGGAGAACATGTGAGCAGCACTCCTGGGCGCAGTATGTGGATGCCCGTTCCAGAGGCCGGAACAGTGGTGAAGGAACAAGTAAACACAAGCTACTGGTCAGCCAGACCCAGGAAGGATGCAGGAGCCTCGGGGGAGGCGGCTGTGTGGGTGGGATGTTACCAGAAGGGAGGCGGAGCCAAGGCAGAATGAGTAACCAAGACGATGCAGCTAAGAGGTGGCTGCCGCGTCCAGTTCATGGCGCTGGACTCCAGGCCAGGAGAGGGGGGCGGCCAAGAAGCCCCAGGCAGAGGCTCGACTTCCTGGACAAGGGACGGGCTGGACCGTGGCCCAGCAGGAAGCAGCTTGGACTCTGAAAATCTGAGTGAGCTCAGAGAAGACTTCCCCGGGGCCAGCATGAACCAAAGGCCTTGGACTAGGTCCACATGATCCAGGGAAAGAAGGTGAGGAAGGCTCCTGCGTCTTCCGCTGGACTTAGCACCAGCAAATCCACCCCAGCTCGAGGACCCGTCCTAAGCTTAGGAAGTGCTGTGCTTATGTGTGTGTGTGTACATGTGAGTGTGCATGTGTGTGAGCATGTGTGCATGTGAGTGTGCGAGTGTGAGTGTGCGCACGAGCTGTTGTGTGCGTGCGTGAGTGGGCTGTGTGCACGTGTGTGCATGTGTGTGCACGTGTGAGTACATGTGAGTGAGCGTGTGTGCATGTGTGAGCATGTGAGTGTGCGTGTGTGTGCATAAGTGTGCACGTGTGCATGAGCGTTTGTGGGCGTGTGTGTGCATGTGACTGTGTATTGTGAGCACGTGTGCATGGGAGTGTGAGTGCATGAGCATTTGTGTGCATGTGTGTACGTGTGTGCGTGTAAGTGTGCATGCGTGCGCGTGTATGTGAGCGTGCGCGTGTGTGCATGTGTGCGTGTAAACGTGTGTGCATGTGTGAATGTGAGCGTGCATGTGTGTGAGCATGCGCATGTGTGTGTGTGCGTGTACGTGCACATGACACAGGGAGGGAGTGGGGAAGCTGAGTAAATTTTGTGATTAATGAATCTTGTGAAGAGGGAAGTCAGTTCCATGGCCATGGAGCATGTAAGTCCTCCCTGATCTGGTCTGTCTTCGCCAAGGAAGCCACTGCCTAATGCACTAACGCTGAGGTTGGCCCAAGGACAGGGCCTCCCAGGGTCCCAAGGACAGTTAGCGTGTGACTGGGAAATGCTGGGGCTGCCTATTGATAAACCCACCTCTCTTGTTTCTTCTTTCTTGACGGGATATCCAAACTCAAAGTCTTTAGCAGCCACTTAATATGTTTTAAATTTAACATTATCGTTATTAGGGCTCCTTTCTGTATTTGGAAGGGAGACGGGATGTCACTGACTTCAACTTACAGGATGAGGCCGAAAACGCCAGTGTCCAGTCAACCTGTTCCAGCCCCGGCTCTGCCCTTACTCACCGGGTGACTGTGCCCATGTCACTGCTCCTCTCTGGGGTGTGGCCTGACCATCCGTAGGGACCCAAAGATCAGTCAGCTCCCTTCCAGCCCGACAGTCTATGAAAGCGTGGTTGTAAAGGGTGATGTGGGGACAGAGACGGGCAGCAGTTGCGCCCACAATCTTCTGGAAAGGGAGAGAAGGTGGAGGACACACAGCTGACTCTGGCGGGAAGATGGGCAGAGCAGCAAGCAAGGTGACCGTTTCGGCGCTAGTCTGTGGGACAGGCAGGGCGGGGACGCCGGCAGACAGCGGCTGTCTGGTCTGCCTCGCGCCCCTTCCTCCGCTCCTTCTGGTGACAAAGATTCAGCATCCCTTTGGGAAACCACGCCCTCCTCCACTCTCCCCCGACGGGCTTCAGGTTTGGCAGATCAAAGCCAATTATTCTCCCTGGTTACAGTTCAGAGACGGCATCTACTCCAAGCCAGGCCAAGAAGGGCCCCCTCGCGGGTTTCCTGCTAGAGCTAGTGGAAATCGGGCTCTCTCTCTCTTTCTCTCTCTCTCTCCTCAGGTTGGTTGGATGTAAGCCACCCCCTCGAGGGAGCCTACCCACGACTAAGACTAACACCAGTACCCAGAACACAGAGCCAGGATACAGGCCAGGTGGATCCCAGCTGATGTTCGGTACCCTGGACTTTTCAGTTACAGAAATTAATCTTGATTTCTGGAGGTTCTGTTTCATTTCCGTGTTGGCTTAAGACAAATTTGAGTTGTGCTTCTGTCACTTACCACTGACTAAGTCAGGAGCTAAGCACCCAGGTCAGGAAGTACAGCCGAGACTCCCAAATGTGGCCCCAGTTATGGCTGGGAGGGACCGTCGATGGAAGGATCTGTGCCATCACTTTTTCTCCCGGGGAGGTATGCCAGCTGTCACCTGGGCCCTGCTCCTCTACCAGACCACAAACGCTCGCTTGGAAAACGACAGCCCCCTGAAAATGTAGCTAATCACAGGGAGCTGCCTGCCTTGTTTGCTATAATGGAGGTTAGCAGAACCACTCTCCTGGGCAATGCCTCTTGGAACGATGGCCTTCTGAGGGTGGCTCGCACTCAATCAGGCCACCTGACCCCCTGGCTGTGGGTGGGAACGCAAGACCCCCGGCGTTCCAATGGCAGGCTCCCACGCCCCGGCCTCGGTGATTGGTCCCAGGATGGTCACGTGACTGAGGCTGACCAATCTGAAGACCGCTCCTAATGCACTCTAACTCAGGCTGGCAGAGAAGAGTTCCCTTCACTTGGGTGGGGGGGGGACCATGCTGTAAGCCTGAGCATCTGTTACTGCTGAGGGCCAGGGGAAGATGGGGTGCTCAAGAGTAAAGCTGACGCCCTGGCGTCTCTGGGGCCCGGGGTCCAGCTTGCACCAGCTCAACCTTGCCTTCTAGTGTGTAAGCCAAGAAACAGCTTCCCTCTCTCCTCCCTTTAAAGCAATATTTTTTTCAAGTTTATTTTGAGAGAGAGAGAGAATACATGCACACACGAGGGAGGGACACAGAGAGAGAGAGGCAGGGAGGGAGGGAGGGAGGGAGGGAGAGAATCCCAAGCAGACTCCTGTCAGCACAGAACCTGATGGGCGGCAGAGGAGGAGGCTAGAACTCACATACCAGTGAGATCATGACCTGAGCCGAGATCAAGAGTCAGACACTGACTAAGGGGGTGTCTGGGTGGCTCAGTTGGCTAAGCATCCGACTCTTGATTTTGGTTCAGGTCACGATCCCACATCAAGCCCCACATCGGGCTCTGCGCTGACAGCATGGAGTCTGCTTGGGATTCTCCCCCTGTCTCTGCTCTTCCCTTGCTTGCACTCTCCCTCTCCCTCTCTTAAAATAAATAAACTTAAAAAAAAATAGACACTCAACCAACTGAACCACCAGTCACCACCCCCCCCTTTAAAGCAAGGGTTTTTTTTTTAATTTTTTTTTCCAACGTTTGTTTATTTTTGGGACAGAGAGAGACAGAGCATGAACGGGGGAGGGGCAGAGAGAGAGGGAGACACAGAATCTGAAACCGGCTCCAGGCTCTGAGCCATCAGCCCAGAGCCCGACACGGGGCTCGAACTCACGGACCGTGAGATCGTGACCTGAGCCGAAGTCGGACGCTCAACCGACTGAGCCACCCAGGTGCCCCACCCCCCCACTTTAAAGCAAGTTTTAAATGGGTTTCTGTTACTTGCAACCAAAGAGTCCCAAAGAATACTCTTTTCTTCTAAGCCAGGGGGCAAACAAACATCTAAGGCCCCTTTGTCACCACTGCCTACTAAGGCAAGTGCTCTGATATCAAGGCACAGAAGCCAATAAGCAAGAGCTTCGGTCCTGGGTTCCAGTCTTGATCCCAGCCCTCCCTAACTTTGACACTTCGCAAGCAACGACCGCTCCGAACCTCAGTGTCCCCATCTGTGAAAAGGGGGTAATGATAGCACCGCCACGGGTGGTCGTGAGGGTGAAGCGAGGGCCAGGCACACGTGCTGGCTGCGTACCTAGTGGCCGTTATTATGATTTCCTTCTCCCTGCACTTTTCTTCTCTGTTCCCCCGAGACCTTGGGTCTAGAGGGCGACAAAATGGTTTCCGGTGGCCCTGGGGCTTGCTGCAAAGCTTGTGTGTAGCTCTTGGCTTCCCTCTGGTTGGGAAGGTCCGGGCCCTGCCGGGGAGGTTTGGAGAAAAAGGAGTTCAGCGGTGGTCTCGGGCCACCGGGAAAGCCGCTCAGGACCACGGTCATGGGAACGGTGGCCCAGCCGGGGACGGGGGCCTGGACTTCCCAGCAGGCACAGGGGGACTTCGGAGAGCGGTGTCCGGGCACTGGGCGGGGCTCTGTAGGGCTCAGGGTCAGTTCAGGGACACAGGATGAGTAAGACCCAGGCCTCTCCTCCTGCAGGTCCCCTCAGCCTCCGTTCCCCACGGTGACCTCTCTCCTGCCCTGTGACAGCCTGGTGGCCCCGGGTCATCATGTGGGTATGAGGCAGCCTCCTCAGGTCCTCTATTCCAAGCCTCCTGGCTACAACCCTTCCTACCCACTATTTTCTTTAAAATGTTTATTTACTTGACATAGAGACAGAGAGAGCGTGAGCAGGGAAGCGGCCGAGAGAGAGGGAGACACAGAATCCAAAGCAGCTCCAGGTTCTGAGCTGTCCGCACAGAGCCCGACGCGGGGCTCGAACCCACGAACTGTGAGATGGTGACCGGGGCCAAAGTCGGACGCTCAGCCCACTGAGCCCCCCAGGCGCCCCTCTTCCTGCCCACTATTGACATGACGACCATCCCAAATCTCCAAAAAATCCCTGCCTGCTCAAAACTCTTTGATAGCTCTGTTTCCTGGGGACCAAACCCAGGTGCCTCCTCCTGGCATTTAGGGCCCTTCAAGCTTCAGCCCCACCACGCTAGCCGTTCGCGCCCCCGCCTGTGCCCCCCCGCCGGCAAAGGGAGCTTCGCCCTGTAGACGACACGCCCGCACTTTCTCCCCTCGGTGCTCATCCCAGGGGCTCCTTCTTCTTGCCTATCTGCGCGTCCAAAACTCCCGTCCTGCATGTCCCGTGGTTCCACGTCAAACACCACCTCCCTGGGGGAGTCCTCCTCACTGTCCCTAGTTTAAACAACCCCCCCCCCCCATGGACGCTTTCGTTTGTGCCAACTGCACTTGAACCTGGCCGCCCGGGGAGGTCGGACTGCAGAGTGTCGTGTGCTTGTCCCTGCAGGGTGACAAGATGCTGGCTGCTGTCTGTCTGTCTATCTGGTGAACGTAAGACGTCATGCCGGAGCCAGTCTTCACGACTCCTCCCTGAAACCTGGGAGGCCCCTACTTGGAAATAGGACTGGGAGGGAGCAGCCCTCCCCAGCCCTACAGGATGGTGTCAGGGGGCCTCTGGAGGGCCCCCCCCGTCCCCCTGTAAAACTGCTCTCAGAGCAACGTGATGGACAAGTTCGTCCCAGGCCACACAAGACTCCGAGAGGACAGGAACCCCGTCCCCTCGCTCCTTCCTCCCATAACTGACATTATTTGAACCACTTGGATAAAGTGGACGCTTCCCCGAGGGTCGCTGACACCAACAGACGCTGTGCGGACCCTCACCACAAGCTGGTGGTGGGGACAGAGGGGCTGGAGACGACTAGACTCGCAGCCTGGCCCAACGTCAGCCCAGAAGTGCATCGCCGAGCCCGTGGCTCAGGCTGGAAGCCTCCGGGGGCCCCAACAGCCCCCACGGGGTGGGAAGGCTCTGGAAACAATGGTCAGAGGCACAAAAGGCAAAAACCTCCAGGAGCTACACATGGGCCCCTGCACAGCAGCCCCGGGGGGGGGGGGGGGGGGCAGGCAGGGAGGGCGCCCTGGAGGAGGCAGCACGGATTCCCGTGGCAGTGCCGTGGCAACGGTGGCAGGAAATCACCCCCCCTCCGCCTAGCACTGGAAGTGGAGCTGAAGCCCAGAGAGGGTCTTTTGACAGCTTGGGCGTGAGGCCAGCAGAGGGGAGCCCCTGAAGGAAGCGCGTGGGTCCGCATTTCCAAACTCAGAATGGTGACGTGGCCACACCACGGCAGACCCGGCACGGGCTGCACCGTCTAAACTCAGGGTTGGGGCTCTACTGTACACAGTAAGGCCTTTGAGTCTCTACGTCGGTTTCCTCTGCAGCAGGGGTGCAATAAACCGTCCGCAGGACGGAAGGAAGGAAAGAGGGAGGGAGGGAGGGGCTGTAGGTCCAGAAAAGTCCAGAGAAGGGAGTCACAGTGTACAGCTGGGTGACAAGGGCCGGCCTCCTGCAGAGGTGACCCTCGAGGGCCTCGATGTAGAAGCAGCCTGAGAGGGTCCTGTGGGCTTAAGAGTTCCCGGGAAGTGTCCCTCAGAGGCCTCGGGGCCCCTGCGGCACATCGGGGGCTGAGGTGAAGGCAGGCGCCGTCCCCGTGCCCCTGCCCTCTCTTCTTGTCTCACGGCAATTCTATCGTTTGGGGATTCGTCTTTAAGGAAAAGAATACAGATACCTCTTACTTGGCAAATGTTACAAAGCACACTGACGACATGCCGGCGGGTGAACGGTGTCGGGGCCCCTCTCGGCACCCCGAGCCCGGAGCTTCGTGGACCTCAAGCGCACGGCCCTCCCCCGACCCGGACCTGGCCCGCGCAGCTTGCCCAGACGTGCCCCGGCCACAGGTACCGGGCAGCCGCTGCTAAGGCCCTCGCGGGCCAGGAGTTGGGCTGACCTGAAAGGCAAAGACTCCCTTGACCATGGCCTCCCCAAACACGAAGCTGGAGCCCGCGTCCGTGTAGCTCAGGAAGATCTGAAAGCAAAAGACAAAACAATGCAAAAACCCGGAGTGAGGCCAGGAGGGGAAGGGGCACAAACAGTGGCCAGAAAGCCAGGCCGGGTGAGCCGGAGGGACGTCGCCTGCCGTGGGCCCATCCAGCAGCCCGTCCAGCAGCCCAGTGCGGGGGAGAGAGGGTCACCGGGCCTCCCGGGCCTTGCGGGGGTCGGGCACCACCCAGCAGTGCACTTCGTGAACACACGTTCACAGGGGTTTGCTCCCCTGAGCACATTCTCCCCGGGAGACACCTTTTCTGGACACTTTAAGGGAGCACCCTCAGGGGCGCCCGGGTGGCTCAGTCGGTCAGGCGTCCGACTTCAGCTCAGGTCATGATCTCATGGTTCGTGGGTTCGAGCCCCGCGTCGGGCTCTGTGCGGACAGCTCAGAACCTGGAGCCTGCTATGGATTCTGTGTCTCCCTCTCTCTCTCTCTCTCTGCTCGTCCCCGCTCACACTCTCTCTTTCAAAAATAAATAAACATTAAAAAAAATAGGTGCAAATGATCAGTTTTGTGGTATGTGAATCTACTACAACAAACAACGGAGAAAACAACTTCAAGAGGCACCTGGGTGGCTCAGTCGGTTGAGTGACCGACCTCGGCTCAGGTCATGATCTCATGGTCCGTGAGTTCGAGCTGCGCGTCAGGCTCAGAGCCCGGAGCCTGCTTCAGATTCTGTGTTCTCCCTCTCTCTCTGCCCCTCCCCAATCACACTCTGTCTGTCTGTCTCTCTCTCTCAAAGATAAACATTAAAAACTTAAAAAAAACACATAACTTCAAGAAACAACATTATTTTTAAATGCACACATACGACAAAGTAAATCAGTTGTAATTTTTTTTAGCACTTTTAACTGTCACGTGTTCCACGTCACTCATGACTGCTGAGGGCCACATGCCTTGAGCCCTCAGTACCCAAGAACCCTCCTGTGCTGAGATTCTTTTCCGCATCAGACCAGCCGCTGGAAGGACAGCTGTCTGCAGGTGGCCCCGGGCCTGGGGGAAGGAGTGGCCACACCGCCCAGCCCCTGCTGCTCACGTGGCCTGGGGCCCAGCGCACCCCCACCGTCCCGATCCCAAGCCCCTCCTTACGGCCCCACCCTCCCCTTCCCCCAGTACAGCGGCTTTTCCCTGGCAACCCGAGTTCCCCTTGTGCGCACCTGGATCTGGTTGCCCATCCACTGGAATGCAATAAATCCTGGCTCTGTTCTGATGACGAAGAGTCCAAGTGCAAACTGTAGTCCGAGGCCCCAGGACACAGTCCTCCAGGATACCTGGCACCCGAGAGAAAGGTCCTGGTGAGCTCAGCTCCTTAGGGGATGCACAGGGAACGGCAGGCGGAAAGGGCAGAGAGCACAGTGCTGCTGAGGGGCTTGGGAGTCTTGGCCTCGTCTGCAGGATAGGACTGGACCCAGCCATGACCCTGGGCCTGTTGCCGATGGTCCCATCCACCCTGCGGTCAGAATAGGCCACACTCTTGGCAGTAATGGGCCTGGGGCAGTGGGCAGGGGTGGGGCACGGTCTAAGGACCCATTGCAAGACTCGAGCCGCCTCGAGCAGGCCATAGCGCTCGGTCCCGGTTCTCACCGGGCGGCTGTGGCCTCCGATTCCAGTGTCAGTGTAGCCTCTGTCTGCCCGGACCTCCCCCCATCTCTCCTCCCCAGGCAGGGCTCCCAGCTGCCCTGACCCCCCGCTCCCCGGACGCCCCACCCCCGGCAGAGGACTGCTTCTGCTTCTCAGCATTTAAGGACTCCTCAGCGGTGACCTTCGAATGCAGGTGCGTGAGGATCTCTGGGAGGCCTGGCTGGAGCCTGCGGGGAGATGTCGGCCACACCGTGAAGTGGGGAGGGATCCTGGTTTCGGGAGGCAGGGAGGGAAGGGGCTGCGGCGCACTCTGGGCCTGACGACTGAGGACTCACTGTGCGGTGATGCTTTGAGCAGGCGAAGAGGAGGCAGATGAACACGCAGATTCCTGCAAAGGACACTAGCTGCTCGGGTCGCTGGCAGGTGTCCAGAACCAGCCACGAGACCAGGCCCAGGAAAGCAGCGAGGGCCAGAGTCCTGCGGGGGAGAGGCAGAAAGCCATCACCCTCAGCATCTTCCCCACCCCTACACAAGGGCACCCAGGGCTCCAGGGGAAGGGTGCTCAGGGCTGGGGGGAGGAGAGAGCTGTGTGACCTCACACGGACCACCTAGCCTCTCTGGGTCTGGCATCCTCATTGGGCAAATGAAGCCGAAGCCCCACACTTCTCCTGGTTGCCAGGAGGACTAAAGAAGAGAATGTGTGTGCTGAGCTTTGCACGGTGCCGAGCACATGGCTCCATCAAGGGCAGGAATTCTCACAGATGCAACGATGCTCAGCCCAGCCTCTGACCTTGCCAGGGTGAGGTGGGGCCTGTGGGGCCCAGGGCTCTGCTTCCCAGAAGCAGTAATGTCAGTCTGGGCAGGTGAGCCGAGCTCCTAGGACCAAGGCTGGGAAGCGACGATTTGTTTTTTATTTATTTTTTTTAATGTTCATTCATTTTCAAGAGAGAAAGAGACAGCATGAGCGGGGAGGGGCAGGGAGAGAGGGAGACACAGAATCCGAAACGGGTTCCAGGCTCTGAGCTGTCAGCACCGAGCCTGACATGGGGCTCAAACCCAGCAACCACGAGATCATGACCTGAGCTGAAATTGGACGCTTAACGGACTGAGCCACCCAGGCACCCCTGGAAGCAACATTTACAGCCCTGCTTCCCTCCCTGGGGCTGGAGTTGGCTCACCTGGTGGGGGGGAGGGTCTGGGCCTTGGGTGCTCTAGGTCCACCCCCGACCCAGTCACTGACTCACCTGGTCCTACTAATAACAGCAAATGTTCACTGAGCACCTATTATGCGCCAGGAACTACACCCAGTGCTGGGAGACATACCGTCCCCGCCCTCATTGTACACACGAAGAAACTGAGGCACAGCAAGGTGAAATGACTTGCCCACGGCCACCCATCTGACAAGTAGCAGATTTGAGACTTGAAGCCAGGCACCCGGCAGAAGTTTATTCTTTTCACTAGCTCTGTGCACGACCACTGGTGAGGGGTGGACCCAGGACCAGAACTCACACAGGCCAAGCCCAGAGTTCACTGCTCACTTCTGCCCGTGTTTCTAAGCGGCTAACACCACTGGTCTGCTGCACAGTTTCTGCCCGTCTCTGTGCCACTTGCCTTACTTACTTACTATTTCTGTTTATAAAACTTTATAAAACCTTAAGTGCAGGGGCACCTGGCTGGCTCCTTCAGCAGAGCGTGCAGCTCTTCGTCTCGGGGTCGCGAGTTCAAGCCCTACATGGGGTGTGGAGACTACTTAAAATAAAATAAATTAAATTTTAAAAAAAGTCAGTGCATGTTTTGGGTTGGGTTTCTGTTGTCATTTGTTTTTTTTTTTTTAAGTTTATTTATGTATCCTGAGAGAGAGAGAAAGCGCAAGTGGGGAAGGGGCAGAGAGAGAGAGAGAGAGAGAAAGAATCCAAAGCAGGCTCCTCACTGCCAGTGCAAAGCCTGATGCGGGGCTCCATCTCATGAATCATGAGATCATGACCTGAGCCGAAACCAAGAGTCGGACGCTCAACCGACTGAGCCACCGGGTGCCCCTGTCATTTGTTTCTTAATGCCTTTATAGAGGTACGACTGGCATATAATAAATAGATGTTGAAAGTGAACAATTTGGTAAGTCTTGATGTGTGTACTTACGTACCTTGAGACCGTCACCACAGTTAAGACACCCAAAACGTTCTTCGTGCCCCTCTGTAATTCCTGGCCCCCTCCTCGTCCCCAGGCAACAACTGATCCATTCTCTGTCACTAGATTAGTTTGCATTTTCTAGGATTTTATATAAATGGGATCATAGAGCACATATCCTTTTTTTATCTGACTGCTCTCACTCGACATAACTATTTTGAGATTCATCCATATTTTTTCATCTATCAGGAACTGGTCTCTTTTTATTGCTGTGCAGTATTCCATTGCGTGGATGGACCATGCTTGGCTTATCCGTTCGCCTGCTGATGGGCATTTCGGTGGTTTCCAGCCTTTGGCTATGACAGACAAAGCTGCTAAGAACATTCAAATAGGTACGCGCAGGTCTTTGTGCAGATTTACGCTTTCATTTTCCTTGGGTCAATACTACTTGGGTGATGCTTTGGTAAGTGGAATGGGTGAATCATGGTAAGTCTAACTCTTTAGGAGACCGCCAAACTATTTCCCAAAATTATTGCACAATTTTACACACCCCCGAGCAGGATGTTGGCGTTCCGCTTCCTTTACATCTTTGCCAACACTTCGTAACGTCTATCTTCCGAATTCTAGTCATTTCCAACAGACATAGAGCAGTACCTCTTTGTGATTTTAATTTGCAATTCTCTAATAACTAATGCTGTTGAGCATCTTTCCATGTGCTTATTCACCACTTACATATCTTCTTGAAAGAATTGTCTGCTCACATCTTGAGCCCATTCTTAAATTGGGGTGTTTTTCTTATTATCGAGCTTTGAGAGTGCTTAATATATTCTGGATACAAGTCCTCGCTCAGATGTGTGATTTGTAAAACTTTTCTCGGAGTCGTGCCTTGTCTTTTTTCTTCTCTTAAGCATGTATTTTGAAGAGAAGTTCTTAATTCTGATGAAATTCACTTTGTCAAAAATTTTAATAGATTGTGATTTTGGTTTTGTTTCTAAGAAATTTACTCAACTCAAGGGTCACAAAGATTTTCTCCTATGTCTCCTTATATTCATTTTATAGTTTTAGGCTTTCAATTTAGGTTTATGATTTCCCGTTGTCAGTTAATTTCCCAAGTACTGTGAGGCGTGGGTTATTATGTCATTATTTTGTTTTTCCTCTTCTTCCTTCTGCCTATGAATATACCACGGTTTTAGCATAATTTGTCAGTATGATTATGTCTCCTTTGAATTGCCTCAGCACCCTTGTCATGAGTCAATTGGCCATATACATGTGGATCTATCTGGACTGTCTATTCTATTCCTATTTGGTCTCTCTTGTCTGTTTTGATTCAGATACCATATTGTCTTGATTACTGTAGCTTTACAGTAAGTCTTAAAGACACATAGTATAAATTCATCAAGCTTATTCATCTTTTTTACAGTTGTTTTGGCTATTCTAGGTTCTTTGCATTTCTATATGAATTTTTAAATCACCTTACCAATTTCTACCCCAAAAGCCCATGATAATTTTGATTGGGATATTAATAAGAATTTATAGATTAATTTGAGAAGAACTGATATGCTGACAATACTGAGTCTTTTGATCCATGAACCTGGTATATTGCCCCATTCTTTAAGTTTTCTTTAATTTCTCTCAGCAGTGTTTTGTAGGTTTCAATGTACAAGTCTGCACATCTTTTTCAGATTTTTCCTTAAGTAATTTACGTTTCATGCTATTCTAAACGGCATTTATAATTTAATTCATTATTGTTTATTGTTGGCGCCTCAAAATACGATTTTTTTTGTATGTTGATCTTGTATCCTGCAACCTTGTTAAACTGACCTGTTAGTTCTATTAGCTTTTTTGCTAGATTCCATAGGATTTTCTGTGTAGACAATGTTGTCTGTGAACAAAGACAGATTTACTTCTTTTTCAATCTGTATGTCTTTCATTTCTTTTTCTTACCTTATCACACAAGCTAGAACCTCTAGTACAATGTTGAATAAAAGTGCCAAGAAGGGACATTCTTATATTCTTGATCTCGGTGGAAAATCATTCAGTCTTTCCCAGTTACGTATGATGCCAGTTATAGATTTTTGTTATTTTGTTAATTCTACTTTGCTCAGAATTCATATCAGGAATGGACGCTGAATTATGTCAAATGCTTTCTCTGAATCTATTGGCATAATAATATGTTCATTTTCTTTTTAATCTATTAATGTGACCTATGATAATTTTTTAGTGTTAAACCAACTTTGGATTCCTGGGATAAACCCCATTCATTCATGTATTATTCCTTTTATATTTTGTCACACTTGGTTTTACAAAATTTTGTTAATAATTTTTTACCTCCTTATTCATGAGGGATACCGGCCTGTACATTTACTGCGATTACTGGTTTGGGAGGAGGGTTTCATCTACCATCTTGCTATTTATTTTCTATTTGTGCCATCTGTTCTTTGTCCCCTTTTCCAATTTTTCTACCTCCTTGCAGATTGACTATTTTAAAATGAGTCTCTTTTACCTCTCTCACTCTCTTTTTTAACTTGTTAGCTATAACTCCTTGTCATGTTATTTTAGTGGTTGCTTTAGCATCATAGGATATCTTTTTTTTTTTTTTTTTTTTTTTTTTTTTTTTTTTTTTCCAAAACGTTTATTTATTTTTGGGACAGAGAGAGACAGAGCATGAACGGGGGAGGGGCAGAGAGAGAGGGAGACACAGAATCGGAAACAGGCTCCAGGCTCTGAACCATCAGCCCAGAGCCCGACGCGGGGCTCGAACTCACGGACCGCGAGATCGTGACCTGGCTGAAGTCGGACGCTTAACCGACTGCGCCACCCAGGCGCCCCTAGGATATCTTTAACTTATCACAATCTACCCTTAAGTCATATTACACTACTTCACGTGCAGTATAAAAACTGCCTAGCAACAGAATTTCACTTCTTCCCTCCTAGCCCTTGTGCTATTGGTGTTTACTTCTACATATCATATAAACTCCACAATACATTATTCTTATTCTTGGTTTATAAGTTGACTACCTTTGAAAGAGATTTAAATAATAATAGCCATTATTTTTACCTATGTAGTTGCCATTTCAATGCTCTTCACTCTTTTGCGTCAATATAGATTTCCCTCTGATATCGTTTTCCTTCTTTTTGAAGAATTTCCTTTAGCATTTCCTGTAGTGCAGGTCTACTTTTTTAGGTCTGAAAACCTCTCTCAGCTTTTACATACATAAAAAAAGTCCTATTTCTCCTTTTTTGAATGATGTTTCACTGGTAAATGATTCTAGATTGACACACATTTGTCGTTTGACTGTTCCATTGCTTTTTCATTTGTGTTGCTTTCGAGAAGGAATCTGCTGCCATCCACATCTTTGCACATATTTTCTTCTCTAGCTGTTTTTAGAATTTCTTCTTTTATCACCAGTTTTAAGCAATTTGAGAAAAAATTTTTAATGTTTATTTACTTTTGAGAGAGAGAGGAAAAGAGACAGAGCATGAGCAGGGAAGGGGCAGAGAGAGAGGGAGACACAGAATCTGAAGCAGGTTCCAGGCTCTGAGCTGTCAGCACAGAGCCTGACGTGGGGCTCGATCTCACGGACTGCAAGATCATGACCTGAGCCGAAGTCGGACGTTAAGCAATTTGATTATGATTTCTTGTTTCTTGCACTGAAGATTTGTGGAGCTTCTTGGATCTAAGGGTTTATAATGTTTATCAGATTGGAAATTTTTTGGACATGATTTCTCCGAGTATATTTTTTCTTCCCTCTTTCTCCTCTGGAGACTTCAATTACATGTTTCCACTTAATGTGGTGCCATGGTTTACTGACATTGTGTTTGACTCTTTCAAGTTTTGTTTTTAAGATTTGTTAGGGAAAGCCTGAGCAGGGTTTATTCTATGGTTAATTTTTCTGTACTACTGTCCCAAGATCTTTAGTACTGTAAACAATGCCCCGTGAAATTATGAAGTTTCCACTCTGACTGTCGAAAATAAACACTATTTCTGGCCCTGTGTGGTTTCCAGGCATTCTTCCTCTAATCCTTGTGGATGGGTCTTTCCCAGGCCTTGGATAGTTTTCTCATATGCATTCACTGACCAGAACTCAAATTCTCAGGGAAGACCCTCTGTAGATTTCTGGAGTTTTCTCTCTGTGCCATTGTCTTCACTGGTATTCTGCATTACCAACTCTGACCACCTTCGCTTCCCTGGATTCCCAGCTCTGTATCTTCAACCCAGAACATATGCTGGCCCACCTTCATTCCCTTTCCCTGCACTGTGGCCTGGAAACTCTCTCTGTGCAGTAAGGTGTGGGCTTACTCATAGGGCTCATCTCCTCTGTTCCCTGTTTCTCCAGGATCACTGTCTTCTGGTGCTTGATGTTGAGTTTCTTAAGGGCTATTGTTTCATATATACCTGTCCCAGTTCTTCAGTTGTTTCAAGTGGAAGGATAAACATGGTCTCTGTTATTCCATCTTGACTGGAAGCCAATATCAAATACATGTATTTTTTAAGTTGAAACAAAATTCACATATCACCCAATTTGCCCATTTAAAGTACACAGTTTAATGGCCCTCAGTATATTCACAGAGTTGTATGACCATTATAACCATCAACTTTAGAATATTTTCATCATCCCAGAGAATAACCTAGCACCTCTAGCCATCACCCCCCAATCTTTCCATCCATCCCCCCCAACCTTAGTCAAGGTTTAGATTTGTCACTTTGGACATTTCATGTAAATGGAATCCTATGATACGTTGTTCTTTGTGACTGGTTTCTTTCACTTAGTATAATATTTTCAAGCTTCATCATTATTGTAGTATGTAGCTTTCCTTTCTGTGCCAAATAATATTCCATTATATGGATATACATATTTGACTTACCCACTTATCTGTTGATGGACATTTGGGTTGTTTCCACCTTTTGGCTATTATAAACAATGTTACGGGCTGCCTGGGTGGCTCAGTCGGTTGAGCATCTAACTCCAGATTTTGGCTCAGGTCATGATCCCAGGGTCATGGGATTGAGCCCCAATGTCAGGCTCCATGCCTAAGATTCTCTCTCCCCACCTCCCCCCTCTCCCCTGCTTGCGCTCTCTCTTCCTCTCGGCTCCAAAATAAAATAAAAATAAAAAGAGAAATAAATAATGTTGCCATGAACATTTGTGTACAAGTTTTTGTACGGACATATGTTTTCATTTCTCTTAGGTATATACCTAGGAGTGGAATTGCTGTGGATGCCAACTCCAGTTCCCACATGATAACTGAATGTATAGTATTTTGAGGAACTAATTAATTTCTAACGCAGCAACAGTATTTCACATTTCTATCAGCAGTGGATGAGGGTTCCAAGGCTTCAACATCTGGACCAACGCTTGTTATTATCTGTCTTTTTTGTTATCATCCCAGTAAATGTGAAGTGATATCTCATTGCGGTTTTTAATTGCATTTTTATGACGGCTAATGATGTGGAGCATGTTTTCATGTATTTACTGGCTATTTGTATATCTTTGGAGGAATCTCCATTCAAGTCTTTTTCCCAGCCTTCAATTGGGTTATTTGCCTTTTTATCGTTGGGTTGTAATTCTAGATACACATCCCTTATCAGATACATAATTTGCAAATATTTTCCTCTGTAGTGTGGGTTGTCTTTTTACTTCCTTGATGGTGTCCTTTGAATCCAAGTTTTTACTTTTCATGAAGTCTAATTAATCTAATTAATTATTGATTAATAAGAATGTGTATTTTAAAATATTTATTTACTTACTTATTTATTTTTAAGTAATCTCTATACCCAACATGGGGCTTGAACTCACAACCCCAAGTAGCATGCTCTACTGACTGAGCCAGCCAGGTACCCCTAAAGGAAATTTTATATCAATACTTCAAAAGGAAAACCAGTATCAATGATTTGTCACAAACAGATGACTGTAAAAATAAATCCCTTTATAAATCTATTTATAAATTTAATTATTAAAAAGGATAAATTTTTTATTTTATTTCTTTAAGATTTATTTATTTTTGACAGAGAGACTATAACACGGGAAGGGGCAGAGGATCTGAAGCGGGCTCTGTGCAGACAGCAGAGAGCCCAATGAAGGGCTCAAACTGACAAAGCGTGAGATCATGACCTGAGCCGAACTTGGACACTCAACCAACTGAGCCACCCAGGTACCCCAATGATACATTTAAAAAATTTTACTCACATTTTAATTTATTCATCTTTAAATTTTATTTAATTTATTTAAAGTGATACTATTATAAAGAATAATGATTATTACTATATATTTATTGATAAATAAAATGAAAAAATGTGTTCATCCATAGGCTGGCTCAAATAGTTAGTCTGTGGTACCTCCATAGCTTAGTCACTGGAGACCTTTGAATGCCAGTTTCTTTATCTACAAAACGGAGTCCTGATATAGACTGGGGGGTCTTCAGATTTTTTTTAAGTCATAGAAACATTTTTTCCAGCTCCCCCCCACCCCAAACCTTAGTTTATAAAACAGGTAAAATAGGGTTTACTGGTTGAAATGGGCATTTGGGGGAGGGAGGTCTGATATTTCCATCTCCAATTTCTCCCTCCTGCCCTACGGCACCTCCAAGGTCTCCAGAACCCTAAGGAACCCAGTCTGAAAATGAGGAGATCCCAAACTGTCCGGGAACATGGCTGGCTACAGGAGAACCCTCTGGGGGCTACCCAAATTCACTGCCACCCGGCCCCCAATCCTGCCTGCTGAGTCTGACCCCAGGCGTGGCCCCAGCAGCTGTCTCACACATGCCCCAAAGGATCTGATAGAGGCCCTGCCTCTCTGGATGGGCTGGAATCCCTGAATTTAGGAAACTGTGGAGTCCTGTTCTCAGTTCCTGATCTCAGTCACCTGTCGTAACTGGACAGAGAACCAGGCGGAAATGGCAAACCATCACAGAGAGGGCTGCGGCCGTTGAAGCCACCCAGCCACACCTGCCCGGGCCCCCCCGGGTGGAATGTCCCCCATTGCCCAGGAACTGTCTGGGGCAGATCAGGACTGAGGCCCTGCTCACCCAGGCCTGGTGCCGAGCCAGAGCTGACTCAGAGGCGTCAGCCGGCGGCCATGAGCTCACTCACCTCTCAAACCAGACGTTCAGGCGGCAATGCCCCAGAGGCTTGAAACACCTCAGCAGTTTGGGCCCCAGCAGCCTCTTCAGCAGGCTGTGGGCCAGGAAGGCGAGGACCACACCGGTGAGGACGAACAGTGCCAGGGCCCTCTGGAAATCCAGGAGGCCGGCGACCAGCAGGAAGGCAGCGAACGCTGGGTGGGAGTGAAACAGAGAGAGGTCACTGACGATGACGTGGGCCTGCCGCGGTGCCCTCCAGCTCCACCTTGCGCCACCCAGGGCACAGAGGGCAGGGGAGTCGCCCCACCTCTCTGAGGTTAGGGTTAGGGTTAGGGTGGGCGCGAGACAACGTGCGTCTCTGAGCACCTGCGGAGGGCCTGCTGCGTCCCAGACTACACTCCGCTCCATGGCGGGCAGAGATGGGCACATCAGTCACTCCAGGAAGGAGTTTGCTCGTGTGTCCAGCATCCTGCTCTGAAAATACGGGCCATTTTCTTCCTAGACTCGCCTTTTCCCTGCCTGCTCCTCGCCTCTTGTGCAGTTAAGCCAGTGTGTGCTCTGCCTCAAGAAAGGGATGGGATCGTGGAGAGCAGAGGGGGAAGTCTCTCCCCGGCTCATGAATTTCAGAAGCCAGGGCCCTTGAAGAATGGAAAGAACTTAGAGGTTTTCCACCAGGCAAAACATGCGAGCTGCAACCTCATGCGTAAGTGTAGGTCCTACGCTGCCCACCCTGCCGCCAGACTGGTTAGAAGACACTGGCTGGAAGACAGACGTTTCGGGGACGGACTAGCTGGAGGACGCTGGTGGAGCCAGGGGGAAGGGATCCGGCCTGGGGACAGAGGAGCCCTGATTCCTCTGTCCCCTGATTCCTGGGGACAGAGGAGCCGCAAGATTCCAAAGAGGGGGCACCCGGGCAGTGTGTGGGCAGGCAGATCATAGAAAGCTTCTGAGGTTCTGCACCCCAAGGCAGGTGCCAAGGCCGCAGGAGTCATCTCTGAGTAGCCCGGAAGCAGAGAGGGGAGAGGAGTCCAGGAGAGGCCCCCGATGGAGACTGGAGACGGGGACGTCTCCATGGCTACCTGCAAGGGCGGAGAACCTGGGAGCAGTTGCAGGAGTGGGCAGGTCTGTCCACACCTGAGGACAGACAAGCCCCACTGGGGCCTCCTGGGGAAAAGGCGGAAGGGCTATTTCACACTGACTGAAGGTAGGTTCATATTGCTCGGTTGGGATGTTGAAATTGGAGTAGAGTTCTGAGAAATGAAGCTACCTTGCTCTCACACAGATGATCGTGGGCTGGGCCTCAGACCTGCACGGGTGTCACTGAGAGGCACGCAGGTGTGGCCCTGCAGGGGTGCCAGGGACGCGGGCATAGGGCCACGGGAGGCCGAGGCAGGGGCCAGGGGCGCACACTCGGCCCTTCCTGGGCCTCCCAGGGCTACTGCTCATAACCACCGACAGCTGGGTCTGCACTGATCCCATTTAGAGACGGAGCACCTGAGGATTCACACCGGGAGGAAACTGGGCTAAAATTCCTACCCAGGTCTGTCTTGGGGTCTGTGACTCGGGGGACTGGCACACTGTGCAGGACAGGAGGCAGTGTAGACGACTCCCCCAGATAGGGCATGGAGAAACGTGTCTTAGGAGTTGTTTGTATTCTTCTAGGATCTGTTCACCCCTCTGGTGACAGGACTTGTCTGTTCCTTTTGGGCACGTCCCCACTCTAAGCCCATGTTTTCCAGTGGAGTCTGGGCTACATTAGCAGTGGGAGACCAGAACGGGCACAGGACCCCCGCCAGGCCAGGCACCTCTGGCGACTTGGCCGGAAATGTGGGCAAGAGGCACACCGTTCTTCCGAGACTGGAAACACCAAGGCCCTCCGTGGCGGCCAGCGGCCAGGGCTGTCTGGGCACCTATGGAGAAAGCCCACCTAACATGGGGACACCATTGCTGTGGCCCAGGCCCAGAGCGCTGAGAACGTGGGCTTCCTTTCTCTGCCGTACCTACTCTCAGAAGGTGCGCGAAGGGCCCCACAGAAGACATGATACAATAATATTATCAAAGAGCCACAGGAAATCAAAACCACGCAAACATGGAGGAAATGGAGAGTGGCCATTGTAAAGGATAATTGACAGACTGACAGCCACCACAAAGGCAGAGACAGGATGAGATAAGTGATTTTCATCATCTCCTAGGAGGAGTTCAGTCATTTCTACAAACGAAACCAATGTGGGTCTGAGTGAGTGTGGAAGCGAGGGGAACGGAGAAGGCCCAGGCTCAGATCCAGCCAGAGGAAGACTTCACCGTCTCAGACATCTCTAGAAGGAAGCTGCAGGGACCATGAGCCAGCCCATCTCAGCCTTCAGCCCTGCTTTCGCTTTCAAACATGAAGACCGGGGCCATTGCCGTCACGGCTCTCGGTGTCCTCACCTGCGGTGACCCTCCTTCCCTGGGCTTAGGGGTGCCCCCTGCACCTGCCATCTGTCCCCATGTCCTTCCCCTCCTCTACCACCTCTCCACCCCACTCACAAACACAGTCCAAGTGTCTCCTGTCACAAACACACCCCTTCCTCGACACTGTCACACCCTCCTTGTTAATATTCCCACCTGTCCTCATAAAAAAATCCTTCCAAAGAGCTGTCTACACTTGCTGTCTACACTGCCTCTCCTCGCATCCATTCCAATCCAGCTTTTCACCCGTGCCCTAAGTTGCTAGTGACTTCCTTGGCTCTAAATCCCCCGGGACGCCGCTCAGTCCCTGTTCCGCTGCTCCCCTTACCACAGAGATGCTGCTGTTCACCTCTCCCTCCTCCTTGAACTGGTGCTCCCTGGTCTCCACCCCTCCCCCCCATCTCCATGCCCCCTCGGGCTCTCTCTGCCCCTTCCTCTGCCAGCTCCCTTGGTGTGGCTGGTCCCAGGATGCTGTCACTGACCTACCTCTCGATTCATTCTCCAGGCGTCCCTGGAGAGGCCCCTGCCCTTCTCGATGGCCTGGCAGACATACCTCCAGCATCCCATCCCAGACAACTGGCCATCCCTCTCCCCTCCAAGCCTTCCTCCTCCCGCGCTCCCTAGCCACGGAGGCACCATCATGCACCCCGTTGCCTGAACAGAGCCCCGAGGCACCCCAGATTCCAGGGTGTCCTTTGTCCTGCACACTGGCTCGGCTCCCAAGTTTGGTTGGTGATGCTTCCCGAGGGTCACTCCAAGCCGCCCCTGTCCGTCCCCTACTCTTCGTCTTCTCACACATGTACTGCCACCCTGCCTGCCTCTTCCAGGCTCCCACAGTGCGAATCTGGCCTCAAGGCTTGCCTGTTAATTCCTTCAGTGGCTCTCTCTGGCTTTGAGGGCAAAATTCAAGTCCCTGAGCTGCCTGCCCACACCATGCCAGGTTTCACCTTTGCTCCCATGGTTCCTACCTGGAAGTGCCTTCTCACTCCGTCCTGTCCTTCGGATCCAGCTGGCTACCTCCTGCTCAACCTGTGAGGCCTGAATGTCACCTCCTCCTGGAAGTCCTCCCTGATCACTTCCATCCCTCCTTGGTGTTCCCAGATGGCTCACTGCCTTACGTGAAAATATTGTTCCCCTCTCCCTTACTGATCAGAGACAGCTTTGGGAAGAAGATCTGGTCTGACTTTATTCTGATGTCCCAGCTTCCTCCATGGAGCTGGCTCTGAGATGATTGTTGGATTATTGGATAAGTGAACGCCCTGGGACATGGATGGCCGGGGCTGAGGTGGCTGAAACCCGGGTGGTGGTAGCTGGGGTGGGAACGGCGGTCTCCCAGGAGGGCTGGGCCCCAGGCTCACCAGTACAGAGCAGGCCCGTGCAGATCCATCGAAACAGCTGTGTGTGCTCCCGGCAGAAGCGTCTGGCCCTCAGAGCAGGCTGCAGGCTCTTCCTGGGGAGAGCGCCAGTGGGGTCCGCGAGTCAACTCCCACCGTCAACAGCTCCAGGTAGAAGCTACTCGGGTACCGCCCCCCCCCCCCCCAGGGCACTGGCCTTGGCATCACAGGACTAGGGCAACCCCAGCCCAGAACAAACTAAGGGTCGGCTCAGGCCACCCCCCTTCCAGCATCACCACTGCCCTTGAGTCCATTCTGCCCTTGGGCTTGGGAAGGACTTAACTGAGATGATGAGTAAGAACCCAACCAAATGCAGAAATGCACGAACCATGATGGCTGCCTCCCTCCCCTGTCCCCGTGTCCCCCCTGTCTGTGGGGCCGGGTGGAGAGCTCCTAGCTCTGCCTTGTTCCCCGGGGACCCGGAGACTTACCCTCCGAGTCAGCAGCTCCCCCTGCAAGAGAGCGTGTACACAGCCCACCCCCTGCCCGGCGGTCACCACCTGCCCCCCACCTTCCCGCTGGTGCCAATGCCATTCTTGCCTGGTCTTTTGGTCGCTTGTCTATCCCTGGAGAAAAGGCTGGCACTTGGCCTCTGGGGACCCACAGGCCACACTTGTAGGAGCTTCTGTTTCAAGGAATGCCTCTGCCCCTCTCTGGCCCCAACACCTGCCCCCCTAAGGGAGGCTCTTCCCCAATCTCCCATCCAGAGAGACAGATGGACTCCCTCCCCTCCACCACCCCTCCTCTCCTTGCCGTCCTCGGCTCAGGATCTGGCCAGCGGGGACCCCCAGTGAGCCTGGGCATCAGCTCTGGGTCACCAGCCTCCCCGTGGGAAACAAGGGGACTGGACCGCTCTAGGGGTTTTCAAACTAAGCCTCGAGGATCCCTGAGGTGCCCCAGGGACTGACTGGGGTAGAAGGCAGATGGGGAGGTGGAGAGGGGGGTCAGGCTGGTTCAGGACCCCCTCCATCCAGCTTTAGTCAGAACAGACCCCCTGTACACATTGGGGCTCCTGACGTGGTTGCCTTCTGGCTGCTTCAGAGCAGGCTGGCCGCCCCTCGCCCGGCTCACCCCGAGGCAGAGGCCAGCAGAGCTCCCTAGTCGGCTAACACGTTTGTTCCTTTCTTCGACCAAGGTTCCGGGAGCCCCTTCTCTGTTGTCAGGGGCCCAGCTTCCCTGTCCCTGCTCCCCACGGTGGCCTCCTCCCCGGGCCAACGCACGTCCCTCCTGGAGAGCACCTACTGTCCTGACAGGGGCTCCGGGCTGGCCTCGGTCCAGATGTCCCCACCCTCCGCACGGCTTGAGTCGTTGCCAGGGGTCCGGCCTTCCTCCTAGAGCGACCAGAGAGTGACCAGAGGGTGCCTGCGGCCCCGAGTGAGAGCGGAGGGAGACCCTGGCTGCCGCCAGTGTGCCCACGGGCACCTCGGGAGTGGGCTGGGGTGGGAGGGCGGGGCTTTTGCCCAGGAAATAATTAGAGGGCGACTTAGTTAAGTTCCGCAAACCACACACCGAGCACCCACAGTGTGCTGGACTCAGTGCTGGGTACGCCCTGCCCTCGGGGTCCTCCTGGCCTGCATTGGGAAGGGACGCCGGAGCCTCAGCTGTGGCTGGTTGGAGAAGGCCCAGGCGGGACCACCTCGTCGCATTTGCCCTCCGTTGGTCTATGCAGTCGTGTTTGGGTGGGCAGGGGGTTATTCTTGCAGATCACAGAGAGAAAGGCGCACCCTGGGGCTGTGCAGTGTGGTGAAGGGGCAGGAGCTTTGTCGGGGGAGGCTGGGCGGGAAAAGGGGGTCACATTAGGCTCCAGAGTTCTGGGTGGAGGGCCTCTCCTTGAGCCGTTCCAGAGCAAGGACGAGAACGCCAGCCCCTTGAAGGCTGAGACCTCACCAGAGATCCACCCCTCCCCTCCTCCAGCCATGTGGTTCCTCCTTCCTATTTTTTAAGTCGCAGCTCAAACGTCACTTCCGGGTTGAGCCTTTTTTTTCCCTGACCCCTCAGACTAGCGCGGGCTATCCTGGCACATCACAGGTGCACAGCAAACGGTTGCTGAGCCAAATAAAGGGGCTGCTCTGTGTCGAGGAGGCCAACACGTTTGGGGGGGGGTCCCTAATTTTTCAAGCAAAGAGGTAGAGGGGGTGAAGGAAGGAGGCGAACAAAGGGCCCTCCCACCAGGGGGCCAAAATGAGGATGGGGAAGGGGACAGACCAGACTTTCCAAGAGCTCGGCCCCCATGTTCTCCAGACCATTGGCCACAGGTGTGAGAGAGATGAACTCTCTTCCTTTCGGGCTGTTGCCCTCCATGTGCCGGACCTCGCGGCTGAAAGACAAAATCAGGGCCCACAGCTGAAAGCAGAGGCGGCACAGGACCCAGGAGAGGCCCCTGGAGAAGGGGGGAGGATGGGAGAGGGCCGGAAGGGGGTGCCTGGCACAGCTTTTCCCATCCCGGAGCTCAACCCTCCTTGAACTTGGCTGCCTCAGAGCAAGGCGCCCCTTCCTGCACCCACCAGCGCTCGGCCTGGTAAGTCTGGGAGGCCCAGGCAGGCACAGGGCAAATTCTGTCCGCCTCGCAGGGAAGGCAAGGCAGGAACTACGTACCACACATGTAGATACCTGGTCCCGGAGTTTTCCTGAAAAGAGGCCCTAGCTTTTGTCACTCCTACAGCAAATGAAAGCCAGTGCCGTTGAGTGATATTTTCATGGCATTATACTTTCCCACCTCCAAAAGAGGGGAAACTAATCTCCTGAAGACTCTTCTAGTCCCTGGATCCACCTGGACCTAAAACCAGTCCTGCTACTGGAGTTTTCAATTCTAAGAGCCAATATAGTCCTTTTTTTTTCTTTCTTTCTTTCTTTTGCTGAAGTCCATAGGCCTAAGTCCTCTGAATAAGAACCCCATCCCTCCCCACGCCTGTTTCCTGTTTCTTCCCCCGTGGAGCACCCTAGGGGGGGTGCTTTCCAAACCCCGGCCTGATTAAGCTCACGCGTTCAGAGGCACATACACACGTGTGCACACACGAGCGAGGAGACAGGTGGAAACACATACACACAGGGGAGGAGGCCGGGAACGCCCGCTACCTGTGCACACACACCCACAGACGCGCGGCTGCACGGAGAGAGGCAGGACCCCCTTCCTGCTCACATATTTGTGGTCAACAAGTCACCCTCGAGGGTGGGCAGAAGCACGTATTTCCACAGGGACAAAATGAATTCGACCCGCTTGCCCTTTGGCCAGTCTTCTCCTTCCAGTGCAAACTCCTGGGCAGAGTCCAAGTTGGGATAGGTTGGGCCTCCCACCCAGCTGTGTCCGGCACCCCTGCCAGAGGGCCACGGCCGGGACAGGGACCCCAGCCCCTCTCAGGGAAGAAGGCTCCTGCCTTCTAACTTAATCGGCCTTCCTTGGCCAAGATGCCCTTCTCTCCACTCTCCCCTGCTCCTAGACGAGCCCACCCCTTCCAGGAAGCCTGCCTTCAGTATTCTCACCCCCTCCCCGTCCCCTCCTGTGCCCTCCCTTTCCACCCGCCGTCAAGGTTACCCAGTCTCTAGGATCCTGCACATTAGCTTTCGATTTGCATCTTACCGGTCTTCTTCCCTCACGGAATCAGGAGTTATTACAGCAACGTCTCTTCCCGAGTTCGAAGGTTAAGGAAACCAGTACAGCTGTCACACGTGGCCAAGGTGTTTCACGCCTGAGCCTCAGTGGTCAGGACAACAGAGCAAAACCGCAGTTTGTCCCTTTGTTGCTGCTGCTGCTTCTTCTTTTTAACATATAAGTAATTTACCTTTTATTTTTTTCTTTTGTCAAGTTTTTGTTTAAATTCCGGTCAGTTTCTTCTTTTTTTTAACCCACACCTGAGCATCGGTGTGCAGAGTCAAGGGACAAACACTTTCGTGTTTCAGTCCTCCAACTAAACATTAAACTACACTGACAGGGTGGACAACATCTCTTTAATAATTAATAATGTGCACTCAGGACAGGACCCCATATGATGCATAAACATTTCCTGGTAACACAGGCTGTGGGGTTACCTACACACGCTGGTTGTTCTGGAAGTTTGGAGAGGATGATGGATAGAGGGTGTGGGGCTTCCCTTCTCTTTAAAATCATTTTTTTTTTTGTCTGTCAGAATACCAAAGCATTAGGGGCGCCTGGGTGGCGCAGTCGGTTAAGCGTCCGACTTCAGCCAGGTCACGATCTCGCGGTCCGTGAGTTCGAGCCCCGCGTCGGGCTCTGGGCTGATGGCTCAGAGCCTGGAGCCTGCTTCCGATTCTGTGTCTCCCTCTCTCTCTCTGCCCCTCCCCCGTTCATGCTCTGTCTCTCTCTGTCCCAAAAATAAAAAATAAAAAAAAAAAAAAAAAAAAAAAGAATACCAAAGCATTACACATGCTTCATGAAACATTTAAACATTATACAAATAGAACACAGCGAGTTAAAAACCCCTCTAAGCTGAGCCCCCCGGAGACAACCACCACTGACTTTGTGGAATTGTTCTCCAGACTTTGTCTTTTTTTTAAATGTTTATTCATTTTTGAGTTGCGGGAGGGGGGGGGTGGTGCAGAGAGAAAGGGAGACCCAGAATCCAAAGCAGGCTCCAGGCTCTGAGCTGTCAGCACAGAACCCGACACGGGCCTCGAACCCACAGACCGCGAGATCGTGACCTGAGCCAAAGTTGGACGCTCAACCGACCGAGCCACCCAGGTGCCCCAAGACCTTGCCTTTATGTGATTCCTTTTACAAAGGGGCTCACCCTACACCAGCTTTGCTTTTGCAATTTGGGGCAGAGATCCACACCCTGCCTCACTCACGCCGTCGGGGACCCCTGTGCTGCCTTGACTGTAAACTCAATGTCCACGGTGTCACCTGTTTTATCCTGAAAGGACCCCCGCCTCCGTGTGCGGCCCCTACAGGGATGGGCTTGGAGCCGCCCTGGCAGAGGACCCGTCAGGCCCCAGTGAGGCCTCCTCCACCTCCCCTCCCTCTCCCCCCTCCCCCTCCCCGCTGCCTGCCCCTTCCCCTTCCCTCCTCCCGTCTCCCCTCCTCCCTCAGTTTCTCCTGGAGCCCAGAGGGAGGCCAGGGGGCATAACACATCCAGTGGCAGCCAGGCGTGTTTCAAAACATTCGCTGTGTTCACCTTAAACCCTTGGCGGTCTTGTGGGCCCTGATCTAAACCACGGGTTTAATAGGCTGTGTGTCACTGAACCCTGAGCTAGCGCTTAAAGGTCTGAATTTAGTTCTGACTCTGAAAGTTAACTTGTTTCCTTCAAGTTAACCGGGTGGGGGTGGGGGTAACAGTGCCTACCTCGTAAATAAATATTTATGGGGATTAAAGGCGCTAACGCAGGTAAGGCGTTCGGCAGAGAGCCGGGCACCATCGGGCTGGCAGGCGTTACCGCTGTCACGAGGTCCAACTCAGGGATGTCTTCATACTGCTCTCCTCCTCCAGGCCGGGAAAGGCTGTGTTCCTCCCCTGCTCCTCCCCTCGGAGTGACCCCGGATCCCCTCAAGTGCTCCTGGACCCCAGGAGCCAAATGCTTTTTTAGGTGGAGCTTGGTTGAGAGCCACAGGCTGGTGGTTGGGAGGCTGGGTGGGTGAGGACGAGCCGCCCCCACACAGACACTCATCTCCTGTTGTGACTCTACCATTTGGGCATGCATGGCAAAGGCCAGGAGTGTCCTTCATCTGCATGGGTGGCGTCTCCTGAGGCTGAGTGTGTGGTATAGCTACTATTCCTCAAGGAAGGAGCCATTTGTGATCCACGTCAGTTCTGAGGTCAGAGGACAGTGCCTCTGGTGTCATTGGGGGCAGGGGGGAGCGCCTCCTACCCTGAGCAACTCCAGCTAGGCAACCACACCTCCTGCACACAGATACTCCCGGGGGCTGATTTCCACCAATGTCATGTTTAGCATCATAATCCAACAGTGGAAATCAAAGTTGCCCGGCTGGATGGGATATGATCCAATTTTTGATAGGCGGTTCCTGAGGCAGAAGGAGTTGGGGTCCCTCTGCAGGCACTTTTGTGTCAGGTAAGAGCCACATTAATGACCAACAGAGTTAATTTAAAGGAAGGTCACCACCGGACAGTCTCAGGGGGACCAGTGCCACCCCACCCCCACCCCAGACAACTGCAGACAGACCGTCCTTGTCTATTCACGTCTGGTAGCAACGTCTATGAATAAAATAGGTGAATGATAGATAAATGAATGGGTAGATGGATAGATAGATGATTGACCGATAAAAGTATATAGATGCTATTTTTTATTTTCGATTTCAGACAGTCTCTGTTGACTCTGCTATAGAAAACCCAGATTCAGCTCTCCGATGCTTGACGGCTGCATTACCATTTTGATTCTTCCATTCATGCCGTTGCACTTGGGGTCAATTACTACTGCTTGAGTTAGCAGGGCAGAGAGCTGGAGGAGCCTTGGCTTTGACATCATCCTACAGCTTCCATGCCAGCCCCAGGTGGACCGTGTCCAGATCTCCTAATGCCCACGGCCTTCTTCCTGAGGAAGAAGTTGTCTTGCTTAGGACTGCTGTCACACGAGGCCTTCTCTGTTGTGTCCATAACAGCGGATCCTAACCGATGTACCACTGCTCTCGGCGTCCAGTGCAAATGTCCCTCCCTGGCTTGGCCCTGCCCCTCTCGGAGCCTCATATCGCAATACCACAGTCCTCTTTACCAGGCACTAGCCACATGAGCTTTCACTCCACGCCTCTGATACGCGCCGACGAGGAACTACCAAGCCACTCAGAGTGGCTCCGGAGAGCCACAGTCTCATTTGGGTCCCACATCCTGCTGGCATTCTCTTCCATTCTTCTGCTTGGTAGTTCTCCACACATATATTCGCCATTATACATTTATTGGTGGGTTTGTTGAAGGTTTGCCTCCCCCACTAGACCGTAAGCTCTCTCGGGGAGGAGTCTAGGTCTGTTTTGTTCACTATGATGTGCCCAGAACATAGAATTGTCGCATACGATTGGCAGTCTCTAAGCACTAGTAAAACGACTCAAACAACAATGAGGAGCTCAGTTCAGAGAATTTAAGCAAGAAGCTCCAACCCCTATGGCTAGGAAAGCTGGATTTGAACTGAACTTTGTCTTACTTGTTTGTTCTAAGCCTGTCAAGCAACTTCTGGGAATCTGGTTTCCCTTGAGCGACTTTTCCTTTCAGAAGAAGGGAAGAATTCGCTTTTCAGCTTACCACAAGTGTCCCGTCTCCCGGATGGTTAAATTTCTCATTAAAAATTAGCGAGGGGCACCTGGGTGGCTCAGTTGGTTAAAGTGTCAGGCTCTTGGTTTCAGCTCAGGGCATGATCTCATAGTTCATGCATTTGAGCCCCGCCGGGGACTTTGTGCTGACAGCGGGAGCCTGCTTGGGATTCTCTCTCTCTCCCTTTGTCTGCCCCTCTCCCTGCTCGTGCACGCTCTCTCTCAAAAATTAATAAACTTTAAAAAAGTTAGTGAGATGGGTTTTCAGTGTGCAAATCTCCCTTTCCCATAAATGAGACAGCCTCCCTGAGTTTTATCTCAAGTCACTGAGACCCAAACCCTGCCTCACATTACACTGTCGATCTGCCAATAACCAGAATGCACGCTCAACATAGCTCCGGGGACGCGCAGCAGAGTCCGGTCGGGAAAAAGAAGAGATATCCCCAGAAGAAACTGTATGAACTAGCTAATACGCCTTGTCAAAAACCATAGGGAAAATCTATGGGGACTTGTAAAAGCCTTTTGGACCAAGAGAGGTGGAATATAATTGTGGTTCAGGTGATATTTATTGATATGTTTGCTCACCGGAGATTCTACATTGCATGTAGGAGCCCACACAGCTTGATACGGTTTTTATCCTTGGGGGGTGGTGGAGGTGGGGGGTGAATAATCCAAGTCTGGACCAAATGTTGAGCCATGCTGAATTATATTTTTTAAAAGACCAAATACCCGAGAAAGCAGGAAATCACAGATCTCAGGAAACAAGAATGCTTTATTGGGTCCCTTGCATGCCTCCAGCCCATCCACCCTCTCACTGTCCCCTGACAGGCCCCAGAAGATGGTCTCGCTCCTTGCCATGAGAAATACATGTGTGAGGCGCTCCTGGCTTTCCTCTCTAGTCTGGAAGGCTGGTTGGAAGAGATGCTGTGAAAACGAGCTTCCTGATCTCAGCAGCAGAGATAGATACAAGGAACAAAGTAGATGAGTCATCAAAATGGTCATGGGCATGGAAGCCAGATCCCTGGCTGTGGCTAATCGATCACCGGGTCCCAGGAATGAAAAAGACCAGACAGTCCCTAAGATATCACCTAGTTGTTACCGTAACCAAAGACTTCTGGTTGGGCAGACAGGTCTGTCTCAAGCTGCCAAGGTCACGTCAAAACCTCCTACTAATTTCCAGACCTTCAATGGAGAGCAAGTCAAACATCTTGGAAGGGAAACCTTACTTTGACACTTAGATATATATTGCGAACCTTCCTTGGCCTTCCCCAAAGGGATCTGTGTCCATTTATCTGGGAACTAGACAAGGAAAGGGAAAATATCCAAACGTGGGGAGAGGGGTTCTGTAAGACACTGGCTCCAAGCCATGGCCATTTTCTGGGGACAACAGAAAAGTATGCGACCTGTCAACCAATGGGGATGATTACTAAACCAAATTTGCACCAGAGTAAACACACTGGAACCTCAAAGGCAACCAAGGATTATTTTGAGTGAAGAGTTGAAAGGGATATGTTTTTGAAATAGGCATCGCTCCCACACTGGCGCTCTGATGTGTGGGGTGAGAGCAACAGAATAGGACAGGACAAGCACAAGCCATTGGAATCCCCCTCTCTACCAGAACAGTAAATCGAAAGCAGGACCGCATTCCTAGGGGCAATGTAGAAATTAGTGTAGCTATCAAAACCTTGAGGGGGAAGTCATAGCAATGCCTACCACAGGTCAGCTGGGCCAGTGCACAACACCGAGAGGTCTCCGGATTGCCTCAAGTTTTAAAAATTGACGTCTCCAATGGCAGGTGCTGTTCCAGAGACGGTCTTCCTGCTAAAGCAAGTTCATCCAGCACTTGGTATGAATCCTTTGATCTAGTGAATTCATGTTTTTCTTCTACTTTGATGAACAAAGAACGTCAGAAACGATTCATCTTCACTTGGCCTGGGGTATATTGCTCTGCTGTCCTGGCTTAAAGGTACAGAACATCTCAGCCGTCCAGCTCTGTGGCTCAGCCGGCTCACAGGGACGCTGCCCTCACCGCCACCACATTCCCTCACACTGATGGCATCACGCTGATAGAGCCTGGAGGTCAGCAGTGTCCCTACGTGCCTTGAGAAGACATATGTGAATCAGAGGTGGGAGACAAATCACGTGAAAAAAAAAAAAGGTCTTGATAAAGTTCCTGGGGGTGAAGGGGTCTGATTAGGTCAGAATATTTTCCCCCATAGTGTAGAACAAGTGACTGCGTTTCGAATCCCTTAACACGAAGACCCAATTCCAGGCAAAAATGCCATGTTAGGGCATCTTGCTCCAACCCACGTGCTCACTGACCCAGAAGGCCACCAGCTTTGGGGTGGGCCCCGAGCACGTTCTCCGGTGGGGAGAGTCTTTAGTACAAATGGTTCTCCTACCAGGCCACGTGACAGGACAAATGTCGTGCCTGAGGTATCTGTGCGTCTGTGGTGTATTGGGGAAGCATGTGGGGCCTGTGGCCCAGCACAGCATAATGATGCTTCTGGCAAGTCCTAACAAGCATGGCAGGGGAACCCAGGGTTCAGAACCAAGTGTTGCTCTGGCCAATAAGTAACTCTTATCCTTTTGAGACAGGGTCCTCCGGCTGGCCACCGGGCTCTGGGGCAGCCTAAATGCTCAGCTACAGCATAGCAAGTGGCCTCACGAACCGGGTTATCCGAAGCACCCAGCCATAGTGAGCCATGTCCAGAAGCACTCCATCATTAAGGGGATGCTCTGAAGGCACAAGTGTGGCCGCGTGTGTGAGTGCCTCACTCATCCTTCCACGATGCCCCCTCCCGCCCTGCTCCTCAGCCCCCCCCCCCCCCGGTCTATACCTATCACCTCAAGGGGGCAGGGTTTGTCTTGACCACTATGGGTCCTTCATATCCGGCTTTGCATTGACTTTCCTTCTCCAACATGCCTCTCCCACCATCATCACCCATGGAATTCTCGAATGCTGTAAACGTCACTGTGGTATCCCCACACAGTGCATTCAACCCAAGGATGCACTTTACAGCAAAAGTAAAGTAATGGGTTGATGCCTGTGGCATTCCCTCATCTTGTCAGGGTCCCCACAGTCCAGAAGCAGTCAGCTTCATGATATGGTGAGATAGTTTGCCGAAAACTCAGTGATGGCCCGGGTTGAGAAACGATACCTTGAAAGGTTGGGCCAGACCCGCAGGATGTCGCATAGGCTCTGAACTGGCAACCGACTCATGGTATTAGGTCGCTCTCACAGGCTGGGAAGCAGGGTGGAGATGTGCTGTCACCACATCTCATTACTCTTCACATACCTGAGCTTTGGGATGAGGCTTTAGTCTCCAAGGAGACACATCCTCAAAATGTCATAATAATAAGCTGAATTAGAAGCTAAGGCACCTGATCATTTCAGGCTCCTTAAACCTCTGAGAACACATAACAAGAGGTCGTGGGAGTCGTAAGATGGTTAATGTTATCGAGGGAAAATATTGTCGCTACATAAAAGGAGGCGGGGGCACAGGTGGATGTGGGGTGAGTCCTAGGGTGCCCCCCCACTACTGCCAGGTCCTATGGTAAATAAATGCCCACCACGCAGGCAGGACCACCGAGGATTTGGACTTCTGAAGTTTTGGGTCACGCCAACGGGCAAAGCATCCCTCGTCATGAACACTAGTTCTCATGACCTATTCTGGAAATGGACTGCAGCCTTTACCCATGCTTCCTTTCTTGCTGAGTCCAAGGATTTGGGTTGAATACAGTTACTTTCACCACTTAATCCACAGGTCACAGAATTTCAAAATGGAATTATATAAAAGAGAGAAGAGTGTCACTAGTGACGCTGGACTTGGGACAATGGTAGCCCTGGTCACTACCCCTTGGACTTAGTCATCGGATGTGACCTTGAATGGTCTCCCCAAGCAGAGAGGAACTTGTTCTTGGTTGTATGTGAGAGAGTCGTGATACATCGGGTGGGGAAGAACAGTGTGTGTGTGTGTGTGTGTGTGTGTGTGTGTATCCTTGTTGCTGCCACCAAGCCTTTCCTACCGTTCCATTCTCCACCATCCTTCTGGTAAGTATCCCTATGCTTTGGGAAACTGCCACTGCCCTGCTCCATGATGCCCTGAGCTCTAGGACAGGAATCTGAATCTTGCATGAAGGGAATCCCATTGGAACCAATGGGTGGTTGGTGAGTAGAGTAGCTCTGAAGCTACTCCTCAAAGCCAATCATCAGCTATTCCTTTGGTTCTTGGAGCTGCCCCAACACCTTTCCCACAAGCCCCTTCTCCTTGCTTAAGTTGGTCAGAGTCCATTTCTGTGGCGCAAAATCCAAGAAACCTAACGCAAAGAGGCTCCTCTGATACCCCCTCATGTATCTTTGCCTCCAACAGCGGTCAACTCAGGGTCTGGCACAAAGCAGGTGCTCAGTGTACGTCTGTTGAATGAATGGATGAATGAATAATATTCCAACTCTCAGTTCACCAAGGCGGTCTGGATATGCAGACTGGGAGGGTTGGGGGCACACTGGGACAAGAGGAAAAGGTGGGGAGAGTCACCTGAGCACAAGACGAGGTAGAGAGGTCAGAAATGTCAAAACGGAGGGGCACAAATGACAGGCAAGGAAAGGCCTGGGTGGTGGCATGGGGTTGTTTGAGAACAAGAAGTCTCTGCACCTGGGGAAGCAGGAAACGGTCAGCGGGCGGCTGAGAGGGGGATGCTGGTTGTGCCCTGAGCTGGCCTCGTTGCCGTGGAGAGAGCCAGACACACTGGGCATCTCCCCAAGGCCTCCAGCTCTGTTCTTCCTTCCTGGGTTCCTTCCTTTGTGTTCCTCTTCCAAAGGAAGGAACAATTCCAAAGGCCTCTGTCCCCAGGACCCTGTTCAGGGACACAGCCATCAGCCTCGCCGTGCAAGAAGCACAGACTGTCTAGCCGTGGCCACAAAAGGCTGAGACTGAACGTCAATCCAGGAGCCAAAACCTGGTTTTATCATTCCAGAGGGCCCAGGGGCTGCAGGATCCCCTCAGAGCACCTGCCTGGGGAGAGGGGACCCTGACTCCGTATACCCACAACCACACCAGATAAGGGCAAGCGGGGTACACAGTTGCTGCCTTTATTGCATTCCAAGGGGAGCAGACTAGCACCAGACCCATCCCGCCCCAGGCCTCAAGGAGGGGCCCTCGGGAAGGACCCAGGGTGCTGGGCCGAGCACAGCAGTTCCTCGGGGGCCCCTATGTGAAGCCCAGAGCTGGAGCCCCAGGATCGAGAGCTAATGGCTGGGGGCACACGTCCTGATTCCCAGGCACAGAGACTCCCCTCCACCCCAGCACGCGGGTGGGCTTCGCCCTTCCTACAACTCCCAAGGGCGTTCCCCCCACCCCACCCCCCAGAGAAGAGCCTAGCCCTCCGGCCCCCGTCTAGAGGGGATGTGAAATTCACTGTGACTGCGTCTCCTTTCCGTATGGAGCACAAGGTCCCTCCAAGTCAACACCTTCCCTCTGGCCACAGCCGATGACACAACCCTCATGCCACTTCTCGCCTCACAGGCAAGGGGTCTGGGAGAGGCTGGGGAGGAATCTGGCTGGTGGAGCCCCTGGGCATGGGGACGCGCAGGGAGGCAGCAGAGGCAGGACGGGCGGGCTGTGACAGGGCTCAAAGCTGGGGATGGAGATCGGGGTGCGGGAGCAGAGGATCCAGGGGAGTGAGTGTCTGCGTGCTGGGAGAAGGAAGGGCATGAACACACGTCACCAAAGACCACGGCACAGGAACACGACAGGCTCTGGAAGGGCACTGAGCCCCACGTGGGCTCAGTGACCGGTTAGTTGTAGGGCAAGCTGGGAAGAATGAAGCCACGTAGCTGGAAAGGGAGTCACCAGGCCACACACGGCTGGGGCAGTCTGGAGCCCCGAGGACAGATCGGGGCCAAGCAAAGGAGAAGGGTAAAGGCTGGCCTGCGTGCCCCCAGGGTACAACATTCACCGCAGGGTCCGGCAGGGCGGGGGGCTGGGTGCGGAGCTCATGCAGAGGACTCGGGAGCCTCCGGCAGTGGCCAGTGTAAACTTCAAGAAGGGCCTGGGCCGCCAGACACTTGGGGCTGCGGTCCGGGAGCCCCGGGTGACGCTGGCACCAGGAGAGGCCACTGGGTGCCACGCACAAAAGCCGTCTGCTGAGGAGCGGATCGAGGAGAGGCTGCCCAGAGAGGCCCCCGAGTGGTGCCTCCCCGGTGCACCTTCCCTGGTTAGTTCCGTATTGGGCAAGTCTCCATCAGTTCAAGCTGCTTCCTTGTTGGTCTGCTGCTGGGCGGAGGCCCCGAGCCTCCCGTGGGGGGCTACCGCATGCCCTGGGCCTTGAGGCCGCCCTCTTGGATGGGAGGCTGTCCCAATAACTGGGCGGTGAGTGCCTCTGAGGCCTGAGGGGTGGCCTTGGAGCTTGGAGTATTCTTCCGGGTGCCCTGGGGACTGGGGGGGCCTTTCCTCTGGGGCTGAGGACTCAGCTGGGCACCCTTCCTGCCAGTAGATGGACTCTTGGAGCCTTTGGCCTTGGCTTGAGGGTGGGCGGCCTCGGGGCCCTTGAGGGGTTTTAGCCCCAGCATCTCACAGAAGGTGTTGCACTGGTGGGAAGAGGCAAACTGGTCCAGCAGGGCCGGGAAGCAGCTCTCCTTGAGGCCTTGGTATCTGCAGCCAAACAGGAAGAGCTGAGTGGGAGCTCCCCCCAGAGTGAGAGCCCTTGGGGGGCCTACTCTGGGGTGGCCAGGGCCAGGGTCACGCCCTACCCTTTCAGGGGGGCTGGGAGTCCAGCTGGGCACTACCTCACGGGGCAGCATCCCAAACCTCAATTTTAAACTGAGGCCTCCTTACGCCGCGGCCCAGGAACTCATCACATCCACGCTAATCGGTGTGCGGATGACCTACCTTTTCAGTATTAAGTAGAGCAGACTCCACATCACCACTTTCCTCCCAGGGCCCTGCTCATCTGCACCCCGATGAGCTTTCTCAAGCGAGAAGAAAGAGGAGCCCAGGGCTGCAGGTGAGCAGGTGAGCCTGTGTGCGGGCGTCAGTACTTCTGGTCCAGGGGCGCCTGGGGGGCTTAGTCGGTTAAAGTGTCCGACTTCAGCTCAGGTCATGAGCTCATGGTTCATGGGTCCAAGCCCCATATCGGGCTCTGTGCTGACAGCTCAGAGCCTGGAGCCTGCTTCCGATTCTGTCTCCCTTCTCTCTGCCCCTCCCCCACTCATGCTCTGTCTCTCTCTCTCTCAAAAATAAAATAAACATTAAAAATAAGTTAAAAAAATAAATTTAAAAAATGCTTCTGGTCCAGACCTGGGGTCAGGGGCACGGGGGTGGGGGACGGTCAGCAGTCCCTGGGACATTACTATACGTCCGCCAGGGCAGCTAGGACCATTCGGCCACAGGCCCAGTACCTCAGGGATGGAGAACCAGAAGACCTTTGACAATTTCACACCCCGAGAAGATTCTCAGAGGGCCTCCTGTCCCCAAGAACCACTCACCCTCGTAGTTTGGTAGCAATCTGCACATCAGTCATCTTCCAATCAACCCCTGGAAAGAGAGAGAGCTGGGAGTTGAGCAGCCCGGGCCGGTTCCAGGGCCCCCACCTCTCCAAGATGGGTATCATTGAGCAGGAACTTGCCAGGGTTCAGGGCACGCCATCACCTCTGACCTGTATCACAGGTGGTGTGGGCAACTCTATGTTTTTCGTGGCAATAATAACCCATTCTCACGGGTGAGGAGATAGGCTCAGAGGTAAGGGACCGAAGCAAGGTCACATTCATTCATTCATTTGACAACTGAGCACTGACCATGGGCCTTGGCCACTGAGTCAAAGTAAAAGTTCAGTTTTTCTTACTCCTAGATCCCAAACTCTTCCAGCTGTTCAATCCTGCCTCTGTTGGATCACACTAGGCCACAAACTGGGCTGGCCTCTGGCTTTGAGCTAACCTTTGCTCCTTCCTCTTACCAGATTAGCCTATCTGGGCAAGAGCGAGGAGGCGGAACATGAAAGTCAGTCAGGCTGGACCAGCAGAAAAGTAACACTGGATGAGACTGGGTTCCACGTACTCACACAGACAGCAGGCAAGCATCCACACAGGACTAGAGGAAGGCAGTGTTGGGAGAACAGACACGGAGGAACGGTCCCCACCCTGGTCAGTCCACCCAGCATCCCAGCGTCCAACGTTAGAGTAGGAACCTCTCCCCACTTTCCAACTGTCTGGTCACACCCTTGTGGGAACCCGCCTGTCACTAGCAGGGCTCAGTGCTGCATGTGACAGAGGGACACACGCGTGGGCCTGAGAGGCGGGCACACCCGGACTGATTTCAGCCCCGTCCCTTCCAAGCTGCGAGAACTACCCCCGACCCTCAGCTGTAAGAGTGGGGCAACCCTGCCCACCTCGCTGGGGTATTGAGAGCATCATGGGGAGTGCAGGGCTCTGATTTAGTGTCTGAAGCACAGAGGTCATACAGGAGACGTTAATCTGTCTGTCATTTCTCTCTCAGGGCCATCACCTTGCACTCTGCCCCACACTAGCCATGATCCCTTACGTTGGCACAGAATTTCAGTTTGCAGAAGGTGCCCGTGGACACCACCTCACTCAGGCCTCGCAGCCAGTCTGGGAGGCAAGGAGGATACTGTCACCCCTTGGGGGGGAAAGGGTGGTGAAACTCGGGGAGATTAAGGGGCCCACTCTGTCTGTGCTTTGGCTTTCCCTTGGGTTTACAGAGACCAGCAGAAAAGCCATGAGATGTAGACTAAAGCCTAATTTCTCCAACCCCCAGCTCTTCCTACTACATTGCATGATCATCTCGTACTAGAAACTGCTATACTTATCACAGCTTCCTGAGGACAGTAACGATTCCCCATTCGCCTTTTTAGCTTCCCGATGTTGGGTAGATGTTGGATGGATGGAAGGAAGGATGGATGGAGTCAACAAACAGAATGAATGACAATAGCTTAATGTGCTACCGGTTCCCCCCCCCCCCAATATACAGAATTATATATACAATATTTGCGTGCAGTTCAATCCCAACGAAAAGCACACTTGAGCCGGTTTTCTGTCTCCGACCCTTGGTTTTCTCACTAATGCACACTGGGGACTAGATGAGGTCGTGTGCGATATTCCCAGCATCCCTCTCCTCCCACTGTAGAGAAAATCTCTTTTCCTCCCCCCTGCCTGGTTCTGGTTAGAGAGTAAGTAGGCCTGGGAAGGACTGATCAGGAAAAGGAGGAGGGTTTGTGCTTTGCTGGCCTTTGTTGGAGGGGGAAGTCTGAGTAATGGGAGAGATAGAAATAAAAGGAAGCCAGAGAGACTAAGTTGGTTCATGTAATACAGAGCTAACAAAGTAGAGGAGGAAGAGGAGGAGGAGGAAAGGAAGAGAGAAAGGAGGAGGATAGGATGAGGGGAGGAGGGAGAGGGAAAGGAAGAGGAAGAGAGGAAAGGAAAGAGGAGGGGGAGGAGGAGGGGAAGAGGAGGAGGGGAAGGAGGAGGAAGAGAGAAGAGGAAGAAAGGAGAGGAAGGAGGAGTAGGGTAAGGAGGAGGAGGGAAGGGGAAGAGGAAGCGAGGAGAGGAAGGAAGAGGGGAGGAGGAAGAAGAGAGTGGGGTAGGAGGATAAGGGAGAGAAAGAGAGGAGAGGAAGAGGAGGGGAGGGAAGGAGGAGGGGAGGAAGAGGAAAAGTGAAGGAGGAGAGGAGGTGAGGGGGAGAGGGGGAAGGGTAAGAGGAAGGGAGGAAAGGATGGTGGAGGGGGAAGAAAAGGAAGAGGAAGGAAGGAGAGGAAGGAGAAGTAGGGAGGAGGGGGAAGAGGAAGGGAGAGGAAGGAGGGCAGGGGGGAGGAGGAGGAGGAAGGAGGGGAAGGAAGAGGAAGGAGGAGGGGAAGGAAGAGGAAGAGATGAGAGGGAAGAGCCGGGGGAGGAGGGGGCAAGGGGAGGAGGGGAAGGCAGGAGAGGAGGGAGAAGGGGCAGTAAGCTAGTGAGCGAGGATGGAGGGGAGAGTTTGGGAAGTAGGAAGAGGGGGAAAGTCCAGAGCAAAGCTGGAGGGAAAGGAGGAGGGGAGATTCTGAAAAGGTGGCTGTGGCGTTTTAATTAGCCCCCACATAACGTTCTTTGAAATCCATTCCTTTTTCATTTTAACGGGAGCCTGGAGCCTGCTCCTTTACGCCCCTGCCGTTACAGAGCAGGCCGCGCGAGGCCCGCCGGGTGTCAGGGCCGCCCACAACACGGCGCCTGCCTCCTCGACCCCACGAGGTCGCGGTGAAAAGCCAAGGCGAAGAAATAGGAGAGCGCATGCGCCGGCCCCGCCCCCCCGCCCGCCCTCTTGCACCCGCGCAGGCGCACCCCCCGCGCGCTCTCGTACCTGCCAGATCCGTGACGAGGAAGCTGCCGTTCGTCCACAGGTAGAGCCAGTGCTGGAAGGTCTGGCATTTCTGCCTGACCTCAGAGCCGCTAGGTGCCTCCGGAGCCGCGGCCGGAGCCGCGGCGCAGCCCCATTCCCGCGAGCAGTAGGGCTGCAGGGGCTTGCCCAGATCCTCCTCCAGGGTGGCATACGGGATATTGTTTGCGGGCCGGTAGATGAGATACAGTGGGAGGATCCTAAACATAGTTCCGCTGTGCTGTGAGCAGGAAGTATGGCCCGAGAGACTCCTCCCTCCATCTCAGCTATCTCTACCCTTGGATCGCAAAGGAGGGCCCTTCCGAGAAGGGAATTGTCAGCCCTGACGCCAAAGGACAGAAAGAGAGCGGAGCTCCGCCGAGTTCAGGAAGGGAAACGGGGGCCGTTGGCTTCAGAGTCCTGTCCGTTCTCCGAGGTCAGTGGCGTTAGAACCCAACGGTGCCATGGCCCCGGGAGGACGGGCTTGGGTGAGGGACCAAGACCAGCATGTGTCAAACGGAAAGGATCACCTCCAGAGAGGATTCGGCCAGACTGCTCAGCGCCAACCAGACCCCGGTATTCGAGTCAAGAGTTCAGGCCTCAACATGGAAACGATGACCATTTCTAGCTGACTCCTACGAGGCCCTGCACTGACGCTGTCTGCCCACCCAACAGTCCTGGCCAGGGTGCCTGGAAGTCTGGCCTACCATCTCCCCTTCCGAGAGTCCCAGAATCTGCTGTGTGGAATTCTGCAACCCAGCCAACACTGAGCTAAGGGGTGGGGAGTTCCTCAGAAGAGCAAGCAGAGGCTTTTCTAAAGTGGGCAGTTAATCTGGAGGTGTTTATTTCTAGACTTCGTGGGACCATTGAGCAGAGCGTGGGGTTAGATGAGGGCCCATTTGCACAAGCCCCCCACCCCCACCCCCCAGGGGCTGTGAAGTCACTGTTCTGGGCCGAAGCTCCAGTCAACGGGTCTGAGACTGCATGACCCCCTCTCTGTGCACTTACTCGGGCACCTCCCCAAAGCCGGGTGCCGCCTGGGCTTCGGCCGCAAAGATCTTGCAGTACTCCCGACTCATGTTCTGGATCTTGCATCCCTGTGGATTGAGGAGAACCCAATCTGGTCAGCAAGGAAGCTCTCCTGTTCTCCATCATGTCCGGCTCTAAGCGGGAGGGCCGCCCACCAGAGGACTGCAGGGAGGATTCCAGACCTGGGGAGGGGGGTGGTTCATGCCTCCCCTGCTCCCTACTCTGCAGCTCATTGTTCTCGTTTGCAAAACAAGAGGCCTCAGGCTTGTTTTCAAAGTGGTTTCCAGACTGCGTTTCCTGGAGCCCCAGCCAAAGGTGGCAGGGCCCCGTAGGCCACGCTTTGGGGAGTGAGGGAGACCTAGACTGTCCACCCCACCCAGTCACTCTCCTTTCACCTCACACACAGGCTCCCATGCAAGATATGTGTGAGGGTAACAGGAAAGGTTTCTGCTCCAAAACTATGGTTTGAAAACAATGGCCCCAAAGACAGAGCCTGGGCTAAGTCTCAGGCTCTCCTCAAGACCCATCCCAGGAGCCTCGTGAAGTTGACGCTGAGATGGTCTGTGCCCCACACTGGGCCTCCCAACAGGACCTGAGCCGGGAGGGGGAGGGGGGGGAAGAGCGGAAGGAGGGAAGGGGGATGGGGCGCAGTACCTGGATGGTGACGTCGTAGTTTCTGCCCAGGAGAGAAGTCTCGCTGCTGGGCCCAAACACAAGCAGGCTGGACACCTTGATGATGCACGTGCGGCCTGACTCGAAGATGGGCTCCAGCCCATAGATGACCTTGGCCTGGGAGGCCTTCCGAAGGCCATACCCGTGTCCACCCCCTCGTAGCTCCTCGCTCACCAGGCGCCCAAAGAGTTTGTCCCCCCAGCAGCCCGAGTCGGCCAGACCCTTCGCAAACACCATGGGGGTCATCTCAATCTCCTCTCCAACTGAAGGGGAACAGGAAACGTGGAAAACTGGAAGTTCCTGCCCAACTGAGGTTGCCCTCTTCTGCAGGGCAGGAAGAAGCCAGAACCGTCTCCTGCCCACCACGCTGGCACGCCCACTCTCCGTGCATTCCTGCTCTTGAGGTGTATGCACACCACGGGTCCCAAACCGGACCGTGAACCCCCGAGGGCAGGACTGTGTCTGACACAACCCCCATTGTGTAACAGTGCCTGCGTGTACCCACACATCACAAGGACTCTGTCAGTGTCTGGAGGGGAGGGGGGGTTCCGTGGACATCACAATTGGTACACGACACCAGAATTCCTTTATCTTGGAATTAGGTGTTTTGCTCAAATGAAGAAATGTCTCCATCTCAAGCAACATGTTTGACTAGAACAGAAAGTCTGCAGGACCAATCCAGCCCTGGCGCTCAAACTGTGATCCCTGAAAACCATTTCCCTCTAAAAGGAACCAGAGCTCCCTAAAGAAACAGTTGATTCCAGGTCTGTGGCAGGAAGTATACTCGACGGACATACCTTGTCGGACCAGAGAGCAAAGAAGCTACAAAAATGACCAGAGGCCAACCTCCAAGAAGGACACAGGAGCCAACCTCCCAAAGGGGCTTCCATTGGCCCAAATCAGACAATCTTACCAACTAAACACAATGGTTTGTACAATGTGGTGAACGTACCAAATATGTTTTAAAAATATTCATAATTGTAGTTTAAGAAATACTCATTCCTCCCTCAAAAAACCCCTCGATCTCACTGGTGACCTTTGGGGGATGCTAGGACACCGTCTCAGGGCAACCAAGTAACAGAAGAAATCAACTGATGAATGAAGAAGTGACAGAATTAAGATACTCTAGCTGTAAATCCTAACGAAATAATGGATTTAGGTAATAATTGGTAACTGCAAAAACCCCTAGGTAACAAGTATCGGGTACAGTTTTTAAACTCTTCCAAAGGACAGATCAGGCAGAAACAACTGAATGAAGGCAGGAATCAATCTTAATGTTACTAAAGTATGACAAGCTTTCTGTGCCTCCAGAGAGGATGCGAAAGGAAAGACACGGCACGTCTGTGAAGTGTTCTTACCCCCTCCCCCCAAAAGTGCACCTGAATCTGACCAAGCTCTTGCTCTAATTACAAGTTGTTGTTTTTTTTTTAATGTTTATTTTTCAGAGAGAGAGAGACAGAGTATGAGTGGGGGAGGGGCAAAGGGAGGAAGACACAGAATCTGAAGCAGGCTCCGGGCTCTGAGCTGTTAGCACAGAGCCCGATGCGGGGCTCGAACCCACAGACCAAGAGATCATGACCTGAGCCAAAGTCGGGACGCTTAACCGACTGAGCCATCCAGGCGTCCTGATCTAATTATAAGTTTAAGGGAAGCACATGAGTAGAAGAATGTGTGAAATGGTGTTAAATCAACAAAATCTAGAGCATAAGCAACTCTACACATCAAGCAACTTCAACAAATAAATGGCAAAAAAAGGGGAACGATGAAGAACAGTCATATATTAGAGGCTTAACATAGATCAGCCCAAAGTGGTGAGTGGTTCCTAATCCAAGTAAACCAACACCTGGGAGACAGCTGGGGAAACGCAATTGGATGTTTGAGGACATTAAAGAACTACTACGAAGCTTTTAGGTGTGGGGTTATATTTGGTATCAAATAAACTTGACAACTGAACAGAGGCACTAGTTCAGTCACTGGCTGATCAAATGAGTGAATGAATGAATGAATGAATGAATGAATGAATGAATGAATGAGTGCACTCGTTGGCAGTGAAGCTCTAAACATCTACCATCAGCTGCCTTCGCAGTCCTGACCCTTAGTGCGTCTCGGACAGAAGCCTCACAGACTCTTCCCCTCATGTTTGGGGAAATGCCTTATAACTTGGGGACGTCACAATCACCAGAGAGCCTACTGAAAATGCAGTTTTCCCAGGTCCTTCCCCAGACGTTACGGTTAAGGGTATCTGCGGCAGGGCCCAAGAAACTGCATTGTTAGCAGCCGTGCCGTGTGCATCTGATGCAGGAACCCACAGAGCACCGTGAGAAGCTCTGGGAAGGGAGCAAGCAGGGTAAAGTGTGTCCTAGCGGCCAGTCCCGCCCTTGATCAAGGGCTCCGACGTGGGCCAAGGGCACAAGGCTGGATTAATTTCCTGTGCAAGGGCCTCTTAGCCACTCCTCCTCCCCACCCCATCTTCCCCAACCCCCCCTCCTGAGCCCTATCCTAAACTAGGAGGCAAAGGGCAGCTGGTGTGGAGGTAAACTTGGCATTTGGAATGGATCCCGTGTCCTTAAAAGAAGGCCCTCCCTGTGGACCGCAGGGGTAGGGGTGAAGGCCCGCCCGCTCCTCCCCTGGGGTGGGGTTGGGGGGGGCACCATACCTTCGCCTTCTTCTCTGGAGACAAATCCTGACAACACTGTGGAGAAAAAGAAGAGGAAGCAGCCACCCTTAGGCTGGCTGCCTGCACCGTCTCTACAGAGATGCCCGTCGCCCTCCCGCAGGGGACGCACCGGGCGGGGAGCCCGGGAGGGGCGCGCTCACCCTCGGGGCTGAGGCAGAAGTCCGTAGAGGCCGAGCCGTGCTCATTGTGGATGGTGCATCGGTACACGCCGCAGTCCACGGGGGACGCCTGCACGATGGCCAAGGCCGCCGGGCCCTCATCCCCTGCACTGCAGGGAGGGAGACCCTCCCCGTGAGGACCATGGCCACGTGCAGCCCAGGGCCAGACTGTGGTCCCCGGGACCCTCCCACCCTGCCCTCAGACGCTGCCGGGGATCCCGGCACCGAGAGCTCGAGCAGGTGGCCAGACGTGCTGAGGTTAAGAGCTGGGCCTGGGTCACACAGGTCTGGTCCGCAGTCCTGATCCTCGCTAGCTGCGTGACTATGGGCAAGTGACTTAATACTTCTGAGCCTCAATTTTCTCCTCTCTGCTAAGGAAATACTAGAACCCCCCCCGCCACTGGGTTACTGTGAGCAGAAGATGGGGGGCACAGACCCAAAGTGTGAGGACGATGCCCCACTCTGTTAGCGCCATAACCAGGGAGTTGGTCAGTGGAGGCACTACCCAGCCGGCTCACCTCCTGCCCACCTCGCCCACTGGGCGCTGATCCTTGGCCCAAGTCAAGACGGAGTCACTCAGGATGTTGAAAAACTGACACCAGAGCTTCAGGCTGCCGGAGGCATCAGGAAACTGCTCTACCCGAATCTTCCGGATCACCTGTGGGGCTGAGAGCAGGGGCCCAGTTGAGAGAGACAAGCCACTTCCCCTCGGTCTTGTGCCCTCGCTGGCCCTACGCCAGCTTCCCTGGTTGTTCCTGGTGGGACAGGTGAGGGAAAACAGGATTCAGGCTTCCACACAAACACACTGCTTCCTGGTCCCCAGCTGCGTCCCTCCCCTCCTCCCCCCCCACCCCGCCCCCATATTGCTCTGACTCCGAATCACACAGCCGAGCTGGAAAGTTCCCACTTCTGTGCTCCTCCCCCAGGCCTGGGGGAGCCTCAGAGCGGAGGACACACACAGCAGTTAGGAGAGGACCCCGCCCTCGTGGGGTGCACAGCATAATGTGCATTCTTGAATCACTGCCTCATATACCTGAAACTCATGTATCGGCGTGTGTCAACTAAAATTACAAAAAAATTTTTTTTAAGTTTATTTATTTTGAGAGAGACAGCGTGAGCTGTAGTGGGGAGGGGCAAGAGAAAGAATTCCAAGCAGGCTCCACGGTGTCAGCGTGCAGCCCGATGTGGGGCTTGAACCCACGAACTGGGAGACGGCGACCTGAGCCGAAACCACGAGTCGGACACTGAACCAACCGGGCCACCCAGGCGCCCCAGGTGTCAACTAAAATTTAAAAAAATGAAAAAACAGAAAACAAAATCCATGAGAGATTAAACAGATGAATGGAAAGCAGAAACAGAGAACCCAGATTACCAGAATCGGCAATTGTCATACCAGAATCATGTCCGTACAGAGCCATCAGATGGTAAACGTATTGTGGAGGACGCTATGGCAACTGTCTGTCTGACAGGTGAAAAGGGAGAATTCACTGGAGGGACACTAGCTGGGAAAGCCCACTCAAGAAGAAACAGATTTTACACGAATGGCCTTAATATCTCTTAGAGGAACTGAGTTCACTAAAAACAGCAAAGAAACAAAACAAAACACAAAGTTTTTTTCTCAAAAGGCTCTTGTGGCATTAAAAAAAGAGAGAGGGGGGCACCTGGGTGGCTCAGATGGCCCAGCGTCCAACTCCTGATTTCAGCTCAGGTCACGATCTCACGGTTCATGAGTTCGAGCTCTGAGTTGGGCTCCATGCTGACAGCATGGAGCCTGCTTGGGATTCCCTCTCTCCCTCTCTCTCTCTGCCCCTCCCCCACTTGTGATCTCTCTCTTAAAATAAATAAACTTTTTTAAAAAGAGAGAGAGAGAGAAGAACTTCAGTGTGGGCTCTAGGCCCGCCTCTGAGTCCCACCCCTCCTGTTCAGGACTCATGTGACAATTCTGCACAGAGGGGACGGTGGGGATGTTGGCGCTCCACCTAGAGCACCGTGGGAGCCAGGCCCCATCTGAGGACCTGATTTCTTCTATCCCACTTCCCTCTCGATGGTCCACAGCTGGTGCTATTCCCAATCCTGAGGGGCAGAGCCAGGACAAGAACGAGGCCTCTAGGACTCCACGACCGGTGGGGTCATTACAGGAGAACGCCCTCAGTAACCCCTCTCGGGCTCGTGTCCCCCCACCCCTGCAGGGCACTCTCCCCGCATCACTCTCCTGGGAGGTCGGCCCCCACCCTCCCCACTGCTCACCTTTTAGCAGCTCTTTGGCTTTCCTGGCTTTGGCCGGGGTGTCCTGCTTGCCTTCCTCCGGGGCCAGCTCTGCGTCCAGGCCGCTGGCCTCCTCGGGCCGCGGCACCTCCAGCATGCCTGCCTTCCTGCCCTGGGTAGGGGAGCGTTTCTCCCGCCCGGGAGTCCCCGGGGACCCGGGCGCGAGGCCCTTCCTGAGCCCCCGGGGGGAGACTGTGGGGCTCTCCCTTTCTTCAGGTTTGGCCGCCTCCCCATCTCCTACCGCTCTGACCTTGGGGAGAAATCTCTTCCTCCGGGCCCCCAGAGCTAGTTCCTCGGGTGTGGCTGCAGGGAGACCTGTCAGAGCCTCCCCTGGGGCCTCCTCCTCTCGGAAGGCTTCCTGGGCCCCTCTGTCTGCTGAGAGTGGTCCCTGACCAGAGGCCGTGGGCCCACCTGCCTCCCCCAGCGGCCCCCCCATGCTGCTCTCCTGGGACGTCCCCAGGAGCCCAGGCCCCTCGAGGGAAACCTCTCCCTCGCCCTCACTGGATCCTTCTGAGGCCAGCCCAGGGCCCTCCTCCTCGCCCACCACGATGGCAGGGACGGTGAGGGTGCTGGGCGCAGGGCCCCGGGCTGCGGCCAGGGCCTGGCGGCCGGCCTGCACCTCGCGGTCCAGGAGGCCGGTGAGGCGGCGGGAGGTGCAGGGGCTCAGCAGCAGGGTCTGTGCGCTCTGCACGAGATGGTTGTTCTCCACGCGCTCCAGGATGCGTCTGGACGTCCTGGGGCTCAGACCAGCCACTTCCACGTTGGGGACCAGAGTGGGTGAGGGCACCGGAGCCCCGCTGGCAGCCCCCTCCTGGGACTCTGCGCCCCCGCCCCCCGTCTCTGTGCTGGATAGCTTCAGCAGCAGGAGCAAGTAGTTCTTCAGGGAGTCTATGAGGCCAGGGTCGCAGCTGCGGGGTCCTGGGGGCCTCCCCTCCACATCTGGCCCCTGGGCGCAGGCCCCCTCACTGTCGGCTGCCGCGGTTGCTTGTGGGTGACTCTGGGCGGGGGTCCCTGGCCCCAGGTGCAGTGGCGGGGCTGACCTCAGCAAGGCCTGGTCCCCAGAGGGCGGGAAGGCAGTGGCACTTATGTGCTGAGAGGTCGGAGTGCTGGGCCGTGCCTCCTGAGAGCTCTGGGTCAGGCCCGGCCCCGGGAGAGAGGGCAGAGTGGGCGCCTCTGGGCTCCTGCCAGCCAGAGGACAGCCACCCACATCCACTGCCCCCGGCTGCTCCTCCTTGGGGCACGGGATGAGACCATCCTCTGGCTTGCCCTTGACCGGGCCCGACCACTCAGGCCCTTGGCATCTCACCCCTCCCCGCTGCTCCAAACCCCCCTGGGGAGGCTGCTGTGCTGGGAGCTTGGGGCCGCCTGCTGGGGCACCCGGCACAGCCGTCTCCTCAGATCTGAGCACAAGACCAGGTTCTTCTGGGACAGAGGACCCTTCTGGGATCTGTTCAAAACACTCAATAATCTGGGGAGACTGCGGACCCTCTGAAGGTGGGCGTTCAGGGGCTCTGGACTGTGGGCTGAGGCTGGTCACGGATCCCTTCTCTGACTGACCTTTTATGGCTGCGGACATGCTCCCCTCTGACCGTGTCCCCTTGTCTTCCTGGATCCTTCTCTCTTCCTGCGTCCTCTCATCTGCCTGCGTCCTTTCCACCTGCGTTCCTTCCCTTCCCTGTGCCACCACATCCTCCTGGGAACTCCTGGCTGACGCCGTCCTCTCACTGTCTCGTGGCTCAGTGTCCACCTGTGGCTCCCTATCTGCCTGCGTCCTCTGGGTCGTTTGTGTTCTGTCTCCCTGGGTCCTCCTAGCCACCTGCCTCTTCCCGTCCGCCTCTGTATTCTTCTTGCCTCCGGCTTGCTGGTCAGCAGATGTCATCCTCTGATCCGCCCGGGTCTCTGTGTCCATGGGCTCGATGACGCCCTGGCTTCTGGAGGAGACCGTACTGGCGCTGTTACTGGCCAGCATGGTAGGAGCCGGGTTTGCCTGGGATTCCGGGACCTGAGCGACACGGACAAAAGCAAGAACTTGGCTACATGTGCCTTAGGATCCCTTTCACCCTGGCCTCCCAGCCTGCTCTGACCTCATCCAGAAGTGCCCTGACGGGAATCCCGCCACCTGCTTCCTCAGGCCTGCTAAGCACACGTGACCAAAGTCCCAAGCCCGCCCACCCCGATCCCTGATGCCAAGAGTCTGGACCAAGGAGTATCCAGAATCCAGGTCTCGCTCTGGCCCTTCCCACCTGTCCCCAAAGAAACCCTGCCTTTCCCGAAAGACCTTGCTCATGTATCATCCCACCCCTCACTCCTGCCATTTGGAGGAGGGGATCCTCTCTCCAGGGCTTCTGAGCAATCGATCTGCCCCTCTTTTTTGGCACTAACGGCCAGCGAATAGAATTATGGGAAAAATGGGAGGGAGCCAAAGGGTCTCCCCATAGTGGCCTCAGTGACAGCATCCACCATTAACGCTGAGCGAGTGACATCCAGACAGAGAAGGTGAAAGTAATTATGAATGCCACCTGTGGCGGAAAAGTCAGTGAAACATTGTGCTATTGCCCTTTTGAACACCCACTATTCGCAAAGCACTCTGCTAGGTCCCTACTTATTATATACATATTGCCTCACTCCTCACAGTATGAAACTGTTGTGAGCATTATTTCCATTTTAGAGATAAGAATACTAATGGCTGAGGGAGAAAGTGATCGTCCACTGTCAGAGAGTGAGCAGGACAGGTTAGCTGAGAAGGCGCGTCTAGCTTCAAATCCCACATTCTCTGCTGCGAGACTAGAATGGTGCCCAAATATAATTGAAGGGTTTCTGGTCCAAACATGGTGGCATCAGACAGTAATTTGCCTCTTTTCCTCCTGATTACGATCAAAATCAACAACGTGAACAAGAAAATAAAAGCAAACTTCGTGCTGATTCATAGGGGCACATGTACCCCAATGTCTCTAGCAGCACTTTCAACAATAGCCAAATGATGGAAAGAGCCTAAATGTCCATCAACTGACGAACGGATAAAGAAGATGTGGTTTAGGGGCGCCTGGGTGGCGCAGTCGGTTAAGCGTCCGACTTCAGCCAGGTCACGATCTTGCGGTCCGTGAGTTCGAGCCCCGCGTCGGGCTCTGGGCTGATGGCTCAGAGCCTGGAGCCTGTTTCCGATTCTGTGTCTCCCTCTCTCTCTGCCCCTCCCCCGTTCATGCTCAGTCTCTCTCTGTCCCAAAAAAAATAAATAAACGTTGAAAAAAAATAAATAAATAAATAAATAAAAAGAAGATGTGGTTTATATACACGATGGGATACTACTCGGCAATGAGAAAGAATGAAATCCTGCCATTTGCAGCAACGTGGATGGAACTGAAGGATATTATGCTGAGTGAAATAAGTCAGGCAGAGAAGGACAGATATCATATGTTTTCACTCATATGTGGAACTTGAGAAACTTAACAGAAGACCATGGGGGAAGGGACGAGGAAAAAAATAGTTTCAAACAGAGAGGGAGGCAAACCATAAGAGACTCTTAAATACAGAGAACAAACAGAGGGTTTATGGGGGGGGGGCAAGGGAGAGAGGAAAATGGGTCGTGGGCATTAAGGAGGGCACTTGTTGGGATGAGCACCGGGTGTTGTATGTAAGCGATGAATCACGAGAATCTACCCCCAAAACCAAGAGCACACTGTATACACAGGAAAGGAGAGTAGAACACCCCATAGCAGCAATCTCAGACAACACCAGCAAAAACAGGCTGCTGAAGCAGAATCCTGAACATCTCTAAGTTCGGAGAATGGCTTTTGCACATACAGGGATTTAAGGAATATCGTTCCCATGAGCTCCACTGAAGGAAACTACCGGAGAACACACTGCAAACCAAAAGGTGATTAGGGAAACAACTGGCGGGGAGCATCAAATACTTATTAACCATAGAACCGAGACGAAAACCGGAGGGGCTTAGAGTAACAGAGCAAAATGTGAGTGCTGTATGCCCAGACCCGGCAGAGATTATATAACGAGTACAAAAATGGAAGGAGGAAGAAGGTGAGTGGATAAGCTCCTTGACTGTATCACCTACACAAACCAGGAGCCAAAGGTTTGCTCAGAGCTGAAAAGCCAGGTGATAGTAATAGAGGATTTTTAACTAAACAGAGATAATCACCACAATAAAATGTGGGGGCTAATACAAGATAGCAAATGACAGGGGGAAAGGGTAATGGAAACACTTTATCATAGCTCATCGTAAAAAAATTAAGACACCGGGGAATGCCTGGGTGGCTCAGTCAGTTAAGCGTCCAACTTGGGCTCAGGTCATGATCTCGTGGTCCATGGGTTTGAGCCCCGCATCGGGCTCTGTGCTGACAGCTCGGAGCCTGGAGCCTGCTTCTGAGTCTGTGTCTCCCTCTTTCTCTGCCCCTGCCCTACTCACGCTGTCTCTCTCTGTCTCTCAAAAATAAATAAATGTAAAAATAAGAAAGAAAGAACGAAAGAAAGAAAGAAAGAAAGAAAGGACCTTCAGTTAATTCCTGGTGCTCTAGGAATTAGGAACCACTAACATGACATGAAAACTATAAAGAAAACGCCAACTTCTCACACAAGACTGATGAGAACAGAGCTTTCATGTTTTTTAGAACAGATTTTATTTTTTGGTAATCTCTACACCCAACATGGGGCCTGAACTCACAACCCCAAGCCCAAAAATCGCACGCTCCACCAGCTGAGCCAACCAGGTACCCCCAGAGGTTTTGATTAAAGTTATCTTCACTCCCCCATCCCCGAGCCTGATCAGTCCCTGAGTCCCAGTGAACCTACTTCCTCGGTGTCCCAATATCCATCACCTTCTCTGTCTCCACTGCCGACTGCCTAAACCACACTGCCAACAATTCTGTCTTGCCTAGACACCTGCGAAGCCTCCTGACTGGCATTCGTGACCCTCGCCTTTGCCTCTGCTCAACACCTACCCTCACTGCAGCCCAAGTGATCTTACCAAAATACAAATCTGATTGTGACACTCCCCTGCTTAAACACCTCTCAAGGGCTTATCATCATTTACAGGATAAAGCCTAAAAGCCCGAGCCTCAAAGAGCAAAAAGTTTAAGAACATTCTGTTGGCCAGGGAATGGGGAAACAGGTGTCAGCACAGCCTCTACGGACAGTGATTTGGCATCATCGAATAAAACTAAAAATGCTTATACTCTTTTAAATTGCTTTTTGATCTTTATTTGTTTTTGAGAGAGAGAGACAGAGAGCGAGTGGGGGAAGACATAGAATCTAAAGCAGGCTCCAGGCTCTGAGGTGTCAGCACAGAGCCTGACACGGGGCTTGAACTCACGAACCGTGAGATCATGACCTGAGCTGAAGTCGGATGCTTAACCGACTGAGCCACCCAGGCACCCCGAAACACTTATACTCTTTGACCCAACAGTTCCATTATGAGGAATTTATCCTATAGCTATACAAGATAGATACATAAATGCAGACGGACTTATATACAAGGATATTCACTGCAGCACAGTTTATAACAGCAAAAGACTAGAAATTACCTAAATTCCATCCACACAGAACAGATCCAGTGAATGATGGTACATCCATATTCCAAATAAATAAATATCCAAGTAGAGGGGTGTCTGGCTGGCTCAGACAGTTGAGTGTCTGACTTCTCGTTTCAGCTCAAGTCATGATCTGGCAGTTCATGAGTTCAAGCCCCACATGGGGCCCTATGCTGTCAGTGCGGAGCCTGCTTTGGACCCTCAGTCCCCCTCTCCCTGCCCCTCCCCTGCTTGTGCTGTCTCAAAAATAAATGAACATTTTTTTAAAAACAAAAAAATATGGGCATCTGGATGGCTCAGTCGGTTAAGCATCTGACTCTTGGTTTCAGCTCAGGTCATGATCTCACGGTTTGTGAGTCTGAGTCCCACATTGGGCTCTGTGCTGACAGTGCAGAACTTGCTTGGGATTCTCTCTCTCTGCCCCTTCCCTGCTATGCTCACTCTCTCTCCCTCTCTCTCTCTCTCTCTCTCTCTCTCTCTCTCTCTCACTCTCTCCCTCTCCCTTTCCCTCTCTCTCTCCCCCTCTCCCTCTCTCGAAATAAATAAACTTAAATAAATAAATAAATAAACATCCAAATAGGAAAGCAAGGTGTGGACAGAAGGTACAATATGCAATCGTTTTGCAGCAAATATACAGACACACACATATTTTTAAATGCATAGAAAATAGTTCTGGAAGGATGCCCAAGAAACCAGTTCTGGCAACTAACTTCGGGAAGAGGAACAGGTGGGGGGTGGGGTGGCGAGGCAGGGAATTGAGGAAGACCATATTCTCCATATACCTTTTCTACTTTTAAAATTTCATACCATGTGCACACGACACGTATTTCAGCAATTTTCAATTTAAAGCCAAAATAAGTAAATAAAACCTCGCGTGATCAACGATGCCCCTCCTTCCACAAGGATCCCATCTCTCTCTCTGCGTTCATCTCTTGGGTCCCTCTGCCCAACATCAAGTTACTGTACTGACTACAGGGTGGTTTTGTAACTACTTTGTGTATTTTCTCTCTAGGGGACAGTCTCAGCCTTCTCCTCACTCACCTGAAGGACTTCTCATCCTTGAAGACCGCGCTCAAGTTTCTTCTCTTCTTTGAACACTGTGAGTTCCCTCCTCCACCTCACCCCACCCTCCAAAAAGTTAGTGGCTTCCTACCCTAAGCACCCATGGCAAATGTACCTAATTTATCAGCATGCCCTCATTCTGCGTCGTAGTTATTTGTTTCATGCACGTGTCACCTGCTAATGTGTAAACTCTTCCCCTCTGAAGAGGTGGACCCAGCAGGGTCTCAGAGTTAGAGACTCGGTGCTCAGTAACTATATGATGAATGATCAGTTGGATACTTTCTGAACACTTCTGCAAAGGCTGACCTCTCTAAACACTGTGGGGTGTGTGTGTGTGTGTGTGTGTGTGTGTGTGTGTGTGTGTGTCTACATTTGGAACTATGTGGAGATACAAGACTCTTGTGTATTCCTTTAAAATAACCACTGTGTGAGCAGTGGCGAACCCAGCTGGTTCTGTGTGAGCTTCTTCACCACAAAGAACATCCGTAGGTTTAATTTTCCATCCTTACCGTCTTCCTCATAAATTCTCAGAGATTAAGGACTCAGTCTGATTCACCTTTGCATCCTGCACAGACTCAAGCACATTGGAGGATCCAGGAATCAACTACTGACTGAGAAATACTATAGATTCTAACCCTCAAGAAGGGGCGTGGCCCTGGAGCGATGGTTTGGGGAAGCCAAGGGCCGGGGGTGGGGGGTGGGGGTGCAGAGCACAACCAGAAGGTTAACAGGAATGGTGAGGGCAGGGCCTAGGATCTGGAATCTCCTTCTCCTGAAACCCAGACCCAGAGCTGATACTGAGGTTTCATCATTTTTAAACGTTTGGTAGAATTGCCAATAAAACTATCTGGCCCTAACAATTTCTTTTTTTCTGGAAGATTTTTGACTACAAATTTTATTTCTGTAACAGTTGTAGGGTTATTCAAGTTGTCTCATCGTTTGCATGAGTTTGGGTAGTTTGTGGTTTTTAAAGAACTGGTCTATTGCATCTAAGTTTTTGAACTATGTGCACAGTTTTTCATAGTAGCCCTTTATTATCTTTTTAATAGCTGCAGGGTCTCTCGTGATACCACCTGTCATTCTTTTATTATTATTATTATTAGAGAGAGAGCACACACAAGCAAGCCCGGGAGAGGTGCAGATGGAAAGAGAGAGAGAACCTCAAGCAGGCTCCAAGCTCAGTATAGAGCATGCCACAGGGCTCAATCCCACATCCCTGGGATCATGACCTGAGCCGAAATCAAGAATCGGACGCTCAACCCGACTGAGCCACCCAAGCATCCTGACCTTTCATTCTTTTTTTTAAAAAATCTTTATTGAGGTATTAATTGACAAAAATGCTATAATTTAAGGTGTACAGCTTGATGTTTTGATACACCTGCATACAGCGAAAGGATCACCAGTCAATCAAGCCTTTCTTTCATTCTTGGTGCTGGTCATTTGTGTCTTCTCCCATTTTTTTTCTTTGTGAGTCTTGCTAGAAGTTTATCAATATTACTGATTTTTTTTTCAAATAACCAGATTTTGGTTTAATTTATTTTCTCCACAGCTTTTCTGTTTTCAATGTCATCATTTTTCTGCTCTTTTCTTTATTATCTCTTTCCTTCTTGTTTCGGGTTTACTTTAATCTTCTCTTTCTAGTTTCTCAACATGGGAGTTTAGATTTTGCCTTTAGACCTTTCTTCTTTTCTAATATAAATATTTAATGCTATAAATTTTCCTCAAAACACTGATTTAGTGGCATCCAAAATTTTGATGTGTTGTATTTTCGTTTTGGTTCAGTTAAAAATATTTTCCGAGGTGCCTGGGTGGCTTAGTCAGTTAACTTTCCGACTCTGACTCAGGTCATGAGCTCACAGTTTGTGGGTTCAAGCCTTGAATTGGGGTCTGTGCTGACAGCTCAGAGCCTGGAGCCTGCTTTGGATTCTGTGTCTCCCTCTCTCTCTGTCCCTCCCCAGCTCATGCACATGCTCTCTCTCTCTCTCTCTCTCTCTCTCTCTCTCTCTCTCTCTCCCCCTTCTCTCTCTCTCAAAAATAAATAAACATTTACAAAAATGTTTGATATTTTCCAATTGTCCTTAAGACTTTCCACTTTGCTGTGAGAGTGTATCGTAAATATTTTAAAGTGTTTGGAGATTTTCCTATTATCTTTCTGTCCTTGACCTGTAACTTAATTCCATTTTGGTCAGAGAACATACTTTGTATGATTTCAATTATTTTATATTTGTTAAGTTTTGCTTATGATCCAGGATATGATCTACTTTGGTAAATGTTTTACATTCACTTGAAAAGCATGAGTATTCTGTTGTCACATGGAGTATTCTAGGAGTCTGTTAAACCCAGTTGGTTGATAATGCTGTTCATCCTCTGTTCTTATTCTTACGGATTTTCTGTCTACTGTGATTACTGAGAGAATGTTTAAGTTTCCAACTGTAATGGCCGATTTGTTTGTTTTTCCTTCCAGTTCTTCATATATTTGGTAGGTCTGTTGTTAGAGGCAAACACATTTTTTTAAAATTATGTTTTCTTGAATGGACCTTTTTCTCATTATGTAATTCACTATTTTGCCCCAGTAATTTTCTTTGCTCTGGAGTCTATTTTGTCTGAAATTAATATGGTCACTCCAGTTTTCAACTGATTACTGTTTGTGTAGTGTATATTTTCTATTATTTTACTTTTGACTTACCTATATCATTATAATTGAAGTCAATTTCTTATAAAAAGCATAGAGCTGGGAATGTTTTCGACCCATTCTCCCAATGTCTTTGTGTGTTTAGACCACTTATATTTAATATAATTATTTATATGTTTGCATTTAGGTCAACTATGTTATTATTTGTTTTCTATTTGTTTCCTCTGCTCTTTCCTTCCTCTGTTTCCCCCTTCCTATCTTCTTTTAGATTATTTGAAAATTTTTAGCATTCCACTTTAATTTATATACTGTGAATTTTTTTTTTTTTAAGTAGGCTCCCTGCCCAGCATGGAGCCCAATACAGGGCATGAACTCACAACCCTGAGATCAAGACCCGAGCTGAGATCGAGAGTCAGATGCTCAACCAACTGAGCCAGTCAGTCACCTCTATTGTGGTTTTTACTATATTTCTTTGTACAGTACTTTAATTGCTGCCCTAGGGCTAACAATATAGATACTTAACTTCTCAGAGGCTAGAGTCAGTATTTTACCTCTTCAAGTGAGATGTAGTGATTTTGCCACCATATAGGTCCCTTACGTCTCCTGTTTCTGTTGTATGTCTACCCAGACATTTAGCATTTCTGTTATTCTTCTTTCTTTCCTGATGATACACGTTCCCTTCTGGTATCATTTCCCTTCCATAGGAAAAATGTACTTTAGCAATTCTTTTAGAACAGGTGTGTCAGTGAGTTAGTCTTGTAGCTTTCTCTTATCTGGTACTCTTTACTTCACCTCCAATACTGAAAGACATTTTGACTGAATGTAGACTTATAGAATGAAAGTCTTCTCATTCAGCAGGTCTATTATTCCACTTCCTTTTGACCTCCATGGTTCCTGATGAGAAATCTGTAGTCATTTCAATCATTGTTCCCCTACAAATAATGTGTTTTCATTGATTACTTTCAAGATTTTTGCATTGTCTTCACTTCTCAGCAATCTGATTACTGTTTCTCAGCAGGGAATTCTGTGGGCATATCTTTTTTTTAATGTTTATTTATTTTTGAAGGAAAGAGACACAGAGTGTGAGTGGGGGAGGGGCAGAGAGAGACGGAGACACAGAATCCGAAGCAGGCTCCAGGCTCCGAGCTGTCAGCACAGAGCCCGACACGGGGCTTGAACTCACAAACCGCAAGATCATGGTCTGAACCAAAGTTGGACGCTCAACCAACTGAGCCACCCAGGCGCCCCTGCGGGCATACCTTATTTGGGATTAGCTGAACTTCTTGCCTGTAGATTTGTGTCTTTTGCCAAATTTGGGAAGTTCTCAACCATTTTTTATTCTTTTTTTTTTTTTTTTTTTTTTTTATGTACCACACTTTCTTCTCTCCTTGGTTTCCAATGACACAAACATTAGATGTTTTGATATTGTACCACAGGTCCCTGAAGCTCTATTTGTTTCTTTTTCCTATCTTTTCCCCTGCTCTGTCATTCACATTAAATAATTTCTGTTGATGTATCTTCAAGGTCACTGGCCTTTTCCTGTCATCTTCACTCTGCTATTATGCCCAGCCAGGAAGTGTCTTCATTTCAGTTATTGCACTTTTCTGCTCTGAAATCAGAATTTGGTTCTTTGTACCCTGTATTTCTTCGCAGACACTTTCTATGTTCCCATTTATTTCCAGAGTATTTACCCTTACATTTTGTCACATTTTTATAGTAGCTGATTTTAAGTCAGATAATTCCAACAGTGCTGCCATCTTGACATTGGCATTCTGTAACTGTCTTTTCCCAGGCAAGGTGAGATTTCCAGGCTTTTCATAGGCCAAGTAATTTTCATTGTATCCTAGACATTTTGAATATCATGAGACGCTGGTTCTTATATAAACCCTATGGATAATGTTAATATTTGTGTCTTATCAGATGATCAATCTACTTGGTTGTGTTCAGGCTGCAAGTTCCATTCAGCCTTTTGAAGTTCTAGTGTCAATGCCAGTTCCATTTATCAAAGCCTTTGCAGGGCTATTCAGATCTATCTGGTGGGTATGCCACCCAGTGGCCAGTCTGGGATTTGAATGATAGTTTTTTAGTTCCACTGTCAAAGTTTTTGATACATGGGCCAAAACTAGATCCATGCATGCACGAATAGCTTGGGAAAAAGCCCAGGAACTTATAAACAGCTTAAGAAGTCACTTCCCAAATGTTCCTTCTCCATGATTTCCCCTGTACTTTCTGAGTCGATAGGGCCCCCTTTTTCAGTCTTCTGGCCAGATAGCTGGGCCTTCATTTTCTCCTCTCTGTCACATATTTGCACAAAGGAACCTGTGTCCTAGGCCAGGAAGAGACTCAAAAGAGAGCAAGAGGGAGAGCGAGAGAGAAAGCAACAGAAATTCATCCTACCCTCTTGGGGACCACAGCTTCTCTGAATAAAGGAAAGATTCCCCTCCCTCAAAGTTTGACACCTATGGCCTCTTACTGTCACTACCAGCAGATTCCTTTCCTATTCCTCAAGCCTGATCTAGAGTAGAGGGCTTCTCCTAAAGTAAAGCTGATGCTTACTTCTGAGCTTCTGATTGCATTAAGACCAGGCCAGAGAATAGTCGATTTAAGAAACAAACAAACAATCAAACAAAACAGTAAACACTGCTGGTTCTGGGGTACTTTGAATTCTGGTCTTCTTCCCCAATCTACCTGTTCCTGTTTGCTTATCAAAGTCATCAAATGGTCCCACCATGCATTCTGTCCAAGTTGTTAACTGTATTCAAGGGGAGACACGGGGTGAGTGTGTTTGCTCCGTCTCATTCAGAACTGGAAGTGCTATACCCATAACAACTAGCTTCATACTAGTCATTGTATTTTTCAGTTCTGGATTTCTAGTTGGTTGGTTTTTAAGTCTATGCCACTTTTTAAAGTTTCTAGGGGCGCCTGGGTGGCTCAGTCAGTTAAGCGTCCGACTTCAGCTCAGGTCACGATCTCATGGTCTGTGAGTTCGAGCCCCGCGTCGGGCTCTGGGCTGATGATGGCCCGGAGCCTGGAGCCTGCTTCCTATTCTGTGTCTCCCTCTCTCTCTGACCCTCCCCCGTTCATGCTCTGCCTCTCTCTGTCTCAAAAATAAATAAACGTTAAAAAAAATTTTTTTTAAATAAATAAATAAAATAAAGTTTCTAGTTCTCTGAAATTTTCAAACTGGTTTTTTTTTTTTTACCTTCTTTGAATACAGGAAAAAGAGTTTTAGTTTTATAGTTCATGTCTAATAATTCCAAACGTTAGAATAGTTGGAACCCCCATGGACACATTATATTATCTGCTGGTTTTGCTACTTCTTTTTCACATTTTCCTCTCTTGGTGTGCCTGCTTATCTTCATTTGGATGCCAAGTGTTAATTTTTTTAACATGTATTCATTTTTGAGAGTGAGAGAGACAATGCATGAGCAGGGGAGGGGCAGACAGCGAGGGAGACACAGAATCAGAAACAGGCTCCAGGCTCCGAGCTGTCAGCACAGAGCCTGACGCGGGGCTCGAACTCACAGACTGCGAGATCATGGCCTGAGCTGAAGTTGGACTCTTAACCGACTGAGCCACCCAGGCACCCTAGATGCCAAATATTATATTTGAAGTGCTTTTTAAAAATAATTAGAGGCCAGGGGTGCCTGGATGGCTCAGCCAGTTAAGCATCTGACTCTTGATTTTGGCTTAGGTCATGCTCTCACAGCTTGTGGGATTGAGCACCGTGTAGGGCTGCACACTGATGGCACAAAGCCTGCTTGGGATTCTCTCTCCTTCTCTCTCTGCCCCTCCCCTGCTTGTGCTCGCTCTCTCTCAAAATAAATAAATGAACTTTAAAAAATAATTTGAGTCTTAAAGTGACACTATCGTCCTCCAGATGATTTTCGCTTCTTCCAGGTGCTTGAAGGCACCAGGTGTCTTGAATCACCTTAACCTAACTTCAGGGATTGGGATATGTGTTTGTCACCTGGGTAACTTAGAGCTAAACCTCAATCCCTGTGTGGGTAATTTACTTCTGGCTCACTATTCCTTCAGGGTCCCAACCCAAAGACCAGGGGGTTGACCAGGGCTACTACTCTTGAGACCACAGATGCCAACCTTTGTGTCCCTAGTCCCATAAGGCTGTGTCTAAAACACTGCTGAGTCTCTCATTCTCCTCTCCTGGAGTGGCAAACAGCTGCTATGACAAACACTGGGTTTGTCACCATTCTGGATTTCCATTTTGTCCCATATCCCGGGCTGCTAACCCTTCACTTTGTCCTTTACTTGCTGTCCTCTGTAGGGAAACTGGTCTGAACTATCTAACCTAGCACTACTGGAAGCTGATATTCAATAAATGTTAGTTCCCCCTCCTTTCCGTCTCATGCTCGAGCCTAGGTGATGTTACAGTTCATGCTAAACCAACCAAAGCAGAATACAAGACATAGAAGAGAAGAAAAAGTGTTGAGATGCTTTGAAAGCATCTGGGCATTAAGACTAGGACAGGCAGGGTTGCATTCCTGGGCTAGCCCACCATCTTACTTTTGCTTCATGCTCCCTGTCCTTCCCAGAATGGCTTCCTTCCTCTCTCCCACCTATCTGAACTCTTTCAACCTGGGGATATCATGGACACTCTTCCAGATCAGAAAAATTCGAGCTGATGCTTTTCTACGATGGTATTTCCAGCAATGAATCCTGTACCTGCTGCCAACCAGCCTGGCCACGTCCCAGATGCCTTCCCTGGTCACTGTGGACTACTTCACCCTCCTTCCCTGGAAACCTACTGCAGTAACCATTCACCACACCCTCTGTCCTTGTGGTTTGGTGTAGGTCTAATGCCCTCGATTCACCAGAGAATTCCTTGAGGCAAGGATCATGCCCCTCCTCAAGTCCCCCCTCTCAGAAAATACTTGTATTCACGTATTCTCTGAAAACCAAAGATGCCTGGTTATGGGAGGGGAGTTTCCAAATCTCGGTATGATCATCCCCAAGTCTGAGATCGCAAGGCGTTCAGCAGCGCTCTCCCATGTCTACACTGTCCCCTCCAGAGACCTGGGAAGATGGGGCATTCCACCATGTCCCCACACTCCAGTACCTCAGCTCCAGAGATCTAAGCCAGTCTCAGGAAGATCTCAGGTTAGAGCACTAACAAGCAGCCTTTGAGGATACTGGAGGCCAGTTCCCACTCATTAAGTACCTTCAGGGAAGACTGCTTCTGCCTGGGGAAAGAGCTGTCTACACAGCATTACTGGGCTTAGGGGCAGGGGAGCATGATGTCTAGACATTCTTAACAACCCAAGAGGCCTCAGTCCCAGCACCTGCTCCTCATCCATATCCAATATGGAAGCCTCATCTAAACTGTCAGAGATGTCCCCTATCTCCAGGAAAGGAAATCAAGACAAAGAAGGGAGCAGTGGCATCAGAGCCCTGAGTCAAGATCCTTCAAGTATAACCCTAACAAGAGACATGCTGAGCCCGTATGAAGGAAGCATCAGAACTTAAAAAGAGGTATGAAAGAGGCTTGAATAGTGGAAAGGAATACCATGCCGTCAGGTGAGAAAGCTAAATATTAAGATATGGATTTTTCCAAATTAATTCTTCTACTTACTATAATCCCAATCAGAATACCCATGATATAGAGACAGAAAGCACGTTAGTGGTTGCCCGGGTCTGGGGGTGGGGACACGGGTAAGCTGCAAAAAGGAACAGGGATCTTTTTGGGCTGATGGAAATGCTCGAAAATGGGATTGTGGTAATGCCTGCATAACTGTAAGTTGTGTATATTAAATTGCACATTTGAACTAGGTGAATGTTATAGTATATATATGACATCCCAATAATGCTGATTAAAATATATATCTAGCAAGTTTTACTAAAAGATCGTTCCAAATGCAAATTGCACTTCCGTTTTCCAAGATTTAATAGGCTTTTGATCTTGTTGAAAACAGCTTACCACTTTTTTAAATGTGATTTAAAAAAAAAAAAAAGGTAAATATAGAGGTACCAAAAAACTAGTATGTGGGAATTTAAAGAATTTCAAATAGTGATTCTATAGTTTTCCTAGAGGAATGAACAAGAGAGAATAGCTAAGAAAAATTTAAAAGACATCTAAGAGGGTTGCTTTGCCAGAAATTAAAGCTACGATCATTCAAACAAGGCCATTCTGTTGTAAGAATCAACAAACACATTAACAGATTAAGATGAGTATATATACAGGAACCAAAATCGGCCTTAATGTGTATAAAAATTAGTATGTCAAGAAAGAATCACAAACTAATAGCTAAGAATTAAATATTCCACAAATGATACTGGGGGAATTACCTACTTGCTAACTAAAAGTCAAGCTGGAAACTGATGCTATATTATATACTCAAATCAATTCCGGGTTAATTTAAAAGTCAAATGAAGACATTCAAAAAACAAAAAATTACTTAAAATGTAGACGAATACTTAATGAACCTTAGAACAGGGAAGGAATGCATAAACTATGAAAGAAATGGTTAAAATATCCATATGGTGGCACCTTATTGCAACCATTAAAGTTTTCTGGATAATTTTTAGAAACCATGAGAAGATGCTCATGAAATACTCAGAAGTGAAGAAACCAGGTTATAAAACTGACTCAGAAGAACAGCACACATTACATTTTAAAAACAATAGGGGCGCCTGGGTGGCGCAGTCGGTTAAGCGTCCGACTTCAGCCAGGTCACGATCTCGCGGTCCGTGAGTTTGAGCCCCGCGTCGGGCTCTGGGCTGACTGTTCAGAGCCTGGAGCCTGTTTCCGATTCTGTGTCTCCCTCTCTCTCTGCCCCTCCCCCGTTCACGCTCTGTCTCTCTCTGTCCCAAAAATAAATAAACGTTGAAAAAAAAAATTTTAAAAAAAAACCAATAAAACTACATATACGGAAAGGTTGGTACATACACCAAGAGGCTTCTGGGTGGTAGAACTATTGTTACTTTCTCCATCAAACTTGGAGGGCTCCCCCCTCCCCATATTTTTCACCATGACCGTGGGTTTCTTTCATAATCAGAAAAATAAGGGGTTTTTTTTTCAGACTTGGGAGAATAAGAATATGAAAAAACATGGGGCGCCTGGGTGGCTCAGTCGGTTAAGCAACCGACTTTGGCTCAGGTCATGATCTTGCAGTTCATGGATTTGAGCCCTGCATGGGGTTCTGTGCAGACAGCTCGGAGCCTGGAGCCTGCTTGGGATTCTGTGTCTCCCTCTCTCTCTCTCTGCCCCTCCCCAGCTCATGCTCTCTCTCTCTCTCTCAAAAATAAACACACATAAAGACAAACAAACAAAAAGAATATGAAAAAACAATCAAATTCGGCCACTAAAAAGCAGCAGCTTCAACATGCACATAGATGTTAAATGTGTTTCTCACATGTGTGATCTATTTCATGAATTTTTAGAGCACAGAAGAATGAAAGACACACAAGCATTTTGTGGGAACAGTGGGACTGGTGCACCTGTCCCTCCTGAGAGGCAAGGAGGGCCCTGCCAGGAGGTGCAGCCGGCCCGGCTGTGGCGTCCCCACCCCTGTGGGCGGGGAGGCCACCTTCACTCAGACTTGGCTGCGGGCCTGGTCACTTCCCAAACGAGCTCCCTCGGGGCCCATGAGGGCCATCCCTGCAGCAAGGCCCTCCTGTCCAGCCTGAGGACTGTCAGGCACACAGAGTAGCCCTGGCTGGGCCACTAGGAAGTCACCACACCGGCTGCCAACATCTCCAGAGACCAAGAGTGAGGGGTGAGTCATGAACAGACTGAGTCTGGTTTGAGGTTCACTCCACCCCAAACCCTCTGAACTACTGTCCCCACAGACTCACTCAGCACCACTGGAAGAAAACCAGTTCCCCTGATCACCCTTAAAACTGATCTCTCCCTGGGGTGCCTGGGTGGTTCAGTCTGTTGGGCATCTGACTCTCGATTTCAGCTCAGGTCATGATCTCACGCTTCATGAGTTGGAGCCCGAGTCAGGCTCTGCGTTGACAGCATGGAGCCTGCTTGAGATTCTCTCTCTCCCTCTCTCTCTGCCCCTCCCATGCACTCTCTCTCTCTCAAAATAAATAAATAACTTAAAAAAAAACAAACCTGTCTCTCCCTCCTTTCCCAATGGAAGTTCTCTCCATGGGAAAGGCAGCCCCCCCCCAACCCCGTTGTCCGTGAAGCACCCCTTCCCTGTGCCCTCCATGAGGTCTGGGGGCAGGTGGCTTGTCCCTTCTGTCGTCTGCCCTGGGTTTTGAAACGCCCTTCCTTTCTGCCACTCAGAAGGAATACTGTTCACTATAAAACCGCCTGCCGAAACTCCTGTGAAATAGTAATTGCCCTCTGCTCCCTGAAACAAGATTAGCACGGACCAAATGGGACAGTTTCTTCTGTCGTGCCTCTCAACCCTGCCCTCCCCAGTCCCCAAACTCCTTAATGCTGTCGCCCCCCTGCCTCTCTCTTTGAAGAGTGGATATCCCCATCCCTACCTCCACACAAAACATCAACTTCCCTCTCTCTGCTGGCTACCCGACCCCTGAAAATGATGGCACTCCTGTTCCCACATGGAAGAGTTAGCATCTATATCCCTGGTAGTAGTTATCTTTTGTCTCCTGCCATTTATTTAGTTCTTAATATGCATCCGGCCCTGTGCTGAGCACAGACTCTCAGTAGCCTTATGAAGCAGGTAGTATTTTTATTCTGATTTTACAACGTGCCCAAATCACAAAATGTTAAGCATATAGTCAGCTTAAACCAGAATTTCCTGGACAGTTGCTATATGTTTTTTAAGTTTATTTACTTATTTTGAGAGACAGCAAGCAGGGGGAGGGGCAGAGAGAGGGAGAGAGAGAATCCCAAGCAGGCTCTGCTCTGTCAGCACAGAGCCCAGTGCGGGGCTTGAACTCACCAACTGTGAGATCGTGACCTGAGCCGAAGTCGGACACTTAACCGACTGAGCCACCCAGGCGCCTCTGACATATATTTTTTTAATGTTTTTTTTTAAGTTTATTTATTTATTTTTGAGAGAGACAGAACAGTGCAAGTGGGGGAGGAGCTGAGGGAGAGAGGGGGAGGGAGAGAGAGACAGAGAGAGAGAATCCCAAGCAGGCTCCGAGCTGCCAGCACCTATGCAGGGCTCGAACCCACCAACAGTTGATATTTTTAAAAATCTTCTGCTAAGCATCCAGGTCGAGACCCCCTGCACACTACAGTGCGCTCCTGTTCCTCAGTCTCCCCACGAAACGCTGCTGCCTCAGTATAGCCCACAGAAAACTCTCCACGGGCTCTTTCCCCACCAAAGAACATCATTTTCCTCTCCCTCCCTCTGGGACACGGTCCCTTGGCCCTGAGCCCCCATGCTGTCAGAGGAGAGGGTCAGAGTCAAGCTGTGCTGCCCTCAGGCCTGGCATCTGGAGATTGGCTGGAGTGAGGGCCAGGCCTGTGGTCCCCTGCTCCTGGCGGGTACTCCATCACCACCTCACCCCCTTCTATAAATAGCCCACTGCTCGCTGGCCGCCGAGCTGCTGGAGCAGGAGTTTCCATGAGGTCAGCTTCCCAGAGCAGCCTCTAGGCACCCAACACCCACACTTACCTCTCCTGGAGTCCTGTGGCCTCCTCGCCCCTGCAGGGGGCTGTCCCGGGTGCCGTGTCTCCGCCGGGCAGGGGGTGTGGGCACTTGGGCAGAGGCCTGAGGTGAGGCCTTGCCTAAGGGCTCTGGAGCCTGGCCCAGCGAGGAATCGGGCATGCTGTCGGTGGCAGGCTCCTCTTTGGGCTTTGGCGGAGCAAATCTCCTCCTGTTGAAAGGCCTAGCCGGCTGGGGGGCTGAGGATGGGGGCTGGCCAGGGGCAGCAGGCCCCCTTTCACCCCCGGCCTCGCTGGGTACCTTCCCCGAGGACGTCTCTCCGGGCGCCCGGCCACTTGGGGTCTGGGGCCCCTCCTTCCCCTGAGGCCTGCCCCCCCGGGTGCTCTCCAGATACATGTCCTTCAGGGAGAAATACGCTTCCCGGTCTGCACCTGGGGCGGGGGCCTTCTGGGCCCGGTCCGGAGTGCCCACAGCCGCGCCTGGCTTCCTGGGGCCATCCACTCCCGAGGACGCAGGCCCCCGTGCAGCCCTGCCTCCGGGCCGGGTCTCTACCTGCTCCACATTCACGGGCCCCTGTGTCCCCGGGGGCTCAGGCTTGTCTGAACTCGGGGCACGGTTTTCAGAAGAACGGTGGCTTCGAGCTGCCTTCTCTAACTCTGGCTTCCGCAGACCTTGCTTAGGTTCCTCGTCTTTCTTTTTCTTCTTGGCCCCAGACTCCTTCTGGGGGGCTCTTTGAGGCGCCAGCTCCATGGCCTCATAGATGTACGTCAACAGGCCGTGCTCCCCATCCTCCCCGTTCTCCGGGACAGCCTCCCCGTTGGTGGTCACCTCTCCGGGCACAAAGCTGTTGATCAGCCCCAAACCGGGGTGCCCACCAGGCTCGGTCTCTTCCACCTGCCACGCCGCCGGGGTCCCGTCCTCAGCCTCCTCGGTCGGGCCCGGGGGCGCAGGCACCTCAGCCCCGCTCAGCCGCCGCTTCCGCTGGAAGCGGTCGGGGCTGAGCTTCCGCAGGGTGTCGGCATCTCCCGCCACCTCCTTCCTGGGCTTCCAGCTCTGCTCGATCTCCCGCAACTTTGCCGCAGCCTTGCGCTTCAGCTTGGCGAACCAGCGCTGGTGGATCTTGTACTCGGTCATGGTGCCCACCTCCAGGACCCCCGAGCAGGACACGATGCCCTTGGTGTTCCGGGCAGACGCCTGGTAGATGGCCGCATCTTCCTCCTGACACCTAGACGTAGGAGCAGGAGATGCCGACCCGGCCCTCCTGCCAGGCGAGAGGCCCCACGCCCCACAGCCAGCGCCTCCTGGAGCTGAGCACGCTGCCCCGCCCCCCACGGGTCCCGCCCTGAGCGCCACCCCCCACCCCCAGACATCACCGTGTCATCCAACGTACAGATGGGGAAACCGAGGCCGGCACCAGGGAGGGAGCTGGCCCAGGTCATGCTGTTCCGGGAGGGGATTAGACTTGGGGCCTAGGAGAGCTCCCTTCAGAAGCAGGTGACCCGCATAGCCCCCTTGTGAAGTAAGGATGACACAGGAGCCTTTTTTTGGCAGCTGACCTCATGGAAAATGTTTCTACGGGGCGGGACCTCCTCTGGTTGTGCTCCACTCTCGGGCTGTCAGAAACGCTCCCACCCCGGCCAGAGGGGATCCCAGGCACTGGCGGGCAGACACGCCTCGCCAGCAGCGGGTTCGACTCCGCAGCAGAAACCAGCCCCACCCTCCTCCACCCCTGGACCCCGCCTGGGCATCCGCGTCCCGGTGGGCCCACTTCTGACGGGGCCACGGGACCCTCAGGCGACCAGAGAGGCGGCTTTCCCCTCACCTGTAGAGCTGCAGCGTGTGACGGTTGCCCTGATGCATGATCTCGTATTTCGGCAAGCCACAGTAGCGGTCTAGCTGGACATCATCCTTGTACCAGGTCACCTCCGGCTCTGGGTATCCTACGAAGGGGGCAGGAGACCGGGTTGCGGGAAGGCCAGTTCCAAAGCAGCGGAAGGGGAGCGCAGAATGCCCCGGCTTCCCGGGACCACCGGAAGCACCTGGGCTGGCCCGCCTGCCCCACCCGCCGGAAGAGAAGGGCTATCATTTGGCTCAACTCATTTGCAGAAGCCAGGCCACGTCAGGGCTGAAAACTGTGCCCCCTTCAGCAGCTGGAAGGCAAAGAGGGAGGAGAAACTTCCTCGCTTCCTGGTAAGAAGGGAAGCAAGAAGTTTCCAGAAAGCCTTGGCTGGTAGAAATAAGCCTCCTTCCTTCAGCGTCCTGTTCCACATCCTCAACCGTGGTCACAGTTCTATCCTCAGAGACGCCCCCACCAGTACCCCAGCACCAAGAGCCCTCTACTTCCTGCCCAGGTTGCTGAGCTGCTGGTATTTTTTGATGACATGGCTAAAACACACCCATCCACCCATCCATCCACTCATCTATCATCCATCCATCCCTAACTCCCTACCCGCTCCCACTGCCGTGAGGCTGACCAAGGTGTCTCCCCAGCCCCTCTCCCGGGGTGGGGGTGGGGGCTTCTGGGAGAGCTTCCAACTGTCAGAGTCACGGTCCCTGCCTCCATCCCCACGTGGCTGAGGGGTCCAGTGATGGACACCAATCAGCTAATCCAATCCAGTTACTTGACCTAGGTCTTAGGAATCAATATCTCGAGACACTCTACCCTTGGGTCTGGAACTGTAACCTCAAAGGAGGGGGCAGCCCTGTTGTTCTCACGGACCAGCCTAGAGCAAGATGGAAAGACGAAGCTCGTATTCAGAACAGAATAAGGGATCAGAGACAGACAGACAGTCTCAACACCCTTCCACATATTGAGTCCACGCCTTGCGTGGACACAGCTGCACTCCTCAGTCCCACAAGAAGCCCGTCTAGCCTTCCAGTGAACTCGGCTTCATTTTTTTTTTTTTTAATTTTGTTTAAAGAGACAGAGTGTGAGTGGGGAAGGGGCAGAGAGACAGAGAGACACACAGAATCTGAAACAGACTCCAGGCTCCAAGCTGTCAGCACAGAGCCTGAGACGGAGCTTGAACCCACGAACCGAGAGATCATGACCTGAGCCAAAGTCAGACGCTTAAAAAACTGAGCCACCAGGCGCCCCGCCTGCTTCATTTCTTAAGCTAACGCCAAATGATTTCCACTATTTATGAGAACTCAGAGACCCCTAACACACACGCCCTCCAACATATGTATTCTGTGTGTGCTGACTGCCAAGCGAGGATTATAAAGATATAGAACGTCACCACCAGGGTCTCTGCTCTCCGGGAACCCACCGAACAGTAGAAAAGATCACACGGGGGGCGCCTGGGTGGCGCAGTCGGTTGAGCGTCCGACTTCAGCCAGGTCACGATCTCGCGGTCCGTGAGTTCGAGCCCCGCGTCGGGCTCTGGGCTGATGGCTCGGAGCCTGGAGCCTGTTTCTGATTCTGTGTCTCCCTCTCTCTCTGCCCCTCCCCTGTTCATGCTCTGTCTCTCTCTGTCCCAAAAATAAATAAACGTTGAAAAAAAAAATTAAAAAAAAAAAAAAAAAAAAAAAAAAAAAAAAAGAAAAGATCACACGGGGCTCACCTGCTCTGTCTGCCCTGCCGTCTCCGGGTAAACTGCCCACACTCCTACCTCCAGCCGACCCCACTGGATCCCATCTCCTCCTGCCTCGTCAAGGACATCTCTCCAACAGTCGCTCCTGCCCCCTCCTGTGTCATCGAACCATTCCCCTCCACTACATGACTCCCGGAGGCATGCAAGCCTGCTGTATGGATTTCACAGAAAAGTGCTTCAGAAGTGCCATCCGCACTCTGTCTCCTCTCCCTCCCCATCCAGTTGGGCTTCTGTGCTCCCAGGCAGCAGCAGAACTGTTCCTGTCGAGGTCGCTCACGACTCACACATTGGCCAAATCTACGGGCAATTCTTTTTTTTTTTTTTTTAATGTTTATTTATTTTTGAGAGAGAGAGAGACAGAGCAGGGGAGGGGCAGAGAGGGAGACACAGAATCCGAAGCAGGGTCCAGAGCCCAAAGCGGGGCTTGAACTCACGAACCGTGAGATGGCGACCTGAGCCGGTCGGACGCTGAACCCACTGAGCCCCCCAGCCGCCCCCAACTGGCAATTCTCATGCCTCATCTACCGAATCTGTCAGCATTGTCCCCCCACCAACCCCGCTCCATTTCCTGAAAACTTTTCCTCACTCTTATGGAGTGCTCTTCCTCTTTCCTCGTCTGTCTCTTCTCCTAGACCCATGTCCCATGAGGGCAGGAATCCTATCCTCTTTACTGCTATATCACCGCCACCTAAGATCGTGCCTGGCACGTAGTAGTTACTTAATAAAACCCTGCTGGATGAGTGAGTAAAGGAGTGAGTAAGGACACGAGCAAACAAACAAGCAAGGGACAGATGGGGAGGGTGTGCCTGACGTAGGAACCGTAACAGTACGGTGTGGGGGTGGAAAGTAGAGGACACGCCGGGGAACGTACAGGAACAGGGAGCAAGGGAGGCGAGGCGGCAGCTGAGGCGGCCAGGAACAAACTCTGGGCAACCCTGACTGTAAAGTGAACCCCATGTTTCCACTGTGAGCTAAAGTCCCTGGTTACATCACCGCGTGTGGCCGGGGCCAGCACAGGTGTCCTCACCATCCTGTGTGATGATCTCATCCCTCCGAGAGCCCGGCTCAGAGCCTCCCTGCCCCATGATCTGCCCAGTAGGGCCTCAGAGTCCAGGGCACCTGAGTCCAGTCAAGCTGGGGCAAGGAGGGAGATACTGAATGGGCCTCACAGCCCGAAGGCGGAGGCCTCAGCCCCCGTGCCATCCGCGGGGTGCCTCTTCGAAACACGGGGGCCAACCTGACAGCTTAGGGCTCCGTGGCAACAACGGGTTTGGATGGAAAACATCTCCTTGTCCCCTGGATGATACGAACTGTGTTCCAAAACACACAAAGGCAGGAAAGGTCCTTCCTTCCGAGCGGCACACGCGTGTGCCCACGGGCAGGCATGCGCACACGGATACAAGCTGTAGCCAGGGACACCCCCCCTCCCCCCGTGGTGCTGCAGGCCGGGACCTCTGCCTCACAGCCGGCAGGCCCGAGTCTGGGACACCAGCCCGGGGACTTGCAACCTTGTCCCCACCATCCCCAGTTTGAGAAGCTCAGATTGAAGAGAGAAATAACGACAGATGTCAATGTAGAGTTTTCAAAGAGCTTTCAAATGTAGTTTCGTTTGGCCCTCCCGTGAAAACAACTGCCAAACATTTATGGAGGACTTTCTCTGTGCCAGCTACTGAGCTGAACGTTCTTCGTGCGTCATCTCGTCGGATCCTACACAGATCCTACGGGAACGTACTGTTATTAATCCCAGGTGTAAAAGATGAGGCAATCCAGGCCGACGAAATTAAGGCTTCTGCCCCAAACCATCCAGCTGATACGCAGAAGACCCAAAGTCAAATCCCTCTTTTGTACAAGACAGGCGGGTCAGGTGTTTCAACCCCTGTTTTCCACAAGAGGAAGGTGAGGCTCTGGGAAGCAAAGGAACTTAGCCAAGGTCACAAAGTTGGCACATGACAAGGCACGTGGCTTTTCCGTTTCCCTCTACCAGCGCCCTTTCCAGTGAGGACTGCGGGACCAATATGTAAGTGTTTATCCCCAGTAATCATTACACTGGACTCATTTCTCTACGAAAGGGCCTTTTTCAGGAATGTAGTTCTGTCTAAAGGCTCAGTCTTCTTCCTCCTCCTGCCCCAACGTTTGTGCATGCACACACACACACACCAACATAAAATCCACAGAGTCGGGGCGCCTGGGTGGCTCAGTTGGTTAAGCACCTGACTTTGGCTCAGGTCAAGATCTCACGGTCAGTGAGTTCGAGCCGCCCCGTGTGGGGCTCTGTGCTGACAGCTCAGACGACGATGGACAACCTCAAGGACACCAGCATTCTAGCCAGAGGGGCCCTGGGGGAGACAGCAGCCAGAAGGCCGAGTCAAGGCGAGCTAACCCCCCATATGCCCACTCTGAGGGGGAAGAGCCTCAGGGCTGTCCATCCCTTCTCCAGGACCCCGAGGGCTTCCCTCAGAGCTCCACGAGCAGGACAACCGGCACAGACCCCTCTCCCTCACGTGCTGTTAGGTTCGGACCCACCGGAAAGTATCACCTGTCCCTGGCAGGGCCCTGGCGGGGCTGACTCATCACCACCTAGCTCAGGGGATGCTAGCAGCAGGGTGGGAGGCAGACAAGCACGTGTGGTCACTCCTTCCCCACACACACCAGCCGGGAGCACCACACGAGTCCCACAGGGAGGCCAGTCTCAGCCATAGGTCTATCCACCATCTACCTCTCCAGGTTGGGAGACCCAGCCCCTGTCTCCTTTGTTCTCTGATTTTTCTGCATCCCCCTTTGCCCTCCCCTTTCTTCCCCATACAGTCCACATTTTCTCCTTGCTCACTGGAAATGGCTTACCTACTACGGTGATCGCAGAGACCCCTTCCCTAATCTGCTACATAAAATTCAGGTGACCTGAGATTGCTTGGCGGGGGGGGAAGGGGCAACAGCGGGGAGGAGGAAGTTAGTTACAATAGAGGACTGAGGCATGGATGTTAGACACAGCTAGAGCCCTGGAAATCCCACAGCCCCAAGTGGGAGTCCTGTAGACCCGAGCACGGCAGGGGCTCCCGAGCAGAAAGGAGACCACGGTCATCTGGTGGTCTCATGAGACATGGATGTTGTCTCAACTGAGGGGATAAAAGTTTGCTCCTTTGCGTGGGGCTTAAAACAGGGCAAAGCCTCGTGATGACATCGGAGGCACTTAATAAAATGCCCCAGGAGTCTGTAAGTCAGGATCCTGTCTGGCTTCTCCACTTTGCTCTCAGAGTCCGTGGCTCCGAAGGGCAGAATGGAAGAGGGAGAGGAGGGAGAGCCGTCCCTGGTGCCAGCCCCTCTCCGGTGGCCCAAGCCTCGCAAAGGAATGGGCATCCGGGCTTGCTCCAGAGAGACCCGGTGTGCTAGCTTTGTGCTCTACCCTCTCAGATCTCACAGGCTTCTTGGAGGGAGAGATGTGCGAGCAGGAAAACAGATATCGCGAGAGCTCTCCGTGGATGTACTGGAGATGACGTCCTAGAGGAGAAGCCTTTTGGGCTGGACTTGGAAAGATGAGAAGGAATTTTCCAGGCAAAGGAGTAGGCTTCTAGGTAAAAAGACAGAGTGAAAACTCTGTCTACAAAACCCACTACAAGTACTCTAAAGAGATTTTGTATTAAAAGATGTGAGACCACAGGGACGGGGAGAACAGGTGAGGCCAGCAGAAGGAGGAACAATAGTTTGAAGGTCGGAAAGCAGATGGACAAGCAGAAACAGACCCGGGACAGCTGGCCTCTTAGGCCGCGGCGGGGCCACTGAGAGCTACCCTTTGAACATGGGCGCATAAGTGCTGGCAACCACTTGCGGGGAAGGGGAAGGAGGAGAGATTATAAGTTGCTTGAAAAGTGATCAGATCTCTGGATCCCCTCACCCCGTCCATACCACCCAAGTAACGGCTCCTCCCCCCTACGCATGGCCAAAGGTGAGGTTGATTATCTGGAAAGGTAAAACTTTAGCCTGAGGGTAAGCCAGCACTGCTGAGGGCAGGACTACTCCAGGGAAAACAGAAAAATGTGATGACTGTGCATAAAATAAATGCTCTCTGGTGACAGCCCACCCAACCCTCTAATCTGAATCCGCACAGTTCCCAGAACATCTTTACCCTCCGGGCAAGATACGGGAAGAGCATTCACTAGGGACTCTAGCCAGTCCACGATGAAGGAATTAAAGAAACTCACTTTGTCAGTTCCAATGCTGCCAGATCACCCACCCTACAACGAAGCCCCAAGTTTTCAGGCCCCTCCCACTTGCTCAGAACTACCAGCTTTTTAGTCTCCACTCTTAACCACTACCTGACAGCCAAAGACCCCTAGGTATCTAGGAAAGCCTATACATAGAAGATGAAGGACCAAAACCATTAAGTTAAATTTTAAAAAAGCAAATTGGAAGAAACCCAAGCTATGCAGGGAGAAGGAAACTTTTAGAAAGCCATCATTACTAGTCTCAGAGATCTAAAAGAAGACATTACATTCATAAAGAAAACAGGATACCACAGTAAGAAAATTTTTTTTTTAATTTTTTTTTTTCAACATTTATTTATTTTTTTTAGGACAGAGAGAGACAGAGCATGAACGGGGGAGGGGCAGAGAGAGAGGGAGACACAGAATCAGAAACAGGCTCCAGGCTCTGAGCCATCAGCCCAGAGCCTGACGCGGGGCTCGAACTCACGGACCGCGAGATCGTGACCTGGCTGAAGTCGGACGCTTAACCGACTGCGCCACCCAGGCGCCCCAGAAAATTTTTAAGGAGCTCTTAGAAATTAAAAACCCAGTGAAAGGGGTGCCTGGGTGGCTCAGTCAGTTGACCGTCAACTTTGGCTCAGGTCATGATCTGGTGGTTCTTGAGTTCGAGCCCCACGTCGGGCTCTGTGGTGACAGCTCAGAGACTAGAACCTGCTTCAGACTCTGTGTGTGTGTCTCTCTCTCTGCCCCTCCCCTGTTTGCATTCTTTCTCTCTCTCTCTCTCTCTTTCTCTCTCACTCAAAAATAAATTCAAATAAGTAAACATTAAAAAATTATAAACATTCAAAAAAACAGTGGAAGAGTTGAAAGATAACACTGAGGCAATCTGGAAAGTGGAGCAAAAAAGACAAATCAATAAAAGGAGGAAGAAAGAATAAGAAAAGAAGAGAATGAGTCTAGAGAAGCAGATATTCACATAACAAGAGTTCCAGAAAGAAAGAACAGAGAAAACAGGAGGAAGAAACCAACATCACAGTAATCTCAAATTTCCCAGAACTAGAGGCCATTGGTTACCAGATTGAAAGTGTCCAAGCACGCTCCAGGATGAAAAGACACCCATATCAAGATACATCATTATGAAATGCCAGAACATTCTTACAAGCCTCCAGAGAGGAAAAATAAGTTTCCTGCAAAGAGTGAGGAGTAAGAACCGTCTTCCTGCTCTGAATGGTAACACTGGGAGCAAGAAGGCAATGCAGCAATGTCTTCAAAATTCTGAAGGACAATTATTTTCAACTTAGAATCTAGACCCAGCCTGTTAAGTTTCTCAGGACCCATGATGGGGGGGTGGGAGGGAAGGGAGGGTGGGTGATGGGCATTGAGGAGGGCACCTGTTGGGATGAGCACTGGGTGTTCTATGGAAACCAATTTGACAATAAATTTCATATATTAAAAAATAATAATAATAAAAATAAATTGAGAGTTTAGACCATAAAAAAAAAAAAAAAGAATCTAGACCCAGCCAAACTCCCCATCAAAAGTAAAATAAAAGAGGGGCGCCTGGGTGGCGCAGTCGGTTAAGCGTCCGACTTCAGCCAGGTCACGATCTCACACTCCATGAGTTCGAGCCCCGCGTCGGGCTCTGGGCTGATGGCTCGGAGCCTGGAGCCTGCTTCTGATTCTGTGTCTCCCCCTCTCTCTGCCCCTCCCCCACTCACATTCTGTCTCTCTCTGCCTCTCAAAAAATAAATGTTGAAAAAAATTTTATTTAAAAAGAGTAAAATATAAAGAGGGAAGAAAAAAAAAACCATCCTCAGACAGAAGTTGTCTAACATTTACTTCCCACATACTCTGCCTAGGAAGCTACCAAAACAAGAATGCAAGTCAAGAAAAAGAAAAACATGGAATAATATAGAAAACGGGAAACCCATCACAGGAGAGAGGTAAAGGGAATGTGTAGGATGATGGTAAAGGGAGATCCCAGGATGCCAACTGCGTCAGACGCCCGGAACAATGGTATCAGCCTGGAGCAGAATGGCTCAAACGAGAGGCAGGTGGAGGGCTCGCCATCACCATGCCTCCCACTGTCGTGCCACCTGGGGTGGAATGGCTTTTTCACCTGATGAATCTACTGGAGGATGTAGGTCAGTAAAGCCGGAGAGTAAACCCAGAAAAAAGGACGACATGGGATCCAGGAACCTGACTCAAACCCAGGAGAAAGGCCAAGGGAAACCCCGGGATAACAGCTGGGTATGGGACCTAAAAGGCCGCCAGTTCAGACAGAAGAACGGTGATCTCCAAAAGGGGTGTCCCCAAGGAAAGCAGCTAACAAGAGTACCGATGGCACTGACCTTGCAGAAAAGTGGTTTTTTTTGTTTTTGTTTTTTTTTTTTGGCAGAAAAGTGTTTTAAGAGGCTATCGGATGGGATAAGAAAAAGCAGCAATACACAGCAAAAAACCAATTCGGTGAAAAATTAAAGAAAGTACTAACTTGAATAAAGACAAAAGAAAGTAACATAGTATACTACAACGTTGGTATGAATAATATCTCATAGAAACAAGATAAACAGTAAATATTCACTCAAACAAAAATCATGATACGACCATATTGAGAAGGTAAGTGAAGAGAAACAGAAGGAATGAAGATAGAGAGAGCCAACTCGCTATCTACCATAACAGGAAGACCAGACAGCAGGAAACTCCGAAGTCCCCAAAGTAAGCCGTGGTCACATACTATTCAGCATCGTGGAAATGCAGACACCAGAAGAAACAGCTGAAAGGTGAAAATGGTTGCTTCTGGGAAGACAAGTTGGGGCGGGGCGGGGAGGGATCTTCTGTATTTTGATACGTGCCTTTTAGTATAACGCGAACACTTAAACTATGTGCTTGTATTAATTTGATCAAATAAAAATTAATTTCTTTTGAAAGGAAGGATTAAGGACTTTCTGGAGGGGGAAAACAGCGCATGTAAAAGCACAGATCTGTGAAAGAGTCGGGTTTTTCAGAACACCGTCAGGATCACGGTCACGTAGCAGGCATCAGTCAGATGCCTTAGAGAGCAGTAGTTACCTCCTCCTTGCACGTCACCTAACCTACTTTGGCTTCCTTCTCCGTAAAACTTGACTAATAATAGCACTTACTTCACCAGGTTTTGTCAGAATCCAATGACAATGGAAACAGATGAATGTTGCAAAATGTGTTACGCTGTACAAAGGTAAGGAATAGATGCACACCTCTGTGTCCCCTGGAACAGACAGTGTTCTCAGCCTGGCACTCGGAGGGTTCTGGGTAAGGGTGGGAACTGCCCAGAAGAAGCCGATCCCAGAGAAGCTGTTTAGCTGCTGGCTGGGCCAGACAGGTGCCCCGGAATCAGGGCACGTCACAGTTGGAAACCACCAATGCCCTTGATTTACTGGAAAAAAAAAAAAATGGGCTCTCAGAGGGAACCTTGACCTGGGCCCGTTGGCAGACGGCTGCACAGCTGGGAGGGGTAGTCCTGCAGGCCCGCCAGCAGGTCAAGGTGGTGCAACAGGAGACCCTGCTGGGAGGTCTGGAGGAGAGGCACTCCTCAGAGCCGGCTTTCCAGTACTATCACTCCACCAGCCTCCTCTTCCAAGGAGTATCACTCTACTCCCTGTTCTGCCAAGTCCCGCCATGGAGCTCAGAGAAACGCAAATAATAATAGGCTTAATTTCCAACACTTGTATGGTACTAACTGTAGCCAGGCGCCATTCCAAAGATCTCGCAGGTCTTGACGCATTCGGCCCCACAATAACCCTAGGAGGTTCGCGCTGTGGTCATCCCTGCCTCACAGATGAGGCGCTGAGAGGTCACGCGAGGTTAGGCAACCTCTTCGGTATCACATAACTGGAAAGGGGATGAGCCAGCATCCCAGCCAGCCGGTCCCTCTCCAGGGTCTGCAGTCAGAATCATGATACACCACCGTCTCTCAGGCTTGAGATTCACAAGCCTCAGACCACTCAGCTTAAAATGGGGATCTTTGGGAAGATGGCCTCCAAAACCTCTTTTGGGGCATCTGGGTGGCTCAGTCGGTTGAGCGTCCCTCTCTTGATTTTGGTTCAGGTCATGATCTCACAGTTTGTGGGGTCGAGCCTCACATTGGGCTCTGTGTTGGCAGCGTGGAGCCTGCTTGGGATTCTCTTTCTCTCTCTCTCTCTCTCTCTGCCCTCCCCTTCTCTCACTCTCTAAATAAATAAATAAATAAATAAATAAATAAATAAATAAATAAATAAATAAATAACCAACCTCAGGGCACCCTGGTGGCTCAGTTGGTTAAGCATCTGAGTTCGGCTCAGGTCATGATCTTGCAGTTCTTGAGTTCGAGCCCCACATCAGGCTCCCTCGCTCACACACTCACTCACTCTCTTTCTCTTAAAAATAAACATTTTTGGGGGCGTCTGGGTGGTTCAGTCAGTTAAGCGACCGACTTCGGTCGAGATCAGGTCATGATCTCACGGTCCATGAGTTCGAGCCCCACGTCGGGCTCTGTGCGGACAGCTCAGAGCCTGGATCCTGTTTCAGATTCTGTGTCTCCCTCTCTCTGACCCTCCCCCATTCATGCTCTGTCTCTCTCTGTCTCAAAAATAAATAATTGTTAAAAAAATTTTTTTAAAAAAACGAAAAAATAAAAATAAACATTTTTTAAACATTAAAAAAAAAACTCTTTCAATTGGACAGCTTCTTTCCTTGGAGCTAAGATTCATTAATCATATGTCTAAGGGTAACGAACTACACTGAAGGTAGGCTTTTGAAGAGAAGCAGGCTGTAGATGTGGCTCCAGAATGGGAGGAAAAAGGGACCCCAGCCCACGCAGGGAGACTAAGCTGGAGAGAAAGCTAAGAAACAAATGTCAACTTGCACAGTTTTGGGCACACAGCCAACCCCCTCCATGCCGGTCCCCACAGCCCCTTTGGACCCTCCTGTGTGCTGTGACCCTGGTGTGGCTCGTACGGATGGCCTCATTACCTGTGACGATGCAGGTGAACCTGACGTCGCTGTCCTCGGACACAGCCCGGGACTTGAGCGTGGTCTCGAACAGCGGCTGGGTCTCCTCTGTTAGCTGCGCGATGATGGAGCAGAAGGTGCTCCTACGAAAGGCAAAGAACGATTCAGAGCGGCTCTCCCCCCGCCAGCATCTCCGCTGGTGTCCAATCTGGACCGGTGTTGTCCAAAGCAGCTTAAATCTTACCACGTCCATCCACCATCCTGTGGCCACGGCCCCAGTACCTGAGCAAGTCTTTCTTCAAGGGAGCCAGATCTCTTGGCCACACTGGGGGCAGGGGTGGTACCAAGGGGCTGAACAGAATCCCGATACAGACCCATTCCAATAGGCAGGCTTCTGACCATGGGCCAGGATCCTAAGCATGCCAAACCACCAGCCCTGCCGTCCCCTTCCCATCCTTATCGGAAGGCCTTGCTTCACCCTCGACCATCTATCTCCAGGAAAGCTCGCACACGGGGGAGGCACACATATGGATAGGTCCGGCCTCAGAGACGGGGACCCCAGCACAGCAGAGCTTCCATTCATGCTAAAGAGGGAAAAGCCAGTCAACTCTCAAGGACACACAGCTCAGGGGCCTCTCCTAAACGTTGCGCTCAGAAGAAAAGGCCCTGAATTTATGAGCAAAGACCGGAGTAGAGGAAGAAGAAGCCAGCCAATTCCAGGGGTCTAGACCCAAAGGTAGACTCTAATTCACAGGGGTGTCAGGAAAGAGAGTCTGCTCTTGGGGTCCATCCCCGGACACCACGTGCTCAGGTGAATACATGGCGGCCAGCTCCAAGACCGACCAGCACGACCGCCAAACCATCAACAGATCCGTTCCCGCAAAAGCCAGGACTTGTAGTTCCATAGGGACAATCCGCCTCCCAAAATTCAAGGGCATTTGCGGGCTCGCTGAGTCCAGCACAGACTCACCGACGCTGCTCAGCATGTACAGTCCTCTCCTTCCTGGGCACGGGAAGCAAACCACCATGCCAAACCCTTTCACGGGCCAGCAGAGACACAACGCGTCCCGAGGCGTGAAGCGTAACCACACGGCCGGGTTGTGTGGTGCACAAGCCGTGCCCAGCCCCCCTCCCCCTCCCCACTCACACACCCCGTGGTGAGCAGCAGTGAGGACCAGGAGGGGAGAAGTGAAGAGAAGCAGGGGGAACTGGAGACACACAGACAAAACATTCAAAGCTGCCTTTCTCTGTGCCTCGGAGGAGGGGCGGCCACCTGGGCAATGCGTCTGCCCGTGACCTCTCCGCCAGGGGCAGGGGAGCGTCCGTGGGAACACGGCAAAGAGGACTTTTGCGGGGAGGGCGTCCACATTCAATTCATCATTTCTGTGGGTGGCATTCTGGAGTAGAGTTTGAGGAGAAAGGTGATATCCCAGGAAGAGCGTCCGGGATCAGGTAAGATTCTGGATCAACAGGGGTCCAGCCGTGGTGTCTCCAGGGGCATGCAGACACCTGGGCCTCCAGGGAACTGACGGGAGCCCTCGCCCACAAAGACTGCCCAGAAAGGGGACCCTAAGCGCTCACGCACCTGAACGCTTGAACTGGGCGTGTGGTCGGGGTTCCATAACACCCGCTGTGATACTCTCATCTGGACCTCCTCTATCGTGCTCTGCCTTTGCCTTTACCCCACTCAGATACAGAGGGCCCTTCAACTCCCTGACACTCAGGAGACACAACATCTGAACACGTTTCTTGCTTGTACTCATACCGACCGCATATTTCTGGCTGGGGAATACCAAATCGCAACCAACCGTTTCCAGAGGAAAGCGCCGTGCCAAAAGGCATCGGGCTTCCAGGCTTCTGCAGCTAATTCAGAACATCCCTAATTACGTCCTCCCTGCAAAACCAGAATCCTATCTTACTCAGAAGCACGAGCCTGGATCTAATACTCAGCTTAGGCTCTTAAGGATGAAGCTACTTGGGCAAGTCTAAGGAAATAAGCTACAGGAAAGAGAAAAGGAGGAAATGATGCTTCAAGGAAATTTTCTTCGGGTGTTCATGCTAGATATTCAGTAGCAGGTAGTTATTTGATTCCATTACTTCTCTTGACTGGGAAAGTACACTCATCTTCCCAAAGCCACTAGGTTTTAAGTTATATTATAGAAAATGCTTGCATTGGAAACTCATGCATAACTGCCAAAAGGCATGACTAGATGAACACCCTCTGCGGGGTGGGGCTGGGGTGCGTTAGGGCAGGGAGAGTCACTGCATATGCGGTCAAGGTCCACCCGCTTTCTGTCCCCATCCTCCAGACCACTTGGATAGACTCTGAGCAGGGCTGCTTCCAGTCTCCTGGAAAGCCAGAAGTCCACACATCTGGAAACAGTCTGGTCCCACCCTGACACCTCCAAGTCCTTCCAACTCTGTGACTTCATAAGGAGAGCACAGCCTAACTAATCGCGTGTTTCTAAAGAACACCAGAACCGTGGGCTTATCACAATGCGCAAAGGACCCTAACTGTGCCCTTAGACTTGGTTCTTTACCGTGCTTTAAAGAAACTTCCAAGATCCTTTCTCTGTTAGCACTCACTGCTCCCCTCTGAGTTGGCTGTGATCCCCTCCCCTCCACCCCCTCCAGATCATCAACCAACCCAGAACAAAGGCTCTTTGATGTTCTCCTATATCAAAGGAAACGTACAGGGTAGGCGCTAATCATGTCAGTAGACATGATTAGCTACTCAGAGACCAGTTGCCTTCTCAGAAACCTTTCTCTGTGTAAAGAAACCATAGGCGACTCTCCCCAGACCTACCAGAGTCTGGGATGGGGCCCAAGGGGTGGGAGATATCCAGGAAATGTTCCGACTTTTATGATAGAAGTCAGTTCAGCCCGCGGGAGAAAGCTGTCCCCAGCTCGGGAGGCAAGAGAACAGGCACTCGATGGGCGAACCCCGACTGTGAGCCTGATGCTCAGGTCCTGCCTGGCTCTGGAGCAGATTCCGAGACCATGCGAAGGCAGGCATACGCTAGCGTGTTATTCCCGGACCTCAAAGAGTTCATAGTTTCGCAGGGATGGAGAGAGCCCAAAGGGAGGGAAATTGGAGAAAGAGGCGGTAGAAAAGAGAAGATACTGAGAAGGAAACGCTGAAGTCATTAACCTTGCGTCAGAAGATAGACAATGAGGTGTCAAATCTAGACAGGGGATCACAAACACCGCAGACACCTAGGATGGGTCAGTGGGTCACATGGCTGGTGGCTGTCTGTCCTGGCCCCATGGTGCCTCTCCAGGGGGCACAGACATACAGTAACAGGCATCTGGGGAAGCCTTGCTATTTCTGGGTCCCAGGAAGCCTTTCAGCGGTCCATGCAGGCGTCAACTCTGGCCCCTGTGAGACCCACGCTCACGTGAGTGCCCTCTCACACCTCCCCCCCTTCCCGCCCTCCGGCCCTCCCCTCACCCCATGCAGCCCCATTAGTGCACAAGCAGTCACCCGGAGGCCCTTCCGTGCCCAGACCCGAGAGAAAAAGGCAGTCAGAGAAATGTAATGCAATGTGCGTTTACCTTCCAGAGCTGGGGTGAGACAACCGGTTGCTTGATAAGCTAAGCGAAAACAGCAAATGGAATCATTAGGCCAGAAGAGCAAGGAGAGGAGGCAAAACCAACAACAGTTTGCAGGGTATTAATTGGCCACCATCTGGGGCCCGGAGGCCTTTCTATTAAAAGGGACCAGCTGTCTTAGTTGGCCTGCTCCAGTTAGCAAGTGGCCTCACCACCAGGCACACCGGTGTATCTGAAACGGAGAGCTCGTTAAATGCGGCAGAGTCCAGGGGAATGGTTAGGCAGGAAGGAAGGCCCCGTGGGGCTGCGCTTGGAGAAAAATGTGTCCCAGGCCACTTGGGTCACTGCCCCCAAGAGAGGGGCTCACGGCTGCCTGGCGCGTGTCCCCACCCCACAGCACACCAGCCTGGGGGCAGCTCCCACTTTGGCTTTTGGGGGGAGCAGAGCCCCCATTCCTCGAAATCCCCTAACGGGCTAGGAAGGAGACAGGTGGCTTGGAGGACGCCCATTAATAGGTTAAAGTACAGTTAAAGGGGCCACACAAGGCAAACCAGCTGGAAGAGAGAAGAGGAGAAAAACAAAGCGGTTAATTCAGCAGGAGCCAGGAGGCACCCAGCTCGGTCAGACCAGCACAAGGGCCCATTATGTCTAGGGGCCCTGATCACCCCTCCTGCCCCGGGTGGCTGAAAGGGGACACTAGCTGGGGGCTACGGATCCATCCAGGGAGGCCACCCCACCCGCCCCTCCCTCCACCTTTCTTCACACAGACACCTCCAGGCGAGGCCACCCCCTCCACTCTTACTCCCTTCAGCTGCCCCTATGAGGACAGGGATGGTCTGTCCCTTTATAACCCAAAACCCAACCTCAACCTCTACCCCAAAACACGGCTTCCTCTCAGGGGCTCCTGGGTGTGTGGCCACCTCCAGCATCCTCCCAAACTCCAAACCGTAAATGTGCCATTTTGGACCCCTCCCTCTCCTCCAGGTCCCAAATCCAGCCGGTCAACAATTCTCGGCCCTGCTTTCTTCCTTTCGCTCTACCCCTGCTGTCGTGTTCTGATCGAGACCCCCACGGCTCCAAATCCGATGACCACCTCAGCCCCCTTCTCCTTCGCCCCGCAGATCACACCACTTCCCTGAAAAAAATGTGACAGTCCCCGCCCCCCCCCCCCCCCCCATTGTACATGACACTGAGTCTCAACTCCCTAACTGGGCGGGCAAGGCCCTCCCTGATCTGTTCACACACCCCCTATGACTACCGTTCTCTCCTTCCCAATACCATGTTCCACTGGAACCAGACCTGTCCCTAACTGCCATGGACATGTCCACGCCCGGCCTCTGAGCCCATCCTTCTGGCCTCCTTGCTTGGAAAGCCCTCCCTCCTTCCTGCTGCCCACCCAGCCTTCAGACCTAGCTCCTTTTGTAGCTTCCATACTCCTGGCACAGTGCTCAGCTGACCGCAGCCATTCAACAGCTGCTTTGTGGAAGGGAGAGAGAGGGAAAGAAGGTAGAGAGAGGGAAGGCAAACGCATCTCTCAAAAAGGAAGGGTGCCGCCCCCCAGAGGGAGCTGCTGCTCCAGAAAAGATGGAAAGAGGGAGAACGCAGCTGCCTCTGCTCAGAGCTTTAAAAATCCTCTGGAGGCCGCGTGGGCAGAACCTCTCATGGTTCCCAGACACTGGCCAAGTCCATCCTTTCCTGACCATGAACTTCCTTTGCCTTTCACCTCGTAATTGAGAGATTTGTCCTCTGGTGGGTCTGGATTTCTTCCCTGGGAAGGAGAGGGAGAGAATCAGCTCTCTAATTCCAAGAGGAGAATGACAGGTGCCACCTGCAAGGAGATAAGGGACTGAGCTGCGATGGTGACCCCCTCCCTGGCTCTCTCTAGGGCTGCTCTGTTCCCTGTCCTGCGCTCTCCGGGCTTCACCCCTACGCTGTCAGCCAGATCCGGCAGGAGGAATCCTGTGCCACGGAGGCAGCTTATCTTCAGAAAGTGGGAGCGCTGCCCGTGCCCTGCCAACTGGGCCAAAGCTAGGCTTAGGGCCCCATCCAGGCAGGAAACTCTCCCTTTACCGCCTGTGAGGAGGTCAGAATCAGGGGCACCAAACGCTGGTGCAGAAAGCCCTGGAACAGTTCTTAGTGCCACCTTCATTTTACAGGATGGGAATTCAGGGCCCAAGAAGGAAAGGCCTCATGGTAAAGAAGGAAAAGTGAGCCTGGAGGGAGCCAGGACTGGCTGTGGAACCCGGGGCCTCCCATTCTTCTTGGCTTTCACATGTTCTGGGATGTAAAAGGCCCTTGGAAAGTCCTAGCCTGATGCCTCAGTTTCCCTGAAAGCCTGAGACAACCTGCCTGACCTAAGCGGGACAGAAGAGGTGTTCCAAAGATGTCTGTAGCAAACACCATAGCTTCTGCTGTTCCTCTGAGCCCCCTTGGGCCAGGGTCTCCAAGAAACGGGGGGACAGAGACTCCTAAAGCTCCTGAGTGTCCCTCGGAAGGTAGTTAGTCATAACTAGACCCACCCGACTATACCTCCTTACCCTGCTCCAGCCTACCCCAGCCCCGTCTTCTACAGGGGTGAGGCCCTAGGGGCTGGACGCCCTAGGAGGCTGGGCCTATAGTTTGCGGGGACCGTCCACATGCTGGAACTCTGCCCCCAGCGGGCGTTACAAATATCCTTGAGCTGACTACTGACTGGAAACCACTTCAGGGCTGTGGATTCAGGGGAGGGGAGGTATGCGCAGGGATCCAGGCTCTAGACCTGGGCCAAAGCTTCCCATGGCCCAGGCCCCAGCCCAGCTGTCCATCGGTCCCCAAGGGGCAGCCCGTCCTCACAAGGGCCCGTGAGAACAACGCCTCGTGAGCTCCATGCATAGAGGGAGACCCAGAAAATGGTGGAGCCAAGAGTGAGTGGAACAGAACTTGCCTCTCAGTCAGGACTCTGGGATAGTCAGGGTTCATCTGGGCTGGAGCCAAGGACAGCTGGCAAAGTCCTCAAGGGACCCTCTTTCTCCTTCATGTCTTGGGCCCTCTTCCCATCCCCACAGGCAGTCAGGCTGTTCTGAGGGACAGAAGACTGCATGGCCGCCTGCTCTAACGCAAGAGTCAGGCCTCGCTAGAGAAGTGGGAACTGCCGCCCCTCCTCTCCCCAACACAGCCCCATTCACATCCACACTCTCCCCTCTTTGGCCAGAGGCTTTTCCGGAGGTGAGATCAGTCTGGCCCTCCTTGTCCCTCAGGACCTGTCGGGGTCTGTAGCCAGCCGGCAGGGGCAAAACCGGGTCCACAGGCCCGGACTAGAAAACCCTCTCTCACACCGCCCCAGCCCTGCCTCCTCCAAATGCTTGATGCAAAGAGTATCCTTTTAAGAGCATTCTCATTTAGGTTCAGGGGACTTGAACCAGTCACTCCCATCCCACCTGCAGTTCTCAGGCCGGCCCACTGCTTTGTGCTCATGGGTTAGGCAATTAAAATGTATCTACCATCAAGGTAGGTGTCCTCTCTCCAGCTTTTTCTCGAACAGTCCAGATCCACTGTCTTCCCCATTCTGCCTGGTTTTCAAGCCGCCCCTGCTTCCCTCCCTCCATCACTGCCTCTCTTCTATTTGTTCTGCCGTATTGACAAAGGCCAGATGCAGGAGGCAAAGCCCAGGCAAGTCACTGTGACAAGTGGGAGACAAGAGTGACGCTCCTACAAGCAAGTCAGCTTCCCCCCACAGGCTGGAGTAAATGTCCCAGGTTCATTCCAGCTTTTCGGTAGAGTCAATGGTTCGGAGGAAGGGGCATTCTTTCCTGGCAGCCAGGGGCCTTGTCCAGTCTGACTCAGTCACCGATGCCAGCCCTCAGCCCTGCCCCAGACATGTGACACCATTTGACGAGTTTTATGCAGAAACCGGTTCCGGTTACATTTGAACTTTTCCAACTCCAAGGTCAACAGAACTCAGCCAATTCACGAGGAAGTGCCTGGGACTTTTCCTGAACGTCCTTGATGCCTGTTTTGGTGCTGTTTTAGGAACGGAGGACAAGAGGTCCCCAGACAGCTTCTCAGAGGAGTGGCTGTTTTCTGCATAACCCACAACAAGCCAAGTTCTGGGGCTGTGACACAGCCACTGTCCCAACAGCCAACCATCACGGTTCCCTTTGGAGAACAGGCTCCAGAGTTGGAGGGAAACTGACCTGCCCAGAGGGGGCAGGAAATGTCCGTCTCCATGGCAGTACATGTGTCCCTGGGTGTCCACCTGCCATGTAGTGCTCGTATGCCTCTCTACTGACCGACCGTGTGTCTTTGTCTGTGGGTAGTCTAGCTCCTAAAACAAAGAGAGCAGCCACACCTCTCACTCTTGACAGAGGAGCAAAGGGCTCATGGCCGGACTCCTCCCTTGGCATCCCGCTCCCCCAACCTGGGCAGGGCAACTGGCTCCCCTGGGAACCCCAAGCTCTGACTCTTCAGACAAGGCCAACCTCACCCCACCTCATCCCCCCGCCCCCCTTCACCTCACCAGCCCCACAGAGATCCTGGGGAAGACCACAGCCCCGGGCCCAGAGGAAGAACCCATCTGCCCAAAAAGAAGAACCTTAATTTTTTCCTGGTGAACACCACCCCCAACACCACCACCCTGAGCTAAGTATCCCCCACTGCAGGGGTCCCCCTAGCGCCCCCTCCCATCTCTCCGGTCCCCCCACCCCCTGAATACTCTCCCCTCCCTTCTAGCCAGGGAGGAATTTCAGCCACTCCGGTCCCTTATCCCCTTATCGCTCACTGTGGAATCCGAGGCCAGGGAGGAGCCGCTGCCGGGTGAGGGTGCGGGTGGGACCGTGGGCCCCGAGGGAGGAAGGGAGGGGACAGAAGGGAGGCCTTTGGGGCCCCGCGAGACCTCCCCCTGAGTGGGGCCCTGCTCCTCTCTCTGCCCGAGGCCTGTGGGCCCTGAGGGGTCAGGACAAGAGGAGCCGCGAGGGGCCTCAGGGCCACTGCGCCTGGACCCGAGAGGCGGGCGCCCGGGTGCCATCGAGGGTCCCGCCGCCGGCCCCCCACCAACCACCCCACCCCCACCCCCCGGCGCGCCGCTCACCTGGTCTCGGGCCTCACGCTGAGCAGGTAGCTGCGGCTGGCCGGGCTGGGGATCCACACCGGCCCGTCGTCCTCGCCGTCGCCGCCCGCCCCGGAGCGCCAGCCCGCGCCCCAGCCGTGGCCGGGGTCCCTGCGCGACCCCATCCCGCCGCCGGCCCCTGCAGTGCCCCGCTCGCCAGGCCCCTGCCCCGCCGGCCGCCGCTCCCGCCCGCGGCTGACGCGCGCCCCTATTTATAGCCCCGCGGCCCGGCCGTCGTCACCTGCTGCTGTCCCTCCCCCGGCCCCGGGCCGGCGAGCACGGCCTCCGAGGCGCAGGGGGGCGCCGGGCCTCGCCCGAGGGCCCGACGCCTCCCCGCCCGTCCGCTCCCCGGGCCCCGGCCCCGCGCGCCCCACCCCCCCAGCCGCCCCGGCGTCGTCGGGGCCCGGCCCCGGGAGGCCTCCCGCTGTGCCCCCGCTCCCACGCCCCGGGACCCCGGCTTCCCGCCAACCCTCCTTCCCCGCCCCACCCCCGCCCCTTCGCAACCCTGCAAGCGCGGGCTCCGCCGAAGGTGCGGACGCCCCCGGGGAGCTGCGGGCCCGGCAAGCGGCGTGGGCGCCCAGGGGGTCCGGGACCGGCCCCCTTCTCTTTGCTGACAGCCCGGCTGCCCCTCGCCTCGCCTCGCCGGGGACTGCAGTTCCCCCCCCCCCCCCCCTTAGGCAGACCCACCTGTCTCCGTCGAGTGACCCAGGGAGGTCAGAGCTCCCCCGGGTGCGTCTTGTGTTCCCGTCCATTATCCAGCAAGGACGAAGGGCTCAAAACCCACTGGCAGAATAATTGCAGCTCCTTCTCCACCCAGCCTCGGTTTCCCAGCACCCGTGGGGGGAATGGCTGCGTCCTGACGCCCAGAACACAATTGAACCGGGCGGGGATTCCCAGAGCAAGGTTGTAAGCACTGCCTAAATCTGGTTCTAAATGTTGGGAGTGACCAACATTTATCCATCCTTCTTTCTCCTTTTTCCATGAAAGCACTTTATGGGGGAAGTGCCTGGAGCTGGATGGCTACGGTCATTAGGAACTTAGAGCAAAGGAGAGGGGCACCTGGGTGGCTCATTCTGTCAAGCGTCAGGCTTCCGCTCGGGTCATGACCTGATGGTTCATACTTCAGCTCAGGTCATGACCTGACGGTTCATACTTCAGCTCAGGTCATGACCTGATGGTTCATACTTCAGTTCAGGTCATGACCTCACAGCTCATGAGTCTGAGCCCCACGTAGGGCTCTGTGCTGATAGCTCAGAGCCTGGAGCCTGCTTTGATTTCTGTGTCTCCCTCTCTCTCTCTACCCTTCCCCTCCCCCAGTTGTGCGCGCTCTTGCTCTCTCTCTCTCTCTCTCTCTCTCTCAAAAATAAACACTTAAAAAATTAAAATAAATTTTAAAAAGAAGTTTGGAACAAAGGAGTACAACCCCTCTGTCCTAGAAGCTGCATCCATGTACCTTCCCAGTCCTTTTGGAAATGGCCCTTCCCCCACTCTCACTGTGTGATTCCGAGATGAACCCATCCCTGGCCTCAATCGGCTGACTCAAGCCACCCTATTCATGGTACCTATCTCCCTGACCACAAAGGGAAGCATCACACCCAAGCCAAGTCAAGCCAATCAGAGTTCTTCACGAAAATGTTTTTAACTGGAATTGGGAGAGAAAAGCAGTCTCTCTGTGCTGGGAAGCTGGGAGCTGGGAGGTCTCTGACAGAGAGAAGCAAAGCAAGGGGCTCAGAGTCCTGGCGACTTCCAGGTACATTGTGTTCCTGAGATCCGGCTTTGTCTCTGACCTTCTTGTGGGTTGGCAGTTCAAACATTTCACGGACTCGGGGTACCCAGAAAGTTCTTCCTTTGCTCACGCCCCTTCAAATGAGGCTTCCGTTGGTGGAATGTGAGTCCTGACCAACACTAAGGCAGTTTCTCCTCGTGAGCCCAAATCCATCTCCAGCCACATGTCCCCATTTATCCTTGTTGTTGGCTCTCTCTGCAGGTGCACATATCAGAATCTCTTCAGGCAGCTACGGACGCTCCTCCAAGTCTTTGGAAGCTTGCTGGAAGTTTTGGGTCATTTGTTTAAGCTGTGTGAACACCCATGGATCAGGCTAGGGCAGTGTGATGCAGGCAGAAGCCACAGGATCTGTGATTCCAGGAACCTTTTGTCAAATAGGAAAGACTGGCATATGAACAAAATGCGGTGAAGGTGAAATGCACAATTATAAAACTAGGTAGAGGGGGAGCATAAAAATATAGAGCAAAGAATGGGCTGCCAGGGGTTTTGGTTGGGACAGTTTACGAGGCAGTAAGCTTGAGGATTTTGAAAACTGCATCGGTGCTCACGAAGTCGACTGGGGGACGGGAAAAGGATAGACAGACTAGTCCAGATGGAGGGACTAGTGTGGACAAAGATAGGGAGGTGCACAATAACCCGGTGGGCATGTTGCTCAAGTGTAAAGGAGATGGGGGAAATGGACAATTAGGCAGGGCCAGTTCCAGAAGGTTTCGTCTGGTACACTGAGGAACCTAGACTTCCCTTCGAGCCCATCTCTCACAGGACCACGGATGTGGTCCCACTAGTCACCCTGGTGGCCCTCCAATTTATCAATTTCCTTTTGAAGATGTGACCCACACAGAGGTCACCCCACAGCAGCCTAGAATTGAATTAGCACCTCTCTGGGTGTGTGCCCCACGCCCTAGCAACGGCTTTGCCGCAGCCAAATGATTTCATTGATCCTGAGCCCGTGCATGTTCAGCGTGAACCACCGCTCACCTAAGTCCTTCCCACTCCTGCTTGTAAAGCCTTTTTTACCCTAAGGGCAAACTTGTACCTTTTTCCAGTTAAAGCTCACCTTCTTATTCTTAATCTCGCACTCCCTCTCCTCCTTGTCTGAACCGTTTCGGGTTCTGTTCCTGCCATCTGGTGTCCTTCCAGCTTCTTGTGGCTGTCTGCCAATTTAATAAGCAAGACTTTCATGAGGATGGGGGCAGAGCCGAGGAAGGGGCGCTGAGACACCCAGGGATGGAGAGGTCAGAAAGGCACAATCTCTTTCCTCTCTAAGTTTACAGTCTAGCCGGAGAGAGAAAGGGCACGTCGAGCGGTGTCAACCAAGTCCAAGGCTGGGAGTCCAGCCTCTCTCTAGCCGGGAGGCTGGAGACTCAGGTTCTAATTCTCCTCCGCTGCTGAGTGTGACCTTGGGCAATGGCTCCCCATCCCTGAGTGTGAGCTTTCCCCTTTGGAAAGAGGAGTGAGGCGTTCCCTTTATGATCCTGGAGGTCGTAGGTGTTCATTCAGCAAGTGTTTGCTAAGTACATGCTGACTCCTGCACTCCAGGCATCGTGCCAGGCGCTGAGGGTACAGGGATGAATGTTCTAGTCTGGACCCTGGAGAACCTCTCCAGCGGAAGAAAGATAGAACCTCTGATAGAAGTTTGCACGTGGTGCTGAAAGAGCACAGAGAAGCTCATGCCGTGGTTTTGCATTTGGAAATAACTGCCATCCAAGGTTTGCTATTGGATGCGCCCTGATGAAGTGTTGCAGGAATCTGTTAGTGGTGCCAGGATCCTCTCACCCGGTTGTTTTGAACTTCCCAGGGCCCTAGAGTAACCGGGTGCTTGCAGTAGGAAAATCTTGGGCTACTGCTTTTTTTGTTTGTGTTTTTAAAGGTGTTTTGTTTTTTTTTTCATTTTGAGAAAGAGAGAATGCAAGTGGGGAAGAGGCAGAGAGAGAGGGAGAGAGAATCCCGAGCAAGCTCCACACTGACAGCGCAGAGCCCGACGCGGGGCTTGATCTCACAAACCACGAGATCATAACCTGAGCCGAAGTCGAGAGTCGGGTGCTTAACCGACTGAGCCACCCAGGCGCCCCTTGGGCTACTGATAATTAACGTATTTAGCTCAGCAATGACGGGGGAAGTTGTTCCCTGTCCAAGAATGGCAGGGTCTCCCAGGACACTCTGACCCAATTACATTAGCCCCTCTCATCGAGGCGTAGAAGAGTTTGAACACACCTTTTGTTCCGACTTAGTTCCACTTCTTCCCCTTCTTACTCAGCTCTCTTTCTTCCAACACTGACAAAAGTCAGAGAGAACAATCCACTCTCCTTTGAAGCACTGGCCAAAAGCACACATCACCCAACATTTATTAGCTATCAGGACACCATTCCACACTCCTCACCATCTTCCCCCTGAACTTACTGAGCTCGGGCCACCGCACGTTGAGCGTCACTGTGTACCAGGCTCCGGTCCCCTGCCATCATCCCTGCCTTTCTAATAACTCAGCCAACACACTGGCAGCAGGTCCGCCTCGCTCATCCCCTCAGAGACCTTCACCCTCACTTCCTGTAGCAACCCAATCAAATGCCATCCCTTGAACCCAGTCAGAGGAATTTCTCCAGCTCTAAAATGCCATTTTGTTATCATCTTTCCACCTACGAAGCCTGCCCTCTGCCTTAGGGCGACTCCAGACTCCCAGCCCCCCCCCCCCGACTTCTCCACTCATGAGTTTCTTCTTGGCTTCTTTATCCTCCTCACACCATCCCCGTCGACACACAGGCATAGCGTGGGGTAGACAATAACTTCAACTACAACTACACTGTCCTCAGGGATCCCCTTTCCCTTGCCCCTTGACCTTCTACTCACTCTCCCTTGCTGGTTCCCAACCTGGGATCTGGCCGCGGCTTCTTGCTCCCAGTCTGGCCAAACTTCCTGGTGTCCAACCTGAGTCTGATCTCAGGCAACTTGGCAATCCCTTCCCAATTCCCCAAGCTGACCTTCTCCTTTCCCTACAGCCACGGTTCCAAACAAGCTCCAACCTCCCCATCCCCCTCCTCGCTTGCAATGGTCAGCAGGGAAAAGTGGGAGCATCGGACAAGAACTTCAGCTTTGAAGGAGGACAGGCTATCTCCATCATCTCTGAGTCATAGTAACCTCTGCTTCAAAACGTCTATTGTTCTTTCCAGGGCTCTCGAACTTCTGCTCCGTCAGCTCTCCCTGCCCTCCCCCTGCCCGGCCTCCTTCCTCACCACCCACAAGGGCGACAAAATGTTTGCTTTTCCTGGACATGTTCACCCCAACTCTCCCTTCCCTCCCTGCCTCCGCATCTCAAAAGAGCTCGAAGGAAATCAGGCGCGTCATCAAGCAGTAATGAGTTGCCAGAATTGGGTTATAAAGTGCAAGCTTTGGCCTTCTGGAGCAGACACAGACCAATGGCCGGAGCCAGGCCCGCCCAGCAAGAGTGGCCAGATGCCAGTCCCTGAGTGCGACAGTGGTGCTCCTGGGGGTCAGAGCCGGCTCCCTGGCCTGGAGCAGGGACACGTCTGAGTGGCAGAACATGTGGCCCCAGCCATGTGGAGGGGAGGAAACGAGGGAGTGGGGGCAGGGGGTGGGGCGGGGATTACCCAGAGTCGGCAGGAAGGGGACCGGGTCATCCTGTAGTAACCCCTCCACCTCTCACTGGGAATAAATACGCTACTTCTCAGGCAGCCCGTTTCATTTTCAAGAGGATTTTCCTTTTATCGAGTCTAATTCTGTTCTGCCCTCTGAGGCCACACAGAGGAAATGCGACTGGTCACAGAACACTTCTTTTCTTGATGAGATTTCGAGTTCCTTCAATAGCTCCTTGAATGAGATGGCACCGAGGGCCCTACACCAGACTGGATGCTCCACGCTGCGAACACGTCCGCTTTGCCAGTGTCCGCCTTAAGCTACTGTGCCGTTAACCTTACGCCGCACACGTGAGCTCTTCCGGGCTCCGTACCACCATCACCAATGTCATTCTGCTCAATAGACTGTCAAGATCTTATTTTGCTGTGTGGACTCAGGCTGAAGTAGCCTTTTCCACAAGCCATGGCACAGGGATTGAGTTCAGAGGTCAGTGAGACCTTCCTTATGAAGCCACGTCAGCTTCCACGCCGTGCTTCCGAGCCCCCCAGGCCTGTGGCCCCTCTTCAGGGCAAGTCGTTAATAGCACGGTAGGTTAATCGAACACATGTCCACCCCTCCAGTTTCTTCTTTCTGTTTTTCCTTCCTTTGATTCCATTCATTTTAAAGGTCTTAGCCCTGAGCTCAACAAAGCCCTGGGTTGTGGCTGGTCCTGCCCTCCCGTGAGGCCCTATAGCTGAAGCTGTCCTTCCGGCAAGCCAATCTGCAGTGCTCTCTGGATGGCTTGTCTGGCCTTCCCCCAAGGGCCCTCAGAGCTCCCATCTCAGGCAGCTGAGCCCCTGACCCTGGAGGGTGGAGATCCTGGGCCCTCCCTTCCTGGGTGAGCTGGCCACTCTGGCTGGCACTCCAGGGACTGGAGAAGTGGCCACATCTGCGCTGGAGTAAGTGGACACCAATTAGAGGATTCCTGGCTACAAGAAGCCACTCCTGATTCTGGTTTGATTGGGAGGGGAATTTGGGACCTGGGTAGAGCTGCCCCAGCCGGGTGCCCTCCCCAATGCACCTACTCTCATTCCACAGCAGCCCTGTCCAGAATAAGGCAATCACGAGATGAGAGGGTGACTCTGTGGTCAGGGGGCAGGTCACTCAGGCCCAGGACACAAACGCCACACCCTCAGAGAGACCAGGAGAGCCATCGCGTTCCCCCCCCCCACCTCCAGCCCAGGCCTGTCCTGGTCTTCTTACAGCAGGAGCAGGTAGGTCCTTCTCCTCCCCTTCAAGTCTTTCTCTAAGGAACCTCGTGTGTCTCAGCCAGCCCTCCATTCCACAGCAGCCACATCTCACCGTCCATTCACAACTCTCAGCAACAGCAGCCGCCAGGACCGCTCACCCACGGGACACCGCCAATCATTTTTAAGATCATTTTCCAGCTTGCTGGCACCCACCATGTTTGCCTGTAATGGACCACTCCTAGTGTGTGAGCCCGTCACGACCACCACCCTTGCCCACCCGCAAAGTCAAGTGCCATCTCCAGGCTCTAAACCCTCCAGCTGCCCAAACTCTCCTGCCTGACCTCCACAACTTTCTGCCCTTTCCTTGCCAGCCCCTCCCCCTTCCCCTCCTCAGCTGCCACTCCCCACCCCTCCCAACCCCACTTGGAAATCATATTCAAAGTCCTCCTCCATAGAGCATAGAGCTTCTCAGGAAGCAAAACCTACCCTCCTCCTCAGATACAAAAAATATTCAGCCCTGTCTATGCACCATGGGTCCTAGGGAGAAATTCCAAGCAAATTGGTGTGAGGACCAGAAAGTCCCAGAGGAAAATGGGAATTGTATACACAGTGTGCCGTGGGCTATAACTGAAAGAGGGGGGCTGAGAAACAGTGGAGCTTCTCAGTTTCATAAATGAATGTCCCATCAAGGAGCAGTCGAACCACTCTGCAAGCATCAAAGGCATGAACTATCCCCATCTTCACAGAAAATAGAGGCAAAAGACACACACACACACACACACACACACGTGTATATATGTACATAAACACACACATATATATACACTACACACATACACACGTGTATAAATACATACACACACGCGTGTATATGAATACGTATATACACAAACGCATACACACACGTATATATACACACATACACATGTATGTGTACATACAGACACACGTGCGTATGAATACATATATACACGCATGTATATGAATACATATATACACACGTGTATATACACACATGCATACACACGTATACATATACACGCGCATGCACACGTGTATATATATACATGTGTATACATATACACACATATATACATACGTATACACACACGTGTATATAGGTACATATACACACACAAATACCACGGCCACCTATGAAACGATGGTGCTGCCGGACCTCTGTCATGTGAGCACATGCCAGGATGGGGGCTTTTCCCAATCAGAACTAACCTAAATGGCTTTACCATCCCTTTGCCCCATTCTCCATACAATCAATCATATAGATATTGACTTTTTTAGTATTCATGCATTAAAAACTCAATTTCAATTTGCAATAATAAATATAAAAATAAGAGCATTTTCAAAGGCCAATGCACTACACAATGAACTAGCTCAAGAACTCATCTGCACCTAGGTCCCTAATGAAAAGAGGGATCTGAAGATGCTTCTGAATTATCACGTGAATGGTTCAAACTTGGAAAGGCCTGACAAAAGCCCAAAGAAAGATACTTAGAGAAGAGCCAGACTCTGTCTGAAAAAGCATAAATCTGATGGAAATGATAATAGAAACAAATGCAAACAAGTGATACTGCCTTTGAGGGGAGGGGGTGGAGAGGGATCATTTCCATTTTTTGTGTGTGACTAAGGACCAAAAGTCAATAAATAAACAAAACAATTGAAAAGGAGAAGAAATGCAGTTAAGAGTTCTTGCCTTTAGGGAGGTCTCCTCTCTTTGATATAAACCTATAAGGAACAAGAAGGTAAAATCTAGCCCAGCTCAGGATCCTCAGAGATTTAAGCCACCACCCCCTCCCCCCATTTGACAGATGGGAGTATTGAGGCCATGAAAGATCAAACAACTTAGTTATAGAGCTTCTGGTTTCTAGTCACTGGCTTTCTTCATTCTAGCACATTGCCAGGGGGTTCAGTCAAGGAAGTAGGGGTAACCCCCTGAGGAAATAATTCTGCAGAAGCAGAAGTCTGTATGCCCGAGACTCTTCCTTGCACTGACGAAGAGGGAGATTTATTAAATGTTAAACAGGAAACGGGTTAAGTAAATTATGTTGATTTGAAAATGATTACAATGATTGAAAATGAGGATTTAAGGGCTATGTAGAAACACGGAAAATGCCCAGATACAATGTTAAGTAGAAAAAAGTAGGGTACAGAATCAGAGGCAATGTGGTGCTCCTCGCACCTGAGTGAATCCCAGCGTTGCCCGCAACGAGCTCTGTGGCCTTAGGGAAATTACTCAACCATTCTGAACCTCCAAAGAATCCTAGTGTTTTGAGTTTTGAGCCTACATAAGAGAATGAATGGAAGAATAACGTCTGTCATATGGAAATTTTCAATTTCCGGTTGTTACCATAATCATATCATATTCAGCTATGAGCTGAACAAGAGTCCAGTTGGAAAAGCGGTTGGAAAGAACTGGAAACTGATAAGGCAGTAATAAAAACAAATGCAAAAGTAAGATGGGATTATAAATACACATGTTTTTTATTTTCTCTAACAATGTGATGTCATTTTCCAATAAGAAAAATGCATTTAAAAAAAAGAAAGAAAGAAAGAAAAGATAAAAGCATTTTAAATAGGGACCTCAAAAAAAAAATCCTATTCTTGGGACCTGGCTCCCAGTTTGCTCCTTCCTCCAGAGGGGCCCAGGGTTCCCAGCACCTGGTTCCTAAGGCTGCTGTGGCATCTGTTCATGGAAAAGGTCAAGAATGGCCTGGATCCCTTGGAAAACACGGCTGGGGAAGGGGGGCGGGTAATTGAAGGGGTGATGACACGGCACATCCTAGAATCTAGAACATTCTGTCTTGCTCAGAGTAGACCCTGAGACAACTTTGTAGCGACCAGTTGAATCAGACTCTTTCATTCCCACGTGCATACGTGCGTGCACTCACTCACTCACTCACTCGAACACTCTTGGGACCGCTACGGTTTGCAAGGAACCGTGTGAGGAGCTTTCAAAGAATTAGACTGACCCACTGGATGAATTTGAAACAATCTCCATTGCAGAAGTGGAAAAAAAAAAAAAAGCAAGCTTCAGAACACTGAATAGAATGCTACCATTTGTATTAAAAATAGATATATAAATATACATATTTATAAACTTGTAAATGCATAGAATTGCTCAGAAAGGGTACACAGGATCTAGGTAACAGTGATTAGTTCTGGAGGCGGGCTGGGGAACTGAAGGCTGACCTCCGATAGGAAGCTTACTTTCCATTGTATACTCACTCTTTTGTATTGTTTGGATGTCTTACCGTGTAAATGTATTAATTTTTCAAAACAACAACAAAAAATTTAAAAACGAGTTAAAGAAAGTGCGCCCAGAGCGGAATATACAGTGGTGAACAGGGCAACCAGGGGTTCCTCTGTCTCAGGGAAGGCAGAGTGTGTCGAGAACTCGCTAAGCCACAACTGTGAAGTTTTCAAAACCAGACTGTTTACATAAGTTAAGGGCACAGTTCTTTCTACACCAATTATAGTAATTCAGCACATCATTTTACAGAGATAAAGCAGTTGGAAAATAAATACGAGTCATTTGTCAAGCCTTAGAGTGTATTAAGTTGTAGTTTCTACAAGGGTGGGATCTTATCTGTTTAACTTGATCAGCAGAGTGTTCACTCCGGCTAATGTGCAGATAAGTGCTTGTTACAGCAAGCGTTTTCTGATGATAACAAACGATATGATAGCACACCCATTAAAAACATCTGAAAAAAAGAAAAGATCGGAAGATATTGGACCCTGAGGGAACCATGTTTTCTGGGATGGTCCCCCCCGCCCCCGCCCCGAAAAACAGTCTTCAAATGCAAGATATACCCCAATGTGAATGGAAGGTCGGGGAAACACTGCCCGGGCTGCAGAACATCACGCACGGAAGTTTCGCGCAGGGCTCTCCTTGGGGTGACTTGGCACAGACTGACTGCAAAGAGAACCTGGCGCTCCGTGGGCTACCCGACCACAGGGGAGGTAGGAAGGCAGGTGTGTGGGTGGCTGCGGAGTGCCACTGAGCTGGTGGCCAGCCAAAGCAGCCGGGGCACTGAGGAGGCACAGGGATTGACACCGTGGACTTGAGGATCCCGCGGGTTTGACTCGGCACCAGCACTTACAGGCGGCCCAGCGGGTTATCTGACCTCTCGGAGCCTCGGTTTTCTTTCTGTGAGATCCTCGTGAGGACTAAATGGAAACCACCGGCAAGTATTTAGCAAGATGCAGGGCGCGCTAGCAGGGTCTGAAGTGCCATCGCCATCACTGTTGCTACATGATGGATACGTGTCCCGGGCAAGTTATCACTGACCATCCGCATCCAAACCTGAACAGCCGGTGGGGTGCGCCCCACCCTCCATGCCCTAAAGGCAAGAATCCTTTACGTTCATATAGTGTTTCACAAACTTAGAAAAGGTCCCACACTCCTCATCCCACAAAAGCCTGTGAAGCGAGATGGAGGGGAGTCACCAGGACTATCTGGAAGGGGGGTGGGTTTGCTAAGAGCCGATTAGGGGCGGAACCCAGGCTGTGGCCCAGGCTTCCTGGCGAGGAGCTCGGTCTTTTCACCCCACACCGCTCCCGGGAAAGAGAGCTGGATGTGGGTCAGGACAGGTGGTCGTCGAGGCTGCGAGGTCACTACCCCCTCCCCCACTCCACCCACCGCTATTTCTGAGCAGGAAGAGAGGCAACAATCCATGTCAAACCCTTCTCAGGGCCTCCTCTGTGATCCGTCCCTGCGAATGGACCATGGGGGGCAGGGCGGGCCCCGCAGTGGAACCAGGAAAGGGATGACAGCCCACGTGGGGTGGCCTCAGCGTCTGCAGGTGGCCAGATAGGGCCGAGCTTGCCTCACTGCCTGCCTGGGAAGCAGGGACGGTAGGGTCTGAAACGGAGGCGGGCTCTTAGCGGTGCCCCGTGCCGTTCGCATTTCCACTGGGATCTGACAGAAAATGTACTTTTTTTCAATTGTGAAAAGGTCAGGCGTGTTTATCTGACAACTGATAGTGCCTCCCTTGAAAGAGCACCTGTAAGAACTCAGCCAGCACCCGCCTCCCTCTGCTGCAATGGACGCCGCCGGACCAGCCCCACACCCCGGCCATGCAGGGCTGCAGCCACGGCTTGGGTCAGAGCTCAGAGGTCACCTCCACAGGGCCCCGACTCTGCCAGCAGTGAAGACGGCCCAGCCTCCCGTCTGATCCCGAATCTCCACACCAGAGAGGTCCCTGTGGCAGCAGCAACAGCAAGGCCTCCCGAACACAAGATAACTACAGAACATCCCCCCACCCCTCCGCCCCGCCCCGCCCCACGGCCACCGGTTTGTAGGAAAGAGAGAGGCGCCTGGAACATTTCAGTGGGCCCTAATGCCAAGGCTGCTGACCCCGGGGAGGCCTTGCAGATGATGCTTGACCAGTACAAAGACCCTCCCCTCACGCCCTTGCAAGGTTTCTAGAGGACCAAGTTCCGAGCCGCTGGTTTCCTAACCACGGCTCCAAGAATCTGGGGAGGACCTTCCTGGGACGGCAGGACACTGCTCTCCCCTAGAGATGGGACAGTGACAGAAGTGTGGGAGAGACTCTTACACGCAGCAGGGTAGGGCCAGGCTCACCTGAAGAGGAATACAAGAGCCCACCTGCATGGTAAGAAGAGTTTTTATTTGAAATATAGTCTGAGCAACATGAGAATAGCCAGGAGGAGGAGGGGCCGGCCTGCCCGGAGCGGCGGCCTCTCTAATGGCACAGGAGCGAGAGTACAAAGATCCCAGTGTCCGTGTGCCCCCAAGCCCACTTGTCAGGAAAGGCGGAACAGCAGCAGAACAGGGGCGCACGGCTCCTTCTGAAGGGGGTGTGCCTCTCGGTGCCTGCCTGCCTGGGCCGCGGCGCCTGCCCTCCCGGGGTCCAAACACCAGTGTGCTGCACAACCTTCTCCCACCCGCACAGACAGGAGGGGCCCGGGTGACAATTCTCCAGGACCGTTTTTGGGGGAAAAGAATCCGAGAAGACAGGAAGGAAGGGCAGGGTGATTGAGGGCCCTCCGCAGGCCAGCCCGGGCGGAGCTCCCCAGGAAGGACCGCGCCGGCAGCCTCACCCCCTTCTCCGGCTCCGCTGGCAGGAAGCAGAGCAGCCCGTCTGCAGCCCGCGAGAGCTCCCAGGAGAGCCCTGGCTGCAGGCAGCGGGCGGGGACCTCCCGGAAGAGCACAGCGCCCAGGGGTTTCGGGCCAAGACGACGGCGCTGGGGCCGGGCCACGTACGCGGCCTGGGGTTGGAAGGACACAGACAAGAGCTGGGGTACCAAGAAGCAGCACAAAGCCATAAATAACAGAAGCAAATTCAGAGCTGTCAGGGTCCCGGGTGACCGCACACTGCCCGGGGCTGGGGGACACCCAGACCCCACAGCTCAGGGCGGGCACTGCTCCAGGGCACACCGGGGCAGAGCCTCGTATCTCCCACCGTCCCCATGGCACGCGGAGGACGCCCGGGGCACCCCTCCGGCCACGCACGCTGCCACACCTCCGGTCACACCTGAGGGGGCGGAGCGTGGCTGTCCTGGTCCTGAGAGGCCTGTGGTTGACTCTGAGCGTCCTGGGCTCCGTCCTCCTCAGGAGCCGGGCCTGGCGACCTCGCCTCTGTGTCGCCCAACAAAGGCTCTCCAGCACCTTCTTCCAGTCCGTTCTCCCTGGTCTCCATGGACACTTCCTCCCCGGAGCCCTCCTCTGGCTCCGCGGCCTCCGCGGCCTCCGCCACCGCCTCCGCGTCCTCCTCCTCCTCCTCCTCCTCCTCCTCCTCCTCCTCCTGGTCTCTCACCTTGTGGACGATGTAGAGGTGGCGGCTGAGGGAGCTGGCAGAGGTGTAGCACAGGCCGCAGAGGAGACACTGGGCCGTGGAGCTGTCCGCCTGGTGCTGAGGTATGTGGCTCTGAAACTCGAGCCCCGAGTCTGTGGCAAAGCTACATTTCGCACACTGGAACAGGGACTTGTGCCTTTTGGTGGAAGAGACGGCCGCGCCATTGCTGGTGCCCGGAGCGTCCCCGGCTCCGCTGCCCGGTCTTTTCAGATGGCTCACCTGGAGGGGGAGGCAGGGTGAGTGGGGTCCCAGCCCAGCCCAGGCCCCAGAGCTGAGCCGCACACCTGAACGGTGCAGCCCCTGCACTCGCAGAATCACCCCGCGCCCCCCCACACGTCCCCCCCCAGGCCAGGCTCGCCCTGGCCCCGAACCGGGTTTAGATCTGGTTTCTTTCAGGTTTTTCTGTTGGCTGGTGCTTTGTCTAATGTAACGTATGTGTGCGGCCCCACATTCCAAAGACACGGGACGGGCATGTTCTCTGCTCTCCACAGAACACCCTGCCACCTGGCTTCTGAGGCCCCTCCAAGAGAGAGTCTCTGTGTGCACAAAGATAAAACTGTCATCTTTGGGGCACCTGGGTGGCTCAGTCAGCTAAGCATCAACTCTTGGTTTCTGCCCAGGCCATGATCTCAAGGTTCATGAGATGGAGCCCCACGTCGATCTCTCCCTCTCTGTCCCCTCCCCCCCTCCACGTGCTCTCTCTCTGTCTCTCTCTCCCTCTCTTTCAAAACAAATGAACATTACAAAAAGTTTTTTAAAAAGACTGTTGTTTTCTACAAAATGATAGCGCTACATGCACACTCTTTCTCCCCCTTTTTCTACTTAATGACATGCGTTGGCCATCGTCTGCATGAGGGCATACACAGAGGCTTCCTTCCTCTAACACTGGCAATGACGAAGCATCCCCGCTGGCAGACATTCAGTTGTGTTCTGTCATTATCACTGCACACAGCCCCGCAGCAAATATCCTTGCACACACCTCCTCAGGCGCGAGGCCGAAGCTACAGGGCAGACAAACCCTAGGGACGGAATGATGGCTCCAAGGGCACGTGCATTTGGAGGGGGGTGTGCGTTTTAATCACAGGCAGATGTTGCCAGAATGTCAACTGACACTCCACCTGCTCTGTGCGGAAGGGCCTGCCGACCAACGCCCTCCCTGAGTGGCTGAGAAGGAACGCCCTGGAAGTCCAGGAGGCTCTCAAATTCCCCGGAACATGCCTGACCCTCTGAGAAGCAGCCCTCCCCACCATGGAGCAGGAAGGGCCTACAGTGGAGGGGAACCAAGCAGTTCTAGAAGTTCAGCAGAAATAATGGGAATAGGGCACGAAATGGGGGCAAGGTCACGGGACGAGGGCCCAGGCTAGCAGGGGTCTGCACCCAGCCCCTCCCACAACGACTGTGTGTGTGTGTGTGTGTGTGTGTGTAAGAGAGACACTCACTGCCGTCCTCGCCTGACAGGCAGCCCTGCCCTTCCCCCTGACCCAGGACTAGTGGGGCAGAAACAGGACAGTGAGTGTGAACGCACTCCAGTGTCCACACAACATGACACACAGCTGAGGAAAGCATCCCAGTGACAGGGAAACCACAGGAACAAAAGGCTGATGGGCCGTCTCACAGATCTTTGTCCCTGTCCTTTACCTGCATGCAGTCCCCAGGTGGGTCACGCGTGACTAGAGAATGGCCTACATTGAGGGAAGCTGTGGCTGCTGGTTGCTCCCCGGAGCCCTCCTGCCGGCCCTGCAGCTCAGGGGGCTCACTGAGCAGGCGCCTCCAGGGGCAGGGGCCCCCGCACTCACCTGAGGGGAATGTCCACCCGGAGGTCTGACTTTGGACGTCTGGCTCAAATCAGGGTTTCTGATACCGTGCATAAGGCTGATATGGCTCTCCAGAAGGGAGGGCCGAGGAAAGCTGGGGCTGTCCTCTGTGCAGTACCTGCAGCCGAAGAGACTACGTAAGAGGACAGGCTCCGAGCACCCCTGGCAGGAGCTGAAGCTGCTCCTGGCTCCAGGGGACAGTCTGGAGCAGGCAGAGAGCTGGCTGGGTGGTCATCGGGCTGGCTGGGCGGTGCTGGGCTCCCAGAGAAGGTCAGCTGACGAGCCGGCCAAGGTGGCAGACAACAACAGCAGGTCTCACAATATCTGTGCTGGCCCTAAGCCAGGTCAGCAAGGAAGAGGCCAGGCTATGTCCCGAAGCACAGACACGATGCGGAAGCCTCTCGGCCAGACGGGGCACAGTGACACCGCCAGCCCTCCGTCAGAGCAGCGGGCAGTGCAGCCCAGGGTCAGGGAGGTATGAAGGGGGAGGGCTCAGGGGCCAGCAGGTTCTAGAAGCTGGTTCCCTACCAGCCCTGCCTTCTGACTTAGCCACAGCGTTTTCCCATTAGAAACCCGCTCGTATCATCTTGCTTCCGACCCCTGATCTCACAGCAGAGAACAGCCCTGGACGGACTTTGTGAATTTCAGGCCTCCCGGCTCCCACCTCCAGGGACTCACCCGCAAGTGTAGACTTTCTTCACGGTGTCGTGGTTGTTGCGGATGTGTTTGCGCAGGCTGTTGGGGGTGTGGAAGGACTGCTCACACTGCCGACACGGGTACCGCTTCAACGTCTACGGGAGATGACGGGATGCAAAGCATCAGAACCGTAAGACGGTTCTGGGTGTATCTTTCTACTCGGGTGACGCAGGCAGAAAGGGGGTGCCCCAAAGACCTCGGGATCTGTGGTACCCACCCTGCCCCAAGCACCAGGAACCCTAAGGGGTCAGCCACACAAGGGGGCTCTGAGCCCACAGACGTCCAGAGAGTCTGGCACTGCACTGTGACGACGTGACGACACTGACCCGACCGTGGCTCTTCTTCATGTGGGACACGTAGTTCTCCCGATCAGGAACCCACTCCTGACACTCCTGGCAGGTCCAGCCAGTGTTCCTCAGCCGGGGCCTGGCCTCGGTCCTGCGATGGGCCTCGGGCCTGCCCCAGCGGCCGGAGGGCAGGGAGCTGCCCCGAGCGGCCACGCTGGCGGCCGGGGGCTCGGTGGGAACTCGAGAGCCAGGCCGGCTCGAGGCCGTGTCCGACGAAGACTGGAGGCTGGACAGCTCGTCCACGTTTCGGGGAACACCGTGGGTGCTCTGGGGATGGGGAGAGCGATTACTGACTGGGCGAGGGGAAAGGTGCACAGAATCAGACCCCCCGGCCTGAGGCGCGCGTCCTCCTCCCCAGCCTCCTTCCCTAGGGCACCCCACCTTGACGTGCTGCATCAACTCCGGCTTCTGCAGGAACAGCAGTGGGCACTCAGGGCACTTGAAGACGCCCACCTGCGTCTTGCTGGCATTCTGATAAAAATGCTGCTGAATGTGTCTCTTCTTGTTGAAGACCATTTCACAGGAGCACTTATAAATGAGCCTGACGAGACAAGCCCCAGGGCGTGAGGTGGCCAGGCTCTTGTGGGCACAACCTCCACCCCGACTCTGCTCTCTCTGAAACGGGGTCCACTCCGGGGAAACACTACTCTGAGCCGATGTGGATACTCCCCTGCCTCAGGATGTCTTCAGTGACCTCCAGGCACCTCTTCCGCCAGCCCCGGCTCCCTGGTCCGTCCCGGAACCTCCCCCCCGCCCGTAGCACCTAGGCCACTGAGCTCCACCCCACGGGCCTGCTGACCCTGGAGCTGCACTCACTGGGAGGGTCTGTGGGGCTGGGTGGGGTGCTGAGAGGCGCTGTGGTCCGCAGTGCTGCTGGCAGTCTTGAAGGCCATGGGGCAGAATGCACATTTGTGGAAAACCTGGCAGTGTCGCTCCTGGATGTGGCTTTTCAGCAAGGCCAAGGTCAGGTGGACGACCCCGCAGTGGATGCACCTGGATGACAGGAGGGGGCGGGGGTGTCAGACCCAGAAGCAGCGCTGGTAAGGGAGGGATGGAGAGCAGGGACAGAGCCATCTCCGGGACTCTCTGTGTCCCCCTCCCTTGGGCACTGTCTTCCATCCTCCACACCTATGTCCTGAGAGCCTGCCTGCTGCCATCTGGCACAGTGCGGTCACCCAGGACACCCAAGCCCAAGGCTATGCCTGGTAGAGAAGGGGGGAGAAACCCGCCCCTCCCCTCACCGGCCACAGGCTATGCTTCTGCAAACCAAACATCTGAGCCCAGCTGAGAGAAGCTGGCGGGAACGGAGAGGGAGAGGAATGGTTCCAAAATGACACAAGCAGCATCCTTTGACGTGTGACACGATGGCAGGGGTCCAAGGGAAACTCCGGGAGGAGGCTACAGGAAGCCTGTGCCTTCCCACAGGCTGGTACCCAACGTGCAGGGACGGCCACTTAATAAAAAGTGCAGCTAGAAATGCGGCGCTCAGCACGGCAACAAGCACATTCAAACACACAGCCCTCAAAGCCCAGGACGGAACCGGCCAGAGCCTGTCCGGGGAGCTTCAGTGGCGGCGGGAACGCTCTACGCTGTACTGGCCACATGGCAAGCGGATCTAAATAAAATAAAATAAGACACAGTGGCCAGTCATGCTGGCCACACGTCAAGGGCTCCACAGCCAGATGTAGGGGGTACCATTCTGCGCTGTGGGGCTCATGACTGTCGCAGTGTCTCCTGGGTGGCACAGTGGATAACTTTTTACTTCTTCTCCCAGGTTGTATTTCCTGAGCTTTGTTGGGTGAATGTATCACTTTTCTAATGTATGAACAGTCTTAGGCCATTTTTTCTGAAATGGAGGCATTCTGAAACTTTCAACTTCAAAACCTCTCTCTATAAACACCGCCTTTTCTTTTCTCGGGATCACAGGACCATGTGACCTGCATGGCATCCTGCATCCATTCCAGTCCCTAGACACACACCCAGGTCTCCCCTCCATGAGAAAACATCTTCCCTGCTCCTAGCCACTCCTCTCAAGATAACTTCTTTCCTCCTTTCGTTGCAGTATTACCTGACCCCATAACCCTGACATCCCAGTAAGCACTAGAAGAGAGGCTATTGCTTTACTGAAAAAAAGGACATGGCTTCACTTAAAAATTCTTTGGCTCCCAAATACAACCCCTCAATTCGGTACGTGAGCCCATTTTCACAGTCCACATAAATCATCACAGAATCCTTTTCTGTGCGTTTAGGGGGGTGGGCGGGAGATGGGACCACCTTTGCGAGCTTAATCAGTTACGAGAAGCAACCCAAAGAACCAGAAAGCTGTTGGCAGTGATCTCTGAGGTGCGCTCACTAGTAAATCTGTACATTCTTTAAATTAAGTGTTTCTAATGCAAACTACTTAATTATATTTTCTTTTCTCTCCTGCTAAACAAAATAGTGACCAACTTCTAGCACACAGAAGTACTTCCATACCATAAGGCATCATGAGGAAAAAAGGCCACACATTTCCAAATTCATCCAAAGTGGCCGAGTACACCTGACATGTGGAAAGGATCTTAAGTAACCATATTTGTGCAGTTTGACCAAACTTCAGCAGGGGGAATATACTCTTCAAAAATGCAAGGGAAAATCCATTCTATTTACCTTACAGACATTCTTCAAAGAAACCTCAATGAAAGTAAAAACATGAAGGTTTAAAGGGACATACATCAGCTTCAGTGAAAGACTGAATCAAGTAGGGTTTACAAATTGATGAAAAAGCACTCAGAAGACAAATGTGACCCCACAACACAGCTCTTCACCAATTTTTTAAGAGAACATAGATAATTATGGAATCATATGTTGCGAAATATGTAAAATTTTAGAAAAAATAGTAAAATACTTAATTGTCCTAATAATCACAAATAAGAAAATGACATATCATTAAGAACAATCTAAATTTGCTCCTTTATGACATCATTGGTCGCTCTCCAAATTTTCAACAAAGAGCAGAATAATTTATATAATTCTAAAATATGTATATAATGTATATACCCCTTTTACATAAAATACATACACATAAAACACATACAAAATGTACAGGACTTTGACAATGTCTTCAAGAAAAAGCAGAAATAATACAAAACAAAGTAATATTGTAAAACCCAATGAAATGGAACATAGGTACATTTTCAGAATTTACTAAAAAATATAATACCCACACGATGGGAGAAAATATTTGCAAATCATGTATCTGACAAGGGACTTTTACCCAGAGTATACAAAGAACTCTTATAACTCAACAGTAAGACAATTAATAATCCAATTTAAAAATGTGAAAAACGACATTTCTCCAAAGAAGATACGCAAATACCAAACAGAAAAGATGCTCAACACCACGAGCCATTAGGAAAATGCAAATCAAAACCATAACGAGACACCACTTTATACCCACAGGGATGGCTATCAGAAGTCAGACCATAACAAATGCTGGTGAGGATGCAGAGAAACCAAAAATCTCCTACCCTGCTGGCAGGAAGATAAAAATGGTGCAACCATTTTTTAAAACAATCTGGCAGCTCCTCAAAAAGTTAAACGTAGAGTTAGCAGTTGACCCAGGTATTCTAGTCCTAGGTATATACCCAAAAGAACTGAAAACATATGTCCACACAATAACTTACAAGTGAATGTTCATCAGCGGCATTATTCGTAACAGCCAAAAGGTGGAAACCCAAGTACCCATCAACTGGTAAACGGATGAACAAACTGTGGTGTATATACATATACAATGGAACACCGTTCAGCCACACAAAAAAAGAATGAAATGCTGATATATTACAATATGCATGAATCTTGGCTAAGACTACATATTATATGATTCCATTTCTATGAAATGTCCCAAAGAAGCAAATATAGGAGGCAGAAAATAAATTAGTGTTAGGGGTGGGGGAATGGAAGGGTTATGAATATAGAGTTTCTTTTTGGATGATAAAAATGTTCTAAAATCTGTGGTGGTGACTGTACAGCTCTGTAAATATACTAAAAACCATTGAGTTGTACCCTTTAAAATGGGTGAATTGTATGGTGTGTGAATTATGTCTAAATAACGCTAATACAAAAAATATACGTGAATAGTTGAAGATCTTAAGTGCCACGAATACTATGTTAGCATACACATCTTCTGAGTTCAACCACGGATCACTGAAGATTTTACTGTCAAAACCGTCAGTAAGCCATCTGGCTGAATCGCATTACATTTGTGTCTGATGTTCCTTACAAGAAGGCTTGATAAACTGAATTGCTTTTGAGACACTATGTTTCCTTTTAGTCTTACAGAAGAAAGTAAAACAAAACATTGAATTAAGAGACAAAAAAAAAAAAAAAAGCCATGAATCCATATGCTATTAGAAATGCCTTGGATTTAAAATTCAGGGGCGCCTGGGTGGCTCAGTCGGTTAAGCGTCCGACTTCGGCTCAGGTCACGATCTTGCGGTCCGTGAGTTCGAGCCCCGTGTCGGGCTCTGTGCTGACAGCTCAGAGCCTGGAGCCTGTTTCGGATTCTGTGTCTCCCTCTCCCTCTCACCCTCCCCTGTTCATGCTCTGTCTGTCTCTGTCTCAAAAATAAATAAAACGTTAAAAAAAAAAAAAATTTTTTTTTAAAAAATTCAAGGACAAAAACCCAAGCATTGCTTGCATTTTTATTGGGCTGGATTTGATCTTGGAGCAAGCAGCACACGCTTAAGTCAAAGTTGGAAAGGTGTTTTCAAATGTTACACCACACTGTAAAAACACACATTCAGGTGTTTAGTTTAACAATGTGGCCCGGGGGGTGCCTGCCTGGCTGGCTCATTGGGTGGAGCACACAACTCTTGATCTTGGGGTCGCGAGTTGGAGCCCCACGTTGGGAGCAGAGATTACTTATAAGAACAAAAAAGGACTGGGAGCTGCCGAGCACTGCTCCTCTGCAGCATGGTGGTGAGGGCTGTGTGACCCCTGCTCTGTCCTGCTCCTCCGGCACAGCAGCTTCTCCACTTCCCTAACGTGCACGAGAAACTAGTCCACATTTCAACATGCTTCCACCAAGACAGAAGCCTGGGAGTCGCCACTCGCCCCTCCCCACTCTCAGCCTGGTCTACCAGCTCCCATCAAGCTCTAATGCTTTACTCCCTAAAGCCTTCCCAGACCCATCTTCTCTCTGTCCCCACAGCCAGAGTGCTGGGTGCTTCATCTGGACTATCACACTCGCCCCTCAGCCAGCCTCCGGGCTCTCCCCTCTCGAGCACACGCATCAGCTCCCCAGAGTGATCTTCCTGAAGCACAGGCCTGCAGGGACCACTGCCCTGTTACAAATCTATCTGTAGCCCCTCACTGTCCCCTGGAGAAAGTCTAAACGTCTGCCAAGGAATACAAGGTCTTGCCTCGGCCTGGCCCTTCCAATGCCCTAGTCTCTTTTCTCTCCCCCTCCCCCGCCCAGTTCATCTCCACCCCCCCTCTACAGAAATGCCCTCTACAGGGCACATGGTCCCTGTAACCTTCTCTGTGCTGGATAACACACAGAGACACTCTCCCCTTTTCTTTGGCCTGAAAACCTCCTAATACCTCCACTCTGAGGCTGTCCTGACCGCTCCTCTCCTGGGGCACTTCCCATTCTGAGTTATAGTCACCTGGGCAGCTTTGTGACCCATCAGACAGAAGCCCCTGGATCCTGAGTGTCTGGCATGCTAGTAAAGGCAATAATAAGTACTCAGAAAGAAAGTTACTAAATTAACTAAATCAATATTTTTTTTTTACTACCAAAGAGAAGAAAACCTTGCTAAATTGGTGCCGAATTAACTTTCAGATGTGAAAGTTATTAAGTAAACACATCAGAAGATGTAGAAACTCTCAAATGCAATAAATCAGTAAAGGGGGCCCGACTGAGCTGATGTAGAAGTTACAGACCGATGAGTCTGGGAGGGAGTGTTCTTCCCCATTTTGATCTTTTTCCTGAAAATGACTTCTTGCCTACATTTATTTGACACATGGGGAGGAGATTCAGTTTAAAATAGAGTTTTCTTGGTTTTACTTTGAGACTGATCACTTTTTCCATCGTCAGGTTTTGCTGGTTTCTAACAAACTGACAAAAACTAGTCAACATAAAGACACCAGAGGTCTTTGGGTTTGGTGTCTTGCAGTTCCATTTGGTAATGGAAACTGAGAACATCTGAAGTACGACAATTAGGAAATGTATTATCATGATGGTACTGTAAATTTAATATGCCAAACACAGAAGCTTTATCAGCAAATCAACTTTATATACTTTTAAAAAGCAAACGAGGGGCTCCTGGGTGGCTCAGTCAGTTGGGCGTCCAACTTCCGCTCAGGTCATGATCTCGCGGTTCATGAGTTCGAGCCCCGTGTCGGGCTCTGTGCTGACAGCTCGGAGCCTGGAGCCTGTTTCGGATTCTGGGTGTCCCTCTCTCTCTGCCCCTCCCCTGCTCACTCTCTCTCTCTCTCTCTCCCTCGAAAAATAAATAAACATTAAAAAATAAATAAAAGTCAAACTAATCTCGCCAAAACTTCTCCTTTAAAGCTACATTTTAATGTTTAATTTTAGCTCTTTATTCTTGTCCCCCTTTCTCTTCTTGTTCTCTACCACATGAAAATGCCTGTCTCTATTCCAATCAACATCACTGTCTGATGAGGTGGGATCCCAGGCCCCTGAAGACCGAAGGTCATGCTGGAGCACGCTCTGGCCCAGGAGCAGGACCAGCGCGGGGCAGCACCCACCTGTAGCCCACCTTGCGGGCATAGTGCAAGCAGTTCTCCTTCACGTGGGTCTGGAAGTAGGCCGAGCGACAGAGGGCCCCGCACTCCGGGCAGCAGTAGGGGGACTTGTGGGCGTGGATCCGCTGGTGGGCACAGAAGCTGCACTGATTGGGCAGCAGCATCTGGCACACCTGGCAAGTCTAAGAGAAAACACCAAGAAAGCCGTTCACGCAGGTGCCGCAGGCTCACGGCTCTCCAAGCCCCGCGGTCTGGCTCCCCTGCAGCGAGGGTCAGAACAGCCCCCTCCTCCCGCCAGGCTCTCCTCCCACCCTCCTAGGACACTCGGGGCCCCTGGGCCTCGTGACAGGTGTCCACCTGTCACCCAAGCAAGCTTCGCCTCTCACCTTATTCGTCAGAGACAGGACTGACGCTACATCCCCACAGACCAGTCCCGCTTCTAGGACTGCGAGTGTTTCTTCCCTCAGGCTGAGCAGAAGACCAGCTTTTCCCCTCCAGAGGCCAAAGGCGCTTCCCGAAGCCTCAGACCCCACTAGCTCCCAGAACCGCCAGGGCCTCAGCCCTTGCTCAGCAGAGGCAGTTCCTGCGTGACACCGCTAGCCCGTTCAGGGACTTCCAGAGCAGACCCGATTGGCTCTCGGAAGCCCCGGGGCCAGGCGGCCGAGTGGCCTTGCCAGCGCCCACTCCCTCGGCCGGGTTTGCCCGCTCAGGGGTGTCCTGAGCCACAGCCGACCACACACACCTGCAGGAAAGGGCAGGACGGGCAACGGCTCCTTCGCTCCCAGACTCGGGAGAGAACCTGGGGGGAGAAAAGTCCTGCGGCCGCCCCCTGACGCCCTCGTGGGCACAGCCCCTCTAGTGGGCACAGCCCGGGGGAAGCAGCAGACTGAGCTGGCGCCCGAGGCAGGGGCCCTTCTGGGTCGGAAGGAAAGCGCAGCACTCGCTCCTCGCTGCGGCGGCCACTGACCTGGGCCCAGAGCTGTTCAGAGGGCCAGGTCGTTGGGGAAGACAGGAAAAGCAAAATCCAGAACGTGGAGCCTCGACAGGACATACCACCCAGTTTTTTCAACAAATAGATTTCAAGGGAAAAACAGAGAGAGAAAGGGAAGTTACAGATCAAAAGAAGTTTAAGAGAAATTTTCAAATCGCAATGTAGAGCACTTATTTGGATCCTGATTCAAGCAAGCCAACTGTAAAAGAAATGAGACAATCAGAGATACTTGAACACTAACTCGGTGATAATACTGGGAAGTTTGACATTTAATACTAAAGTCTGATAAGAAGAAATTACCATTATGATTAATTTTGAGATGTGATGATATGTCTATGGTTTTGGGGGAGGAACCTCATATTTTATAGATACATACTGAACTATTATAGATATCGTGATGCTGGGATTTGTTTAAAAATAATCCGGGGGGGGGGGGGGTTAGAAAATACATAAAACAAGATGGACCAGGAGTTGATAATTGTTAATACAGGGTTCGTTATGCCATTCTGTCCACTTTTATATGTGTTTGGGACATTCCATAATAAAAAGGCTTTAAAATTTTTTTTTAAGTATTACTTTAGATGTAGAACAGTAAATAAGTAAGCTGCACCCTTCTGTGTAAGAGACGGAGGAAGATGACCTCACACACACACACACACACACACACACACACACATAGGCACGCACATGCACACGCACAGACATACTGATACGTATTTGTAAAACAGAGCCATGGAGAGATAAACCGAAAGTGAACAGAAATGGTTACATATGGGGCAGGAGGGAACAGAGTGAAAGGGACAGAGACAGAAGCAAGACTTCAGAGTGGACTCTGTCATACAGTTTTTAAGTTTGGAATCACAAAAATGTTTCACATAGTTTTAAAATAATAAAAAATTAAACTAAGTAAACAAAAGCATTCCCTAAAAATTGAAAATCAGAAACTAAATAATCTAACAATGTATCAAGCTGGTGACATAACCACATAGAAAAAAATAACTGTTCCCAGTATGACCTTTAAAACACAGCATTGGGGCGCTTGGGTGGCTCAGTGGGGTAAGCATCCAACTTCGGCTCAGGCCGTGATCTCACAGTTCGTGAGTTTGAGCCCCGCGTCAGGCTCTGCACTGATAGCTCGGAGCCTGGAGCCCGCTTCGGATTCTGTGTCTCCCGCTCTCTCTGCCCCTCCCCCCCAAAAAAAAACAAATGTCAAAAAAATTTTAAACACAGCATATTGACTTATACATCTTAATGTGATCTAAGAGCAAAAAGAACTGGAAACACATCTTCAATTTTATTCAGTTGTTCTAACATTAGAAATAATATTGGTATTAATGTTTTGAAATTTACGTGTATGTACGTGTAGTAGGCAAATCTGAGGAACCAAGATTTTCCGTATAAAATCAGTTACGTAAAAACTCTAATTTGGGGCACCTGGCCAGCTCAGTCGGTAGAGCACACGACTCAATCTCGGGGTCATGACTTCAAGTCCCATGTGGAGTGTAGAGACTACTTAAAGAAATAAAACTTTAAAAATACATACATACTAACAACCGTACAGTAAAAAAAACATACACTTCTTAGCTCAGGCCACAGCAAAAGCCTAGTAGCAGATGAACCCAGTGAGCACCTCTGGCGTCCAGAAGGGGCCTCCTAAGCATCATTCCTCACTTCAAGAACCCTGGTTCCTCAGAAGGACGGCCGACTCCTAGTTTAGCACAAGAAACGCGCCCAGTACATCTTTTGGGGGCTGAAAGTAAGGAAGCTTCTCAGGCTTTACGAGTTCACGTCCAGAGGGTGCAGGAACCAGCCTGACGGGGCCCCACAACCAAAGACGTGGAAAAGTGACTGACCCCAACATACCAAACATGTGAAAACCACTGCTTCCATGACAACGGCAGGGGAGGCCACCTCACACCCACTAGGATGCCTCCCGTCAAAGGCAAACAGACGCACAAACAAAACAGAAAAAGGTGTTGGTGAGGATGTGGAGAAACTGGAACCCTCGTGCTCTGTTGGCGGGAACGTGAAATGATGCAGCCGCCATGGAAAATGGCATTGGGGGGGAGGGGGCGGGGATCCGTAAAAATTCTGAAAGAGAGTTTGCCCCTGGTCGAACCATTCTACTTCTTTATTTTTATTTTTATTTTTAATGTTTATTTATTTTTGAGAGGCAGAGAGAGACAGAGAATGAGTGAGGGAGGGGTAGAGAGAGAGGGAGACAAAGAATCTCAAGCAGGCTCCAGACTCGAGCTGTCAGCATAGAGCCTGATGTGGGGCTTGAACTCATGAGCTGTGAGATCACGACCTGAGCCGAGGTCAGACGTCCAACTGACTGAGTCACCCAGGTGCCCCCTCGCCATTCTACTTCTGTGTACACACCGAAAAGAACTGAAAGCAAGATCCCCGAAAGATGTGTGTGCACCATGTTCACGGCCGCGTTCTTGACAATAGCCAAGAGGTGGAAGCGGCCCAAGCGGCCCAAGCGGCCGTCAGGGGATGAACGCAGAGACGGAGGTGGTCTAAACACACAGTGGAGGGCCAGGCAGCCTCAAAAAGGAAGGAAACGCCGTCACGTGCTACAATACAGCCGAGCCTTGAGGACACCATGCTAAGGGCAGTAAGTCAGTTGGGTAACTGACAAAACCAGTACTGTGTGATTCCATTTGTACGAGGGACAGAGTAGTCGAATTCATAGAAACAGAAAATAGAAGGGTGGTTGCGAGGGGCAGGTGGGAGGGGGGAAGGTGGAGTTGTTTCATGGGTATAGAGTTTCAGTTTTGCAAGATGAAAAGAGTTCTGGAAATTGATTGCACAACAGTGTGAATGTACTCAATGCTACCGAACTGCACACTTAGAAAAGGGTGAAGATGGTAAACTTTAGGCTATGTGTGTTTTACCACAATTTTTTAAAAGAACAGAAAATCGTGGGGCGCCTGGGTGGCTCAGTAGGCTGAGCATCTGACTTCAGCTCAAGTCATCATCTCACGGTTTGTGAGTTTGAGCCCCGTGTCGGGTTCTGTGCTGACAGCTCAGAGCCCGGAGCCTGCTTCACATTCTGTGTCTCCCCCAACCTCTCTCCCTCTCTCTCTCTGCCCCTCCCCCGCTCACACTCTGTCTCTCCCCCTCTCTCTCAAAAATAAACAAACATTAAAAAAATAAAAACCAGAAAATCTTAACACACTACTTGAGATTGTTTGGGCATCAACTCACTACTGCAAATACTGTTAACTAAGGGAAACAAATTAAGCATATATCCCATTTTCCAGCATAAACTATATTTCAAGGTAACCAAATAGCCCTCATCAAAGAGGAAAAGATACTTTATACAGAACTCCAGCTAACAATGGAGAAAGAAATAATAAAATTACAAAACACCCTTACGCAACTCCTAATAAAATGACTGACTCAAGGAGCAGTTATTAATGGATACTAAAATAATAACACGAAGTATAGGGAACGTTACAATGAAGGGATCAGAACATCACCACCTGGACTCACTGGTCATACTGAGCATCGTCAAAACAGAGACAGGCAAGGACTCTGTGCCTCCCTGAAGTCAAGAAGTACAAAAGGCGCGGTAGTCCCCCTCCTCAAAACTGCCAATTTCTAGTCTACCCCATAAGATATGGCATATTGAAGAACACGTTAATTGTATGAGGAAGCACAGGTCAAAGCCAGAATTGTCCTGGAAAATTCCCAGGGCCCAGGGACCTGTTTCTTTAGGAAATCAGGGACATGAAAAGTAAGTGGGGGAGGGGGTCTGGTGGGGTGGAGTGGGAAACGGTGCTGTTCTAGAGTGAGAAATGTAAAAGACGTAAACGAATGTTAACACGTGGGTCCACGTTTGGATCCCCATTCAAAACGAGCCCAACTATAAAAAGATAGTTTTCGATACAAAAGGAAAATTCGCATATGGACTTGTATTAGACAACATGAAAGAATTGTCATTCATTTTGTTAGAGGTGACAATGATACTATAGCTGCATAAAAGCTTAAGACCAAGAAAAAATAGTCTCTCTGTGCTGACATCCTGCCCAACAAGGCCACGTGGAACACCAGAAGCCCTCTGGCCCCTGCAGAGGCCGGCACACCCAGGGAGAGCTCGCAAGGCCCTCCTGCTGCTCCTGCACCAGAGTGAAGCCCGTCTCCCCCCTCCCCGCATGTGGCCTGAAGCCTGGCTACTGTCTCGGGAGACTCAAGTCCCCCAGCCAACAAGGCTAGGTTTGGATCCCAGACCTCAAACCTTACCCTTTGCCTAAGACTCGGAGACCACACTTAACGGCGGGACTCCTCGTGAGGGATTTGAGCTGGGCTGAGAGAAGCCCGACAGCCTTCCTGGGTACCCTCTCCCTTCTTGTCCGGGGGACCTCTGGTCCAGCTCCCACCAGAGGAGAGCGACACACAGAAGAAGCAGGATGGGAAGGGTGTCAGCCGGGGATCCTATACCCTGACGTCTTCCTGCACGGATTTTAGAAGGCGGGTGAAGAACAGTGTGGAAAAACACCAAGCATCAGAACTCTGCGGAAAATGGTTCTGATCACACGACCTAGAAGAAGAGGTCCTGGCCCGAGTCAGCCATGTGGGGACAGCCAGAAGACCAAAGCCCCCGGGGAAAGGGGCCGGGGTCGCCCCACTCCATCGGACTCACCAGAAGCAGAATGCAAACTGAGGGGAAAAGGCGCAGAGGAGAGACAACAGCCACCCCACAGCACCTCGCTGGCCCCGCCCCGGGGGCTGCAGAAGGTCGACAGGCCACCAAACTCCGCCACTCCTCTCCTCCGGCCACTGAGCCGAGCGCACTTTGCACTTTCCCGCACCTTTGTTCCCGGTACTCGGAACACCCCGGCCCCTCCCCCTCCTCCAGACTCTTCTCCAGGGTCCAACTCAATCATCCTGTCATTCCCCACGGCCCCCCGCCCTCTGCCTGGCGCCTCCTCGCGTCAGTCCCTCTCAGGCACTCTGTGCCACCTCGTCTACAAGCCTGTCAGCCCCAACCTCCGTCTGCCTCTGCCTCACATTGTAGCAGGGGTGAGCCCTGCCCCCGCTGAGCCGCGGGAAGCCCTGGAGGAGGGGTGTGACTCCCTCCCCACCCCCTACAGCACCCCTGTGCTCCGCGGGGGGACCGGGCACTGCGGGCACACAGTGCGCACAGGAACACCTGTGGAGAGCTCGTGGGCCACCAAACAGGTGTGCGGCCCCTGCTGGACTAAAGTAGAAAGAGCTGCTTTTTCTCCTCCCAGGCCTCGGTGGCCCTGGCTCAGGGAGGCTGGGTGAGGGGCTGGGCTTGGCTAGGTCGTGAAGGGAGTCACCTGGAGGAGGAAGGAGAGAGCCTTCTGGAGGCACGTCTGGAGGCCTGCTTTCACAGGGCCTCGTGAACACAGACAGCCACCAACACAGCCCAGACAAACACGACTCTCGTCAAGAGCTGGAACACGCACGTACGCGTGGCTGCTCTCCTGGAGTGGGAGGACACAGAAGGGAGAGGCCCCAGAAGCTTCTGCCACGGCCTGCATTCCGGGCCACTCTCCTTCCTCAGCCCGACCCTGGGGAACAGCTCAGGGGTGACGTGGTTCCGAGAGCACTGGCCGTGGTACCGGGCGGCGAGGCCCCCCACTCGCGTCCCCAAGCTCTCCGGGCACGTGAGAACACTGTGTGGACCCCTCCCAGGGACCTGGGGGCCGCCAGCAGAGACCCACCCAGCGGAGGGGGGGCTGAGTGGCCACAGATACAGCGGGCAAACCTTCAGAGTCTCCCCGGGGTGGGGGGGAGGACCCTTCCCCCAATAAACACCAAGCACTATGCATTCAGGAGGGTCACTAACCATCAGGCCAGACGTCCTCTTCTAAGACTCCTAAGATGCCACCAGTGCCCCCGCATCAATGAGCTTTCCTCCATGCCCAATCATGGAGCTCGTGTAAACCAGGGGCCGACGGCCAGCGCAGGAAGGGTCTGCTTACCAGCCCCTCGGTCTCCTCCGTCGTTCTCTGGAAATGCGCAGCCATGGCCATGTAGTCGCGTATCTGCCTGTGACACTCGAGACACTTGATCCCGTGCCGGATGAGCCTCACGGGGTCCGGGTAGAGCGGCAGAGCCGGAAGGGCCGGGCCCGCACCGCCCGGAGCCGGGCCGTGTTTGGGGGAAGCGGGGGCAGCGGGGGCGGCGGGGGCGGCGGGGGCGGCCAGGGCCGGGGAGTTCGCGGGGGCGGCCGCGAACATCTGGTCCACAGAGATGGGCTTCACGAGCAGCTGTGAGCACTGCATGACGAGCCCCTTGCTCTTGTGGTCGCGGGCGTGCCGGAGCAGGCTGCACTTGTTGAAGAAGAGAAGCGTCTGGGAGCACAGCGTGCACAGCACCTCGATGTGGACGCTCCGCCGGCCGTAGTGCTGGCTCAGGCTCTTCTCTAAGGCAAACGCGTCCCCACACTCCAGGCAGCAGTACCCGCTGGCCGGCACGTGGATCCTGCTGTCCGCGGGCGGGCTGAGATTGGGCGCATAGAGGGGCACGGGGTTGGAGCTGTGGAGGACCTTGTTGAAGACCTCCACGGCCAGCGGGGCGGCCTTCTTCACCTGGTGGACCAGGGGCACGGACATCTGGGTGAGCTGCGGCTGGCTCCGCCGCTGCGCGGAGGACTTGGCCGTGACTGACGCGGCGACGCTGTGGGGGACCAGGTTCAGGTTGGCCAGGTGCACGGCCTTGGGCAGGAGGCTGGCGGGGGCCGGCGCGGACACCTGAGGCGCCGCGCTCTGCTGCTGCTTCCTGCCCGTCTGCGGGCCGGGGGCAGCCCCCTTGGGGGCCCGAGACCCGGAGCTGCAGCAGGAAGACGAAGATTCGCTGGCCTTCGGCGCGCTCTCGTCCCCCTTCTTGTCACCCTGGGGGCTCCCGGCGTTTGCGCCCGCCTCAGGAGAGCGCTCCACCGCGGGCAAGGCCGTGACCTCATCCTCTGGCACCTCGCTCGGGGCCTCAGCGACGGCACTCCCTAGAGGGGACCCAACGGGGGACTTACTGGGATCGTCAGGGTCCGGCAGGATCCTCGTGACGGTCCGTTTGATTTCCCCCGATGACGTCTTAATGGTTTTGATCCTGACTTTGGGAATTGCTGGTGGGGAGCTGGCAGCCACCGAAGGGGAGCCTTTGCTGCTGCTGTCACTGCAGATGCTCCGAGGGCTGTCCGAGGGCTTGATACTCTTTCTAGTGGCCTCCAGGGGGCTCCGGGGACTCTTTGGTGACTTGGGCATTTTGGGGCTGCCTTTGGAGCCCTCTTTAGTGGGCCCTGAGGGTTCCTTTGTGTGGCCAGGCTGATCCTCCTTGGTGACACTGGCCACTCTTTTGGCCTGCAGGGCCACCAAGGCTGCGACACAAGAGGACAGCTTGGAATGAGCTGGCTTCAGACGTTGCCTAGGGGGGACTGACGAGCAGGTGCCGAGCTCCAGGGCAAGCCCCTTAGGCTCTCCAATACTGTTGCTGGGGTGGCTGTTGAATTCCAAAGCTTCCCCAAAGAATCGACTGGCATCCAGCTCCTTGTGAGGCTCCCCCACCTTCTGCCCACCTCGCTCGTGTTCCTGCTGACTCCCCAAGGGCAGAGGTTCTGGCTTGGGCTCTTTCTTACAAAAGTGATCAAACATATGCAGCTCTGGGACCGGAAACTTTGCCAGAGCCTCCAGGACTGGGCCCCCCACAGGCCCACACCCAGGAGGGGGTGGAAAATAACCGTCAGAGTGCTTGGGCTTCATTCCAAACCCATTATCTTTGATGGCATCCTCAGGTTCTGGGCTGGAGATTGGACTGAACTGGTTAAAGGTCGGTAACGGCTCTGACTTGGAAGGTTCTAGCTTGCCGGGGAAACTCCTGGCACTGTCTCCATTCATGAAAGTTGAATCAAATTTCCCACAGTTGTGACCCAGGTTGTGGGGATCTGGAGGCAGGTCTGAGCCCCGGAATCCATTGTGGAGGAGGCTGGGAGCGATGTGGTCCTTCTCCGCTTCGAACGACTCCTGGCGGCTGGTGTTCTTGACGATGACACTCACGGCCGGCACATCTGAGGCTGATCCTGAGTGAGACAAGGACACGCTCTCATCCATACACATGCCTGCGGGTTTGAGGGGACTCTCATTGTCCTCACTGGGGGTCTGGATGGCCTCCTTGGCATCAAGGCTGGTGGGGTCTGGGATGTCAAAGGCAGCCAGAAGGTCATCAAAATCTGGAGTTTTCATATCCCCCATGGCTGGATGCTGGCAGGGGCTACAACAGAAGCAGAACAGGATCAGTGATCCCCGGGGTCCCCCTGGACTCTGTTCGGCATCATCTTCATCACACGCCCATCACACTAACACACACGCACACAGCCGGGGTGCACGCTCGTGAACCCCACGGCTGAGTTTTACCCCAACAGGTTTCCAAAATGCTGGGGACATTGGGGGACGGATGGAAAGAGAAGTTTACACGCAGTGACAAGGCCACCTGGCCGACCCTAAACATCAATACCTGGAAATTCCTAGCTGGTTGCATAGCCAAAAGGAGAAAGCACTCGTATCGTGCCCCCTCAATTTCTCAGGGACTAGCATGACTCCCTAAGCACGTGCGCTAGTAAAAACCCAATCACCGAGAACTAAAAACAAACTAAAACAAAAAACAAGAAAACAAAGGTATGGCTCAGCGCCTCCTTTCTTTAGAAATCTTCCGATTCATATATGAGACTTGGCGAGGACTTCTGCTAATTTGCCTCCCACTATTTAATCATGAATTTTGTATAGCTTTGTGTTTTTTGTTGCATGAATTCAGTCAAATCTAAGATGATTTGCTACTGCCAGGATGTATGCTGTCTCATATATAAACTAAACTCCAGCAAATTGTATCACCTCTCAGGCCCTTTTTTCTCTAGTCAGTGTCTGCTTGCCGTAATTTTCACCTAAAACTGTTATTGGCTGGTAAGTGGACCACTAATGTGAGGTGCAGGATGACTCTCAAAACGGCAACCACATGGTCATCAGATGGGCTGGAGAACGGTCTTGGGGAAGCCCCAAATTTCATTTTAACTTACTACTCAAAGACAAGATCCACCTGTCTCCTTCATGCTCTGGAGAAGGAGAACTACGGCCCTGCTGTGACAGGAAACCCGGGGCCCTAGGAAAGAGGCCCTCTGTCAGGACATCACTGTGACACTCACACTCAGATGAAACAGAAGCTAGCTGCTTCCCACCTGCTGGAAAGAGGAAGGAAAACCCCACCATCTCCCTTGTTCAGCCCACAACTCCCGCGTCTGCTTCGGCATCCCAGAGCCTCGCTTGCCTGCACATTTCTTACACGTTTATACTGAAAACCTGTCTGGATGAAGAAAGACATGACTCTTAGCAAGCAGGAGAGCAGCTGCACAGAACCAGTTACGTGACAAATCCTCGGGTCCAGGGACCCCAAGGCCCATGGTCTTATCCTAACAACAAAAATTCCCAAAAGCTGTATACGGAAATATGCAGTATGATTAAAACAACACAAAAGGGACAAACACGCACAAAAGAATCTAAATGTCCGAGAACAGAGAATGATTAAATCATTGACAGACTACTATGGCAGCCAATAAAAATCCTAATTATGAAATTCATATAGCAACATGGAAAACTAGTGATAGTGTTGGAGCCCCTGTCTGGCTCAGTCAGGGGAGAGTGCAACTCTTGATCTCAGAGTTGTGAGTTCAAGCCCCATGGTGGGTGTAAAGATTACTTAAAAAGAAAAAATCTTAAAAAAAAATTACTTGGGGCACCTGGGTGGCTCGGTCAGTTCTAAGTGTCCAGCTCTTGATTTTGGCTCAGGTCATGATCTCACGGTTCATGAGTTCAAGCCCCACAACGGGCTCTGCGCTCACAGCAAGGAGCCTGCTTGGAATTCTCTCTCTCCCCCTCTCTCTGCCTCTCTCTCCCTCCCTCCCTCCCCCAACTCTCTCTCAAAATAGATAAATATACTTCTAAAAAATTACTTACAGTGTTGTTAAAAAATTAATAGAAAATGCTATTAATACAAAGTTGAAGTTAAAAACTTAATACAAAAGTGCTGCTAGACTATAGCCAAGTAAAACTAAGTATGCAGTTGAGCCAAGATTAAAAGAAAGAGAAAAATAATTTGCAGGGTGGTGGGATTACTGGCGGGTTATTTTTTCAAAACTCTTTTTTGTGCTGATAGATTGCTTTTATAATTTTAAAAGTGGGATATAAACACGGCAGCGGGTGATGGGGGGGGAATACTTAGAACCATGAGGGAGCAGGTGGCATAGCACAGGTGTATCTGTTCCCACCTCCTGGGACCCACAGGTTCGCAGCTTTGGTCTCTTGCCCCTCCCCCAACCCCCAACAAAACATATCTGCCTACTTGAGAGTTCTTGCAGAAAATGAAAAATACCTTCCGCTCTGGGAATATATCTAATTATGGTAGATAATAATAAAGTGAAATACCAATTATCTACACTAAATATGGGTTGGCAGAATATCTCTTTGAAATGTGATATAAAGTTCCTGGACACAAACGACTGTCTCCTGGAAATAGGAGCCCATAAGCAAGGGGAACGGACTGGGTACTGTGCAAAGCACTGGCACCCCAATACCAAGTCACCCACTATGCAGGCTAGTGCTAACTGTAAGGAAACACCTCTGTGATGTCTGTGTGCGTTTATTTCCTTCCCCCTCCCACTCCCACCCCCACTTTTTACAGTCTAGAGGGAAAAAAAAAAAAAAGAGATGGAAGGAGAAGGGCAGAATAGACCAGTCTTTTTACGGAGCTGAGACCAGCACATGAGGGAGGAGAGGAAGTGGTTGGTGGTGTGTGTGAGGATAACGTGAGGTCACAGGAGCTTAAAGCAGAGAGAGGTTACATCAGAAGAAAGCCAGGTCCTCCACATCGGGGAATCTCAGAGACGGGCTGAGATCGGTCAGGAGGAAGGTGAGGTAACTTTTGCAGGGAAATGGGGTGGCTGCTCGACAGCAGAAGCAGGAAAAACCTTTATAACCTTTGGACCTTAAACACCAAAGCTGACACTTTTAAAAGCCAAAGACCAGGCCCTGTTTTCTATTTACTTGTAGTAGGGAAACCAAAACCAGCAGCGATCAGTAACGGTGAATAAGGGGCTAACGGCGTACCTGTTCCCATTTCTCTAAACCTTGCTCTAAAGTAAGCATCACATTGCTTATAAGTAGAATATAGAAACTAAGCAAAATGTAACCTATTATAAAAGCAAAGGAAGAAAAAGACTACCAACAAAAAGTTCTACTCGTCAAAAACCTGCCAGCACAAGGTTCAAAGACAAACAACAAACCAGCAGGAATACGTGCAACACAACAGTTACCATCATTAATGTCTTTACTACAGAAAAGGCTCTTACGAAGCAGTAAGTAAGAGATAAGCAGCCCACTTAGAAAATGAGCAAAGGTGGCGAGCACATAATGAAGAAAAACACAAGTGGACAGCTATTCCATAAAAAAAAGCTGCTACCTCCCAAGAAATTAGAGGAATACAAATTAAAATAATGAGAAGCCATTTTGGCTTACCAAATTGACCCAAGTTTTAAAAAATAATAATCCCCAATATTGGCAGAGATGTAGCAAAAGAGGCATTCTGAAGGAAGTATAAATTGATACAATTTGTCTTAGCAGCAAGTTAGCGATGCCTACGTAAGCCTCAATAGTTCCACTCCCAGGGGCGCCTGGGTGGCTCAGATGAGTGTCCGAATTCAGCTCAGGTCATTATCTCGCGGTTTGTGAGTTCAAGCCCCGCGTCGGGCTTGGAGCCTGGAGCCTGCTTCGGATTCTGTGTCTCCCTCTCTCTGCCCCTCCCCTGCTCATGCTCTGTCTCTGTCCCTGTCTCTGTCTCTGTCTCTCTCTCTCTGTCAAAAATAAATAAATATTTTTTAAAATAAAAAAAAAAATAGTTCTACTCCCAGAAATGTGATATTTGCATGTCGCAAAGATAATCATTGCAGAATTTTTTATAACAAAAGTATTTCAGGACAAAAAATGAGACACAACCAAAGTTCCAACAATAGAAAGCTGGTTCAATAAGTTATGGTATATTAACACAATTAAATACTAGACATCATAAGACAATATTTATGTCTATGAGAAATGCTCCTGATACAACGTGGAGGCAGGAGGACGCTGTAGTGTATACATGGTACAATCTCTATTTAAAACAAAAAATTTTAATGTACGGTTTTTATGTAAAGGGCTAGAGAAACACTCTAAAATCTTAAAAGTGTCTCAATAGATGATGAGATTCTTTTCTTTCTCTGCATTTTCAAATTATTTATTCAAACTATTTCATGTTGTACTGCTTATATAGTTTCATTAAATTATATTTTTTAATATAAAAAGAAGAAAAGGGACACCTGGGTGGCTCAGTAGGCTGACCGCCCAACTCTTGACTTCGTCTCAGGTCATGATCCCAGGGTCGTGGGACTGAGCCCCGTGTGGGGCTCTGCGCTGAGTGTGGGGCCTGTTTGAGATTCCCTCTCCCTCCCTCTCCCCACTCACACATGCACTCTAAGCAAAAATAAAAAATAGGGGCGCCTGGGTGGCTCAGTCAGTTGAACGTCTGACTTCGGCTCAGGTCATGATCTCGCAGTTTGTGAGCTCGAGCCCCGCGTTGGGCTCTGTGCTGACAGCTCAGAGCCTGGAGCCTGCTTCAGGTTCTGTGTCCCCCTCTCTCTCTTCCCCTCCCTCGCTCGTGCTCTGTCTCCCTCTGTCTCAAAAATAAGTAAACATTAAAAAAAATTTTAAAGGAAAGATAAAAAATAAAGAAAGAAGAAGAAATTAGAGAGGCCAAAACACTTGAGAAGCTTCTTACAGAGGACTCCAAAAATCACTAATATAAAATTCTCGAAGCACACCTGGCATGACTCAGCAAGGGACTGCCAGCTAGAAAATTGGTGAAACAACTTAATTAAAATAAAAAGTGTGGTCAAGACGTAAAGCATCAGCGTGCCGGCGTCTGCAGCCCATCGCGGGCTGGGAAGCGCAAACCTCAGACCTGCTCTGCCGGGGGACAGCCTTTGGGACCGGAGCCTGGTTATGGCCTCTGCCCCGTGTCCACCAACACCAGCCCAGACACCTGGCGCAGCCCAGAGAGCACCGGCTGGGCTCACCGCGCAGCATCTGGACGGGCTAACGCCAGGCGTGGTGAGCCCGCCAGTTCTCTGTGGCCTAGGCTAACCGTGCGACATTATGTGCAATCCCGTGCGGGTAAAGAGCAAGTCCAGGACTGTCAGACTGACGCTATGTCCTCTCTAAAGAAGTTTCTCCTCAGGAAAGTAAATATAAATCCCCATTTTTTTTTTTTTATTATAGGGTCTACTACTTGACCAAGAAATTTCATCAAACACTTAAATATGTCAGTGGATGAGAGGGGGGGGAACACCTTAACTCTGGAAGGGCCTCAGGAGGCCTGATCAGCCTATTAGAATTCTTTGAGGGGATATAAACAATATGATTATGGCAGAACTAGTAGGCAGAACCCCTATAGACTTTAAACACCATATTTCACCAAAAACAATTTTAAAAACTGAATGCCATAGAACTTGGGTGAATGAATGTTGTATGCGTGTGTGCTGTGTTTGTGATTGTCATTTATGAGGAACCATGAACAGTGGAGTTTCTAACCCACTGACCAGTTCAAGACAAGCTTAATGCTTTCATAAATTACCTAGAATGGTAGATCCCAACCCATAGGTAGTCCCAATGACCACCCATTAAAAACACCACTATGGAGCGCCTGGGTGGCTCAGTCTGTTAAGCATCCAACTTCAGCTCAAATCATGATCTTGTGGTTCATGGGTTTGAGCCTCACATTAAGCTCTGTGCTGACAGCTCAGAGCCTGGAGTCTGCTTCAGATTCCGTGCCTCCCTCTCTCTCTGCCCTCCCCTGCTCACACTCTGTCTCTCTCTCTCTTTCTCAAAAATAAACATAAAAAATAAAATTAAATTAAATTAAAATAAAATAAAATAAACACCACTACTGAATGAGGGTCTGTAAAAAATTAATTTTTTTTAACTTCATTTATTTATTTTGAGAGAGAGAGAGAGAGAGAGAGAGAGAGAGAGAGAGAGAGAATCCCAAGCAGGCTCCACACTATCAGCACAGAGCTCAACATGGGCCTTGATCTCATGAACCATGAGACAAAATCAAGAATCAGATGCTGAATTAAGCCACCAAGGAGCCCTGAAAAAGTTAATTTAAAAAGGAGGTCTCAAATTAAAAATAGACCTACCCTATGACCCAGCAGTAGCACTGCTAGGAATTTACCCAAGGGATACAGGAGTGCTGATGCACAGGGGCACGTGTACCCTAGTGTTTATAGCAGCACTTTCAACAATAGCCAAATTACAGAAGGATCCTAGATGTCCATCAACTGACACGTGGACAAAGAAATTGTGGTTTATATACACAATGGAGTACTACGTGGCAATGAGAAAGAAATGAAATCTGGCCATTTGCAGCAATGTGGATGGAACTGGAGGGTATTATGCTGAGTGAAATAAGTCAGGCAGAGAAAGACAGACACCATATGTTTTCACTCATACGTGGATTCTGAAAAACTCAGCAGAGGACCAGCGGGGAGGGGAAGGGGGAAAGAAAAAGTTACAGAGAGGGAAGGAGGCAAACCATAAGAGACTCTGGAAGGGCCTCAGGAGGCCTGATCAGCCTATTAGAGTGGGAGGGAGGGGAGGTGGGTGCTGGGCACGGAGGAGGGCACCTGTTGGGATGAGCACTGGGTGTTGTATGGGAACCAATTTGACAAGAAATTTCATGAAAAAAAGAAGAAGAAAAAAAAAAGAAAAGAAAAGGGACATCTCAGTGCAGCGCCTGGGGAGCTCAGTCAGTTAAGCATGCAACTCTTGATTTCAGTTCAGGTCATGAGCTCACAGTTCATGGGATCGAGCCCTCCATCAGGCTCTGTGCTGATGGCGAAGTGTGCTTGGGATTCTCTCTCTCCTTTCCCTCTGACCCTCCCCTGCTCATGCCCGCTCCCCCCCACCCCGCACTCTCTCTCTCTCTCTCTCTCTCTCTCTCTCTCAAAATAAATAAATAAATAAACATTTTTAAAAATTTCTAAAGGAGGTCTTAGGGCACCTGGATGGCTCAGTTAAGCATCCAACTCTTGATTTCAGCTCAGATTATGATCTCACAGTTTGTGAGTTCAAGCCCCAGCATCGGGCTCTGTACTGATGGTGTGGAGCCTGCTTGGGATTCTCTCTCTCCCTGTCTCTCTGCCTGTGCCCTGTCTCTCTCCCTCTCTCAAAATAAATGAATAAACCTGAAAGAAATAAAAAGGAGGCCTCATATTCAAAATGCTTTGGGAACCAATGACCTAGCAGAATATTAGGCTATAAGCTTCAGGAGGGAAGACGCCTGTCTCATTAATCACGGCATTCTCCATTAGGTACTCAATAAATATATTGTGAAGCAATAAAGTGAAACCTTCAAGATTGTAAATAGCCTTAAAACTGTTCCAGAAATCAAAATCAAAATTAAAAGACAACAAGTTCTCAGGAGGCTGTATGAATGGGTGAAATTATGGCAAAGGAGCATCACTGGAGGCCAATTTGGTGAAGGGACATTTAGGAAAATGCAACCTTAATGACACTTTTAGAATAATGGGTTCTGAGCTAAGCAGTTCGATAAAGAGGCTTGGCCATCAGCTCAGACTCCTCCCTGAAGACACCACGTTGCGTGTTTTCTCACCAAATGCCCAGAAAACATGGGGCTTTATTAGGAAGAATACTGGGAACAACACACAACTTGTGATCTTGCACTTTTTCAGAACCGCCCGGTGTCCATAGCTACATGTGCCGTTCAGTTGTGGTTCCCTTTCTTAAGAAAGGCATACCAGAGTCGGAAAAGGTCCTAAGAAACAAGAACGAAGTTATCAAGTAGATACAAGAGCCTTCTAGTAAGAGCTTACAGATTAGAACTCTTTAATTCTGGAGAGACGAAGGTTTGGGGAAAGGGGGAGGATAGGTCACATACAGATTTGTTCATCAAACCTTAAGATACTACAGAGGAGAGGGGCCCCTGGGTGGCTCAGTCAGTGAAGCATCTGATTTCCGCTCAGGTCACGATCTCACAGTTCATGAGTTTGAGCCCCACTTTGGGTGAGCCCCACTTCTCTCTCTCTCTCTCTCTCTCTCTGCCCTTCACTCACTTGTGCCCTCTCTCTCTCTCTCTCTTTCACAAATAAATAAAATACTAGAGAGAAAAGAGAAGCATTCTGAAGTTTGAAATAAAAGATATAGACAGACAAGAAATAACTTTGCCCACTAGTCAGAAACATACTGAAGTTGTTATAGGTAAAATATATAAATGTAGTAACATCCATACTTCTTTGGATCTAGAAATTAAAAAAAAAAAAAAAAGGCTCTGAGGAACTAAGAAGAAGGGATTGTCACTAAACCTATGAGCTTCCTTTCCCTCAGCACCGAAGCTTTTGAATTTCAAATTAACATTAAACTCGGTCATCTGTTTCTTTTAACAACACTAAGTTCAGTAATGGTAGATTAATAAAAGTTCAGAAACAGGACACCCAGGGGGCAGAGGCACTCCAAAAGCATTACGAAAAACTGGATCTCGGGACACCTGTGTGGCTCAGTCGGTTGGGCCTCCAACTCTTGGTTTCGGCTCAGATCATGATCTCACACTTCGTGAGATCTGTGCTGACAGAGAGGAGCCCTGTGTGGGATTCTCTCTCTCCCTCTCTCTCTGCCCCTCCCCTACTGACACACACACACACACACACACACACACACACACACACACTCTCTCTCTCTCTCTCTCTCTCTCTCTCTTTCTCTGTCTCTCTCAAAATAAACAAACTTTAAAAAAAAAAAAGAAAAGAAAAATTGGATCTCTAGTCAGTATATTGTTTAATGAGCCAAGGAAGCAAATAACATGTTCCAGATTTATACAATGAAAGTTAAAGGCAGCAAGATTCAAGGAACATTGGACTGGGAATCACAAATTCAGTTTCCTCGAATTTGCCACCGCTTGTCGGATGATGTCTAGAAGGACGGATGTGTGCATGTTTTCCAACCTGTGGGTAAACTCTCTATCCTGCTCCCACATGACTGAATGTGGCTTACACGCTGATATAATCTGTGTTCAATCACTGTTATAATGGTTTAGAGTTTACAAAGGGGTAAGTGGAAGTTACCCTCAGCTTTCTACTTTAGAAGGAGTATTCCAGAGGAAACGGAGCAAAGACTAATTAATCCAAGCTGTCCGATGCACAGAGAAAGTGCGTGCGGCCATGCTTACTCAGGACAGGCTGAGACCAGAAGGTACCTGAGCTGGTTGCCAGACGGGGGAAGTTCTGTCGCAGGAAAGGAAGCCGGGCAAGGGGAAAGAGAACGAGCGAGAGAGCGAGCGAGCGAGCGAGCGAGCTGCTGCTCCTGGGGTTGTCAGAAGCTTTAGTCTGGACTCAGGTTAAACGGTGATGAGAGAAAGACACTGAGCCCATGGGAGGTAGAGAAGGGAACTCAGTGAAATCTAATGACCTGGGAAAGGTCCCACGTTCCTGGACCCAGAATGAAGCCCCGGGCCAGGAACGGGAGAGCTAAAAGAGGAACAAACTGGGAAGCATGAGAAGGGCTTTCACCCCTATCCCGTCACAGTCACCCAGGAGGAGATCTCAGGCAGGCTTCAGTTTATGATGTAAAATTAAACTAACTCGAAGATCTCTGAGTCCCCTACAACTACTGGATTTCTACACAAAACTTAGCTCCTAAAGTGGACCAGTGACTCTCTACCATAGACCTGTCACTGCCCTCCCGAACACGGGTCTCAGCAATCCCAAGGCACAGACGTTCTGAGTCAGTCAGCAGCCAGCGTCTCATTTCACGAGACACCTGGTATTTGAATCATCAGCAAAGCACAGCCCAAAGAGATGCTCAGCAGTAAAAGAAAGCAGGTGCCAGCGGACGGTGGACCCAGGCGAAATGGCAAAGCTTTTCACTTGTCTTCTTCTTCATCTGGTCTTAGCCCCCTTCAATGCACACTCCACCACAGCGGTTGCTGTGAAACATCTATCTGATCACAGAGACGTCCTGCTCACGGTGCCGGTCACCTGCAGGAGAGAGCTCCAAGCCTCCGCCCAGAGGGAGAGCCCACTCCCATCTGGTCTGCGCCCACCTCTCCAGCCACTTCCCAGGGTGGTTCTCGCAGACTCCCTCCCGACGACAGAATACCTGATGGTCCACCACACTGGCCCCAGACAGTGCCTGAGCACTGCTCTGCCCCAGGAGCCCCTCCTCTGCCCGCCTCCTCTGAGAGCTGTGACTCCAGGCCTCTGCCCTCCTCCTCCTCCTCCACCCTCCTTCCGCCATGGCGGCACTTCCCGCAGCGGGATGGGGTCCTGGGTTTACTCATCGGTCTGTAAGCCTCTCCAGAGCTAGGGTCATGTCCTTCACCTCTATTTCTGAGACCCCAACACAGCTGGTCCGCAGGGACAAGCAAGCTGTCACTGCTCGCTCCGGCCCAGGACAGGTCCTCAGCGCCTCCCCAAACCCCGCTGGCCCTGCCCCGAGGCAGCTTCCCCTCCCCCTCCAGGCCCTTCCGCCCAAGCAAAACTCCCACTTCCCGGGGAGAGAGTCATATCGCAAACATTCTAACAGGACTCACAGGATGTTAGAGCTGAAGGGGACCTCAGAAATGATCTGGTCCAGTGGCTTCCAAATACACGTCTGCAGATTGCTCCTGGACTGACTGCAAAAGAATAACATGGGGAGTGACTTTAACACAGAGTCCCAGGCTCCTACTAGGAGACTGCGACTCAGCAAGTCTGGGAGGGATCCCCGCGTGTTTGTGAAGCCTCCCGGTTGACTCCAGCGCCCTGGCCTCTTCCACCCTCTTCATCTTTACGTGGACAACCTGGGCTCCGAAAGGAAAAGCTCAGGGCGCCCAGCTGGCTCAGTGGAGCAGGCGACTCTCCACCTCGGGGCTGTGAGCTGAGCCCCAGGTTGGGTGTACAGATTGCTTAAAAATAAAATCTTAAGGAAGGAAGGAAGGAAGGAAGGAAGGAAGGAAGGAAGGGGAGAGAAAGAGAGAGAGGGAGGGAGGGAGGGAGGGAGGGAGGGAGGGAGGGAGGAGAGAAGGAGAAGTTCACGCACCAAACATTGACCCAATGCCAGGAATGGTGCCTGGCACTGAGGACACAAAGGGAAAGCCCAGACCCTGCTCTTGAGTGCCCCCACACACGACCCACTGGAAAGTCCAGCCGCCACGAAACTGGGGGTGCCACGGAAGGCCAACAAGGGCACTGCTTTCCCACAGGCAAGGAAGGGAGAGGGACCTTGTCTGAGTGGGGTCACCTCAGTGAGCTCCCCTGGGCTCCCTTCTGTGTCCCTCACTCCTTTGAGGGCACAATTTACTTTTGCTGTAGTTATTTCAGTAAATATTCCCTCTTCCGCTGTCTTATAAGCCCCCCAACAGGCACTCACTAAATTATTAAACCAATATCCCCTCAATTCAAGGTTTGGGTTTCTCCTTGCATAGGCATGTCAAAGATAATATGTCCAGAGTCTAACTCTCAATTTCCCGTGGCTTAGGCTGGGCATCCGTGAGTCCTCTCACCACCAGACCCTGCAACCAATCCAAGAGCAAATCCCGTCAAGTGTTCCTTCAAAACATCTCCAAATGCAACCGTTTCCTGCCTCCAGCCGTCACCACCTCTCCCTCCTGGGTCCCCGCAAAAGTCTGCTACCCTCGCCTCCACTGCTCATTCCCAACACAGCAGCCAGATTGCTGCTCTAGAAACACCCACCAGGGGCGCCTGGGTGGCTCAGTCAGTGAAGCATCTGCTTCAGCTCAGGTCATGATCTCAGGGTTCGTGAGTTCGAACCCCACATCAGGCTCACTGCTGTCAGCACAGAGCCCGCTTCAGATCCTCTGTCTCCCTCTCTCTCTGCCCCTCCCCTGCTGGCGCATGCACTCTCTCTCAAAAATAAACATTAAAAAAAAAAAAACCACCCATCAGATCACATTCCTCCTGTCCTTGAACCCCTTCAACACGGTCCCATCTCACACAGAGCGAGCTCCGGCCATCACCGCAGCCTCTGTGCCAGGAGGGTCTAAGTGCCCCGTCTCCCACACCTGTCTCTGTCACCCAGTTGGCTCGGGCGCACACAGGCCTCTGCCCTGTTCCTCAAACGCACCCCTGCTCAGAGCCTTTTAGTCTACTGTTCCCTCTGCTAGGACTGCCCTTCCCCTCAGATCTTGAGGGGCTCACTGCTCACTTCCACCCAGTCTTCACTCAAATGTCTTTTTGTCAGAAGCCTCCTGTGACCAGTGTATGTAACATCCCAGTCCCCACCCTCACGGTCACACCATCAATCTCTGTCCTTTACTTGTTTTTTCTTCAAAGCCCCTCCCACCACCTGACACATTGCATAATTGCTCATGTCTTCATTGTCTCTTTTTAAGCTCCAGCGTGTTTACTGGAAGGTAATCCACCATTAGAAAGGGGGAATGATTTGACAGGCTCATCCGTCCAGAACTCAGATTGCTCAAGGAGAGCCATGGAATCCTAAGCAGGTTTGTTACTAGTCAAGCAGTTGGCAAGTTTGCAACGTTATTTGTGTTTCACTTTGTAAAATTCCTTCATAAACAGACAGACCTTGAGTGGTCGGTGGGGCCTTGCCAGGGGGAAGGGGTCTGCCCAGAGTAGCACGTGGCCATGAATCCTGGGCTCCTACATGGCTGATTAAGTGAAAATGCTGGATCGGTGGAAGGGGTCTACGGGCCAACATCCCCACAATAAGGTCACTCATCTTGAGGATGGAAACAGTGTGACATCAGTAGAAACGGAGGGCTACCTCTGAGCAGGGCACAGGGTAGACTTAAGTCTTAAGAAAAGGGGATACAACTCTGTGAATATACTAAAAATCATTCAGTTGTGTGCTTTAAATGGGTGAATTGCATGGGGCGCCTGGGTGGCTCAGTCAGTTGAGCATCCGACTTCGGCTCAGGTCATGATCTCGCGGTGTGTGAGTTCGAGCCCCGCGTCGGGCTCTGTGCTGACAGCTCGGAGCCTGGAGCCTGCTTCGGATTCTGTGTCTCCCTCTCTCTCTGCCCCTCCCCTGCTCATGCTCTGTCTCTCTCTGTCTCAAAAATAAATAGAGACATTTAAAAAAAAATTTTTTTAATAAATAAATAAATGGGTGAATTGCATGGCATGTGAATCTTATCTCAAAAAAACTGTGTTTTTTTGTTTTTTGTTTTTTTAAGATAAAAAGAGAGGATAAAACTGGAGGGAGTTGGGATTAGCCAGCACCCGACAGCTCATTGAGATGATAGAAATGGAAACTAGGTATAGACAAAAACAAAGTTTAAACGGAGCTGAGAACTGAGACAAAAACTGATACTCTGTAACCTGCACCCCCTTTCCCTTTCATTACTTGCAAACAGATCTCAGCACTAACTGGGCACTGCATTTTGTTAGAAAGGAACAGAACAGAGACTAAGAAGCAAGAGGGACAGGACTCCTCCTTGATCACACGGCCTCCTCCTCAAGGAGTCCCTCGCACTGAGTTTTGTAAAAGCATCATCTCCTAGTAGTAGGGACGCCCAAAATTAAACAAAGAGCTGGTAGCCTCAGACCTGTTGGGAACCAAGCCTCCACTCCCTGAACAAAAGGGCCCCAGCCAAGAAAACGTGGCCATTCCGCAGAATTACTTTTTCCTCATTTCTGGCACCCTCGTGTTTGGGGGCTCTGTGTATATTCTGGGTCTCATCTACCACAAGCAAAGTGAGGTCCCAGAGATTCCAAAACCAAAAGGTTTTCGGGGGGCAGGGGTGAGGAGGTGGGAGCAAGGAACATGCTATTACTCTTGGGGTATCTCTGTGGTTCCCTTCTCTCTCTCTCCCTCTCTCTCTCTCTCTCTCTCTCTCTCTCTCTCTCACACACACACACACACACACACACACACACACACACACACACACACACACCCCTTCTTCCTCCCTCTTCTCTCCTTCCCCTCTCAACAGAGACCAGGTGGGGGCGCCTGGGTGGCCCAGTCGGTTAAGCGGCCGACTTCGGCCCAGGTCATGATCTCACAGTTCATGGGTTCCAGCCCCGCGTCGGGCTCTGTGCTGACAGCTCAGAGCCTGGAGCCTGCTCCAGATGCTGTGTCTCCCCCTCTCTCCCCCTTCTCTCTCCCCTCCCCTGCTCATTCTCTCTCTCAAAAATAAATAAAAACATTAATAAATAAACAAACAGAGACTGGGTGGGCTCTTTCACCATGGCTCCTCAGACCAAGGGCAGTCAGCCTTCTTCAGGAAAGCGAGGCACCAGCCAAGGCAGCTTTTTACCAACAAGGCAATATGGCAACAGATCCGACATCCGGGTGCCCAACGGTGTGCCTGCTGTATGTGCCCCTGACATTCCAAAGGGACAGCAGAGAACAGGTATCTAAAGAAACACCTCTGTGTGCCTTTCTACCACCAGACAAAATGGAATATTAAAATTCCTTATCTTTTTAAGACACGTAATAAAATATTTACAGACAGAATGATGTGATATCTGGGATTTGTCTCGAAATGACACAGAGCAGGAGGAAAGGGCAGGGAGGGTTTTTATGAATGAAACAAGATTTGCCACAAACAACTCCTGGACGTGGGCGAGGAGCACGTGGACGTTTATCCGTTATTGTCTCTATGTGTGTATACTTTTGCCCTCTCAGGACCAGACCCTTGCCTAGTGGACCCTGTGAGTCCAGCTAGATAACCACCAATGTCACACCCACTAGGATGGCCATTATTTTAAAAAAGAAGGAAAGAACAAGGGTCGGCGAGGGCGTGGAGAAGTTAGAACCCTTGTGCGTTGCCGGTAGGAATAAAAAAAGGTGCAGCCGCTATGGAAAACAATATGGTGGTTCCTGATGAAAATTAAACATAGAATTACCATGCGATTTATCAACTCCGCCTCTGGGTATATACCCAAAAGAACTGAACGCAGGGTCTCAAGGAGTAATCTTTATACCCACGTTCACAGCAGCATTGTTCATGATACCCAGAAAATGAAAGCAACCGTGTCCATCAATAGATGAATGGATAAACCAAATGTGATATAAACAGGCAATGGAATATTATTCAGCCTTAAAAAGGCTTAAAGTCCTGACACATGCTACAGCATGGATGAACCCTGAGGACATCATGCTAAGTGAAAACAGCCAGGCGTAAAAGGACAAATAGTGTATGATTTCGCCTAGGAATACAGGCTCCCTAGAGTAGTCAAGGTCATGAAGGCAGAAAGTATGACAGTGCGTACCAGGGGTTGAGGGGAGAGAGGACAGGGAGTTAGTGTTTCATGGGTACAGGGTTTCATTCTGGGATGATGAAAGATTCTGGAGGGTGGTGATGGCTGTACCATCGTGAACGTACTGGAGGCTACCGAACAGTGCACTGAAAAATGGTTAAAATGGTCAGTGTCTTTACATATATCTGGCCACGGTTTAAAAAACAAAACACAACACCGAGGAACATAAAGACGTCACTTGTGTCTCTTCAAGGCCAGCTCAGGTCAGCCTAGACATCATACCTCAGAGAGGTTCTCAAAACAAGGGTGTGGTGAGCGTTGCTGGGAGTGTGGAGCTATGGAGAAAGGCATAACATCTGCCTAGGCACATGGTTTCCAAACACTACCTAAGGAAAGAAACAAAAGAAGATGTTTTTTAATAGGCCTGATGGCAAATGTCTCAGTTAAGGTGCTAATCACAATAATAAAAGTCTAGGTCAGACCCTGAGAAAACTCTCCAAACGTAAACTCAAAGCCCCATTCTCAAAGATAAAACTTCTGCGGGCCCCAGACCATCTGCCCTCCCCGGCCATGATGTGGTGGTTCAGAGCACAGACTCTGCCCGGGTTCCAACCTCAGCCACGCTCACTAGCCATTTGACCTACGGAGGTTTGCTCACATCTGTGTCTCAGTTTCCCCATATGTAAAACGGGAAACTGTCGTAGGGACTCAGTGAGTTAACATTTGTAAAGTTCTTACAACACTGCCTTCAACACAGCAAATGCATGTGTTTGTTAAGTATTATGCCACAACGTCAGAGTGCCCCAGCAGGCTGCCGGATCCCCACATGTCAGGCTGCTTGGAAGCACACACAGGGGACAGAGACAAGGGAAGGGAAGGCCGGCTACCCCTCCACACAGCCCAGGAGGCCTGCTGGAGCGGAGGAAGAGGGCCCAGGAGTGGGCAGAGGGACCGCAGCAGATACGGGGGGTGGGGGGGGGGGGGGGTGGGGGGGGGCAGTCACAGGTGGGGAGGAGCAGGAAGGGCAAGCACTGGGCAGGGGGAAAGAGTGACAGAAGATACCAAAAAGCTGGCAGAACCCATTTTTTTTAAACTCGGTGATCTTCACGGTCACCGAGCATCAGAACCACCTCAGAACTTTAGAAACCCCTTCACGCTCGGCCACAACACCCTGAAACGTGGGTTTAATTGGCCAGCGGGGAGACACTGGGTACTGGCCCCTCAGCTCTGTGAGCCCACAAACGACAGAACCAAAAGTCACATTTCAAATTCTGCTCACGTGCACTCTTAATTCTGCATTCCCTCGCTTGACTTCATTTCTGTCTTAACTTTGAAAGGCTAGCATTTACTTGGGATTCTAAAGAGAGATAGAGCCAATATTAATGGAAAAATTTAGAAGGGAAAGGAGGGACACGCACGGTCCCAATTCTACAGAAGGGAAACAAAAAACTTTTCCCCCCTGAACTTTCCTTTTCTTATTGGAACATCACAGTTCAAAACGTAAGCTGAGAAGCAAACACGGCGCTACCCCAATGAGGACAAAGGTCAGAGACCGGGGCGCCGGGTAGGTGGGTGTTTTACACAAGATGTCCCAAGCAAGTTAGGTCCGGGGTGCCCCCGGCAACGTGCCCGGTCATTCACTCCAGGTTAACCTTAGCCGCAGCCACTGGGTTCTGTCAGGTTACTCAAACTGTCCCCTGTAGCCAGGAACACAGTTGGCTACAGAGAGAGGCCGGCAAACCTCAGCATCAGGCTTCGCTGACCCAGGCTGGCTGCCCCCTCCGCCCCACCCCAGTCACCCCACAACCCTTGGATTTACAGAAGCTTTACGGTTTATAAACCATGATTCCCACTTCACAAGGAACCCACCAGTGAGTGGCAGAGCCAAGAAAAACGCTCAGGCTCCCGTCCGCCCCCCAAGGACCAAGCTGTCCTTCCACCAGGAACTCTGAACTGGGAGGTCAGACTTCACATTTAAATTTTCCATCACCCTCTCTTCCCAGGGTGCCACTGGAGATGGCGCACGTCTCCCTTCAATCTGCCATCGAGACATTCGCTACGACCCTTGCCGTAATTATGGCGCACCTGAGGGTGTTGTAAGACCCGGATCAGAAAACAGTGTCCTAGAACATCGTTCTCATTAGAGGGTCGTCCAACACCTGAAAGATTAGGAACTGCCAGAGCCAGAGAGACTCCAGAAAACCATTAAATTTAAGCCACTGACTCTACAAGCAAGGAAACCGAGGCCAGAGAGGTAAGGTAATGAAATGAGATAAAGTGCATAAACCGAGGAGTTTTTATTACTGTGAAAGACTTTTGTTGTTCCTGGCAAGGGGACCGGCCCTCCGTCCCAGAGGGGCTCGAGTCTCTCACTCACAGTTACCCGTTCCAATGTCTCCATCAAGTGCCAGGGACAAGGCTTATTTAAATATCCTTAAAGGAGTGATTCTGGGCCTGGATGCACATTGGGAGCACTGCTAATACTAAAGCCCACATCAGGCCAATTCAATCAGAAGCTTTAGGGGCGGGGCCAGGCATTTTTTAAAACCACCACAGGGTGACAGGTGTTTCCGGGACTGAGAACCATGGTCTGTGGACCAAAGCATGGTCCAGACTTCTGGGCCTACCTGGAAATGGACTACTAGCAGTGGAGTGAGCCCAGGAACCTGGAGCTGTGACAGTTACCTGGTGGTTACAGAGCAATGGCATCGGCCTCACATGAGTCCTAGAAATGGCACATGTGCTCCAGGTGACCCCAGAGTCCTAGACGGACGAGACGCTGGCCCGAGAGAGGCTTCCAGATGATTCAGACCCCCAACACCCACTCTTAGCCAAGAGCCACTGCAGAAGCCCCCCAGCCTCAATACTGGCAGTGAGGGTGATGCTTCCAGAAAGAAGGGGGAGTCCACCGTGGTTCTGCACAGCTACTCCAGGCCTCCCATCTCATTCAGGTCCCCAGTAGGATTTACAAGCCCAGTAGGACCACTCAGGCCTCCTCTCCCATACTGTCCCCACCTCACTCTGGCCCCAGCCACCCTGCCCTCCTTGCTACTCATCCTGAACCCCCTCAAGCTTTCTGGGGCTTCAAGGACTTTGTCTCTTGTTCTTCTCTCTACCCTGCTTGCTCTTCCCTCAGATATCTGCATGGTCCTCTCTCCCGCTCCTGCAGATCTCTACTCAGGTGTCTTTTTATCAGTGAGACGTCCCTGACTTCTGTATTTAAAACAGAAAATCTGCCTCCACACCCAAACCTCCATCCCTGCTTTGTTTTTCTCCGTAAGACTTTTCACCCTCTCTCATACTTTATTTTTAATTGTTATCTTTATTTTTACTTGCTACTTGCTTACACACACTAGAATATGAGCCCCATGAAGGTAAGATTTTTGTTTGTTTCCCAGGGCCTAAGATAGTGCCTGGCACATAGCAGGCACTCAAATACTTATTCTAGGAATGAACACACCAGAAACGCCAATCTCAAAACGTAACTTGTACCAAAAGATCACAGAGAAGCTGATGATACCAAAATCACTTCTCCACTGATCTCATCTTGGCAAAAGCCTTTTTAAAAACAGGCTAGAGGCCTAATGAAACAGAAACCATTTAGAAATAAGTATTTCCAGTCAATTAATTCAATCCAAATGGGTTTGTGAGTCAAAGACAATTTGTTTTGAGAAACAGATAAAACTATGGAGACAGAAAATGAACTTGAAAGAAGGTGATCGAACAAATGGATTTCAGATACTCCTCTGGTATGTGTGTAGTTTCGGAAGAAAAGCCAGGAGTACGGACAGCCGCTCTCAGACAGCAGAGCAGGAAGAGAAGAAAGGCCCCAGTCCCGGGTCATAGCCTGTGAGCGCAGGCCCGGTGCAGGATACGACCTCCCACCACCAGGCCCATCGGCCTCCTGAACCTAAGGAGGTCCCTTCCCTTCCCCTTTCTCCGACTTACACCCATCTGCTTCCAAAACTCATCTGAAGCCACGGACAATACTTTGAGCTCTACCAAGTCGGGAGTGCTGGACGCCCTTGTCAGGGCAGCCACACAGAAGCTGGGGAGCATCCTGCCATGGCCACGTCTCCCTGAGGTCATCTGCTCCACATCCTTACACTTGTCGCCTCTTTCCTCACCCCCTCAGACTCTCCCAACGGTCGTCCCACGTGTCTCCCGAAGACCAGTCTTCCCCAAACACCACTTTCCTCAGGTCACTCACTTTTCTCAACAGCCTCATGTGGTTTCCTCTAGCCTACCACAGCTCCAGCCTCGGGCCAGGCTTTTGACAACGTTCACATGCTAGGCCGAGGCCAAGTCGACTGACTTTATATTTCACCAGGTGCTTCTGCACCTGCCTCAAACCACCAAATCACGGCCTTCCCCTTCAACGCAGCAGTAAGAGAGAAGATCGCAGAGACCGATCAACCTGAATCAAGTCTCTAATCAACGTCCCCGCCGAGAGCATCCCCACTCTCCACACCATCCACGCCCGTTCTTTCCCTCCGGCTTCTAGCCACACCGTCCTTTCCCGCTCCATTTCCACAACACACACACACACACACACACACACACACACACACACACACACACACTGGGCTCACGCATGCACACATATTCATTCCGTAATAATAACTGTGCACCTGCTATGTGCCAGGTCCCTGCCCATGAGGTGCTGACATTCCACAGGATGGAGACACACAGACACTGACAGGCAGATGCATGATGTCAACGAGTCCTACAACCTTCCTCAACAGGAGCTCCTCAACTGAAATCAGAAATCAGAGTAACTGCTTTTTCAATTCTGAAAAAAGTGAGAGAGCAAGCCAGGTGAACAGTGGGGAGAAGAGGTTTGAGGCAGACAGAAGAGCAGGTGGAAAGGCCCTGAAGCAGGAAAGTGCCTGGCGCAGGCAAGGAGCCCACACCAGAGTAGAGGGAGCCAGAGGAGACGGGGGAGGAGGCAGACCACGGAGGGCCCACGGCAAGGGCTGACTCTTGCGCTTAGAAGGAAGGTTTCGGGAGGACGTGGGAAGAGGAAACACACTCTGACTTACACTGGAAAAGAATTACCCCCCCCCCCCCACCGCTGCCTCTCATTTCAGCCATCTATCACGAGGAATGAAATTATGGCAGATTTGTTCTCCCCTTGAACGTTCCAAAATTTTCCAGTGAGTATTGTATTATTTTTTAAATGAAGGAAAAAACAATCTTCCCAACCCTTTAAGACTCGGCCCAAAGTCCACGTCTGCCTCAAGGCCCCCCTGGCCCAGGGCTAGGACTGTGCCCATGCTGCCCCCTCGGCCCCAGGCAGCAGGACGACCGGGGTGACCCCATAGTTAGCGGAAGCTGCGCGCAGCAACTCATGTGCATGGAAGATTCCGGTGCTGCCCTCGCTGCTCTCCTGCCATGTGGGAGTCTGTCCCTTCGGACACTCTTGCCCCCAAGTGCCTGCCTGGGTCCCAGTCTTTCTCTCAGTTGACTTAATTAATTCTTGGTAATTAAAGCTACTATTTGGTGATGAACTGCTAAGAGTCTGACCTCTCCCAGGGGGGTGTAAATATTTTAAAAGGGGAGTCCAAGTGGAAATGCAAAAGCCTTAGACTCAGAGGCCTGGGGCCGTAATGATGGGACGACAGCACTGGGTGCATATTTTGTGGGTAGCTGGCTACCTTCTCCTGAAGGGTTCAGGTGCTTGGAGAAGCAGCAAAGGGAGACCAGGGAAGAAATGAAAGATGAGACTACATCATCGCCGCCACCTCCCTCCTCCCAGAGGGCCATCCAATCCATTCTGGGTACCAGAGAATGTTCCCCAGAGGTAACCCCAGCCATCTCAGAGGGGTGGCCTGTGTGAAAGTAACCACCACCCTCAGAAAGAAAAGCCCCCTTAAGACACGTCTGGTCTGGAAGCAAAGTGTTCTCTAATTGCTTTCAGTGGGGGAAGTCCTTGAGGGCAAAGTTCATCTCACATGAGTCTTTTATGTGCCACAGGGCACCCAGCTGCGGGTTGGACCCAGGGTAGGCCTTTCATAAGCAACTGGAGATTACTGATCGATGATGGCCCAGTTGCAGGAAGACTCCACAGGATTTTAAATACAAGTAAACATTCTAATTAAGAATAATGGTAGAATTAATCACACATCTAATATTTTTAAGGGCCTGAAGATTTATAGCCTTAATGAAGTCTCAGACAGTGAAGTGGTTTTTACAACTCGGCCGGTTCAGCTCAGGTCTGCAGAGTCTGTGTAACAAGGCAGAGAGCAGCCCCTGCCCATGCAGACGAGAGCCTCAACTGGGCCAAGCCCCAGAAGCATCTGAACAGCTGCTCACTGCCCACCCCTGGGCTCCCGTCTCCTCTGAAAATGCCAAACCTCTGCCTCAGACGTGTTCTCAGGCCCTGGAATAACCCTGAGAGGACTGCAGTTACAATGGACACCTGCCTTCAAAACCTCTCTCGGGTCTCACTCTGCCCTTTGGCTTGCTAAGAAACAACTTCAACTTGAGCAGGTGAATTGGCAGGGAGGAGTAGAACGCTGTAAACCGCAGCAAGCCGGGGAACACAGGTGGAGCCAGAACCCACTCCACCAGCTCACGTTCAACTCCAACCTGCCAAGGGCAGGGTCAGTAAGATGCTCCTATGCCCAAAAACTGGATGAAAATGAGGAAGAAGAAGCCACCCCTCCCCCGCGTCACACCCAGAATGACCTGACCCCCCAGAAGCAGGGAAATCCTAGGAATGCACGTGAGGCTCACACACGGGAACCCCTGTCTTTACAGTTCCATGACCCCCCCCCCCCCCCCACCGCCGGCCCCGGTCGTAACACCAAGGCCGCCTCGAGCATCCCCCCCCATGTAGACATGCGGGAGACTGAGCCCGTGGACCACGGAAGAAGGCCTGGGGGCCGCGCCCAGAGGAGTGATTTCTACAAAAGCATTCCTGGGGGCGCCTGGGTGGCGCAGTCGGTTAAGCGTCCGACCTCAGCCAGGTCACGATCTCGCAGTCCGTGAGTACGAGCCCCGCGTCGGGCTCTGGGCTGATGGCTCGGAGCCTGGAGCCTGTTTCCGATTCTGTGTCTCCCTCTCTCTCTGCCCCTCCCCCGTTCATGCTCTGTCTCTCTCTGTCCCAAAAATAAATAAACGTTGAAAAAAAAAAAATTAAAAAAAAAAAGCATTCCTGAAGAGGGGACTCCCTCCTTTCCTTTCCGAATCTCCTGGACACTCACTCCGTCTGTTAATTGTGCTCTATCTTCAATAAACTCTTTCACCTCCAAAAAAATAAAAATAAAAATAAGAAAATAAAAGCCCTCGTGAAGAAAACACCCAGCCAAGTCACCCTCCAATCACTCCTCCCAGATGGCGCAGCCCTGGCCCTCAGGGCTCAGGGCCCCTCCCAGTCAGAGGTCCCAGCCCAGTTCACCTCCCCTCTAACAGAGGCACCTGCCCCGAAGTGAGCGGGGAGGAGGGGCTTGGAGGGACACAGCCCCAGGGAGTGTGAGTTTTTGCTTTAGGGCCTTCAACGTTTATCTCCCAAATGAAAACAGACTCACCAATTATTTGTTTTTGTAAAGATGATCTGTAAATCTGTAGAAAATTCAAGTGACAGGCAAAACTAGAAAGAAAAGTAAAAAAACGCCAGACCCCACACCACTCAGAGGGAAGGAGATCTCACAGTAAACTCTCCTCTGCGGACAGGAGGGGGGTCCATTCTGAGGCAAACTAGAGGGTGGTAGGTCTTGATTCTCTGGAGAAGCCTGGAGATTTAGTTGTGCCCAAGGCCCTTAACGCCACCTCTGGACTTCTCAGAGCATTTTCCCGGGGCAGGTGGGGAGGGCGCCCTCCAATCACGGTAGAGCCCGCACAAATAGAGGTAACAAAGTTATGCAGACCTGAACCCCCCATCCCCACATGCTGATTGGAGGCCTGGAGTTAATCTGTTCAGCAGAGGTACTCCTTTTTCTCACCCAATATTGTGGCAGTCTCTCCACAATCAATCACCAGCATAGACAACATCAGCCTTCTCGTCCCCTGGAATGTGTTAATGAGGAAAGCGGCCACGATGCCTACTTGATACAACACCTTCAGAATCTCAAGCGGAGAGTGTAAAGGACTTACCCAAAGTCATACAGTGAACAGAGGACAGCCCAGAAGTGCTGATGGGTTTGAAGAATGACTCTGTGGTGACACCAAACTTGAAAGGTGTTCATTAACTTTTCTTTGAGTCATAAAAAGGATCAGATATGTCATTTCAACACACATACACACTTCCCACTTCAAATAAAAGTGAACGGTTGGCTGAGGCAGCACTCTCATGTCCTAAAACATTTCTTAAAATTAATTAGCTAATGGATCTCACGCCCAACACTCCTAGAACATGAAGGGGGAGGACACTGGACCAGATGCCCAGAAATGGAAACAGACACAGATTTTCGTGTACATGCAATCACTTCACCTCATGGATGTCAACACTCAGAATTCTCTCCTATTCAGGATGTTCCTAATTTTGTAGCCAAAGAAAAAGTCAAAACCAAGTTACATAGAAAGACAGAGTTGGAGACAAAGATCTAATACAAACACTAAATTATTCAAATGTTAACAGTGGTTCTAGGTAATAGGATTTATCAGTCGGTTCTGTTTCTTTTGTATACCTGCGGCCCCTAAATTTTCTACATGAAAGTGCTTGTGTAATTATTTTTAGAGTTTTAAAATAAAAATAATTAGTCCACAATCTAGGTTAGTCTATTTGGGTTTTATTTTTCACTACAGAAAAGCACAAACTCAAAACTTCTAGGAGATCCACCACTCTTCCCAGTTTTGCACAAGTAGAGACAAGTGTGAGGATGAAACCCAAACCCCGCGAAGACTCACTCCAGTCCAGTAGGAAAGCTCACCGTGACCAGGCTGAGTAGAGGGCAGGCATTACTACTTTCTTTTCCGTCTCCAACGTGTAGGGAAGATGAACATTCTAAACTAATCTCTCCTCAAGTGCAACCAAGAGTTCACAGACCTCTGCCCCCAGAACAATTTCCAATGCATCTGTCCACAACCACCCTTTAGCTTCAAGACTACCCACACCACTTAGAATCTGCATACCGCTTCTAAGGAACCCCCTTTTCCAGTATTTTATTTCTAAAAAAGTTATTCCTCCTCTTCCTTAAGATGCACAAACATATGATCCAACCCACAGGATACAGAATCATCCATTCTATCAATGAATAATCATGGTTGGCCATGCTGTATGGAGCTTAAGTAAAGATTATGTTAACAAAAAGGATGGGTTTTCATGGGCCTGAGGAAAACAGACAGGAATTGAGGAGCAAGATTTTGTTAAAATGTCTCAGCCCTGGCCAGAGGGGGTGGGGTGCGGTGGTGAGGGAGATGGCCAGAGGACAGAACATCTGTCATTCTGCAGTTTCATTTCTCATGGCCAGTTAATACCCTGAGTTTATGCATCAGTCTCTTCCAAGTTTGGTTAGTGAGTCAGTCTGCCTGGATCCAATCAGCTCCAAGTGCCTTACAAAACTGAATTTCGGGTCTACAAAACTGAGAACCAGATCCTGAAACATAGTGATCCCACCAAAATAAAGCCACCCCCAGGATGACATCTGTCTCCACTCTCTAACTCCAACACCCGTCATGGTGTGTATTTGATGTGTCTAATACTCTCTGATGTATCTAATACTCATCTAATACCCTCCAGGGCTTGTAGGATAAAATCCAAACTTGACCCGCCTTTCACAGCTCCAACTCAGCTTTCCAGCCTCCTACCCAAACAAGCCAAGCCTCTCAAGGCTCCATGCTTTCATATATAGCTCTCTCTACCTAGAATGTCCTTTGGCCGGTCTTACTTGCCTACAAAACTCCTCTGCTTCCTCCAAAGCCCAGTTCAAAATTCACTTCTGCCCTGAAGCCTTCCCTACTCCCCCAGGCATTTAGTTCTTACAGCTTATAACAGCTAACTACAGGTGCATTAGAGAACTTAAGTACATTGTGCTTCATCCGTTTCAATATCTGACCTACCTCTGGATACCCTGAACTTCTGCAGAGAAGAAACTCACTTTGTATCCATAAGTCCTAGCACAGTGTCAAGAATGAAAGGTGAGATCAATGTTGAAAGGTTGATCAGGTGGAACACTGGCATTAAGTCCTTTGGAGGAAAAGGGAGGAGAAAAGAGTCTCACAAAATCTGAGAATTAAATTATCCATATATTGAATCTCATCCAGAGTGACCGCAATATGGTTAAGAGGCAACATGAAAGTTTTAAAAATTTAAGTAATAATAGCAACTAACATTCCAGGTGAGCGCTATGGCTTGGTTAATTTGATGCACACAACAGTCCTGTGAGGTAGGTACTTCTATCTGCATTTAAGCTGGGTAAAGCTTGAGGCCTTTCCAAAAAGGAAACTGAGGCACACAAGAGATCAAACTCAAAATCATTCCCTTAGCAAGTGGCAGAAGCAACCGGTAGTCTGGTTCCAGAGCCACTGGGCTCTGGGATCAGGAAGACCTGGGTTTGAATTCAGATTATGTTACAAATGTGGTTTCTGCATAAGTCATCTAACCCCTCAGGACTTGTTTCCTATCCCTTCTGCGCTCGTGTCTGTAAAGGGGCAGGACAAGCCCTTTCTCTCAAACTGCAGAGGAGTAAGTCAAATATGATGTTTGCCAAAGTCTCCCAAATTGTTTCTCCCGTCTAGCAGGCGCTCCATAAATGCTAACTCGTCTTCCTTTCCCTTCCTAAAAGCTGCACAAATTAGACTCTGAGGGAAAAGCTCTCTCCTAAACTACTCTCAAGGCTTTTCGCTTTTCTGAGGCAGGTCAAATAGTTAGGCCCTCAACACAGAAAAAGCCTCGCCTTACCTGCTTATCTCAAAGTCCATTCCCCAGACAGAGGCCAGAGACCTTTTAGAATGTAAATGTCATCATGTCAATCACTTAAAACCCTCCAAAGGTTCCTAATTTCACTGGAGATACAAACCAGAGTTAGAGGGGGGAGGCATTCTGTCCGCAGGGCCCCCTGTGATCTCCCTCACCTCTCTACAGACTTACCTCCCCTCTCCTTTTCCCCCTCCAGCCACACAGGCCTCTTTCGCTTCCTCCAACTTGCCAAGCTCCGTGCTGCTCCACACACGGTTAACTCTCAACCCTCCTTCGGGTCTCACCCCAGACGTCACTTCCTCAGGGAAGCCCTCCCTAAGCCCCCAAATCAAATCAAGGCCCATTACTCTGACCACTCTCTTCATCTTTCCTTCCTTGTGCTCATCACTGTTTGAAATGATTAGTTTACCACTTCCTTCAGAGTTGTATTCAAAAGACACCTTCTTAGAAGGCCTTCCCAGGCTACTTGAATGCAAATTCAACCCCCACCCAACATCTCATATCCTCCTTCCCTATTTTCTTTTTATCCTTTAGCATTTAGCCCCTTTTAACAGGCTTTTTTTTTTTTTGAACTATATCCTTTACTTTCCTGTCCTCCCTCCCCCTCTCCCCTCTCTGCCCTGAAATGAAAGCTCCAGAAGGGCAGTTATTTCTGCTTGCTTTCTTCACAGCATCGAAAACAATGCCCGGCACATGTTTGTTGACAAACATTTGGTGCTGAATGAAATTTCAAGATTACTTATTACTGGCCTTTCTCATTAGGCTACGAGCTCAAGCTACAACATACCTTTCTGCTTTACCACCATCCTCCCAACACCTAGTCCCATGCCCGGCACGTAATAAGTGCTCAATAAAAATTTACTGAGTGAATCAAAGCCACGACCACTGGGGAAAAATGGGCAAAATGTGTGTGCTAGCACCATTAGCTTCCTCCTCTCTTTCACTGTGTGATGTACCTGTGAGTTTGAGGAAACAGACCCATGAAATCCCAGCAGGCACCCACCAGGCCAGGCATCTGTCTGTCCACATCCTGTATGCTCAGCCACACTGTACACACAAGCAGATGCACCCTACAGGCCGTACATGAACACAGAGCTGAAGGCAAGGGGGCCAACCCTAGGCCCAGCACCCATCTCACCCCCAAGTCCTATTCTAGGCTAGTCCTGGGTGCCAGACATGCTTCCCTGGGTGGGCTGGTGGATTTATTCCAATCCAGGACTTTTAATGCCACCTCTGGCCTACTCAAAAAAAAAAAAAAAAAAGTTAAAAATCCCTGAGCAGCTCCAATAATCCTGGGGTTCTGAGGAACAGACATACCTAAGGTCGTATGGACCCCTCCCCCTCACACACGCTGATCCAAGGCCAGGAGGCCATCTGTCCAGCAGACGCTCCCCTGTCCTCCCTCGGGTCACATTGAGCCTCCCCCCCCCCCCCCCAAACGCGCGCGCACACACACACACACACACACACACACACACACACACACAGGTTGGCAGGAAGAGCCCCTGCAGAGAGATAATTTCCACCCTGATCAACAGGCCTGGTCGCCCCTTGAGGACCCCCAACTCTGGAGCAGGAATACCTGTCTGCTCCCGGAGAAGCCTCCCCCAGGGTCAGAACTTGGGCGGAGGTGGGGGGGCAGGGACTGCGGGGCGCCCCAGAGGGTCGGTCCCCGAAGTGTCCGCCCCAGGACGGCGCCGGCTCTCGGCGCGGCGGGGACGGAAGGGCTGACAGGGCGTCCCGGCGGGGCGAAGCGGCACCGTTATCCGCGCCCGGGCGGGGGGCCGCGGGCTGTGGCCGAGGGCGGCCGCCCGTCCCGCGCAGGGGAGGGCAGCGGCCGTGCCCGGGGCGGCGGCGCGGCGGCGGCGGCGGCGGCGGCGGCGGGTCGCGGCGGCAGGGGGCAGGCGGCCCCGTCGGCCGGGGGCGGGGTGGGGTGGCGGCCGCGGCCCGCCAGGCGGCGGTCGGGGGAAGTGGCTGCCTGCCTCGCCTCGGGCGGCGCGCAGGGTCCGCCCGGCTGCAGGGCCGCGGCGCGGGCGCGGGCTCGGCCCCCGGCTCGGCGCGGCCCCGGGCGCGGGCTGGGGCGGCCTCGGCGGCGGCGGCGGCCCCGGCCCGCAGGCTCCCCGCCCGGCCCGGCCCGCGGGGGGCGCTTACCTGGCGGCGGCGGCGGCGGCGGCTGCAGGCCCCGGGCTCGGCCGCGCGCGTCGCCAGCGCCGGCTGCGGGAGCCACAACATGGCGACGGCGGTGGCGGGCGGGGCTGCGGCTCCGGGGGCGGAGCGGGGGCGGGAGCCGGCCTGGCGGCGGGACCCGGCTGGGGCCGCGGGCGGGGAGGGGGGGGGGGTGGGGAGCGGGCGGAAGGCGGCTCGGACCTGGGCGCCGGCCCAGGGCGGCGCGGCTGCGGGGGCTGCCCGGGCCTGGGCCCGGCCTCCGGCCTCCCGCTCCCGCCCCGCGCTCCCGCCTGAGGCGGGCTGCGCGGCGCGGGCCCGACGGCGGCTGCGGGGCGGGCGGGGCGGGGGCGGCGCCAAGCGGGGCCGGACCCCCGACCCCGCGCGCCCAGGCCGGGCCCCCCCCCCCCCGGCCCGCCCGCCCAGCCGAGCACCGGGGAGGCCGCTCCCCGCGCCCTGGGCCTCTCGGCCTCCGCCGCGCCTCCCGGGCGGGGGCCTTGGGCAGGCGCCGCCGTCTCCCGCTAGAGGGACCCGGGCTGCCTCCGCGGCCGTGTCGCCCCAGCGGACGGCGAGCGCCTCCGGAGCCGGGACGGCGTCCTCGTCACTTGGGTCTGGCACGGAGTGGGGCCTAGCGAGGGGCTGCACATGGAGGGACGCCGCGGTGGCGCGGGCCAGGCGCTCAGCGGGTGCGCCCCAAGGGTCTGCGGGCCGCGGGGACTTGCTGGCGGGCCTGGAGGCGGGGGGGGGGGGGGGCAGGCTGACGCGTCGCCTCTGGGAGAACCGGGAGACCCGCGGCGAGCAGAGTTGAGGACCGGCCAGCGGGGCGTCCCGGGGCTAGACCTGGGAGATGTCCGAGTGACTGGGGGAGCCCCGGCCGTGCAAGGTGAGACAACTCAGAGAAGCGGGCGGAAGGCCAGGCGGGTGACCGGCGGGACCTTCCCAGAGCCCAGCGCACCTGGGAACAGGCGGCGTTGAGGTGGCAGCTGGGTCAGGGTGCCTCCGACCGCGGACACCCACTGCTGAGCATGGAGACATTCCTTCTGAAGAACCAGGAAAGAGGTGCCAGTTTGCGAGAGGGGCGGAACTAACTTCCAGCCAGGGCCCGCTGTGCGCCAGGCACCGAGCTGAGCGCTCGGATAAGGAGTGCGCGGCGGCGAAGCGGCCAAGGCAGTAAAGAGTGATCTTTCCAGACGTTTGGCAGTGAGCCGGAGAGGCCTGCAGTTCAAGAGGTAGTAAGAGTAACGGAGACAGGTGATTTCTTTCTCTTTCCCCCACCCCAGCCCCCTCACCCAGCATGAGGTGGAGCTCTCAAAAGAGCTGGGGGGGGGGGGGGGATAAGAGATGGGGTAATTAACGGCGCAAGATCTCAGAAAAGGAAAATGAGGAAGAGGTGGTGGAGACGGAGGAAGAAATCAGAGAAGGGACACACCTCTTCCTACAAGACCTCAAGGATGCATGCATAAACAGAAATATTTTGAGATGGGGAGGAGGCCTACTGAGCCCTGCATGTTTCCATGCATCAGCTGCCTAGATGCCCTTAAAGTCATCCATAGGCCTTCTGAGGTTACTGCCCTTTCAGACTTCAGCGCAACTGGCTCAGATCCCTATTCCTCTGAAAGTGGGAAACCCTGCCTACCTGCCAACATTTCCAATTCTCCTAATTATCCTATTGCTCCAATTATTTCTCCTAATTTACAGTTCTCGTAATTATCCTATTGGCCCCAATTTTCTATTCCCGGTATTCCACTGCGCGCTTTTAGGAAATTTGTCACTATAGCCTGGATACCACCCCATCTATATTCCCCCCAAATATAGCACCATATGTGAAAACAAAGCACCCAGTGTTATATGACTGTTAAATAAATTATGGTTTATTTGTAACCATTAAAAATCATGTTGAAGAAAAAGATCGATGGTACGGAAAATATCAGCAATTGAAAAGCACATCATAAGATAATACTAGCTTGTAATATATACACACATATGCATATCACGTATAGATATCATGCTAGATTAAAAAAATGGGATTTTATTTTCTGTGATGTCTTCTTTTTCTTGTTTTTACAGTACATTACTATTTCTCTTTAAATCAGGAAAAATGATATTTTAAAGCATTTTTAAGAAAGTTTGTTTTTTTTTTTTTTTTTAAGATCTTTGCGGAGTTGAAAAGAGTTATTAGGAATCAAGAAAGGAAGGGAACCTGGCTGGCTCAATCGGTAGAGTATGTGACTATCCATCTGAGGGTCATGAGTTCAAGCCCTACCTTGGGCATAGAGTCTACTTTAAAAAAAAAAAATGAAAAGAGGAATCAAGGAGATTGGAAAGGGATCTTTGAAGGATGGAAGGGACTTAGGTCAGCACAGATGGGCTAGTTGAGGAGGCTGCCTTAGGCAGGAGGGACACAAAGTGAGAACTGGAGGGAATAGTCCAGTAACAGTAGCAGGTCAGTTTCGTTGAAGCATAGGATTCAAGGGAGAGAAAAGTAGGAGACCCAGTCTGGAAAAATAAGATGGGACCATAGTCCTAAATGCCAAGCTGAACCCTTTGTGATTTGTGGCTGGCAAGAACCACTGGCCCTTGAGCTGTGCAGGTGATAAACGTCAAAGTAAATTTTCCTGTAACCTCTTACTTAATGAGGTTCTGGATCTCAGCCCTTCTATCGTAATGATAGTTGGACATGTGATTGACTCAGAGCAGTGAGGCAGGGGCAACCGTACTTTGCATTCCAGCCGCTTACAGAATGAGAATTGGCCCTTGCTTCTCTGCCTGTTAATCACTACAATTTTTATTCACACGGCACCAGATTTTCAGAGAGAACAGATTGGCAAAGAGCGAAGCTGAAAGGAAGAAATGTGCACCTTAAACCAGAGCTTTTAAAAAAAAAAAGTTTTTTAGAACTTTCTGTGAGTTCCACAGATAAATGAGATCACACAGTATTTATCTTTTTCTCTGACTTATTTCACTTAGCATAATGCCCTCAAGGTCCATCCATGTTGTCACAAATGACAGTATTTCCTTCTCATATTGCTGAATAATGTTCTTTGCCAACGTTTTTGACTCTGACCTTCTATACGAAATATATTGCACATCTCAACCCAGAATATACACACACACGTACACACCTCCGAGAAGTTTCATGAAGTATTACTGTTACTTTATGCACCGCTGGCTGAGACTTTCAACTTCATGATTTTTATTTCTTTTGAAATACCGGTCAGAACCTACTACATTGATTTTATAACCCACTATAGGGTTACAAAATGCTTCAAAGGATGTTGAAAAGAGGCTAGGCTATTCCCTGCTATGTTTGCAGTTCTCATTTAACTAGCCATACAGACTGTGACCTTAAGTTTGCCATGTTTACATGTCCCAGAAATCAACAGGACAGGTGAGACTCTCGGGATGTGGTGGGGGTCAGGATAGAAGGATTGGCACAAGCCATGTTTGTGTTCCTCTTCCCTTCTTAGCAAATATTTCCTGACACCAGCATCTCTCAGCAGCTGTAAATGTGTTCTTCTTTGTCTAGCTTGAGATACAGATTGAACTTCAGACAAGGCCGGACTACCCTGTAAACGAGAGACAACTTTTCATCTGAATGAACAGAATCACAGACTACAATGAAAGGGGGAAAAAAATGTATCTTGACTGTGACAGTCCATAGAAGCTGTCTTACTCACCACTGTTGGAATATCATAGAGACAGTAAGTAACACCCCTTTCTTCAAAGTCCAGAACCAATGAGGAGATGAAAATAACTCCATCACCAACAGAGCTGAACTGAAGAATGTGGCTTAGCTGATGACCCGTAGGCTTTTTAAGATTCCCTGAATTAAAATTCTCTCCCCCAAAACTCCAACCTTCACCTTGAGGGGCCCTAGCCACTTTAACTGTGTCTGCTTAGAGAAGATTGCACTCTCTGAGGGCAGGCAGATCCAAATTCACCAATTAGGTAAGTCGCTCCTCGTGGAAGACCCAGGATACATTCTCTCCTACCTGACCTCCTATGAAAACAAACAAGCAAACAAAGTTGGGGAATAAGGATTTATCCCTGCCCAAACAAACTGGATCTGACTCATTAGTTTGGCAGTTGAATGGGAAAGTGTATTAACGCAGCGAATTATAAAAAATGGCAAATACATGCCTTAACATTTCATTTTCACTTAAAACCTATAAGGAACACCCATTTGCCAATCTTTTGATGCGAGCCAAACCTTTTCTTTGAGGAACAGTGCTGATTACAGTTTTCTTGAGCCCTATCTCACATAAAACCTATCTGTGGTATATTTTCTGTGCTTTCCAATTTGTTTCTTTAAAGTTGACTAAGGACTTGGGACGCCTGGGTGGCTCGATCTGTTAAGCGTCTGACTTCTGCTCAGGTCATGATCTCACAGTTCATGGGTTTGAGCCCTGCCTTGGGCTCTGTACGGACAGCTCAGAATCTGGAGCCTGCTTCAGATTCTGTCCCTCCCCTGCCTCTCTCTCTCTCTCTCTCTCTCTCTCTCTCTCTCTCTCTCTCTCTCTCCTCTCAAAAATAGATAAACATTAAGAAATAATTTAAAGTTGCCTAAGGACTTAAAACATCTTGAAAAGCAATATAAGTGGAGGCTTCTTCTTTTAAAAAAAAAAAAAATCCTTTGTAATTGTCTCACCCACACCTGGTTTGACAGTTTTCAACTGGTCATTAGCTAAACCTTCAACTGACATTTCATAGAAACAACTCTTTCTTTTTATACACATGCTCATCAGTTTGTGTAACTAAAATTAATTACACTCTGGCATACAGTTGTCATAAGCAAGTTTGGGACCAAACACAACAGACTCCCGTTAGGCGTCTAACTCAACTAGTAGGAAGAAGTGTGTTGGAATTCCACAGATGAACTCATTAATCCAAAGCGTTCAGCAGGTCACAGGTAGTAGTCATTATGTTTAATCAGAGGGAATGGAACGTGTTGATTCCAGAGAGTCCATTAAGAGAGCCATTAATGCTCATAGACCAGTATGACCGACTCTGTCTGCGTATATCTTAACATTCTTCTTCCGTCATGGATCCATTTTATAATCCCCTCAAAATCACTGTCCCTCCACTCCCATTTGGCTAAACACGGCTTTAAATGGTTTAAGATTGGAATGGCTATCAAAGAAATTCAAATGGTAACATCACATACTGCATTAGCAAAATATATGTATCTTAAAACACTTTCCAGTGCTAATAAGATGGTGTGATTGTATTCAGAAAAAGCTGTTGCAATGTGAATTGGTATAATCCTTTTAAGAAGCAGTTGACGCTACTTCTGAAGCGCCTTAAAAGAGATATGGCTCCCTTTTGATTCATCAATACCACTCCTAGAAACTTTTCCTTGGGAAGTAATCCTCCCCCAAAGAGAACGTCCACACTCACAATATGTGCTACTGCCTTTTTGTGATAGTGAAAGTTGACGTGATTTACGGTGTGTAACATTGTGTAACTTACCACTGAGTAAGCAGAAAGGGGTAACTTGGAAAACGCTTAATGACATATTATTTGGAAAAAAGATACAATTTGTTCTACCACACTAAGAACCTGAAACGGAATTGTATACTTTAACCGGGTGAATTCTGTGAATCATATCTCAACTTTAAAAAAAAAAAATACAAGGGGCGCCTGGGTGGCGCAGTCGGTTAAGCGTCCGACTTCAGCCAGGTCACGATCTCGCGGTCCGTGAGTTCGAGCCCCGCGTCGGGCTCTGGGCTGATGGCTCAGAGCCTGGAGCCTGTTTCCGATTCTGTGTCTCCCTCTCTCTCTGCCCCTCCCCCGTTCATGCTCTGTCTCTCTCTGTCCCCAAAATAAATAAACGTTGAAAAAAAAAATTAAAAAAAAAATACAATTCTGTATTTTTGCTTTTGTATCAGCCAAGATCAGCAGGAAACAGATGGCCTACCCTGAAATGTGTAACTGAAGAGAGTTAATGAAGGGACAGTGTGCAAAGATGTGGGCACGTTTGAGGGAAGCCAACAAGGGGTAATGAAGCACCCCAGGGCTAGCAAAGAGAGGAAACCCAGGGCTAAGTGAGAACAATAGCTGATGGAAAGGGAAGGCCACTAGGAACGTACAGGAATACAGCCCTACCCCTGTCTCTCTCTTGCCCTCAGATCTCCTGTGCTGCCTCCCACTGGCTGAACCCAAGAGGAAGCCTAAGGGCAAGTGAGCCCTGATGACGTTGTCCTTCAAGGCCAGCCTCCGGAAAATGATGGAGGGTAGATCTGGAAGGACAGAGGCACAATATCTAGCAGGTATGTGATCCTATAACAACATAAGAACTGTCTAAGCATATGACCAAGGGTCTTAAGGGAACCCAGAAAACCAAGGATTCCAGAGATAAAAAGTGAAGGTAGCTAGAGAGCAGGGAGGGTAGGTGGAGGGAAGAGGAAAGGTTGTTAACTGAGGCTGAGACAAGGATGAGAGGCAGAAGCAGGCACATCTTCTTTTTATTTTATTTTTTTTGCCAAATACTTAGCTGGAGACTGAGCTCTGGAAGAGATTAAAAGGAGAGACAGGAGCTAAATTAGACTAGAGTGCTGGAAATTCTTCCCCTATTGGCTATTACCCTGTATTTCTCCTTCCTAGCTAAACTCCATGCCTTCAACAAATAATTGTTTAGTACCCATCATGTGCCGGGAACTGTTAGGCCCTGGGGATTGAGGAGGGAACAAAATTAACATCCTTGCTCTCCTGCAGTTTACATCCTGGTGGGGAGGAAAACAGACCATAGATAAGTAAATATGTCACGAGTGTAAGTGTCATAAAGAAAAACATGGGAGAGCAGGGAAATAAAATTCTGCCCATTCCACATCTGAAAAACCTCTTGGTTTAGACCACACACACCCCTCCACACACACCAGAGCTCCTGAGTTTATTAAGCCGTGCACATCTCTCACCTGGACAAAGATCCTGACACCTTCCTGCCCCCAGCACCTTCCAAGCAGTCCTCCACTGCGCCGTGAGAATCTTCCTGAAATGAATCACGTCAGTATCCCGCTTAAAACCCTCCAAGGCTCCTGTTTGCTTACAATGTGGAAAACCATCTCACCTCCTTAGGACGACGGACCTTTCTGAACCTTCTCGGTCCTTCACGCGCCTCTCCCTCTCCCGCTGTCCTTTTCTACCCACACTAATTGTCTGTAGTTTACTGGCCACGCCACACTGTCTCTCATTCCCACGTCTTTGTTCATGCTGCTCTTTCCGCTCACAGTGCCCTGCCATGCCCTCCACCTTCTCCCAAATTTGGCAACCCTGTCCTGATTCTTTTAACCCCATTAGCTGTCACGTCTTTGGTCAAACTTCCCTGCCCTTCCCAGGTGTGAGGGAGCATCTCCTAGCTCCCTCCTTCCTGTTATCAGTGTATCTTATAGGTACCTATGAATATATTTATTATACCATATAATCTTATTTCTTAGACTTCAAGATGCTTTGGTTTAAATATAATCCATGGGTCGAACCCCTTCATTGGTTCATGCCTGACCCTCTTTTGTTACTGATCATCCACTGTAAAAGTTAAAATTGACAACTTACACATATCCCCCCCCCCAAGCCCAACGGTTAATCTTGTGTTTATTATTTTCTTGCTCCTAAAAATAGTTTTATCTAGAAAATAAATATATTATCAAAAATTAATTTTAAAAATTACCCTGACGCTGATATCATGTCTATGTGAAATCTAAAAAACAATAGATGAACAGGGGCGCCTGGGTGCCTCAGTTGGTTAAGCATCCAACTTCGGCTCAGGTCGTGATCTCACAGTTTGCGAGTTCAAGCCCCATGTCGGGCTCTGTGCTGACGGCTCAGAGCCTGGCGCCTGCTTCAGATTCTGTGTCTCACCCTCTCTCTGCCCCTCCCCTGCTCATGCTCTGTGTCTCTGTGTCTCTCAAGAATAAATAAATGTTTAAAAAATTTATTTAAAAAAATAGATGAACAAACAAAAAGCAGAAACAGACCCCTAAATATAGAGAAGGAACCAGTGGTTGTCAGTAGGGTGGGGGGAGGAAGATGGGCAAAATAGATGAAGGGGAGAGAGAGGGCCAGGCTTTCAGCTGCGGGATGAATAAGTCATGGGGATGAAAGGGACATAGTCAATGGCATTGTAATAGCCTTGTGTGGTGACAGATGGTAGCTACATATTTGTGCCGAGTGGAGTGAAGTATAGAGCTGTTGAATCACTATGTTGTCCACCTGAAATTAATTTAACACGGTGCACCAGCTACACTTCAATTTTAAAAATCACCCCAGCTTTATAAAAATTTAAAGTTAAAAAGTCTTGCTTTGGGGCGCCTGGGTGGCTCAGTCGGTTAGGCAGCCGACTTCGGCTCAGGTCATGATCTCACGGTCTGTGAGTTCGAGCCCCATGTCGAGCTCTGTGCTGACAGCTCAGAGCCTGGAGCCTGTTTCGGATTCTGTGTCTCCCTCTCTCTGACCCTCCCCCATTCATGCTCTGTCTCTCTCTGTCTCAAAAATAAATAAACGTTAAAAAAAAAAAAAAAAAGTCTTGCATTTTACAAAGGTTGAAGGGCGCCTGGATGGCTCAGTCAGTTAAGCATCCAACTTCGGCTCAGGTCATGATCTTATGGCTCTTGCGTTCCAGCCCCTCCTCAGGCTCCCTCTTGTCAACATGGAGCCTGCTTCGGATCCTCTGTCTCCCCCCCTCTCTTTCAAAACTAAATAAACATTAAAAACATTTTTTAAAGTTGAGATTGAATGTGTTTATATATACTTAACAGCTATATATATTTCCTCTTGTGAAATATCTGTTCGTATCTTTCTGTCCATTTTCTTTTTTTTTTTTGTCCTTTTCTCATTAACTTTCCGGATTTCCTGATGTGTTCTTTTAATAATCCTTTGCAGTTTCTTTCCCCCTTAGAATTCAAGTACACAGAACAAGTTTAATTTCTAGAAATTTATGTCTATATATTTACATAAACACTTAAGTATATATTTTTGTGTATGCAAACCTGCATGCATATTCCCAAAACATGTATTTTAGTTATTTTCTTTACTTTTTTAAATTTTTTTTTCAACGTTTATTTATTTTTGGGACAGAGAGAGACAGAGCATGAACGGGGGAGAGGCAGAGAGAGAGGGAGACACAGAATCGGAAACAGGCTCCAGGCTCTGAGCCATCAGCCCAGAGCCCGACGCGGGGCTCGAACTCACGGACCACGAGATCGTGACCTGGCTGAAGTCGGACGCTTAACCGACTGCGCCACCCAGGCGCCCCTCCTTTTTTTAATTTTTAAAAATGTTTATTTATTTTGAGAGAGACAGAGACAGAGCGCAAGCGGGGGAGGGGCAGAGAGAGGGGGAGACACAGAATCCGAAGCAGGCCCCAGGCTCCAAGCTGTCAGCACAGAGCCCCATGCGGTGCTTGAACCCACAAACCCTGAGATCATGACCTGAGCCACCCTGGTGCCCCTAGTTGGTTTCTTCATTAAAGAGCATTGTGCCCTACATAATATCCTGGGACTTCTTTTTCACTTTCCGTGTTATTTTGTTAAGATTTATCTGGGCCTGCTGCATGTAACCGAGTTTATTTGCATTGTGGCCGCTGTAGATTGTTCTGGAGTGTGAATATACTAGTATGACTTTGCCTCTCGATGCAGAGGCTCTTAGCACCCTGTGTTCTTCCCCTTGGCCCGTCTCAGGTCTTAGGCAAACATGTGGTGGCCAGTTTCGTGAGCTCCCAACACTGACAATTCCCGATGCGAGCGGTAGGCCTTGGGCGTCTCCAGTTTCTGCTTCAGGCCCTTCTGTGCCACCAACCTTCTCGGCAGCCCGGCAGGCACAGCCTGAAAGTGAGGAGAGCTAACCCTCGACCAAAGGGGGATGTGAGCCAAGAGATAAATGCCCCAGGCTCCCATCCTTCGGATGAACAATTCTGGGAGGCATTCTGTACACCTCTCAGAGGCGTCCGTGGAATCTCATGCCCCGTGTCAGCCTCCCTTCCTGCTCTGCCTCACCCTTCTCTCCTTCCCTCCCGAGGCCCGAGATCACTTCCCAGATAAACAACCTGCACCCGAGTCCTCGACCCCATCTTTGCTTTTGAGGAACTCAAGCTAATACAACCGATGCTCTGATCATGGACGTTCGCATCGTTGCAGGTTTTTGCTTTCGCAAAAGTGCTGCCAAGAAGATGTGTGTAAAACCCACGGGTGCACAAGTGCAGGAACTTCTCTTGTGTATTTATGTAAAGTAGAAATGCTGGGTCAAAGGCTAAAGTCAACTTTCGACTCTGCAGTTTCAATTCCAAACTGTTTACCAAAGTGCTTTTTACCGATTCATAGTTTCATCGTCATCTATGGCAGCCCATTGTTCCCCCACATCCTCGCCAACACTTGGGATTGTCAGATTTCTTAATCTTCACCACCCAAGTGGATATCAAGTGCAATCGCATTGCGGTCTCAATTTTTACTTCTCGACGATTCATGAGATTGAACCTGTCTTCATATATTTATTGACCATAAATGTTTCATCTTCCGGGAAATGTCTATTGTGCCCACTTTTCTACTGGTTGATTGTCCCTTCCTCCTTAATTTGACTAATTCTTTTTTTGTTTTGTTTGTTTTTATCTGCTGACGTAATCTCTACCCCCAACGTGGGACTCGAACTCACAATCCTGAGATCAAGAGCCACACGTGCCACAGGCTGAGCCAGCCAGGTGCCCCTAATTTTACTAATTCTTGGACAGTTACAGTCCCCCCCTTGGCACTCAGGTGCTCCCAATTGAATTAATCATAGTCTTTACCTGATAAGACCTTTTTCCTGGTTACAAAATTAAGGCATGCTTGTTGGAAAAGAAACATGTAAAGAATACAGACACGTTGAGCTTAGAGAAAGTCTGCTTTGTATTGGCTCCACCCCACCTCTAAGTGGGAATAACTCCCACAAATGTGTCATCCCTTATTTTGGGGACTTTGTTTTCACATATGTCTCCCAAACTAGACAGTTTCCCACAAGTAAGGACTCTGTTGTAGTCATCGCTGTATTCTCAGCCCCAGGCAAAGTCCTGGCTTAGATCAGGAATGTAACACATCCTTGTCGGAGGAGCTGCCGAAAGGTGTGTCCGGACAGAAGTTTTAAAGGTACAAGACTTCAGCTTGGCTGGACAGATGATTCAAGTCGGAGAAAAATGGAAGGGAGGTACTGGTAAAATGTCCTGGGGTTTGATTACTTAAAGTCTCAGCCGTTGGGCCGAAGTGTTTGATTCTTATCTTGGAGGCAGCCAGCTGAGGAAGCACCCAAGGCTTCTTCAGGTGCAGGGAAGTTATTTGTTCTTATGTTTTTATCAGCAGCAGAATTAAAACATTGACAATTGAGTCATCTAACGGCAGTGCACCAGACATAAGGGAGGAGTTTGGGGAAAATAAAACCAAAGACAGAGAAATGAATGAATCAAGAAGTTATGAACTTTTTTTTGGGGGGGGGGGGAGGACAAAGATTCCTATGAAAAATTCACGAAAACTACACCTTCTTTCAGAAAAATAGACATAGACCTCAGCCCCTGCCCTTTAAAAAAAAAATAAGAGGGGCGCCTGGGTGGCTCGGTCGGTTAAGCATCCGATTTCGGCTCAGGTCATGATCTCACGGCCCGTGGGTTCGAGCCCCGCGTCGGGCTCTGTGCTGACAGCTCAGAGCCTGGAGCCTGTTTCGGATTCTGTGTCTCCCTCCCTCTGTGACCCTCCCCCGTTCATGCTCTGTCTCTCTCTGTCTCAAAAATAAATAAATGTCAAAAAAAAATTTTTTTTTAAATAAGATTTTATTTTTAAGTAATCTCCACATCCAATGTGGGGCTTGAACTCACAACCCCAAGATCAAAAGTCGCACGCTTCACCAACTGAGCCAGCCAGGTGCCCCTGGCCCCTGCACTTGATAAGAACCTTTAATCAGTGGGTGATTTTTTTTTTTAATGTTTATTTATTTTTGAGGGGGGAGGGGCCAGGGAGTGGGGAGAGAGAATCTGAAGCGGGTTCCACGATGATAGCACCGAGCCCGAAGCGGGACTGGAACTCACGAACTGTGATACCCATGACCTGAGCTGAAGTCGGATGCTTCACTGATGGACCCACCCAGGCGCCCGATGATTAGTTGGTTATTCTCAGAGCGAGAGATTAAGAACCTGAACCATGGCGACAGTATGTGTCCATTCATTCAAACATGGTGGTCCGTCTCCTACTATATGCGAGGCACCGTAGTGTGCTGGGCACACGCACCATCCAGTTTGAGGCATGGAGTAGCGTGGCATGGGGGTCAGCAGCACAGACTCTGAGCCCCGCTGGCTGGTTTCAAACCCCTGCCCGGTGACCTTGGCTAATTTGCTAAATCCACCTGCACCCTGCAGGTGTTTCACAGAGATGGTACTATCTTCACCCTCATCATTAAGAGAATCCTACATCCCAATAAAACACTTAGAATTCAAGGCATGGAGGGAGCCCTCGGCAGAGCCTTAAGGCAGAAACCAGAGCGGAGAGCAAAAGGAGGAAGCACAGAGCATGGGCTCGAATTCAAGATCTTTGGCCAAAATGGAGGAAGGAAGAGAAAGCAGTAACTAGAGGGGGAAGTGAGGGCAAGGAAGAATTTTTTTTTTTTTTTTTTAAGATGGGCGAGATCCTAAATGCTGCCAGGAGGAAATAGTGGAGTGGGAGAGGCTGAAGCCAAATCACTGATAATCTGTTCTTTCCCCTAAAGGTGCCCAGGTGGCAGAGAGGAAGGTTCCAGGGCAGAGGTGGAGGGTCTGGCTTTAGCTGGGAAGCCACTTCCGCTCATGTGCTGGAGGGGAGGAGTTTACTGCGGTGTGGCTGCAGGTGCAGGCTCGGCCTGGGAGGAGGAGTGTCACCATACCACCTGTGGGGGAGGGGAGGGGAGGGGAGAAGGGGCTGGCGGGAGGTCTGAGGACAGAGGACAAGTCGTGACTTTATTTTAAAGAGGGGACAGGCAGTGAGCAGAGCAGGTGACAAGATTGCCAGAGATCATTCAGGGCTCATGACTTTATAGGGATTCTGATCTGCCTGGTTGGGAAACTTCGGGAGGTCATCAGAGCTCCCGGGGCAAGAAATGCATCTAAAGAAGGAGCGGCGAGGGGCGCCTGGGTGGCTCGGTTGGTTAAGCGTCCGACTTGGGCTCAGGTCACCATCTCACAGCTCATGAGTTCAAGCCCCACATCAGGCTCAGCGCTGACAGCTCAGAGCTTGGAGCCTGCTTTGGATTCTGCGTCCCCCTTTCTCTTTCTGCCCCTCCCTCGTTCATGCTCTGTCTCTCAAAAACAAACATTAAAAAAAATATTAGAAAGAAGGGGCGGTGGGTGCTGAGTGAAGTCAGGAAGAACGGGACGGACAGGCGACCGCTGGATTTGCCAACCGACCGGTCGCTGCTCAAGCAGTGTCTTGAGGGTCACTATAGCGTCAGAGCACATGACACATGACAGAGAAGAAAAGAAAGAAGAGCAAGGCAGTAAACTACCCGCGATCCAAGAACTGACGCTGAAATGAAGGGGAAAGTAAGACATTAACCAGAGAAAGAGTCAAATGAGGCATATTTTTCTTTCTAAAAGTCAGGAAAGGTACACATGTTATATACATATATATATGTATTTTATATACATATACATATATATAATTTTTTAAGACAGCTATTGTAGGTGCTGGCAGGAGAGGGAGGAACAAGGTCCCAGGTCCCAGAGGTATGATCAAGCATAATATGTTAATAAACAGCTCCTCTGGGCCAGGTGTTTTTTGTAAGACCATGTTACCCACCGCCCCTCCCCCCCCCCATACAGAGGCTCAGAGAAGTTAAAGGCTCCCCTTGGATCGGGGAGAAACAGAGTCTCGAAGTTATTCACCCCCAATCACACTGCTAGCGTGTGACAGAGCCAGGATTTAAACCCAGGTCATATGACTCCAAAGTGCCAACGCTTACTGACCCTACACCACAGACAGGAAGAAAAGCTGAGACTCCTGAAGAGGAGGAGTTATTTCTGCCAGCGCCGAGGAAAGGAAAAGACTTGGAAGAGAGGTGTGTGCTTGAGATTTGTGTTTATTTAGAATTCTTCTCCTTCCCACTCACATGGAGAAGCATAGAAGCATATGGACTTTTAAAGTTGGCACGATTGAAAAAGCCTCGCTTTATACATAGAGGAAAACTTGAGCCAGAGAACTGAGCCGACCTTTCTGTAGCGAGAGAATTCGTTGGCTGTGGCCAAGAAAGTTACAGTTGAAGACCCAGGACAGTTGTGTGACCAACTGATTCACCCAACCCTCTACCTAGGTGGTTGCTTCGTGGAAGAAGCGATCCTCCCTTAATTTGGGAGAACGAAGGGGAAACAGTTTGCATATGCTGACAGGCTGTTTATTACAGTTACCGACTTGAGGCATTTTGTGGTGTCTTTTTCATCTATCAATATTTTCTGATAGGTGATTTCAAAGTAACTGCCTAAAGGACAGACCTCGTTTCTTTTTTTTTTTTAAAGCTTTTTTTTTTTTTTAACATTTATTTATTTTTGGGACAGAGAGAGACAGAGCATGAACGGGGGAAGGGCAGAGAGAGAGGGAGACACACAATCGGAAACAGGCTCCAGGCTCCGAGCCATCAGCCCAGAGCCTGACGCGGGGCTCGAACTCACGGACCGCGAGATCGTGACCTGGCTGAAGTCGGACGCTTAACCGACTGCGCCACCCAGGTGCCCCAGACCTCGTTTCTTTTTGCCGAACTTCCACACGCGGGGAACACGGAGAAAACCAAAAACAAGCCAGAGCCCAGAGGGAAGTGTGTAGAGTTATGTTCAGGTCGCAAGTCAGGGCCAGAGACAGAAACTGAGAGCTGTGGTAAGTATCTGGGCAAACAGGACCCAAGGTCAGGACACAGGGAGCAGACCCTGCTGCCTCACCACAGTGCTAGCCCCAGAGGTCACACCAAAGGCAGTGGAGAAAACGCCAGGGTTCAAAGGCATCTAGCAAACCAGGAAAGCACTGAAAAAAACAGCTCTGAGCAGAAAGGAGGTAGCCGCCCGACCCCGCTTGCAAACTAACCTCTATATGCCCACAAATGCAATTTAACGAAAAAGGTTTTTTTAATGTTTATTTTTGAGACAGAGACAGAGAGAGAGAGCATGAGTGGGAGAGGGTAGAGAAAGAGGGAAACAAGCTCCAGGCTGAAGCAGGCTCCAGGCTCCAAGCTATCAGCACAGAGCCCGACACGGGGCTCGATCGAACCCACAGACTGTGAGATCATGACCTGAGCCCAAGTCGGACGCTTAACCTACTGAGCTACCCAGGCACCCCACAAATGCAATTTTAAATCATCTAGAAGCCCTATTAAAACCAGTAAAAAGAAACAAGTGAAATCAAATTTAATATATTTTCTTTAACTTAACATATCAGAATTACTATTGTTTCAACTCATAATCAATATGACCAATAGTTTAAATTCCTTTTGTCATGCTAACTCCTCAAGATCCAGAATGTGCCTTGTACTAGTACATCTCAATCCAAACTAGCCCCCCTTTGAGTGCTCAGTGACCCACGTGGCTACTGGCCTTTGTGTCAATGAACACAGGGTTAGAGAAAACCGTACTTAACATTCTGGCATTGACATATTTTGCCTATATCGTGTTTTTTTGTTTGTTTGCTTGTTTGTTTGTTTTTTTTACCTTTCTTTCCTTTAAAACATGTTGAATTGGGGAAGGGCTGGGTTTTTTCTAAGTCTATATAATTTGAGAGATAGAGAACATGCACAAGTTGGGGAGGGGCAGAGAGTGAGAGGGAGAGAGCGAGAATCCCAAGTAGGCTCTGCACCATCGGCAAGGAGCTAGATGTAGGGCTTAAACTCACGAACCGTAAGGCTGTGACCAGAGCTGAAGTTAGATGCTTAGCCACGTAACCGACTGAGCCACCCAGGCACCCCAGGGCTGGATTTTTAAGGAAGTGGGAGAAAACTTAGATCCTGAGAGTCTCTAGTTTGAAAATTTTTTTTAATGTTTATTTTTGAGAGAGAGCATGCGTGAGCAGGGGAGAGACAGAGAAGGAGGGAGTCACAGAATCTGAAGCAGGCTCCAGGCTCTGAGCTGTCAGCACAAAGCTGGACACGGGGCTCAAGCTCACGAACCATGAGATGGTGACCTGAGCTGAAGTCAGAAGCTTAACCGCCACCCAGGCGCCCCTCTAGTTTGAAATTTTAAATGTTTCCATTATGGCTCTCCTAATCCATTTCCATCCTATCCTTGAGAGATGACTTCTTTTTTTTTTAAGCCCCATGGTGCAGTGAACTCCTTAGAAAGATAAAAAGACAGGAAATGTCATGCAGGTGGATACCTGCTACCAAGCATTCATTCCTTCTGTTCATTCACTAGTTCACATTCGTTCTTAACAGTTACTACACATCAACTATAGGTCAGGGACTGTGCCCGGGGTTAGTCTTCCAGGCATAGCCCCTGGCTTGTGAGAGAGACAGTTTAGCAGAAAACCCAGAGAAAACATTACAGTAAAAGGTGCTAAGTGTTGGGGCTCCTGGGTGGCCCAGTCGGTTAAGCATCCGACTTCGGCTCAGGTCACGATCTCGTGGTCTGTGAGTTCGAGCCCCGCGTCGGGCTCTGGGCCGACAGCTCGGAGCCTGGAGCCTGCTTCGGATTCTGTGTCTCCCTTTCTCTCTGCCCCTCCCCCACTCATGCTCTGTCTGTCTGTGTCTCAAAAATAAAGAAACATTAAAAAAAAATTTTTTTTTTTGACGTAGTGAGCATTGTGAAAGGGGAAGTATGAGGAGCTGAGTGGCCGCCTGGGAGAATAATGGACTCCGTCTCCGGAGATAAGGGAAGGCTTCAGGGGTGGAGGAAGGAAGGAAGATTGAAGGAGCAACAGGTAAGCAACAGGGAGAAGGGAGGGCTGAAAAATGCTCGGGACTGAAAGAGCAGCTGTAGGGAAGGCCCAGAGGCCTTCTGTGGAACCGAAAGCGGTTCCCTGTGGCTGGGGCCTCTGGGGTGAGAGGGGACACTGGCATCAGGCATTACTCCTCGGGGCTGTGCGGTTAATGGTGGGAGCTACGAGGCAGGATGTTGACCAATTGGGAATAGGCCGGCCCAAGACAGGAAGTACTCCTCCCTGAAAATATTCCTTCACCAGTTCAGTTCAAGTTCACTGGTTACACACTCAAATGGGTTAATGAGCTATTCTTTCTTTCTTCTTCTTCTTTTTTTTTTTTTACTCTTTGTTTTTTCAATTCCAGTATAGTTAACATACAGTGTGATATTAATTTCAGGTGTGCAATAGAGTGATTCAGTACTTTCATCCATCACTCAGTGCTCACCATGATACGTGTACTCTTTTTTTTCTTTTAAGTTTATTTATTTAGTCAGAGAGAGAGCGAACAGGGGTAAGGGCAGAGAGAGGGAGAGAGAGAATCGCAAGCAGACTCCACATGGACAGTGTGGAGCCCAATGCGAGGCTTGAACTCACGAACTGTGAGATTACAATCTGAGCCAAAACCCAGAGTTGAACGCTTAACCAACTGAGCCATCTAAGCACCCCTCTTTTTTTTTAATGTTTATTTATTTTGAGAGAGAGAGAGAAGGAGGGGGGAGGAGCAGAGAGAGAGAGAGAGAGAAAGAGAATCTTAAGCAGGCTCTGTGCTGACAGTGCAGAGCCCGACACAGGACTCGATCTCACAAACCATGAGATCATGACCTGAACAGAAATCAAGAGTTGGATACCTAACTGAGCCACACGATACACGTACTCTTAATCTCCTTAACTATTTCCCCCACTCCTGCCACCCCCCTCCCCTCTGGTGACCACCCGTTTATTCTCTACAGTGAAGAGTCTGTTTTCTGGTGAGCTGTTCTTTATAAAAGCAAGAGTCTCTCGTACAGCGATTACTCTCTTTTCAGATTATGTCAGGCTATGAAGACTTCTTCTTGATTCAGAAAACTGAACACGGTTGAAGTTCCATGTAATAGAAGTCATATAAAAGTGCATATAAAATACAGGCGTGGAACAATGAACGGGTGTTAGCTCTGCCCCGGGGAGGTCTGGCTAAGCTTCCCACAACAGATGACACTTAAACAGGGTCTGGAAGAAGAAGAAGCATAGTCAGGCCTCCAAATGGACGGACATTCTGATAATGACAACAGTATTTACTAAGTGTCAGGAACTATTCTTGTGGTTTACATTCTAAGCTTACTCTACCTCCAAAATAATAATAATATAATAATAATAATAATAAAACACTAGATACCACCATCCCTGTTTACAGGTGAAGAAACTGAGGCACAGAGACGTAAAGACCCTCTAACGTGACTTGTCCAGAGTCACACAGTTTGGAAGGGGTATAGCGTGGCTCCAGAGTTTACCTCATTAACCAACCCCCCCCCCTCCCATCGTATTTGAACATGCCTGGATTATAGGGTGAGGGATTAGCAAGGAACGTCAGATCAAACCGGTGAGGGAAGCAGTGGCCGCATCAGGCAGAGTTTCAGCAGCAGCCCCTTGAAGACAGGTTACATAGCAGCCTTTAGGTAAATGGTTTTTTTTTTTTTATGACTTGAGTGCATATATAAATGATTGCTAATGATCATATTTTTGAATGTGGTTGCATTAAGAAAACATTATATCCAAATCCAGATTTACACAAACCACATTTCCAGTGGTGAATCACTGCCTCAACAGATTCCCATAGGATCCTTTAAAACATCAAGAGGATGTAGGCAGGCCGGATCGAAGGATGCAGAGTGGGTCCCGCAGGACCAGCCAAGAGGGTCTCTGGCTTTGTGGAGGATAGAAAACAAACACAGGCCGGGAGGAAGTAAGAGCAGAGTTTACTGAATAGCGTAAATGACAGAGTATAGCAGACGAAGGTCTGGGAGAGGCAGGAAGGAAAGGAGAGGGAGTCTCTTCCTCGCTTGGGTTTAGGGGTTTAGATTGGAAAGGGGTCCGGGGCACATGTTCCTTCAGGAATCCATGGAAGGGACCGCTCGAAGCCAAGTGCAGGTGGACAATAGGTGTTATTTCATAAATAACTGGAGGTAGGGGGTGTGGATGCCACCATGGGCTGAGGTTTGTTCGAAGCTAATGTCCTGGAACGTGTTTGGGATCCAGGCTTTTAGATGTTATCAGGCGTTTGGGGGCCTAGGACAAAACTCAGAAAATGATTAACTTTCTTGCTTCCCTCTCCGAGTGGGAACACAGCTTCTTTGGTTGATTCGGACGCAAGGTGAGATATAGAACATGAATAAATAGGGGCTAGCAGAAAAACAGCAGAGGGAGAGCCTTTCTAAACATGGAGTCCCTCTGGTTTCCCCATGATTAACTGTAAAACTGCAGAAGCTCAAAAGGCAGCTCATCAGCGAGGGAGGAGGTGTGAGCCCTCCTTAGAGGAGAGGGGCTCAGGTCGTCCCCACACTCTCAAATCTTCACCCGCAGGACCTCCACAGTCACAACACACGCTCTCCTATCTGAGAACCAATAGAACAAACAGCAAGCTCCCTTTCCTCGTTTAGCCAGGGCACAATGGCCAAACAGGAAACTGGTGTCCCCCCACCCCCGCCCCCACAGCATATACACGCCTACCAACTCAGAAGGCTGGCATTTCCTTCTCCCAGCTGCCCCAGCAGCTGTCCAGGACTTTTTAAAGAGAGCTCTCCAAAAGCCTCCCAGGGAGATGTGACTGACTCTAGTAATCTCTCTGCATAGAAGGCACCTTTAATTCGGGGGCATGAGATTTCTTCCCAACAGCCCATGTTGCCCAGAACCGCTGCATCTTTTAAAACCAGGCTTTCTGATGTCCAGAGCCACCAAGCAGAAAGTCTCCTCTCTTTAGCCCCTGACTTGACCTAGAAGAGGCTGGCTGGGTGTGTCCTTCCAGCAAACCCAGAGAGATCCTTTCGGGAGGTGGCACCAGGGAAGAGCCAGGCCACACCGAAAAGTGTGGCCTGTGCACTGGTTTGTCTAGATACTCCCAGACCACTTCCTATCCTGACAGGGCTATACAGGAACCTTCTCCTTCCACCCACCATTTCCTTCATTGGGAAGGTCGAGGAGAAACTGGTAAGATCATGGTTATTTTGGGTGGTGGCCTCGGAGGGGGGCTCAATCAGTTGAGCGTCCGACCTCGGCTCAGGTCACGATCTCACGGTTTGTGGGCCGGAGCCCCACGTCGGGCTCTGTGCTGACAGCTCGGAGCCTGGAGCCTGCTTCGGATTCTGTGTCTCCTGCTCTCTCTGCCCCTCCCCCATTCATGCTGTCTCTCTCTCTCTCTCTCTCAAAAATAAATACACATTAAAAAAAGAGAGAGAGTTAACTTGGGGCACATGGCTGGCTCAGATGGAAGACCATGAGACTCTTGATCTCAGGGTTGTGAGTTCGAGCCCCACTTTTGGTACAGAGATTACTTAAATAAATACAAATAAACTTAAAACAAAACAAAAAAAAGACTTAACTCATTGGCCCAAATCACACAGCTAGTGAGTGGTTGATCTGTGATTTAAAGCCAAGTGGGTCTAACTCAACTTCTATAAGAAGATGTTTCCTTCAGGCAGGCCAGCAGGCTATATATGAAAGAAAATACCGGCCATGCCCTTGTGATTGATGGGGTCTAAAAGACTTTTATGTTGGGAAGACGTGCAGCCCAGTGAGGAGCGAACATAGCATGTCAGAGTCCCTCATTTGGAAAATTTAATGCCTTAGGCTTTATGTCTTCATCTCCTCTGGAATCATCTGTCCTAAATATCTGAATCATTTTCATAAGACACACTGTTTCCACTGTAACACTGCAGGGAAACTCCATGAAGCATTTCCATACCCACTCAGTTTATATTATTCTGTCTAGGTCCTGTTCCTCCTTACCGCATTCTTTTCATCCCAATTACTTGTTGCTCAGTCTGTCTGAGCAACAGACTCAAGACCGTAAGCTCCCAGGAAGAAAGCACCCCACACCTAACCCCATTTCTGGTTTGTGCTGGACATTATGTTTCCCCTTCCACGTGTGATGCCGGCCCAACTGTGGCCCAGTTGGAAGTCTCCTTTGACCAAAGCAGTGTCTAAAAGATCCTTTCTCCTCTCTGACTTTCTACAGAATGTACAGGCTGACCGTTATGCCTTAACTTTTTGTTTCCTTTCTTTTTTTTTAAATCTTTATTTATTTTTGAGAGAGAGAGAGAGAGAGAGAGAGAGAAAGAGAGAGAGAATGCACACAAACAGGGAAGGGGCAAAAAGACAGGCAGAAAGACACAGAATCCTAAGCAGGCTCCAGGCTCTGAGATGTCAGCACAGAGCCCGACATGGGGCTCAGACCCACGACCCGTGAGATCATGACCTGAGCCAAAGTCAAACGCTTAACAGACTGAGCCACCCAGGGGCCCCTTGTTTCCTTTCTTAAAGATACCTTTTATTTTTACCTTTTTTTTTTTTTCCTGCTGCAAATGATACTGAAAGTTCTTCAAGGACTAGGACTATGTCTTCTGCTTTTCACTTTCATAAACCCTCTCTCAGCCTTGACCACACGTTGTGAGCCAACATCTCCATCTATCTGAGGGAAGGTGATCTTATCCTTAGAGTCTGGCTTGATCCACCTGTCTCTGGGTGAGCTGAGCCTCCTGGGCCTTAACATCTCCATTCATCATTTGACAATTCTTTTGTGTGTTTATTTCGCGTAATATTCTGGGGGTAAAAAGATAGGTTAGAAGGCCCTTGCCCCCAGGAAACTCAGAGTCTGGTGAGAGCGACAGGTACATAATTAGATGGTGAGTATGCAGGTAGAAGTGCCATGAAGGCTTCCGGGAGGACATGATGCACGAGCTCAACTTGAAAGGCGAGGAGGAATAAGAAGTGTTGGGTGAGATAGAAGACTTTTCAGGCGGAGGAAGCCGAGGACACAAAAGCAAGAGTATGCAGCATTCGGGGAAGTGCATACTCTCAATTGTGAGGAGAGTGAGACCAGAGGGAAAGGTAGGCAGGGGCCAGAACACAAAGTGCCCTTTGTAGCATGCTAAGGAATTTGACCATATCCTGAAAGTCAGGAAGATCTACCGAAAGGTTTTATGTGAGGAAGTAACATCATCAAACTTACGGTTTGAATAAAGGACCCTGGCCGCAGTGTGGAGAAGAGATTGGAGTGAGGCAAGACAGGGGGGCAAGACTTCAGGCTGAAAGACTGGTTAGGGGTTCATCGCAACCGTCAGGACGAGTAGAATGAACCAAGGTAGTGACAGTGGAGTTGGAGAAAGTGGATGAATAAGAGAGATATTCAGAAAGTAGAATAACAAGATTGGTGACTAACTGGATTTGGCAAGTGAGTGAGAAGGAAGAATCAAGGATGACAATTCGATTTCTTACTTTTGTGATTGGGTGGTGCCCAAGAACAGGTCTTTTTTTTTGAGAGAGAGAGAGAGACAGAGAGCACGAGCGAGGGAGGGGCAGAGAGAGAGAGAGAGAGAGAGAGAGAGAGAGAGAGAGAGAGACAGAATCTGCAGCACGCTTCAGGCTCTGAGCTGTCAGCACAGAGCCCGACGTGGGGCTCGAATTATAAACTGCGAGATCATGACCTGAGCCGAAGCCGGACGCTTAACCGCCTGAGCCACCCAGGTGCCCCAAGAACAGGTCTTTTGTGGGAGAGTAGTGAGGATGGGAAGATGTGACATTTGGCACACAGTGAGTTTGAAGTGTATGTTGGACACCCAAGCGCAGATGTCCAGAAGCAGTTGACATAAAAAGTTGACATCCAGGAGGAGATCAGAGCTATGGATATTGGAGACGTGAATGCATAGAGAAAGTAACTGGAGTCATGAGAACAGATAAAATCACCCAGAGGCGTCGTAGGCTGAGAAGTGGTGCAGAATTTCACCGTCAAAGGAGTAAGCTAAAGAGTCCATGAAGGAGACTGAGAACAACAAGCCAGAGGGGCAGGAGGCAAACTGAAAGGGGGACCCAACAGGCCGAAAGGCATCTTAAAAGGTTCTTTTATGGCGTTCAGTCACAGGATGGGGGCAGAAACCAGGTTTCAGTGAATTGAAGAAGAATATACATGATGAAAGGATATGCGTATCCTTTGAAATTCATCAAGCTGTATGCATACTGTTTCACGTTTTACTATAGATAAGTTATACCTCCATAAAGCATTCGGCCTAAAAGTCTTTTAAGATATATGTGAACATGATCATATACTAGGAAAATAGAAAGTTAAGGGGAAGAAATTGAGGGAGAGAAGGAGTGATTAAGGGGGACAAGTTTTGAGGAGGTGGAAGAGATAAACTCTGGCCGGTGGAAAGATTAGCTTTAGACAGGAGGAGGGATGCCTCTTTCACTGACAGAGAAAAGAGGAGGAAGGGGTGTTACGGAAGCAGAGAAGTTGGATAGGGAGTATGTTAGGAAGTCGGGTTTCTCTGTAATACTTTCTTTTCCGCATGAAACTGGACTCCAGATGTGATGGTTTAAAAAATATGCCCACAAATTCTTTGATACTCTTCCCTTCAAAAGTAGAACTTAATTCCCCTTCCTTTGGGTCTGTATTGGACTCACTGAATAGGGAAGAAATGATGCTATGTCACTTCAGAGATTAGGCTACAAAAAACACTATGACTTTTGTCGTGATAGAGCAACCAACCATCCTGCTTTACCTGGGACCAAAGATGCAGGAATTTCAATGCAAAATCAGGATGTGTTGGTGATCCTGGTCTTGAGCCGGTTCTTTCTCTCTTAGATCATTCGCTCTGATGGAAGCCAGCTGCCATGTTGCAAGCTGCCCTAAAGAGAGGTCCCCATGGCAAGAAGCTGAGGGAGATCTCGAGTCAACAGCCAGCTAGGAACTGGGGCTTCAATCCAATAACCCAAGAACAATTGAGACCTACCAACAGCCACAGGAGTGGAGCTTGGAAGCAGAACGTTCTTCAGTTAAGCCTTCAGATGAGACTGCAGTCCCTCTGGACGGTTTGACTATAACTTCATGAGAGACTTTGAGTCCAAACCACCCAACCATGATGGCCCCAAATTTCTGACCCATAGAAATTGTGAGATATTTGTTGTAATTTTGTTTTTTTTTAATTTTTTTTAACGTTTATTTATTTTTGAGACAGAGAGAGACAGAGCATGAACGGGGGAGGGTCAGAGAGAGGGAGACACAGAATCTGAAACAGGCTCCAGGCTCTGAGCTGTCAGCACAGAGTCCGACTCTGGGCTCGAACTCACGGACCGCGAGATCATGACCTGAGCCGAAGTCGGACGCTTAACCGACTGAGCCACCCAAGCGCCCCTGTTGTGTTAATTTTCTAAGTTTGGGGGGTAATTTGTTAGGCAGAAATAGACAACTAATTCATCAGATCACTGAAAATGAGGGGGAAATAATGAGAAAGGTTTCCAGGCCCTAGCATGGTTGGATGACTTTCTCCAGCAGCCCTCGACAACTCCACACAATGTGCTCATCCACTTTCTATACCATCGATATTATGCAATGTCCAACAGTATCTTTTTCCCCCAATGATATCTTTTGATAAAGGAATTTTGCCAAAAGTTTATTTAGCTTTCTTACCAAGCAAATTTATCATTATTAACATTATGACTGACTGTAAAAGCTTCTTAGCCAGAATGTGACTGTTTTGGCTTTAAAAAATACAACCTTAAAGGATGCCTTTATAGTTTTGACCACTTCTCCTTATGTTTAGGGGTAAATGTTATCAATGTCATTAGGAAGCACTATTCTGTGAGCTCTTCTTCCAGAAAAATTTGTTTTGATTATCAGATTGGCCACTGAGGTTTTCTTAACAATGGCACTACAGGGCACCTGGGTGGCTCAGTTGGTTGAGCTGCCGACTTCAGCTCAGGTCATGATCTCATAGCTCGTGGGTTCGAGCCCTGCCTCGGGCTCTGTGCTGACAGCTCAGAACCTGGAGCCTGCTTCGGGTTCTTTGTCTCCCTCTCTCTCTGCCCCTATCCTGCTCATGCTCTGTCTCTGTCTCTCTGTCTCTCAAAAATAAATAAACATTAAGAAAAATTTTTTTAAAATAAGTAAGTAAATATTTAAAAAAAATTTTTTTTAATGGCACTATGACTTCATTGGCTTTGTGCCACTATTTGACCAAGGCTTATAGCATAATATACTGGGAACCAGGGCAAAATAGATTACCAGTTTAATAAAACATATGTCTTAGAGGTTTATCATATTTCTTATTAGCAATTTTCCCATTCAGCTGCTCATCATAATTCATCATGTTTGTGGATTACCCAATCCCAGCATAGACAGAGTCACGCTGTGTATTTATTTGCACTGGATTCCTGGTTAATGTTTCACTTACAACGTTCTTTTCCCCCCCGAGTTTAAAAGTATTCAGCATACTGATTTAATTAACTTTCAGCTAACTAATTGAATTCCTGAATTGTATTACTGATCTACTTTTGCGAATTTAAAATACAACATAACACAATACATTTCAAATTTAACACATAAACAATAACACATATTGTGAAACAACATGTCCACACCCTACTAATTGCACATTACCTGAGACAAACTGTAGAGCTAACGCAACCTAAACCTTAAGAGCAAAATGATTATTGAGAGTATAACAGGATTTCTGAGAAAATCATACTTAACATGACATCTAAAGTTTGTGAAATAGGTGTGAATAAAGCTTCTCATCCCAATAAAATAGCCTGTAGACAACTTAATGGGCCCCTGGGTCCAGAGACCACATATTGGAAGAAGGCTGATAGATGGGGAAGGAAAAAAAAAAAAAAAAAAAAAAAATATATATATATATATATATATATATATATATATATATTGCAGAGTCACGTGACCAGAGGACTCATTGAAATAAAAAAATGTAAATGGATGAAAAGGCGAAAAATTGAAAGGAAATGTACAGTATGATCCCATTTATGTAAAAAAGTGAGTGTAAATTTTAAGTACATAGGAAGAAAGCACTGGAAGGAAAAATTATCAGTGATCAGCCTAGGGAGGGGAGGGGCTAGGAGAGCAAAGGGAACCTTCATGTTCTACTCTCTATATGCGTATCTTTTTTTTTAATGTTTATTATTTATTTTTGAGAGAGAGAGAGAGAGGAAGAATGCTCAGCAGGCCCTGCACTGTCAGCACAGAGCCTGCCACGGGGCTTGAACCCACGATCCATGAAATCATGACCTGAGCCAAAATCAGGAGTCAGACTTATAACCAGCTGAGCCACCCAGGTGCCCCATGTATGCCTCTTATTAATTTCAAATTGTGGTCAAATACACACAACACAAAATTTACTAAACTACCTTTAAGTATAGAGTTCAACAGTGTTAAGTATATTCACATTGTTGTGCAACCAATCTCTAGAACTCTATCATCTGAAAAAGTTGAAACTCTTTACCAATTAAATAGCAACTTCCAATTTCCTTCTTCCCCCAACCCCTGGTGACCATTTTTCCACTTTCTGTCTCTATGAATTTGACTATTCTAGCTCCCTCGTATAAGTGGTATCATTTCAATATTTGTCCATTTGTATCTGGTTTATTTCACTTAACATAATGTCTTCAAGGTTCATTCATGTTGTAGCCTTTATCAGAAATTCATTTCTTTTTAAGCCTGAATGATATTCCATTGCATGTTTATTCCACATTTTGTTCATTCATTCATGGACACTTAAGTTGCTTCCACCTTTTGGGTGTTGTGAATAGTGCTCCTCTGAACACAGGCGTGCAAATACCTCTTCAAGACCCTTTCAGTTCTTTTCGGTATGTACCCAGAAGTGGGATGGCTGGAATTGCCTGCCTTGTTCTGATCTTTTATGATGAGAATGTACTTGTGTATTATTCATATAGTTCAAACATACAGAGAAATGAAAAAGAAGCCACCATCAGAGTGTGAGTGGCATACAAGGGTTTCAGAGGTAGAGTAGTACCTGAACGTGGCCCAAGGACGAATTGTGTATATCCAACAAATGACGTCTTAGGCTTGCTCAAATTTCCTCTGTGGTAAGAGAGCACCTACAGAGCCAGCTAACCCAGTTCCTTAAGGTATGGGCAAAGTTGGAAAAACCAAACTGGATTATTCAAATGTATTTTTCAGTTTCCTGCCCCTACACCTTTATTGCCTCAATTCCCTCCACTGGGTATATCCTTCACCTGCCAACTTGACCCAAATGTCCTCTCCCTTCTGAGGCCCCTTTTAACCTCCCCAACGAAATTGACTCTTGCTACATCTGAAGCCCCACAGGGCTTTGTGCCTCTTTTAGGGCTCTTTTCTTCACAACACAAAGATTAAGTGAGGCTCATACCCATTAAAATGGTTATAGAGCCTCATCTTTCGACTTGAATTCAACATTCACAAGCGTAGGCCAAACACTGTATTAGCCAGAATTTAAGTTAGAACCCATAGTCAACATTTATTGACAAATACTTAATAAGTATTTGCTATGAGTTTGGCACTATTATGCAGTCCCTGCCCTCATGGGGTTTATGTGTATTTTCTTCCACAGGCCTTCCTATTTTGGAAAAATCGGAAATTCATTTTCAACTCAACAAGTATGGGTGCTAAGGGCAGCAGTTGGAGATGACACATGTACACATCCATACATTTTAAATTCAACAAATATTTACTGGGTATCTAATACGTGCCAGGTTGTACGTTCGCCACTGGGAATTTAACAATGAACAAATCATCAATGCTTTTTCTTTCTTTTTCTTTCTCATAACAGCTTTATTGTAGTATAACTCAGACACCATACAGTACCCCAATTGAAGTGTACAATTCAGTGGTTTTTAGTGTATTCACAAAGTAGTACAATTATCACCAGTATTTTCAACACCCTTCAAAAGAAACCCCCTAACCAGTAGCAATCACTCCCCGTTTCTCCCAACCCTCAGCAACCATTTCATTCTATTTTTGCCTATTCGGACATTTTGTATAAATGGAATCATACAGTTCACGGTCTTTTGTGACTTTTTTCACTAAGCCTAACATTATCAAGGTTCATCTGTGTTGCTGTATTTCTCTTTACTGACAAATAATATTCCATTTTATGGCTAGACCACATTTTGCTTATCCCTTCATTGGGTAACGCATATTTGGGTTATTTGCACTTTTTGGTTTTTATGAATAATGCTGTCACGAGCATTCGTGTACAAGTTTTTGTGTGGACATATGTTTTCAATTCTCTTGGATATATACCCAGGCGTGGACCTGCTGGTGAGTATGGTTAATGTAATAATTCTATAGTTCCTCCTTTTGAGGAACTACCAGTCTATCTTCCAAAATGGCTGTCCCATTTCACATTCCCACTAGCAGCCTATGAGGCTTCCATTCTCCCCTAAACTTGCTATTATCTTTTTCATTATAGCCATCCTCCAAAATATTTAACTTTTTATCATGAGATCATCTTCGATGCATAGAATTGCAAAGATAGTGCAAAGTAGATCCTGCACGCAGGTTCCCCTAATGTGAGATCACCAATCTTTTGGAAAAGATAGAAATAATAGTTAAGAGGCCAGCTCTGCCCCTTCTCGTCCTAGGTGCATATCAGCAGCTTGGACAAGTCAAGGCAAACTTTGTACAGAGTCAGGGTCAGCGAGAAGAGGGTCACATTCAGGTGCCCACGGTAACAAAAGCAGGAGGCAGAGTTTGAAGGAGCCAGCAGATCCTGTTAACGGGGTCACGTTCGGGGCGGGGAGACCGGGAGCAAGGGGCTTCCTGACACCCCGCACGCCTGGTGGTCTCATCACACTGTAGCACGCTTTGGTTGTTTTCTCTTGCACCGAGTCTTCTGAACTCCGGAGAGCTTGAGGCCGTGCTTTGAAGGGCTCTCATATCCTCCGCCCTTACCCGTAAAACACTTAACGAAACCACCTCGGCCGCCACCTCCCGTAGCGCGGGAGACCAACCTCGCACCCCCCCGCCCCAGAGACGGCAAAGCCTGGCCACAAGTCCAGTGCCACACCCAGACCCGGGGCCCGGCTGCAGCCGCCGGCCCCTCAAGGGCCGCCGCTGCCCCCGGACGCCGGAGCCCGGCTCCCGATTGGCCAGGCGTGCACGAGAGCCCGCCCTCCGGAGGTTGCCGGGAGGCCTCTCGGCTCCCCCGGGTCGCCGCCTCCGCTAGGGGCCGGTAGCGAAGTGCGGGCACAGGGCTCCGGTAGGTTCTGTGCAGGCGAGGTCGGGCGTGGGAGCGCCCTGTTACCGCCACACCAGGCCGGGAGGCTACATTAGGAGAGACGAGAGTCCCTTTGTCTGCTCTCCGCAGCGACGCGCCGGGCGCGGGGAGGGAGCGCCGGTTCCCGCCCCGGAAGCGGAAGTGCGGACGCCTCGGGGTCCCGTCCAGTGCGAGCCCGGCCGGTGCGCCAGCCATTCCGCCCGCCGGTCACATCGCGCCCTCCCCGCTGCCCGTTTCCCCCGCTCGAAGGCCTCGCCATGCTGTCTCTAGATTTTTTGGACGATGTGCGGCGAATGAACAAGCGGCAGGTGAGGATGGCCTCCCACTCTTTCCTGGGGCTCCCCTCTTTGACGCTGCCACTGCGGGGCCGGGCGGACCTCTGGCCCCCAGTGAGAGGGCCTGAGGAGGTCTGACGCCTGGATCATTCCTTCTCTTGGTGGAGCGTGTGGCCAGAGGTCGCTTTGTCCGCCCCCTATTTTTAGCCCCTGGCTGCGTCTGGGCCTGCTAGGGGCGAAGCGGGAAGCCGGGGCTTCACGTTCCATTCCTGCTATCGAGGCAGGAGAGCGGGTGGAAACCGCAGGGCGCTAAGTGGGAGTTGGGGTTGCCTGCTATTTTAGACTTGGGAAGGCGGCAAACTCGTGTTTTCTGCGATCGCAGCGACTCCTGGTCAATTCCGGCGACTGGGTTTAGCAGTTCAGTCCTGCTCCTGGCTTCTGGAATGCTCGGGAGGGCGGCTGTAGGCCCCCCAAGAGCCGTTTGGCTGCTCTCAGCCCGAGGCAACCCTCCTGCTGCAGCCGGACCCCAGCGGGCTGCAGGGCCTTTCCCTGGAGCGCCTCTGAGCTCAGAGTTGGAGCAACAGTAATACTTGCCCTTGAGTCCTCTTAGCAGTAAGGTGGCAGCTCTCAGAATCCTCGGATTTGCTGCCCAATAGTAGTGGCACAGGGATCTTGAAATTGAGATCTTGTGATTTTTGTCCCTTAAACCTTACTCCATCTTGAACTTCTAGACCTTTTGCCAGATGGTCCTGGCAACACTGTTGTAATTATTTAGTCATTAGGAAAGGTCGCTCCTTTTTGTCTTCTGCACGAAGTGTGTTTGTAGAGCCTAGTTTTGCTTGCCTTGGACCTTTTTTTAAATGGTATTTTGCTTTTAAGAATATAACGTGTCACTATTTTTTTTTTAACTTTTAAAAAATGTTTATTTATTTATTTATTTTGAAAGAGAGCGGAGTGGGGGTGGGGCAGAGAGAGAGGGAGAGAGAGAATCCCAAGCAGGCTCTGTGCCGTCAGCGCAGAGCGGAATGTGGGGCTCGAACCCACAGACGGGGAGATCCTGACCCCAGCCGAAATCAAGAGTTGGTCCCTTAACGGACTGAACCACCCAGGCGCCCCTAACGTGTCACTGTTAAAGATGCTCTTTTGGACTTGTATTCTACAGTATTCATAGTTACCGTCTAAGGAAGTGGATATGTACCCTTCACTTAGTCCACTTCAGACTTTTCCTAGCTCAGTGTCACCTCTTAAACACGTTTCCTAATTCCCTCAGTCATAATTGATCATTCTTTTCAAGTTGCACGAAGTGCTGGTCTTTATGGCAACACTTCAGTGTCTCACTTGTACAGTGCTGTCGTCTTCATATCTGGATTTCTAGGTGCCATAGACATTTCTCCGGAGAAATACTTAGTTTGGACCTACTGGTTTTGTTTTGTTGTTTTGTTTTTGTTTTGACTTATGCCAGGAATCAGACGCGAAGGTCAATGAGACAGACAATGGCTTCGAGGAGCATAAGTGTGTAGAAAATGACTAAGGCAAATAATAACTATTTTGCACTCTTGCTGTGTGTGATGTGTTTATTTACCTGAGAGGTAGGTAACGTCACTCCCATACTGAAGATGAAGAAAATGAGCAAACTCCCAGAGGTTGTTGGGGGGACGTGGCAAGGACTGAATAGCATGGCAGTGAGGCGAGGGCAAGTAATGAAATGAGGCTTTACCCGTACATGATATCTGGGGAAAATAGTTGACAGTGGCTCTAGATACTGAGAGCTAATCGGACGAAAAGGGTAACTCGAAGTTTGGTTCTTCTCTTCTAAAATTGCTGTCGTTTGCATAACTTTTCCACTTATCCTTAAATATCATCAAATGTCTGGTTAATTTGTTTGAGTTCTCATTGTTCTTTTTTCTTATCAGGTTCATAGAGGAATACTTAGTGCAATAAATTTCATCCATTTAATTTTTTTTTTTTTTTTTACATTTATTTATTTTTGAGAGCCAGAGAGAGATAGCATGAACAGGGGAGGGGCAGAGAGAGAGGGAGACACAGAATGAGAAGCAGGCTCCAGGCTCCGAGCTGTCCTCACAGAGCCTGATGCGGGGATCGATCCCACGAACCGTGAGAGCATGACCTGAGCTGAAGTCGGACGCTTAGCCAACTGAGCCACCCAGGCACCCCAAATTTCATCCATTTAAAGTGTACCGTTTGATAAACTTCCAGTTAACTACGCCCGTCACAGTCAAGATAACTGAACATTTCTGTCACCCGCAAGATCCCTTGTGCCCCTTTCTGTTTCGTCTGTTAGCAGCTGGCAACTACTGATTTGCTTTTTGTTAGTATAGATGGACTTGCATTGTATTTTTATTTTATTTTTATTTTTAATTTTGGACTTGCAGTTTATATTCTTTTGAGCTTTGAGTTTTGATTTTTTAACACCTTACTCAAGACTTTTGTTTGTTATATGTAATGCAGTTTTTTTGGTCAGCCTCACAGTTGCCAGAAGTAAAGTGTTTACCTTCCCTGACTCCTATACATTGTTGCCAGATTAAAGGCCTCTCTCCTGCCCTCAGACCTTCAGCTCCTCATTGCCTTGTAGGTAGTGGCCTAGACCCTTAGAATGGCATTTGCAGTAAGCCACAGTCGTGTTACAGTCGCTGTTTCTCACCGCTTCAGTTTACTTTTTCTACCTGTCTCGTCATTGTCTCTGAACATTGTTCCATTCAAACCTTATGTACTCTGCTGCCTTAAAACTCCTCTTGTATTCTTTCCGAGTCTTTGTGGACTGGCCCAGAGCATTCAGTGATCTCTACAGCCCTGTTAGCAGTTATATACTATTTTATTTGTCTTCTTCCCTTTGGAGTATGGCTCCTTTACTGAAGTACCAGATTGCTGTTTTCCTGCAGCTTTTCTTAATCCATGAAGACCTGATCAATAGAGTTTGACTGTTTCTGCGGTGTAAATACACCCAACATGGCTGATTTCATGCTACCAACATGACATCTCTCAATGTGGAATTAAGAAGAGCTGTGGTAGCAGGCACCTGTTATTTCCACTTTACAGATAAAATAGAAAAACGTAATCTCAAGAACACAGATAACGAGGGGAAGAACAAACATAGATAACGAGGGGATGCCTGGGTGGTTCAGTAAGTAGGTTGAGCTTCATGCTCTCGGTTTCAGCTCAGGTCATTATCTCACAGTTCATGGGTTCATGGGGCTCTGCTGATAGCATGAGGCCTGCTGGGGATTCTCTCTTTCCCTCTCTCTCCACCCATCCCTTGCTTGCTCTCTAGCTCTTTCTCTGTCTCTCTCTCTCTAAATAAATAAATAAATAAATAAACAAACATTTTAAAAAAGGACATAGATAATGATAAAATGTAGTAAAACAGTCGGGAACTGATGAATTTAGATTATTTCTTTGTTGTTGTTTTTTTTAATTGAATTTAATTGTACTGATTTTCAATAACACTGTGCTTGACACCCAGCTTGCAAAACTCCTGAGAAGTTAGCAAATTGGCTCCAGCACACTGCTGGTATAGGTTAGGTTTTTTATTTTAGTTTTTAGTTTTTAAATTTTTATTTAGTTTTGAGAGTGTGGGTGAGTGTGGGGGGAGGGCAGAGAGAAAGGGAGACAGAGGATCTGAAGGGAGCTCCAGGATGACAGCAGAGAGCCCGATGTGAGGTTTGAACCCACAGACCATGAGATCATGACCTGAGCTGAAGTCTGACACTTAACTGACTGAGCCACCCAGGTGCCCCAGTTTTTTTTTGTTTGTTTGTTTCTTAAATGATTTTATCTTTAAGTAATCACACCCATTGTGGGGCTCAGATAAGTTCAAATGCTGTATCAACTGAGCCAGCCAGGGGACCCTGGATATAGGTTCGTTTTTTGATGCCCATTGAGATGGCCTTTATGTCCAGAAAGGCCTCTTTAAAATTATCTTTTATTTTAAAAAATAATGTTCAGCTTGTAAAAGCTAAAACTTTAAAACTGAGTTCTTAAGCTTCTAGAATGAGTGTACAAATGTTATTTAAAGCCTAGGAAATTAAAAAAAAAATAAATTCTAGGAAATTTTAACAGACTTTTTTAAGGCCCTTTGAATATTTGGGCTAATTTACAAACAAACACCTTACAAATATTATAAATTTAAAAATTGCTTTTGTAAAGGGTGCCTGAATGGCTCAGTTGGTTGAGCATTCGACTCTTGGTTTCAGCTCAGGCCCTTATCTCATGGGTTGTGGGTTCAAGCCCCACATCGGGCTCTGTGCTGCTAGTGTGGAGCCTTCTTGGGACTCTCTCCCTCTCTCTCTGCCCCTTCCTCTCTCATGCTTCTGCACACACGCTCTCTCCCAAAATAAGTAAGTAAACTTTAAAATTTTCCTTTTTAAGAACATCATTCTTCGGGCGCCTGGGTGGCGCAGTCGGTTAAGCGTCCGACTTCAGCCCGGTCACGATCTCGCGGTCCGTGAGTTCGAGCCCCGCGTCGGGCTCTGGGCTGATGGCTCGGAGCCTGGAGCCTGTTTCCGATTCTGTGTCTCCCTCTCTCTCTGCCCCTCCCCCATTCATGCTCTGTCTCTCTCTGTCCCAAAAATAAATAAACGTTGAAAAAAAAAAAATTAAAAAAAAAAAAAAAAAAAAAAAGAACATCATTCAGCAAACATCATTGCATACTTACATCATTTGTATATGTCTGGGACTACTTAAGTTCTCTGAAATGTTTCAACACTGTGTAAATAGTAAGCTTTCTGCTTAAAATCCTAAATCTGCAACAGTTGATTATATATTACAAATTGAAACTACAAACCTGACCTATTACTTTAATGGGCCAAGTTCTTTTAAATTTTATAAATACTTAAAATACCAAATATGCACAGAGCTTTTAACATAAAAATATTAACACTATACGTAATTTCCTTTAAGAATTTTTGTTCTTAATTATAAATTTTACTGGGGTCAAAAGTTGTTTACCCACTGAGAAAAGAAATATGTCCTGCCAAGTAGTTTTCATGCTACTTTCACATGTAAAATTTGAGATTGTCCCTGTTTGCCAAGAATTCTTTCTTAATGACCAGAGGGTATTGGCCAGGATATGACTAGATCCATATTTGAGCCCGGATGGGATTGGTCCAGCTTCCACAGCATTTGCTTATTAGCTCCTCCTTAGGCCTCTTACATTACTCGGTTTGAGTATTGCATTTCCTTGGGTTTTAATTATCTGTATGTCTTCTTGCCTAAATCTGAAGATCTTAGGACTTGGCAGAATCCTTGTCGTTTTATTTCTTCTTATCTCCTAGGGTCACTCAGCTCCTAATGGCTGTGGTAAGGATATCTGATTGAACTCTAGATACCTGTGATGATTTTTGTTTAAATGAATTGGTCCCCCAGTGAGGCACACAGAAGCCAAGGAGATTTTTCTTAGTCTTCGACCTAAGGTCAGTAAGTGTGCAGCAAATAGGAGGTACATATAGCACAGAGAACGGATCTAGCCAGATTTTTGAAAACTCATATAGTCTTGTTTAGGATGAGGAAAATGTTACTGACAAGGTGTCCACATTCAGTAGTTAGTTGCCAAGTTTCAGTGTAGAAATACTAACATCAGGGGCACCTGGGTGATTCAGTCGGTTAAGCACCCGACTTCGGCTCAGGTTGTAATCTTGTTCGTGGGTTTGAGCCCCATGTCGGGCTCTGGGCCAACAGCTCAGGGCCTGGAGCCTGCTTCGGATTCTGTGTCTCCCTCTCTGCCCCTCCCCTGCTTGTACTCTGTCCCTCTCTCTCTCAAAAACAAATACTAAAAAAAAATTAAAACTGAGACATGGTGAATCAGCGAGATGTCACTAGCCAGCACAGTTATGGGTGGACAAATCCAAGCTTTCCATGGCATCCGCGGCTGGAGTCCACGTCTGGTTGATGGATTGGGACCACACCAAAGGAGAGTAGATGCAGTGTGTGGAAAGCTGTTGCTTCTCCAGCTAGGCTCTGTTGGTCAGCCAGAAGAGCTAGACATGGAACAGAAGAGAGCAAGGACAGACTGCATCCAGCCAGGCCCTTGATTTCTCGCCCCCTCTAACCACAGCGACCTCCAGCATAATAGCAGGTCCTTCCTTTTGACCTTCTAGATCTTGGGCACATTTCTCTTTTTGGCCAACTTTAACCCAGAACCCTAGAGAGAGGGGATTTGGGGATGCCTAGTTGTAGCTTATCCAGGTTGGCAAAGTGCAAAATTACCGTAGTCAACTCGACAACTATACACACATCTTCTAATTGTATTTAATTTTTTTTAATGTTTATTGATTTTAGGGCGGGGGGGGGAGGTGGGAGGGGTAGAAAGAGAAAGCGAGACAGAGGATCCAAAGGGGGCTCTGCACTGACAGCAGAGAGTCTGCTGTGGGGCTCTGACTCATGAGCTGTGAGATCATGACCCGAGCCGAAGTTGGACACTTAACCCACTGAGCCATCCAGGCACCCTTGTATTTAATTTTTCAAATAAAACAAAATTATGCTTCTGTCTACTATGTAGCTATCCTTTGTTTTTGTAATTGTTCATGTGGTTGCAGCTGTATTCTTTCTTCCATTAGCCATTCCATAGTCCTGCTCTCAGCCAGAACCCAAGTTGGTCATACTTTCTTGCCTGGTGGAGTGACCCAAACTTCATTACTAAAGGGTTAATGTCAAGAGTAGTCCTGCCTGAATTGGACTGTCGTGGTTTTCACTAACTTTTATCACAGAGCATAAGAGAACTTAGAGAACTTCTTTGTATAGTCCAGGATTCTATATATAATCCAATTATACTCACTTCCCTCATTATGTAGAAACAACCCTGTCTTCTTCTGAACGTCAGGATCAGTCACCCTTGCCAATAAGTAACCCTCTATTCTTTGCATTTTGGTTCACTGGCATGAGGAGCCCAAAGTGGCCAGGTAGTGCTCTCAACTTCCGGTTTCATGGAATCATCGTGTCCCCTAATGGAAGGATATCTCCTGTGGAAATGAAAATGTCTAAGCCAGCAGAATCCAAAGTTGTGAGAATGGAAAGCAGAAATTTCACTAGCAGATTGTTAGGGGTAGTAGTGAGAGCTCGCTCCCATTCTCATCCTTTTATTCTGGACGAATGAGTAGTACCTATAGAAGGGATAATCTCACATATTGGTTGCTGATTCAGAGCATGGACCACATACCGGAAGGCAGTAGACATTATCCCAGCCCCGCAGAGTGTTGCTGGTGACTAACTGGTGCGCTAAGGCCATCTGTGTCACTCGGAAGATAGAAACCATACCAGTAACTGAACGGGGAAAAGTTTAAGATGAAGAACTGTTAACTAGTAAAAGATGTCCAACTACTAAAAATGGGTAAAAGAGCACTCAGAAGTTCAGAAATGTCATATGCAGAAAACTGCTACACCCTCTAGGATGAGGGAGTGAACGAGGAAAGAACCGCCCTCCCAAGCCTGAGATTCAGGACCTCTTTTGAGAGGGTGTGGCTCCACAGGAGCATGCAGTCTGCCATGGCAGTGACATTTGCCAGAGCAGTGAGCTGGGGCTGCTCCATAGAACTGGCCTGCTGGGCAGCTGAGAAGTTTGCCAGAGATCACGTGGGCAGGAGCCAGTCTGTGATGGCCAGTGACGAACACTACCAGACCTGCACACAGATCCGCTCACTGCCATGTGAAATAAAAACATGGAACGGAGGAGAGAAGCCCCTTCCTCCCTCACTTTGCAGTGGCCCTCTCGTGCCTTTTATTAATAAATCCAAACATGACTGAGCCAGTTGGAAAAGGAGAATTTGTGTAGGTAACACAAGAATGGATTTGGAGCTCGGAGGCAATACACTGATAACTGGCCTACTGTTCCACTGTTATTTCCGGCCAGCCACTTCCAGACGAGGGGAGACCGAGTAAGACCAGTGAATTCCATGACCTGTATGGCCACTGCTGTACTTTAATTATCCATGAAATAAGTTCCCTCATCACAGTGTTGTATGGAATACCATGATGAGGAACTAAGGCATTCTGTAAGTTCACGGATGGTGGTTTTGACAGAAATACCAAGGAGAGGGAAGACATCCCTATCTAGAATATAGTCTAGTAAGGAGAAATTGCTGTCCGTCCCATGACAGAAGTAAACCAGTATCAGCAATGGTATCGTTGTTGATTTTTTTGCTGTTGGCAGAGTAGACACTCATCATTGGCCAGAAGCAAATTGGTTTTGGTGAGTGAAAATCCACATTGCTAACCATCAGCTTGGCTGCTTACAGACAGCCACTTTGACCATGAGCCCGTTGGGCAAGACGAGGGTAGCTGGATGTCTGACTGACATCCAGAGAGTAGGTAATTTTATTTAACTGATTGTTTTAGTATGTGCTGCCGAAACGAGCACTGCTTAACTGATTATTAAGATAACTCCTCTGCTGGGACACCTGGATGGCTCCGTTGGTTAAGCGTCCAACTCTTGATCTCAGCTCAGGTCATGATCTCACAGTTGGTGAGAGGGAGCGCTGTGTTGGGCTCTGTGCCAACTTGCGGATCATGCTTGGGATTCTGTCTCCCCCTCTCTGCCTGCCTCTCTCTCTCTCTCTCTCTCTCTCTCTCTCTCTCTCCCTCTCCCTCCCTCCCTCCCTCCCTCCCTCAAAAAAAAAAAAAAAGACTTCTCTGATGATATAATTCTTTGGTGAACATTTATATGGGACACAGACATATCTTCACATTCTAAATACCTGCTTGGAGAGTTCCCTCAACATACCACTGACCCAAATGCCTTGTCTCCGGCTTTTCGATAATGTCCCTTCCAGTCCCCAGCCAGCCAGCCAGCCAAACTGCTGTTCACTTTTGAATCAGTGTAAATCCACACCTGTGGCCACCTCTCCCTCCAGGCAAAAGGAACCACTTCTATCACTCAAAGTTCTGCCCAATGGGGAGATTTCCCTTAATCACGGTCCCTCGTGGTCAACCCTGAATGGGCATGCAGTGCCACAGCCGTCTGTTTTCAGCTGGTGCTAGGTGGTTGGTGTAGAACCGTCTAAAAACCAGGCCCGACGTCGTCCTTAGTCAGCTGGTCAAAGGGAGCTCCCGTGAGGCAGTAGGTATGAGAGAAGTGAAGCAGTTTAACCTGAGTAGAAACCATGAGTATCTGAGTCACTTGCTCGTACAGTTGTGTCTTCAGACCTGCCTGAGCCCGGCCTTAAGTAGCCTGCTTCTGCTTGGTTGGTGGAGTACTTCCGCGAGCTGACGCACAGCTTCGTGGCTTGGTGTATCTGGCAGTTCAAGCTGGGGAGTTCAGGTCACGTGGTAATTTGGTGACCCCCCCCCCCCCCCCCCGGTCAAGTGTTTGGTCTCTGCCAGAACCCAATAGACGCCAGAAGCTGTTACTTCAGAGAACAGTTCTCCAAAGTATAGCATAGCTTTGCCCCCAGATCCACAGGTGTGTGCTGTCATTCACCCCTAGAGAATGGCCAGAGGCTCCCCATCTGTCACAAACACTTCAGTCACCGTCTGGGTCTGATGGCCCAATTGCTAGAACAGCTTTCATGGCAGCTTGGACCTGTTGTGGAGCCTTGCTCAAGACTGGCTCAAAATGGGTTTACTAGATATGGAGATTGGACTGGCTCACCCACATGAGGTATATGTTGCCTCCAAAATCCCAGGAGGCCCGCTAGGCTTCAAGTTTCTTAGTGGTGTCGGGAACCAGATGCAGCAACTTCCTCTTCGTCTTGGAGGAGATGTTTTAGCAGGGACCGTTGGACACCAAGAGTTTTCATCAGGATGGGGATTTTTGTGGGATTTATTTCCCACACTCTGGCCACTTGTGTATTTTTCTTTTTATGTTTATTCTTGGAGAGAGAGAAAGAGGAAGACACAGAATCCAAAGCAGGCTCTAGGCTCCGAGCTGTCAGCCCAGAGCCCGACACAGGACTTGAACTCACGACCCGTGAGATCATGATCTGAGCCGAAGTCAGACGCTTAACCGACTGAGCCACCCTTGGTATTTTACCAAGGGGTCTAGGTCACAAGGTTCAACTACCAAGTGCAGTCAGCACTATATTGATGTCATCAACATAGTAAACAAGTTTACTCTGGAATGGAGGGCCAATCAAGGTCCCTGTGGCTAGATTACGATCAAAAGCTCTAGAATTGATGTAGCCCTCAAGTAGACCCTGTCACCAAAAGCATACCTAGTGGTCTTATTTCTCTTGCTGCAGGGGTCCTCAGAGACAGGAAATTGTCAGGAAAACATGCAACGAGCCTCTTTTAAGTTGATGTTGGCTAGAAACTGATGATTGTCTTGCTAAGACAGGGTACTCAACCCCTGATTTTCATCATTCAGACTCATTAAGGATGTGTACCTTTTAGTTCTGATTATGGCTACGTGTAACATTGTTAAGGGACTGTGACATACAGCATTTTTTTATGGTTATGGGCCTGGAATATCACTTGTAGCAAGAAATAAGATTGGAGAGGTCAGCAGGGCCCAAATCATGGAAGGCCTTGTATACGGAGGAGTTCAGACGTGGTCAGTTGTGAGAAGAAATTTGGAGCAGACAGTACGGTAATTTCACTTTCACTTTATAAAAGTAATATACAGGCAGATGAGTTACATGGATGCAAATCTAGAGGTAGAACTGTCAGATTATTTTCATAGTCTTGGTGAGAGGAAACGGGACCTGAATTCAGGCAGTAGCCGCAGGAGTAAAGCCGACAGGCTGGATGTTAGAGATGTTGGGGAGGTGAACTCTAGAGGCCCCATGGCGGATGTTGGGACCACACTGGAGAGTGTGGAAAGAGGAAGCAATTTGAGGAAAAGGGTTGAGTTCAGCTTTGGACATGGGTGATTTTCAGAAGGTAACTGAATATATTTACCTAGAGGATATAAATGGTGTGATACAAAGAGATTTCAGTGTCATCAGCGTAGAAGTTATAATTGAAGCCGTGAAGAGACAAGATTGCGTGCAGAATGGGGAAGGACAGGGGCAAAGACGATCCTAGAACACCTGTCTTTCAGGGTCTGGCGTAACAAACCAAGGGATGAGTGGGTTATAAGAAAGTTAATCAAGTGCTAAATGCCTCAGAAAGACAAGTAAGGTGGTTGAAATAAGTTTATGGGCTCACCCTCCCCCCCATAATGAAACAATGAATAGTTTAAATAGGTGTTGTATTTACATTGCTCAAAAATTTAAAAAGGGAAAGTGACTTTCCTATAGCTTTGCCAGCATTGTATGTTTCCAGACTTTTAGATTTTTGTCATTCTAGTAAGTGAAGACTGGTATCCCAGGATAGTTTTACTTTATATGTCCGTTATTATGAGTTTGGCCGAGCATATTTTCATGTGATTTTGGAGTTGTTTTTACTTCATTTTCCAAGAACTGGCAGTTCATAATCCTTTGCCTATTTTCTTTTTTGGGTTATTTTCTTATTGATTGCCAGGAGCTGTTTCTAGGAAGATTAGTCTTTTGAATGTATATATGGTAAATACTCTCTCATAGTTTATCATTTGTCTTTTGACTTATAATTTGCCATGCATAGTTGTGGGATTTTTTTAGTTATTGTTTGCTTTTTTGTTTTGTTTTGGTAGTTACCTTTACCTAGATTTGCTTCATAGCTTCTGGATTTCAGGTCAATTAAATAAGACCGTCTTTACTCTGAGGCCTTTCCTACTCTGTTTGCTTCTATTTTGTGTGCTTGTGCTTAAAAAAAAACAACAAAACTTTATTGACATATAATTTATAAAATATACCCATTTGAAGTGTACAGTTCATGTTTTTCAGTAAATTTATCCTTAGCTGGATAGTTTATGTAAATGTAATCATCCAAAATGTAGTCTTTTGCAGCTGGCTACTTTCATTTAGCATATAATTTTTTAATTGTAAAATACCCATAAAATTTATTGACTCATCCATTTTTTTTATGTTTATTTATTTTTGAGAGAGAGAGAGAGCGCGCGCACATGAGCAAGGGAGGGGCAGAGAGAGGGGGAGAGAGAGAATCCCGAGCAGACTCCACGCTGTCAGCACACAGCCTGATGCAGGGCTCGAACTCAGGAACCATGAGATCTGTGAGAACTGTGAGACCAACCATTTTTTAAGTGTAGAGTTCAGTCAGGGTGCCTGGGCGGCTCAGTTGGTTAAGCAGCTGACTCTTAATCTCACCTCAGGTCTTGATCTTAGGGTCGTGAGTTCAAGCACTGCATTGTAGGTGTGGAGCCTACTTAAAAAAAAAAAAAAAAAAAAGTGTAGCGTTCAGTAGTGTTAAGTACATTAACACTAATGTACAACCAATCTCCAGGACTCTTTTCACCTTGTAAAATTAAAATTCTGTGCTCATTAAAAACTCCCCATTCTCGGGGCGCCTGGGTGGCGCAGTCGGTTAAGCGTCCGACTTCAGCCAGGTCACGATCTCGCGGTCCGGGAGTTCGAGCCCCGCGTCAGGCTCTGGGCTGACGGCTCAGAGCCTGGAGCCTGTTTCCGATTCTGTGTCTCCCTCTCTCTCTGCCCCTCCCCCGTTCATGCTCTGTCTCTCTCTGTCCCAAAAATAAATAAACATTGAAAAAAAATTTTTTTTTAAAAACAAAAAAACTCCCCATTCTCCCCTCAGCCCATCCTCTGGCAACCACCCTTCTACTTTCTATCTCTATGAATTTGACTTTTATTGATTTTTTTGTTTGTTTATATATTTTCTGTCTTATTGATTTGTGCTCTAAACTGTATTTCCTTCCTCAGTTGCTTTGTGTTTAGTTTGCTATTTTGGTGTGGTTTCTTAAAGTGGAGTCTTGGGTTATTGATTTAAGATCTTTTCTGCAGCGCCTGGGTGGCTCAGTCAGTTAAGCACTCGACTGTCGATTTCAGCTCAGGTCATGATCCCACAGTTAGTGAGTTCGAGACCCGTGTTCGGCTCTGCACTGACAGCGTGGAACCTGCTTGGGATTCTCTCACTGCCCCCCTCTCTCTGCCCCTCCCCTGTTTGCACACACGCGCTCTGTCTCTCTCTCTCTCTCTCTCTCTGAAAATACTTAAAATTTTTTTTAAATCTTTTCTAATATATGTATTAAAAGCTATAAATTTCCTTCCAAGCAGTGCTTTAGCTACACTCCATAAATTTTGATGTATTGTGGTTTCGTTTACACTCAGTTCTCACAATATTTTATGATTTCCTTCTGACCTGTGGGTGATTTATAAAAATGTTTAATTTCCAGGTATCTGTGGATTTTCTAAATTTCTTTCAGTGCCGATTTCTAATTGAATTCCATTGTGGGTGGAGAGCATAGTTTGTGTGATTATAGTCTTTTAAAACTTGAGGCTCTTTTTTATTTGCCAAGGGCTGGATCTCTGGAGAATGTTTCATGTGTGTTTGAAAAGAATATGTATTCTGCTGTATTGGGTGGAGTGCCCTATAGATGTTTAGTTGGTTGATGGTATTCAATTTTTTATACCGTTGATGATTGTCTGTGTCATTCTATCAACTATTGAGAAAGGGATATTGAAGTCTCAAACTTTTTATCTTGGAATAAATCCTACGTGGGTATGCAGTGTAAGTATTTTTGGATCTGATTCGCTAAAATGTTGCACATAATTTTTATATCAGTGTCAACGATCTGTTCAGTGGTTTACTTAAAAACAACAGCAACAACAACAATTATTTTTTTTTGGAGAGGGGTGGCTGCATGGCTCATTCGGTTGAATATCCTTATTTCTTCTCAGGTCATGATTTCGTGGTTGGTGAGTTTGAGCCTCACTTGGGACTTGATGGCTGCTCTCCACACGAGCCTGCTTCGGATCCTCTGTGGCCCTCTCTCTGGCCCTCCCCATGCACTCTGTCTCTCTTTCAAAATAAATAAATAAACATTAAAAAAAAATTTTAAAGCTAGTTTTTTTTTAAGTTTATTTATTTATTTTAAGAGAGAGAGAGTACGCTTGCATTGGGGAGGGGCTGAGAGAGGGAGAGAGAGAATCCTAAACAGACTCTGTGCTGTCAGTGTGGAGCCCAATGCAGGGCTTGAGTTCACAAACTGAGAAATCATGACAGCCAAGATCAAGAGTTGGTCTCTTAAGCAACTGAGTCACACAGGCGCCCTTGTTAATAGTTTTCTCAAACCGTGTTTGGTCTGGTTTGGTAATGCTGGTCTCATAGAATGAATTGGAGAGTATTCCCTCTTCTGCGATTTTCTGGAAGAGTTGGCATAGAATTGTTAATGATTTTTTCATTAAGTGCTTGGTAGAATTCACCAGTGCATGCCATTTAAGCCTGGAGTTTTTCTTTTTGGAATGTTTTTAAACCATAAATCCAGTTTCTTTAATAGATATTGATCCATTCAAGTTATCTTTCTTCAGTGAGCATTGGTAACTGTCTTTCAAGGAATTGGAAATATATTAGCATAAAGGTTTTCATAATACTTATTATCCCTATAATGTTTGTATATTAATACAAATGAATAGGTATTACTCTAGTGATGTCATCCTTCCTGATACTAGTAATCCATATCCTCTCTCCCTCTCTCTCTCTCTCTCTCTTTTTCCTGATTAGTCTGGCTAATCGATCTTCTTGAGGAACCAACTTTTGATTTGATTGATTTTCCTTATTGTTTTCCTGTCTTCTGTTTCATTTATTTCTCCTCTTATTTTTATTTCTGTGAGTTACTTTGGGTTTCATTTGCTTTTCCTAGTGTTTTAAGGTAGAAGCTTAAAAAATATAAATATTTTTATATTTATTTCTGTGAATTACTTTGGGTTTCATTTGCTTTTCCTAGTGTTTTAAGGTAGAAGCTTAATTTAGGAAATTCACAAATATTTGGAAATTAAACAATTTCTAAATAACCCATGGGTCAAAGGAGAATCAGGAGAGAAATTACGAAATATTTTGAACTGTGTAAGCAAAAATACAACATATAATTTGAGACTTTTCTGTTTTAATTTTACTGCTATAAAATTCTTCTGTGTAGTATTTTAAATGCATCCCACAGATTTTGATGTATTTCCATTTTTATCCAGTTCAAAATACTTTCAATTTCTTTTTTGAGTTCTTCCTTTACCATGGGTTATTTAGAAGCCTGTTATTTGATTTTGAAATATTGGAGGGAGTTTTCAGATACCTTTCTGTTACTGATTTCTATTTTCATAACATTGTGATTGGAGAATGCAATTGGCATAATTCAAATCCTTTTCTATTTACTAAGACTTGTTCTGTGGTCCTGAATATGGTCTATCTTGGTAAACTTCCTATGTATACTTAAAAGGAATGTGTATCTGTTGTTGTTGGGCAGAATGTTCTGTAAATATTAAGTCAAAGTGGTTGGAAGTGCTGTTCAAATTTTCTCTAATCTTACTAATTTTCTACTTTCTTCCTGTATCAATTATTGATAGAAGGATTTAAAAATTAGTAACTTAACAGCTTTGGATTTGTCTGTTTCTCTTGTAGTTCTGTCAGTATTTGCTTCCTGTATTTTGAAGCTAAGTTATTAGTTGCATAAATGTTTAGGATTATGTCCTCATAGTGAACTCACTTGTTTATCATTATGAAATGACCCTCATATCCCTTGTAATATTATTTGCTATAAAATCTGCTTTGTGTGATACTAACATAGCCACTCCATCCATCCATCCCTCCATCTGTCTTATCTTCAATTTTCTTTTGAGCACGATTAGCATGATATGTTTTCCTGTCTTTTTACTTTTAACAACATTTGTATCTATATTTAGAGTACATTTTTTGTAGGCAACATATAATCGGGCATTTTTTTTTTTCTAATTCAATTGGTATAGTATATAGGTAGTTTACATTTTATGTGATTATTATGGTTGTGTTCAGGAATCTCCATCTTAATTTTTTTATTTCTCCCATTTGTTTATTATTTGTCATTCCTCTTTTTTCATCTTATTTTGGATTAGTTGAGTTGTGTTTTTTAGGTTTTTTTAGATTTTTTTTAAGTTTCCATTTTATTCCTTTGTTAGCTTGTGAGGCATACCTTATTTGTTTGTTTGCTTTAAGATTTATCATGTGTTTTTTTTTAACTCATCTCAGTCTATCTTCAATTTATATTTTATGACTTCATGTATAGTATGAGAGCATTCCAATAATACATTTCCATTTCCCCTCCTCTGCCTTTGGGTTCTTGTTATATATTTTACTTCTGTATATTTTGCCACAATACTTTATTGTTATTTTTGCTTTAAATAGTCTATTGTCTTTAAAAATTTTATTTGAAGGGGCACCTGGGTGGCTCAGTCGGTTAAGCATCCAACTCTTGATTTCGGCTCAGGTCATGATCTCACAGTTCGTGAGTTTGAGCCCTGTGTCCAGCTCTGCACTGGCAGCTCAGAGCCTGCTTGGGATTCTCTCTCTCTCTCTCTCTCTCTCTCTCTCTGCCCCTTCCCCCACTTGTGCACACACTCAAAATAAATAAAGTTTAAAAATATTGAAATAAAAATTGTTTTAAAAAGAAAAGGTGTATATGTATTTACTGACATCTGCTCTTATTCCTTTGTGTTGATCTAGATTTTATTTGGTACTTCTCCTGGAGGACTTTTTTTTTTTTCTTTTACTTTTTAATTTACATCCAAGTTAGTTAGCATATAGTGCAATAGTGATTTCAGGAGTAGAATCCAGTGATTCATTCCCTACATGTAACACCCAGTGCTCATCCCAGCAAGTATCCTCCTCAATGCCCCTTGCCCATTTAGCCCATCCCCCCTCCCAGGACCCCTCCAGCAACCCTCAGTTTGTTCTCTATATTTAAGAGTCTCTTGTGATTTGTCCCCCTCCCTATTTTTATATTGTTTTTGTTTCCCTTCCCTTATGTTCATCTGTTTCGTATCTTAACTTCCACAAATGAGTGAAGTCATATGATATTTGTCTTTTTCTGACTAATGTAGCTCAGCATAATACACTCTAGTTCCATCCATGTTGCAAATGGCAAGATTTCATTCTTTTTGATCGCCCAGTAATACTCCCTTGTATATATATACACATCTTCTTTATCCATTCATTTGTCGATGGACATTTGGGCTCTCTTTCCATACCTTGGCTATTGTTGATAGTGCTGGTATAAACATTGGGGTGCATGTGCCCCTTCGAAACGGCACATCTGTATCCTTTGGATAAATACCTAGCAGTGCATTTGCTGTGTCATAGGGTAGTTCTGTTTTTAATTTTTTGAGGGACTGGTATTTTTGCGTGGAGGACTTTTTAAAACATTTTTTGTGGTGTAGGTCTGCTCACGATGAAGAAGTATTTTTTAGGGGTGCTTGGGTGGTTCAGTCGGTTAAGTGCCCAACTCTTGGTTTTGGCTTAGTTCATGATCTCATGGCTTCGTGGGTTCGAGCCCCTCATTGGGCTCTGTGCTGGCAGTGTGGAGGTTGCTTAGGATTTTCTCTCTCTCTCTCTCTCTCTCTCTGTCTGTCTCTCTCTCTCTCTCTGTCTCTCTCTCTGCCCTTCCCCACTCGTGCTGTCTCTGTCTCTCTCAAATAAATAAACTAGAAAAAATTTTAAGGAAGAAGTATTTTTTAATTTTTGTATGTTTGGAAGGCTTTATTTTGCCTTCATTTTTGAAAGAAATTTCTCAGATAGAATTTTAGGTTGATGATTTTCCTTTTAGTACTTTTAAGATGTTGCTTCAGTGACTTCTGGCATGTGTTATTTTCAAAGAGAAGTCTGCTGTGATCTTTGTTCCTCTTTACATAATGTCTTTTTTAAATCTGGCTGCTTTTACAGTTTTCTCTTTCTCATTGGTTTTAAGCAGTTTGATGATTATTTTAATTTTGTTGTAGTTTTCTTCAAGTTTCTTTTGCTTGGAGTTTGTTCTGGTTCTTGGATGTACAAGTTTATAGATTTAATCAGATTTGGAAAAATTTTGGCCATTATTCAGGTTTTTCCTGTCTTCCCCTTCCTCCTGACAAATCCCATTACTTGTATGCTAGATTGCTTGATGTTATTCCTCTTCTGCAATTTTTCTAGAAGAGTTGTCATTGAATCGTTAGGATTTTTCATTAAATGCTTGGTAAAATTCACCAGTGAATGCCATTTGAAACTGGAGTTTTTCCTTGTTGGAAGGCTTTAAACTATAAATTCAATTTCTTTAACAGACATCGATCTGTTCACATTATCTGTTTCATGTTCAGTGAGCTTTGGTAGCTTATGTCTTTCAGTGATGAGAAGATAATGTATATCGGTATAAAGGTATGTTTGTAAAGATATGTTTTCTGTGTCAGATTTTTTATCATTTTTTTAAGTTGTATTTATTTAGGTAATCTCTACATCCAACATGGGGCTCAAACTCATGACCCCAAGATCAAGAGTCGCTTGCTCTTCTGACTGAGCCAGCCAAGTGTCCCATGTGTCAGATTTTTAAAAGATATAATGGGTTTGTCTTAAATGAAACTTACCTTACTGTTATTAATATTATGCCTGTTTAGACTATTCCAGATCTTTTGTTATCATCATTTAAGGTCATCACTGGGACTGTCAGTGACTTTACTGGACCATAATAACAGCATCTATTCTGAACACGTTCAATTTTTCCGGCACCATCTGTATGACTTCTAGCTGCTGTCAGGATATTTGCCTCTAATACCCCAGCTTCTAAGCACTTCCTCTTTCGTGAGTTAGACAGCAGGAGAATTGTGGTTATGGACTGATGAGTCTGTTAGTTTGAGGTCTTAAGAGGAATTGAAGACTTAGGCCAACTGTAATTTTGTAGCCCTGAGACACATTTTGCTTCCATGGTCACTTCTGTCTTTGCTGGAGATTGCTAGAAGTGTGACTTCTATGAAAATACCCTATGTGTTGAACTTTCAAATCTCTTTTGGAAGAATAAGAAATACACTGTGTCTTTGATAACTATAACAGATAAACGCACACACTATCTAAACGCACTATCTTCTAGATAGATTATGGCTGTTAAAAAATTTACCAGCTTTTATTTTGCCGAATTTTCTTGAACTCTTGTTATGTATTACTTACAGTGTATTTTATTTGCTTGTTTATTTAAGTTTATTTCTTTTTGAGAGAGTGCTCATGTGCGTGCCCACAAGTTGACACCGTTTACCGACTGAGCCACCCAGGCGCCTCCAAGTGTCTTTTTGTTAATAAAAATCTTTCCATTGTCATCTTTCCATTTTCAAAAGGGCACCAGTGCAGCATTGTCAGAACAGGTGCGGGGTATCTAATAAAGTATTCTTTAAAAGAAACATGAAAGACAAAAATTACAATTTCCTTTGTCCCTGCAAGGTCACTGTTCCACCCATAACCACCCTTCCCTTTTTCCTCAGACTTGTAATACTGCCTTTCACCATAGAGTCATTGTTGGGAAATTTATCTAATCACCAAAGTCACCCCCATCGTTCTTATTAAGGAGGAAAAGGTTAAAAGTCCCCCGCTGTGTATAACTGGCATGTCCCTTAAAAGGCTCGTGTACAGCTAAGTCAGTCTGTGGCCGAAACGAGGCAGAAGCACACTATCTGAGCAAAAATTTGAAAACTGTCATGTTCTTCTCCCTTTCTTTTCTCGCCTCTTTTTCCTACCAACAGCCTTACTCAAAAGAGTAAAATAAAAGAGCCTCCCTAGCTCCTGCTTGGGATTTGCTGCCTCTCCCTCTCTTTTTCTGCCCTTACGTGTGTGCACTCACGCGCTCTCTCTCAAAATAAGTAAACATTAAAAAAAAAAACTCATTAAAAAAGATACTTGAACTGATAGACATGGCTATTTTTAGATTTTATTTGTTTCAGTGTGAATTGTTTAAGTTTTGCCACAGAAATATTAACATGCTTGATCTGGGGATATTGCCATAGACCCTGCTAGGGGTGTTATGTAAATGTATGGTTCTCGCAAGGATTACCTTTTCAAAATTTGGCCGATTTTGAAATATGACACCTTTCTGACTCCTGAATAAGGGATAATAGAACCGTATTTTACATTTGGTAGTTTGTGTGGAATCTCACAGAAATTCGGGATTGGGGCGTAGAATCTATTGTTCTAAGCAGTACTGTGGGTGATTTTTTTAGTATCAAAAATTTGGAAAATACAGCCTTTAGCTGCATTCCTGACTGTTTACCCACTGGTTGACGATAATCACTTCTTAGAAACTAGTTTTCCTACTTCTAGCCTCTCCTCCATTTCCTCAATTCTGTTTTCTGAATCAAAGGACCATTTTTTTGGTCTTTTCAGAAGCTACCCTCTCAAAGAGGTAGAGTTTAGGAGACCTGAGTTGTAGTTACTACTCTGCCTGCCAACAGCTGTACAGCCATGAGCACATCACATAACCTCTCTGTGCCTCAGTTTCCCTACCTGTAAATGGGAGTGTCAAACTAGGTGTCAGGTTGTACCTGTATGCTCGTATTACGCCAGTACTCAAAGAATAGCAAATATTTGTGTCTGTTAGAAAATGTTCATATTTTCTTCTTTGAGGATGATGTTAATGGTATCCACAGAGCACATCATATTTCATAGGGGTGCCAGAATTTAAGTCATATTTGAGTTTCCCCAATTGATCCCAAAATGCCTTTTGAAAATCATCTCTACGTCTAGTGTGGGGCTCAAAGTCACGACCCCAAGATCAAGAGTCACATGCTATACCGACTAAGCCAGCCAGGCACCCCCCAAAATGGCTTGAATAGTTGGGATTTTTTCTTACAAGCATTTTTTTGTTTTGAACAAAGATCCAGTCAGAATGCATTGAATGCATTTGGTTGTGTCTCCTTAGTCCTTTTTAATCTAGAACAGTCTCCCACCTTTGTTTTCATGATGTTGAGTTTTTAAAGACTAGACCCGTTGTCTTGCAGCATGTCCACACGCACATACATGTTTTTAAGGAACAAAAATGAGTCAATCATCCTCTCTGCTTTTACCCATTATCCTGTCTCAGTCCGACACAGTTAGCTCACATTATTTCCCTCACATGAAACGCCTTTTTGGTGTTGTATCTGCTTCTTCAAGTCCTAGAATTTGACGATTTGTCAAGTAGTGGCCTAACACTTCGAGTCCTAGCTGTGTGACTGACGAGCTGTATGACTTTGGCGAAGTCATTTCCTCCCTCTGAGACTAGGTTTCCTCAACCATAAAATGAGGAGGGCAGTCACGTGCCATCAAATAGCCCACGGTTATCAAGAGGTAAGTGCTGTGGGGAAGTACGTCCTGAAGGGGTTCAGGAGCACTGGTATGTTACTTTCGGCTGGTGTGTATCATGGATGAAATTGAACTTGAGGGGAACTGTCCTGTAGCCTAAATGAAATAACGTCTGTTGAAAGTTCTGAACAGAAGTTTCCTGTAAGGGTAGCGTGTTTAGCAAACGAAAAGGAGACAGGTTGTTGGGTGGTAGGAGGGCTGTTCCGGGATGCTGATGTATAATCATGACAGTATTTTAAAGAACGTTTCAGAACTTCGGCTGCCCTGATGGCACTGCGTGAAATGTTTTAAATTGATACTACTCTCGGTCGCTTTCTTGAGCGGGGATAATTATGGATCTGACTTTCCTCTCTTTTGTTTTTACAGCTGTATTATCAAGTCCTAAATTTTGGAATGATAGTTTCCTCGGCACTAATGATCTGGAAGGGGTTAATGGTCATAACCGGAAGTGAAAGTCCGATCGTAGTGGTGCTCAGGTAACAACTTCTTTTCACGGCATAGGGTTGCACGGCATTACTTGAGAGAAAAATGGACTGACTGAATAACCGTTGTATTATTGTTCTAGAAACTACATTTTCCCAGAAGAGGGCCTGAAAGAAAGTTAGTTCCTATTTTTCAACTGAGAAATGCACAGCCCTGTTAGGCACTTACCATTCAGACCCCAAAGGGCTCATGACTTTTCTATAAAACAATTACTCTGTTGTGAGTTTTCTTTTGGGCACATCTCTTAAGAAAGTGTTTCAATGTACTGTGTTTTCCTGAAATTCTTCTGTCTTGGTACGCTCTTCATTCTGATAAGTCAAGACTGATACTTAGTTGTTAGTTTACTAGATTATGTATCCTCTCCACGAATTACGAGTTTTTCTGCTGTGGCACTCAGTGTCAGTACAGAAGCATCACTGATTATTTCCGTGTTTCCTGCTGACCTTTAAATATCACTTCTAAATAGACTTCAGGATTTTGAAGATACCAATGCTGTCTCTTAAAGTGACAGATAGTACTGATTTTTTTTCCACCGTTCCTCCTTCTCTACCCTCGTATTCATACTCTAGTGCTTTAAAAAAAAAAAAAAAACTAATTTAGTAACTAACTCCTTCTGGGAGAATTACCACTTGGTTGTTGAATTGAATCATTATAGTTCTGTCTTACTTGGGGTTTAATTATGTAAGCTGTTTTCAAGTCTTTTCTGGAGATAATGGTGTGTTAATATGAAATAAATCACTAATGTGTAAATTCTAGGTACTAGTACATTACTGTTAACAAGATCAATTTGATTCCTTCATTGTCATATTAGGATATATGAATTTCAGGGGCGCCTGGGCGGCTCAGTCAGTTAAGTGTCCGACTTTGGCTCAGGTCATGATCTTGCGGTCCGTGAGTTTGAGCCCCACATTGGGCTCTGTGCTGATAGCTCAGAGCCTGGAGCCTGCTTCGGATTCTGTGCCTCCTTCTCTCCCTGCACTTCCCCCACTTGCTCTCTCTCTCTCTCTCTCTCTCTCTCTCCCAAAAATAAATAAACATTAAAGAAAACTTTAAAAGAAAGAAAAGGATGTACAAATTTCAGCAACAAGTGGTTCCAGCACCAGGGCGCTGGGTCTCCACTGTCTCACTCTTACCTTACTTGCTCTTACGCATACCTTTGTTCTGTGTTTCTTAACAGTCACACGGAACTGTAATTCTAGAGATCCAAAGGCATGGATTTTATTAGCTGGGAAAGCATTTAATGTACTAGTCTGGGAGTATAGAGACTTCGCCCCAAGTTCCCAGACAGTTTTAGACTCAGTGGAGAGCTTCAGTTTCAAACACTGACAGGAGAAACCACACTAATTGGCGCTGTGGGGAAAAGATGTAGAGAGAGAGCCCGGGGAGGCTTCTTTTCGAGAGTCTTCTGGGATTCTTTCGTATTGAGTTCCCTTCAGTGGAGCTGCTTAAGGACAGTCTCATGACCCTTAAAATGGAGATGTTGGATGAACAGGGGATTCAACTAAGGCCCTGCTCGACACAGTGGTGGTCCTGCAGCTAGAAAATTTGTAATATCATTTGGGGCTTAATATTATTATTTTTTTTTTAACGTTTATTTATTTTTGAGACAGAGAGAGACAGAGCATGAACGGGGGAGGGGCAGAGAGAGACGGAGACACAGAATCGGAAACAGGCTCCAGGCTCCGAGCCATCAGCCCAGAGCCCGACGCGGGGCTCGAACTAACGGACCGCGAGATCGTGACCTGGCTGAAGTCGGACGCTTAACCGACTGCGCCACCCAGGCGCCCCTCATTTGGGGCTTAAAAGTGGCATTGGGATAAGTTATTTTGCAGCGAGGTTTATTTATATACTAAGCTTTTCCGATTACCAGTGTGAAATAAGGAAAGGAAATTAAAAGAGACCAGGTCCTATTGGAAGAGAATTTGATCAAGGCTGGAAGGAACAGTCACTAGAGAAAGGTCATGTATGTGATTGGGTGGCCAAGTAAAAGCAGGTGGCCCAGGTTTCATGTAACTTCGAGGAATATAATTTTTACGTGGAACCAAATATGCCTCAAAGGACTCAGGCTAACCGAGAACCCGCCTTTAAGACTTTTGTGAAGTCATTGGGGATAAAGACAAATAACTTTTCTTTGTTAATAATTTTTTATTTATTTTTTAAATTCCAATATAATTAACACGCAGTGTTATGTTAGTTTCAGGTGAAGACAAATACTTTCATTAACTGAGTTTCAGGGAACTTTCAAAACTTTTTTTCCCCTTTAATAGAGCTGAAGTCCATTTTAAAATATTTCAGTGGTTTATATATAACTTTTTATAAAGTTTATGATTGATGTATTAAATTTTTTTTAATGTTTATTTCTGAGACAGAGAGAGACAGAGCACAAGTGGGGGAGGGGCAGAGAGAGGGGGTGACACAGAATCCAAAGCAGGCTCCAGGCTCTGGGTTGTCAGCACAGAGCCCGACGCGGGGCTCGAACCCACGAGCTGTGAGATCATGACCTGAGCCGAAGTCTAGATTTCTAGATTTTTCTCTCTGATATCTAGACTTGTTTTCACCCTACCCTGGACATCTCCATCTGAATGTTGACCAGGCACTTGAAACTCCACGTAATAAAAGTAAAATTCATCTCCTTTCCCACACACCTGTTCTTCTTCCCCCTGTTTCTGTGACCGTCACTGCCATCTGCTCCATTGCCATTGTTGAAAACCCCGGAGTCATCCTTGCACACCCTTTTCTGTCATATCCGATTGGCCATCAAATTTGTTGTTTTCCCTCTCTCTTCTACTCTTTTATAATTGTCTCCCCTGCTGTTGTTCTATTTCAGGCCCTCAGCATTTCCTGCCTGGGCTGTTGTGGTGACCTTTAAAAATATGCTTTTATAATCAGAAAAAGTTAACATATTTTCATTGTATGAAACATTGAAAACACAAAGAATCTAGATGACGTGAAGTCACCGTAGTTTGGGATATAATGAATATTACCATTTTAGTCTCTTTTTTCATGTATATTACTTCCTACATAATTGAAGTAATTCTGTATGTGCATCCTTTTCTTTATTTGTCCCCTTGTGATTCTCCCGTGTCCATATTTTTTTTTTTTTAATTTTTTTTTCAACGTTTATTTATTTTTGGGACCGAGAGAGACAGAGCATGAACGGGGGAGGGGCAGAGAGAATGGGAGACACAGAATCGGAAACAGGCTCCAGGCTCTGAGCCATCAGCCCAGAGCCCGACGCGGGGCTCAAACTCACGGACCGCGAGATCGTGACCTGGCTGAAGTCAGATGCTCAACCGACTGCGCCACCCAGGCGCCCCTCCCGTGTCCATATTTTTAGTAACACTTTTAATGGTTGCCAAGTAATAGTTTGGACGACTGGTCTCCCAGTCTACCTTCTGGTCTTTTCTAGTTTACTCATTATTTCAGTAAATATTTGAATGTCCTGGGGCGCCTGGATGGCTCAGTTGGTTAGGCATCCGACTTCGGCTCAGGTTATGATCTCACCATTCGTGGGTTCGAGCCCTGCATCAGGCTCTGTGCTGACAGCTCAGAGCCTGCAGCCTGCTTCCGATTCTGTGTCTCCCTTTCTCTAACCCTCCCCCACTCACATTCTGTCTCTTTGTCTCTCTCTCAAAAATAAACATTAAAAAAATTAATATTTAAATATCCTTTACTCTGTAGCTTCTGAAGTGATGTTTCTTTTTTTTTTTAATTTTTTTTTAATGTTTATTTATTTTTGAGACAGAGAGAGACAGAGCATGAGCAGGGAAGGGGCAGAGAGAGAGGGAGACACAGAATCAGAAGCAGGCTCCAGGCGCCGAGCTGTCAGCACAGAGCCCGACGCGGGGCTCGAACTCACGAACTGTGAGATCATGACCTGAGCCGAAGTCGGCCGCTTAACCGACTGAGCCACCCAGGTGCCCCAGAAGTGACGTTTCTTAAATGCAGTATGATTATAATACTCCCTAAAATTCTAGTGTGGTTCAGAGGCAGTTTAGCACAGTGAGAGTAGATTCTGTTGGACTCCCTGTTCAAATCTCCTCTTTATAATTTTTTTGGCTGATAACTTTCTACTTTTCTTAGCCTCAATCTCTTTATCTATAAAGTTGGGGTAATAATAATATCTAAATCAGGGGCGCCTGGGTGGCTCCATCGGTTGAGCATACAGCTTTGGCTCAGGTCATGATCTCACAGTTCGTGGGTTCAAGACCACATTGGGCTCTGTGCTGACAGCTCAGAGCCTGGAGCCTGCTTCAGATTCTGTGTCTCCCTCTCTCTTTGCCCCTCCCCCACTCATTCTCTCTCTCTCTCTCTCTCTCTCAAAAAAAAATAAGTGTTAAAAAATTTAATAAAAAATATCTACATCATAGAGTTGTTCTGAAGATTATTTAAAAGAAACAGAATAGCACTTTGTATACAGTAAATGCTCAATAAAAATGAACTATTAAACCATAGCAACTCAGCTTTATTCTGTTTTATTTATATAATTTTCAAGCAAGGTTTTATTTGAACAAAGGATGTCACTGATTTTAAAAAGCAATCAGTAAAACCTTGAAACTACATGTCTAGAATACTTTCTCTAACGTTTTCACCAAACACCTGTCCTGTCTTCTGCCTGAACATCTGAAAAAGGGAACACTCATAAGGTTCCCCTGAGGAACCTTAACAAAAGTGTTGAGAATAAACATGTCCCGGAAAATCCATGTACGTAGCGGTTCCCAGATTTTACTATACGTTGGAATCACCTGGGGTCTTTACAGAATACTGCTGCCTGCCTCCCATTCCCAGGGATTCTGCTTTATATTGGCCAGAGATACGACCTAGAGTGTGGAATTTTTTTAAAAGTTCCCCGGGTGATTCTAATATGCAGCAAAGTTTGGGAACCACTGCTATATTCTCTTATGAGGTCCCAGAATCTCCATAAAGACATGTTTGGACTTTGTCATTATTCTTATATTAGATTTTAATCCTTATCTATTTTTCTCTTACTAAATCTATTGTTACTGAGCACTGGAGTTCGAGTTTCAGAAAATAATACTGATGGGCTATTTCTTCATAGCAAGAAAAGGTTCGTTAATTAGTACAAATATCATAGGACCTTTGAAGAACTTGGTACAGGGTGGACCAGAGGAGAGGTGAGAAGACGCTCTAGAAGTTTGTCTTCACTAATCACCATGGCATTGAATCCTTTACTCGTTTCTGAAATTCTTAGACAAAAATCCCTGCTCTTGTTCTTGGTTTTCTTTCTTGTGTCTCTTTTTAAAATAAATAAGTGGAGAACAGAAGCATTATCTTTGTAGCTGACTGTTCTTTGACTTGATGGGCTGTTTTTCCTTCTAAATGGGTCGAAACCGTAAGGTCATCTTGGTCTATATCTTTATAAATGGCAGAAGATGACCCAGTTCTCATTTGAATATATTTTGAATAATGTTTAGCGTTTTCAGATGAGGTGGGAATAAGGGCAGTGTTTATAAAGTTCATTCTTTTATATTCCATTTGTCACTTGAAATTTTAAAAGGTTAAGGAATTAGTAACATTGCCCTTTTCAAGATTTAAGCTCCTTTGAATAGTAATGCTTGAAATGGATCTAGTTAGTAAAGGCTAAAAACTAAAGAAAGCTTTGTGTAACTCATTAGTCCTTGGAAACCATATTTTGAGAGTATACATTGATGTTGATATATTTGTTAAGGTATTGAGTATATTCCAAGGGTGGTACTTTTGATTGTTTTGTTGAGTATCTAATTTTGAAAGTAATTTTAATCTCACACTTTCTTTTTACTAACTTCTTTCCCTCATAGTGGCAGCATGGAACCTGCATTTCATAGAGGAGATCTTCTCTTTTTAACAAACCGAGTTGAAGATCCCATCCGAGTGGGAGAAATTGTTGTTTTTAGGATAGAAGGAAGAGAGATTCCTATAGTTCATCGAGTCTTGAAGATTCATGAAAAGTATGTGCAAACTATATTTTCTCTGTTTTAAAATGTTTTCATGTTTTAGTGTTTTGAGTATTTAATTTTGATGGCCTGAAGATTAAGAAGTGTAGGGAGCACCTACGTACTTCTTCCAGTCCATTTTTATGAACACCTGAAGGTTTGGTAGACATTTGGAAAACTAAGTAATTTATTAATTCATTTATCTCTCTGAAGTTTTTTCTGGAAGTTTTTCTTGGTTGCCTTTTTTTTTTTTTTTTTAATTTTTTTTTTTTTTTTTTTTCAACGTTTATTTATTTTTGGGACAGAGAGAGACAGAGCATGAATGGGGGAGGGGCAGAGAGAGAGAGGGAGACACAGAATCGGAAACAGGCTCCAGGCTCTGAGCCATCAGCCCAGAGCCTGACGCGGGGCTCGAACTCCCGGACCGAGAGATCGTGACCTGGCTGAAGTCGGACACTTAACTGACTGCGCCACCCAGGCGCCCCTTGGTTGCCTTTTACTTCACAATCAGATCCATAGCCCTGTATATCATCCCCCAGAGCACATGACATAACAGATGGTCCCAAATAGAATCTTCTTTTTTTTTTTTAATGTTTATTTTCGAGAGAGAGAGAGCACGCAAGCACAGGAGGGGCAGAGAGAGAGGACGACACAGAATCCGAAGCAGGCTCCAGACTCTGAGCTGTCAGCACAGAGCCCGACACGGGACTTGTACTCACAAACCGCGAGATCATGACCCGAGCCGAAGTCGGATGCTTAACCCACTGAGCCACCCAGGCACCCCCCCAAAATAGAATTTTCTAATGTAATTGATGAAGTAGCCCTCCTTAATCTTTTGAAAAAAAATCTTTAAGGCAATCTAATAGACAATGTCTAACAAGAATAAATTTATCAACTTTTTCAAATTCCAAAGAAACTTTCTGAAATATAATTACTCTTTTAAACATAGACCCTTCTTGCATTTCAGAATTAGAACGGGGTGGGGTGGGGGGCACCTGGGTGGCTCAGTCGGTTAAGCATTGACTTGAGCTCAGGTCATGATCTCACAGTTCGTGAGTTCAAGCCCCGCGTCTGTGCTGACAGCTCCGAGCCTGGAGCCTGCTTCAGATTTTGTGTCTTCCTCTCTGTCTGACCCTCTCCCACCCTCACTCTGTCTCTCTCTCTCTCTCTCTCTGTCTCTCAAAAATAAATAAACATTAAAATTAAAAAAAATTTTTTTTAAAGATTTAGAATTAGAAACGACATATGTAAAACCTTTAGAATCACCTGGAGGTAGAGGTGGGGCATAACAATGAGCAAAAAACTTTACCTCTCTTGGTGGGCTTCTTTATCTGTAATATTAAGAGGTTTTGGAAGATGAATTACAAGATCTGTGAGTTCTGAGCCTGTGCTTCCCTGTCCAGCTCTGTATTCCTCACCCCCTCCCTTCTAAATCTATGGTACTTCTAGCTTAGGAATCATTCAGGAGGGAAGGAAAGAAAAAAATGAAGGAAAAAGTAGGTGTCCTGGAGGACACACAGAGGACAAGTAGAATGGTGAGCAGGTGATTTAGGCTCTTGGGAATGAGGGGGAGCCCTAAAGAAATATTATCTTATTCTTACCCCACCCTCTAGGGTAATTTTTTTCTCCACTTAAAGAAGAAGGACCTGGGGCGCCTGGGTGGCACAGTCGGTTAAGCGTCCGACTTCAGTCAGGTCACGATCTCGTGGTCCGTGAGTTCGAGCCCCGCGTCGGGCTCTGGGCTGATGGCTCAGAGCCTGGAACCTGCTTCCGATTCTGTGTCTCCCTCTCTCTCTGCCCCTCCCCCGTTCATGCTCTGTCTCTCTCTGTCCCAAAAAATAAATAAATGTTGAAAAAAAAAAAAAAGAAGAAGAAGGACCTGTCAACTGTTGCTTTTCGACAATCCCCTAAACATTCTAGTTTAAGAGAATTCCTTCTTCACTGATGAAATGAAGATCTGACTGCTCTTTTTTTTCAAACTTCAGTCTGTATTTTGAAAGATTATAATTTTAAAACAGCATTCTGCTATTGACTAGAAAGGAATGACTGAATTTTTTTAGAAATTTAGTTTGGGGGCGCCTGGGTGGCTCAGTCACTTAAGCGTCCGACTTCGGCTCAGGTCGTGATCTCACGGCTCATGGGTTCAAGCCTGTGTCAGGTTCACGCTGATAGTGCAGAACCTGCTTGGGATTCTGTCTCTCTCTCTGCTCCTCCCCCTCTTGGGTTTTCTCTCTCTCAAAATAAATTTTAAAAATTAAAAAAATAACTTTAGTGTGGAATTACGAAGGTTTATTCCGTACAGGTAGTGTTTTCCAGAGTCTCAGAGTTAATTTGCGGCGTTTGTTCTTAGCGTTGCCTTTTGTAAGCAAAGCAGAACCAACTGAACTTAGCAGAGAAAATCAAATTAAACTCAGGCCCTGCTTTGGGTAGAGCAAAATTTGTCCATTTTCATATGCAGTCCCTCAAAATTGATTGAGTTTTTTTATTTTAAACAGTTCATCTTGTTTTAGGACAGGTTCATTGACAGATATTACATCAATTGCAGTCCTTAAAGTTTAAAAATAATTTTAACAGAATGCTGAATATTTTAAGGTTGGTGATTCATTTTGGATTCTGGAGATGCCTCCAAGTTGAAGTCCTGTTTAGATAACAGATCCAGCTAATATTCTGAAGCTTCCAATTTCCTTTTTTCTTTTGGGGAGACTAAAATACTGATTGTGATAATCATTTAAATATTTTTCTTAAATTTTTTTTTTTTTTTTTTTTTTTTGAGAGAGAGACAGAGCGGGAGTGACAGAGGGGCAGAAAGAGAGAGGGAGACACAGAATCCAAGGCAGGCTGTAGGCTCTGAGCTGATGGCACAGAGCCCAACGTGGGGCTCAAACTCCCGAACTGGCAGATCATGACCTGAGCCAAAGTTGGATGCTCAACCGATTGAGCCACCTGGGCACCCTGTTAATCGTTTGATTTAATAGTGTTAATACTGTTATTAAATGTGGGACCAAATGACACCAGAATGGATTGTTTGTGGTAAATGTGCCCTGAACCTTTTCAGGCTGATTTTTGTACTGTTACTCATTTCTTTCATCCCAACATTATTTTAAGAAATAAAATCCTGGGGCACCTGGGTGGTTCAGTCGGTTAAGCATCCAACTTCAGCTCAGGTCACGATCTCGTGGTCCGTGAGTTCGAGCCCCGCGTCGGGCTCTGGGCTGATGGCTCAGAGCCTGGAGCCTGCTTCCGATTCTGTGTCTCCCTCTCTCTCTGCCCCTCCCCGTTCATGCTCTGTCTCTCTCTGTCTCAAAAATAAATAAAAACGTTAAAAAAATAATAATAATAAAATAAAATAAAATCCTGAGCTTTGAGAAGGATAGAGGTGAGAATTGTTCAGCTGACCTCTTTCTTTTATCTCATTCCTCCTTCTCCACCTGCTCCTTGTGTGCTGTGCCTTTGTAAATTTGTAAATATCATATAAAGCTCTTTTTTTTCATATATTGACTCTCCGTCTTGTGAACACTCTTATTACATGTATACACACGATCCTGTATAAATTTAGGAAAGACAGCAAACAAAATCACCTGTAACCCTAGCACCCGGAGAGAATGTCAAATTTGGAGTCATCTTCTCTTTGTGTTATAAACACACATTTTCTCCCCCGTACAGCACTGGGATCTACTCTACTATCTTTTGTAATGTGATGATCTCATGAACATATGGTGGAATATACTGGTGTTACCCCGTATGCAAAGAATCCCTAAACTAAAAGACCAGCTGGCCAAGTACCGCTTAATATGTTGGTATTGGGTCCATGAATTTGAATCCGTTCTTTGTGCCCTGCGTAGTTCTTCCCTAGCCCTACCTGTTCTCGGGATGACACGAACCGCGTGCGCCGAGCTGTGTGACCGGGCAGTGGGAAAGCACACATAAGCCAGTGCGCTGCTGAGCTCAGGCAGGAACTCTTGTAAAAAACGTTAAGAAACTTCCAGTATTTAGAATAGAAGGTCGTTTGGAAAATAGCGTGTTGCGAAAAGGTGGTCGGTGGTGGTCTTTGAAGACTCCGCCACCTCCCGCGTTGACTGTGATTACTGTGTCTTAATCAAGCGAAACGAGGGGGGTTCTCACGCCTCATTCCTGCACGAGGGCTGGGAGATACGCTTGCTGAGGCAAACGGTGCCACAGCTCTTCTTTGAATACCCCTCTCTCCCCCTACTCTTCTCTTGTTTTCCATTTTCTTCCAGGTTACATGAGTCCCGAAAGAGCTAGCTCGTAATGATGGTTGTGTTTCCATGTAAAGAGGTGACACTGCTTTTAATTATCATCAGTCGACTTAATTCTCTTGAACAGTTCCTCATGTTAGCCTGTTAGTCGCCCTGAATGCTTATGTTTTTCTCACATACAAATTCCCACTCTGTCTTATTTCGTAGCGTACTCTCATGCGCATTTAGCGAGTGTAGCCTATTACAGAAGGTATAATTTGATGATGTTGAATACCGGCGTGTGGTCAGGTGTTCGGAAGGAGAAATTTTTGCAGTTGGGACGACGAGCTTTGCTTTTTCTGTGCAGAGAGATTGTTTTGCACCCCTTTGGCTTCTGGGGTCTTTTTCTTATCTAGAAAGTGATTCAGTCCCCCGCCCCAGCATCACGGTATTAGGCTGGTTGAATTCAGCCGCACACACACCAAGCTCCTCGGAGAGACAGCATGCTAACTATTCGGTCCCTGTGCTAGTGAGGGACAAGCCTCCGCGACTGTGTCTCCGGTCAGTGTTTGGGCCCGTGAGCCGTGAGGCGCTGGAGTGAGTCTTGACGGCCAGTGGGTCAGGAGCCAGCCGCCACCACTCCCATCAGGTCGAAGGGGACCCCTGCTTTTCAAGACCCCTCCAGCAGTCCCTGCGGACGGCACCTTGGACCCGGGAGCTCGGGTCTGTTTGTGTGTTTTGTTGGTAAGTTGGGTCTTTCAGAAGAGCCCGCATCTGCTGTAGCATCCCTTTCCTTTCCTGGGGAGCTTTCCCGTTCCGCCGTTCTCCTTTCCTCGAACTTGACTTTACTCCTCTGCCTCTGTGGGCTTGCTGCTGTTTTCGTGGTTGAGTGGACTCTTCCTTTCTGCGCTCCCGACTTTGACTCTTGCGACGGCCCCTCTCAGCACCTGCCTTCTTTCACTTTCCAGATTGTTTCAGACATTCTTTCGCTCACCGACTTGTCAGCTACACGTTATTTTTTTTCTCTGTATATATTTGCATTTTTTCTAACCAGAATCTCATTTTTAGCATGTCTGTTTGCACTTAACTAGTTTTGGTGTTTTGCAGCACCTTCCAATTTAGTTTCATCTGCACATTTAGTGTCTAGTAAGCTAGTTTTTGGCTTAGCGTCTAAGTGGCTATCAGTCAATAGGAGGCTGAGGCTAATTTTCTTCTTTCTAATACAGTAGTTAACTCACTTGAATTAATTTTAAGATAGTCTTTATCAAACTGTGAAATGTACTTTGCTTTCAATTAAATTTTAAAATTAGTGGCAACCTCCTGTTCTTTAGCAGAATTAAACTAATAATTCCCTGATCAAGTAAAATGCTTTTCCTATAAACCCTGACATGTAAAAGCAATGTATGTTTGTTGGAGAAAGAAATAGAAGAAAAAGGTAAGCTAAAGAAAGCCATAGATGGCCACTGCTTTTACCTTGGGTATATCACTTCAGATCTCTTTTATATCGTTTGTTTTTTTTTTTCTTTCGTTTTATTTTTTAAATGTGGAGCATTTCTGGGGCTCCCGGCTGGCTCAGTCAGTGAATCCAAGGGTCGTGAATCCAAGCCCCACATTGAGTGTGGAGCCTACTTAAAACTAAAATTAAAATTAATTAATTAATTATGGAGACTGTCTAATGTGCGCAGAAGTATACAACACTGTATAATGAACTCCCATGTACCTGTCAGCTAGTCCCAGTAATTACTAATCTGTGGTCAGTTCGGCCCCACCTACACTACCTCTTCCCACTGTCCTGCCTGTGTGACTTAAATCAGATCCTAATGTCATGTCGTGTCATATGTACATATTTTAGCAAGTGTCTATAAAGCATAAGCAATGAGCTTTTAAAAAACGTAACTACAGTCAGCATGGTTATACCCCAAAAAGGAACAACTGTATGTTTGCATCATTATGTGTCCAGTCTTTGTTCAGATTCCCAATTGTGTCATAACTTTTTTTTTTTTAGCAGTTTGTTTGACTTTTTGATTCAAATAAGGTCCTCGGTTGCAGTTGGCTTATATGCTATGGCTTTATAGTCTCTTACATTTAACCTGTAAATTCTTTCTCCTGCTTCCTTTGTCCCTCACAGCTTGTTGAAGAAAGTCGGTTATTCTGTAGTTTCCCCTACTGGTTACTGCCGATTATGTCCTGTGAGGTAGTTTAATGTGTTCCTTTGCTCTTTGTGTTTACAGAAAATTGGTGGCTTGTGTTTATTTTAATATTTTTATGAGACTATACTGTCGATGCTATTATGTAATCTTTTCTTCATGTAATAAAATTTGTATGATCTTCCAGTGTCATTAACTGTCCTTGTATAACGTCGTTCTCAATGCTTGCTTATTTCAACTCCTGAATGTTAGACCTTAGCCTGTTTCCAGTTTTTCCCTCTCGTAAACACAGTTGTGAACATCCTTTTAGCTACATAGGTAATTATTTTGATATTAGGAATGACGGTCAAATACCACGGCTCCATTGGCGATTTAGTTAACAAAAGCAGATTTGGTGCTTGCAGATGGCATGAAGGTATTTGATAATTTGGGTCTCCCGTACTCTTTTAAGGCAAAATGGACATATCAAGTTTTTGACCAAAGGAGATAATAATGCGGTTGATGACCGAGGCCTCTATAAACAAGGACAACACTGGCTGGAGAAGAAGGATGTCGTGGGGAGAGCGAGGGGGTGAGTACAGAGGGAGGCGTTTATTGAGATATCCGTGTCACATGAGACGTGGCCCTCTTTCCAGTCGTCTGATCACACACAATTGAGTGTAATGTTTTGATGCTGGTTTTACCAAATCACCCTGTGTCCTTTGAAAAAGTATTCTTAGACTACATCTACAACTTGAGGTACATTGCTCCAGAGGGGAGGAAATGGGGTCCAGTGAAAGAATATTAGTGATGAGATGATGATTGGGGTGACAGTTTTAAAAATTCATCTTTCATTTAATTTGTTCAAGAAACATTACTGGACAGCTCCCATGTACTCTGATGTCTACACTGTCTAGTCTCTGGGGGTCCAGAGCAGTGTTCATCCTGCTTCATGAAACGTATTTCTTAAGTAGTTTCTTAAGTCAGCAACTTAAAGTATCCATCTAGATTAATTTTGTCATGTTTATTTCATGCTGTTTTATTTCTAGTCTTAAAACCATTGAGGTCAACTGAAATTAAAAAGTTATATGAAGCCTGTTTATTTCAGATTTTATCAGGAGAACAGATCAGTGGAGGACAGGAATTGTAAGTTGTTGATGTGAGGACATACGGAATTGTTACTACCCTCATGTTATTAATAGTATTAACGATAACTCACATTTACCAGGGCTTACTATGTGCCAGAGACTCATTCTAAAATCTTTACAAGTATTACCTCATTTTAACCTCAGAGCAACCCTAATATTTCCATTCTACAGATGAGGAAACACAGACAAGTTAGGCTGCTTATCCAAGGCCACGCTGACGATGGGAGGCGTCTGGCCAACTCTCGAACCCACCCTCTGGACCATCCCACCAAAAGTCCTGGCATAATGCTTCTGAAGTGGATAGCTGCCGGTTCTCACTATTTAGATGACCCATGGGGCTCTGACCCCTGTCAGAACGTCCCCTCCTTCTATAGACACTGGGTTCACAGTGATTCCGCTGGAGATCAGCCACCACGCTGAGGAGTTCCCTTCCCACAGAGAACGCAGCGTGAGAGAGCTGCCTCAGCTGTAGCGTGAGAGGTGTTGGTTTGGGGCCAGAGAGATTGGAGCAGCACAAGCACTGGTGTGTTTTGTCTCTTGTAAAGCTGTTTGTGTGCATGCCTCCAGTTCGAGGGAACTCCTTTTCCTATGTTGGAGCTAAGTATACCTTTTTTTAAAAAAGATTTTATTTACTTTTAAGTAATCTCTACACCCGGGGCGCCTGGGTGGCTCAGTCGGTTAAGCGGCCGACTTCGGCTCAGGTCGTGATCTCACGGTTCGTGGGCTCGAGCCCCGCATCAGGCTCTGTGCTGACGGCTCGGAGCCTGGAGCCTGCTTCGAATTCTCTGTCTCCGTCTCTCTTTCTCTGCCCCTCCCTCACTCACACTCTCTCTCTCTCTCTCTCTCAAAAAATAAACATTTTAAAACATGCTTTAATTAATCTCTACACCAACATAGGGCTTGAACTCACAACTCTGAGATCAAGAATCGCCTGCTTCACCGACTGAACCAATCAGGTACCCCTACACATGCTTAAAGTAGGTCTTTCTGAAGAATTTTTTTAAAATCTTTATATACAGTGTTATTTCTAAAATCCCAACATTGAGGGGCACCTGGCTAGTTCGGAGATTACTTAAAAGAGATTAAAGAGATTACTTAAAAGTACAATCTTTTTTTAATTTTACTTATTTATTTTTTAAGTAGGCTCTGTGCTCAGCATGAGCCCAACACAAGGCTTGAACTCGTGACACTGAAATCCAGAGCCAGACGCTCAACTGACTGAGCCACCCAGGCTCCCCCAAAAAAGACAACCTTTAAAAAAATAAAATAAAATCCCAACATTGAAAATACGGACCTTTTTGTAGCTTTTAATTAAGAAAAGTAATAGCCTGGCAATTTCTGAACTAAATAACTTTCCACCAAGTATACACATCTGGGACACAGCAGGCGCACAGACCCTTAGCTGTACAGATTTACTTGGCGTTGATTATACTGACACCTTGACACAGTGGGCAGGGCACCGCCTTTTGTGGAAATTTGTTTATAAAACACTAAACTGATAATTCAAAGTCAGACTGTACCCAAACCTTGAGGATAACTTTTTTTCAGGTCAGTCAGTGACTGGTGCAAATGTCTTTATGCAATTAAAAAAAAAAAAAAAAAAAAAAAAAATTTTTTTTTTTTCAAATAGTTGCCCAGTAAAAAGTTGTACGCTGAGGCCTAAGGCCCTAAATAAAAAGGTAAATCACTTTTATTGAGATAGAATTCACATATATTAGAAAATAAAGTTCACCCTGTAGAAGTGCGCAGCTCAGTGGGTTTTATTATATCCACAAAGTTACACAGCCGTCACCACTGTCTAATCTCAGAGCCCGGCCACACTCCCAAAAGAAAACTCCATACTCCTCGGCAGCCAGTCCCTGTCCCCTTTCCCCGCAGCCCCTGGCAACCGCTAATCTACTTTGTGTCTCAATGCATCGCCTGTTCTGAATGTTTTATGTAAACCGAATCTTACAATATGTGGTCTTCGTTTATGTCTGGCTTCTCTCACCTAGCAGAATGTTTTCAAGCCTTATTCATGTTATAACATGTAATGAAAACAACGCATAGAAAGTGAAACTAATACTGAACCAACCAAGTATCTAGTAGGAGTGATTTCTGCCTAAATTCAGGATGTTGAAAAACACAAGAGGACCTTCGCCGTAAGAGTAGAGCAAGACAAAAGACAGGCAGAAGCTGAGCAGTGGGATGTAGTGACAATGAAGAGAGACATAAACAGAAAGGAGCAGAGTGATTTAGCTCTCGGTTCACTAAAGTCAGTTTTAAGGACGAGGCTTTTCAAATGTACTTTTTCCTTAACTCGAAACGTCATTCTGGGGTAGAAACAATGACCCTTTTAAAGTCAGCTCCCAGATAGAGACCTCCCTTTTGACAGCTGACAGAATCATTTTCTCCCGAGTGTGAGCAGCTAGTTCGTCCCTCCCCAGCACCTCTGGTCCCAGGAACCCCAGGGACATGTGTTTATCCGTCCTCTACCTCCTGGTTGTTAACCTGGCACCAGCCGCTCTTGGAGGTGGCTTTCTGGGCGGCACTTGTCTCACTTCTTTTAAACCTTCTTCTGCTTATTATCAACTCAGCCTGAGCAGAGTTTCTCTGAGCAGAGTAGGGAAACGTGCGCCTGATGTGAATTTAAGACGACCGAGAGGGGCGCCTGGGTGGCGCAGTCGGTTAAGCGTCCGACTTCAGCCAGGTCACGATCTCGCGGTCCGTGAGTTCGAGCCCCACGTCAGGCTCTGGGCTGATGGCTCGGAGCCTGGAGCCTGTTTCCGATTCTGCATCTCCCTCTCTCTCTGCCCCTCCCCCATTCATGCTCTGTCTCTATCTGTCCCAAAAATAAATTAAAAAAAAAACGTTGAAAAAAAAAAAATTTAAGACGACCGAGAATGGTAGCGTTGTGCACTTGATCTGCACCTTTGGTGCCTCTGTCCGTGGAGGGAACCAGTGAGATGAAGAATGAAATCTTTTGTTTGACTTTGGGCTGCCTGACATATTATTTGCTTCCATTGCTCCTAAAGTCCAAGTTGCTGCCATTTCACTTGTGTTGGGGCAAGGAAAAAACCAGCCTTAGGGGGGAAAGACACTTCCACGGGTAACCCATAAACAGGCTGTATGATCACTGGGAGCCGAAAGCTCTTGGAGCATGGATAATGCGTGGAGGGAACAGCAAAAGTCTTGTCTGTGAGAATGGCTGCTGATTAATCATCAGACCAGAATAAGCAGCCTGGTCCTGGTTTAGTAGAAATCACAGGTGCTTTTATCGCATTTAGTCTGCATTTGACTGTGAGGCATCTGTCTTTCCATCCTTTTTTTTTTTGTAAGCTTATTTATTTATTCTGAGAGATACAGAGACAGTGTGAGTGGAGGAGGGGCAGAGGGAGAGGGAGAGCGAGAATCCCAACCAGGTTTCGTGCTGCCAGCATAGAGCCCGACGTGGGGCCCAAGCTCACGAAAACATGAGATCGTGGCCTGAGCCGAAACCAAGTCAGATGCTTAACCGACTGAGCCACCAGGCACCCCTGTCTTCACATTCTTAAATTAGATGATTCACCCCACAGAAAGCTATTGCTTTTATGAAGATGCTATAAATGAGACAAAATAATAACAGTTAAAACATTAAAAAGAAAAAATACGTATTAAAACTATAGAAAACCTGAATCTACCCTCCTGGAACTCAGCTCTGCCATCCTGGAGGGACTGTGAATTTTCAGCTCTTAGAGGTCCCAGGGGTTGAAACTAAAGCCTGGGCCCTAGGAGGGGTATTATTTGCCTCCACATGCCAGGTCCAGGCATCTCACTAGCTAGAACTGAGTCTCTGCTACCCGAGAGTGCAGAAGCACTATCTGGGCCCCACCCTCCATAGATGCTCTGACCCCACAAATCTGGGGAAGATCCACCACGTTTTAACAGGCTATCCACGTGATTCTGACAAGGAGACCTAGGTCTTAGGAAACACCAACTTATGGAATAAGAGTTTGGGAATGGGGAGAGAGAGGGATGGGTCTGGTAATGCTGCCAGGACGGGGTGAGGACCGGAGACAGGAAGTAAGAGGAGTTCTTCAAAGGAAGTGAAGTGCACCGAAGACAGAACTTCTGCTTTTCAAGCTTGCCTTAAGGCTTCGATAGGGAGGGGTGATGTCAGAGGTCGTTGCCCATTGTGCACCTTTGGCATGGTGCACAGTCCTGAATAGTAGAAGCATCTGGACTGTTTTAAAAAGTATGCAAAGTTCAGTCTCCACCTCAGTCCAGCCTCCCTTCTCTAGGACAGGCTCTGGGTCAGTATCATGGAGCCCACCCTGGAATAAAAGTGGAGGCGGTAAAACAGGAGGAGAAAGAAGAAAGCTGTTCATTTGCTAACTGCCATCTCCCTCCACGTTGACGGCCCCTGCTGACCTTTTCTTTCTCCCCTGAATTCTTAGGAAGTTGAGTATTTTGCATCGAGGGGAGAAGTGAAGTCCTGGAGCAAATGAGGTCTCCAAGGGAAAGGGGAAAAAAGAGGCCTGGACATGCAAACATTCAGTCGGGCAGTATTTACTAGATGCCCACGACCGGTGCAAGGTGTTATGTTTGGCCTTGAGGATACACTGGGGAGCAAGACTGGCATCGTTTTTGCGCTTACAGAGCTTAGAGTCTAGTAGGAGAGACAGACGCTATACAGCTAGTTGTGTAGCTAGTTACATAATAAAAAAAAACTGGGGGGCTCAGTCTGTTAAGCGTTCGACTCTTGATGTCAGCTCAGATCATGATCACGTGGTTCATGGATTCGAGCCCCATGTTGGGCTCAGCGCTGACCGTGCAGAGCCTGCTTGAGATTCTCTCTCACTCTGCCCGCCCCCCAAATAAATAAATAAACTTTAAAAATATTGTGGTAAAGACTTCAAAGGAAATATATCAGGTCTGTGAGGTTATTTAACAGTGGTTTTACCTAGTTTTCAGGGGATAAACTTTAGGGGCGAGGGGAAAGAAAGACTAGTGAAAAAACACCAAAGGGATAGCAGCCGAGAGGTAGGTAGAGAAATAGATTTGTGGTGTGTTAGAGAAACCACGGAGGAAGGGGTTTCAGGGAAAGTTTGTGGTCCTCAAAGTCCGCTTCTGCAGACATGTGAAGGAAGATGGTTGGTGAGACTGGTCTGCTGCATATGGTGATTTGAACTGTTCTGGGAAAAGGTTCAGGATTAAGAGAGCCAGAGTACGGGTGGCGAACAAATGAGAGGGTGCTGAAATCTTCAGTACTGTAATGGAGCTCTTTTGCTCTCTTTTTGGACATTTACTATGAAGTACCTTATAACAATCTGGCTGTGTTTGCCTTGTCTCCCCAGAGATGCTGACCACTCCCTGAAGGTTATGACCACAAACCCAGCCCCTAGCACTGAGTCCGCATGTGGCCTGAGAGCCACCATGTAGAGGCCTGAGACCTTAGATCTGGTTCTGGTTCTTGGCCACAGAAGCCATGGACCTCAAGCACGAGCATCTGTTTCCTCATCTATAAAATGGTGATATTCCTAACTTCCCTGTCACATGAGTGTTGAAAGGATCTTCTAGGACAGTCTGTGCGAATGGACTTTGTGAACTGAAAAATTAGTTTTCTGTGGAAGATAATTGAGAATATTTGGTTAATGAGAATGGCTGCTTGGGGAGTTCTGTGATGATCAGTTTTTTGTTTGTTTGTTTAGATTTGTTCCTTATATTGGGATTGTGACGATCCTCATGAATGACTACCCTAAATTTAAGGTAAGAGCCTACACTGTTTGTTTCATTAAAAATGTGATCTTTTGGGGCTCCTGGGTGGCTCAGTTGGTTGAGCGTCTGACTCCTGATTTCGGCTCAGCTCATGATCCCAGAGTAGTGGGATCGAGCCCCGCGTTGGGCTCTGTGCTGAGCATAGAGCCTACTTGAGATTTTCTCTGTCTCTGTCCCTCTGCCCCTCTCCCCACTCACACTCTCTCTCTTTTTTGCTCTCTAATAAATATGTATATATGATCTTTTGTTTAATTTTGGAAAACTGTTAAATGGATTACCAGCTAGTTGGATAATTTAGTAATTTATCGTGGCCACCAAGACCCGCTTATTCATGAACTCTGAGGACCTGTAAACTTTTAAAAGCTCCTCTGACTTGTGACGTTCTGTGTTTATTTTCCAGTACGCGGTACTCTTTTTGCTGGGTTTATTTGTGCTGGTCCATCGTGAGTAAGAAGTCTGCCTTGCTGTCCCCGGAAGATGCCGTACTTTTCGTTACTGAATGTTCGGAGTAGATACTGGTCTGTGATTGGTGGAGTGGAGAACGCTCATGTCGGCGCTTCTTGGTAGCAATGGTTTGCATTAGCTTCTGTTTCCACGCCAGGGTATGTGTGGGCGGGTGCACGGGCACCATGGCGCGCTCTCGAGGGGACTCTCAATCACAGGATTTCATATGTTGTCATTGTCACACTTTCACATTTTTGTACATCAGTGAATTTTTTATATTAAAAGGTTGAGCCAAAGCCCCCAGTGTTTGTATTTTGAAGCCAAGCTTCACTTCTAAAGTGCCTACAGAGTTCTGTAAATTCATGCAGCTCTGCACGAGTCTGAACCCGCCATTCCTCCCTATGAGGTGGGAATGGCGTAGACTGAGGTGGTCGTAAGTCTTAACTTTTCAAATTTTAAATAAAAGACTTTGCATATCGAACCCCTTATCCCTGACTTGTGTTTGTCGGGAAAGCTTTGCCTTCCTCTGCCGGTTCTTAGCACCCTTGGGGAGGTACAGACTTTGATGTGAACAGTCCTTCAGCTAAGAAGGTTGTCCTGATACCAACAACTGTTTCTTGTTTGTGTGTGTGTTTTGTTTTTGTTTTTGTGGAGCAGCAATGCCCGTTGACATTCGTAGGAAATCTCTTAGCCATGAAATTGATTCTTCACTGGGGTGTGATCCAGATGGGTAGAGACGCGGTTTGTGTTGCTGGAAGGTTCAGAAAACCCTCACTGTGCTGTAAAGGCTCCTGCCCTTTTCTTCACTTGAGACTCTTCAGCCCTTTCTACACGGTGGCAGTGTGTTTCGGCATCTGGAGGAAGCCAGAGGAAGGTGCTGGAGGCCAGGCATGCTCCTTGCTTTTTAAAAACTACTTTGCCTGAACCTGTTCTCTTAAGTGCCTGGCTTCGCTTTTCTCTGATGCAGACTTCAGGGAGGCAGGGTTTTAAAGCGGTGAATGCCAGGCCCGGTTGTGTTTTTCTTCTTCTAATATGGAGGCAGTTCGGGAAATGGCTAGCGTAGGGTAAGCCAGTGTGTTTTAAGTACAAAGTACTCTTGATTCTTTTTGTTCTCTTCTTGTATTAATGTGAAACCTGAAAGTAAGCAAATTTTCTGTGTGGGGTAAATGAGCAGGTTCCATTATTTGCTCAGCTGAAGTAGGAATCAGTCCACACTTTAATGCTGATGGAATTACCATTAAAAAACAGAGACAGTTTAAAAATCAGAACAGTTAATCTTCTGAAGCTCTCCCGTATAGGGAGTAGTGCCTTCCTAAATCCATTAACTAGGCTTTAGCCTTAAGACTTTGGACGTGGGCTCTTAGTGATCTCAGCCGAGTATGAAACTTGGCAGATCCCTGCTAACAAGTGCTTCTTTGAATCTGCCCGTGAAGCTTATATTGTCCTTAGGTTTTCTCCTGCGCCACGAGAATGTGGCAGCAGTCTCCTGTGTGCAGAACGGGAGGAAATTGCCATTCACTCCACTTCTTCCCTCCTGATCGCCCGCAGAGGACGGGGGTTAACTGCTTGGCCTGATTGCCCAGGCTCCGTTTCTGTAGCGTCCTCTTGGGGACTACCCTGGAGAAGCAGTGTGCTTCGCTGCCCCTGGGGTGCCTTGTGATCCTAGCTTGCCTGAGTGTAAGCATCCTCGTACTTGTATCCTCAGCTGTCCAGATATCTTCTCCGTACACGCTTACGCAGTTAAGACCGTAATATTTTCCTCATTTGCATATTTTCACACCCAGTTTTGTTTTTGCTCCTGTGCTGGATGCTCTTGTTGGAGGCAACAGCTGAATTTGTCTGCGAAGCAATCAAATCATTCAGGAATATTTGAATTACTCTACCAGCCAAAAATAAAGATTATTCTGGGAGAGAGGTTTTATGTTATCCGTTTGTATATTGTCTAGTTTAGTGCTAACACCTAAGACTGACTTAAAGCTGGGCAATTGTATTATCAGTCAGCATAATGTGTTCTAAAAGCTCTTCGAGAATGGCTGACACACCAGAGATGTTCATTTTGGTGTTTTATGGAATTGTAAGCTCTTTGAGATTTGGCTAGGCTAGCGGGCAGTTCGGAGGGCTTGCCCGTTGTGAGTGTCGGGGATCCAAGAGCCATCAAGATCAATAAAACTTCAAGTGAGAATTTGATCTTGGGGTTGCCTCTCGGCTGTGACTCACCCAACTGTCACCAGCCCAGCGAGGAATTCTCTACAAGTTATTCGCAAATACCTGTCCTCACTTCTGGCCCATGTCTCTTTGTTCCCTCTGGATGCTTCCACTTGATTGTCCCCTCTTTAAACTTAAGCTCATAGCCATTCCTGCAAACTCCCCCTCCAGATTTCACCTTTTCTTCGCAGGAGTGGTCACATAGATTTTTCATTTTCCCACCATATTTATTAGTCACTTAAAAGCCCTACATTTACCCCTGTCATTCCACTTCTCATTGCCATCACCTGAATCCAGAAACACAGTCAGTGGTTCCCTCTGCTTGGTGACTTTATGTCTCAGTGTCCCTGCCGCGTGCCAGTCTGTGCCTGTTCAAGATTATTTCCACTTGTTAATTAATTTTAGTGCCCCGTTTAAAAAGTGTCTCTTTTTGGACCATAAATGATGTGTAAGTTTGTGGACATGGCTGCAAGTTCCCCCATCAAATTGCAGGCTCCTCTAATACAGGGGCGCTGTTTTACAGACGCTGTACTGTGCTGTCCCAGTAACATCTAGTAGCTTGTTCTAAATGTTCGGCGTAACCATGCATTGGAGCCAGAGGCGGTAACTTAGGGCAGCATTATTGTTGAGCTGTTATTCTGGGGCAGAGCATATGAATCATTAAAGTGATTTGCACTTTCCTGTTATTTAGTCAGTACATTATCTTGTTCTTGCCAGATTTGAATCTGAAAACTTTCTCTCCCCGTGGTTCCATTTAAACAGCATGTTCTCTTTCTAGAATTTTTTATGTTAATCCTGTTTTCTTCCCTTTTGTGTTCGTCCTTGGACTCTTCCTGCATTTTCTTTCTCCGCGGGAGAAGCATTGGTGTTTGTCACCTTTCTTAAGGAGTTTGAGGCTTCTCAGAGAGCCTAGGCTGAGAGTAAAGGCTCTGTGACCTTTAAGTGCATATTTTGGTCATTTGTTCTCGTGTGTTACCAAGTCCATACAACCTGTAAGGACAATGTGTAGGGCTATCTCAGCATCTGAGGGCACCCTTCTTATGACATTTATCACTGTTGAGCTTCTGGAATGATCCAGCTGATTCTAGCCAGTTAAATGGATTGTCCACCTTCCTCAAGATGCCCCTGTCTGTCAGGACGGCCTATTCAGACTATTTTCTGGCAAAGTATATCTTTGTTAGCATTCTCCCTTACTAGAACTATAAGTAATACCAGATAGACTTTTAGAAATAAACAACAAATATGAGCCTTAACACACAAGTGTTGAGTCTGGGCATAGAAGGAATTCTCTGTAACTGAGAAATGTTCATTAAAGACTAGAATATGCAGGAATTATTTTAAAAAAAAATAGTGAAGGGGGTGCCTGGATGGCTCGGTCGGTTAGGCGTCCGACTTCGGCTCAGGTCATGATCTCACAGTTCGTGGGTTCGAGCCCCACATCCAGCTCTGTGCTAACAGCCTGGAGCCTGCTTCGGATTCTGTGTCTCCCTCTCTCTCTGTCCCTCCCCTGCTGGCACTCTGTCTCACTTTGTCTCTCTGTCTCTCTGTCTCTCTCTCTCTCAAATAAACACTAAAAAAAAATTTTTTTTAATAGTGAAGACATTGCCTTCCGAGTGTCATATAGGACTTTTTCTCAGGTCTTCTACCCTTGACATTGGTCTCAGTGGATAGACATCTAGCCTTTGCTTATGCTGGTCGCTCCGCCTGGAGCGCCTGCTCACTTCTCCACCTGCTAACAGCTTTTGCACTCGGCAGACACTTACTGAGCATCTAGTCTGTGCCAGGTCTGGTCCTGCCCCTGGGGGTACAAAGTTGAGTAAGGCAGGGAACTGCTAGGAACTCCGTGCCTTAACCGGAGCCACATGTGAACAGTTTTCCCACAGGGCGCCCATAAGTGGGGTTACAGACGCGGAGGGAGCTCAGGGGAGGAGTGTGTTTCATTCTCTGCTAGTGCTTCTTGCTCGGTGCCGTCAGGACTTGATTTGAGCCCTCTTTTTTTCTTTTCTTTTTTTCTTGTTTTCCCAGCCCGCCCCTCCCCGTTGTCCACGTCCTCCTAAACAGCGCGCTCAGAGCGGTGCGTCATGTGTGTGTCCCACATCCCGACGGGTTCCTGAGAGGCGTGGAGGCAAGGCCAGCCTCTGGCTCATCCTTGTGTACCCTCTCCTCCCCGTCACAGTGCTTTGCACGTTTTAGATTTATTGATTCATAAATAAATTGTTCCAGAAGAGCATTATCAAGATACGCGTGGTACCCACCATGTGATTAGATATAACATAACTGAAGAGTCCAGGGTGGGACCAAGTGTGGGAGAGGAAAGGATGAAATGAGAGGTGGGTTAGTGCTCACAAGACCCGTCAGACATTCCGCCGTCTGCCAGAGGAGGTCCGTAGACTTGGTTCGCAACTCCTTCCGGCTCATGTAAACAGGGAGGCAGTCGTTTCTGTGCCTTATGGGATGGACATAAAATGGAACCACCAACAACGCCAAAAAACCTTGTAATGGTACACGAGGACCAAGACATCTCTCTTCTGGGACCCCACCACAAGGGCACTGGGTGATGTTCTGCAGTAATCTCTACGTTGAGTAGCCTCACGATTTCCATGTAACTGTTCCAGAGAACGTTCTGTAGTACAGGTATGGTCGGCCGCTTCCGCACAGAGCCACCTCGCCAAACACCGGCTACCCGTCTAACCAGCCAGGAGCCCCCGGCACCTTTCCTGTAGAACGGTGTTCCTTAACCTTTTAAAACTCATGGCCTCTTTTAAGAAACATAAAATCTCTTCCCTCTTCTCCATTCTGGCCAACTCCCCCCCAGGTCTGTTATATGCAACCTCCATCCTCTCCAGCAAAGAATATTTTCCCTTGCTTTTTCTCGTTTTTGTTGTAAAAACAAGACTGACTTCCTTCTCATATGCTGTTACATTATATTGAATCTGACTCTCATATACAGTTATATTACATTGAATATGTATACATATCATATGTGGAGGGAGAGAATATGATTTTTAAACTATAGGGGCGCCTGGGTGGCGCAGTCGGTTAAGCGTCCGACCTCAGCCAGGTCACGATCTCGCGGTCCGTGAGTTCGAGCCCCGCGTCGGGCTCTGGGCTGATGGCTCAGAGCCTGGAGCCTGTTTCTGATTCTGTTGTCTCCCTCTCTCTCTGCCCCTCCCCCGTTCATGCTCTGTCTCTCTCTGTCCCAAAAATAAATAAACGTTGAAAAAAAAAAAAAAATTTAAACTATAAATCCCTATTCTACGAATCTTAGGAGTTTCTGGAATGGTACCTACTCTTGGTTAAGAGTCATTTCCCTTTCCTTTAATTGGCCAGTTGATTTAGATTGATAAGCTGGATTCCAGCTTTAAATCAAGGAGTCTAGTTAAGAGAGTTCGTACTCTGGATTTGTGTCAGGCAGGCAACTAAATCCCTGGCATGAGACTTGATCCAAGTGGTCAGCCTGACGACTCATTTAAGCGAAAAAAGAGAAATCGCTCTAGCACTTGTCTCTTGGAATGGGCCAAAAGCTGAGGTCAATATGCTAGCCTTTTTAGTCTACCAGACAGCTTGCAGTGTAACAGGCATTTTGCTGACTGTGGTGTCAACACACTTTGAGAGGCTACCCAGGGACCCCTCCCTCCCCTGTAATGGGCTTCAGATGTGAGGCAGGCTCTGCTTTTCCCAGGACCCAGCTAATAAGACAGGGTACTTAGAGTCTGCCATGTGCTCGGCTAAGTGCTTTTGAATCTGTGACAGATTTTTATTTTCTCTCATTCAGTCTTCAGAATAAACTTGCATTTTACATAAGAGAAACCAGAAGTTAAGAGATCTGCCTGTTGCTGTTTTCATGTCACGCTGTTAGGGGTCATCACCCTGTCCTTGTACCTCTGTCACATCTGATGAGACCCTTTCATTTGGAATAGATCCCACGCCTACAGGGCTCGTGGGAATTCTTCAGAGGCTCTAGGCTGTCGTGTGGGCTTTGCTCAGATGAGCGAATCGCTCAGAAATAGTGAGGCGCTCTGGACCTTAAGGGGTATTTATTTCAGTTACTGAAATGTCCCCTGAAGTACATGGTGGTTCCACCCAGGTAACATGAGTGCTGGGCCTGGGGCCGCCCCCTCTCTCGGGTTTTCGGGACGTCCCTGAGCAGCAGCTGCTTTGCCCCCTTAGCCACCGTTGGGATTGCCCTCACTTTGTCAGATGGAGGGATTTTCTCTTTTTCTGAATATTGCCTTTAAAAACCACTTTGTGTTTTGGCAGTTTCGGTTTCTGCAGTATTTCCTTACTAACGGTTAGTGTTCTGATTTTCTAGCTAATCTTTATGTGCTCCCTCTGGCTGAGAACTTGTATCCTCCGTCCCTGAGTCTCCTCTCCTCTCTTAAGGATTCTGCTGTTTCCCTGATTCTACACGGCTTTCCTGAGCAGGACCTGAGATACAGCTCAGTGTGCTTCTCTTCAGCCTCCCGGCCCACACGGGCACAGATCTGTGCTCAAGAGTGTGCCACCAGTGCTCCTACAGCGTCCTTTTCTGAGCAGCTCTGGGTTTACTGTCCTTCCTTTTCACCAGACTCGTGTGTGTCCGAGTTTCTGCTTTTCCCTTCCCCCGTTGTCCTCCGCACCTTTCGCGTGTGTGAAGTGCACTCTGGTTTTCTCCATTTGTTTATTAGTTTCTGTGTGACTGACTCGCTTTGTCCTTGCGTTAACCCATCTATAAAACAGGCGTCATACCGGTCTTTGCTACGTCAAAATAGTGTCGGTGATCAAAGGAACGTGCGTGTAAGTACCTTTGGAAAACAACAACAGAGAAGATGCAGTTGTGAAAAGATGTAACTTGTAATTGATCCTAATTTAATGAAAATATAGCAAAGAGTAATACATGTGTCCTTTGTTCAAAGCCATCTCTGATTAAAAACCATGGTGCAGTTTAAATGTTTCGTCGGCATTGGTTATAAGAGGATTTGCCGTGTATCGTTCACCCCTCAATCATCTTTTGGATTGTCCTATGAATCTTCTCTGCGCCTTCGGATATCCTTGAATGTTGTAGAAACCTGGGAAGGGCCAAGTGTGAGCACTGAAGAGCTTCTCCACGAGCCTCCAGATGATTCACTGTCCGTCTTCCCAGTGGGATGGCGGCCCTTAGACTTCCCTTGCCGTCACAGTAGACTTGGGGAACAGGCAGCGGGCACTCGAGGTCCTCGTTCTAAACTCAGAGCCTAGCACACTCACTGGGGCATCGAGCTTGGAATTGTGGTCTTGGGCAAGCCACCCTCTCTGCTTGCCTAGTGCTGCTCATCCCTGGGACAGTGTTTTATGGCTGGCGGTGGGGCTGCTACCCTGCTTCTTTCTGCAGGGTTCTCAGGCCCCCGTGCTTGCCGTGCTAGCCTGACAGATAAAATGATCTCCCCGGTGGCACCTGGGGACAGTCTTGGAGCTGTGGACCCATGCTGTGACAGAGGAGGCTTGTCTGGAGTGTAAACGAACCTGTCGGAGCAGAACCCACGGTCCCAGGGTCACCTTTAGAAGCGAGGGCAAACTCTAAATTCAGTGCCTGCCCCCTTTCTCCCCTGAGAAATCCAGACCAGCTTTGAGATGGTTACACTTTGATGGTAAAATGGGAGTGGGTGTGGTTTAGGGAAATAGCATCTGCCCCGCATGACTTTGGGGGCCTGACAGAGTGATCCAAGCGGACCCGAAGTCTGATTCTGGTGTGACGTCTGGGCGAGTGACTCAACCTCTGAGCCTGTTTCCAGTTATAAAATGAGAGAGAAACCTACCAAATAAGGTTCCTCGTGTGTGTTCCCACTAATTTCTACATCCGTGGGCCAGAGGAGAGGGAGGGGGTCACAGAGGGAGTTGTGATGGGAAGGTGATAAGAGCTATATCTGTACCCCACAGCTAAACAGTGACAAGAATGCAGAGAGGTGTAAATGCCAGGGTGGGGGGTGAGAAGCAAGGAGATTGGGGGAAAAGCCAGGGCCAGAAATGGAGTGTCCCTGTCCTGTATGTCATGCTCCTGGGAATTCAGCATGACAACCAGCCTCTCATACACACTTCCCCGTTTAGGATGGTGATCCATAGAGTTAGCAGCCCGTGCTGCGCTGGATACGTGTGAGATTAATAATACGAAGCAGCATTACTGAGCCACACTGGGGCGTAGGTTCTGTCACAGCCACACTGTGCAGTGTTTCAGGGAAGAGCCCAGAACCCCGGGTTGGTCTGCACTCACGCTCCCCCATCATTCACTCCTTTGGTGCTCTGTTTCTCCAATGAGACGGTAAACTCCCTTGGCAGCTGGGAATTACCCTCTGTCTCCCTACTGTGCCTACCTTGATGCTCCCGAACATTGGTGTTTAGTGAACCTTTAAGCAAAAATAAAAGTATTATTCTGGAGCACAGTGTCTTACTCATTAAGTGATGCCACTGACCCAAAAGTTCTTTCCAAGACAGGTGTGGACTTGGGAGGAGGAGAGTGCTGGCTGTGAGAGGGCCGTCTGCAGGACTGCTGCTTCCTGCCACAACGTGACTGTGCTAAGAAATGTAAAATTATTAAAAACGGGGCAACGTGGTTATTACTGTTTTACAGCCGAAGAAAGTGAGCTTCAACGAGGTCACACGGTTTGCATATGAACTCTTGGTCTGGTGCTCTTTCTACTTCCCTGACCCAGAGATCCGCTTTCGGCCGAAGTGATAGGCTGGTCGCCCCCCAAGTAGAGCGTCCGTTCCTGGGGCGAGGGGTGTTCACTATCCCCCCATCCATTGTTCTGCATTGCCCACCCCAGCACCTGCTGTGGTTTCGACATCACCTCTGGTGAGCTGGCGGTGAGAGGGCCGAGAGTAGGGTGAACACGGGTCGTATTCCCGAAGAGGGAAGGGCTGGCAGGCATTTTATGGCTCGCCTGGTGCCCGGGACTTTGCTGGGCACTGCAGCGCCAGTGTCCTCGCCCCCACTTCTACCCTTATAAATGAGAGACTCCAAGAAGTAACCACTCGTGGCCCAAAAGCCAGTGGGAGAGGCGAGGGGGCGGCCAGGGGAACGGGCTTCGCCCCGCCCCCCCTCCCCGTAGTGGGGGGTCCTCTGCGTGAAGATAGTGGGCTTGGGCGCCCGCCGCCCTGCGGACGCGGTACCCAGGCGGTGGCCGAAGCGACGGGCGCGGCGCCTCGCATCTTGCGGGGGCGGGGCGACCGCGAGCGCGCCAGGGGCGGGTTCCTCGGAGCAGGCTCCGCCCCCCCCCCAGGAGCGCGGGTTTAAAAGGAGGGAAGGCTGGGGCCCCGGCCGTAGTGGCTGCGAAGCGCGCCGGGGCGGAGGCTCGGTGAGGGCACAGCCATGACCCTGCGGGCGGGGGGCGCTCGGCTGCTAGGCGGCCTCCTCCTCTTCGCTCTGCTCGCTGCGGGCGCCGCGCCGCTCAGCTGGGATTCTCCGGAGCCCCGCAGCAGGGCCAGCAAGATCCGAGTGCACCCGCGGGGCAACCTCTGGGCCACCGGTAAGTCTTCGGGACCCGCGCAAGCGCCCTTCTCCGTGCTCTGATCCCATTTCCCTTCTCAGGCCGTTCCTCAGCCACGGACTCTGGTGTCTGTGCAGATGAGGACCCTGGAACCCGTCTAATTTAATAGATGGAAAACTTGAGACCCAGACAGTTCAGTGACTTGGCTGAGATCGCTCAGCCAGTTAAAGCAAAACTGGGGCTGGATGCTAGATCTGCCTGCCAGCCGGTGCCCCTGGCCTTAGGCAAGAGTCTACTGAATCCTCTTCTGTCCTCTGGTGTGTCTTCTCTGCCCCTGCACCTGGCAGACACTTCTTCCTTCTCCGCTTTCCTCCTTGCCCTCTCCCGGCCCCTGGAAAGCAGGCAGCACAGCTGGCAGAGTTTCCCTCCTTCCAGCTGTGCCATCCTCTCCTGTTCAGGAAAAGCGGAGGTGGGCTTTGCTACCAACCCCGGGGTGTTTGTGGCTCCTTGGTGAGGAGGAGAGGGAGGAGGAAGGTTGCCCGTGGGTCTTCCTGCCATGAGAACTGAAAGTTGGGAGAGATGGGGAACTTTCCCACTGAGATGGGATCCTCTCTCCCCACCTTCCTTGTGCCTTGGCACCTCCTTTCTAGGTCACTTCATGGGCAAGAAGAGCCTGGAAACCCCCAGCCCATTCCTCTTGGGAACAGCTCCCCACATCTCCCTGAGGGACCAGAGACGGCAGCTGAGTCACGATCTGCCCAGGATCCTCCTGCTAAAGAAAGTTCTGGGCGTGAGCCTTAGCAGCCCAGCACCTCACCCCCAGGTGAGCCAGGCTCCCACCTCAGGACCAGGAGAGACCCAGCTGCTCCTGGTTCCAGCCCGGGGCTTAGGGTGTGACTTCTCCCCAAGGTATGATGGGCCCCAGAAAGCCAGGGATTCCAGGCTCTCCCCATGATCCAGAGTTCAAAGGGAGAAGACTTTGAAGAAAGGAAGCTGACCTTCCCAGTAGGGAAGAAGTTCCCCCTCACCGAGTCCTCAGTCTAAAGTCACAGCCTAGGATTAGCCAGCCTCTTGCAGCAGGACGTGCCCCCCACCCCCAGGCCTGCCCCACCCCAGCTGTCCACGTTTGCCGTGCCTCGGGGATACTTACGGCTACAGTTGGGACCCTGAGGCCCAGAGAGGAGGAGAGTCAGCATCCAAGACGGAGTCCAGACCTTGTTCGCCCTGACCAGTGCTCTTCCCAGTCACTCGTCTGCCTCAGTGACCCTCAGTGCAGGGTTTCTCAACCTCAGGACTCTTGACATCCTGGGCTGCATAATTCTTTGTTGTGGGGGCTGTCTTGTGCATTGTAGGAAGTTTGTAGTATCCCTTGTCTCTATCCACTAGAGCATCCTCCCCTGCTCAGTTGTGACAACAGAAAAACAGGTTTTTCCAGACATTGCCAGAGGCCTTCTTGTGAGGGGGTCGGGGGAGGGAGCCAGATTACCTTTGGTCATAAACCACTGACCTATGAGATCCAAGACCCCAAAGTAGAGCCAGGCCAGCTTTGGTCTCTGGCCTGGTGGAAGGGCAGCTCTTCATTCCCTGCTCCTGAGGCGGTCCCCACCCCACACAACCTTCCCGGTACTTTGTTACTGTGGGCAGAAGGCAGTGTAATGTGGTAGAATGTGGGTTCTGGGGACAGCGTGCTAGGCTCCTAACCTAACTAGTAGCTGTGTGACCTTAAAAATGTCACTTAACCCCTCTAAGCCTCATCTTCCTCATTTATAAAATGGGATTGATAGCGCCCATCTCATATTAAACAAGACCTTTTGTGTCACATGCTCAGCATGAACTCTGGCACATAGAAAGCACTTCGTAAACAGGAGCTATCAGCAGTACCTGTTACAGACTCACCTTCATACCTCCACTGTGCCCAGCATATAGTGCACACTTTTTGAAGGAAGGGAGGGGGCATTCCCTAGAGAAGGTCTAACCCCAGCCCCAGTCAGCATGCCTGGTCCTCCTCATGCACAGAATTGCCAGCCCCTGGGGACCTCAGATGTAAGGGCCAGGAGCTTGGGCTGGCTGAGTCTGAACGGAGATGATGTCACCTCTGGCTGGGGCTGTTGGTCTCGAAGGCCTAAAGCATGCAGACCAACTAGCAAGTCTCAGAGGAAGCAGTACCTAGCACTAGAGGATGGGGCTTCAGAAGTGAGGTCTGGGGCAGAGCTGAGGGCGGGGGAGGGAAAACGTTGACACTGGCCCAGGGCCAGGCACGCACATGGACTTCACTTCTGTGATCTCCTTGACTGTCATGATCACTCTGAGGTTGGGCTGTCACCCTGGGAAAACCACCACCCCGACCCCTCCCACCTCTTCTTCTGGGAGAAAGGCGCTAGGGGGAGGCTGCCTAGGCTAAGAGCCTGCCCCTGCCTGCCTCTGTGGACGCCTAGCACTTAGGAATGGCAGGACGCCCCTGTCATTTCCCCGCTCCGCCCAGGTCAGTTCTTCTGTGTGTTCCCCTTCGGTACAGGAGGCTGCTGGTGCGAGCGGTGCAGAAGTGACACCATTAATGAGGAAGATACGACGACGTGGCTTGGACCGTGCCCTCCCAGGGGAGGAGCTGAACGGGACCCTGGCAGTGGCCCCATCTGGACGTAAAACCTGGCCTCAAATCTCTGTGACTCCATTAGTGTGATTTCTGGTTGTGTCGCCAGGAATATTGCCAATGCAGACACAAATTACGTCCCTGCTGTGTTTCTTGCTTCCCTGTTGAAGTTGTGAATAAAACCCAGCTCTTTATGAAGCATGTCTGATCCTCTCCTTCCAGCTATGTTTGAGGGCATGGGAGGGAAAGGGGGGCCGCAAGACTGGAGGACAGGATGCTCAGTAAGATGGAGCTGGCTCCAAAAAGCCAAGAAAACTTCACGACACCAGCCTCCTGAGGACTCCTAAGTCAGTCGCTCATTCAGCAAGCAGGTACTCAGGGCCTGTTCTATATGCCTGGTCCTGTGCCAGGCGCTGGGTTCTTACTCACCTCTGCCACCTGCTGGCACAGGCAGGTCTCATGTTTCCTCTCCTGTAAAAGGGAGCTGCCTACACTGCAAGATGGGGTTTTGCTTACCGCATTTCATTTCATTCCCACGCCAAGCTTCGAGGGGAGTGCTCAGAACATGCAAGAGAGTGAGCCGAGCTAGGATCCAGCCCTCGCTGTCTGCTTACTCTCTTCTCTGGCCTTTGGTAGAGTTGCCAGAGGTACCAAATAAAAATAGAGGACACCCAGTTAAATTCTGATTTCATTTAAATAATAGTTTTTTCATATGAGATGTCCTAAAGACTGCATGGACATACTTATAAGAAAAAAAACTTGTTTATCTAAAATTCGAATTTCACCGGGCATCCTGTATTTTCTCTGGCCTTGACACTTTGCTCTGCAAATATCCTGTCGTAAAACGGGCGGGTATTAGGTCCCTGAGGCCCCGCCCGGAACTGACATCCTGGGAACCCCGGATTTTACGTCATTTTCCCCGGAGCTTTTGCCGGGAGAACCCCGGACCCAGCCGGTCAAGGGCACCGAGCGCTGGTGTCGGCGGTCGGACACCTCTCGGCCCCGTCCCGCTGGCGTGAGCCACGCCCCCAGCCCGAGCCGGCCGCGCCCACTTCTCGCGAGAGGTTCGCGCCTGCCCGGGAAGGTTCTCAGAGGCGGAAGTGGGGTAGCGGAAGCGGCGTTGCCATGGAGTCAGCGGAGGACTGGCTGGTGGAATCCTTGCGCTTGTAAATCCTGTGGGCCTGGGACGTGGGACCCGGGCCTGCAGCTGGCCGCGCGGGGGGACGGGTGCGGGCTGGAGCGCGTGAAGAACCCTGGAGTGGGCGGGGGGGGGGGGGCCGACACCGAGGACTCCGCCTGGAAGTCGGCTCCCGCGTCTAGGAAGCGGCACCCGCCTATGTGCGCCGTTGTGTGGGGTACTAGGAAGCGCAGTGCACTAGGAAGCGCAGTGCTTGCGGAGGAGAATTAATCACACGAGCCACCAATTATTTTGCGCCAGCCGGAGTGGATCTCTGAACAGATTATCTGTCTCTCTGCTTCCTCACATCAACCTTGGGAAGGAAGTCTGAGTACTCTGGGAATCCCATTTTATAGATGAGGACCGAGGCTCAGGGATATTGTGACTGGCCTGGGCCCAGTCACACGGGGGTTAAAATGTGCAACAAGACCTGCTCCCAGGTCTGCCTCACTCCAGAGCCTGGGTCCCTTACCCACCGGATCACACCGCCCTCTCAGAGTTGTTGAACAGCTGTAGAGTGGTGCGCACCATGTGACATTGTGTCTTTATCATGCAGGTACCAAGATTTCCATGCATTCGACCTTTCCGAAGCCACACGAGTCCTTGAATGGATTGATGACAAAGGTGATGTGCCCTACCTGGCCCTGAAGGAGATGGAATCTTCCTTCTCAGGCTGGGACTCTGAAGCTCAGCCCAGAGGGACCCAGTCCACACTTCTGGGAATCTGAGGCCTCTTCTTGGTCTCCGTCAGCGCTTATATTCCTCTTATTAAGGTCTAAGTCTCTTCCATTCCCCAGTACAAGGCTGCATACCAATGGCAGAGGAATTTGTCTTTGCTTTGGGGGATTTGCCGGAATTTCTAGATCCCAGCCATGGTCCAGGATCTTCCTAGCAGTTTGTCACAGCTCCTTCTTCTTTTTCCAGGAGTCTGTGTTGCTGGCTATGAAAGCCTGAAAAAAAATGAGATTCTTCATCTGTTATTACCTCTCAGACTTTCTGTAAAAGAAAACCAGGTAACTAGAAATATAAATGCTGAGCATGTGTGTCTCCTTTTGTTAAACCTTTAGGGAGTTCCTGTTGTCTACTAGGTATTGCCCTGGACACCAGAAAGAGAGAGGGACAAACACCGGTTCTCCCCTTCTAGTCTAATAGAGGGAGGCAAGTACCCACAGAGAGGAGTGCTACAGAATGTCTGAAATTTACGGGGGCTCCCAGAGGAAGAGGGCAGTTTAACGTCATCAAAAAGAGATCCAGGGGCACCTGGGTGGCTCAGTCAGTTGGCAGTGTGACTTCGGCTCGCGTCATGATCTCACAGTTCGTGGGTTTGGGCCCCACATCGGGCTTTGCACTGACAGCATGGAGCCTGCTTCCAATTCTGTCTCCCACTCTCCCTGCCCCTCCCCTGCTCACACATTCAAAAATAAACATGAAACCAAATTTTCTTTTTTTTTTAAATAGATCTAGAGAGCCATTAGGGTATAGAGGGTGGTGGAAGCCCTTAGAATGGTTGAGATCACCTAGGATGACTGTAGTGTCTCAGGAATAAAAGCAGAAGATGTCCAAAGATGAAACTTCAGGGAATACACGTAAGGAACGGTTAGAGGAAGACGAACCCACAGCACCTACTCAGAAGGAATAATAGTCTTCAAAGTAGGAGGGGTGTCAGAAAAGGTCAGTGTTTCAGAAGCAAAGAGAAGAGAACATGTGAAGAAGAAAAGAGGTAGTAGCTGCCCAGGGTTGCTGTGGAATCTCTCAGACCCATCTCATAGGGCAGCCTGACCTTTGTTTCCCTGGGGGGAAGCTTCCTGCCTAGTGCTCCTGATGCCCACCCCCCCCCCCCCATCCCCACCACTCAAGCTTGAGCCGGGAGCTCGCTCACCCATCCTGAGCCTTGATGAGAGGCCTTATTTACCTCCTACCTCACCCCTGGCTTCTTTTGCTTGTGGCCACCTCCCTTCCCTCTGCTTCCGGTTGCTCACGGGGAGATAGTGGAGATAGTGGAGATAGTGGCGTCTGGTGGCCGAGAGCATGAACTTTGGTCAGACAGACTTGGGTGCAGATTCGCAGCGTAATCCCTGTGTGACCTTAGAAAAGTTGCTCAAGCGCCCTGTGCCCGAGTGTTGTCATTTTCGAATCGGAGTGATTACAAGAACCTACGTGACGGGGTGGTTGTAAGAATTCAATGTGATGATGTAGAAAAAACACTAAACACAGTGCCTGACACGGCGAACACTGGACAATTGGTGGCTGTTGCATTTTTATCGTTAGAAGAACCGGGGCGCCTGGGTGGCTCTGGTGGCTAAGGTGCCCCACTGGCTCAGGTCACAATCTCACGCTTTGTGGGTTTGAGCCCTGAGTTGGACTGCCAGCACAGAGCCTGCTTGGGATTCTCTCTCTCTTTACCTCTCTTTCTCTCTCTCTCTCTCTCTCTCTCTCTCTCTGTCCGTACCCCCCCCCCCCCCCCCCCCCCAGAGTTCATCTGAAACGTTCCTTGGGAAAGCAGGCTCTCTGACCAGCCACCCCTTTGCATTTCAGGGCTTATTCCCAGAAAGAGATTTCAAGGTACGCCACGGAGGATTTTCAGACACGTCTGTCTTTGATCTGAAGCACGTGCTGGACACAAGGTATGGTCAGCTCCGTGACCCAGCCCTTCCATTTGGGGTGGAGCGGCTAGAAATGTCCGGGGCGTCCTGCCTCTTGATCGCCACCTCTGCCCCTACCCTCTCAGCACACAGGCGCGCCCACACATCCGGATTCACAATATTAAAAAACCATTGTTCTGGTACCTTCATGTCCCTCGCAGACCTGGGGACGAATGTTCCCCACAGAGCACCAGAGCTGTTCCAGGGACTGCAGTTTGTCAAAGAGCTGGTGCTGGGTAGCAGGGACTAATAGCCCCAGTCGGCGGGGGCAGAGAGTCTCTGGGTCAGGGCTGCGTGTTCCGGCTCCGTGCTGGTGTTCTGTGAGGACCCACCAGGCCACGTAGAAGCCTGGGCTCAGTCCCGTGACTCCCGTGAGCTCTGGGGCTGTCCCTCATCTGTTACATGGGGGTGACTGGTCTTGCTGACCCCTTCCTGCAGGAAGCTCTCCCGGTGTGGGGAATGTAGGGATCCCAAGCTGAGGGTGCGTGTGGGGGGTGGGGAGGTAGGCGGGGGAGCGCCCCACCGTCTGGACTGATACTTCCTATCTGGTTTGAATAGGTTGCTGGTAACCAGTGGTCTTCCAGGTTGTCACCTGCATGTGTGGAAGGTGACAGAGGACAGTGGTGAGTGAATTTGACGTGGTGGGGGCTGGGCTGATACTCCTACACCCCTGCCCCGAATGTAAGCCAGTTAAGAAGAGCCTCAGGGGAGCCTGGGCGGTTCAGTCGGTTGAGCACCCAACTTCGGCCCATGATCTCACAGTTCGTGAGTTTGAGCCCCGCGTCAGGCTCTGTGCTGACAGCGCGCCTCAGGTCCTCCATCCGCCTCTCTCTGCCCCTGCCCCGCTTGCGTTCTATCAAAAATAAATGCTAAAAAAGAAAAAAAGCATTCTCGGAGCCAGGCGGGAATGAAAATGCAGTATCTACTTGGTCACGGGCAAAGATGCATTAGCTACCAGAGTCCGGCTTACAGCTCCAAATGGAGCTTCCTGTAGCTCGCTCCAGGAACTGAGTTGGCCGACCCAGTCGGGAGCAGAGCACCTAGTGAAGCGGCGCCTCTCCCCCCGGCAGGGGCGGCTGCGAGGGCAGAGCTGGGGTCGCTCAGGTGAGCTCGCCTCTTGCAGGAGGTGGCGGCGGGGGCAAAGAGGTCCCCTTTCTTCGTGGCCATGGAAACTTAAGGAGCGAGCAGGAGGCGAGGCGGGGCTGACCGGTCTCCCTCTTAGGTCACTCTGCTCCCTGGCGGCAACAGGAAAAGGAGCTGGGAGTGCTGATCCCGTTCCCTCACGCGGAATAGGGCTCCTTCCGGCAGTGGGTCTGCGGGTTCCCATCCGGGAGGCGCCAAGAGCTTGCAGCCCTGATCCAGCCCCTTCCATCCTTCCACCGTCGGCCAGAATGGAGACGAGCCTCGGGGGCTCAGGACCACTGTTGGAACCGGCCCTTTGCTTGTGTGACCCTCTGTCCCCGGCCCCACGCCGCCTCGCTTAGACGCTTCCCAGAAACTGGCTGGCAGCTGTCGGCTTCTCCCCAAGTTTCACTGGTACAGAACGGCCGCTCTTGTGCTCATTTGCTTTTCGAAGTTGCTGACTCAGAGGGCTTTTCCCTCGTTGTTTGTCACTTGTCACTTGTCTAATGTTGTAGCTGCCAGTTTGTATCGTTTCCTTGTACCTATGATGATTTTTTTACAATTTTATTGAAATTCACACATTGTAAGTGGACGGTTCTGTGATTTGTAGTACATTTAAGAGCTGTGCAGCCATCACTATAAATCAGTTTTAGGACATTTTCATAACCCCAGTAACATCTCTTGTGCCGTTTACTGCTAATCCCCATGCCCACACCTGCCCCAGGCAACCACTAACCTACTTCCTGTCTCTATAGTTGGTTCGCCTTTTCTGAACATGTCCTGTCAGTGGAATCGTACAGTATGCAGTCTGTTGTATGTGGCCTCTTTCGCTTCTCACAGTGCTTTGAGGTCTTCTGTGTCACACCTGGTGGCACCTGGTGCCCCAGACACTGTCAGGACGAACGGCAGTGATACATTGTGAATCAGTGGTTCCTTTTTGTGGCCGATTAGTATTCCACTGCGTGGATCTATTCTGTTGGGCCAGCCTTCACCAGTTGATGGATCTGATTTTTGGCTATTATGAAGAATGCCGCCAAGAACATTCATCTACGGGTCTCCGTGTGGACATAAGTTTTCATTTCCCTTGGATAGACAGGAGTGGAATTGCTGGGTCAGGTGGTAAATTTATGTTTGATTTTTTAAAGAAACTTCCAAAGTGTTTTCCAAAATGGCTTCATTGTTTACATTCCCCTCAACAGTGTGTGAGGGTTTCTATTTTTCCATGTCCTCATTAACATTTGTTTTTGTCTTTTTTGTTAAAGCCATCCTATTGAGCGTGAAATTGTTTCTGCTTGTGGCTTTCATTTACATCTTTTTTTTTTTTTAATTTCTTTAACGTTTATTTATTTTTGAGACAGAGAGAGACAGAGCATTAACGGGGGGAGGGTCAGAGAGAGAGGGAGACACAGAATCCAAAACAAGCTCCAGGCTCTGAGCTGTCAGCACAGAGCCCGACATGGGGCTTGAACTCACGGACTGTGAGATCATGACCCGAGCTCAAGTCGGACGCCCAACTGACGGAGCCACCCAGGTGCCCCTCATTTACATCTTTTTAATGACTAATAATATTGAGCATCTTTTCATGGGCTTATCAGCCATTCATATATCTTCTTTGGTGAAATGCCTATTCAGATCTTCATGAGGCAGTTTTGTTGTTTTTTTCCCCCACCCCCAGCAGGCTGAGATGGCATGCTGTCCCAGGCCCTTTGATGTCCTGGTTTCGCTGTACGTTTAATAGATACTTGCTCAAATTAACCAATAATCTGTACAAGGTGACAGTAATATTAATAAGCGTATTATACTCCAGGCACTGTACCAAGTACTTTCCATGCATGATATCATTATATTCTCAGAAGTCTGAGAACAGAGTCTGTCCCAGAGAAGCTAACTTGTTGAAAGTTACAAAGATAGTAACACGACCTGGTCATGGGTCTAGTCTAACTTCAGGGTCTGCTCAGAACCATGTCAGGGTCTAAGTATAGTTAGATGATAATAATTGATCTCAGTACAGGTGTACGGGCTCTGAAAAAAAGTGGTAGGGTACTTACTGAGCAGCAATGTGGTCCTTGCCTCCATTTTGCTTTGAGCTGGTTCCTGGAGGCAGATTTGTCAATGAAAGGGAACATTTACGGGGGTACCAGCTGCCTCAGTTTGTGGAGTCTGTGACTCTTGATCTTGGGGCGATGAGTTTGAGCCCCACGTTGAGCGTAGAGATCACTTTGAAAAAAAGAAAGAAAGAAAGGGGCACCTGGGTGGCTCAGTCGGTTAAGCGTCCAACTCTTGGTTTCAGCTCAGGTCATGATCTCACGGTTTATGAGTTTCAGCCCCATGTCAAGCTCTGTGCTGGCAGCACGGAGCCTGCTTGGGATTCTCTGTCTCCCTCTCTCTCTCTCTGCCCCTATCACATCTCTCACTCTCAGAATAAACTTTTTAAAGGGGAACAGTTATGATAATTACTGTTACTATTATTTGTAGCAGTAGCTAACATCTCCTCATTCAGTCAACAATTCCTCTTTGTGCTCTTTGGATGTGTCCAGCTGGGGATACAACAGCAAAGCAAAAACATAGATGCTTCTTCTTTTCTTGGTGCTCATATTTGGTCACATATTTTGCCCAGTTTTTGATTTACTTTTTTGTCTTCATTGAGTTGTAAGAGTCCTCTGTACGTCCCACATACAAATTACTCGCCCAGTACGTGTTTTGCTAATATTTTCCCCCAGTCTGTAGCTTGTTTTTTCACGTTCTTAAGAGTGTTTTGGGGGCGCCTGGGTGGCGCAGTCGGTTAAGCGTCCGACTTCAGCCAGGTCACGATCTCGCGGTCCGGGAGTTCGAGCCCCACGTCAGGCTCTGGGCTGATGGCTCAGAGCCTGGAGCCTGTTTCCGATTCTGTGTCTCCCTCTCTCTCTGCCCCTCCCCCGTTCATGCTCTGTCTCTCTCTGTCCCAAAAATAAATAAACGTTGAAAAAAAAAAAAAAACTAAGTGTTTTGAAGCATAAGAGGTCTACATTTTAATGAGGTCCAGTTGGTCAGTGTTTTCTCTTAAGGACTGTACTCTCAGGGTCCTATTTAGGAAATCTTTACCTAACCCACAGATTGTCCCCTCTGCTTTGTTTTATTTTTCTCCCAGAGTTTGTTTTAGCACCAGCATTTAAGCCTGTGATCTCTTTAGTGTTCCCTTTTGTGTATGGCTTGAAGTAACAGTCGAAGTTCATCTTTTTGCGTGGAAATATCCAGTTGTCTCTTCCCTGTTTGTCAAAAAGCCTCACCTTTCTCCGCTGATTTGTCTTGATGCCTGTGTTGAAAGTTGCTTAACCATAAATACGAGGATTTATTTCTGGACTCTCAGTTCTGTTCCACTGATCTTTCTGTCTGTCCATAATTATGCCAGTAACTTTTAGTTGTTTCTTTATCTTTGCCTAAAAATAGGCCATGTGGGGTGGCAGTTGTTTAGAGACGAGTGGGAGAGGAGTCTCACCGTGTGGAGGCACCTGTTTGGGACCAGGTACCAAATAGGACCTAAAGCCCCAGGCCCAGGAGAGCTACTAGCCGAAGGGGGCTTGCTTTGACATTCATGTGGGAATGGGAAATCAGATCAAGACTTACCTTCCCCTAGATATTAGAGCAGAACATTCCAGAGCCTAGGGAAGATTGGCCAGCTGTTTGCCTAGAAGCCTAAAAGCGTAGCATTACCTAGGTGAATGTTCCAAGGTCCAGGTTTTGACCCCCAGCTTTGTTGTCTCAAAAACTTGATATTGTTACCACGTCCTAAACTAATCTGTTTATAGAGGCAGACGTACTCAGCAGACTCAAAAGACTGCCATGAGTATCCCTAAACATGGAATATTCCAGGTCCTTATTCTTTGCCTATAGAAGATGGAATGTAATCAAAGACTGCGTGCTAAATGAAACCGTAACAAGAGGAATCAGCTGAGAAGTTTCCAGATTGTGTTTTTGCAAGTTGTCTTAGGCAGAAAGTATAAAACTTGAGAAGGCTCTGCTGGCCAGGCCTCACTGCCGTCCGTGCCCCTGGTGAGCGCCCGAGGCCTCTTTTTTCACTAGGGCTGGGGAAACCATTGAGCTGGATGAATACATTTCGAAAGGTCTCAGCTGAATTTCACCTGCTGTATCCACTCTGAAGTTCAATATTCAGTCTGGCGTGGCCCCTCCTGCCCTGGACAGACCCCAGTGTTTTCTTTGTTCCCATGGCTAGACAGCCCCCTCTCAGGGACACCACCGTCCTTTAGATCACCGTTCATCCATTTGCTCAGTGTTGCAGGTGAGGGCGCCATTCTGACTCCTTAGGAGTGTGCCTACCTCTACTCTGACCTACTCTGTGTTGGGTTAATCCTCAGCCACAGCCTTCTTTTATTGCCAAGTTCTTAGAGGTGCCTCACTGTGTCTTTTGCTTTGATTTTCTAGTCATTTCTCTTTTCCGTTTGGGGCTGGTTTGCTAAATGTGGTGTGGATTCCCTGGAGGAGAGCATTTTACCACTGACTAGAGAGAGGAGGAGGAGGAGGCCTGCACTTCTTTCTGAATAACTATAAAGTGATTCTCCAGTCAGGAGGCTCCGAAGCCTTGTTTCCCACCCCATCTTTGAAATAGGTCTCTGACGGCTCTCCCGTGGCCGCCTCCTCTCCCCCATCAGAGGACAGATCACATCTGAGCAGCAGGTCCTGGGGAATCTGTTCCAGGCTCCTCAGAGGGTGTGGAAAGGGAAGAGGGGCTCACACGTGGCCCAGGAGAGTCAGGCAGGCTCTCCTGGGTCTGGTTTGAATCCCATCCCCACCGGTGCTCCCCAGAGACCAACGCTGGTCCTGAGGCTCAGCTGTTGTGTCTGCTCCGAGCCTGCGTAGCTCCTGTGGAAGGAGCGATTACGTTCAATAAGTCTGGGGCAAGGCCACCCGGAGCCCGTGGGCTTGAGGAGCAACACGCAAGGGCCGTCTGCATTCTAGCCCGGCCCAGACACGGCCGTGCACCCCTGGGATGGGAACGCTCTCAGGGGGACTCGCTGCCATGTGCTCGCTTGACAAGCCACGTCAGCGTTCCTTCTTACCCGTTCCTTCCTCATGCTGGCTTTTACCTAGCCTGCGGAATTTAAAGAATAGATGGGTCTCCGTTTTCTTCAGAGAATGCGGAGACCAAATAATGAGCCTGTCTTGGAGCAAGAAAAAAAGTGGAAAATCTGCGTCCCCCATTAAGTAGTGTGTGCAGCAAACTCCTTGTTCTCAGCCGAGTCCAAAATGGCTGCCATTAAGAGAAGCAGCAACCGTAGCAGGTGGCGGTGAGAACCAAGCAGGCTGAGACAAACACAACTGAAATTTCCTTCAACTTGAGGTCCGGCGACTCTTCTGTTCACAACGTCGTGGGCCTTCCCGCCCCGTCTATGTCTGAAGACGACATCTGTGTTGTAACCGTTACTTGTTGGGCTTCAGCAGATCGCTGGAGGTCGTGGAACATGCGTCTGAAGAAATACTATTAGTTCGTGACCTCTGTACCGTTATTTTCACCTACGATGTAAATGACATCATCAGGGTGCTCTCTGCTTTCTTCTGTCTTTATTTGTTCTTTGCAAAACTATAAAAAGCCCCAACTGCTCTTGGGGTTCTGAGGTGGCTACTATGGTTCATTATCTCCCCTCTGCAGAACCGTGTGTAGGACAAATTGGAAAGAGACGGAAGCACTGGTGACCGTTTCAGAAATGGGAGCGGAACACAGTGCTCATGTCTCACATCCTCCCTTGCCACCTGTCAGCTCCCTTTCTCTTCCTTGACCTCCTAAAGGCACGAGGGAAGACTGCTGGCCGGCCCTCACTTTGTGAGGTCTGGAGACTTCCTCACCGTCCCGGGCTTCAGCCTCTCCTCCTTTCCCCCCAGACGTCATTCAGGCTGTCAGCACCATTGCCGTGCAGGAGGAGGAGGGGAGTCTCTGGCCTAGGGTGGCCATCTTCTCTTCGATGGCCCCCGGAGTCCTGCACGGGGCGAGGCTCCGCGGTCTGAAGGTTGTGGATCTGGAAACTCAGAAGACCACGTACTCCTCAGGTACCGCAGCAGCTCGGCCCTCGCCGGCCTCTCCTGGCGGCCTCCCTCAGCCGTGTGAAGAACAGAGTTCAGCCGCGTGTGCCAGGTGCCGGGGATACCAGGTGGAGGCGAGGCGGGCCCTGGCCTCGAGGGGCTCCCGCACCGGGGCTGGAGGAGGCAGGCCCGGGACCGGCACCGACCCAGCTGGGCGGAGCGTGGCGAGGTGCCTGGGGCCAGAGGGAAGCTTCCGGAGGAAGGGGCCCCTGCCCGGCCGGACTCCTGTGACTCCAGCAGCTTTTCTGTGTCACCGTGTGTCTTCCAGGGGTCGGCGACAGTGAGGAGCTGAGCAGCCTGCAGGTCCTGGACGCAGACACCTTTGCCTTCTGCTGTGCCTCGGGCCGGCTGGGGCTCGTTGACATCCGCCAGAAGTGGGCGCCGTCAGAGAATGCCGGCCCCGGCCCCGGGGCCGCTGCAAGGAGGTGGTGTGCTGAAGTTGGGGGCCGACGCCGGGGCCCTGGGCCCAGCATTGCCAGCCTTGGCTCAGACGGGCAGCTCTGTCTCCTTGATCCCCGGGATCTCTGCCACCCTGTGAGCTCGGGGCGGTGCCCCGTGTCCGCACCGAGCCCCGCCCCAGAGCTGCTGCGAGTGACCTGGGCTCCAGGCCTGGATGACTGCCTGGCCATTTCAGGTACCGCCGGGCATCCTTTCGTGTCTGTTACTTGATCCCTCTCTTCCAGAGGACCGTATGGTGCTCAGGAAGGAGCCTACAGCCCCGTAATACATCTGGCCCCGAGCTGAAAGTTCGAGGTCAGCTCTCCAGGTGCTTCTGTGGCAGGCCCTTCCCCATTCTGGCTACTAAACTTCCACATCAGTAGCAGGCCTTTCCTACCTGGGCGGGAGCTTGGAGCTGACGTTGGCCGAGAGGCCTGCAGAGAACGAGGCAGCAAGGTGGCCCCGGGACGGCTCCAGGAAGAGCTGAGGGTATGGCAAAGTGCTTCCCAGCCTGCTTGCTTTTCGAATGATAGCAGGCCACCGGGTCCGTAGGCTCCTGGGTCTGGCCTGGCAGTTTCTAGCCGGATAAGGGTGTTAGTGAGCATCTCTAAAAGTCAGTGGGAAGGATCCATTGAAGGGAGAGGTTGAGAGAATAGTCGAGAGATTAAGAAAAGATCGTTGATAATGGCAGGATCCAGAAAGAGCAGAAGGAAAGAACCGAGCTTGGTGGAGGAATTGGCTTTTTGGTAGCAAGAAGACAGTGGGCTGGAGTGAGTGTGGGTAGAGCTAAGTCATGGGGGACAGGAGGGTGCTTCTCTCTAAAGCCTTCCATATCCCTACCAAGCAGGAGGCAAGGCCATCTGCTGAGAGGGTTCACATGTGGCAGGACTGGAATTGGAGGCAAGACTCAAAAGACTCTTGAGGCCTCAGTTCCCTGGTTCCCCAGGGAATAAGAGTACCGATTTCATACAGTTCTGAGGATTAAAAGAATTCATGTCTAGGATTGGCCTCACGCCTGGCACATAATAGATGAACGACAGAAATACACCATCACATGCCCTGTGGAGCCGACACTGAGGGCAGAGGATATGTGCCCTTCGGTTGGCTTCAGGCATCTTTTCTTTTTTTAAAGTAATTTCCACTCAGTGTGGGACTCAGAGTCATGACCTTGAGATCGAAGAGTTGGATGCCATACCGACTGAGCCAGCCAGGCGCCCCTGGCCTTAAGCATCTTGTTATTTGACTTTTCATCCTATAGCCTGTTTTAGTACCACAGAGCAAACTATGAAATTACTTCAGGGGTGGGGCGCCTGGGTGGCTCAGTCGGTTAAGCAGCCGGCTCTTGGTTTCTGCTCAGGTCAGATCTCATGGTTCGTGAGTTCGAGCCCCACATTGGAGTCAGCACTGACCGTGTGGAGCCTGCTTGGGATTCTCTCTCTCCCCCTCTCTCTCTGCCCCTCCCACACACTCACGTTCTAAATAAATAAACAAACAAACAAACAAACTTTAAAAATTACTTTAGGGGTGCTTGGCTGATTCAGTCAGTAGAGCATGCGACTCTTGATCGCAGAGTCGTGAGTTCAGGCCCCACGTTGGGCATAGAGATAACTTTTTTCAAAAAAATGAAAAATTACCTTAGAGTTTCAGTGTCAATCCTCTCTTTTCTTGTTCTTCCTCAGGTTTTGATGGGACAGTCCAGGTCTATGATGCCACATCTTGGGACGGAACGGGGGGCCAAGTAGAACCTGTCTTCACTCACAGAGGTCACATCTTCCTGGAAGACAATCAGACAGATGCTGCGCCACTGGTCACTACCCACACCTGGCACCCCCACAAGCCGAGGACCTTGTTGTCGGCAGCAAGCGACGCCTCTCTGCACGTGTGGGACTGGGTGGACCACCGTGCGGCCTGCTGACTCCAGCCTCTCCCTGCCCAGGCCTCTAAGAAGAGAAGGAGCTACCGGAAAGCCAAGGTACTGCCTTAGGACTCAAGTGACCACAGGTCCCCGTTCCCAGCCCAGGGGCCTTGGGCTAATTAACCAGCTTCTCTTAGCCCCAGTTTTAGTGATAACCGCCTCCCAGGGTTGTTGGGAAAGTTAGAAGTAATGTAATGTATTAAAAAATAATTGGCAAGATGCGTGGCGCAATAAACACTTGGCAGCGACCGTTTTGCCCTCACCCCACCCCCCGTGTAGAACGGCAGTGTTTCCTCCCTGTCTGTATTCACAGTATCAGAGCGAGAACCAAAACAACAGCAAATGTTGTAAACCAGTTTTGTGAACTTTTTTACAGAACTCAAAATGTATATGGGCCAGTAAACATGAAAAAAAAAAAAAGAGTCAACCCCAGGGGCGCCTGGGTGGCTCAGTAGGTTGGGCGTCAGCTCAATGATCAGGTCACGATCTCACGGTTCGTGGGTTTGAGCCCCATGTTGGACTCTGTACCGACAGCTCAGAGCCTGGAGCCTGCTTCGGATTCTGTGTCTCTCCTCTCTCTGCCCCCCCTCTGCTTGCACTCTTTCTCCCAAAAATAAATAAAACATTTAAAAAATTAAAAAAAAATGGGAGGCAAATAGTTCTCAGGGTGCTGGGAGCCAGGGTGGGGAGACAGGCCTTGTCCCCGGTACCCCCTGCGGCCCCCGAGTTCGGGCAGAGGCTGGGACCCCACCCCCACCCCCCGGTCCACCATGGAACACAGCCTTCACCAGGGTGGCACCTTGCCAGACCAGCCCCCGCCCTCCCAGGGGAGTAGGCCCAAGGGACGTTTCTTTTTGGCAGTCCGGTCCGTAGCAGATATTAAAGTGCCGCTGCATCCCCATCACATATAATTTCTCACTGTCCCACTTGTTAAAGAATGTTCAGCCATTTTGGTTTTGAAATTAGTTGATTACTAGTCACTGTTTGGACTCTGAGTTCTTAGAAAATAGCTTTATTGACATGTAATTCGCACACCGTAGGTACAGTTCACACACCATACAATTCACCCATTGAAAGTGTACGACTGAGTGGTTTGGTATATTGTCAATTCTTAAAGATTGTGGGGAGCATCTGGGTGGCTCAGTTAAGCATATGACTTCGGCTCGGGTCATGATGTCACGGTTCGTGAGTTCAAGCCCCACGTTGGGTAAGCTTGAGCCCTGCTTCGGGTGAGCCTCCTCCTCCCTCAGTCCGCTTCTCCTCTCTGCCCCTTGCTCACTTGGGCGCTGTCGCGCGCGCGCGCGCTCTCTCTCTCTCTCTCTCTCTCTCTCTCTCTCTCTCTCAAAAAAGAAAAAGGAGAAATGATTGTGGTAAAATACGTATAACAATCTGTGGTCTTTTTTAGTTTGAAGCATACAATTGCACAGAATGAAGTACACCCACAGCATTGCACAAGCATCACCGCATCCAATTCCAGAACTTTCATCACCCCGAACAAACGGTGACCATCACGGCTCTGGTTTTCTGGCTGTGGGGAGGGCATACTTGTATTCCTCAGCTCGGGCCGCCGTAACAGAACCCCACAGACTGGGGGGCTCAAGCAGCAGAAACTCAGTACTCACAGTCTGGAGGCTGGACGTCCAAGATCCGGGTGGCGGCAACTTTCATCATGAGGCCTCTTCTCTTGGCTTGTGGGAGCCACCATCTCTGTGCTCACATGGCCTCTTTGTGTCCCTGCAGAGAGGGCTCTGGTCTCTTTCCTCTTGGAAGGACAAGAGTCCTTCAGTCCTTTCAGATTAGGGCCCCAACATTATGACCTCATTTAACTTTATTTACCTCTCCTGTTTTTTTCATGTTTATTATTTATTTTTGAGACAGCATGCACACAGGAGGGGCAGAGAGGGAGAGAAAGAATCCCAAGCAGGCTCTGCACTGTCAGCCCAGAGCCCCACGTGGGGCTCGATCTCACAAACCTTGAGATCATGACCCGAGTCAAAAACCAAGGGTCACGTGCTCACCTGATTGAGCCACCCAGGCGCCCCCTCCTTATTTATCTTTTAAAGGCTTCATCTCCAAATACAGTCACATTGGTGGTTAGGATTGCAACGTAGAAATTTGGGTTGAGGGCACAATTCAATTCATAGCACTTAGGAATTATTTTGAAGTGAGAAAAACCTAATTTTCAAATGAAATGTGTTTTTGTTTTGTTTTTTTTCAGTTTAACAGTGAAGTCGAGGGAACATTACATTTTGGAGTTTAAAATACCCAGTTTCAAGATGTGATCATTTTTACCATTTTCTGAAGTCTTCTCCTCATTTCCCCCACGCCCCCTCGAGAGCTGATTCTGTTCTCTTCTCAGCCCTGTTCAGTTATGTCACATCAGTAGTTTGAAAATGGCCAAAATGGAAATATTTAACCCCACAGAAATTGGCAAATACTGCAGCATACCACTGTCTAACCTATGTTATGTCACCAAGTAAAAGCAGAAATGAGTTATTTTAGAAAATAGTAGAGTTAATGCATGAATTGAGAAGCTGTTTTGCTGAAAAATCCTGATAAAATGCATATCAATCAGTCATCGTCCAGCCACAGGGCCAAACACCCCGAATAATTCAGTCGTGGGGATTTAGTTACGAGGCATCTGAAAGCGGCTGCGAGGGAAGGTGGGGCCCGCGACGTGAGCCACAGCAGGAAGTTACACGGAGGGTTACAGAGGGGTGGGGGGGACGGGTGACCAGAGCTGAACCGTCGGGCCTCCCAGTGGGGAGGGGAGCGCAGTAATCCTGCTGGCGGGGGCTGGAGCCACGGGGCAGGAGCGGGGACCGCCGAGGCGACCACGGGAGAATGCAGGAAGTACAGACGGGCCGAGTCCCCTGGCTCCTCTCCTTCCGCCGCCCAGCATCCTGCCTGTGCCCAGGTCCAGAGGACCAGATGTGACCGGAGCTCGTCCGTAGGGGAGCGCAGAGGGGCAGCCAGCAGGAGTCTGCACCTGCAGCATAAAGCAGAGGGGACGGAACCAGGATGGGTCTGAAGCCGGAAGGCTGGCACCACATCGAAACCTCTATGAATTAAGCAAGGAAAAGGAAAGAAAGAAAATAGGACAAAGACTGTAAAAGACTACTGTGTACAATTACATGTTAATTTGAAAATCTCAAGATACTGTTAATTTTCTTTTTTTGTGTTTATGTTTTGAGAGAGCATAAGTGGGGGAGGGGCATACAGAGGGGGAAAGAGGACCCAAAGTGGGCTCCAAGCTAACAGCGGTGAGCCCGATGTGGGGCTCGAACTCGCAAATCATGAGATCATGACCTGAGCCGAAGTCAGACTCTCGACCGACTGAGCCACCCAGGTGCCCCGATACTGTTAATTTTCTTAAAAACATAGATATTTATAAACTACTAGTTTAGTAGAAAATTTGAAATTACCCAATACTCAAGAAGGAAAAACTGGGATGCCGGGGTGGCTCAGTTGGTTAAGTGTCCGACTCTTGATCTTGGCGTAGGTCATGGTCTCACCGCTCGTGAGATCAAGCCCCACATAGGACTCTACGCTGACAGCACAGAGCCTGCTTGGGATTCTCTCTGTCCCTTTCCCACTCTGTCTTTCTCTCTCTCAATAAATAATTTTTTTTTTAAGTTTAAATAAACATTTAAAAAATAAAATGTTTTAAAAAAAAAAAACACTTCAAGGAGTAGCACCAAAAAGAATGTTGGGGGTAGGGCAATTTTGTGGGTACATTTTTTTAAACTGTATTTTTTAAAAATATTTATTTCTGAGAGAGTGAGCATGAGTGGGAGAGGGGCAGAGAGAGAGGGAGAGAGAATCCGAAGCCAGCTCCAGGCTCCAACCTGTCAGCACAGAGCCTGACGCGGGGCTCAAACCCGTGGACCGTGAGATCATGACCTGAGCTGAAGTCCGAGGCTTAACTGACTAAGCCACCCAGGCGCCCCCATTATTTTAAACTTCTAAAGAACAGCAAGTTCCCATGCCATGAAGACGGTTTCATTAAAAAACAAAAAAAACTGGAGAACTAGCCGATTCCTCTTATGAAGGTGCTATAATCATATGATACCATATATAATCCTATAATACCAACACATGGCCCAGAAACCGGGTGTGCTCACAGACATGCACACACACAGACACCCTTGCTCAAGCTCGGTCATTAACACTAGACGGTGGCCCTCAACACTGTCAGCCCCAGCATGCCTTCTGTGAGTACCCCTTTTCTGCCCTGAAATAAAATTTTACAGGGAAGATGGATTACTTACAATTTCAGACCCAGTGTGAATACAAAAGAATATGTGTTTCAATACATAAATGTTCATACGTGTGTAAAATCATCGAGAACAGGACCGCTCCAAGTACGGACCAGTACAGGTGTGTGCCGTATCTGTGACTCACGCACCAAGGAGTTGAGGACGTGACTCTTTGGAATTGGCAAAAACCTTGGAAAGTTCTGAACAAAAGAATGTGCCGTTTTCCCTAATTTACTTTTTAAGTTTATTTTGAGAGAGAGGGAGTGCGCACGTACAGGGGAGGAACGGAGAGAGAGGGAGAGAGAGAGGATCCCAAGCAGGCTCCGCGCTGTGAGCACGACGCAGGGCTCGATCCCGCGAGCCGCGAGATCATGATCTGAGCTGCAATCAAGAGTCACACGCTTAACCAACCGAGCCACCCAGGTGCCCCTATTTTCCCTTGTTTTCTATAGGAGTCGAGTTTCCGGGAAATTCGGATCTATTAAAACCGTGCAAAGCTGTCCTCCCGTAGATGTAAAAAGTTAGGGTCTAGGTCCACGTAAAAAAGGCTCCCCTCCATCACCGGTTCTCCAACTTTCACATATGTCAGAAGCACCTAGAGACCTGGTTCAGGTTGCTGGGCTCCGCTCCTGGAGTTTGTGACCAGTAAGAGTACCAGCCAGGGGTTAGTGAGAGAGGCAGGCCAGCCGGGGCTACTTCACACGCATGCGCGCACAGACCTGACCTTACGGACCTGGGGGAGCTGGGCCTGGGGCCCGCGGGCAGGCAGCTGGGAAGGGAAGGTGGGTGTAGGAGGGCAGAGCCGGGACCACCTGGAGCGGGTCAGTTCTCGCTGTCTCCAGTGTTGACGACGTGGGTCTCCTGCGGGAGGAGCTGGCACCCTTCGCCACGGAGCTAAGCCCACCCGTGGCCGAGGAGTGGGAGACGCTGGAGACAGAGCGGCCGCATGCAGACCGGCGCCGGGGTGAGCTGCAAAGGCACCGGCCCCACGGCCCAGGCATCAAAGCAAAATGGCAGCCACTTAACTTCCTCCAGGTCTCATCCCACAGTGACCCTCGTGGCTCGCTCTACCTGGAAACATACAGGGAAGGGAATTCCGGGGGGATGTGGTTCTACCTGGCCGAGTCACCACATTATAAAGCCACCTCAAGTTTGGGGGTGCGGCTGGAGAATTTGCACTTCTAGGAGGTTCCCAGGTGATGCCCTTGCTGCATGTATGTGAGCCACCCCGAGTCCCTGCACGTCCAGCAGCACGTGCGTTGGTCAGGACTGTCTCAACAATCGCATTTCGTCTGCGTGGCCCCGGCCACCAAATGCCAGTTGAGCTTCCGATTTGTGGGACAACTACACGTCCTCACCTCCGGTTTCCAGAATGCTCCTGTGGGAACCTACACAGTCCCCGGGAAGGAACTCCTGGGGTTCTCTCAGCAATTCTAGGAAGATGCTCGAGAGAATCCCTAGAGGGACCTGCAGATACCCAGTCATTTCACACTGACATCAGCACAGGACCCACTCCAGCTCTGGGCAAGGAGAGCAGAGATGCAGCAGCACGGAAGGGAGAGAATGTTCGGGAACTGTTTTGGCCTCATAGAAATTCAAGAACTAAGAGAAAGACTAAGCAGCAAAACGGAGAGAAACAAAGAAATACAGCAAATGGCACTGCAGCTAAGGTGAGTAATCCAGTTCGGGACCGCTGTGGCTCCTGCGTGAGGCTGGGTCTCGGGGGAACAAGGATGCGAGTCTGGAAGGAGCCCTGGCCCGGAGCATGGACACCTGTGCAGAGAAGACAGGGGCGAGAAGGAACCGCAGCCTGAGACAGATGGACAGGGAGGGCAAGGAAAGGGAGACAGAGACAGGGCACGGTAAGGTTTGCATGAAGGCAGGAGGCATGAACGGTCCCTCCCGTGTGTCGTTGCCGTGACCGGTTATTATGAACGGGTCCGGTCAGCGGGGCTCGCAGGTGCCCGCAGCTGTGGGAGGTGGAGGTGACGCCACAGGTTCTGGTCCTCTCCACCGCGTTTACTGAGCATCGCACCGCGATGGCCGCTGGGATATGAGATACAGAGATGTGCCAACCTGGCCCCGCTGGCGGGGGACTTGGAAGGACCCACGTGTAGGCGGAAGCAGTCGTGCGTTCTGAGGGCACAGAGGGCCGAGTATCCACCCCTGCTTGGTGAGAGACCAGGTGTGATCAGGAAAGAGGATATTTGAGTTGTATCCTTCCTTCAGGCCAAGGAGACGGTGGGGTGTTCCAGGCCGAGGGAACCACGTGGGAAGAGACAGAAGTGAGAAAAGCCACAGGCCCAGCCTGGGAGGCAAAGCAAGTTGGAAAGACAACTGAGAAAATGGGCTGTGGCCAGTCAGTAACGGCCCCGCGTGCCGGGCCGGAGAGCCGAGCCCGGAGGCTTTTGAGTGAGCAGATCCGGGCGGGGACTACGCGGCTGTCTGGATGAGGGACGTAGGCCTCCTCCAGGCCAGGAGAGCAAGGATGTGTGACAGATGCCCACCTGTGCGGCAGCCCGTCTTTATATGCTCGTTCATCGTTTGTGATACGTTTCCTCTGGGAAGTATAACCAGTCAGCGGGCGGTTTAGGTTTCCTCTGCCCAGCACCACCCCGTGGACTCGGGCAGAGTGGGCGCCAGGAGGGAAGCCAGACACGAAGGACGAATGTGTGAATCTGCTTAACATGAGGGACCTGACAGGCCAATTCACGGGGACAGAAAGTAGAACTGTGGTTGCCAGGGCCTGGGGGGAGGGGAAATGGGGAGTTGGCGGTGAACGGATATACTTTGAGTTTGGGCTGATGAAAAAGTTTTGGTCTTGGATGGTGGTGATCATTGCACAGAAATGCAAATGTCTTTGATGCCCTGAATTGTACCCTTAAACATGGGAAAATGGTAAATTTAATGTTGTGTATGTTCTACTACAGTTTTTTTTTTTCAACTTGAGTTTTAAAAATTTATTTTATTTTTTGAGAGAGAGAGAGGGCACAAGTGAGCAAGGGGCAGAGAGATAGAATCCCAGAACGGGCAGAGGGAAAGAGAGAGAAAAGTGGGGCTCACCCAAAGCGGGGCTCGAACTCACCCAAAGCAGGGCTTGAACTCATGAACTGTGAGATCGCGACCTGAGCTGAAGTCAGGTGCTTGCCACCCAGGCGCCCCCCCCCAAAAAGTTTTTTGAATGTTTCTTTATTTATTTTGAGAAAGAGACACAGAGCACGAGTAGGGGAGGGGCAGAGAGGGAGGGAGACAGAGAATCCGAAGCAGCCTCCAGGCTATCAGCGCAGAGCCTGACGTGGGGCTCGAGCCCAGGAACCATGAGATCGTGACCTGATCTGAAATAAGAGTTGGACACTTAACTGACTGAGCCAGCCAGGCACCCCTGTTTTACCACAGTTTTCAAATGTGGGTGCCAGGGCCCAGTGCTTTAGAGGGCCCAGCCCCATCCAGCCCTCCTCTAGCTGTGTCCTTCTCCGTGGCCGGGAAGTCCGCATGGCCAAGGCAGTGCGCCCACAGATCCCACGTTCCTCCTCCAGGCCATCTTCCGGGAACCCGGGACCCAGAACGTCCTGTCTGAATGGCCTCTTGTCCATTCCATCCTCTCAAGGACAGGCTAGGCAGTCAGTGTGTGCACTCTGGGCCTGAGAGGTGGCCAGAGCAGCTACTGGCGGGAGCACGGACAGAGAGGAGCACGGACAGAGCAGGGCACCTGAGCACTTGCAGGGGAGGCCTCACAGCGCAGAGCGGGCGGGGCAGGGGCGGCTCCTCCCACACCGCCAGGTTCCATCCTGGGCCTTGCAGGAGTCCGCAGTTCTTTCTTTTTTTTTCTTTTAACATATTTATTTTTTGGGAGAGCACAAGCGGGGAGGGGCAGAGACAGGGGGCAGAGGATCTGAAGCAGGCTTTGCGCTGACAGGCTGACAGCAGCGAGCCTGATATGGGGCTTGAACTCCCCAACTGGGAGATCATGACCTGAGCCAAAGTCAGGCCCTCAACCAACCGAGCTACCCAGGTGCCCCAGGAGTCCCCGGTTCTAAATTCAAAGCCTGGCTTCATCGCCTCACAGCCTCCAGGATGGCTAGAATCATAAAGACAGAACAGGGATGCCTGGCTGGCTCCGTCGGTAGAGCATGCAACTCTTGAGCTCAGGATTGTGAGTTCGAGCCCCACGTTTGGGTCTAGAGATTACTTAAAAATAAAATCTTAAAAAAAAAAAAAGAACCAACTATACCCAGTTGGGGGGGGGGGGATGTGGAGCAATGAGAACCCTCATATACTGCCAGTGTCACTGAAAAACGGTGCAGCCTCTTTGGAAAGTAAGTCTCGCAATTTCTCCAAAGGTTAAACATCAAGTTACTAGAGGACCCGGCGATTCCACTCCTAATTGGAAACGCGTCCACACAAAACGTGAAAACGTGCACATGAATGTTCACGGCAACATGATTCCCAGCAGCCAAAGGTGCAACGAGCCAATGTCCACCCGCTGATGCAGGGCTAACAAAACCTGGGCTGTATCCAGACGACGGGACGGGACGCTTCCAGGCTGGACAGGGGAGTGAAGCACTCACACCTGGCCCACGTGGATGAGCCCGGAAAACACGAAGCTGAGGGAAAGAAGCCAGTCACAAAAGGCCACTTTTTGTAGGATTCCATTTATGTGAAATGTTCACGCAGGCAAATCCGCAGAGACAGAAAGTGGATGAGTGGCTGCGAGCGGACGTGGGGCGGAGGGACTGGGGGCGACTGCTAATGGATACGGGCTTTCCTGGGGTGATGAATATGTTCTAAAATTAGATAGTGGTGACACTTGCAGAATTTTCTGAATATCCTGAAAACAGCTGCATTTTAAACTTAAAAAAAACCCACACACAAATCTGATGTTCCACGTCATACTGAAGTATACTTGTTGAGGGGAGACGCTAAGAATATCAGTCTGTTAGCTTGACTTGGAACCCTCAATATTTAGACGACTGTCATGGCCTGTACTCTGGCCAGTGTCTCACAATGTCAGGGTCCGGCCCCGGGGCTGAGCTACAGTTATGTGTTTTAAATGATGGTAGGGTGTTTGGGGCATCGGACCCCAGGGTCAGGAGTTCTGCAGATGAGAACACAGGGCACAGAGAGGGGATGTGGCCTGGACAGGAGGGCGGTCATTAGTTAAAGGGACCAGCTGTCCGGAGCGGTTTTGGGAGACGGGGTCCCGCCGCTACTTCCCGCAGGTTTTGCCCCCCACCCCCATGGGCCTTCAGCACATCAGCATCTCACAGGCCTGACAGAGACGCTGTCCTTGCTAAGGGGCTGTGGCAGGGACTCTCAAGAGTCATTCTGGGCACACACAATCGTTCCCTTACGTGCCGACGTTACAGCCCAACCCCCACAGAAGCTGTGGCTCCCAGGAGTGCACATCTCGGGACTGATATGACAGGATCATCGAGACCCCCCCCCCCCCCTGTGGTGGAGGCAGACAGATCAGGGCCGCAGTCCCAGCTCTGTGCGTCTCCCCACACCTCGGAGTGGCCGAAATGGTCGACACCCTGCAATAAAGTGCTTGGCGTGGGGCCTGCCTCACCAAATACGCAGGGAACCAGGGAACAGGGGCTGGTGTTGATTCGCTCTGCCTTCCACTAGAGGACTGGCGGAGCTGTGCAGAAGGCCTGGGGAGCCGGGGTCCTGGAGAGAAGTAAAGGGAGAGGGTGTTGTTCTCTGCAAGCCGAGCAGTCAGAGCCAGTGAGTGGGTCCCGCATCCTGGGCTGAACAGAGGGGAGGCGGGGGTCACACGCACCTCAGCGGGGTTTGGTGCTTGTGGCCGTTAGAGTCTCTTGGACTCTCCGCCCTGGGGCTGAGTCTGTGGTCACTTGATGAAAACGGCTCACCCTTTGGCCATCGCACTCACAGGATTTGCTTGGAAGTCGCTTATTTAATGGGTTAATATACTTGCATCAGCTTCGGCTACTAGGATTAGTGCCCCGAAACCCAACTCCTGTGTTTCTTGCTCTCTGTGCGTGCGAATAAGAACTGGTATTTCTGCTATGCGCCTCTTCAGTTAAAATTTTGCAATGCATAATCTGATTGTCATCTATTGCAACTTTTATAATAGAGGTGAATTTCATGCATTTCCCGCTATCACTTCGTTATTTTTCTCTTGAGGGGATTTCCAAGTGAACAGCTTCCAAAAGCCACCCTGCTTGCCTGGTTCAGAAACTCTGAAGCCGTGATTATGAGCTGGAGCTGGAGGTGAGCTAAAAACTAAAGCCCCCAGAGCTTTGCTCACGCCTCGTCCCGAGGTAGGCGAAAAGGCAAATCAGAACACTCTGGAGCAAGGGAATGGATAACTAGTTTCAAATCAAAATCCAGGCACTGTAAAAAGTACATATTACGTCGGGTGCACTGGGAAACCTCTCCACGTGATAGTGAACTGGTGAAACTCAGTGCTCTAGTCTTCCACTGAGAACTATGCCAACATCACTTAGGAGAGCCATCTCACGTGTCCCAGTGCTTCACGGACTGTGAAATCCGTATGAAATATCTACAGTCTCCAGCTCAGTTTTCCCCTTGCTTTGCTAAGGGGAAAATACACGTGAGATGGCATGGTAATGGATATTACATCTGAATCTCCGTGTTCCATTCCAGAAGTTTCCAAAAGGGAATGTGGTTATTTCCAAACTCTTTTTATAATGCACAGCTATGTTCATTTTAGTATCGTGAATTTCCACCCAAGTAAAGATTTTCTCATTCAAAAGAGTAAAATGATTTAAAAGAATACATTATCAGATTTATTTCCTGGCCGTATAAAAAAAATTCTGAACTCAGATTTCTGGGATACCTCTTTGAAAACGATCTCCAAAAACAGGCTCTCCAAAGTGTCCTCAGTGGCAGCAAACTGACATCCTTCGAAGGACTTCTGGTTCCAGATAGCAGATACTGGGCAGAGACAAGTCTCACAGATAAGAGAGGTGACCGGGCCAGATAATAAACACGCTGTTCTTTCTGCCAGTGTTTATTAAGCCTTTCTTCCATGCCCGACACTACTCTGTGCTAGAACTACATCGATAGGAGGCCTTCTAAGGTGGTCTGAAGACAATTCTCAGAGGAAAACTCAATGTTTTCAGTAATGGCAACAACAGAGTTCACAGCCCGTCAGAACGGCTGCTTTTGACGGACAACACTTACTTGAATAGGTTCTTTTATGTTCGTTAGAAAAGACTCCTTACTTAATCGTATTCTATAAATCCAACGATATGAAACCGTGACATGTGTAGACTGTGCTTTGTTTTATAACTGGTGGGTTTCTGGAAGGTTGGGGGAAAATATTTTCAAGCCAAATGCACGAAGGAGAAACTAAGAGCAAGAAACCGTATTCCATTTCTTTCTAAGCACCATTTGCTGCGTGTGTCAGAGTCCCTCCAGGGGCTGTGCTCTGCTCACTCAGAGACACCCCAGATCTCCAGGACCTGTTCACCGGCACGCGGCCTCCCCTGAGGCCGGGGATGGAGCGGCGGCTCCTCCAACCCGGCCTCCTTACCGCTGCCAAGGTTAGTGGTCGTTGCTCCGGACGTACTTGCAAACGGAAAAGGCTTTCCCCATTTCATCATCCTGTTCGTGATCTCCTAGACCCAGTGTTATATTTTTAGGGCACCGCATGGGCTGTAGGGCTCGCTGGCAGCACTGCTGGCAATTTGGAGCGGTTCTACCCTGCGAGACGTCTGCTTAGGTCGAGTCCTATTAATTGCTGGTTCTATACCTCAAAGATGCCAGTCTCCTATGGCTCAACCTAACATGTCGAGAGGAAGAGTAGGTCATGGTTTAGAAAGCCAACCTGGAGCACTGACCTTTCCTCCTCCAAATGACACGACAGAGTGCTCTCCTCTTGGGTAAGAAGCACGTAGAGAAATGGAGACGGTTCGCGGGCCCCACCCTCCACAGGGAGAACCGTGGAAGACCTTGAAAAATGTGCTCAGTTAATAAATCCCCGTCTAGCTGCCCAGTGCTGAGAAGAAAGAGCTCAGCCACTACCGGCCCTGTGGCGGAGCCGGCCACCGTTAATGCCACGAGCACCGCGGGGCGGACCTCCTCTGTCCTTGAAGGGGGGTCTTGGGGACAAGAGTCTCACCCTCATATTACCAAGCTGTGGAAGTTAAGGCACAGAATCCTAACGGAGACCTATCGTGATGGTGGTACAGTCCAATTCAGAATGAGTCTCTGAATTCTCTGGAAATTAGCTTCCATTTCCATAGCGCGGATAAGCAAGCCCTGAGTAGTATTCCGTAAGCCAGCTGAGTTTTCAGTGAGAGAAACACAATGACCTCTACCGAACTGGGACCTAAATCCCTGGTCTCCCATCTCCTGTGGGGGTCGTGGTATAGAATCAAGGACCATACAGACCTTTCTTAGAACAGATTCTGTGGTGCTTCTAGATTTGATGCTTCTTAAAAGACATTTAGAGCCTCTCGCCCACATGGGTTCTCCGATGCGCGCTAAAATGCGAACTGTTGTTAAATCGCCTCCCACAGGCACCGCATTCGTAGGGCTTCTCTCCCGTGTGGGTCCTCTGGTGTATGATGAGACTTGAGCTCTGATTAAAGCTCTTCCCACATTCGCCACACTTGTAGGGCCTCTCTCCAGTGTGAATTCGCCGGTGGGTAATGAGGTTTGAGCGGTCACTGAAACTTTTGCCACACTCGAGACACTCATAGGGCTTCTCTCCTGTGTGGATCCTCTGGTGGCTGGTGAGCGTGGAACTCTTACTGAACTTCTTCCCGCACTCAGGGCACTGGTAGGGCTTTTCGCCAGTGTGCGTTCGCCAGTGCGCACTGAAGCGCGAGCTATTGGTGAAACTCTTTCCACACTCACTGCACTTGTGGGGTTTCTCTCCTGTGTGGACTCTCTGGTGCATCAGGAGGCTGGAGCTCTGGTTGAAGCTTTTCCAGCACTCTCCACATTTATAGGGCTTTTCTCCAGTGTGGGTTCTCTGGTGTGCTGTGAGGTTAGAATGATCACTGAAGCCTTTCCCACATTCGGGGCATTTGTAGGGCTTCTCCCCGGTGTGGGTTCTCTGGTGGCAGACCAGGTGTGAGCTTCGGCCAAAGCTTTTCCCACAACGGCCACACCTAAAAGGTTTCTTTTCTCCGATGTGGGCTAACCGGTGGACAGCTAGGTGGGAGCTCTGGCTGAAATTTTCCCCATATTCACAGCATGGATAGGATTTTTCTCCTACGTAGGTTCCCTGAGGACCTATGAATTTCCCTGCGTCTCTTTCTGGAGGGGAGAGTGACCCTCGTCCATCTTCTAAGGGTACCTCCCATTGCTTTTCTGCCCCATATTTGCCTTCCCAGTCTCTCCTCCAGGCAAGGTACTGGGAAACATCCACTTCGGGTCTTTCTAATAATGCCCCCGGCAGTTCTGCTTCCTCTGAAATGTTCTGGCTTGAATTCTCCTCATTCTCTGTCCTTGTTTCAAGATCTGAAAGAATGAGGTGAAACTGCAAATGTAGCGTGTTTTCTGAGCTTAGAAGAACAGAACCGATGAGAAAGCGGCCCTACCGGACAGTCGGAAACAAACTCTTGCCGGTGACACACAGAACACAGTCAGTTTGCCATTAACCAGAAACCTATCATCTGGAACAGGGCTGAACCTCGTTCAAGACAGCAGACTTCCAGATCTCACTCCCTCTCCCAGCTTCTGAACAAGAAGGTGGTGGGGAGGAAGGCTGAGGAAAGGGAGGAGGGCAGGACCCAGGCCCATTTCTTCTTCTCCCCGCCAATCAGATGCTCTGCCCCCAGGCATGGCCCCTCTTCTCCCCACCCACCTGTGCTGGCAATCGGTACTAAAAGGCTACCTTTCTCTTCCAGGCAGAGGGACGAGCCTGAGAGTGATTCTGGTCTCTCTCCGTCCCCTTCCTTGCAATTGGGAGGGAGGACTTCTTTGATGAACGAGGAGCTGGGCCCCGTGGCTCAGAAGACCAGCAGTGAAGCCTCTATCCCTGCGGGGCGAGGCTGTGGCCGTCCCCTGCTGCCTGTGGCTCCAACTGGGGTTCAGTGAGGAAGCCCACCGTGGCCACCCATCTGAGCCACACTGCCCAACGGCTCTACAGTTATAAAGCTGTCATTTGATCTCAGCGTCTTACTCTTAGGTTTCTTGGTTGGTCTGGAATCTGAGCGGGGGAAGAGCAGTACTATTTATCAGATCTCCTAAACTTCCAACAAAATGACTGAGCCCAACCAAGGAGGGAAGCTCATCTTAACCATGAGAAATTCACCCCTGCAATAAGCTAAGGCTGACTGTTGTTTAATTTGGGGTTGCCAGGGCTCACTTTTTCTATTAGTCTAGTTAAGTGATAGTTAATTATAGTTAAAACTCTGATAGAAACTTAAGAGGGAGGGGAGCCTGGCTGGCTCAGTTGGTAGAGCATGTGACTGTTTATCTTGGGGTCATTAATTCGAGCCCCACATTGGGGGTAGATGTTTACTTAATAAATAAAGAGGGCATTAAAAAAAAAGAAATGTAGAGGTGCCTGGGTGGCTCAGTCAGTTAAGCCTCCAACTTTGGCTCAGGTCACGATCTCACGGTTCATGGGTTCGAGCCCCGCCTGGGGTTCTGTGCTGACAGCTTAGAGCCTGGAGCCTGCTTCGGATTCTGTGTCTCCCTCTCTCTCTTTCTGCCCCTCCCCGGCTCGCTCCTGTCTGTCTGTCTCTGTTTCTCTCTCTCTCTCTCAAAAAGAAACATTAAAAAAGAAATTTAGGAGGGAAATCATCAACACTAAGGATTTGTTTATATCTATCTAGAAGCCACGGTAACTCAGGAGAGCAGGCTTTCCTGGCTGCCACCTGCTTTTCTGTTCTCCCACATCCTGTGGCTTCAGCACCCCTGCATAATAAACCGGGAAGGCCAAGTGAGTGGGTTCCTCTCCCAGCCCTCGCCCAGTGCTGCCTTGTCCATGTTCGGAATTCCAGATCTGACTTCCTTGTTGGTGCAATACTAGCTTTTGCTCGTTTTCATTCATGTCCCACCTGCACAGGAAGTTTTCCGGAAGTCCCGGGGATCGTCATTCCAAAGCTCTTCACTTCTCTCTGGCCTCGAGACCCCGTCTGGCTGGCGGACTGGAAGTCCTACTCGAGGAAAATCAAGAAGGGACATGGAGTTCTTATGCAATTTGCCTTCTGTTCTTATATCTGGACGTGGTGGGTGAAATGAGAATGGAAACACCTACCAGAAAGATCTGGTTTTCAGAAGAAATCGTTTAGTGAATGACTCAGGAAACGTGCCCCCTTAAGTGAGGAGTACAGGGCAAGGTGTTCATCTATCTTGACAGTAAGTACAATGATGGCGACAATGAAAAGGAACATTTGCTGAGGGCCAGCAATGTACCAGGATCCTCATAACAGCCCAGTGAGCTAGATACTCTGTCCATTTTACAGATGAGACAGTGGAGGCCTAGGTGTTTAACCAGTTTGCCCAAGAACAGAGAAGTCTTTCAGTGGCAGACTGTTGTATGTAATACGCACAGGCTATGTTAGATGGAAACAAACAACTGGAACTTTACATCACTCGGACCTCTCTTTCCTCCTATAATGGTTACTAATATTATTTCTAGGATGTTGTTACTAAAAGCAGACAGGGAGCAGGCAAGACCCTCAACGTTGTCTTTGTGAGTCACCCTGCACTACTGGCTAAGAAATCGGTCTTAACCTGAGGAGGTCACTCCAGAGTGATAGACAAGAAGCATCTCTCCCGCTTCACAGTCCCTAATGCTTCCCTCGGGCCCTCGTCTCTCCCACTGTCTGTGGCCGCTGTGGGGAGGAGAGCTTACCACTGGGATTCCCCCTCAGAGCCTGGGGGCCACGGCTCTTGGGCTCCTCTCGGGGCTTCTCTGCCAGTTCGCTACCGTCTCCCATCACACCTTCCAGCACGGCCTTCCGGTTCTCTTCGGAGCCCCCTCTATTCCGCAGGAGGCCTCCTGCCACCTCAAAGGCATCAAAGGTGCTGGCAAGGGTCCAGGGGCTCATGAGGGCGTCCATCTCACGATAGAAGGGGCAGGTGCCCGGGGCGTGCGTGCTCCTGGCTTTGCGGTAGTGGGTCTGGAGGTTTTTGAACCGGTAGCGACACTGTTCCAGGGTCCGCGGGAAGCCGCGCTCCCGCAGCCGCTCGGCCACCAGCCGGTACACCTGGCGGTTCCGATGGCAGGTGCGCAGTTTCTCGTGAATGTAGGGCTCACCGAGAATCCCCAGGAAAATTTTGGTTTCTTCGTAGCCCCAGTGCACACCTGGAGGAGAGGTACAGAGGTGAGCTGAGACGGTGCTGCTGGTTGTGCGGAGGACAGCAGGAGACCCCCCCACTCCCGCCACAGCATCTCGGTGATTTCCGGAGAAACAGTTTTCCTCTGTGATGGGACTCGATCCGACAATATGCACACGTTTATTTTTACACTCATACACATGACTCTTACATAATGGTTCTTCCTTTTTCTCGACTGCACACAAGAACAAAGGGCTGTCCCATTTGTACATAAAAATAGCCTTTCCTTGCCCTTTCCAGACGACTACAGTGTGCCCTGAATCTCCACGGCACCCCCGAAATAACCGGTCGCGGCGAGCTTTTCTCCAAACCCCGCTGACAGCGAGGGCCCTCCCAGCTTGCTCATGACAAGGACTTACCAGCCGGACTCCGAAACAGGGCTGGGATTCCAGGGCTTCCAGACACTTCTTCGACCCCCAGTTCTTCCCCCTCAGAATCCTCTGTGACGGCTCCTAAAGGCCCTTCTTCTACAGCTGCTGTTGTGTGGCCGGGGTCCGGCCCCTGCTTCTCTGCCCTGCCTTCCAACACAGCCTCAGCCAGCACTGCCTCCTCCTGTCCCCAGCGGCGCCCCTGAAGCTCTGCGTGCTCCACATCACAGGCCCTGTGCCCGAGAAGAGCCCCTGCCACCTCTGGAAGGGGGGTGGCGGCCCGTGGGCACATCAGGGCGTCCATCTCACGATAGAAGGGGCAGGTGCCCGGGGCGTGCGTGCTCCTGGCTTTGCGGTAGTGGGTCTGGAGGTTTTTGAACCGGTAGCGACACTGTTCCAGGGTCCGCGGGAAGCCGCGCTCCCGCAGCCGCTCGGCCACCAGCCGGTACACCTGGCGGTTCCGATGGCAGGTGCGCAGTTTCTCGTGTATCCAAGACTCACTGAGAATTCCCAAAAAAGTCTTGGTTTCCTCATAGCCCCAGTGCACCCCTGCCACCTTCTCATCCTCCAGGCCCTGCAACTCCAGCTCGTCCCACATCTTGGCTTTTCTCAGGACGGGCACGCGGCCAGGCTGGCCTCTCCCCCCGCCCACTGCGGAGTCGCTGGCGTTCTCCTCTCCGGGACACTGAAGATCACGCCTCTGTGGGTCCTCCTCCTGCTCCACGTGGGAGCTGACACTGGGTAGGGGGGTTGGCAAATCTGTTTGCAGAGGGAGACACACAGAAGATACAGTGGTTTGGTGACTCTCATCCCAACCACCTTATATGCCAGGGAGGGGAGATACTATTCATTTTTTTTTTAAATCTGAAGGGATTCTCGGGAAGCCTCAGTAAAAGTAGTATTCAGGCTGTGAGGGAACAGTAAGAAAAAACTCCAGGCCCAAATCTAGACCTACACATGCATGTACACCTGTCCTGAAGCAAATAAAATTCAGGCTCCCACCAGAGGCTTTACTGACCGTCTTCCTAAGATGGTCAGTAAATGTCAATACAATATTCTCTCTGGGTTCTAGAAACTCATCCTTGAGAGCACTGACTTTGGTATTAGATTATGGGTCTCTTTTCAAGCAGAATTGAGGGCTTTGAACAATATGGTCCCAAAAAGGTCTGGGGTAGTGAACACTACAGATAACGCCACGGCTAACTTTGTACAGGAAAACGGCGCTCTTACCCGGCGAGACCTCACTTGCAGATTTCTCCCAACTTCTTTCCAGGTGGTTCCTCCATCCAGGTCCTGGCTGCCTCCGCGCCGCCTGGGAGATGTACACGGCCACATCGCCGAATGTCACCAACTCCTGGGAAAACATAACACCCTGTTCAAAAGGTGCCGCCTTGGGACAAAATGCCTCCCTATACGGCCTTCATCAGAGGGCAGGTGACAAAAAAGGCTGAGGAGAAACTAAAAAGTGAGTTTTCTTTGACTTTTAAAGGCAATAAAGGACAGGGAGGGAGCGGGGGAGAGAAAGAAAAGCCAGAAAGAAGCTAACATTTACGGAACGCCAGGTGCGCTGTGTCAGAGAGTTTCACACTTGCTCAGTTATACAGTCAGTATGTGGCAGAGCCAGGATTTGAACGCAGGACTCTCTGACCCTGAGGCTTTTGTTCCCTCCACGCCCCCACAGTCCTGCACACCATGTGGGCAAGACTCGGATACGGAAAGAAGGAAGTAACTATTCCTTTTAAGGCAAACGTGCCAATCAGCATGATCTTACAATCTCGGGCTCAAGGAAAAGAACGACTTAATACCATTCCTCACCTTCCAGACGGAGGGGGTGTTCAGCAACATTTTTCTGGCTGGTGAAATTCTGGAGCCTAATCTACAAAGTTACGGAGAACCCCCTCCACCACCGCTGGGTAAAATTCTCTTGGCATTTCTGCTGAGCAAAAGAGTTGGCGGCAAAGGGCCCCCACTTGGATAGTGAAAGGCGTCCTAAGTAAGAGAAAGATCTGGCTCACCTGGGGGCTGTGCATCATCCCCTGCTCACTGCCGCCCTCCTCCACAGAAAGACCCAGAGTTCCAGGACCAGGCGGGCCTGTGGGGAAGAGAAAGGAGCCGTGAGGAGACCACGTTTCTCAACTCCTCCTGAGGACGGGCCCAACTTAGTTCTGAAACAGAAGAGTCTTCCCCCTTCTCTTGGTGTCTGCTCTGTCCCAGCAAAGAAAGTTGGTGAAAAACCAAAGTGAGGAGAGTTCCCAATTTTCCCCTTCCATATCCATCCAGGTTACTGATGCAGTTTCATGATTTTCTTCTTCAGTTCTGATAACACATCTGCCTCATCCAAATTGGTCTGGGACACATGTACCTGTCCTGAGAATTTCTGTGCTTGGATTTGACCCCACCTTGCGCTTTCTCCACCAGCCAGACCTAAAATCTGTGCCCAACCTACTGGGACAGTAACCTCACTCACACAAGGAGAGGTACCACAGGCTCCGCTGGGTACTTTTACAAAACATGCCAACCAAGGCCCTTCCTCCCTTCGGAGGTACCTGCTGAGGATCCCCCAAGCCTCACTTCACCTGCCCCATCCTCCCACCTTCGGCACTCTGAGGGAACTTACCCACCCTCTCCCCAGACTGCTGCTTCTTACCGGTCCTGTGCAAGGCTGGGAGTTCCTCTTCGGGACTGTGATGCCACTGTTCTTCCGGTTCCGGCTGTGAGTTCTTCACCACTGCCTGTGACAGACACATGAATCCTGTCTGTGCTTGCTTGAGATGGATGTCTTGGGAAGCTAGTACTGATCCTAAGCGTTCCTTCTCCTCTGAGCATACCTCCTGTCCCTGTTCAAGGACTAGAGGGGTCGAAATTCCGTAGGCACTAAAACTTAACTATCCCAAGATGCAAAGAAGCAAAGGAGGAAATCAGTCTCCTGCAAATCACTGCAGTCCAGTAAGGAGTGTGGATGTGCAAAAGACTAACAGATAAGGTCTGGATCCCAGGCTCACTGCAATCTGCCCACCAGCTCTCCTGAGGCAAGACTCAGCCAACCAAAAATATAGCTGTTTTTCAATAGGACCCAAAGGTGCAATACTGGCCATAAAGACCAGTGAAGCCACTTGTGTCAGGCTGGCTGCTGACGAATGAGAGCTGTTCTCCAAAAAGAAACCAAAAACCAACCCACCCACCCACAAACCCTAGCTTTTCTGTCCTTCTGTGTGCTCCTCCTCGCCCGGAGTGGTGTTCAAGCCATTTTAAGCAATTCTCTTACTTAACGGCAGGGCCCCACACTCAGAGCAAGCGCTGTTACGCATTCTCCGAAGAGTCCGTCTGAGCGTGGAAGGAAAGCCGTAGCCACCAGGCCCAGGGAATGAGCAAATGCCACTTTGCCACGAACAGCAAAGTACGGCACATCACCCACACTGCTGGCAAACCAAGGGCGCTCTCCCACTTCCCCCTGCTTTACCCAGAACAAGGTGCTCGCTTTTCACCTGGAGCCCCCGTCTCCCGGGCTCTTTCTGCAAGTCTTCCACCAGGGCCACGGCCTCCTCTCCACTCTCTGGATGCTTCTGTCTAACCCAGAACTGGATCTCCCGAGGAAGGACAGCCAGGAACTGTTCCAGCACTAGCAACTCCAGGATCTGCTCTTTCGTACACTTCTCTGGTCTCAGCCACTGATGACAGAGCTTCCGGAGTTGGATGAGGGCCTCCCGGGGTCCTGATGCTTGTTGATAGCAGAAATGCCAAAACCGCCGGCAGGAGGTCTCTGGTCCAGGGTCGCTCCTTTGGGAAATTTCCTGCTCCCAGTGGGAATCGTCTTCCAGCTTCACTCTTTGAAGCTCTTCTCGCGCTCGAGGAGTCTGGACTTGTGGGTCCCCAGCTACAGCCATCGTTCAGCTCACGGAAGAACCTTGCCACTGGGCTCTGAAGCTCAGAGCTCTTCCTTTACCTCAACGGGGAGCTACCATCAGATAGGAGTCACTAAGGAGAACTCGAAATTCTAGAGCCACGGATAATACATTACAGAGTGAATGCTAGTGACCATCACAAGTGTCAGCCCAGCAGGACTGAGGTGAAGAAAAGAGCCTTTGTATCCTCGCCTCCCCATGTCCTGGTGCCCGTGGAGTCTGGCCCTGTGTCACCGGGGAAGCAGCTCCAGAAGTTTAAGAGGAGGGTCAAGAGCGGGTGATCTGATTGGAAAGTAGGGGGGCTTGAGGCTGTGTTTGCACAGCAATTTACTTGAGGCCGAGAAGATGTCACTCATCCACACTGACGAGTGAGGATGGACTGGAGAAGACAATGGGGACAACAAGCCGCCCACCCTCCCAAGCCACCGGTCTTCGGAACTAGGGTGTGACAAAGTCAATGTGGCAGGACAAGTACGAGAGGGCGCACAAGGTAGCAGCACCTTGGAGAGCAGCAGCCGGGTGGAGCTGGCTCTAACCTTTCAGAGATTCAAAGGGTCCAACCTCTAAACTGCCCTCACCTCTGGCTGGTCACCCCACTCGGGATTCCTCAGCCCTGGAATAACTCTCTCCCAAACAGGGAGATTTACCCTGGTTACGATTACAAGCTTTAAGAGCAGAGATACTAAAAACAGACCCATACGGGATGTCAGGGCTGGCAGGAAAGTTAAGAAATACTTGGACTTCAACTCCCTCAAAGCTGGGCAATCGTGGCTCAGAGACCCCCAGAGACTTGCCCAAGGTCACATGGCTGGTGTCTGGCAGGAAATAAACAGGGGCTCAGCCCCTTGACCGTGGACTGGGGGACTGGCCCGCAGAGCGTGACTTACACCGGAAGGTTACTCTGCTCCGCGGGCGACCTTCTCTGGAAGCCTTATGGGGTAAATGCGGGCCCTGGGGACGGGGTCGCCTCGGCGGCTACAAGGCCAGAGTCCTCCCCGCCGAGTCCGGTGGGCGGCGCGAAGGAGGGCGCCGCCAGCACGAGGGCCGCATCTCGCCCGGGGGCCGCTCGCGGGGCGACGGGGCCTGGGCCCGAGACGGCGGGACCCTGGGTTTCGGTCCGGCCACGCCCACCCGACGAGGGCGGCTAGGGCCCGAGGTGACAGCGGCGCGCGCCAGCCGAGGCTCTGCGACGCCGGGGGGCCGGGGCCCGTGGCACCTTCTCCGCGGCCGCACAACGTCCCCAAACGACCCTCGAACCCCCAGCCCGGACCCGGAGTCCTGGCGTTCGGACTTCCACTAAACACCGGAAGCGGAAACGCGATCCCCAGAAGGACTGGGTTTTGCCAGACTCCATTTCCCATAGGCCTCCGTGCCCGCAGACTGACAACAGCACTAGCCAATAAAATGTGAGAACGGCCTAGACGTCTGTGTTTCAGACGAATCACTGATGAGGGGTGGGACTTTACTGCACGCGGGATCTGGGAGTTCAGAGCCACAGCCTGGAGCAGACCCAGCGGAGGTGATGTGGTTCTACCCGCTCCCCGACTGCCGGGGGCCCTGAGAGAGAGGGAGAGCCTTTGGGGGCCCGGGGTCTGTGAGTGCACCGCCGAGACTCCAATTCAGATTTTTCGCCACTTAAGAAAGTACTTTTCCGTCATGGTTGTCCACTATGGCAATGCTTTACCACCACCACCACCACCACCACCCCTCCACACACACACACGTCCACCACACACGCTCATTTCCTGCGTGCACAGCCCTGGGAGATTTAAGGTGAATACTTTGACAAGATGAATACTATTGACGCTTATTCATTCCAACAATCAGCCGTGGAACATTAACTTTGGCCCAAGCCAAACACTCCCTCCTCCTAAGGAATGCAGGCCAGCAGAGGATGCATTTTTATGTATTTATTTTTTAATTTATTTTTTGTATTTCTAGGTCCAACTTGGGACTCAAACTCATGACCCAAGATCAAGAGTGGCATGCTCCAATGACTGAGCCAGCCAGGCGCCTCTGGTGGATGCAATTTTAAAATGCTGCCCTGAACAACCCACATATCTCCAATGCAGTGTGGTAAGTGCTAAAAGGTGCCTTCAAAGAATGTGGCTGGAAAGAAATACTGGAGAGTGACTGGGAGAGCCCAAGAGGGTAGAAGGTGTGGCCTCAGGGGAAGGGGGCAGGAAACTGCATTTTATTGAGCACTTACATTGCATATTTTCTCTGGTTTGGATCTGATAATGAATCCTGCATAGTAGGCCTCACTCCCTCTTTAACAGATGAAAGGTCCAAAATTCAATTAAAGGTGGGTGAAGCTGTGATTATTCCCACAGAAGGGGCAGCCTTGGGGGGGGGGGAGGGGCAGGCAAGGGAAACACAGGATGGCAAGAGGGGCTTTCCAGAAAGCCCTAAGTCCAATTGTGAATCTGGGCCAGGAGAAGGCTTTGGGTTCCCACCATCAAGTCACGGAGAAGCTTTGCTTTTACGCATTTTCTATTAGTTTAAGATTTCCCTTGAAAAGAGGTTCCTCTGTTGTTGTTGGTTTTTTTTAACGTTTATTTATTTTTTGAGACAGAGAGAGACAGAGCATGAACGGGGGAGGGTCAGAGAGAGGGAGACACAGAATCTGAAACAGGCTCCAGGCTCTGAGCTGTCAGCACAGAGCCCGACGCGGGGCTGAACTCACGGACCACGAGACCATGACCTGAGCCGAAGTCGGCTGCTTAACCGACTGAGCCACCCAGGCACCCCTCCTCTGTTTAAAAAAAAAGGAATAAAATTTAAAATTACTAATCCACGTCCCTGCCCTATTACCTTAACTCAGGGAGCTCCTGAGCACATGGAACTTCCACTGGAAGCAAAATCAAGCAGGGAGAGTGTAGCCCCAAACACAAGTCATATCGACCATCAACACCAAATCCAGTTCTTGAAGGGAGAAGACACGCATACATGTCCTCAAGCTGTGGGCCACGCCCCTCAAAGAATGGGACTAAAGGACCCCCAAAAGTCTACACACATCAGATACTTTCCCACTTGTGGCCTCCTGGTCCCTCAGAGGACAGTTGTCCTCAGAAACCTAGGCAGGTGCATTTTTTGGTGAAAGCAGGCTACGTCTAGGTCAGAGTTAGCAATACTACCACGGATAGGGTTTTAGTGTTCTCTGCCATACAGAGTGATCGACCTCCTCTGAGCAGCCTTCTGGAGTGGGCGCAGCAAGCACTGTCATCAGTTTTGCAGATGTGGAAAATGAGGCTTCCGGAAGTGATTTGCCTCATCATAATGCTGGTTAGTGGCACAGGTGTGTCTAGAACCAGATCTGGCAGGTCTCTAGGTTTTTTAAGTTTATTTTGAGAGAGAGAGAGAGAAAGAGCATGCTTTGGGGGGAGGGGCAGAGAGAGGGGGAGAGAGAGAGAGAACCCCAAGCAGGCTCCACGCTGTCCGTGCAGAACCAGAAGTGAGGCCTGATCCCGAGAATGGCGAGATCACGGCCTGAGCCAAAATCAAGAGTCCGTCATTCGACCAGCTGAGCCACCCAGACGCCCAACAGGTCTCTTTGGCTCGCAACCCACCATCCACTATGTCACAGATGCCAGGACACGAGTGGGAGGGAGACACAGGAGCCAGCAACTCTGAAGGCAGCGCCATTTGGGACAGCTAGGAGCGGCAAATGTCTGCACGTCAGTTTCAGCAAGCGTTTGGTTTCTGGATCCCTGATGTATTTAGAAAAACATTGCACAGAGGTGTTTAGAAGCAGTGCATAAGGGGACAAGGATTTCCAGGTGAAGGAGATAAAAGCTTATCCTCCAGGAATTCGACAGATGACAGCCACATATAATGAGTGGAGACTATGTTCCCTAGGCCCACTGGACCATCCATCCAACTCATTTAACCAGTGATACTAACTTACCTGCGCAAGGAGACCTGTCCAACAGGGAAACCTGGCAGAGTTAACAAGGCCATCTTGGGCACTGAGCAGACAGCATGGGGGGACACGGATAACAAGTGGTTTTGAAGCCCAGCATCTGTCCCTGGAGGGGCTCGTGACTGGCGTCTGCCTATCCCTCACATGACCGCTTCCTTTCATGTCCGGCTGCTCAAGCACTCTCTAATCACAAAGCCACCATTGCAGTCACTCAAGACCAGGAATAAGGGGTGCTCTGAAGGAGGCTTGTGATAGGAGATCCCCCACCATAAATTAATAACTGGAGTTCTAGATTCTCTTGGTCTCTTGGAAGTTGAGTTAGCAGGAGCCTGCCACCCAGGGTCCGGTCACCTCTGGGTAGCTGGGGAAATCCAGTCTCTGCACCAGAAAGGCCGGGGACCAGAACTCTGCGGTCAATTGGCCAAAGGTGCCCCCGCTGAGGCCTCCTGGCAGGCACGCCTGCCCTCAGACGCCAACAGTGTAAACAGGCAGTGGAGACGCTGTGTCTGCCAGGGCCTGGGAGCTCTGGGGGCCCGGGTGGTGTTTCCTTGGAGCCGGACTCCCCACCCCACAGCCGTTCCACAGCTGGCTCGGGCCTGCGAAGGGATGGAAAGTTATCAGAGCTGGGACACTGGGAAGAGCCAGCAGGAGAGGGGGAACCGGGGGCAGGTAGGCCCTAGAGCCACAGCCCCTGCTGACACCAGAGGCATGAGCTCAGTTGCACCAGTGGCTGGGTGGAGAGCCAAAGGGGATTCGCCACCAGCCGTCACCCCCCACCAGGCGAGGAAATCCTCTGTCTCAAAATCTGACCATTGTCCATACAATCCTACTTCCACTTCCTCTGGGGCCTGGGGCTGTGTTATCAAATCATTCGAGTGGAAAAAGGAAGGGCCCTAATATTCTGTCCAGAAATTTGAAATAGCTTAACGGGGCCCGCCCGGGCAACAGGAGAGGTTAAAATGGCCGTGCGTGTGAAAAAAACTCCAGGACTGTCCGGGAGGGACTGTGAGTGCGAGCCCAGCATCCTGGGTCCCTGCCGAGCTCCCTGTGAGGAGACAGGACTGCAAAGTCAGGGATAAGGGGCTGGGAAGAGCCACCACGGGTCACGTGGCCCCGTGCAAGGCAGGACCAATTCCAGTTGTGGGATCTTCTTGCTACCAGCTACAGGGAAGCCTCGTAGCCAGTGTTGTTTGCATTTCAGTGTTTGGTTCTTTTCTCCATTTTTTCCCATGGGTACTTCTCAGGGCTTTAATAACACAGTGAAATAAAGCAGCAGGTGCCGGGCAGGTTACGCACCGGACTCCCCTCTGAGCCTCCACTCCCCCAGCCCCGAAGCGGGGATACGGACCTGCCTCACAGGGTTGTCAAGATCAAGTGAGGCATATGCACAGAGCCGGTGCACAGCAGCTGCTCCCTGGGTTGTTACTGTAGGCTAGTGTGGCTTATCATAAAGTATAAAAATGCAACCCAAAGGGAGGAAAAATTCCATGAAAAAAGAAGTCTCTTTATGACTTGCCTCATACTGTAAAATGTCTACTAAAAGTCAAGGGGCGGGGGGTGACTGGTGGCCCAAGTGTCTAGAACCAGGTCTGTCCAGCTCCCAACACTCCCTCTACTGTGCCAAACGTGAGAACAGGGACAGGGTGACAAAGTACTGCTGGGCGTGGACCTGAGGGGCCTCTGGGATGTGGCGGTGCTGTTTCTCGGTCTGGGTGCTGGTTACATGGGTGTGTCCAGTTTGTAAGAGTGCCGTGAGCATACACTTTTGTGCACTTACCTGTGTTTTGTATTTTAAAATGTATATATTAGGGGCGCCTGGGCGGCTCAGTCGGTTAAGCGTCCAACTTCATCTCAGGTCATGATCTCGTGGTCCGTGAGTTAGAGTCCAGCATGGGGCTCTATGCTGACAGCTCGGAGCCTGGAGCCTGCTTTGGATTCTGTGTCTCCCTCTCTCTCTGCCCCTCCCCTGCTCACATTCTGTCTCTCTCTCAAAAATAAATGAACATTAAAAAAAAAATTTTTTTAAACGTATATCTTAAAACAAAGGGGGGTCTCAGGATATGTCATATGAACGCACTAGGATCAAAGGGTAAGAGTGAGATGAGATACAGTCTCCAAGTCCCATTGCTTGTCCAGACAAGAGAAACATTGCGTACTAGACTCAGCTACAGGAAAGAACATGCCTAGTTTCCCACTGGCTTCTGACATCAGTACAGGTGTGATCATAACACATAGAAGGCAGAGGGGCAGAATCATGTCTGAGGCTCTGAGGTTGGACAGTGCTTGGGTGCAGGACGCAGGGTGAGGACTGCCAGAGAAGAGCAGGGAAGGCCTCATGAAGGAGACGGTACCCAGACTGAGTTTTCAGAAATGTGCAGGTGTGCCCTCGGGAGGCCAGGCATCCCGGAACAGGGGACAGCGGGAGGACAAGGCAGGCCCTGTGGAGCACATTCAAGGGGAGCGGCCAGGGGGTGAGGATGGTCAGGGTACAGAGGTTCCTCAGAGGCCCGTCGGGAAGGCTTCATCTGCGCTCCAAGGAACACAGCCTTTCTGTAGGAAGGGGAGCCCTGGGGGGGTTAAACTGGGTTGTGAAGGGCTCACACTCAGGCTGGCTACAGTTGAGGATGAAGGAGGAGGCAGGGAGGGAGCCTGTGGGCTACTGCAAGCATAAGGGTATGAACTATGCCCTGGGGTGGGGTGAGGCGGGAGCCGGGAGAGATGTTGAAAAGGCAGAACTTGCAGGGTTTGGGTCCTGAAGGGCTCTGAGGGAGGGAGGGAGGAAGGAGTCTTGGGTGACTCCCAGGTTTGGGGTTGAGTGGGGCCACGCGATGGCAGTGCTACTCACAGAGCGAACACAAGGGAGGCCGGCAGGGAGGGGGCCTCCTGGACATGCTGAGTCTAAGGCTGTAGGAGACTGGAAAGCAGGGGTGGGGGAGTGACGGAGGGGGCAAGGCCCTGACCGGGAGAGAAGCGGCCGCTGGCGCAGGTGGAGATGGCTTACTGCTACCCTGAACGGTGGCTCTCGGCTGAGCCTGGAGGAAGTGAGGGTGCCACGGACAAGCTTGTTGCTCTGGGGCCGGACGCTGAGGGAGGCCACACCGGACAGGTTCGGGGTTCTCAGGGAAGGTGAGCCAAGCTGGGTTCTGGGAACGGCCAAAGCATGCAAGGAGGCCCCTGAGGGCCCAGGAGAGGGGAGTGAGCAAGTCACGGAGAGGACCTGCTGAGTTGGACACGGGGGACTCCCCGAGGGTGAAGCAATTGCTTTTTTTTTTCCACCATTTATTCTAAATTTGAAATTTGTCCCTAAATTTGTAACTGTCCCAAGGCTGTTTCCATGAAACAAACATGATAAAACCTCAATCCCTAGATGCATGTACATTTAGGGGAAACAGCCTTTGTTACAGAGGTGTGACTGAATCACAGGCAAAGACCTGGCCGAAGGAAATCTGCTGGGGGGCCGAAGTAGTCCCCCTCAAGGGGCCTGGGGCTTCCTGACGTCTTCCAGGGAAGAAGGCTGTGCCCTTGCCTCCCGCACGGAGCCGCACGAAGGCCAGTGCATGCTGAGCGCCCCCTGCCTCCACAGACCCGCTCCAGGGGCAGGCAGGACAGGAAGTGACGGACTCTCAACCTTTCTAGGACCACAGACTGTCATCTCCCAACCTGATCTTCTGTCCCTTTTTTTCCTAAGATATTTTGTGTCCCTACTAGGTAGACAGGAGTAAAAAAAAAAAAAGTTTTGCAAAGCTTAATATCAGCTCTTTTCTTGAGACTTAGAGGAAGAGAGCGCTAGTATCTTCTATGACCCAAATCCCAGAATTTGGTATCAGCTGGAAAACCACCCTACCCATCCAGACAGGTGGGATTATTCCTCCTACGAAAACTTCATGGAGTTTTCCTAGAACCTAGTACCCAACACCGTGATGGTACTTAAGTCCTCAATGTTTGCCAAATAAATGAATGATGGGGATTTCATGGCCTACGTGGCTTGGTTTAACAACCATCACTGCCTAGTTTAGAAACATCCCCCTTGTGTCTAAACTAGTTGATTCTGGATAGAGATGATTCCCAACGGCCTCCTTAGGAGGCCGCTGGCTTCTTAGCCAAACCTGCCACTCCATCTTGGTTGACAGACTGGATGCAGAGTCGGCAAAGGACGGTGGACAGGTGTGTGCACCAGTCAAGCACACAGATCTTGGTTCACCCAAAGGTGTGTTCTTTGAAGCCACTGACTTTGACTCCCTGAAGGTCTTGGGCCACTTTTGGCCTAGGGCAGGAGGTGAGTGGGTGGGAAGTGAGGTGTGTGGGTTTGCTAATAGTCCGGTCCACATCAGAAGGCAGACACAGGAAAAGAATGAGACTATTTTATTAGGCAATGTTGAGCATCCGTTCTCTAAGAACCAAGGCCCGCTGTGAGCACAGGCTCCGTGTGCTGGAGGAGGTGGTTTCACATTTCCCAGAAACACTTTATCTGCTCTCCTCTTCCTTATAACAACCCCCTTGACCTGCTACCATCCCCTGGTCTCTACGGTTTCAAGGCTCAAGGACCCAACCACAAAGCGCTGGTAGCATCCCCAGACCAAGGATGACACCTGTTAGGACAGCCCCTGATTCAAGCTCACATCCCTCCGGGGGACAGACTGTGTGTCCTCAAAATCAACACTTCCTTAAAAATATGAAAGTATACAAAAGCTACCAGACAGAATTCTACCTCTGCATATAGAACATAAACAATAGAAGAACGGGAATGGCCAGTGCATAGAGATGATCTGGGGGCTGTTTATCTGTGGGGGTGAAGACACAGGCCCCCCTGAAGAGTGCAGGGCTGTTCCACCCTCGATGAGACAGAAACCACCATCGGCCAGGGGTAGGCAGTGGGGGTCCCCAACTTCACTTCCCACTCAAAAACCAAAACTCCACAAAAACCAGTGCACTCCCCCAGCAGCCGACTTCCCACGGGACAGTAAGCAGAGACACAGGCAAATGTGTACATCCCCGTTTATACCCTTCCTGGCAGGCCCTGTTCAGCTCTTAACCAACGGAAAGCCTACCAGGACGCTGGTTCCAGGGCGTACAGCCTGGTGTTTAGGTGTTCCTGACGCTTTCTACAAACAGAAACGGCCTTTGCCTTCATGTGGAGGACCCAGAGCTGGACAAGCCCATCCACCCTGACCTGCAATCAAAGCCCAGGACGCACGCCAGGAAGAGTGCGTTTGGACCGGGCGCCCAGGCGTGCCAGCAGCTCGGGGTCAAGGCACCTCAACCCAGCGAGGTGGGGGCGAAACCACCAGCACCTGTGGACCGTATTTCCGAGGACTCAGCCTGGGCTGGGGGCACGCGGTCTTCCGTTCCACATGCGAAACACCCCACCCCCACCCCACCCCGTCCCACTAGAGAGGGGACCGAGGCACAGAGCACCGGGACGCAGGTCGCCAGTCGCGCCTGGAAACGAAGCGGTGAGAAGACCCGACCCTCCGTCCCCGTGCCCTGTTCTGGGGGTTCGCCTGCGACCACCGGGGTGTGTTAGAGACGGGGACGGGGGAGGGCGAGGTCCCCGCAAAAGTCCCCAGAGACCGCTTAGGGAGCATGGCTCTCCCGGAGGGACCTCGGCGTCCCGGGGCCCTTCTGCCGCCTCAGCCCAGCTTGTCCTTCACGTGAGTCCTCTGATGGGTGATGAAGTTGGAGCTGTTGCTGAAGCCCTTGCCGCAGTCGGGGCACTTGTAGGGCTTCTCCCCGGTGTGGGTGCGCTGGTGGACGATGAGCACCGAGTTCCAGCTGAAGCCCTTCCCGCACTCGGGGCAGCGGTACGGCTTGTCGCCCAGGTGGGCTCGCTGGTGCATGACGAGGACCGAGCCGCGGCTGAAGCTCTTGCCGCACAGGACGCACCGGTAGGGCCTCTCGCCCGTGTGCGTCCGCCGGTGCGCCGCCAGCTGGGAGCGCTGGCCGAAGCTCTTGCCGCAGTCGCCGCAGCGGTGCGGCTTCTCGCCCGTGTGGATGCGCTGGTGCTTGACGAGGTTGGAGCTCCAGCTGAAGCTCTCCCCGCACGTCAGGCACTCGTAGGGCTTCTCGCCCGTGTGCGTGCCCTGGTGCGCGATGAGGCTGGAGCTCTGGCTGAAGCTCTTGCCGCACTCGCCGCACTTGTAGGGCTTCTCCGGCAGGTGCGTCCTGCGGTGCGTGGCCAGGTTGGAGCTGCGGCTGAAGCTCTTGCCGCACTCGCCGCACCGGTAGGGCTTCTCGCCGGTGTGCGTCCTGCGGTGCGTGATGAGCGCCGAGCTCTGGCTGAACCTCTGCCCGCAGTCGGGGCACCGGTAGGGCTTCTCGCCCGTGTGGATCCGCTGGTGCCGGATCAGGTTGGAGTTGTAGCTGAAGCTCTCCCCGCACTCCTTGCACGCGTACGGCTTCTCGCCGGTGTGGATGCCCTGGTGCGTGTTAAGGCTCGAGCGGTTGCCGAAGCTCTTCCCGCACTCGGGGCACGAGTAGGGCTTCTCCCCCGTGTGGGTCCGCTGGTGGGCGATGAGGTTGGGGCTCCTGCTGAAGCTCTTGCCGCACTCGGCGCACTGGAAGGGCTTCTCCCCCGTGTGGATCCTCTGGTGGGTTATGAGGTTGGCGCTCCGGCTGAAGCTCCTCCCGCAGTCCCTGCATTTGTAAGGCTTCTCCCCCGTGTGCGTGGTCTGGTGTCTGCTGAAGTTGGAGCCGTCGCTGAAGCTCTTCCCGCACTCGCCGCACTTGTAGTACTTCTCCCCCGTGTGGGTCCGCTCGTGCGTGATCAGGTGGGACTTCCGGCTGAAGGTCTTGCCACACTGCGGACACTCGTAGGGCTTCTCCCCCAGGTAGGTGCCCTGAAGGCCGATGAGCCGTCCCACCTCCCGGCCCTGGGCCGCCACCTCCCTGCGGCCCCCGGCCGGGGCCCCTCCCCGGCGCCCCCCGGGGCCACGGTCTCTCTCCAAGTCGCTTTCCCAGCCAGGCCGCTGAGTGCCCGCCCCGTCGGGCCTCTCCGGCAACATCTGCCCTGATTCCGCGTCCTCGAACACATCTTGATTGGAGTTCTCCCCATCCTCGCTCTGGATCTCAAAATCTGAAACAGGGAAGAAAAACACGTTTCTTCAATTTGTACTCAACCTCTTGTAATGATGAGGAAAGGAAAGGAAAGCAGAGTGAAATCTTTTACCAACTAAACTTTGTTTTCAAAGCACGCTCCATGCTTGGGGCACCTGGGTGGCTCAGTCAGTTAAGTGTCCAACTTGGGCTCGGGTCACGGTCTCCCAGTCCCTGAGTTTGAGCCCCACGTGGGGGGTCTGTGCTGACAGCCTGGAGCCTGAAGCCCGCTTCAGATTCTGCGTCTCCCTCTCTCTCTGCCCCTCCCCTGCTCACGCACGCTCTCTCTCTCTCTCTGTCACAAAAATAAACACTAAAAAAATAAAAATAAATAAAGTAGGTTCCATGCCCAATGCGGAGCTCCAACTCACAACCCTGAGATCAGGAGTCACACGCTCTACTGACTGAGCCAGGCAGGCTCCCCTAAAATTTAAACTCATGAAAATGAAGAGGCCAAGGAATACTCAAAACTTTTAAAAAACCACGTGGATTTCTGGGGCGCCTGGGTAGCTCAGTCAGTTAGGCGTCCGACTTCGGCTCAGGTCATGACCTCATGGTTCGTGAGTTCGAGCCCCTCGTTGGGCTCTGTGCTGACGGCTCGGAGCCTGGAGCCCGCTTCAGATTTTGTGTCTCCTTCTCTTTCTGCCCTGCTTGCGCTCTCTCTCTGTCTCACAAAAATTTAAAAAATGTTAAAAAAAAAAAAAGAAAGAAAAGAAAAAAACCAGGCTGATTTCCTTTCCTTCTGATTATCTGGTTGTCAGACCTCATACCCATGTGGTAATCACCCAGAATTTCTAAGACTTAAAAGATTCGGGTCCCACATCTATATCTGTTTCTTCACTGGGAAATGAAGTCAGGTGGGGATGTGAAAATCCTAATCAAGGGAAAACAACAGGGAACACAATGACCCCCAAAACTCACCAAGGTGCCATATGCCTAACAGGTGCTCAATTAAATTTGGTGAATGAATGAATACGTTTTTCACTGGTGCCGGAGAAATTTCCCTAAAACTCAGTCTCTTTTCAGGGGTGCCTGGGTGGCTTAGTTAAGCAACCAGCTCTTGGTTTCAGCTCAGGTCGTGATCTCATGGTTTCATGAGTTCGAGCCCCGCGTCAGGATATTCTCTCACCCTCTCTCTCTGCCCTTTCCCCACTCACGCTGTCTCTTTCTCTCTCTCAAAAATAAATTAAAAAGCCTTTTTTAAAAAAAAGATTATATAATAATCTCATGCATCACACTATGGTGTTAATAATCGAACTAGATTTTAAGTAAGACAGACGAGATAACAGGGCCTCTGCAAAAAGGACTTCCAGGTGTCTATATAGATGACTGGAAGCAAGTGGGAAGTTAAAAGAGCCCTAAAATTTCTCTGCAGTAGAATGGACCTCCCATCGGTAATACAAAGTATCTACCTTCCAGAAACTTGTCAAACTACCGCCCAGTCCTTATCAAACATTTGGGTGAAAGAAGTCATTCGGGAGGATCCCCGAAAAGACATGCATTCCCTTCCTTAACGGAGAGACTCTGAAGTCTATCCCAGGATCAAACCAGAGCAGTGGAGAGCCATTAGCCTGGATCGCACTGTTCTGATCCTCGCAGAACTGAACCGTGTGTTGATTTAATGACTCTGGCCGATAGTCACGAGCAGTCTGAGAAGTGTCATCAGAAATTAATGGCTGTCGGGAACGTTACCACTGCCAGGAAGTTGTTGGCAACATTGTTTATACCACACAATGTCCTCTTGATGAGCGAGAAGGAAATTTCCCTGTAACCGAAATTCCCAAAAGAACCACTCTCTGATCAACACATTTGTGTTTGCCTCACACCTCTGGTGATGGCTCCCCCTCTCTGCCTTGCCTGCTTGGAAGCTTGGAGCCAAAAGCTCAGAGAAAGAATACTGGATGTTTGTCCCGCCTGCAATCTGTGTTCTTTCATCTCATTTTTCCCCTCCCATTATTTTCTTTTTTGCTATAATTTCCTTGTGCCCCTTTCTTTTTTCTGTTCTTTCTTTTCTTTCTCCCTTCCTTCCTTCCTTCCCTCCCTCCCCTTTCTTTCTCTCTCTTTCTTTCTTTTTGGCTAATCTCCATAACGTTCCAATTTTAGGACCTGTGCTACCGAAGCGAGCACCCTTGTGCAGTTTCCGTAAGCTGTATTTAATTCTTTTTTGGAATTCTGTAGGGTACAGAAGTAAATCAATGATTTATTGATAAGGATGACAGGCTGATTATCCCTAACACCTAACTTAAGACCTCCAGAAAAGAGCAGATCCATCCAGAGCAGGGAAGACAATTAGTAAAATAATTATACAAAGTCCTAGTGACATTTCCATGACTGAAGCTAAGAAATCGTTTATTTAATTTTTTTTTTAACGTTTATTTATTTTTGAGACAGAGAGAGACAAAGCATGAACGGGAGAGGGTCAGAGAGAGGGAGACACAGAATCTGAAACAGGCTCCAGGCTCTGAGCTGTCAGCACAGAGCCCGACACGGGGCTCGAACTCACGGACCGCGAGATCATGACCTGGGCCGAAGTCGGCCACTTAACCGACTGAGCCACCCAGGCGCCCCAGAAATCGTTTATTTAAAGTTAGATGCTTGATTCCATGATTATGAGTTTCTGCAAGGTAAGGTAAATTTCCGTATGTGCACATGATCAAATCTGCCACGCATCCCTCAGGGAGAACCCGGGTTCCAGCCATGCCATCAGTCAATACTAGCTGAGACTGTATTTAAACTCACAGGTAGACATAAGGGTACATTTCATGCTCATTAACACACACTCTGCTGGTAGTGTGTGGGCCCCTACACCCGCCCTCTGGCCCCAGATCTCCAGGGACCGGTGCATGTTCCCACGAGGCCAGGACCAGGAGTTCTGTGCGTCCTCGGTTTCCTGCAACGGTTTCCCAAGGTTCTAGCACAGAGGTCTGCCATCACCACTCTTCTACAAGGTCCTCCAGGCAGACGCCCTGCCCTGGTTTGTTTTCGGCAAGCCAACACTACCCAAGACATGTTTTTAAAATGACTTTACTAGTTGTTCTCTTCTGAACAAGGACACTAGCTAATAAGCTTTTCCGCTGCCTTAAAATCAGAAGAACTGGTTGGTGTGTTCTGGAATGAGCTCAGAAGCAACAGGGAAGATGAACAGAACCCAAACTCCATTTGCAGTGAGATTAGGGAGCAGATTAATCTGCAGACACCAAAATACATACAAGGGCTTCCAAAAACAGCAGAGACTGGGCAGAGGCCGAGGAGGCAGGAAGTGAAGAGAATAAACATGGAAAGTGGGTGCGGGGGGAGTGGGGGGGGGGGGACTAAGGGCAACGGATCTCAATAAGCTCAGAAAGTCACTTCCTGAAGGTAAGGGACTCACCCTCAAGAGCAACAGTGCATGTGGGACCGGGCAAGCGGGGCTGGCTTCGGGAGGTCAGGCTGCAACCAGAATCACCCACATGAGCCACATATGCAGGGAGCGTCTGTTTCTGCGAAGCGGAGAAGGAGAGAGCCTCTGACCCTCACATGAATCATGGGAATTATTCCTGAGAAAGCGACATAGGTCACACGTTAAAACAACACTAAGCAAAGCAACTGCCCGTAGGAAGGCCGGCTCGAAGTGAACGGTCGAGAAAGAGCTGGAGCGACAAAGAGCCGGAGCGGTGGCGGCAGGGCTCCGGGAGGCAGGGGAAGTCCGGAGACGAGAGGACAAGATGAGGACACAAAGGAAAAGAGGCAGACGGGAAAGCTCAGAAAGGGGGAAGGGGGACCCAAATGAGAAAAGCAGTGAAAAGAAGGGGACAGAGAGGACGAGGGGATTAAAGAGAAGGGCGGAAACGGACAAAAGGAGAGGCCACACGCACAGAACTGGAGTTAGCGAGGAAAGGGAACTAAACCAAGGAATAGAACAAACACTAAAAGTGTAACCTATGAAGCTACGAGGACCCTTGAAAGGTGCGCTGTGTCAGGAAAACCAGCCCAGAGTGGTTAGCGATGAGACAGGGGACAACAAGGCCCCAATCACTCACATGGGGGAGGAGAACCAGCTGGGCTGAGACTTCTCCACGGGGACATTCAGGGGACATTCAGCGCCTCAGGCGGCAAGAGACGCGAGGTAGCCCAGGAAAGCAAAGGTGGGCGGGGGATCTCGTGTTCAACAAAACCCCCAAGGATCAGGCCTGCAGGCAAACAGCGCTGAATCTGCACAAAGTCACAGTATGTGGGTCCTAGGAGCCCTTCTTGAAGAAACTACCAGGAGGTGAGCTTCGGTCAACCAAGAGATGAAGGCAACCCTGGAGCAAAAGGGCTGGGGATGAACGTCTGATAGCAAGTCTCACACTACTGGGGCGATTACGATGAGAAAAGAGAACGTCAAGGTTCCAGAGCGGTGCAGAAGTGATACTCTAGCCAAAATCGGGGCTGAGAGAAGGTGGGTGGGAGACGGGACGTGTTCACGGATTGCCTCATCTGGATACCCAGGAATTCAAAGCGCATCACGAAAAATTGGCAAATTGTGCACTCGAAGTGTGTCTTTATCAGTACAAAAGCGGGCGCCTGGGTGGCTCGATAGGTTAAGTGTCTGACTTCGGCTCACATCATGATCTTGCAGTTCGTAAGTCAGGCCTTGTGCTGACAGTTCAGAGCCTAGATCCTGGAACCTGCTTTGGATTCTGTGTCTCCCTCTCTCTCTCTCGCCCTCTGTCTCTCTCAAAAATAAGTAAACATTAAAAAAAATTTTTTTTAATAAATAAACATTAAGGAGCGCCTGGCTGGCTCGCTCAGTGGAGCGTGTGACTCTCGATCTCGGGGTTGTGACTTCGAGCACCATGTTGGATGTAGAGATTACTTAAAAAAAAAAAAAAACTTGAAAAAATCTTAAGATTACTGACTAAAATCGGGGGTGGGGAGGAGAGGGACTATCTTTGCCAGATGTTAAAACCTATTACCAAATCTCAAGAATGAAAATATAAATTGACAATAAGACCAACAAAGCAACACAGTAGTAACTCTAGAAATAGACTCAAGGACATGTGAATTCAGAATTTGATGCAGGTGTCACATGAAAAGACAGACGAGTGTAAGGGAAACAAGAATCCGTATAATGACTCTGGGACTTTAACGTATGATAAAGGCAGCCTCTCAAATCCGTGGAGAAGAGACACGACATTGAGTAAATGAGGCTGGACGACTGATTAGGCCACATGCAAAAATCTGAGTTGGATCCCATACCAGGAAAAATCCCAACTAGATCGAAGATTTAAATGTAAACAAAACAAAAACAGTGTCAAACAATTAGATGAAAATATGAGAGAATTCCCTTATAATAGGAAAGCTTTTAAATTTTTTTTTAACGTTTATTTATTTTTGAGACAGAGAGAGACACAGCATGAACGGGGGAGGGGCAGAGAGAGAGGGAGACACAGAATCGGAAACAGGCTCCAGGCTCCGAGCCGTCAGCCCAGAGCCCGACGCGGGGCTCGAACTCGCGGACTGCGAGATCGTGACCTGAGCTGAAGTCGGACGCTTAACCGACTGAGCCACCCAGGCGCCCCTAGGAAAGCTTTTAAAAGTGATGCTTAACTTTATGTGATTATCTTCTATCACCTCATTACACCCCCTCCCGCCGTCTGCAGCTTAAGAACCAGTCCTACCCCCCTTTACTAGACAAAGAGGCAAGACTGTGATATTCCAGGAAAGGCCAGAGGAGGGATGGGAGTTCTTTAAAAGCTGCTCTCTGATAGCAGAGAGGCACAGGAGCCATTCTGAAGGACAGAAGAGTGGCCCTTCCAGTGATCTGCCTTCACAAGGGCCTCCACGGGAAACACAATCACCGAGGTGGGAAGGATGAAGGATCCTGGCCCCTTCCGAGCATCTCCTCAAGAAAGACGGGCACGGGTGAAGTCAAAAGAGTACAAAGTAGGGGTGCCCGGGTGGCTCCGTCAGTTAAGCGCCCAACTCTTGACCTCAGCTCAGGTCTGGATCTCAGGGTCGTGAGTTCAAGCCCCGCGCTGGGTTCCACGCTGGGTTCCACACGCTGGACATGCAGCCTACTCAAAAAAAAAAAAAGTACAAAGTAGAGTGCATTTGAGCTCAGGCAGCTCCCTCCTTTTTTTATTGGTGGCCAAGGAAGAGCATGAAGATTCAGAAACGGCTAGGTCAGATGCACGGGGAGTGTCTTCACCAGCACGTGATGCGTGGGGCGGGAAGAGCCGGTCCGGGCTGGGAATTTTCTTTCCAAAGGAACTTCACGAGTCGATGTCGTATCTTCTATTACAAGATGCCAAAAGGAGCATATTCTGCGGATGTGACTGCAAAGAGGGAGGCTGGCAGGAAGGAAGGAGGATGTGGTAGGAAGGCCCAGATCTCCAGGACAGAAAACTCCAGAGATGAGTCAGGTGTTAAGGAAATAAGGAAGAGAGGGTCACATTTTCTAAATAACTTCTCTCCCCTAAAACTACTGAAGTAGCAAAGAAGTTACTTTATCTATGTGGAGACTTTAAAACGAAGGTTTTGGACTGTCCTGTGCAGTTTAAGAACTGATGAGCCTCACATACACTCTTTATTCAGATTATGCTATTTTCAGACAGTGTGAAGTACTGTGAAAGCAATAAAATAGGGTAATGTGAAAGCCAGCGGCCAGAGGGCCCCCCTGAGAAGCTGATATCTGGCCAAGATGGGAACATTGGTCTAACTGACTTTTTCTTTTTTTTTTTTTTTTTTTTTTTTAAATTTTTTTTTTCAACGTTTATTTATTTTTGGGACAGAGAGAGACAGAGCATGAACGGGGGAGGGGCAGAGAGAGAGGGAGACACAGAATCGGAAACAGGCTCCAGGCTCTGAGCCATCAGCCCAGAGCCTGACGCGGGGCTCGAACTCACGGACCGCGAGATCGTGACCTGGCTGAAGTCGGACGCTTAACCGACTGCGCCACCCAGGCGCCCCTGACTTTTTCTTTTTTGATATTTATTTATTTGGGGGGGGGGGATGCAGAGAGAGAGGGAGACAGAGGATCTGAAGCTGGCTCTGTGCTGACAGCAGAGAGCCCGACATGGAGCTCAAACTCACGAACCATGAGATCATGACCTGAGTCCAAGTCGGACACTGAACCGACTGAGCCACTAGGGGCTCCTCTGAATGACTTTTTCTTTTTGTAAAAAAAAAAAAAAAAATTTTTTTAACATTTATTTATTATTGAGAGACAGAGAGACACAGAGCATGAGCAGGGGAGGGGCCGAGAGATGGAGAGACACAGAATCTGAAACAGGCTCCAGGCTCTGAGCTGTCAGCGCACAGCCCAACGCGAGGCTCGAACTCACGATCCGCGAGATCATGACCCGAGCCGAAGTCGGACGCTTAACCGACTGAGCCACCCAGGCGCCCCTGAATGACTTTTTCTTAAGTAAACTTTACGCACAATGTGGGGCTCAAACTCATGATCCTGATATTAAGGGTTGCATGCTTCAGCAGCTGAGCCAGCCATGTGCCCCTCCTCTAACTGACCTTAACAGTTATCTGTACAGTATCGACCCAGTTGATTTATTCATATGCTTCACTGTAAACACAATTAGCAAGCTTGTTCCTCTTGGATATAGCGCTTAATTACCCACTTACTAACAGAGCCATATATATTTGTCTGTGACTAACTTCAGGTTTTAGAAAGTATAAAAAGACTGTCAAAAATGCACCCCTGAGGGGCGCCTGGGTGGCTCAGTCAGTTAAGCATCTGACTTCGGCTCAGATCATGATCTCACAGTTCGCGAGTTCTAGCCCCGCATGGGGCTCTGCGCTGACAGGTCGGAACCTGGGGCCTGATTCGGATTCTGAGAGTGTGTGTCTCTCTCTGTCCCTCCCCTGCTTGTGCACACCTGCTCTTTCTCTCTCTCAAAAATAAATAAATAACATAAACTTTTTGAAAAATGCATCCCCAAGACAGACTTCAAATTTATGGTTCTCTCCCTGTGCGCTGCTGGTGGGAATGTAAAATCGTGCAGCCACTGTGGAAAACAGTGTGGCGGTTCCCCCCCAAAATTAAACATAGGATCACCACATGATCTAATAATTCTACATCTGGATCTTTACCCAAAAGAACTGAAAGCAGGGACACAAACAGGTATTCTTACATCCATGTTCATGCATTACTCGTAACAACCAAATGTTGAAAACAACCCACACATCTATCAACAAATGAGCGAATGAAATATTATTCGACCTTGCAAAGGAATAAAACTCTGACCCATGCTTCTACACGGATGAACCCTGAGGACATTGTGCTAAATGCAATAATAAGCCAGACACAAAAAGATAAATGTTGTGTGATTCCTCTATATGAGGTTCCTGGAGGAAGTTTATCATAGGGACAGAAAGGACAATGGTTGCCAGCGGCCGCGGGGGAAGAAGGAATGGGGTGTTACTGTTCAATGCGCACAGTTTCAGCTCGAGAAAAGGAAGAAGTTCTGAAAATGAATGATGGTGGTGACAATTGTACCACAATATGAATATATCTAATGTCACTGAACTGTACACATAAAAGTGATTAAAACGGCGGGCCACCTGGGTGCCTCAGTCGGTTGGGCGTCCGACATTGACTCAGGCCATGATCTCATGGTCGTGGGGTCGAGCCCTATGTCAGGCTCTGTGCTGACAGCTCAGAGCCTGGAAGCCTGTTTCAGATTTGTGTCTCTCTCTCTCTGCCCCTCCCCCGCTCGAGTTCTGTCTCAGTCTCTCAAAAATAAATGAACGTTAAAAAAAATTTTTTTTATGGTTAAAATGGCAAATTTTATATTCTGTAAATTTTATCACACTAAAAAAAAAGAATATATGGCTCACCTCTATCAAATTTAAAATAGGTGACATTACCTCCTAATTCTGAAGTTAATTTTAAAAGATTAAATAAGGGGCGCCTGGGTGGCGCAGTCAGTTAGGCGTCCGACTTCAGCCAGGTCACGATCTCGCGGTCCGGGAGTTCGAGCCCCGCGTCAGGCTCTGGGGAGCCAGTTTCCGATTCTGTGTCTCCCTCTCTCTCTGCCCCTCCCCCGTTCATGCTCTGTCTCTCTCTGTCCCAAAAATAAATAAACGTTGAAAAAAAAATTAAAAAAAAAAAAAAGATTAAATAAATGCTCAGAAAGGCAGAGAATTCTCAGAAACATGCTATTAAGTTTCAGATGGTCCAGTAGGCAAAAGAATAGTATCTTGTTGTAATGAGTATTTCCCTGATCATTCCTAAGGTTGAACATCTGGTTTCATAAAGTTACAATTTACTTTTCATTTCTAAATTGCCCGTTCATATCTTTTATTTATTAATTTTGAGAGAGAGAGAGAGAGAGAGAGAAAGAGCTCACATGCATGAGCTGGGGAGGGGCAGAAAGAAGGAAAGAGAGTCCCACGCAAGCTCCAAGCTGATAGCTCCACTGGGGGTGTGTGTGGGAGCCTCGATCCCGTGACCCACGAGACCATGACCTGAGCCGAAATCAAGAGTTAGACGCTCAACCGACTGAGTCATCCATGCACACCCCCGACCATGCATATCTTTTGATTACCTTTCATTGTTCTGGGTTGACTTTTCTTATGATTACAGAACCTCTCACAGATCAAGGATCTTGGGCGCTTATCTGCTACACCGCAGACTTTGCTGCAAATATTTCCAGTTGGTGCACTGTTTTTTAACTTTGTGCATAGTACCTTTTTTACACAAAGGACTTTTCTGTTTTCCTGTGTCCAATCCATCTTTGAGGATTGCTGTCTTGCTTAAGAAGGCCTTCTCCACCACAAGATTATAAAAAGATTCTCCTACGTGTCATTCCAGGTCTTTTAGAGTAGAGAGCTAGAATCCATCTGGACTTTATTTTTGTCACTTGTGAGGCAGTATCTATTTCTGTGTAAGTTATGAAATAAGGATCCAATGTTAGTTTTTTCAAAATGGCGAGACCACCGTCCAAGTACCATTCACTAAACAGTTCGCGAATTGCCGTATGACCTTTTTCTTCCCTTCTGGGTTACTGAACAAAAGCTGCAGGCCAAGCTCAGGCGAAAGCAATGGTTCCTGGATTTTCCCATCCGGGACACAGGCTCTAGACTCACGTGCACAGCACATCCCCGCTGGGGTTCACAGGGCCGTGCGTGACCCCTGCCTGGCCAGACGCCTCCTCTTTCTCTCACACCAGAAAGCATAACAGCGAGTGTGCAGAAAACAGCTATCAGTAGGGAGATAAACCTGAATTTACTGTAATTCATTTACAACAATGAAATAAATTAGTCACAGGCTTTGGCACTTTAGCATGCGTTAGGCTTCCAATTCTGGTAAAGCCCCTCCCACCTGACTGCGACACCACCGTCAGAGCCATTGGTCGAAAACGCAGGCGTTGACTGGGCTACAGCTTGGGGCCCAGTCGAGCTCCCCCATCGGAGCGTTGTCCTGGCAAGCGTGGCAGGAACCTGCTCACGCCTGAGCGACTGGGAGCGCTGTTTCTGTTCCACCTGCACTCTGGCCGCTTGAAAGCTTAACCGCTGATAAAACCGGCAGTGAGCTCTGTTAGCAGTTTAAACGAGTGACTGCCGAACATCCTACAGGTATGACATTCCATCTAAGAGCTCTGTGTGGTACACATTTCAGATATTTACGTGAATTAAAGGTGATTTTTGTTTTGAGGCTGAGAATCGTAGCTTTATTTATTTTTTTACTTCTTAATGTTTGTTTATTTTTGGGAGACAGAGAGACAGCGTTGAGTGGGAGAGGGACAGAAAGGGAGGGAGACACAGAATCCGAAGCCGGCTCCAGGCTCCGAGCTGTCAGCACAGAGCCCGACATGGGCTCAGACCCACAAACTGCGCTATTGTGATCTGAGCCAAGGTCAGCCGCTCAACCGACTGAGCCACCCAGGCACCCCAAGAATCGTGGCTTTAAAAAGACAGACACCTTCTCTACTCTCCTTAAGAAAAACGAATGTATTTGCTCTGTTGTCATAAAGGGAGCATTTTGCTGTGGCAGAAAACTCAGAATAGGTCACCTGTTGCCTGTGCTCAAAAGCCAGATGATTCTAAAGATGGCTGGAGAGGTCAGCTGTGACTCTGGCTCGACTGTTGGACAAGAGTAGGTCTGAAGTGGACAACCTCCAATGCTCTCTAAGCCAGAGCAGAGCCTCTCAAACTTCCAAGTGCAGACGAACCACCTGGAGTTCTCGAATGCAGATTTGGCTTCACTTGAGTTGGGGTGAGACTGAGTGTACCTTTCTAACAAGCACCAGGTGATTCCAGTATCTTTGGTCCACGGACCACACTTTGAGTAACCAGGCTCTAAGCAGTGGTTCTGAAATTTTGCTGCATCTTAGGACCAGTCGGGAGCTTTCAAAACTTCCTTGCCTGGGCCACACCTCATGGCAACTAAATCAGAAAATCAGAATCCCTGGGAGTGGGCTCTGGGACCCCAAGTGGTTCCCAAGTGTGGTCAAGTTTGAGAACCAGAGGTGTAGCATGGCGGCCCGCGAAGTGGAGACAGCATCAGGATCGCTCGGGGGGCTTGTTAAACCCCCCATGCTCAAAGTTTCCGGTTCCATCGGTCCGGGGTGGGGCCCGGGAATTTCGTTTCTAACACATTTCCAGATGACGCTGATGCTGCTGGTCCAGGGACCACACGTTGCACTAATGGTCAGAGGACTGATCTATCAGGAATTTATCCATCTTGAGCCCAATAATTTCCCTTTGCTCCCCTCTCATGTCAGCAGTCTCTTTTCTGGGTGATGGAGCTTCTGTGGGACAAAATCTATGTATCAGGAGAGAAGCATTTCCCCTTTCCTCTGATGTAGCACCAACACGGTAGTGGGGAGTCTGGGGAAGGCCACCGTAGGCTCCAACAGTGTCTGCTTACCTCTCACAGAGAGTTGCACGAAACCTGGGTAGAGCAATTACAGAACAGCACTGCGTCAAACTGCCTCAATTCTACAGTGACTAGGGGCGCCTGGGGGGCTTAGTTGGTTGAGTGTCCCACCTTCGGTTCAGGTTGTGATCTCACAGTTGGTGGGTCCGAGCCCCGAGTCGGGCTCGCTGCTGCCAGCGCAGAGCCTGCTTCAGATTCTCCGTCTCCCCCTCTCTCTGTTCCTTACCCCGCTTCGGCGCTCTCAAAAATAAATAAACATTTAAAAATATACGGGGCGCCTGGGTGGCGCAGTCGGTTAAGCGGCCGACTTCGGCTCAGGTCACGATCTCGCGGTCCGTGAGTTCGAGCCCCGCGTCGGGCTCTGGGCTGATGGCTCAGAGCCTGGAGCCTGTTTCTGATCCTGTGTCTCCCTCTCTCTCTGCCCCTCCCCCGTTCATGCTCTGTCTCTCTCTGTCCCAAAAATAAATAAACGTTGAAAAAAAAAAATTAAAAAAAATATATATATAAAAATAAAACAAAAGCTTAGCACGGCTTCCTCAAGGAGAGGCAGAAAGCCTGGAATGAAGAAGCTGTCTGCCTCCTTCGTGGACTGTGCAGGGGAGCGTCTCCACACCTGCAGATGGGCAGGAAGGATTTACTTATTCATACCAATAACACGTCGTGAGTTCCCATTGTGAGTGAGGCACTGTGCACAGTGCTGAGGGAGAAGGAAGGAAAGGAAAGAGGGAAGGAAGGGGAAGGAAGGAAGGAAGGAAGGAGGGAAAGACAGAAGGAAGGAAGGAAAGGAAAGGAAGGAAGGGTAGGACGGAGGGAGGGAAAGGAAAGGAAAGAGGTTCCATGCCTTCTGGGATTTTATAGGTTCCTAGAAGAACTAAGTCAACTCTTCACATAACTGGAAAACAACATGGAACATAATCAAAAGCTAAAGGACAAGGAGGTTCCAAACGCCCTGGGGGAGATGGTTTCTGGAAGACATGATCAGGGACGCTCTTGGGTGGCTGGACCTGGGGACAGGAAGAGGCACCAGAAGTAAGGACAGCTTTATGGAGGGTATCTCCAAGGGTATGCAGTCAAAGGACTCCCGGGGTTTTCTCACACAGGGACGGGACAAAGCCATTCCAACTCAAAATTCAGGAGCACAGATGAACGCTAGAAAGCACCAGCTACGTTCAAGGAACAGCAAGATCTGGTGTGAATGGAGCAGGGGCAGTGACGTGATGACCGAGGGCAGCCGCAGGGCAGGTCACACAAAGCCCCGGTCCCGGGCCGAAGAAAGAGGTTGTGCTGGATTTGGAGACACGGGGGGAACTCATGACGAGTTTTCAGCAGGAGAGCGCCCGATCACTCAGGTGGGACCGGAACAGGGGCAGGGACGGGGAAGAAGCCATGCCTGCTATGGGGGTGCCGGTGAGAAATACCAAGGGCCTGGCTCAGGGCTGTGAATGGGGACGAAAGTGTCCTTGGGAAACACAAGGAGAGATGAGTGTTACCACCTCAGCTATTCACACAGGTCCTGTCTTAACTGAACTTATAAGAACCTTCAAATGTGAGTACCTAGATGTGCCTGGTAGTGAAACATTAAATAACCACTGTCTAACCAGGCCTTGCAATGTCCGGTGCTGGATAAACGTGTCCAAAGGTCCCGAGCTGCACAAACAGAACGGAGGTCAAGTGGTCTTACGCTGAATAAATGAGAAAGGACGGAGATGATCACAGGTGTACCTCTGATAATCACCAGGGGTGGGGGGGGCGCGAGGGGGGCAGGCGACTTTATGAAATGAATGGAGACCAACAAAGCCGATCGAAAGGGCAGAAGACAGAGGACTGAAGAACCCATCTTGGATGTTCTGGGGCTGATAAGAGGCACAAAGCCCTGCAGCAAGCCAGGTGGGGAGGGTCGTAGCAGGGGGTGCCTGTAACCACCTCAGACACCTGCCGAGACCTGACCCTCTGTTTTGTGACTTCCCCAACTAAACAACCCAGGGGTCACTCCCCAGCCCTCAACCCCTCTGGCCTCTCCACAGCCTCAGACTGAAGAGCCTGAAGTGCATCATAAGCTTGTCACGTCCGTCAAGAGGCAGGTAAGTTTTTAGGATAGGATGACAGATTTTTGGTTTTGTTTTCTTAAATAGGAAGAGTAAGATTAAAAGTCATTTTTCAGGGCCAAAGAAACTCAGGTACTTCGCTTCAAATAAAACCTACCGAACACGAGGGTATTCACTTTCAAGTGCCCCCATCTCTGTAAAGACAGCTTTCATACTATTCTTCCTTTCGGGTCTTATACTCTAATATAAACTTCTGCCTGCTGCTCAAAAACCAAAACAACGCGAAAGAAAAAACTACGAAACACACACGGAAGCACACAGACCAGAGCGCGAATCCCGGCCCCAGCGCTTGGCAACTCGTGCGACACTGAGTAAGGCCTTGACCTGGTGGAGCTTCCATTTCCTCATCTGCAACAGGACAGCCGCCCCCAGGATTGCCAGTGAGATGGCCACGTAAGGTGCCCAGGGCAGGGCTGGGCTCACAGTGGGCCCTTGACATCAGCCCCTTTCTCCAAAAGACAGCTTTACTCCTACCTCCCACGTCCCTAGGCATTGTCACAACCTCTGCTCCCAAACCACCTTCCTTTCCTTCTCTTCTCTTCCAGTCTTCTGAATCCTCCGGACCAGACACCTCTGAGTCAGCCCCCTTTGTCTTCGACCTCGCCTGCGTCCGCTCTTTCCAACCCCTCGCTGGAACTATCGCTTTGCACCACATCTGTGATGAAATGCTTAAGAACGTGAACCGTGTCCTCAGACCCGTGAGTTCGAATCCTGATTTGGCCTTGTACTCACTGCGTGATCTTCGGGGAGTCACTCAGTTTCTCTGGTGATAACAATCCCGCTTCTCTCCCAAGATGGTGAAGGGTCTGTGAGTTTTGCATCGTCGATACTAGGCACAGGGCCCGGACCAGAAAAGACTCCATAAACGCTAACCAGTGTTACTCTCAGTTCACCTTAGGTGTGTCCGGTCTCCTCCCCTTCTCCAGCTGTCCCCACCTCAGCCCAGCCAAGGCCCGGCTGTTGTCCTGTCACCAGCGTCTCCCTACTCGAATCAAACCTACTTCCTGTTGCCAAACTCCGCTTCCTCCCATGCTTGGGCTCTAGTTCAAGAACCTGCTGAGGCCAGCGACATCCAGTCCAAGCCCACCCTGCCCCCGTGCTCCACATCCTACTGCTTCCTAAAAACACACTTTCTACTCCAACCAGCGGGCCTCCCTTACTGTCACCTGAACCAGCGAGCTTCATGCCAACCCCTCCCCGCCGCCCTGCACCTTTTCCAAATTCCACTCCAGCTGACGACCTCCTGCTCCAGTCCCACATGCTCCCTGACCTCTCCCGTCCTCTGCTCTCTCTGAACGTCTACGGTTCTGGGCAGTGCAAAGGCAGCCACGATCGACGGGTCCTGGAGCAGCCTAAAGGAAGGCATTTGGTAAGCAGGGAGCTCAGTCCACAACCGAAGCCCCGAACGGAGACAGAGTAGTGAAATGGCATGTCTACGTCCCAGAAGGTATCGCTAACACGGGAGACAAGTATGTTAACTGTTGCCAAGAGCCCGGGATGACTTCAACAGACAGTTCCTAGGCATTAGCTGGCTTACTCGTCACTGATCTTGGTTTCATAAAAATAATCACTCTTTTTGAACATAGGATTATCTGGTTTTTCTAATTGCTGGCACTGCAAATATCTGAACGTTTATTGCACAACCAAGGGAAGGTGCCAAGGGGGGTGGTTTACTCGGTCTCCAGCCGCCCTCCTCCCCCACCTCCACCGGCTTCCCACCCTCGCCAAATAAGCACAGACATAAAAACTGCGCTTACTGCACGGACAGAGCTCCGAGCATAGTCCTGTGAAATTCTGGAATTGTCACTGCACACAACAAGGGCGTTAAACAAGGTGACAGCGTTCTGACCGCCTGCAGACAGAGCAGGAGAATGAGCTGCACCGGGCTCCGTCCTGGACGCCACGCTCTCCTCTGCCACAAACACCACACTCCCCCTCGTCGGAGGCATGTGCCCACCCTCCCGGTGAGGCCCGGCGTCTTACCACCGTCCCGAAGGGTCTGCGTCAGGTCCTCCACCAGGGCCACGGCCTCCTCGCCGCTTTCGGGCCGGTGCTCTTGCAGCCAGGCCTGGATTTCTCTGGGGAGCACCGTCAGCATCTGTTCCTTGGTGTGCACCTCCGGCCTCAGCCAGCGCCGACAGAGCTCCCGAAGGCGGCCAAGCGCACCCTGAGGCCCTCCAGCCGCCTCCCCGTGGGGGCTGCCCTTGCCGGCGCTCTCGGACTCAGGGCCATCCTCCTGAAGTACAGCTTCCTGCACCCAAGAGTCGTCCTCCAGGATCATGGTGGTGACCTCCTCCTGTTCATCTTCCTCGTGAGGCGCCTGGACCAAGGGGCTCAAGGGAGTGCTTACTCTCGGCCCCTCTGCAGCCATCATCCACCTTCCCAAGGCAATCCTGCAGGCTTCGAGCCTTGAACGTCAGTCTTCTAGAGCCAGGCTCGTCTGAGAAGACACCTCCGTCCTCAAATTTCAACAAGTTGTCTGGCTGAGAAATGAGAAAAGGGAACCACAGTCAATAAGCAGACTGTCCTACAGGGATCTAACTCACAGCAGCCCAGGTCAGGCCACCAAGTGATTCTTACCTCCACAGATGAACAGAAGTTTCCTGCCTCTCTTAAAGGAAAAAATGGCTTATTCCTGAAAACTTTTCTACGGCAAAAGATGAATCACAAGCACAAAAAACAAGCACTTTTCTTTCCAAAAGCAGGAGTATCAGAAATCCAAAGCCCTCCGAAGAACCCAGGACTGAGTTACTCTGCCCTGAATCAGTTCAAACTTGCTGCGGAATGACCTTGACCTAACACACAACTTAGTCACTTAACTTCAGGGACCATCCTTCTTACGGGGACATCTTCAGGATTGGCAATGGATCAGGTGTGAAGATACTGTGAGCCTTGCTGGAAGGAAGGCAATACCTTAACTGCATTATTACCATAGAAGTATGAAGTTTTAAAAAATAAACAGCAATGCTTCGATTAAAATTATAAATGAGAAAAAAAAAGTATGAAGTTTTAAAATGTTCATTCTCCTCAATGCAGACTCGGCCCCTCAGGAATTTATCTTTAAAAATAATCATCTTTGTAAAGAAAAATATATTTGCAAGGAAACAAAACCGTGGCATTGTTCCTAATTGCAAAACAAACCCGACGTTTTAAAAATCCAGCAGCATTGGGGCGCCTGGGTGGCGCAGTCGGTTGGGCGTCCGACTTCAGCCAGGTCACGATCTCGCGGTCTGTGAGTTTGAGCCCCGCGTCGGGCTCTGGGCTGATGGCTCAGACCCTGGAGCCTGCTTCTGATTCTGTGTCTCCCTCTCTCTCTGCCCCTCCCCCGTTCATGCTCTGTCTCTCTCTGTCCCAAAAATAAATAAACATTGAAAAAAAAAATCCAGCAGCAGAGGAATAGTGAATTATGGCACAGCCACACAGTAAAATATATTTATTTTATGCCAATTTTTTAAAAAATATGCTGATTTAATAATGGTTACCTTGGGGCAGGGGTACTGACTGAGAAGGGGCTCAACAAAGCCTTTGGGGTGCTAGAAACGTTCTACACATTGATTTGATGATGGTTGCACAAAACATACATATGAAATCTCAGATTTGTGCATTCTGCTGTAGTTTCAAATATTTTAAAAAATTATGCTGACAAAGATTATTATTAACCATTAGTAATCTGGGGTAATCTTCATAAATAAGAAAATCATGGGAAAAAACACACCTAGCAAAACAGAAACACTAGACAAAGTATGACCCCAAATCCCTTTAAAAATGAACACGTACACAAGGCAAAAAACAAAACAAAACAAAAACTTGGGACGTTAATTACACAAGATGTTGGGAGCAGTGAAATTACTACTCAAAGACTATAAAAAGGAAAATTATTCTTTAAAAATCATTACTATATCGTAAAGACTCAGATAACAACCCTCCTCCCCCGCCCCCCCCCCCCAAAAAAAGGGAAAACTGGGAAGGAAAAACTAAAAAAAAAAAAAAAGAAGAAGAAGAAGAAGGAAAAGAAGAAGAAGAAGAAAGCTACTGGGAACACTGAAGCTCTCAATGTGTTATTTACCAAAGGGCTAGAAGAGGCACAGGTATAACAGAAGTCCTGCTTGGGAGCCCGGGAAAACTGCACCCGGTGAGCTCATTCGCTTTCGGACCCGGGCAAGACACGCCCCCTCGGAAGCTCAGTTTCCCCATCCGTGAAACCAGGAGCTGAGCGGGACGCCGTCCAGCGTGCCTTCCAGTCCCAATCCCGCGCCCCTGACTGAACTTGCAGGCAGCTCACCGCCCGCGAGCAAGGTCCGGGTGCGTTCGCCGAGCGGACCCCAGGCGTCCCACCCTGGGACCCCGGCCCACTGTCGCGGACAGCGCCCCCGACGCCCCTCCCCCAGCAGGACTGCCCGCACTGGCTCCAGGCCCGTTATTCCCTTGCTGCGAGCTACTTCCCCGGCCCGCGCCGCTCCCGGCCCGTCTCTCCGGGCTCACCTTTCGGGAGACCAGATCCGGCTTCCGCAGCCACTCCGCACGCAAAAGCGCCCCCGGGCACAACACGACCCCTCCGGATCCACCGCGGCTCGAGCCCGAGGGGCACTGAGAACAATGGACGGGAGAGGCCCGCCCCCCACCGCGCTTATTGGCCGCCGAGAACGGCCCCTGGAAATCCTGCTCTTCTACTGGTTCTCCTGAGACGGCCAGAGGGAGGAGGCTGGGCCGAGGGCATTGTGGGAGTCGTAGTCCACAGCGGCGGCCCGGGCCGCGGGCTGGGAGCGCCACTCAGCGTGGATGGCCCTGGCAGTGCGGCAGGCCAATCCGCGGACCGGCCCTCAGGACCCCAGGGTGGACCAGAGCTGTGACCTGATGCAGGTCATTTCACTTCCCGAAGGCCTCCGCGTACTTGCCTATAAAAAATGAAAGTTGTGTGGAGGGGACTGCGTGGCAAGGCATGTTGTTAGGCGCCTCCGAAGGCTGTGCCCGGAGCAGGCGGGAGTCCGCCCGGGAAAAGCACCCCCCTCCCCGCGGCTGCCCGAGCCCGGCGCCCCCTCCCTCAACCTGCAAGTCCACGGTCGCACCTGGCCTCGGCACACCCCTTTGTTTTCGCACGTGGCGTTCCTGCTGGAGGCAAGTCCCCGCCTCTTCTGCCACCGAAGAACTCCCTTCTTTCGTCCACCTGGTCTTCTCGGAGCCTGCCCCATCATCACCTCCCCGGGCGCGGACGCAGCGCCCAGCACACCTGTTCCACGGCTCGGTGTCAGTCACCGACGCCAGCGCCGCTCACCGTGGGTCTCAGCCCTGGGAGGTGAGAGTGGGAGATCCGCCTCTGTCCTTCCCACAGTTGGCGCCCTCGAAGAAAGGACTGCCCCAACACCGCCTGCCAACAGGTGAGAAACCGTCTGGAAACCCAAGGGGGAAACATGAGGATGGAAACAAACACGCTGTCAGGGGTGACACGACAATTGTGAATGCTTTTATTATGCAGACCAGTCACTGGAGGCGCACAAGCAAATGACTACATTTGTTGCTTTAATTTTTAATTTATATTTCATTTCACTTTTATGAAAATTTCATGAGTAGTTGAAAGATGTTTTATGTTTATTTGGATAATTTTAATCTCCTTTTCTGTGAACTGAGAGACATCAGTGAGTGAATATCTTCCCATGGTTTTTTTTTTTTTTTTTCCTTTTTCTTTTGATCCAATAGTTAAGATACAGTGTTCTATGTTTCAGGTGTACAATATATGGCTTCAACGATTCCATACATTACTCAGCGCTCATCACGACAACGCACACCCTTTTTTAGAAGAATTTTTTTTAAGCGTATTTATTTTGAGAGAGAGAGAGAGAGGACGGGAAGGGCAGAGAAGGCCGGGAGAGAATCCCAAACAGGCTCCATGCTGTGAGTGCACAGCCCAACTCCAGGCTTGAACTCGCTTGAACTCACCAGCCATGAGATCATGACCTGAGTGAAAATCAGGAGCCGGGCACTTAACCAAGGCTCCCCATAACAAGTGCACTCTTAATCCCCATAACCTGTTTCACCCACCTCCTCTCTGGTAACCATCTGTTCTCTCTACTTAAGAGTCTGTTTCTTGGTTTGTCTCTCTTTTTCCCTTTGTTCATTTGTTTCTTAAATGCCACATGTGAGTGAGACCATATGGTATTTGTCTATCTCTGACTTATTTCTCTTAGCATTAAATCCTCTGGATCCGTCCATATCACTGCAGATGGCAAGATCGTTCTTTCTCTTCCTATGTTTTAATTAAATTTATTTGTAAGAGTTCTTTATTAGTTTGTCAAAGAAGTTGCTATGTTTCTGTTTGCTGTTCTTTTTTTTTTTTTTTTGCTGTTTTTATAGCATAGAAATTTTTATGCTGTCCACCTTGTCTTTTTATAACTTCTGAGTTTTGTGTCATTCTTAGAAAGTTCTCTGCGCACTCCCAAGATTATTTGAGTTTCACCTGTTTTTCACTAATTAATCCCTTTAATTAGTGCAAGTGAAAAGATGCAGGGGTCCCTGGGTGGCTCAGTCGGTTGAGGGTCCGACTTTGGCTCGGGTCATGACCTTGCCCTTCAGAGTTTGAGCCCCATGTCAGGCTCTGTGCTGACAGCTCAGAGTCTGGAGTCTGCTTCAGATTCTCTGTCTCCCTCTCTCCTTCTGCCCCTCCCCTGCTCACACTCTGTCTCCTTCTCTGTCTCTCAAACACTAAAAAAAAAAATTTCTTTTAGATGCAAAGTGAGGTTCGGTTACTGACTACAACCTCCGTTTATTAGCCTAAACCGACCTCATGCAAATAGCACCACCTCCTGGCCAACTTGAGAAGTTTGCATCACCTGCCTGGAGGCAAAACTCCCAGCCTCCCCTCTAGTGGTGAGCATTCCTAGAGAGCCAGTTATGCAAAATAATTGAGGAAGATAATTCTTGGGGATGATCTCGTATTACAAAGATCTGTTTCTCCACAGTTCCATCCCCACTAGGAATGGGAATTTACACAAAAGAGAAAAGATTAGTTTAGGTGGCGGGAGGGGGTGCACTGCTGAAGCTTTCTAACAGCCTACCAGTGCAATCTGCCCCTGCTGCTCTCCCAGGCCAACCCTGGACCACAGGAAACAGGCACTGTCTTGTCACAGGAGAATCCTGGAGCCGGCCGTCTCTTCCCTGTGCCTGATTCTCCGGAAGATGGTTCTGGCCAGTGTCAACTGTCCTGGGTTTAGATAGAAAGCAACTCACATTTAAGACCAGCTTATGGCATAATGGTCCTGGTGCCCAAGCTAGAGCCCTAAGAGCATCCTGGGACAGCAAGCAAGCCTAGAAACACAACCCTGTTCAGTGAATAGGATTGTTCCTCCCAGTGAATCTCCTCTCCATCGCCCAAACCACAGGGGTCACAGACGCTCTGTTCTACCAGTGGGCATTCCTGGTTAAAAGCTTCAGAGAACTAGTCTGGCTAAGTAAAAGGGACTTCGGGAAAGAATAGTAGAGAACTCATGAGTAAATGGGAGCTGAAGAATCAGGCTTAATTAACAGTTGGGATCAAGAAACAGAGGCTAAGTAAGGCCCCAAGAATCACAGCAGCAATCTCTTAGCAGAAACAGGCCAGTGTGCCCTCCCCATGAGCCCTGGTGATCCTGCGGGCATCTCTGTTAGCCTGCCTTCCTCTCAAGGTTCCGAGACCAGGGGAAGCGCCTTGGGTTGGCTGAGCCTGTCACCTGCTCCCCCCTCCCCCCGCCCCTGCAACCCACCCAGGTGAGGGGATTGGATCTGGCTCCTAGTTTTCCTTACTAATAACCCCACGCAAAGACAGGTTCTCCACTCCAGAGATGGAAGGCCCATTAGGGAAAAGTGAACGGGAAGAAACTACATGTGTCACCACTTTATTTTAGATGCTGAGGGAGAAGAGACCTTGCCCCAGGGAATGCTCAACCTAAGGCTTTTGGGGGAGCTCCCAGGTCAGCTGGAAGTGATGAGATGGTGAGGATGGGGTGGGGGAACTTGATTTCCATAACACTTGGTCAGGATCAGGGTCACTGACCTCCGAGCAGACGCAGGCATTGAGGCAGGACCTAGGAAGAATCTCCCCCTGCCTGAGACCCCCACCATTGCCTAATCTACCCCGTTTCCTCCATGTATAGGAAGGGAGTCTCTTCATTTGTGTGAACAATGTGTGTCTCATTTTTGCTAGGTATGCCACGGAGCCAGCACCCCTATGTGTGACTGGGGAAGGATCGTTAAGTGAACAGTGCTGTAGGGTGCTGTAAGACTGGCCTAAAAAGAGAAAAAATCTAAAGGGAGGCCCGCTCATAGTAGGAATGCCCAGGGAGAAAGAGAAATTAGGGAATGATCAGGGAAACATTGATTTGATTTGATTTGGTTTTTAAATGTTTATTTTCTTTTGAGAGAGAGAGAGAGACAGAGAATTCCCAGCAGGCTCTGCACTGTCAGCGACACAGGGCTCGAACTTATGAACCATGAGATCATGACCTGAGCCGAAACCAAGAGTCAGATGCTTAACCAACTGAGCCACCCAGGCGCCTTATGCCCCCACCCCCCCCCCCAACCTCTTTTTTAAATGAATGGTTTGTAGTTAGTGCGACAGAGGGGAGGCCCTTTGGTCCTTGTCTTTCTCTTCCTGTGATGCTGGTTTCTCTCTCTCAAGTTGTCCTGTTGGCCTGGGCTCCTTAGCCTCTTTGTGCCAAGAAGGAAGAGAAAGAATGGTTTCAGAGCCTCCGGCCAGTTCCCACGCCCTATTGTGAACCGCTCTAGTCAAGGATGTTTCTCAGAAGACACACGGGCGCTCTGGGCTGAACAAAATGACTCAGGAGGCGGCCTCGTGCAGAGCTGTACTTGCCAAACGCAGAGGCGGGAGTGGTGCCAGGAATGCTTTGCCATAGAGTGTGCTTCACGGGGGATTTAGCTCCATGATCGCCAGTGTCCCCTCAGGTTATTACAAGCAAAGACTAATTATGAAGATAGGAAGAAAAGGGGCACCTGGGTGGCTCAGTTGGTTAAGCGTCCGACTTGGGCTCAGGTCACGACCTCATGTTCGTGAGTTTGAGCCCCACGTCAGGCTGTTTGCTTGGGAGCCTGCTTGCAATTCTGTGTCTCCTTCTCTCTCTCTCCCCCTCACTGCCCCCCACTCAAACATGAATAAACATTTTTTAAAAGGGGAAGAAAAAAAAGAAAAAATGTAAATTCATGCATGGTGCCCCCCCATCTCCACCCCAGCAGTTGAAAATCCACTCAGAGCTTCTGACTCCCCCAAAACTCAACTACTAATAGCCTACTGTTGACCAGAAGTCTTACTAATAACAGAAACAGTTGATTAACACATTTGATATATGTGCATATACTGTATTCTTTCAATAAAACAGAGAAAAGACAACATTAAGAAAATCATAAGAGAGGGACGCCTGGGTGGCTCAGTCAGTTAAGCATCTGACTGTGGCTCACGTCATGATCTCATGGTTTCTGGGTTCAAACCCCGCGTCGGGCTCTGTGCTGACAGCTCAGAGCCTGGAGCCTGCTGCGGATTCTGTGTCTCCCTCTCTCTCCCCCTCCCCCCGCCCCCACTCACACACTCTCTCTCAAATAAACATTAAAAAAAATAATAAAGAAAATCATAAAAGAAAGTACATATACTATACAGTAAATGTACCATACGGTATTTATTGAAAAAAATCCACATTAGGGGTGCCTGAGTGGCTCAGTTGGTAGAGTATGTGACTCTTGATCTCTGTGTCATGAGTTCAAGCCTCACATTAAGCATAGAGCTTATTTAAAAAAAAAAAAAGGAAATCCACCTAAGGGGTGCCTGGATGGCTCAGTCGCTTAAGCGTCCGATTTCAGCTCATGTCATGATCTCACGGTTCATGAATTCCAGCCCCGCGTCAGGCTCTTGCTGACAGCTCAGATCCTGGAGCTGCTTCAGATTCTGTCACCCCTCTCTCTCTGCCCCTCCCCTGCTCATGCTCTGCCTCTGTCTCAAAAATAAACATTTAGAAAAATTATTTTAAAAAATTCACATAGAAGAAGGCCCGCACAATTCAAACCCATATTGTTCAAGAGTCAGCTGTATATATAATCCCTAGGCTGCTCAGTTCATAGGAAGAAAAATCATTCCTGGAATAGTTGACCATTGGAAAGATTAAAAAAAGAAAAAAGAAAAATCTTGTAACCTGCAGTAAAAGCTTGCAAGGCACTTGGCATGCAGGAGAGGCTCCAGGACAAGTTCCCCAACTGGCTTGTCAAACCAGACTGCTGCTCCTATGCCAATATCGAAGCCACTGACTGAGATTGACTGAGCCACATGGTGTGGGAGGTAGAGACATCCCCAGGGAATGGTTTGGCCATAGACTTTAACGGTCGTTTACTTGTGTATTTGATTTGTTTCTCTGTCTCGCTCTCTCTCTCTCTCTCTCACACACACACACACACATAAGCAACTTGAATTTTTTTTTTAATTATAAAACAAATGCACTCAGACACAGCAAGAAAGAGAAATAAATTTGAACCCCCCAAATTAAAAACATCTGTGTAGCATAAAAGGTTAAAAATGAAGTCACATGACAAAGTAGGGGAAATATTTGTAACATGTAACAAAGGACTAATTTATAATTTACTATGAATCGATACAGCTGAGCATGAGAAAGACCAACAACTCTATAGAAAAAGGGACAAAGGAGGGGCGCCTGGGTGGCTCAGTCCGTCAAGCATCTGACTTTGGCCTGGGTCATGATCTCACAGTTCATGAGTTTGAGCCCCACATCAGGCTCTGTGCTGACAGCTCTGAGCCTGAAGCCTGCTTCGGATTCTGGGTCTCCCTCTCTCTGCCCCTCCCCAGCTTGGGCTTCGTGTGTGTGTGTGTGTGTGTGTGTGTGTGTGTGTACGTGTCTCTCTCAAAAATAAGTATTTAAAGGGGCGCCTGGGTGGCTCAGTCGGTTAAGCGTCCGACTTCGGCTCAGGTCATGATCTCACGGTCTGTGAGTTGAGCCCCGCGTCGGGCTCTGTGCTGACAGCTCAGAGCCTGGAGCCTGCTTCAGATTCTGTGTCTCCCTCTCTCTCTGACCCTCCCCCGTTCATGCTCTGTCTCTCTCTGTCTCAAAAATAAATAAACATGAAAAAAAAATTTTTTTAAATAAGTATTTAAAAAAAATAAAAAGTTTTCCAAAATAAATGAAACTAAAACCAAGCCCTAGACTCTGACTACTAAATTAGCCATTTACCCCCTTCTTGGAGCTCCCCCTTCTCCTGGCCTGCCCAAGAGTCTATGTAATACACAAAGGAGTCCCGCTCAAAACTGCGGGAGAAAAGCCTTCCTGTCCTAAGGTCCGCGCTGTGGCTGTTTCTGCAGTGGCTCTTTGCCACCACAAGGTGTCACTCTCCGGTGCTCCTGCTTGTTCCCACCAAGGGGGCTGATGGCCAGGATGTCAGACACAGGGTCTGTTAGGTCCTAGGGAGGAGGGAGTCCACTCTCTCGGAGTCAGCTAATCCAGAGTCCTTTGCCAGCTCCCAAGGCCTCGTTTAGGTGTCCAGCCCTTTCAGCCCTCCACCCCCAGCACTGCCTCAGGATTGGCTCCAATGAACAGCTGTGTAATTCTACCAACCGCTTTCTCTTCCCTGCATAGGTGTTTTCGACCCTTAAAACAGCTTGGGCCTGGGGCGCCTGGGTGGCTCAGTCGGTTAAGCCCCTGACTCTTGCTTTCAGCTGAGGTCACGACGTCGAGGTTCGTGACTTTGAGCCCCTCGTTGGGCTCTGTGCTGAGCACGGAGCCCGCTTGGGATTCTCTCTCTCCTTCTCTCTGCCCCTCCCCACGTATGTGCACTCTTTCTCAAAATAAAGAAATTAACTGAAAAAAAAAAGTGAAATTTCATATAAAAACAAAACCAAACCAGACTGGGCTTGTTCCACTTCCCCCCTGGACCGCAGGGCTGCAAATTCCACCCTAGCCCCGAATGCAACTTTCAGTAGGCTTTACGCATTCTCCTTTGTGTACCCTTTCACACAAAAGGTTGGTAACTGGTCCCCACCTACCCTCACAATAGGGCCTGATTGTCTCTGGCGGGGCCAGCCCTTCAAAACAGCTAAATTCTAGTTACCTCCCTTGGAGGAAGGAGACCTCATAGAGCATCTCCTCCCCAGGAGAAGACTTTCTGGCATTCTTCTTGTTTTTGTTTTTTTTTTTTTTTTAATGTTTATTTACTAAGAGAGGGCTCATGTGTGTGGGGAGGGATGTAAGAGAGCAGGGGTGGGAGGTGTTGGAGGGACAGAGAGAGAGAGAGAGAGAGAGAGAGAGAATCCCAAGCGGGCTCCACACTCAGGGTGGAGCCCAGCATGGGGCTCAATCCCACAGCCCTGAGGATCGTGACCTGAGCCGAAATCAAGAGTCAGACCCTCAATCAGCTGAGCCACCCGGGCTATTTCGAATTATTTCCTTGTAAGAGACCTAGTATTAGAACTACTGAGTCAAAAACATTTGTAAGTCTTTTTACTCATGCTGTAAACAGAGGCCCTCAAAAACAGGTAACCGTGTGTCCTACCAGCAGCATGCAGGATATGGAATGCTTACCCTCCTGCACCCTTGTCCAAAGTAAAATGATTTTTAAGACTCTCGGACCATTAGATACGTGAGAAAGAGTTTATTTAAATTTGTGATTAATCACTGGTATGAATGGTTTTAAATGTATGTCTCTGCTTCTGTTGTGTGTTAGTAGATTTTGCCCATTTATATGAGTTTTAATTTTTTCAATTGGTTCACGTGACCCCATTATTTATTGACGATGCTCATCTATTGTCTGTTATACGTGTTTCAAATGTTTTCTCAGTGTAGTGCTGAATTGAAAAATTTATTAGTAACATTTTTAACATCCACAAGGTTTTTAAGCTTGTTATTTTTTTTTTAATGTTTATTTATTTTTGAGACAGAGAGAGACAGAGTATGAACAGGGGAGGGTCAGAGAGAGGGAGACACAGAATCTGAAACAGGCTCCAGGCTCTGAGCCGTCAGCACAGAGGCCGACGCGGGGCTCGAACTCACGGACCGCGAGATCGTGACCTGAGCTGAAGTCGGCCGCTTAACCCACTGAGCCACCCAGGCGCCCCGTCAGCTTGTTATTTTTTAAGATTAAAACCATTTATTTAGTTAGTTAGCTATTTAATCTCTACACCCAACATGGGGCTCAAACTTATGACCTTGAGATCAAGAGTCGTGTACTTTTCTGACTGAGCCAGGCAGGCACCCCTGAAATAATTATTTTAATGTAGGTAAAATATAAGACAATGAAATGCACAGATCTTAGGTGTACATACCAAAGAGTTTTAACAACTATATATATATAGTATATGTATATATACTGTGATGTACATGTTTTAAATTTTTATGTATTCATACTTCTTGGTTTTCTCCTCCAGTGGTCACTATTAGGAAAAAGCAAAAGACTAAACTGGACCAAACGAACATTATTGGGTGTCTTATCTAGAGGACCCATCCCTGGTATCTTTCTCATCTTTGACCTATTTTACACCTCTGTAAGTTGTACAAAACCAGTATTAATGCAAGTTATTCTTGTCCAGAGAAATGCAAATTAGTCATGTCTGGTGGAATGGAACTGATTACTGCCCTGTGGATACATACATTTGCATCAATTTATAAATTCCTTTTACCATTTCCTATCTGCCTACATTTGTGTGTGTGTGTGTGTGTGTGTGTGTGTGTGTGTGTGTGTAGTTCTTTGAATACTCTTGTGAACATCTTACTAGTTTCTTGACTAGTTAATGCATTCAATAAAATCTTTGACATGTATTCACTTTATATCTGCATGAGAATTGCAATCATGTTCTCTTCAAAACATTACCTTTGGGGGCACCTGGGTGGCTCAGTCGGTTGAGCATCCGACTTCGGCTCAGGTCATGATCTCACGGTTCGTGAGTTCGAGCCCCATATCAGGCTCTGTACTGACACCTCAGAGTCTGAAGCCTGTTTCGGATTATGTGTCTCCCTCTTTCTGCCCCTTGCCCCCTCACACTCTGTCTGTCTGTCTGTCTCTCTCTCAAAAGTAAATAAAAACATTAAAAATTTTTTTAAATAAATAAATACATTACCTTTAAACATTGCCAATATTGGGGTGCTTGGGTGGCTCAGTAGGTTAAGCATCTGACTTCAGCTCAGGTCACGATCTCACAGTTTGTGGGTTTGAGCCCCGCATCAGGCTCTGTGCTGACAGCTCAGAGCCTGGAGCCTGCTTTGGATTTTGTGTCTCCTTCTCTCTCTGCCCCTCCCCCCACCTCAAAAAATAAATAAACATTAAAAAAATATTGTCAATATTTAAGCTGAGGGTTAATAATAGGTGATGGCCTGGATTCATTCTGGAAACAGTTTCTTTTCAAAATCAAATTGAGTGTATTTAAAAGAGTTAGGACAGGGGCGCCTGGGTGGCTCAGTCGGTTGACCACCCGATTCTTGATTTCACTCAGGTCATGATCTCACAGCTTGTGGGTTCAAGCCCCACAAGCACAGAGCCTGCTTGGAATTCTCTCTCTCCGTCTCTCTCTCTGCCCCTTCCCTACTTGTGCTCTCTCTCTCCCTCGTTTTCAAAATAAATAAACTTTAAAACAATTAAAAATAAATAAATGAAAGGGTTAGGACAAGACCAACAGTTTAATTATAATTCATCAAGAAAAGCTAGAATTATTTCTTGTGCCTAGAAAACATAAAGAAATACATTCTTACACATTTCCAAATTTCCAGTAAAGAAGGTGAAGTCCATATACTGTTGTCTTTCTGGGCATTTGTTTTTGCTTTTTTCATTTGCTACTTCAGCTTCTTCTCAAAGCATCAAAACTTGGGGAGCCAGTGAGCTGCTAGGGGCTTCCTGGAGGGCAAGCCCTGTTTTCATTCATTTCTAGTAAGAAGTTCCCAGTTGGTTCAAAGCATTTGTGAAATCAAGCAGTTTCCCTGGCGATGTGAAAGTTTTTAGGCGTAGGTAAGGGATCTGTGCTAGCCTCAAGGAGGAACAGGAGAGAGAATTTCCCCCAGGCTGGCCAGCCCAGCGCACCGAGGCCCCACATTTCTCTCCCTCCTTCACCTGACCCATCTCCTTCCCACTCCCTAGGCTGGTCAGATGGCAGGACCCCAGACAGCTCCAGGAAGAAAAATGGCGGATGGCATTGTGGGGATTGTACCGCCTGGACAGGCCCCTCCGGCTGGGCCGGGTCAGGACCACTTCTATCCGCCCAAAAGTTGCAGATGCAGACAGCAGGGAATTCCCCTTTGTGGGGAATGACACAGTGGGTAGACCGAGAAGCTGGAGAACAGGAACTCTAGGGCACTAGCAAGAACACGGTTGAGGGGTGCCTGAGTGGCTCAGTTGGTTAAGCATCCAACTTCAGGTCATGATCTCAGGGTTCGTGGGTTCGAGCACATGTCGGGCTCTGTGCTGACAGCTCAGAGCCTGGAGCCTGCTTTGGATTCTGTGTCTCCCTCTCTCTCTGCCCCTCCCCTGCTCTTGCTCTATCTCTCAAGGGTAAATAAACATAAAAAAAAAAAAACTTAAAAAAAGAATATGGTTGAAGAACCAACTGTAGGGTCCAGACTGAGTGGACAGTAAGAGGAATAATAAGCAAGGACGCAAAAGAGGCATCAGTGAAGATAAAGAGCTGTCCCTGTTGTTATAAGAGAAAGGAAGAGAGGGAATAAGGAGAACAGAGTTGAGGTCCTGAAGCAGAAGCAGGTTCCTGATATGGCCACGCCTCAGAGGTTGAGTAGATGGAGGTGTAAGTCACCGGAGAAGGGACCATGAGCACAGGTGGTGGAAATGTAAACAACCGAGGATGAGGGCAAGATACTGGTCCCAAAGCCATAACGTGACCACAGAGTGGCCTGGAGTAGAGGTTCTCAGCTAAGGCATGACACCAACGGGTGGTCGTGGTCATTTGTGAGGAACGTTGGAGCAGAACAGCCAGGACCAGGAACTGTGCCTCGGCTCAAATGCACCTGCGATCGGGCGGCAGACGCAACCTCACATCCAGGTAGAAGGTGCTGTACGTGGAGCCTGGGGGGAAATAGTGTTCAGAATTCCTTATACTCACATAAATGGGTTAAGAAGGCTTAGGGCAGAGAGCCACCACCACAGGGTGAAAGCTCCCAAGGTTAACCCCTTAGTAGAAAAAAGCCTAGGGCGGAAAGCCACCACCGTGTGGCAAAAGCACCCGAGGTTAGCTAGCGAGATACTGTTAACAGGATCACAAGTAACTTGTTATGTCACTTACAGGAAACTACTTTCCATCTGGTGCCAATATACTTTGATCACAAACACCACTTGCCCCCCAGACCCTTTACTTCTTACACAAGTTAACAATTACTGTCCCATTGTTTTCTCCACATTCACCACGTGTGTAAGATCTTGAGAGCTCAATAAATACGGAGATGAAACCCCTGTTCGGGGCTCTTGTCTCCTCCCGGACATTAGCCTCTCTCGTATTCAATGCTGCGTCTGCTCTCTTGCTGGACAAGAAAAAAGAACTCCAGACTCCTAGTCTGCGACAGAGCCAAGATTGGTAGGTGATGATGGGGTCACCCTGTCCTGCTGATATGCAAACTGTTGTTGCAGTGGCCAGGTGGGGTGGGAGGGGGGAGGACTCAATAAACAATTCCCCTCTTTTCCTCACCTGAGTTCAGAATTAATTGAGAGATGGATTCAGATAGAATTCATTCAAATAGTATTCACTCATTCAACAAATACGGAGTATTATTTATATGGCCAGAATGTGCTAATGATTTAGCAGTGAATAGAACAGCAAAATTCCTACGCTCCTTCAGCTTACGTTCTGGTTGAAAGAGGTGGGCAATACGTTTTAAAAAACAAGTAAAGCATATGCTATGTTAGAATAAACTAAAGCAGAGAAGAGAAAAAGAGAATGCTGGAGGTGTCATTGCGAACACAATGGTCAAGAAAAGCCTGGCTGCTAAGGTGACAAGTGAGAAGAGATCAGAGAAAGATGAGCAAGCATGCCTGGTTGAGGCAGGACTGTCTGGCCTATTTGTGGACTTGAAGCTAATCACCGGGGTTCCATTTTCCTTCCCAGGGACTGGTTTAAAGGGTGAACAAGTGACCCGATTCTGACCTATGAGATGAGAAAGGCTGATGTGCCACAGGGGCTCCTAGGAATAGTTTGCATATTCTGAAGAGGTGGTCTCATTCCCTCTGGGAACTTTTCTGTAGCCAGTGTGATATCGGAAACGCTTGCAGCCACGTTGTGGCAAGAGGGATGCCAGGCCGGGATGGCATGGCGGGAAGAAAGAATCTAGGGCTTTGACGTTGGTAACCCCCCAATGGTGCCAAACCTGGAGCTTCCCTAAGTCCAGCTGAAGATCATGTCAGCCTTGCGTGGTTCGATGAATATGTAGGGTTTTTAAAATTATTATTCAGTGTTTTAAAACCACACTAAATAGAACAGTTCACGCATTTCTTCCCCACCCCCAACCCCTCACCTCTTGCAACCACCAAGAGGTATCTGTGAGCTTGGTTTTTATTTATTTATTTATTTTTAGATTCCACATTAAGAGAGATCACAGTATTTTCTTTCTGTATCTGACCTATTTCAGTTAGCATGATGCTCTCGAGGCCAATCCATGTTGTTGCAAATGGCAAGATTTCGTTCTTTTTAAAATGCTGAATAACATCCCAGCCTCTGAGTGTGTGTGTGTGTGTGTGTGTGTGTGTGTGTGTGTGCAATTTCTTTATCCATTCATCCATCAGTGGACGCTTAGATTGTTTCCATATCTTGGCTACTATGAATAATGCTGCAGGGAACATGACGAGTGCCATATATCTTTTCAAATTTGTGTTTTTGTTTTATTTGGATATATGCCCAGAAGTGGAATTTGGAATTGCTGGATCATATGGTAGTTCTTTTTTTTTTTTTTAAGTTGATTTATGTATTTTGAGAGAGAGAACGTGAGCCAGCGATGGAGGGGCAGAGAGAGGGGGAGAGAGAGAATCCCAAGTAGGGTCCATGTTGTCAGTGTATAGCCCCACTCAGGACTCGAACCCATGAACCGTGAGATCATGACCTGAGCCGAAACCAAGAGTCAGACGCTTAATCAACAGAACCACCCAGGCACCCCTATAGTAGTTCTATTTTTAATTTTTTGAGGAAACTCCCAACTGTTTTCCATAGTGGCTACACCAATTTATATTCCCACCCACAGTGCACAAAGGTTCCCTTTTCTCCACATCCTCACAACACTTGTTATCTCTTGTCTTTTTGGTAATAGCCATTCTGACAGGTGGGAGATGATCTCTTATTCTCGTTTTCATTTGCATTTTCCTGATGATTAATGATATTGAGCAACTTTTCACATACCTATTAGCCATCTGTATGTTTTCTTTTGGGGCGCCTGCATAGTTCAGTCAGTTAAGCATCTGACTTCGGCTCAGGTCATGATCTCGTGGTTTGTGAGTTGAAGCCCCACATCGGGCTGTGTGCTGACAGCTCAGAGTCTAGAGCCCGCTTTGGATTCTGTGTCTCCCTCTCTCTCTGCCTCTCTCCCACTCGCTCCCTCTCTCTCTCTCAGAAACAAACATTAAAAATTAAAAAAAAAAACTTTAGAAAAAAGTCTACTCAGGGGCGCCTGGGTTGCTCATGCAGTTGGGCATTTGACTCTTGGTTTCAGCTCAGGTCATGATCTCACAGTTTGTGAGTTCGAACCCTGGATTGGGCTCCATGCTGATGATGTGGGGCCTGCTTGGAATTCTCTCTCTTCCTCTCTCTGTCCCTCCCCTGCTCATGCTCTCTCTCTCTCTCTCACTCTCTCAAAAAAAAATTTTTTTAAGACAAATGTCTATTCAGATCTTACGCTCATTTGTAAATCAGATTGTTTTTTTGCTATTGAGTCTGAGTTATTTATATACTTTAGATATTAGCACCTTATCAGATATATAATTTGCACTTACTTTCTCCCATTCAGTAGGTTGTCTTTTCATTTTGTTGATGGTTTCCTTTGCCATGCAGGAGCTCTTTACTTCGATGGAGTCCCACTTCCGTATTTTTCTTTTGTTGCTTTTGCCTTTGGTGTCAGATCCAAAAATTCATCACCAAGACCTGTGTCAGGGAGTTTACTGCTCATATGTTCTTCGAGAATTTTCATGGTTTTAGATCTTACAGTCAAATCTTTAACCCATTTCGAGTTAGTTTGTGTGTATGGCATGAGATAGTGGTCCAGTTTCATTCTTTTGCATACGGCCGTCCAATTTCCCCAACATCACTTACTGATGAAACTGTCCTTTCTCCATTGTGTTTTCCTTTCTCCTTTGTCATCAATGAATTGCCTGTATAAGTGATGGTCTATTTCTGGGCTCTCTATTCTGTCTCGTTCATCTATGTATCTGTTTTTATGCCAGTACTATACCGTTTTCATTACTGTTGCTTCAAAATAAAGTTTGAATTCAGGGAGTGTGATGCCACCATTCAGGGGGCTTTAGTGGTTCCATTCAAATTTTAGGATTGTTTGTTCTATTTCTGTGAAAACACCATTGGAATTTTGCCAGGGATGGCATTGAGTCTATAGATTGCTCTGGCTAGTATGGACATTTCAACAATATTACTTCTTTCAATACGTGGGCTTGGAGTATCTTTCCATTTGTTTGTACCTTCTCTAGTTTCTTTCATCAGTATCTTATAATTTTTGGACTACAGGTGTTCACCTCCTTGGTCAAATTTATTCCTAGGTATTTTATTCTTTTTGATGCAATTGTAAATAGAATTATTTTCTTAATTTCTCTGTTCATTATTGGTGTAAAGAAACACAATAGATATTTGTTGATTTTATATTCTGCAACTTTACTCAATTTATTAGTTCTCACAGTTTTTGATGGCGTCTTTAAGGTTTTCTTTTTTTTTCTTTTTCTTTTTTTTTACATTTATTCATTTTTGAGAGACAGAGAGAGACAGAGCATAAGTGGGGGAGGAGCAGAGAGAGAAGGAGACCCAAAATCCAAAGCAGGCTCCAGGCTCTGAGCTGTCAGCACAAAGCCCGATGCGGGGCTTGAACTCACAAGCTGTGAGATCATGACCTGAGCTGAAGTCGGACGCTCAACCGACTAAGCCACCCAGATGCCCCTTTAGGATTTTCTATATATAATATCTTGTCATCTTCACATAGTGACAGTTTTACTTCTTCCTTTCCAATTTGGATACTTTTTTTTTTCTTTTTCTTGTCCAATTGCTGTGGCTAGTACTTCCAATACTATGTTGAATAGAAATGGTGAGAGTTGGGGCACCTGGATGGCTCAGTTGGTTAAGTGTCTGACTCTTGATTTCGGCTCAGATCAGGATCTCACAGTTCATGAGATTGAACCTCATGTTGATTCTCTCTCTTGCTCTCCGCCCCTCCCCAGCTCACTCACTCTCTCTCTCTCTCTCTCTCTCAAAGTAAATTCATAAACTTAAAAAAAAAAAAAAAGAAGTGTGAGAGTGGACATTCCTGTCTTATTCCTGATCTTAGAGGAAGAGCTCTCAGTTTTCACCATGGAGTATGATGTTGGCTGTGGGTTTGACATACGTAACCTTTATTACATTGAGGTACGTTTCCTCTATATCAGCTTTGTTGAGTTTTTATCATAAATGGATGTTGAATTTTGTCAAATGCTTTTTCTACATTTGTTGAGGTGATCATATGATTTTTATCCTTCGTTTTGTATCCTGTGAACTGATTTGCGGATGTTGAAACATCTTTGGATCCCTGGAATAAACCCTACTGGACGATGGCGTATGACCCTCTTAATGTATTGTTAAATTCAATTTGCTAATATTTTGCTGAGGATTTTTGCATCTATGTTCATCATGGATATTGGCCTGTAAAAATTCCCTTTTTTTTTTGTAGTGTCCTTATCTGGTTTTGCTATCAGGGTAATGCTGGTGTTGTAAAATATGTTTGGAAGAGTTCCCCCCCACCTTCTCTTTTTTAGAAGAATTTGTGAAGGGCTGGTATTAATTATTTTTTGAACGTTTGGTGGAATTCATTGTGAAGCTGTCTGGTACTGGACTTTTGTTAGAAGGTTTTTGATTACTAATTCAATCTCCTTGCTAGTAGTTGACCTGTTCAGATTTTCTGTTTAATTGTGTGTATTTATAATAATGTCTGTAATGGTAGGAAATTATATGCGAACCTGGCTATTATACTTTTCAATTAAAACCTTATGAACTGGCCACAAAACATATGCAAAGATATATAATGCCACTAATAGTACAAATATACATATTAAAACAATGTATCATTATGTGACAAACATATTGGCCAAATTAAAAATTGATAATACCAAGTTTGATGAAGATGCACAAAAACAGGCACTTTCACAAACTTGGTAGACAGTGAAATTGAAGGAGCCTTTTGGAATGTGATTTAGCAGAATTTACCAATATTTTATTTTATTATTATTGTTGTTTTCCATGTTTATTTTTCAAGGAGAGAGAGAGACAGAGCATGAGCAGGAGAAGAGCAGAGAGAGAGGGAGACACAGAATCCGAAGCAGGCTCCAGGCTCCGAGCTGTCGGCACAGAGCCCAACATGGGGCTTGAACTCACGAACCGCGAGATCATGACCTGAGCTGAAGTCAGACACTTAACCAACTGAGCCACCCAGGCGCCCCAGAATTTATCAGTGTTTTAAATGGGCACACCCTTTGAATCAGCTTTGTACTTCTGGATACCTATCCTAGAGAAAATTCATGCATATGCAATATAGAGACACGTACCCACTGGATGTAATATTTAAAAAATGGAATCAACCAGGAGCACCTTGGTGGCACAGTCGGTTAAGCATCTGACTCAGGTCTGACTCAGATCATGATCTCGTGTTTTTTTGTTTTGTTTTGTTTTTTTAACGTTTTATTTATTTTTAAGACAGAGAGAGACAGAGCATGAGTGGGGATGGGGCAGAGAGAGAGGGAGACACCGAATCTGAAGCAGGGTCCAGACTCTGAGCTCTCAGCACAGAGCCCGATGTGGGGCTCGAACTCACAAACTGTGAGATCATGACCTGGGCCAAAGTCAGACGCTCAACCGACTGAGCCCCCCGGGCGCCCCGCATGATCTCGTGGTTTGTGGATTCAAGCCTTGCGTCGGGCTTTGTGCTGACAGCTTGGAACCTGGAGCCTGCTTCAGATTCTGTGTCTCCCTCTTTCTCTGGCCCTCCGCTCTCGCACATGCTCTCTCGCTCTCTCTCTCTCTCTCTCTCAAAAATAAATAAACATGAAAAAAAAATGGCATCAACCTAAATATTGATAAATAACAGAGTGGCTAAATAGAAGTACAATTGATTCGGGGCGCCTGGGTGGCACAGTCGGTTCAGCGTCCGACTTCAGCCAGGTCACAATCTCGCGGTCCGGGAGTTCGAGCCCCGCGTCGGGCTCTGGGCTGATGGCTCAGAGCCTGGAGCCTGTTTCCGATTCTGTGTCTCCCTCTCTCTCTGCCCCTCCCCCGTTCATGCTCTGTCTCTCTCTGTCCCAAAAATAAATAAACGTTGAAAAAAAAATTAAAAAAAAAAAAGAAGTACAGTTGATTCTCATTATTCACAGTATTCACAGTAGTCACGTTCTGTAAAGTACTGTGAACACTGAATTAGCAAATACAGAACCAGTGCTCTTAAAGGAAATACGGGTTAGGTTCCTGGGAGCCTCCGCTCACATTTTCTTTCTTTTTCTTATTTTCAGATTTTTTTAAAAAGATTTTTTTTAAGTAGTCTCCACACCCAACCTGGGGCTCGAACTCACAGTCCCAAGGTCAGGAGTTGCACGCTCCACCGACTGAACCAGCCAGGCGCCCCATGTGTGTTTCTGTTTAAAGACACTTGACTTATTACACATTGCTTAAAAATAATTAATAGCAAGGTCTTTCAATGACTGAAAGCCAAGGGCTTTGGAGGCTAGTTGCCTTAAGTAGGTTCATTTGCCAACATCCTTGTAAAACAAGCCAGTCTAACCAGTGTTGCAAACCTCGTCCAGGTAACCCTTTTCCTGTATGACATTTAGCAGGTAGTCTTTTAAAACCCTTCTTCAGCAGACCTGTCTTGCCTGCAAAATTAACTAGGTGGACGGTGTCACTGATTCATTAACACAGAACGCACAGCCAGTGGGCACTGACTGGAGCCTGAATGAAGCGTATCTGACACATGTATTTTCTCCATAAGGCACATCACAGCCTTCTTCTTTTTTTCAGTTTTACTGAGAAATAATTGTCACACGTCACCACGTGAGTTTAAGGGGCACACAGGATGCATTGATTGACACGTGTTGTCAAATGATTATTGCAATAGGTTCAGCCCCCGTACAGCCTTCTTGATCCTGGGAACGCTGGACACCACTCCAGCCCTACTGGTTTTCATGGAAGAAGTGAAATCAACAGCCGAGGCACAAAAAGACAGGGGCGCCTGGGTGACTTGGTCGGTTAAGCATCTGACTCCTGATTTCAGCTTCGGTCATGAGCCTGCTTAAGACTCTCCCTCTCCCTCTCGCCCTGTGCCTCCCCCGCTTGCATGCGTGCTCTCTCTGTCTCTAAAAAAAAAGAAAAAAAGGGCACAGAAATACAAAAATCATGGCATTAAAAAGACTGCCAAAATTTGCGGGCTCTTGTTTGCGGTGTGAAAGCTGAAACAAGGAAGTAGAGCCTCACCTCATTCAGCCTCAGCGGGAGACATGCCCATCAAGCGACTGAAATTGTCCAGTGCTCTGCCCACGTCTCCGTGTGACCCCGGAAGCGCTGGGACTATTAACTTGGAGACTACAAATAAATTTTAGAGAGTAGCCGCAAATTTGCAAACAGAGAATCCGCAAATAGTGAGTACGGACTGTACCTGTGAAAAGGACTAAGGTAGGTCAGTTTGTACTTCCAGAAGGACGCCCACGATAGGTTTTTAAGTGAAAAAAGAGAGCCGCGGAACACTACGTACAGAGATTGAAAAAGCACATCCTTCAGAGGGCCAGAGAGGCGACGTAAACCGATGAGGCTGAGGCGGGCCGGTGGGAGACCTCTGGGAAGAGTGGGTGCTGGAGAAGAGAAGGGCTCGTCCCGCCTGCAGGGGGCAGTCTGCTGCTGGGTGCTACTCCGCGATTTCCAGGCAGAAGTGAGAGCCCCTGTCGCCTTATCTTCCAAGTTTCCAAGACTTTCACGAAATATCCCAATTTAAAATGTTGCCAACTAACTTAGAGATTTTCAAAAATGCTCTGTGGGTCAAGCCAACCCTGCTATAAGCCTACAGGCTGCCAGATTGTGGCCCCCAGCGTGCAGTGGCGTTTAGGAGAAAAGTACACATGTGAATAGAAATGTAGGGGAAAGGTCTGGAAGGATACACATCCACCAGACCTTTAACAGTGGTTTCCTCGGGGCAGAGGAAAAGAATGGGATTGTTGAAGACGGAGGTAGGTCTTCATCTTTTCTGTATTATTTGAGACCTTGACCGTGAAAATATAAGTATGTATTAGTACTTACCTACTTTAAAACGAAGAAAAGAACCCTGTGAATTGAAGGACCAAAGAAATTGTCCTCTGGCCCCCTACATTGGGCAATGTCAGTGTTCTCTGCCTTGGATTGCCAGCCCTCAGGAAGCAAAGATTATATATATACACACAGTATACATACATACGCGCACACACACACACACACACACACACACACACACGTGTGTGCGTGTATTCTTTTTTCTAGATTTTATTTTTAATTTTTTTTTAATGTTTATTTGCTTTTGAAAGAAAGGGGAGGGGCAGAGAGAAAGAGACCCAAAATCTGAAGCAGGCTCCAGGCTTTGAGCTGTCAGCACAGAGCCCCACGCGGGGCTCAAACTCGTGGACCGTGAGATTGTGACCTGAGCTGAAGTCAGACGCTCAATCGACTGAGCCACCCAGGGGCCCCTTTAAGATTTTATTCTTAAGTGATCTCTACTCCCAACGTGGGGCTCAAACCTATCACCCCAAGGTGAAAAGTTGCACGCCGGGTGCCCCAGCAGAGATTACATTTTTAATTAGCATTGTTTTCGTTGTTCAGGGAATGTTTGTCTTCAAGGGATGGAAACCCATGGAGAATAGCTCCAGACCAAAAGGGAGATTGGGTGGGAAGGTACAGGGCGACACGGTAGTGTCCAGGAGAAGCAACGAGACCAAGCCCGCAGGGTACTCTGACCCAGTTCGAGAAGCCACGTGGCCCCGGGGCCCAGAGGCGGTCCCGTGACCTCCCACGTCCGCTGCTGTCTGACATGGGATTCATTCTTCTGCTTGGCGAGTCTGCCTCCAGCGCACGGCCCCAGTGGCGCCTCAGGCCAGGGTTACCGGGCCCTCACGGGGCTTGCAGCCTCAAGTAGGGAGTCTCCAGAGTGCCAGGGCCGCACTCCTGGGAGAGAGAATCTGTGACCGCTGGGTTTTTGACCTGGATCAAAAGTGCCCTCACGCTGCAACCGTTTGTGCAGGAAAAAGTAGAGTCCCGTGGTGCGTACTGGCCCCAGGGACCCGCACCAGCAGGGAGGGCGTTTCTCCCAGATGATGGTGTGGCCCGGGGAGGGACCTCAGAAGGTGTCCACAGGTGCGGCTCCAAATTCCCGGTTTATAGGTATTTGTCAACGCTGGATCGGATAGAACACGTGAGTTCGTCGGGAAGGTAGCAGAGCAAAGCGGCCGAGATCTGGGATTTCGGTAGGGTGACCAGCCATCCTGCTTTGTCCAGGCCCAAGGAAGTGTCCAGGATGTGGGCTTTCCATCTGAAAACCAGGGCAGGGGTGCCTGGGTGGCTCAGTCGGTTGGGCGTCTGACTTCGGCTCAGGTCTTGTTCTCACGGTTCATGGTTCGAGCCCCGCGTCGGGCTCTGTGCTGACAGCTGACGGCTCAGAGCCTGGAGCCTGTTTTGGATTCTGGGTCTCCATCTCTATGACCCTCCCGTGCTCACACTGTGTCTCACTCTCTTTCTCAAAAATAAGCATAAAAAAGAAAACCAGGACAGTTTTTAAGCATTTCCCGGGGTGAGGGACAGTCACTGCTAAACCAGGAGAATCCCAGCAAATCAGGATGAGTTGATCCCCCTGGATTTTGGAGTTAGATCCAGTTTTGAATCCCGGCTCAGCTGCCATAGCCGCGTGTGACCCTGGGCAAGTCATTTCACCTCTTCTACCTTGGTGTCCTCCTTGTGGAATGAGGACACTAAGAGTTGCCACCTCACAGAAGAAGAGAAACACCCAGCCAGTGCTCAAAAACACGTTTAGGTGATTGAAGAATACACACCGTTAAAAAATGGAAGTAAAACAAACAGGTCTCACTCCCACCTCTGTCCCTCAGGCCACACGACCCCAGTTGCCCTCTTCAGAAGTAACCAGTCTTAGTGGTCTCTACTTTTACAGAGAAAGTCTATGAATGATAGAAACATGTTTACAGATATATATTTTTTAATGCTTATTTATTTATTTATTCATTCATTCATTCATTTTGAGGCGGGAGGAGCAGAGAGAGGGAGAGAGAGAATCCCAAACAGGGTCCACACTTTCAGCGCAGAGCCCGACGTGGGGCTCGATCCCACGAATCCTGAGATCATGACCTGAGCTGAAACCAGGAGTCGGGCGCTCAACTGACTGAACCACCCAGGCTCCCTGGTATATGGATCTTTTTCACTCCAATGTTGGTCGGCGGGATGTACTGCTTTGGTGTTGGCTTTTTTTTTTTTTTTTTTCATGCTGTACTATATCTTGGAAGGCAGTCCACACCAGAACGTTTAGATTTTCCTCACTGTTGAATGGCCGCATAGTGTTTCGTGGCCTAGGGATGTCCTAATTCATTTAGCCCGTCTCGTACTGACTGACGTTTGAGATGCTTCCAGTTATAAGCAACAATATGATACTATCTTTATATACGGTGCACGCACAGAAGTGTGTCTGTAGGATTAATTCCTAGAAGTGATGCTGGGTCGAAGGAGCTGCTGTTACCCTTAGTGTCAGTCTCTAAGAAGTCACATACTGAATCCACTCTTCCCATCTATATTTATTTTTTGAGAGAGAGAGACAAAGTACAAGTAGGGAAGGGGCAGAGAGAGAGGGAGACACAGAACCTGAAGCTGTCAGCACAGAGCCCGACGCGGGGCTCAAACTCACGCGCCATAAGATCATGACCTGAGCCCCAGTCGGACGCTTAACCGACTGAGCCCCCCAGGCACCCCTCCACCCTCCCTTCTGCAGGCAGATACTAGCTATTCACCTGATCATAGAGATCTATGTCCAGTGTGTTTTGTGTGTAAGAAATCAGTTAAGCCCTGGTACTGACAACTTGGAAAATTCTAGAACACCTCTGCTACTTCTCCTCTCCTTTCAACACCGCCCCTTCTTTCCCCATCCACATCGGCATGTGACTTCATTCCCACGACGTGCGTCGGTGGAGATGATGTCTGAGCCTGGGTTCCTTAGAGAACAGAATCTGAGGCGAGGTTTTTATACCAGGCTGTGTGGGAGCATCTGTTCCCAGGGCCGCAGGAGTGATGAGGAAAAGGGAGCACAGCAAGGGAAGGAGAGGAGCAAATGTGAGAGCATGCATCACTGTACTGGCCACAGCTTTTGCAAACACGATTGCTTCCTGTGTCTCACAGGATGTCTTTGAGAAGCCGAAAAAAAAAAAAGCTGTATCATCTCTGAGCCTGGGGCGGGGTGGGGGGTGGGGGGCCGGTGTGGGGGAGGGGCACAGAAGGGAGGATCCAGCCATCTCCAGGCTGCTCCAGGCTGCTCAAGTCCCTCATTAGTCAACGTTTGCCCCTGCAGGGTATTAACCTCTTCTCTCTTAGGAGTTGAGCAACCTTCCTCCTCCAGGAGTTACAGCAAATGCTAGAACCCAAGGCAGCCCCCATCGAGGCTAGAACCCGCGAGGCAGAACCAAATGCCAGAACCCACGAGGCAGAGGGCGGAAGCACGGATGCTGGTGCGAGGCCGGGCACGGTGGGTTCGGTGGGTTCGTGCCCTCCGGTGACTCGGAGCCTGCGGCAGCCACAGACCAGGTGCTGCTCGCATCCTGGCCGGAAAGCAAGGCCAGTACAGGATTTCAGTGACACATAAAGTGAGTTTGGGGCCCACGGGGGCGTTGCCATATTTCGCTGCCCCTGATTACCTTATGGTGGCATCATTGAAGTCAGGATGCACCTTACAACCGACAGCATGTCAGAGTTTAACAGGCAGTTTTGTTCCCTCTCTTAGCGGCACGTAGTGGCGTTTTAGATGAAAGACGGTAATTCATTTGGGCTGCCGCGTATCAGCGTGTCTCTTGATAGCCCGGGCGCAGAAATGTTCTCACAAAAGAGGCACTCCCATCTCCTGTGGGAACGACCCATAAAAGGAAGAACGATGAGCAAATTCATAAATCAGGGACCTCGGATCTCCGTCGTTGGTAATAAACATTCACTCTAAGTAATAGGACCATTTGTGGCTTACAGGTATCAGTGCTTGATAACGTTTGTCAAGGTCAAGTCCGGGCTGTGAAAGGAAAGTTCTTCCCTGCGTTCATGGTGAGTAAAGGCTTTAATGAAGGCAGAGCTCCATGCTGAAGATTGACACCTCATTCACCTTAACAAAAGTACGCTAACAGCAGGAGTCCGTCCTTCTTTTAAAAAGTGTGTATTTACCCAGTATGCTTCAGGTTTGTACTCATATTAGTATCCTAAATTGTGATGCTCTAAAATGCGTGTTTAGAGTCTAAATCCTTTATATTCCTTTTTTTTTTTTTTTTTTTTTTTTTACGTTTTGAAAGACAGAGAGCACAAGTGGGAGGAGGGCAGGGGGACAGAGGATCCTAAGCGGCTTCCACACCGACAGCAGCGAGCCTGATGCAGGGCTTGAACTCACGAACCGTGAGATCAGGACCTGAGCCGAAGCTGGACACTTAACCGACTCTGCCACCCAGGTGCCCCTAAATCCTTTATATTCCAAGCGTGGTGTTTGAACTAGCAGTGTGGGACAACAACCTGGGAACTTGCTAGAAATGCAGACTCTCAGACCCCGTCCTAGCCCCGCCTGCTGAATCAGAATACGTATTTAATATACAGGCTCCCACATCAGCTGATGAGTGGATAAGCAAATAAGGTCTGTCCACACAATGGAATATTACTGAGCCATAAAAAGGCATGAAATACTGATATGTGGTATGGCATAGATAAGCCCTGAAAACATTATGTTAAATGAAAGAAGTCAGACACAGAAGAGCACATATCGTATGATTCCATTCATTTGAAATGTCCTGGATAAAGCAGATCTATAGAGACGAAAAGAAGATTATTGTCTGCCTAGGGTATGGGCGAAAGGGGGCATCGGAGTCACTGATGATGGGTGAGGGATTTCTTTTGGGGAATGATGGAAATGTTCTGGAATTAGATAGTGGTGACATTTGCCCAACATTGTGAATATACTAACCACCACTGAATTTTTGAATTTATGCTATATGAATTTTATTTCAAAAACATTTTTTAGGGGCGCCTGGGTGGCTCAGTCGGTTGAGCATCCGACTTCGGCTCAGGTCATGATCTCACAGTCTGTGGGTTCAAGCCCCGCGTTGGGCTCTGTGCTGACAGCTCAGAGCCTGGAGCCTGCTTCCCATCCTGTGTCTCCCTCCCTCTCTGCCCCTCCCCCACTCTCACTTCATCTCACTCTGTCTCTCAAAAATAAATAAATGTAAAAACAAAAATAAAAAAAACCAAAAAACATTTTTTAAATGAAGCCAACCTAACATATTGCCTGCAACCTTTAACAAATCTTAGATTTCTTTTGTTCCCACAGGACAGGAAGAGAAAATGCTGCTTAAGTCACTTTAGTAGAGGGGCACCTGGGTGGCTCAGTCAGTTAAGTGTCCAACTTTAGCTCAGGTCATGATCTCGAGGTTTGTGAGTTCGAGCCCCGCGTCGGGCTCTGTGCTGGCAGCTCGGAGCCTGGAGCCTGCTTCGGGTTCTGTGTCTCCCTCTCTCTCTCTGCCCCTCCCCTGCTCATGCTCTGCCGTTCTCTCAAAAATAAGTAATCATTAGGGGCGCCTGGGTGGCGCAGTCGGTTGAGCGTCCGACTTCAGCCAGGTCACGATCTCACGCTCCGTGAGTTTGAGCCCCGCGTCAGGCTCTGGGCTGACGGCTCAGAGCCTGGAGCCTGCTTCCGATTCTGTGTCTCCCTCTCTCTGCCCCTCCCCCGTTCATGCTCTGTCTCTCTCTGTCCCAAAAATAAATAAATGTTGAAAAAAAAAATTAAAAAAAAAATAAGTAATCATTAAAATTTTTTTTTTTTTAATTATTCCAGTAGAAAGAAATGTTCCCCAAGTAATACAACATGAAAATCTTATGGCTTTATTTTGGATCATCTATGGAAGTAATGTAAAGTAAAAGGTTCCCAGTAAATAAAGTGCTATGTTAACATCATTAAAAGTGGGGGGAGGAGGGGCGCCTGGGTGGCGCAGTCGGTTAAGCGTCCGACTTCAGCCAGGTCACGATCTCGCGGTCCGGGAGTTCGAGCCCCGCGTCAGGCTCTGGGCTGATGGCTCAGAGCCTGGAGCCTGTTTCTGATTCTGTGTCTCCCTCTCTCTGCCCCCTCCCCCATTCATGCTCTGTCTCTCTCTGTCCCAAAAATAAATAAACGTTGAAAAAAAAAAAAAATTTAAAAGTGGGGGGAGGAAAAAAGCCAAAAATTTAAAAGGCATTTAAAAATAGAAACAAACAAACAAAAAAACCAAAACAAAACACAAGCCTTCCCCCCACCCCAGGTGATTCACGTAGCTATTAAGATTTGGGAAGTGCTGCTCTACATATCATGCCCTTGACTGCATGTCCTTCCTCACCCTCGCTCGGAAAACTCTTCCCTTTCCTTAGAGGCATCCCCAGATGTGACACTACTCCAGTTGTTAGCTTGGCCAGCCCACACCCTTCTCCGGCTGCCTGTGCGGTAGAGGCTGTTGGCCAGGTAGTGCCACCCCCCGTGTTAGGAGGGGGCCCCTCTCCAGTCCTGGGTTGCGAGGCATCCCTGCTCCCCGGAGAGCACGGGGCCCCAGCTGGCCCCGTGGCCGGGGCCCCAGCCGGCCTCTGCTGAGCACAGCTCTCTGAGTTTCTCGGTCTGCCTTCATAAGTGGCTGAAAAACACACCAGGCACCAAACTGTTCCCCACCTTGTCCTCATCGCTTCTTCTCACCAGGTACCTCTGCCCCCAAATCTCCACTCTCCTTCTTGAAACAAAAAACTAAAGGACCTCGGATACCGACACATATAAGAACATCAAATGGAATGAGGAAAGAAGGGAAGGATTCCCCCTTCTCCCCAGAGATATCTCAACTGTAGCTTCTGCTTGGGCAAAATTTTCTAGCACGCATGCACACACACACACACACACACACACACACACACACACATACACAGAGAGAGGAAAGATATGTAGCGAAATATTAACAGTGATTTTTTTTAGTGGGTGGTAGGATTTATCTATTTCTCTGTATTTCTAACTTTTTAAATTTTTTTAAAATGTTTTTATTTATTTGTGAAGGAGAGAGAGACAGAGCATGAGCAGGGGAGGGGCAGAGAGAGAGGGAGACATAGAATTCAAAGCAGGCTCCAGGCTCTAAGCTGTCAGCACAGAGCCCGATGTGGGGCTCGAACTCAGGAACTGTGAGATCATGACCCGAGCCGAAGTCGGACGCTTCACCGATTGAGCCACCCAGGCGCCCCTGTATTTCTAATTTTTTAAAAAATGAATGCATCTTACTTACATAATCATAAAAATAAAAGATTTTTTGTTAGAGGAAGTAAGAAACTCCCCATGGTGATGGAATATGTGATTTCAACATGCATTTTCAAATAGAGAATTTCTGTCTTGCAAAAATTAACTTTAGGGTCACAAAGTCTTCCTCATACGATTCACAGTACACAAAAAAGTCTTTTATGAGTGATGTCGGGTTACCAGAGACAGGAAACAAAGTTGGTTCCCAGATCCTGGAAGGAGGTTGTGCGGAAGCCCTCTGGAAATTTCAGGCCCTCCTCCAAATGAGAACACATCTTTACAGAAGATATACTGTCTCCTCTGTAAAGAAGGAGTTTAGGAGAATTACCTCATTATCATACCAGTTGGTCATAATCCCCGCCTGATCCTTTTTATCACATTAGGTATAGATACTTTGTTTTGAATCTCTACCAAGAAGGAGTTGAATTGGTTAATTCTCCTGGAAGTGGTTCAGTTTAAAAGGGTTTCAAGTAATTTTGCTCGTTTGTTATTATCGGCAAGATCAAAGCTGCACATTTTGTTTCTAATTGTATTCTCTTTTAGGTGAATTATCTGAACGCTTTACAGAAAGTACATTTAACTGGATAATTCTAAAACACGGCATTAAAAACTGAATAGGGTCATTGAGAGAGATTTGAAATTCAGATGAGCAAAAGCTCTTCTTAGGTTTGTGTACACGTCCATGGATTTTTTTAAGCAGAAATGGTGCGTTATTGGGGAATTTTTAAATTTCGAGTGTCTGACCTTTGCCACTCAAACTAGCTTAGGCAAGAAAGGAATGTGCATTGACTCATAAAACAAACTTAAGGAGAAGTCAGGGTTATTTCTGGCCTCAGTGACCAAAGACTCGAAGGCTCTCAGGACTGCCCCCCAGCTTTTGCTCTCTGCTTCCAGCTCTCTGTGGTCCATTCATGCACTCAGACTGCAGTTCACCGGGCAGGAAACATGGCGGCCCCTTCCCCCAGCCTCCCGGCCTCCTGGCCTCCCATCTTCCCCTGTGGGAAAAGGTCTTTTTTCTTTGGTTCCAGATTAAGAAGTGCCAGGGAAGGTTCCTGACAGGCTCTGCTCGATACACCAGCACACTCTCTGACAAATTGTCATCGCAAGGTGGCACGGGGCTGTGACTGGCTCAGTCTGGATCAAGTACCCACTTCTGTTTTTTAGTATAGAGTGTAATGTTTATTTATTTATTTTGAGAGAGAGAGAGAGTACAAACAGGGGAGGGGCAGAGAAAGAGGGAGAGAGAGAGTCCCAAACAGGCTCTGCGATATCAGCGCAGAGCCCGACGTGGGGCTCAATCCCACGGACCGTGAGATCATGACCTGAGCCGAAATCCAGAGTGGGACACTTAGCCGACTGAGCCGCCCAGCCGCCCCTCAAGTACCCACTTCTAAACCAAACCCTGTGACGGAGGGGAGGGTCATGCAAGGAGAGGCCAGCTCATGTCTGAACCATGGGTGCTGTTTCCTCAAGAAAGATCGGGTGCTATTTCTTGTAATACCCGGGACCAGTGAGCTAGTAGACAAATGACAAGTGTTCACCACATACAAGTGGGATCATATTTGATGCACCTGTTTTGCCACATGTTTTTTTTTTTACACATCTTTCATTTTTCCACGTTCTGCATTTGTTCAATGCTGATAGCATTTAATGGTGGAACGATATTCTATTCTGGAACCCGGACGTGATGACTGGAAGCGACCAAGACAAGGGCCTCCCACTAAGGTAGGCAGAGCAGAGAGACAGAGGTCATCTGACTCCTTGCTGGCCCTCCCAGAGTGGCTGGACCGGTGCTATTTCCACGCTTCTTGATACCTGAGAAAAATAGCCCCTACAGGCCGAACGACAGTAGTCCCTTACACACAGCCAGGCGCAGTTCCTTAGAGAGGGGCTCCAGGCAGGCTGGAGCCATTAAAAGGAGGCCAGGAAGTTTATCACCAATGGGAACAGACACAGGACAGTGCTAAGAACCCCAAAGAGACTGAAAGGGAAACTGAAATGAAAGAAATTGCAGCCGGGGAAGGGGGGGGAGCCTCCGACTTCGGCTCAGGTCATGATCTCACGATTGGTGAGTTCAAGCCCAGCATCGGGCTCTGTGCGGTCAGCCTGGAGCCTGCTTTGGACCCTTTGTCTCCCCATCCCCCCGCTCCTCCCCCACTCTCTCAAAAACAAACATTAAAAAAATTTTTTTAATGAAGGAAACCTATTAGAAAAAGAAAGAAAGAAATTGCAGCCTGTTTCTTTTTTGAACTGTTAAAGGAGACCGACCCATAGAGCATCCCCGAGTCAACGCGACGTAGTTACAGTAGTGTGGAAAATGGCAGCCATGGATGAGTCGGGCAGAAAGAGGGTCAGAAGTAGCACCCTGAGGCTTATGCTGTGTACCATGGAGGGTTTCAGAAATCTCCAAGTGCTCCCAGTAAGGGTGATGGGACAGGCTGAAACTGAGAGCCAGAAAGCCTCCCGAAGGGTCACCCTGTGGCTGAAGACCCGTGGCCAAGACTTCAGGGCAGCGGCCTAAGCAGGCACCGGAGAGAACAGGCCCCCGGAATTGGATGGGTCAGTGGCGATGAAATGAGTAGAGAGGCCAGGAGAGATCTGGTGAGTGAGCTGTGCGTGGGGTGAGCAGGAGTCGGTGGAGAAGGTCAGCTGGAGAACTGGGGTCCCTTCCCCCCGTGCGCCCCCTGCTCCCCAATAACATCTTGGGAATGAGTAAGTGGAGAGGACGCCGTTGGGGGAGACAGACAGCTTTCAGAGGGAGTTTGAACTTTAAATGGACTACGATTTGCCCAAATTTAACTATTTCAAACCCGAAAGAGAATGTTCTTTTTAACCAGTAAGCTGAAGAGCTGCCCAGTAATGCGAATCTTCTGAGGAATCTTAGTGCAGTCAAAAGACTTAAAAAAAAAAAAAATGTGTACTAGGGCGCCTGGGTGGCTCAGTCAGTTGAGCATCCTACTCTTGATTTCGGCTCAGGTCATGATTCCGGGGTTGTGGGATCGAGCCCCACGTTGGGCCCCATGCTGAGTGTGGGGCCTGCTTGAGATTCTCTCTCTCTCTCTCTCTCTCTCTCTCTCTCTCTCTCTGTCTCTCTGTCCCTCTCTCTCCCCTGCTCATACTCTCTCTCTCTCTAAAATAAAAAAAAATTCTTTTTTAATTTGTACCTCTGGGTCGTGCCGTGTACATTGTGACTGTCCCTCCCCGCTTCCCCATACGTGTAGATCTCTATTACAAGTTTCCTTAAAGAGGTGCCACAGGAGTTTGACAGAGTGTCACAAGGAAAATGTCCTAAAGACCACTTTAGTCCTGTGGTAGCCGGCCTCCAAGGTGGCCCACTGATCCATGCTTCCTAGTATTCATGTCCTTGTCCCACACCGTACCAGGGGCGGTCTGCATGACCAAGGGCATTTGGCAGAAGGGTCGGTATATCACTTCCAAGATTAGGTGAGCCTCTGCTTCTGTCAGATCGCTCATTCTGGGGAAACTGGCCACCATGTTGTGAGGAGAGGCCTACGTGTGAGGAGATAGCCTGTGTATGTGTGAGCTTGGAAGCAGATCCTCCAGCCCCAGTCAGGCCTTCAGATCATCTGCAGCCCCAGTCAGCACCTGGATGCAGCCTCATGACAGACCCTCAATTAGAGACAGCCAGCTAAGCTGCTCGGATTCGCGAGCCACAGAAACCATAATAAATGTTGTTGTAACCCACGACGTTTGAGGGGTAATTTATTATGCACCAATAGATGATATACTCCCTCCCTTAGAGGGAGTTAAAGCACCTGCTAAAACTCTCTTTTCATCCTCCATGAAGTCTTTTCAGCTTCCCTCCCCTCCTCCATTTCCATGCTGCCACACCTGTAAGCACCCAACTCCTAATAGGTCATGGGCCTGCTCCAAGTAGCCACCTGGGGTACATGGCCTCATTTCTCTATAGGCTGATTTTCTCATGAGGCCGAGCTTCTCCTCTCCTTCTTCTCCCCACACATCTGATAACGATGAATAAAATGCTAAGAGAGTGAGGCTGGGGCAGAAGGAACGAGGCCAGAGGGAGAGGCAAGGGATAGCCATCAGCCAGATTCAGTGACTCTTCATTTACCTGCCCTCCACACGCCCTGATGATCGGTTGAAGAGCCATAGAATCTTCCTGATGGCAGAATACCAGAAAGACCCCTGAGGGGTCTGGAGATGCCTCTGATTATCCAGGTCCTGAACTGTGTTCTGTTTATGGGAGCCTGGCACTCCCTAGGTTTCCAGGGTGTTCCTTGCTGTTTCTGGGTTCCCATGAGATTTCAGTTTATCCCATTTCCATCTAACTAAAATATATCTGCTGAGCAAAACCAGATGTTTGTTTATGGTGGGCAGAATTCCCCAAAATGCTATTGTGGTCATTTTGCCGCTGACTACAGTTATATAGCAAAACAATTGAGATGCACTAGCTATATGGAAAAAAAAAAAAAAGAAAACATTATTTGGTATTTGGTGTATCTTCTATGGTTTCTCGCCTCTGTTGGCCTGTGAGCTTCAGGAAGGCAATGGTCACATGTGATTCCTGTGGGTAACCACAATGCGCAGAACAGTCTGGAATGTAGAACGTCCCCAGTAAATATTTGTTGGAAGATACACCGTACACATTGAAGGAATGGTTGAACTAGCGCTTAAGGAGGCTTTCACATTGCCCCTTGAGCTGGTAATTCTAAGAATTTTACAGTCCACCACAAAATGTTCTTCTTCTTACTATCATTTTTAATAATATTTTTAATTTCTTCTTTATTATTATTATTCTTTTATTATTATTTATTTATTTTGAGAGAGAGAGAGAGAGAAAGAGAGAGAGACAGAGCACGAGCGGGTGAGGGGCAGAGAGAGGGAAACCGAATCCAAAGCAGGCTCCAGGCTCTGAGCTGTCAGCACAGAGCCCCACTCAGGGCTCAAAGAACCATGAGACCATGACCTGAGCCAAAGTTGGACGCTTAACCAACTGAGCCACCCAAGTGCCCCAAAATGTTTCGGGTTTTTGTTTGTTTGTTTGTTTTTAACGGTACTGAATGAATCAACAAATCGGGTAGACAGGTGCGTTTTCTTCGTTGTAAAGAAAGGCTTCTATTATTTTTTAGGTAGGGGCTTGCCCCAAGTGAGCACTGGTTCTCACATAAGGTCCAGGAGGCTCCACAGTTTGGAACCCAGTACACCTTTCCTAGGCGATAAGACACCCAGGCCAGCCTCCTCTGGCTATGAACAGGTGTGGTAACCGATGGAGAGGGAATTGCGACGCTAATGGAAGGGGGCAAAACGTCTGTTTTCCGCTAAAGGCTTCTGCTTGGGGTTTCTTAATGCACAGCCTCAGTTGCCCAGGGATCTGTTGGTGGCAGACACCAGGCAGGCTCGGCCCCCCAGGATGGGGAACCCGGCACAGGAGGATCCACAAGGCCGCGGCGATGAGCTGCCCCTCGCTTGGCAAGGGCGAGGTGCCAGAGCGCGGGAGACGCCGCCGTTGGTACAAGGCTGCTCGCCGGCAGTCGGGTGAGGCCGGGTGGTTCGCATCTGCAGATCCCTCTCCGGGCGTACAGTCTCCGGACCCCACCCTCTCACCTCGAGAGAAGCAGTTCCCGCGGTAGGGAGAACTGGGTTTTGCACTTGGCACCGCTGGGACCTGGGCATCCCCGGACTCCGAGTCCTTTGAAGCGGTCTTGTTCGAGACTACATTTCCCAGAAGGCCGCGCGGAGATTGAAAGCTGCACCAGCCTATGGACGGACAAGGCTTCTGGTCGCCGAAACTGAACAGCCAATGGCAATGAGACAGGGGCGGTGTCTTCCGGCTGCGAGCGGTCGAGCGCAGAGTCCCACCTGTGTCCCCACAGCCCTGTCACGAATCCCGGTCGGGTTCGAGAAGGGACCGCCTCGGCTTTGTGGGCCGGGAGCGGCTCGGCGGTGGAGGACTCTCACTTTCTGCTCCATCCCGGAGCCGGGCCGGTGAGTGATGCGGGGAAGGAGACTGCGGCGGTCGCCCGGGAGCTGCAGAGGGGCGTGGAGGGGACTCGCCCGCAGCCGCGCTGTGGCCCCTGCCAGGTCGCCGCGCTCGCCTTTCGGAGCCCGCGGGTGTCGCTGAAGAGTGAGGAGAGGTGGCTGCGGCTTTCTGTGCCGTCGTCGGGATAGCCCATCCTCTTGATCAGTCTTCCCGCTCCTCGGTCGTGGTCCCCGGGCTTCGGCGTGCCTTGTGACCCTGTGACCGCGGCGCCCTGATTAGGGCCTGCAGCACCGCGAGGGGGGTGGGGGTGGGGGACGAGTGCCGGTCCCACCCGTGCCGTCATGTCCCTATTAATAAACCCAGCGAACAAACCGGTGCCGCTCACGATGGCACTTAGTCACAGCACCTCGGCGCTCCGGGAGCCTGCGGGGTCACCTGCGGGGGGTGGGGGTGGGGGGACGGGAGACCGGGTGGGAAACAATGTTTCCGTGACCGTGGCTGTGAACTCTCCTCCCCTCAGTCCCGCTGTCTCCTGCAAGTGGGCCCGGCAGTTGTGTCTCCTCATGGATGCCGAAATAAAATGTATGCTCAAAACTTATTTTCAGTTTTTACCTCCTAATGACATTCCTTTCGTTTGTTGGGGTTTTAAAGCAGAGAGATGAAATGTTTCCTTACGGTTTTTAGGTCTTTAAAAACTCAGTACTTTATAAAGGACCGAGAGCAATGTGTGTAAATGCATGAGTATTTCCACGGAAAGTGCAAGAATATTCTAGTAGTAGCCAGGTGCTTCGATTGGTGTGACAAAAGACGAGAAAGAGGAAAGCTTCCTCGTTCCAGTCTGGTCCATCCTGCACTGAAACGCAGAAGTTTTTGTAGTAGATTCAGCTGGCTGACTTGTGTTTTTTTCTATTGGAAACTCTTTAAGCCACCCCTCCCCCCCGCAAACACACACACACACACACACACACACACACGCGCGCGCGCGCACACACACACGCACACACACACATCAAAACAAAACAAAATTCCATTTCTTTGTGACTCCTACTGCCTTTTACAGCACATTACTGTAAAAATGGTACCCAGAACTTTTCATGTTCTGTCTGATCTGTTCCTTGAGGTTGACACCAAATCTGCAAGCCAGGAAAAGTCAGCTGTTCTCATAGCTAATACGGGTATAATTAAATCCACAATTTCCTAGCTTGCCGAGGAAGATGTAGCTGGAGAGCTTTTCGCAAGATCAAGTCCCTCCCCCCAACACCTGCCTACTCTATCCTTTGTTTATCTTGTCCATCGTGGACAATTTGTTCCTCAAAAGGTTCATGTTTCTTGTAGCTGCGTTTGGGAGCTCCAGGCCTCACTTAGTGATGTGAATGTTGGCCAAGGGAAGGATTATGTAAAAACAGTAAGGAAAGCAGCCCTTCTATGGTTGACAGAATTTATCTCCGAACTAGTCTATTCCGGGGTGGGGGGGGGGGGGCTGGGGTCTTTGGGTATACTGGTGGCACCGGGGCGGTCTTTTGGTTTTGAGACAATGGTTAGACTATCCAGAGAGCTTTTGATGCATACTGAGTTCTCCTGCTTTAGGAACTGATGACTCTCAATGATGTGGCTGGGGACTTCAGGGAAGAATGGGTTACCCGGACCCTGCTTAGAGAATGCTCTTCAGGGATACCACCCAGCACAGTTACAAGAATGGGCTCTCCCAGGGTAAGGATGCTACTACTCTCCTTTAGGTTTAAGACTTAGATCACGTGAGGGGCACCTGAGTGGCTCAGTCGGACAAGCGTCTGACTTCGGCTCAGGTCATGTTCTCACGGTTTGTGAGTTTGAGCCCCACGTCAGGCTCTGGGCTGACAGCTGACGGCTCGGAGCCTGGAGCCTGCTTTGGATTCTGTGTCTCCCTCTGTCTCCCCCTCCACTGCCTGCATTCTGTCTCTCGCATTATCTCAAAAATAAATAAACTTCAAAAAAAAATTTTTGTAAAGACTTAGATCATGTGAGAGGGCCCAGGTCTGAGTGGTCTCTAGGGACGTTGATCTCTTAGAGCTAAAGATCTCTGTGAGATCTTTAATAATTGTTGCCTCCCTAGCAGAAAAAAAAATAACTTCCTTTTTTTTAATGACTTACATTTTTATGGCACTTTATGGTTTGCAGATATCTTTGATATTTATTGTTTAATTAGTATCTCACCATAGGGGTCCCTGAGTGGCTCAGTCGGTCGGGCGTCCGACTTCGGCTCAGGTCATGATCTCACGGTTTGTGGGCTTGAGCCCCGCATCAGGCTCTGTGCTGACAGCGCAGAGCCTGGAGCCTACTTCAGATTCTGTGTCTTCCCTCTCTCTCTCTCTCACTCTCTCTCTCTGCCCTTTCCCTGCTTAAGCTCTGTCTTTCTCTGTCTCTCAAAAATAAATAAATGTTAAAAAACATTAAAAAAAATAAAAGTGTACTAATATATACTCATTGAAGAAAAAGACAAACAAAATGAAACCAAAAGTCCCACTTCATCCCACTTCTGAAGAGTTACTGTCCTTCCAGCTGTTGTCCTAAGCACAGATATAATTAACAAAAACAAAAGAGAAAAAATTGGGATCATACTGTAAATTCCGTTGTGCACCTTACTTTTTTATACAATACATTGTATTGTAATACATTCCAACAACAATAACTGTTTTTCTATACATTGCTTCAAAATAATCACTTAGTATTTTATTGTATGGAATACAATAATTTACATTAGATTGAACCATATATTTGACCACTTTTAAGCCGCTTAACTTATACAATGGCAATTAAAAAAATTTTTTTTTGAAGTTTATTTATTTATTTTGAGACAGAGAGAGAGCACACTCAGGGGAGGGGCAGAGAGAGGGAGAGACAGAATTTCAAGCAGGCTGCACGCTGTCAGCACAGAGCCCGACTCAAGGCAGGAATTCACTGTGAGATCGTGACCTGAGCCGAGATTAAGAGTTGGACGCTTAACCGACTGAGTCACCCAGGCGCCCCTACACTGGCAATTTCATATGGCTTAATCAAATATAATTATTCCTTTGTCATAGGACATTTAGGTCCTTTCCAGATCTTTACCAGTATTGTGATGAACATCTTTTAGCTGTCTTTTTTTTTGGGGGGGGGGGGGAATATGGTTTCTTAAAGTATAATTAGTTAATAATTAGGTAATAGATCTCTTGCACAACTTTATTTTTTAACTTTTTTTTTTCATTTCCTTAGAATTCCCAGAACTAGAATTGCTGGGCCAAAGAATAGATATCTTTCTATAGTATTTGATATTTTTGCCAAATGCCTTCCAAAAAGATTGAATTCTTTATTCCTACAAGCATTATATGAAAGCGTCCATTTCTATACATCCTACCTATCATGGTAGGATAATTTAAGAGTCTGGGTTAAATACTAGTGATAGCTAACATTGAAGAGTTCCCACTTAATCCTTACAACAATACTAGAAGGTAGGTCTTATCATTATCCCTATTTTATAGATGATGACCCTGAGACAGAGAGTTTAAGTAACTTTCCTGAGGTCACACAGCTAGTAAGAGGAAGGGTTAAGATTGACTCGTAGGCAATATAACTGAAATTTGCACTCTTTTCCTCTACATTGTATTGCCTAACTGTATCATTGTTTTAATTTGAATTTTTCCGGTTAATGGTAAGGTTAAAGATTTTTCATATATTTATAGATTGCGTGTATTTGTGTGTGTGTGTGTGTGTGTGTGAATTGCCTATTTATGACCTTTGCCCATTTTTTTTTTTCTTACAAGTGTTTGTCTTTTTCTCATGGTTGTATCTACTGCTGCCTTTCTGGGAAAAGTTTAAAGCCCGACATTAGAGTTAACTTCCTTGATTCTTTCTAAGGGTGAGGTCTTGGCGGCATTGTTTCTGAGAAAATTCTCTCTCTATCTGAATTTAGCCTTGTGCCTTCAGAGGTGAATTATTGTGCTCACTCTAGAGTTTCTGTCACCCAAGTCTGGTGTGTGTGTGTGTGTGTGTGTGTGTGTGTGTGTGTGTGTGTGATGAGAGGAAAGGAGCTTTTTTCACAGCCCCTTGGGGAGATAATCTGTTTTATTATTCCATCTCATTCTTTCACTGAGACCAAACATACATTAGCATCTCCCTGGGTGTTGTCCTCTGCTTAGGGAAGAAGGAGGGCTTGCCTTTTGGTCAGGCTTTGTATGGCTGGTTCCGATTAATATGCTGTGTTCACCTTCCTGTATAGGATTTCCAGACCAAGTGTGATTTCCCAGCTGGAGCAGAAAGAAGAACCGTGGACGCTACCGCTCCAAAATTTCGAGGCAAGAAAGATCCTACGGGAAAGTCACACAGGTGAGATGTGACTATTACGAGGTGGGAAGAAATCTAGCCCTTGCTTAGATGAAGAATTTGGAATGCTGCCATAGACATCTGTTCTCACTTTTACAGGTTTAAGTTGGACTTCTTGGGCAGTCAGTAACGGACCAAATAAAGTCTTCATTTTGTTCATTTATTTAAAAAAAAAATTGTTTTAGGGGCGCCTGGGTGGCTCAGTCGGTTAAGCGGCCGACTTCGGCTCAGGTCACGATCTCACGGTCCGTGGGTTCGAGCCCTGCGTCGGGCTCTGTGCTGACTGCTCAGAGCCTGGAGCCTGTTTCAGATTCTGTGTCTCCCTCTCTCTCTGCCCCTCCCCCATTCATGCTCTGTCTCTCTCTGTCTCAAAAATAAATAAACGTTAAAAAAAAAAAAGAAAATTACATTTATTTATTTTTGAGACACAGAGAGACAGAGCACAAGTGGGGGAGGGGCAGAGAGAGAAGGAGACAGAGTCAGAAGCAGGCTCCAGGCTCTGAGCTGTCAGCACAGAGCCCGACATGGGGCTCGAACTCATGAACCGTGAGATCATGACCTGAGCCGAAGTCGGACGCTTCACCGACTGAGCCACCCAGGCACCCCCCCCTTTTTTTTTAATTAAAAAAAGTTTATTTTTGAGAGAGCGTGAGTGGGGGAGGGGCAGAGAGAGGGGGACAGAGGATCCGAAGCAGGCTAGGCGCTGACAGCAGCGAGCCGGACGTTGGGCTTGAACTCACGAAGCACAAGATCGTGACCTGAGCTGAAGTCCCTTCATTTTATTTTTTTTAAGTAAACTCTTTGCTCAACATGGAATTTGAATTCACAACCCCAAGATCAAGAGTCGCAGGCTCTACTGACTGAGCCGCGCAGACGCCCCTGAAGTCTTCATTTTATTTTTTTATTTTATTTTTATTTTTTCAACGTTTATTTATTTTTGGGACAGAGAGAGACAGAGCATGAACGGGCGAGGGGCAGAGAGAGAGGGAGACACAGAATCGGAAACAGGCTCCAGGCTCCGAGCCATCAGCCCAGAGCCCGACGCAGGGCTCGAACTCACGGACCGCGAGATCGTGACCTGGCTGAAGTCGGACGCTTAACCGACTGCGCCACCCAGGCGCCCCTGAAGTCTTCATTTTAAATAAGCGTTTCACTTTTGTCTATACTATAACATCTTTGAAAGGAGTCGCCGGATTTGGACAATACGTGGCATATACTCTTGAAGGATATCAAGGTTACTTCAAGAGTCATCTTAAGGGGCACCTGGGTGGCTCAGTCGGTTAAGTGTCTGACTTTGGCTCAGGTCATGATCTCGTGGTCTGTGAGTTCGAGTCCCACGTCGGGCTCTGTGCTGACAGCTCAGAGCCTGGAGCCCACTTGGAATTCTGTGTGTGTGTCTCTCTCTCTGCACTTCTTCCGCTCACACTCTGTCTCTCTCTCTCCCTCAAAAATAAACATTGTAAAAAAAGGATTCATCTTAAAAAGGGTTTAGGAATTTAGGTTTTGTAAGCTTGATAAACTTCACCGAGTTCATCTGGCTGGTTCAGTCAGTATAGCCCATGAGTCTTGATCTTGGGGTTGTGGGTTCAAGCCCCACATTGGGTATAGAGACTACTTAAAAATAAAATCTTTGCACCAGCAAAAGCAGCTGTATAATATAGATATGATAAAATAGATGGGATACGCCAGCCTGTAGTATAAAAATAAAATAAAATCTTTAAAAAAGTAAATAAAACTTTTCACAAGGTTTAAAATCAGAGTAGTCAAATTAAGTGTAGTCTGTTGCAAAACCACTAATCTCAGTCTTCCTCGCTGCTTTCTGATGTTTTTCCCGATAATTGGTTAACTTGTGTTAATTTTTCAGACTTTGAGAATCAGGTGACCAAACTCAGTCGGGACATGTCAGAAGCAGCAGAACGGTGTGGAACATCCTCAGAAAGGGCCAATAAGGATATTTCTCCTCCTCCTAGTTGGGGAGGAAACTGGGAGAGGGACCTTGAGTTAGAAGGGGAACACGGGACCCGCCCGGGAGAGGGCCAGCCGGAGCCCTTTCCACAAGGGAAGGATTTAAATGAGCTCCTGGACGGATACACAGGAAAGAAGCCCGTGTGTGCAGAGTGCGGGAAAAGCTTTAACCAGAGCTCCTATCTCATAAGACACCTACGAACCCACACTGGCGAGAGGCCTTATAAGTGCATCGAATGTGGGAAAGGCTTCAAGCAGAGTTCAGACCTTGTCACCCATCGCAGAACGCACACGGGAGAGAAACCCTACCAATGCAGCGGCTGTGAGAAAAAATTCAGCGACAGCTCTACGCTCATCAAACATCAGAGAACCCACACAGGCGAGAGACCCTACGAGTGCCCCGAGTGTGGGAAGACCTTTGGGCGGAAGCCACACCTCGTCATGCACCAAAGAACCCACACGGGAGAGAAGCCCTACACGTGTCTCAAATGCCATAAAAGCTTTAGCCGAAGCTCAAACTTCATCACCCATCAGAGGACCCACACGGGCGTGAAGCCTTACAGGTGCAGCGACTGTGGGGAGAGTTTTAGCCAGAGCTCAGACCTGGTGAAGCACCAGCGAACTCACACGGGAGAGCGGCCCTTCAAATGCGCAGAGTGCGGAAAGGACTTCCGAGATAGTTCTCACTTTGTAGCGCACATGAGTACCCACTCGGGGGAAAGGCCTTTCAGCTGTCCTCACTGCCGCAAAAGCTTCAGTCAGAGTTCACACCTGGTCACGCACCAGAGGACACACACAGGTGAGAGGCCGTTCCAGTGTGACAACTGCGGGAAGGGATTCGCCGACGGCTCTGCCCTCATAAAGCACCAAAGGATCCACACGGGGGAAAGACCCTATAAATGTGGCGAGTGTGGGAAGAGCTTCAACCAGAGCTCCCACTTCATTACCCATCAACGAATCCACGCAGGAGACAGGCCCTATCGCTGTCCCGAGTGCGGCAAAACCTTCAGTCAGCGTTCCCATTTCCTCACACACCAGAGAACCCACACAGGGGAAAAACCTTTCCACTGCAGTAGGTGTGACAAGAGCTTCCGCCAAAAAGCACATCTCTTATGCCATCAAAACACCCATTTGATCTAGGAAATGGTCTGCTGCCCCTGCCAGATTTTCATTTCTCTTGTCTCCAAGTGCTCCATGTAGAGAAAGCCTGAACCTGGGCATCAGAGGCTCAGGTTGGGCCCCGGTCTGTCCTCTGTTTTCTTCCCCGCTTTAATGGCGGAGATAAACTCATAGGCACCAAATAATATCCTGAACACAAAAGGCATTCCTTCAGTGTTTTTGACTGACCTTAGGGGTGAGTTTGACGGTTGATGCTTGGTAAGTAAAAGAGAAGTGAGATAAATGTGGCCACATTATCACCGTTAGTGAATAATATTTGAGATCTTATAAGCCCTTAATACCGTATAATGGCTGGCCCTTAAAAGTCTCTCGGTACGAAGTTGGTTGCGTTTAACTAGCCTTATCACTTGATAAAGAATCCGTTAGTGCAGCCCCGCAAGCCCAGAACTTGCCAGAAATGAGATTGCCACTAGAAGATTTGGGGTGTGAACACAGAAAACAGAAAACACTCTCCCAATCCAGGGCTGTGCAGGCATTAGTCACCAGATGTCTCATTGCCATGACGAGGCAGAATTCTTGAAGAGGATGTTTGTGGTCCTGTCATTTAGAGGCTGAAAGAATTTCAGAAGCTCTTTGTACAGCCGTGTATGAGGTACTCCCACTGGAGGTTTGCTATCATCTGAGGCACAAATATCCCGTGATGAACAAGCCCAAGGGACCTGGAAGGGGACTCTAAAACTATGGAAGCAACATTGCTGTTAAATATTACCGGGATCCTTCCTGGCATTTAGGTGAAGGAAACAACTCCTGTCTTTGAATCGCCTGGGTCATTGGCCCGTGAGTTTTAAGTTACTGTGACTCCCTAATTTTTTTTTAAGAGTCATTCATTCGATGCACCAGTACATTTCTGTATTTAACTGAAATAAATTGAGGGAAGGCAGTGTGTTGGAAAGAACACTGACTTCCTTGAGAAGGTGAGGTGTTTGAGACCCGGCCCTGACATTTAATTTGGCCGGACTTTACCTTCTCTCAGCCTCTACCTTACCTACCTCACAAGATTGTTGTGAGGCTCTAATGCGCACACATGCACACACACACAAGCACTTTGTTGTTAAATTATAAAGTAATAATGTGTCTAAAGTTCAGTGTTGCAAATGTCTTCCCTCCAAGGAACTCTGGCTAATATTTCCCAGGCGTCCCATTTTCTCTCATAGTAACAGACTTCTTTCTCTACCTGTTGAAAACCTAAGGCCCGAAAATGCTAAGCAACTCCTCGTGGGTCACCTAGGCGACACAGAGCCAGGATCTGGCTGCGAGTCTCTTCTTTAACAACACAGAACAGACCAGTTCTGACATTTGTTAGAGTGTCTCTGAGACATTACGTGTAGGACTGGCCGCCCCATGTTATCTGCATCAAACCGTTTTGAATTTGGAAACGATGGAAGGATGTAGCCTAAGTTCCAGGGAACTTTACAGGACCCTGTGCTGGAGGTCCTTGATCGTCATGGAGTGAGAGTGGAAAGGCAAGGACAGGCACACGTGGCTTGGGGCGGGGGGGGGGGGGGGGGGACTGGTTCACACTCTAAGGGAAAAGTGGTGAGCCAAAGGTAGTCTTCTGAGGCTCCCTATGGCGATACGGACTAAATTATTACATGAGCCTTGGGACACGAGTTCATTCCCTTCCGTTATATGGAATGCTGCCTGAGTGCTGTCACTCGGGGCTAGGACAGCTGATAACAGAAGCTCTTTCTTTGAAAGAATAATTAGATAATCGACCAGAAATAAAAACTCCGGTGAATCCAGTGCAGCGGTTCTCAAAATGTGAGCCCAGACCCGTAGCGTTACTGTCACCTGGGAACTTGCTAGAAATGCACATTCTAAGCTCCCACCCCAGACCTGCTGAATCAGAAACTCTAGGGCTGGGGCTCAGCAATATTGTTTTCATAAGCCCTCCAGGCGATGGTGATGCATGCTCGGGTTTGAGAACCTCCTTTAAAAGGTGTCTCTTCTATTACACACAGCCACAATACTGGAAAAAAAAATTAACAGTGATTCACAGTATCATCAAATATTTCAGTCAACGTTCACATGTCCCTAACTATCTTATGTTGTTTTGTGTTTTTTATTGTTTTGTTGTTGCTGCTGTTGTTTGTTTGAATCAAAATCCAAATAAGGTCTCCATAGCGATTGAGGTGGTATTTTCCTTACAAGCCTTGATCCGAAGTTCTCCCCTTTCTTCCTCCCTCTCTCTGTTCTTGTAACTTCCTTGTTGAACAAACCTGGTTGTCCCGTGGTGCCTCCCACAGCTCTGCGTTTTTGCTGATTCCATCCTCTGGGCCCTTTAACGCGCTCCTCCAGCCTCCTGATATTGGCATTCGGATCTGTAAACATGATCAGATTCAGATTTGCGGAGGGGCGGGGGCAGGCAGGAATACTCCAGAGTGATCTCGTGTCTTCTACCAGGAGGTACACAGTGCTGTTTTGTCTCAGATATTAGCAGCCATCAACACGCCCTTGATTCATTTGGGTTTGCCAAATGGTGAGGCTTTATTTATTTCTATCACTTATTCCTTCTTCGTTTATTAGCGGGAATGCTTCTATCAACAGCACTCCCTCCTCTCAACTCTCTGGTTTCCCTGAGGTACAGTTTGTATAGCAACAGCACACCCACTGTTTTATTAGAATTCCTTCACTCTTTAAATATCGCTACCTGCATATCAGCCTCCGTGCCCTAGATTTCGAAGCTCCTTCCGTGAGAGGCTGTTTCTGACAGGACATTTATACTCGCATAAATCTCACTTTTCCAGTGGACTCCTTTGGTTTTTTCCAGCCTTCTTCCCCGCCAGTTTGTCTGGTTCCCCGTGAAACAGTGCGCTAAAGAGTTCAGTAAATACGTGAATGATTCCTTAGGGACAGACTGTAACTTGCCAATTCATACTTCCCATCACTATCCTGGCCTGAAGCAGGAGAGGCAGCCACGTCCCCGTTAGCAGGGAATGATTTTACATCCCTTTTATGGTACTATGAGAGTATAGCATCTTCGCTCATTTTATTTTATTTTATTTTTTTTTAAATTTTTTTTAAATTTTTAACGTTTTTTTTTTTTTATTTATTTTTGAGACAGAGAGAGACAGAGCATGAACGGGGGAGGGACAGAGAGAGAGGGAGACACAGAATCAGAAGCAGGCTCCAGGCTCTGAGCCATCAGCCCAGAGCCAGACGCGGGGCTCGAACTCACGGACCGTGAGATTGTGACCTGAGCTGAAGTCGGACGCTCAACCGACTGAGCCACCCAGGCGCCCCTCTTCGCTCATTTTATCTGCCATTTTATCACTCATTGTATCTATCTACCCAAGTTTTATCCTGAATCCAATACGATCCGTTGTTAAACAACAGTAATAATTTGTAAAATTGCGATGGGAAGGTAAGGGAAAGCCTGGCTGGCGGAGGTAACGGGTAATTTATGTGAGGTCCAGGGGTACATCCCTCCAGGGGGAGAGTGCTTTGTCCAGGGTAGGCTGTAGAATGAAGTATACAGAGGTGAGCATCATATCCCTCAGAAGTGACATCCTGAGAATTTTGCACTAAGTTTATGGAAGGTGTCTTGGAAGGGTAATCCCACAAGAAGGAGCCAATTAGGGACTCAGAGGGACGCAAAAGCTACATTATTAAACACAAGCAGCATAACCCTGAACCCTGCCAGAACTGCGATGGGCACACATTGTCTGCAAATGACACGTAGGGGGCAGGATGTAGAGGCGGCACAGCACCAGGGGGCACAAGAACCAGTTCCTGGTTTGGGTGCAGTTAGTTACCAGCCGACGGTCCTTGGACAGGTCAGCTGATCACCGTCGGCTTCAGTCCATCAGTTCAAGCAGAGAAAGATCCTTCCGGCTGCTGCACTTCACACACCCGGGGCTCTCGGAGTGCCCAGCACCGTCCACCGCGGGGCACGGGCTCTTCTGCGAGTGCTCCTTCGTGCTCTGGGAGGAGAGCTAGGGCCCATGGCCTGGGTCTTTTTCCATCTCCCACGCCTCAGCCCCGCCCTGGTCTGGCTGGCTCAGTCGGTGGAACTTGCAACTCTTACTGGTGAGTTGCAGCCCCACGTGGGGCTGAGCAGAGCGCATCCAGAAAAACAACAAGCAACCCCCCCCCCCCCATTGCCGCCAGTAGTTAGCACATTACCTCCAAACCAAAGAGCTCTGCAGGCTCCAGCCTCTCCTATCTCTACTTCCTCCCAACGGTGTTTGGTGGACACCACTAGCTTGTCACATATTAAGTCTTTTTCTAGTACCTTGTTTCTGATGATGTGTATCTACAAATGTCCTGTCCAGTAAGATGTGAGCTCTTGAGGGGCAACGTGTGACTTGCTTTGTGGCTCTGCCCCCCTCCCCCCCCACAGAGCCATGAGCAGGAAGACTCAAATACTATTGGTGAGAGTTGAGGTAAGTGACCTTCCGTATTTTCCCTTTGTTTCTACCCTATTATTACTGGGCCATTAGCTTCTTGCACACACTCCATACGTCCTCCCTCCATCACTTCAAAATGCACAACTCCCTACGTCAGACCTCCATCTCTCCTGCCACCTCTCAGCTCCAAACGACCACCACTCTCTTTTCTGAATTCCTGCCCTAGGCTCCTACTGATCTCCCCGATTTTGTTTTTGCTCTAATTCCTTCTCACAGAAACCAAAGTGATTGGTTAAAATCCTAAATCAGGGGTGCCTGGGTGGTTCAGTTGGTTAAAGCATCTGACTCTTGATTTTGGCTCAGGTCACGATCCCCCAGTTCGTGGGTTTGAGCCCCACGTCAGGCTCTGTGCTGACAGCGCAGAGCCTGCTTGGGATTCTCTCTCTCCCTCTCTCTGCCCCTCTCCTGCTTGCTCTCTCTCTCTCTCAAAATTAAAAAAAAAAAAAACTTAAAAAATAAAATCCTAAATCTAATCACATCACCTATCTGCTTAAATAAAGCCCACAGCTTCCCATTGCTTTTAGTATAAAGACCCAAATCTTTAACCAGACCTACAAGCCCCCCTTGGTCTGACACCCCCAGCCTCTTCTGATATCACCTTCCTTCTCACCCACTGTGCTTTCGCCTGCCCACGTTCCCTCCATTCCTTGATCACAACAAGGTTGTGTACGTCTTAGAGCCTTGGTCCTAACTGATCCCTCTGCCTAGAATGTTCCTCACCCAAATCTTTGCTTGGATTCCTATTTGCCAACCAGCTTTCAGCCTGAAACTCACCTTCTTGCAGAGACTTTCCCTGACTGTCCCTATCTAGTCAGTCTTCCTCTCCCAGTGCCCACTATCCCATTGCCCTCTCTCATTTTCATCAAAGTCCTTACACTGTCTGATATCTTCTCATGTATTGTTCTGGTAAAACTCCATATTAGGAGGGAGCCACTTCTCTTGTTTCCCCGTCTATTGCCCGCACCTAAAAGAGTGCCTGACATGTGGTAGGCGGTCAATAAATGCTCACTGGTTGGATGGATGGATGCACACTCACAGGCAGGGATCTCACTGTGTTGGAAAAGTAACAGCACGAGACGAAGGTGGATAGAGAAGGTAAGTGCGGGTCACACCGAGAAAGCTCTTAGTTGCCAAATTGAAGATTTCAGATGTTATTCTCTGGAGAAGGGAGTGCTGCTAATGGTCCGGTAGAGGCCAAGCAAGATCAGCAGCTGAGGAAGTTTGGTTTGACAGCTATCTGTAATTTACATTACCGAGAGAGAAACTAAAGGCATTGCCGGAATCTATGATATGAAGTGTTTATAGCACAATGCCCAGCCCACACCAAGTCATGGTAGGTGGTTATCATCATGACTGAGCACCATGGCAGGCGCTGGGAGACACCAAAACAATAAAGCAAGATCATTAAATCTTCTTCCTACCTCAAAATGAACTCTCCTAGACCCTATTATATTTCTTTCTTCTTCTTCTTCTTTTTCTTCTTCTTCTTCTTTTTTAATCAAACTTCTACTCACATATAGTTATTCTCAGGCTCTTTTAATAAGGTTTCCCAGCCCCAGCATGCCTTTGGCTTAGATTCCTCTTTCTCCCTTATTTGCTCTATTTTGTTGGTGCCAAGTTACATAGCCACTGCCTCTACCCTGCTTTTTCTCTGTTTAAATTTGTAAAAGCACCATGAGCTTTCTTTAAAATTTTCCAGAAATACAGAACTACCCAAAATAATAAATAAATAAATAAGTAAATAAATAAATAAAACAGGAGGGGCACCCGGCTGGCTCAGTCGGAAGAGCGTGCAACTCTTGTTCTCATGGGTGTGAGCCCCACGTTTGGTGTAGAGGTTATTAAAAATAAATAAACCTAGGGGCGCCTGGGTGGCGCAGTCGGTTAAGCGTCCGACTTCAGCCAGGTCACGATCTCGCGGTCCGGGAGTTCGAGCCCCGCGTCGGGCTCTGGGCTGATGGCTCAGAGCCTGGAGCCTGTTTCCGATTCTGGGTCTCCCTCTCTCTCTGCCCCTCCCCCGTTCATGCTCTGTCTCTCTGTCCCAAAAATAAATAAACGTTGAAAAAAAAAATTAAAAAAAATAAATAAATAAACCTAAAAAAATAAAATTACTGGTCCCTGAGCATTAAAAAAAAAAAAGGAAATCCCTTGTCTCTTCCTCATTCCCTCCCCCAATTTCACCACCCAGATTTCAACTCTGTAATAGCCCCACATGCCACATCCTGTTTCTAGCTCCTCTTCTCCAACCCTACTGCCATCATCTGAACTAACAGGATGGTTTTCCATCTGGTCTCTTTAACTTTTCCCTTCACTTCGGCTCAGCAAACATTTACTGAGGGCTTACCACACACCAAAGCCTACACTAGACCCTGGAGATATAAAGACAAGACCGTGAAAGAGGTCCATGTTGAAGAGCTCTTGAACTTCAGGAAGTTACTGACTCTTTCTGACCCTTATCTCCTTATCTGCAGAATGAGGATAATCCCAGTGCCTTCTTCAGGGGTTGAGTGCTGATCAACGGGATGACACACAGAAAACTGTCTATACAGTATCTGCTTTCGTCTGTCCCATAAATGTCAATGACAACAACGATAAGGATGTTAATCTTTGCCTTGGAGGAGTTTATCATTTAATGGGGAGACTTGAAGAATAAGAATTTTCTAGGGGCACCTGGCTGGCTCAGTGGGAGGAACGTGCAACTCTTGATCTTGGGGTTGTGAGTTTAAGCCCCATGTTGGGTGTAGCAATTACTTACGAAAAAAAAAAAAAAGGAAATTAAAAGGTAGGAGTAGAGAGCTGAGCGACTGAAGTGTAGGAGCTTGGACTCATCCTCTAAGAATACGTTTCAAAGCATGAGCCAAGGGCACCTGGGTGGCTCAGTCAGTTAAGCGTCTGACTTTGGCTCAGGTCATAATCTCATGGTCTGTGAGTTCAAGCCCCACGTCAGGCTCTGTGCTGACAGCTCAGAGCCTGGGGCCTGCTTCAGATTCTGTGTCTCCCTCTCTCTCTGCCCCTCTGCCACTTGCACTCTGTCTCTCTCAAAAATAAACATTAAAAAGAATTTGTTTAAATAAAACAAAAAGCATAAGCCAAGGCTCACTTGCATTAGTAACATTGGGGGTGCTTGTTCAAAATACAGATTTAGTGGCCCCACCTCTGACCAACTTGGTAAATTCACACTATGGAATACTGTACATCAGAGAAAATGAACAGACTGCAGTTACATGCATCAACACAATGAGCCTCAAAAACTCACTAGTGAACACAAAAATAGGACAAAAATACACATAGAAGAGTCAAAAAGCCATAAAGATGAACACAGGAAATATTAAACAATATATTGCTTGAGCAGTAGGGATAAACATAAGTTATAATGAACAGCAAAAGGTTTATGAATACAAAATCCAGGGTAGAGGTTAACTGGAATGGGAAAAAGAATGTTATATTTCTATTTCTTTTTTTTTAAGTTTTTTCAATGTTTATTTATTTTTGAGAGAGAGAGAGAGACAGAGCATGAGTGGGGGGAGGGGCAGAGAGAGGAGACACAGAATCTGAAGCAGGCTCCAGGCTCGGAGCTGGCAACACAGAATTTGATGCGGGGTGGAACTCACGAACTGAGAGATCATGACCTGAGCCGAAGTCGGACACTTAACAGACAGCCACCTAGGTGCCCCTAAGTTTCTATTTCTTAAGCTGGGTACCGAGCACACAGATTTTCTTTTTATCATAATTCCTCAAATTAATATGCATCACTTACATACTTTTTATTTATATTTCACAAGGGGGGAAAAAAAAAGAAACAGGAAAACAGAACAGTTTTCCAGAGACTGACCTTTTCCACTTAAATCTCATAAAGTTAAGTTATAGTATGAGGGAAAAAAAATAAAAATAAAAAAAGGGCATTCCAAGCACCAAAGGCTAAACAGACACTAGGCCAATCCCCACCATTCTTTCCCAATCACACCCTCATAATTTCCCATTTTTCTTTCAGCTAAAAAAAAAAAAAAAAAAAAAAAAAATCCCTATATGTATAAATTAGTGAAAATAAATGTCCAGAAGTTTCTAGGCCCACCTTCTATAAACAGCCAAATGTGTACCCCTGTCTAAATGAAGATACCCTGCTACATTGGTAGTGTTCTTCCGAACAACTTTTTTCCCCCAGAAAAAAATGTTCCCACCTTTTAGATTATTTCCACAGGGTGTGAATATTTTTACAGCTCTGATTAATTGCTGCCAAATAATTTTCTGAGCAAATTGTATCAATTTACAATGCTATCAGCAATAAATGACTAACAGTTTTACTACACCCTTATCCTTGAGAAACATTTTGCTAATTTAATAGACATGATTCTCACGTATTGTTTTCATTTGCATGCATGTCTTTGATTGCTAGTGAAGTTATGCCTGTGTTTCACATGTTAACTTCTTTCTTGTATTTCTTCTGTTGTCTGTCATTTGTATACTTGGGGTATGGGATCAGGATCAAAAATTTGACTACTGGGGCGCCTGGGTGGCGCAGTCGGTTAAGCGTCCGACTTCAGCCAGGTCACGATCTCGCGGTCCATGAGTTCGAGCCCCGCGTCGGGCCCTGGGCTGATGGCTCAGAGCCTGGAGCCTGTTTCCGATTCTGTGCCTCCCTCTCTCTCTGACCCTCCCCCGTTCATGCTCTGTCTCTCTCTGTCCCAAAAATAAATAAACGTTGAAAAAAAAAATTAAAAACAAACAAACAAACAAACAAACTTGACTACTGAAGGGGTACCAGGCTGGCTCAGTTGCTAAAGTATGAGCCTCTTAATCTTGGGTGGTGAGTTTGAGCCTCATGTTGAAGGCAGGGTTTTCTTAAAAACAAAACAAAACAAAACAAAAACTTGACTATGTGAATTTGAGAAAATCACTTTTTTTTTTTAAGTTCATTTATTTATTTTGAGAGAGCGGGAGAGAGACAGAGCCTGTGAGTAGAGGAGGGGCAGAGAAAGGGGGAGAGTGGGCTCGATCCCACAAGTCACTGATTTTTTTTTCCTGTCTTCTTCCCTCCCTCTCTCTACTATACTATTTTTTTTCCACTTGATATGTTATACATGTTCATTTTAGAAATATCAGAAAATACAATTAAACAAACAAAACAGGTAAAATCACCCATTATTCCGCCTTCTAGAGATCAATACCATTTAATACATATCTTTTTAAACCTTGCTGTAACAAAAGTAGTCACAAATGTATCACCTAACCTTTCTGAGCCTGTTTCCTCTTCCGTAAAAAAGGAATGAATACTTGCCTCTCAAGTTGATGATTACATGAGCTGGTGTACATGAAAATGATTGATAAAGTTCAGGATGTTATATAAATTCAAGTTGCTGCTATTAGGACATTAAATACTCTTTGCTAAGCAGAAGAAAGACACTTCGTTCCCTGAACGCAGCCCGCCTGGCCAGCGCAGTTTTTTCTCTCCCTAGAATAACTTCCTGATGCAAGTATTCACTCTATTTTTCAAAAAGTTCAATATGTGAGATCTAGAAAAAATATAAAGGGTGGTGCAAAGAACAACAATGTACTTACCACACAGATTAATAAATAAAATTTTAGGGGTGCCTGGGTGGCTCAGTTGGTTAAGCATCCGACTTCGGTTCAGGTCATGATCTCAAGGTTGGTGGGTTTGAGCCCCAAGTCAGGCTCTGTGCTGACAGCTCGGAGCCTGGAGCCTGCTTCGGATTATGTGTCTTCCTCTCTATCTGCCCCTCCCCCGCTTGTGCTGAAATAAAAACGTTAAAAATTAAAAAGAAAAGAAAAGAAAGAAAGAAAGAAAGAAAGAAGAAAGAAAATTTTACCCATACACATACACATAACGGTTTCTGTGAACATCTCCTCAATTACAGTCTTTCCTTCCCTGAACCTCATTCCACTCTTCTGAATTTGGTATTTCTTATTCTGTGATATTGTGATTTATAATAAGAAATAAATATTTAGTCTTCATCCCCATTTCAGGCACAGAGCTTCCAAAACTCTTGAATTTCCTAAGCAAGCTTGAAGAGTGATAAATGTGTCTTTTCTAATGTTAATGAATGACCTTTGGAAAGCAAGTCCCTTTGGGGGCTGGTTGCCAATGGAGCCAACCACGTGGTCAGAGAGTTGGAATTTTCAGTCCCACCCCCCTGAGCTCTGGGGAGGGAGAGGTGCTTGAGTTGAAGCCATAGGTGACTACCAACAATTTAATCAACCGTGCCCACATAATGAAGCCTCCATAAAAAATTAAAAAAAAAAAAAAGGTGGGGTTTGGAGAACTTCTGGGTTGGTAAATGCAGGGAGAGGGCAGGAAGAGGGCACGGAAGCTCCACGCCCCCTCCCCAAGCCTTTCCCTCTTGCATCTGTTCCGTCCGGCTGTTCCTAAGTTATACCTTTTTATAATAAACCATTAATCTACCAAGCAAAATGTTTGAGCAAGCCACTCTAGCAAGTTGACTGAATTTGCTAGAGGAGATCCCAGGAGGTCCTAGCTGATTTATAGCTAGTCGTTCAGAGAGGCACAGGTAAACAACCTAGGCTTACTGGTCTAAAGTGGGGATGGGGTGGGGCAGTCTTGTAGATCTGAGTCCTTTACCTTGTGGAATCTGATGTTGTCTCCAGGTAGATAGTGTCAGAATTGAGTTGAATTCTCAGGCATCCTGCTGGAGTCCAGAGAATTGTTTGATGGTGTAAGAATGCCATATGCATATATATATATATATATATATATATATATATATATATTTACATAGATTTTTTAGCCCTTTTTTTTTGCTTATTTATTTATTCTTGAGAGATAGAAATCATGCAAGTGGGGTACGGGTAGAGACAGAGAGACAGAATCCCAAGTAGGCTCCACACTGTCAGTGCAGAGCCTAATGCAGGGCTCAAACTCACGAACCATGAGATCATGACCTGAGCCAAAGTCAGACACTCAACTGATTGAGCCACCCAGGGGTAAAATCATATATACATTGGTTTAAAAAAATTTTTTTTTTATTAAGTAAACTCTACACCCAACATGAGACTCAAACTCATGACCGTGAGATCAAGAGTCACATGTTCTCCCGACTGAGCCAGCCAGGCACCTCTACATAGAGATACTGATATAAATCCCTAAGCAACATATAAACTTGTTTAAACTGGTTTGTATAAACCAATGTGTAAACTCAGTTTGCATAAATTTGCTTAAGTTGTATATGAATGGCTATCCCCCCAGGTAAGTATTCTGTACTTTCTCCCTCTTCAATATTGTATTTGTGAGATTCATCCACGTTGGTACATGTACTTCATTCATTTCCCTGATGAGCATTTTGGTATGTCTCCTTGTGTACATATATAAGAATTCCAGAGAAATATATATATATATATATATATATATATACCTAGAAGTGGAATTCTGAGGTCATATGGTAAGCGCACATCACATCTTTAAATAGATATTGCCAAATTACCATATTCTCCAAAGTGGTTGTACTAATTTCCATTCTCACCAATAATGTATAAAAATTTCTTTCACCATTCTTCCTTGTCAACCCTTAGTTTTGTCAGACATTAAAATTTTTCTGGTCTGATGGGTATGAAAAAACATCTCATTGTGTGTGTCTATGTGTGTGAGAGAGAGAGAGAGTGCAGGAGTGGCGGAGAGGGGCAGAGAGAGAAAGAGAGAGAGAGAGAGAGAGAGAGAGAGAGAGAATCTCAAGCAGGCTTCATGCTCAGCACAGAGCCCAATGCAGGGCTTGATTCTATGACCTTGGGATCATGACCTGAGCCAAAATAAAGAGTCAGATGCTCAACCGACTGAGCCACCCAGGCACCTTGACATCTCATTGTGGTTTTAACATGCATCTCCCTAATTAGTAGGGAAGTTGAACAGCTTTTACAAGTTTTTTGAGTATTGGGGTGCCTGGGTGGCTCAGTCAGTAGAGCATGTGAGTCTTGTTCTTGGGTTTATGAGTACAAGCCCCACATCGGGCATAGAGCTTACTTAAAAATTGAAAAGAAAAAAAACCCCATAAAACAAGTTTATTGATTGTTCATGTTTCCTCTTTAGTGAATTCTATGTTCATAAATTCTATGTTCATAAATTTAGGGCCCCTTTGAAGCACTCCCTTTCTGTGAAATATTTCCAGATCTTCTCCATCTGGCGGACAGGATCTCCTTTCGATCTCTCTAACCCTTTGTACATCTTGGGTTTCACTTACTTTATTTCATCGTGTGTACTTGTCTAAAGGACAGAGACTACCTTTAACTCAACTTTATGTCCTTGTTAGTACCTAGTGCAAAGTAAACATTTCATGAATCTTTGTTGAACCAAATCATACTCCTCCCCTGCTTATAAAGTCTTAAATAATTCCCTATTGTCTACAGGAGAGCACTGGATCTCCTTATTGTAAAACTGAAGACCCTTACGTGAGCTCTGGCATTGACTCTCCTTTCTTGTCTCTTCTGGTATGACCCTGCCTTTTGCCCCAGATACTGGAGTCTTCATCCACAATGAGGCCCCTGTCTACAGATGTTCAGCTTCTCTCCCTGCAGCCAGGATGACATATGGATCCCACCTGTTTTAGCCACCCATCAGATTATCTAAAACACAATCTGGGAAGTCTGAAGCCAAAAGCTTGCTTTTACTCCTGAGCATGGCTCTTGCTCTGAATCTATCATTTGTGTACTGAGTACATACATCTCTTTATCTAGGTGACTTGGGTTCAACTGATGGAAACCCAAAATACTTAACTTCAGCATCTAAGCCTTGAATTAGCACAGCCTGTCCTACCTCTTCAGAGTCCGAGGTGTATCACAAATAGAATATATGAATACATGCCCATCCCCACATTGTATCTCTCCACCTTATTCAATTTAATTCACTAAACACTCATTGCACACCTGTTACATCCAGACCCAGCCCAAGGTGCTGGGGATATGGCATAAACATGACAATTCTCTCAAGAAGCATATGGAAGAATGCCTGGATGGTTGAGTTGGTAGAGCCTGAGACTCTTGATCTTGGGGTCGTGAGTGTGAGCCCCGCATTGTGTATAAAGTTTAATTAAAATAAATAAGATCTCTTAAAAAGTTAAAAAAAAAAAGAAACACATAGAATAGTTGGGGGAAACAGACCTACAGACACATTGTTTTCAATGCAAAGAAGAATATGAGTGGCACCTGGGTGGCTCAGCTGGTTGAGCATCCGACTCTTGATTTCAGGTCAGGTCATGATCCCAGTGTTGTGGGCTCTGAGCTGAGCCTGGAGCCTGCTTAAGGTTCTCTCTCTCTTCCTCTGCCCCTCTCCCCTGCTTGTGCTCTCTCTCTTTCTCTAAAGAAGGAGAAGAAGGAGGAGGAAGGAGGAGGAGAGGAGGAGGAGGAAGAAGAAGAAGAAGAAGAAGAAGAATCTGAAACCAGAGATGGGCTATACTCCTGAGCATCAAGGAAGGCTCCATGAAGGAAGTGTCACTTAGGGCAGTTGGTATATAAACGAGTAGGTGAATACAAGGCCTGATCTTGAAATTTAAGCTTTGTTTGAGCTTCACATGCGAATTCTGCTACATAAGACACTCTGATACATGAGGGTGCTGCCAATGAGTCCACTGAACTGAACAACACGATTGGTACTTATGGTTCAGGGAACCCAGTTCTATACTGTGAGGAACAAGCTAGAACTTGGCCATTTTCTCACCAGGCTGGATGTGGGTCAGTTAATTAGTGTCTGAGGGAGGAACATGGCTACATGTGTCTGTGTCTCATTTTTTTCCGTGACAGTCTTTATCTATGTTTCAAGTCTCATGGTACTTTACATTGCTCTATTCTAGCAATATAAGTGGTGGTAGAAATGTTGCCAGTTTGCCCATAATCTCACGAAAAGGCCTTGTAAGATTTTCTGTACTCTGCTTCTGGAGAGGTCCATAGCAAATCAGCATTCCTCCAAGAATGTGAGCATTCTGCCACCTGAATACCAAACTTGAATGGGGAGTGAAAAAGGGAGAGGTGATTTATAGCCCTTCTCACCCAAAATATCCACTGATTACCCAACCAACAACCCATGGTCTCTGAGGAAAGAGGAGGTCACAGCCTCTACAAAGATTGGGCATATTTCCAAAGAGGTTCCACTTGGACTTCTTGAAGCATCATGTTGGCTTCTGCTCTTTGGGAAGAGTGAGGCATCTAGGAGGTAAGTGGGACACATATGCACAAACACATGGCCATACACAATACATTTTTATAATTCCCTGGCTTTGTTTACAGTTTTTCCAACTTGTGCTTTAACTTTCCACTGGTTATTCCTTGGAAGACTTGCTTAAATAACACCTCTTCTAGGAAACCTTCCAACATCTAGTAAAAATCAACTGCTCTCAGGGCTCTTGGCTGGCTCAGTTGGTAAAGCATGTGACTTTTGACCTCGGGGTTCTGAGTTCAAGCCCCACATTGGGTGTAGAGCTTACTGTAAAAAAAAAAAAAAAAGGCAACTATTCTGTGCTTAGCACTCCTCAAATGACAATTTTTTCCCTCCTTCCTCCCTCCCTCCCTCTTTTTAAAGTAGGCTCCATCCCCAGCGTGGGGCTTGACCTCACCACCCTGAGATCAAGACCTGAGCTGAAATCATGAGTCAGATGCTTAACCAACTGAGCCACCCAGGCACCCTCAAATGATTTCTTGATGTCCAAAAGCTCCACGAGAGTACTCTGTCATGGCAGTGCTCATGATGTTCTTGGTGGATGTGGCCTCACAAATCTTTCAACTCAGTTCTCTAGGTAGCTACTGCCACAGACAGGGGTTGGCACATCAGCAGATGAGTGTTCACATACATGGGCTTCGGGTCAAGTGCAGTTTGAATTCTGGGTATGTCACTGTAAGTGTAATCTTTGGAAAATAAGGTAAACTCTTTTTTTCTTTTTTTCGTTTATTTATTTATTTTGAGAGAGAGAGAGACAGAGCACATGAGAGGAGACAGAGAGAGAGAGGGAAAGGGAATCCCAAGCAGGTTCCACACTGCCAGCATGGAGCCCGATGTGGGGTTCGAACCCCCGAACTGTGAGATCATGACCTGAGCAGAAGTCAAGAGCCAAACGCTTAACTGACTGAGTCATCCAGGTGCCCCAAATTAGTTAACCTTTCTGAGTCTGTTTCCATATCCTTAAACTGTCTTGTAGGCCTGTTGCGACGATCCAAAAAGATGATTCATGTCAAACATTTAGAATTGGACCTGGATGGCACTATTACAAGTTCACTGTTGTACCTAGTGACCTACTGTCATCGCATCGATGTTTAAAAGGCAGGCCATGAGAGAACCCTGCCCGTGCAGGCTTGTCTCAGGATCCAGGCCTGTGAGGAGGGGGCTCCTGTTTCAATGACCTCTTTTCTCCATACTTTGATCTGGGTACCTTCTGAGCTCATGGTTCCTATGTCTCTTGGTAGGTCCTTATAGTTATCCTTTGTCTTTAGCCTTGAGACAGCAACAGTAATGTCTTGCGTCCTATTCTAACCCCAACCCGGAAACCAATGCCTCAACTCCATTCTGGGCTGACTTCCTGTCTTCCTCCCACAACGTCCGGGTCTCTCTTGTCAGTTGTCCCTCGGCCAGGACACAGATGTTCACGAATGTTTCTCAAAGGGTTTCCAGAGGGAATGAGGCATGTGCAAAAAGTGAACAAACAACTTCTCAGTGAGATGTTGTTTGTAACTGGGAGGTGGAGTGAATGGTAATTTGCCAGAGATTTTAGAATCAGAAAGACCTAGACCACTGGATTCCTAACTCTGAATCTTACAACGTTGAGCAAAATAGCTAACCTATTTGTAGCTGCTTCCTCATTTATAATATGAAGATAATAATATCTTTCTCATAGAGTTATGAAGATTATATAAGAATATATATATACATACACACACACACACACACACACACACACAGCCTAGAACATTCTGGAACATAGTAAGTTGGTAAATGGCCGCAATTATAAACAGGTAGTTAAAACATTTTGCTCCTGGGGCACCTGGGTGGCTCAGTTGGTTAAGCGTCCAACTTCCGCTCAGGTCATGATCTCACAGTACGTGGGTTCAAGTCCCGTGTCATGCTCTGTGCTGACAGCTCAGAGTCTGGTGCCTGCTTTGGATTCTGTGTCTCCCTCTCTCTCTGCCCCTCCCCAACTTGGGCTTTTTTATCTCTCTCAAAATAAATAAACTTAAAAAAATTAAAAAAAACACAAAGACCCACTTGATGCTATAGTGCAATTTGCTGCATATGATTCCTTTTGCATTTCTACCCTTAGTTTACCCAAGTTGTTTAGGCTATAAGAAGACAAAGAAATCAGGTCAGTCAGAGATCAGATTGAATACCCATTTATTATTGGATACATCTGTGCAAAAGACTCATTGAATATATGGAGTCAGTCCTGTTGGAGAGGAATAGGGTGCCCAGCTAGCTCACGGTCCATTTTATGCAAGATTTTGTCATCAGCATATTTAGTAAGACCACCTCATTCCCCTCCACATACACCCAATGTCTTTGGGCATATGCGTTAGTTTTCTATTTGTTTTTTTCTTTAATCTTTATTCTTTTTTTTTTAATGCTTATTTATTTATGAGAGAGAGAGAGAGAGAGAGAGAGAGAGACAGAGACAGAGACAGAGTGTGAGCAGGGGAGGGACAGAGAGAAAGGGAGACACAGAATCCAAAGCAGGCTCCAGGCTCTGAGCAGTCAACACAGAGCCTGACACGGAGCTTGAACTTGTGAACAGTGAGATCATGACCTGAGCAGAAGTCAGATGTTTGACTAAGCCACCCAGATGCCCTATAATGTTTATTTATTACTAAGAGAGTGCAAGCATGTGAGGGGCAGAGAGAAGGGGAGACAGAGAGAGAGGGGGACAGAGGATCCAAAGTGAGCTCTGTGCTGACAGCAGAGAGTCCGATGTGGGGCTTGAACTCATGAACTGCAAGATCATGACTTGAGAGCCAAAGTCAGACACTTAACTGCCTGAGCCACCCAGGCATCCTGTGACATGTGACCTTTAAAAGTGTTGAGGAGCTATAGCCTCAGATTTCCAGCCTCTTTCAGAAGATGCTGGTATCTAAAACCCTGTGAGCTCTCACACAACATAAGGGACCAAAGCAGTTAAAAGTGTTCCTGTCTGTCCCTGGGAATCCATCAATAAATGAATAAAAAGCAAATCTTAAAATTCCGACAGTAAAGATGTCACGTTTGTTAACTATTCATGCTGAGTTTAGTTACCCAAATGTCTGTCTTTGAGGAGTTAATGGTCTGTTTGGGAAGACGGATAAGTAAATAACTAATTGTAATTCCATGAACTAAGTGCTATAATGGACTCATATAAGGTTGCAGACTTCCTGGAATCAAAGACACCTTTGCTTGTGGGATCGCATCATCAAATTCCAACAGCCTTTTGGGACATTTAGAATATCCTAGGGGTGCCTAGGGGCGTTGGTAGAGCATGTGACTCTTGATCTGGGGGTCATGATTTTTGAGCCCCACCTTGGGGGTAGAGTTTATATCATCATCATCAGACTATCCTATCAAATGTATGTTTTAAAAAACTTGATCCACAACAGCATACATTTATCCCTGGAATTACTTACTTAGCCTCTTCTCTAAACCAAAGTTGGAGCCAAGCTTTTTGTGAAGAGTCTAACTTTATTTGGATCCATTTAACTATTCCGAAAGAGTGGATCTGTCATTAATTCTGGCGTTGACAGTTCTTTGATCTTTTCTGAGAAATTAATTAAGATTGCACATCTGCAAGCAATGATAATTATGTTACTTTCTCATCTACTTCTTATACTGGTAGCTGGCTAGTTTTTTGTTGTTTTGTTTCTTATTATTTTTTTAAATGTTTAGTTATTTTTGAGAGAGACAGCATGGGCTGGGGGAGAGAGAGAGAGAGAGAGAGAGAGAGACTGAGAATCCAAAGCGGGCTGTGTACTGTCACTGCAAAGCCCAGTGTGGGGCTCAAACTCACGAACTGTGGGATCACGGCTTGAGCCGAAGTCAGTCACTTAACCGACGGAGCCACCCAGGTGTCCCTGTGTTTTGGTTTTTTAAATGACCGATTGTAAGTCCTATCCTGATTTCAGAAGTATTAAAATGTGAAAAACTTGGGAGTTCTTTGTGAAGACGTGTGGTTTCTAGAGTCCTTCTGGGAAATGAATGAGGAAGTGATTAATTTTGCCTGGGGGGAGGAGGTGACATGTAAGTTAGGTCTGGGAAGTTGAGTAGCAGTTTCCCAGGCAGATAAGGGGGTTAAAGGTATTCCAGGTCAAGAGAAACTTCTATTATGGTGCTTATCTGAATCTGTCCTGTTAATATTACTCCATTCCCAGGAGTCTATAAATTCCTTGAGCTTATGAACCAATTTTATCTCCCAAAATGGCCATTTGGCTAATTATTTTGTAATTTATTATTTTTTAAAATTTGAATTCAAGTTAGTTAACATACCACGTAGTATTGGTTTCAGGAGTAGAACCCGGTGATTCATCACTTATATACAACACGCAGTGCTCATCCCAACAGGTGCCCTCCTTCGTGCCCATCAGCCACCTGTCCTCAGTGCCCATCCCCTGTCCTCCTACCTGCCTCCACTGCTGCAACCCTCAATTTGTTCTCTGTATTTGAGTCTCTTATGGTTTGCCTCCCTCTCTGTTCTTATCTTAGTTTTCCTCCCCTTCCCCTACGTTCATCTGTTGTGTTTCTTAAATTCCACACAGGAGTGAAATCTATTTGTCTTTCTCTGCATGACTTATTTCACTCAGCATAATACACTCTGGTTCCATCCACGTTCTTGTAGATGGCAAGATTTCATTCTTTTTGATCGCCGAGCAGTATTCCATTTGCATATATACCACATCTTCTTTATCCACTTGTCAGTCGATGGACGTTTGGGCTCTTTCCATAAATTGGCTATTGTCGATAACGCTGCTATAAAATGGGGGTGCATGTGTCCCTTCAAATCAGCATTTTTGTATCCTTTGGATCAATACCTAATAGCGTAATTGCTGGGTTGTAGGGTCGTTCTATTTTTAATTTTTTGAGGAACCTCCATCCTGTTTCCAGAGTGGCTGCACCAGTTCGCATTCCCACCAGAAGTGCACAAGGCTTCCCTTTCTCTGCATCCTCGCCAACATCTGTGGTAATTTATTTTTTTTTAAATGTTTATGTATTTTTGAGACAGAGACAGAGCGTGAGCAGGGGAGGGGCAGAGAGAGAGGGAGACACAGAATCCGAAGCAGGCTCCAGGCTTCGGGCTGTCAGCACAGAGCCCGATGCGGGGCTCGAACCCACGAACTGTGAGATCATGACCTGAGCTGAAGTTGGATGCTTAACCAACAGAGCCACCCAGGTGCCCCTGTGGTAATTTAATTTTAATTCATTTATTTCATAGCTACTAACTTTATTCATATTTATTCTTATTGACAAAAGAGTATTTTGAGTACCTCATCGTAGAAAACTTGGTTAATAGAAAAAAGCAAATAAACAAATTCCACAAAATCCATTGTAACTCCACTACCTGGAGAAACTACTGTTAATATATTGATGTGTATGCTTCAAGGCTCTTTTTTTCTATTCATATGCACATCTATATGTATTTATTTCTATACTTAAAAAAAATTTTTTTTAACGTTTATTTACTTTTGAGACAGAGAGAGACAGAGGATGAACTGGGGAGGGTCAGAGAGAGAGAGGGAGACACAGAATCTGAAACAGGCTCCAGGCTCTGAGCTGTCAGCACAGAGCCTGACGCGGGGCTTGAACTCACGAGCCGTGAGATCATGACCTGAGCCGAAGTCGGACGCTTAACCGACTGAGCCACCCAGGCACCCCTATTTCTATACTTTAAAAAAAAAAATTAATGTTTTATTTATCTTTGAGAGAGAGAGACAGAGTGTGAGCAGGGAGGGGCAGAGAGAGAGGGAGACAGAATTCGGAGTAGGTTCCAGGCTCTGAGCTGTCAGCACAGAGCCCAATGTGGGGCTTGAACTCACCGATGGTGAGATCATGACCTGAGCTGAAGTCAGACACTTAACTGAGCCACCCAGGTGCTCTTATTTCTATGCTTCTAAAGCAAAAATGGTATCATAATATATTTATTGGTTTGCAATTTGTTATTTTCATTTAGGCATCATATTAGAAATATTAGAAATACCCACCATCAGGGGCACCTGGGTGGCTCAGTCGGTCAAACATCAGACTCCATGTTGTTTCAGATCATGATCTCACTGTTCGTGAGATCAAGCCCTGTTATCAGGCTCTGTGCTGACAGTGCTGAACCTGCTTGGGATACTCTCTCTCTCTGTCTTCTGTCTCCGACCCTCCAAAGCATGTGGGCACGCACACTCTCTGTCTCCACAATACACAAACATTAAAAAAAAAGAAGAAGAATTAAAAAAAATACGAGTCACCAAAAGATTGACAGCATTGCCTAGCCAGCCTCCCATTGAAGGAAACATTGCCCAGCTCTTAGTTTTCTATCCTTACTTGGCTGTATCTCCCGACCGCAGCTAAATGAACCAAAGGATTGGCATCTGATGGAAGGGCAGGCTACCTGTGGGCGATCAGAGGCATACCTGGGAGGTGGAAAGATGAGCTGGGCCAATCATGCCACTGGGTTATGGAATTGGGCAACTGAGACTATCCTCAAAGGAGCTGATGCCGTAAGGATGTCATGGCTTTGAATTAAGGCCATGGGAAGCCAAACAAATAGAAGTCATAGTTGTGAAGGAGCAGAAAAAACTAGAATGGAGGAGGCTGGTTGTCAAAAAGAGGAGGGGTGGGGGGTAAGAGCAGACCTGTAGAGAAGCAGAGATGCTCAGAGGAACAGAGCCATGCCTTCAGCCTTCCACGAGTCCTGTTTTTCTCTTGCTGCAGTTCTAGTCCATATATATATTCCTGGTAGCCAGTCAAACGTGACCGGAACCACAGGTTATCGCTGTTAGGGGTGTCTAGCATTTCATTGTGTGGAGGTGCCATTGCTGATTTCAAAGCCTAATGATGGGCATTTAAGACATTTCCATAAGCGTATTTATTGCTAATTTTTGCACCTTAAAAGTATTTTCACTATGGGGCATCTGGCTGGCTGAGTCAGTAGAGCACGTGACTCTTGATCTTGGGGTTGTGAGTACCAGTCCCGTATTGGGGCAGAGCTTACTTAAAAAGAGCAGGAAAGAAAGAAAATAGTTTCATTTTGATAAATTTCAAGAGAGGAATTCCTTGGTTGAAGGGTAGCTGCCTAATGCCAATTTGGACTTCAGAAAGATTGTATCAATTTACAGCCCAAGCAGCTGTGTAGCAGAGTGGTTGCTTTGTCACTTTTTGCCAACAGTATCAATGAAAACAAATAAAATATTGCTACTCTGATAGGTGAGAAGTACTAAGTGGCCAAGGATGGTCTTCATGTGCATTTCCCTGAATCTCAGGTTTATTGACCAGGCATGGGGGCTTTGTCATTAGACTTGGGGTTTGAGTTCCAGCTCTGCCTCTTCCTACGTGGCTTCAGTTGAATTACTTAGTTCTCCACTTCTCATCTGTAAATTAGAGATAATAATAGTTCTTTCCTTTCCTTTCCTTTTCTTTCTTTCTTTCTTTCTTCCTTTTTTTTTTTTTTTTTTTAAAGTAAGTTCTACTCCACTGACTGAGCCAGCTGGCACCCCTAGGAGTTCTTTGTAGAATTATGAGGAAGTTCAGAAAAGAAAATAAATACAAAATACTTAGTCTCAAAGCCTCAGTAGCTTTCAGTTAGTATAATTATGAAGAATGGCTTAATTTGTGAACATCAGATAAAGCTATGTGAGATATCTGAAATTCAATGGGAGATTGATTTAAATACCTGTTAGAATTGCATGTTTCTAGGAATAAGAAAGGACTCACAGGGGGTGTCTTGTTGGCTCAGTGGGTAGAGCATGCAATTCTTGGTTTTTGGGGTCATGAATTCGAGCCCCACCTGGACCTAGAGCTTACTTAAAAAAAAATGCCTGAGTGTATTAGGTTCATAACCTTTATCATTAGAGATAAAACACATTTATGTATTTGGATTCCATCCATTCCAAAGGTCTTTAGGATTAAAATGAAAACATAGGTAAGTGTTTTAAAAGCCAAGACATAGAAAATAAAATCCAAAGGTAAACTGGATAGGACTTGCTGGTTTCTAAGGGTAGTCAGAGGAATAGATAACAAGTTTTCAAATCTATAATATAGAAAACAGCTCAAAGTGACAGTTGGCACAATGAGAAAAATGGTTCTGAAAGTCTGAAGCTCCAGGAGTTATATCTAATGGAAATCTCTGATCAAAAGTAATCTTGGGGCTCCTGGGGTGACTCAGCCAGTTGAGCGACCAACTCTTGATTTCGGCTCAGGTCGTGATCCTACGGTTGTGGGATCCAGCCCCTCGAGGGGCTCTGAGCTGGGTGGGGAGCCTGCTTGGGATTCTCTCTCTCTCTCTCTCTCTCTCTCTGCCCCTCCCTTGCTCGCAGGCCTGGGTGGTGCACTCTTTCACTAAAATAAAATAAAATAGGGGTGCCTGGGTGACTCAGCAGGTTAAGTGCCCAACACTTGATTTTGGCTCAGGTCATGATCTAAGGTTTGTGAGTTCAAGCCCCGTGTCAGGCTCTGTGCTCACAGTGGAGTCTGCTTGGGATTATCTTTCTCTACCCCTCCTCTGCTCATTCTCTCTCTCTCTCTCTTTTTCTCTCTCAAAAATAAAATAAAATAAAATAAATTTAAAAAGTAATCTTAATTAACTAGGTTGGAAACTTTCTTAGCAGCTATGTACCTTTCAACTCAGAGAAGCTTTCAAATTAGTACAGAAAAGCTTAGTGGGGTAAAAACTATGGGACTAATATGTTGGGGTTAAGAAGAAATATGTGCAGGGGCACCTGGGTGTCTTAGTCAGTTGAGTGTCTGACTTCAGCTCAAATCATGATCTCACAGTTTGTGAGTTCAAGCCCTGCATCAGGTTCTGTGCTGACAGCTCAGAGCCTGGAGCCTGCTTCAGATACTGTCTCCCTTTCTCTCTCTCTCCATCTCACGCTCTTTCTCTCTCTCTCTCAAAAAAAGTAAACATTAAAGAAGAAATATGTGCATATTTCACATTTTATGCACTTGGAATGTTTAAGAAAATTTGGCTTATTACAGTGACAGTCTTATATGTCTACTGGATTAGTTTTAGACTTAAGATTGTGAGTTGATATCTTACTAAGTTTGCACGTGGAACTGGGCTATTTAAGAGAAATTTAGATTCATTTTTTTGTAAGTTTATTTAATTTGTAAGAATTGCTAAGCATTGAAAATTTTCTAGGTTAGAAAACTGAATAAATTAAATGGGAAACCAAATAAGTTTATAGACATAATTTTAAATGATCGGAGATGTTGAATTAACTAAGTTTGTAAATGGGACCAAAAAGTATTCAAAGTTTCTGAAAAGTGATTGGTAAAATATGCTAGGCTTAGAATAATAAAATTTGTAAGCTGAACTTGACAATTTTAGAAAGAACTAACTTTTGAATTTGTAATAATTAAACCTTTGCCTGTTTTTTAAAAATTTTATTTATTTTCTTAAGTTTATTTTGAAAGAGAGAGAGAGCATGAGTGGGGGTGGGGGGAGGAGAGAGAGAGAGAGGGAGAGAGAGGGAATCCCAAGCAGGCTTCTCGTTGTCAGAGCAGAGCCTGATGCTGGGCTCATCTCCCGAACCCATGAGATCATGATGCTAGCCAAAATCAAGAGTCCAGCGCTCAACCAACTGAGCCACCCAGGCACCACCCTTTGCTTGTTTTTTTAATGGAAAGTGTTTTGTTCTAGGTTTTCAAGGTCCTCGCTTTAATATTTTGAAGGAAGAGCAAATAGATGAAAAAAAGGCTAGACCAAAAAGCCTGGAGTCAGGTTATGAAGGGGCTTATTCGGCATGCTAAGGAACTTGGACCATATCCTGAAGGGAATAATGAGAAAAATGTAAAAAGGAGGAATGCAAAGGCATTTGCACTTTAGGAAGGACACGCTGGTGACAGTGAGGAGTGAGTTGGCCAAAGAGAAAACAGAGATGGTGACAATCTAAACAGTATAATCACAATGGGGATAGAGACAAAAGCAAGACACTTCAGAACACTGGCTGGATGTGCGGTGTGAGGCAGGGAGGCTGGGGTGTCCTGATGGCCAACAGAGCACTTCTATTAACAAAGACTATCGTAGGAACAGAGTCAGTGTTCAACACGTTAAATTTGAAGTGTCTGCAGGATTCACAGGGGAACATGTCCATTACACAGCTGAAAATACTGAGTCGGGTCTTTTACAGAGCCTGGTCTGGAAATGTACATTTAAAGCTCTTCAGCAGTTGAAGGTGAGTAAGAATAAAAATACCCAGAAAGAGTGCGTAAAATGGGGGGGAAAAAAAAACCCAGAAGGAGTGGGCAAAAAACAGAAGAGGCTAAGAACAGAATTCCAATGAATACCAATATTTTAAGGGCAGGCCACAAGCTGCAAGGGGAAGAGGCATCCTAAAAAAGGGCAAAGAATCCCCTGAGAAAAGAGGAACTTAGGAAGAACAGAGGCAGGGGAAACTAAGAGAAGGAGGCTTGGACAGTCTCCTGTTTTAGCATCCACTTCTCAAGTACGCGGTGTGTGTGTGTGTTTGGGGGGGGGGGTGTTAAGCAGTTCTAATCTGGTGACGAGGGGTGAATCTGGAGAGAAGACTGAGGCCAGGCTGCAGGGCTGTGCCTCCCTTATGGCAGTTTGGGTCTTGCTTCTGTTCCTCAAGAACACTTTGGGTCACTGCAAAGGACGCCTTCCTGGAGCGCTTTGGTGCAAAGGAGTTTAGCTCCACCGGCAGGGGAAAGAGGAGGGGCCATGGTTTTTATTTCAAGCCTTTTTTTCTTTTTTTAACTTTTATGTGCTTTTATTTAACGCTGAATTTAATCCCGGTCCATAAGCTTTTGTTTCTTCTGGAATATCTTTTTCTTCTGCGCAACCTCCTCTTCTAGTTTAGGAACAATATGCTCTGTTTCAGTTAGGCGGCGTTTTCTGTCCCCGAGGTGCGGTCGGGGCGGTGGCCGGCAGGGCAGGGCTCCAGGGCGGGGGACGCCTTTCCAGCGGAGCGAGGAGGACCGCGAGCGCCGGGGACGGGTGGGCTCCGCCCCCTTCCTTCCGCCTCCAGAGGGTGTTACCTCCAGGGGCGGGGATTGGGCGGGGCTGAGCGGCTCGGGCTCCGCCCCCACCCCAGCTCCCTTCGGCGCGGCAGGGCGAGGCGCGGCAGGGCGGGGCCGGAGGGGAGGGGTCGGATGGGGCGGGGCCGACGGGGCGGGGCGGGGCCTCGGGGAGCAAGGCAGCCCGCGCACTCTGCAGGAGCCGCAGCTGCCGTCGGCCGCGCCTTCAAGGTCTCACCGCTTCCTCAGCAGAGACCCGGGCTCGGCCGCCATGTCCGCCACGGACGATGTTGACGGACTGGGCGTGGTCCGGCCGCACTACGGCTGTGAGTGCGGGGCTCTGCGGCGCGGGGGCTTCGGGGCCGGGCTCGCTGCCTCCCAGGCGCCGTTTTCCCGGGGGGCTCGGGCGGGCGGGCGGGCGGGCGCGGCAGGGCGGCTGCGGGCCGCGCGGACCCGGAAGAGCCGGCCGGGCCGGGCCGGGCGGCGGGCGGGAGGGGCGGCGAGGCGCGCGACCTGGGCTCGGAGGCGGTGGCGGCGGGGACGCAGGCGGCCCTCTTCGCCTGAGCCCGGGCGCCGCGACGCGAGGGGCCCCACCCAGAGCCTCCCGCCTCGCAGCGCCGCCGAGATTTGGGGGAGACGGCCTAGGGTGAGGTGGCAGGAGGCCGGGGCAGGGCGTGTCCCGGAGCGCTGGGCTCCGCTCGCGCTTCGCGGGAAGGCGCTGCCCCGGGTGCCGGCTGCGACGTGGACCGGGGGTCGGGACCTGCGGGGGGCCCCGGGCCAGCGGAGACGTGCGGCCCGGGGCGGGCCACTTCACCTTGCTCGGGCTTCGTTCCCTGGTCAGGCTTTCAAAAATTAAAACAGAGAGAGAGAAGAAAAAAAAAAAAAAAAAAAAGAAAGAAAAAAAGAAAAGAAAAAAAGAACCCCTGTGACTTCCTCATTTTTCCGAACCTCGTTTTCTGTAGCCGTCCAGGGGACGGCACTGAACTTGTAGGCGGCACAGCTACCGCTGGCCGCAGGAGGGTCCTTTGGAATCCCGAGATTTCGTTTTTATTTTCTCTTGTGAGAGTAATGGTCCGTTTTTAGGATAAGTTCACTCAACAGTTATGTGTGAGGGATTGTGTCACGTTTGTGAAATTAGTGAGTAAGAGCAGGCCCTGCCTGCCAAGAGCGTCTCAATCAGAGAAGGACAGGTGTACAAGCTAATGATAGTGAGGTGTAATAGAGATAAAAGATGCTGAGCCAGCCGGGCAAAAGCAGGAAGGTGGATGTGGAGGAGGGGTGGGGGGAAGGCAGTAAGAACACAGGTAGTGACACGTGAACGGAGCTCTGGCGGATGCTGCGTGAGGTTGGGCAGCGTGGGGTCACAGACAGTACACGGTGGTGGGGGGAGGAGGGTGGGGCAGAGGGAGAAGAGTTTCCAGAAGTAGTTGGGGCCAAATTGGAAAAGGCCTTGAATGCCATCCCAAGGAGTCAGGAGTCGATGCCATACCCCGGGTGCCCATGAAGTTGGCAGATTTGAGACAGACTGCCTGGGTTGGAATCCAGGCCCGGCAACCGCTTATTAGCGGTAGAGCTAAGGGCACCCAGCCTCAGTTTCCTCATCTGTAAAATGGGAGTGATAATCAGAGGATTGTTGTGGGACTTCCGTGAGAGAATGCATGTAAGGCGTTGAACATAATTACCGCCACTTAGTTCTCAATGACTGCTGCCTTGGGTTATTAATAAACAAGGGGAAAACAACACTCTCAGCTCTGTATTGGGAGAGAGTCTGGTAGATAGACCAGAACAGAGTTGGGCCAAAATCTCAACTCAGTATTTGTCAAGTGACAACAAACTTGTACTAAAATTTCGTACAAGTCTATACGATGACACTTGTAACAAAAGGGTAAGACGAATGTAGTTGAAACTCCCTAGTTCCTGTTTTAGGAAAGTCTTCGTAGTACATCTGGCCATCCACACGTCCACAGGTTACCCTGACCTGTCGGGTGACTAACAGGAATTTGATGCCGTGGCTTTCTTTTATCTGTCAGAAAGGTTACAGATTCTTGTGTTTACATTCTTCCTTTCATGTTTTAGCTGTCCTGGATAATGAGAGACTCACTGCAGAGGAGATGGACGAAAGGAGACGTCAGAATGTGGCTTATGAGTACCTTTGTCATTTGGAAGAAGCGAAGAGGTAACGATTGGCCGGCTGCAGAGAAGGGAGCTGTTGTGATGTGAACAGATAAAGATCTCTTTGAATATGTCCTAGGTGTGACTGTCGGAGGCTGGTAGTTTGAAGGAATAAGTATAGGTAGGGTATTTATTCACGGGAACAAGTGGCCTTGATAGCAGCTTATCGTGAAACTCTGATGGGCGCTTATATATTCTGAAAAATTCCCAGATCTGTGTTTGGTTTTATGCGTATCGTGCGTGTTTTGGGGCACTACGAGCTGTAGGGGAGAGTAGCAGTTTGTGGGGTTTTTTTCCCCAAACTTTTCTTTTTTGTGTGTTTCTTTTTAAGCAGGCTCCATACCCAACACGGGGCTTGAACTCAGGACCCTGAGATCAAGAATCACAGGCTTTATGCTTGAGCCAGCCAGGTGGCCCAGAAATAGCATTTTGGTTTTTTTTTGAAATAGCATTTTTTGAAGTTTAAAGTTCTTAGCCTGGTGTTTCACTGGTTTTGATTTATATATGAATTGGATTCATTTTCTCTTGGTAGGACTCTGGGGAAAGGTCCACCGGTTTGGCAGTATTCAAAGTTTACCGGAGTCCCCATCCTCTGCATTTTTTGAGAAGTGAACGTATAAGGGCGGTTTTCCCTTTTCAGATGCTGGGACACCTGGTGGTCTTACTCTTAGAGTGTCTATTTGCTATCAGTGGTTCAGTTTTGTTTTGGTGCTGGTATTCCTTTGCAAGGCCCCAGGGCAGATAGATATAATTACAGATCTTGTTTCCTACATGTGAGCTTTGGTGGAAAAGGCCAGCATGGGGTAATGAAAGGTATTTGTGAGCAAAGTCCAATGAAAATCAAGGATGTTTCAGTAGTGTTAATAAACAAGAGTATTTTTGTTTTGTTAATTCTGAGGCTCTTAAAACACTGTTAGGAAAGTCCAGAGAACAATACAACAAACATCCATGTGTTCCTGAAGTTACAAGTGTTAGCCTTTCAGCTCTTTTCCTTTTCCTCTCGAAAGACATGGTCCCTTTTGTGCCCCTCCCTGGTTCCGTTGTCCTTCTTCCGTCCCTGGGACTCTCTAACAGCATTCTGATGTCTTGAATCCAGGCTTCTTTGCTGAGCTTAAACCTCTTCCTTTAGACTGGGTACAGGGGGGCGGTTAGTGGTGATTTAGGTGGGGAGAATGATAATAACACTTGTTTTTCTAAATAGAAGGTTAGACAGCAGGAAGTGAATATGTGATTAGAAAAGAGGCGGGGCGCCTGGGGGCTCAGTCGGTTAAAGGACCCACTCTTGATTTTGGCTCAGGTCATGATCTCAGTCCCGAGATAGAGCCCCACGTCAGCTCTAGGCTGAGCGTGGAGGCTCCTTGAGATCCTCTCTGCCCCTGCCCTGCTCGCTCGCTTGCTCTCTCTCTCTCAAAATAAATAAACTTAAAAAAAAAAGAAAAGGGGATGTTTCTCATATGAAGTGTGTAAGGGCCCCATGGAAAAAAAAGATTAGGTCCCTGTTACTTAAACTGCGCACTAGATCTAGTTTTGGAAAGTCAAAGAATTTGAAAGCCACAGCTGGAATGAGAGACCATCCTGTGTCTCTGTTGCGGTGACCTGGGGATGAGAGGGAAGAACCCCAGCTCCCTTCCTTCCTCCATCCGAAGCAGTTCTGCTTTTGTTTTAAACTTGGGTTTCCACAGGAAAATTCCCTTTTTACAGAGCGTCTTGGCTACCACCCCCTTGCCACGGCTACTCTAGTTCAACGCCTCTTCCACTTTAACCATTTCATGTCAGTGAGGAAGCTGAAGCCTGAGTCTGCATGGTCTACTTGTAGTTTTCTTGACTGAAGATTAGTTTTTTGAAAGTCAGTCGTGCAGTGGTTCTCAACCAAGTGTGTGCATTAGGTGACCCGGGGAACTTAAAAATACAGATATCTCGGCCTTACCATAGAGACTCTGATTCTGTAGGTCTGGAAGGTCCAGATACCTGTATATCTTATTTAAGGTTTATTTATTTTTTGAGAGAGAGAGCGAGCAGTGAGCATGGGGTGGGGGCAGAGAGAGAGGGAGAGAAAGAATCCCAAGCAGGCTCTGCACTGATAGCACAGAGCCTGATGCAGGGCTTGAACCCATGAACTGTGAGATCATGACCTGAGCCAAAATCAAGAGTCGGACACTCAACCGACCGAGCCACCAGGTGCCCCTACACCTATATATTTTAAATGGTTCTGGTGGTTCTGATGGGCTCCCCCTTAGTTGAGAAGCAAGATTTTTTTTTTAAATTTTTTTTTTTTTTTTTAACGTTTATTTATTTTTGAGACAGAGACAGAGCATGAACGGGGGAGGGTCAGAGAGAGAGGGAGACACAGAATCGGAAGCAGGCTCCAGGCTCTGAGCCATCAGCCCAGAGCCCGACGCGGGGCTCGAACTCATGGACCGTGAGATCGTGACCTGAGCTGAAGTCGGACGCTCAACCGACTGAGCCACCCAGGCGCCCGAGAAGCAAGATTTAAAATAGTTTTAGAGCTCTGCGTTATGATAGCCTGACGAGAATGGTGCTTTCTATCACATCTCCTTCTTTGCGTATTCTGTCTGCTCATTTCCATCTGCTCTAGGGCCGTTCTTTTCTGTCGGGAGTTTTCCCTCAACCCTGAGATCCAGAGTCAGACGTTTAACCGACTGAGCCACTCAGGTGTCCCTCTGAGGTGTTTTTTCCAGAATAGAAAAGTAGCCCATTTCCTTTAACATCCATGATCACCTGCAGTGTTTTTTAGTTGGCTACTTTTGCATACTTAGGAAGTGACCGAGGAAGTGAGACATTGGTGATACTCTTTATTTTTTATGCTTCGGGTTATAAGGGAGGGTATAATCGTGGCGTATTGTCCTATTGGCCTGGCATCGTGGAAATGTGCCTGATTTATTTTAGGGAGGCAATCCCAGGATGCGGTGGTGGTGGTTGTTGAAAGCTTTGATTAGAAAATCAAGCTGGGAAAAAAAAATTAAAAAAAAAAAAAAAAAAAGAAAATCAAGCTGGGAGCATGTATTTAGATTTTACTACCAGAGGGGGCTAGGAAGAAGCCTGGGGTGCTCTGCAGAGAATAGAAGACTGGGATCCCTACTGGCCGTATGAAGCGGCTGCTGCCACCCTTAAAAAGTGTTTGAGGTAAACCACGGACAAATCACATGCTCTCCCGTCGTAGCTGGGGCTTTAGCTCCCGTTGTGTTTTCTACCCTGGTGAGCTGGGCTGTCCCCGTGTGCTGTTGGCGCCCCACTTTCCCCTCTAGCGCAAGCCCAGTTTTCCTTTTTGGATCGGCCCCCATCCTGTTTCCTTCATAACCTCCACCCCTCCTGAGTTGGAGGAGCCCCAAGGTCTGGAATTTACACCCCTTCCAAGTCCAGGAAGAAAGATCAGAGAGATCCAGGAGAGAAAAGGTTTCCCTCTTCGGTTCTATTTCTAGTACTGATACTCCTCCCCCTGGAAGCTCCACCTTCAAGTACAGTGGCTCCATTGTGTATCCCAGGGCACTCCATTTTCTCCCGTACCTGTAACAGAGCTCTTCCCTGGGAAGAGAGGAGATTGTGTAGAGAGGGTGAAGATGAATGTGTGGAGACAGGGAGTGTAGGGGTGTTTGTAGAGAAATGAGGGTGTGCCGTGGGTTTATGTTTCCCTGAAAGGTTAAGTGGGAAAATTTAGGAGTGATTCCGTAAAAGTGTGCACCTAGAGTGATTGGGAGTAAGAAAATAGATTCTGCTTTTCCCTATTTTTTGGGGAGTAGCTTTAATATGGAAATTAAGTTACTATTTTAATGAAATATCTGAGGATTCAGGGCTTTTTGTTACGAGCTGCAGAACAGACCAAGGACTTGAAATGTAGGTTTATTTTTTAATTTTTATTTTTAAAACAATTTTTGATGTTTTTATTTATTTCTGAGACAGAGCATGAGCAGGGGAGGGGCAGAGAGAGAGGGAGACACAGAATCCGAAGCAGGCTCCAGACTCTGAGCTGTCAGCACAGAGCCCGACGCGGGGCTCGAACTCACAGTCAGATCATGACCCCATCTGAAGTCGGACGCTTAACCGACTGAGCCACCCAGGCGCCCCAAAATGGGGGTTTATTTTGATCTTTTGCCTGTTGTGATTGTCTTCACATTTGTTTGGTCTGTGGAATAGCTGTATGGTAGAGACGACTAGCATTTTCACTTAGTTGAGAGAGGCGAAGTGTAAATATGTGAGCTACACTAGGCGCTCAGGTCTTGGAGAGGAGAAAGTGATACAGAGAAGGATCAGAATGTTCACGTGAACAGACCCAGGAAGAGAACATATCAGGCCGGGCAGGACGCGTAGTCTGCAGTGAGGAGAATGTATAAATGGAAACAGGAGAAAATTCAGTTAGTTTAAAGGTCACAGGAAGAAAGTTAATCCCAGCACTCTCTGGGGTTGAAGGTTAAGGGTCCCTTCTTTCAGAGGCTTGCTGTAATGCCCTTTCAAGACCTGTCATGGGCCACCTTTCTCTTGCTGTGTCCATACCCTACCTGAAGGGGCAGGGCCTGCCCCCCCCCCCCCCCCCCCCAAAACATACCCCCAGCCCCGTGTGGAAGGGAAAGCAGGGCTCTGGCTGGTTGGAGACTGGCAGAGACTTCGCGTTGTTAACAAGAGCATGGCGCTAAACAGGCACTCTTCCTTCTGTAATTTAGGGGAATTGAAACAGTGTCTTGGAAAAAAATCAGTTCTTGAGAACAAATTCTCTTTTGTGCATATGACTTTGTTGTTGGCATTGAACATTTTCTAGGATGGGCTCTTTAGATCTCTACATGGGAGCAGAATTCAGTAACATCTGGATATATCCAGGCTGGCACACCATGATCATGAACGCAAGTTAAAGATATTTAAGATTGGGCAAGAAAAAAAAAAAAAAATGGGTAGGTGAGGGGATTCAGAAGAACAACACCTTGCCCATCAGCCTCTACAATTCTCAAGTGGAGGAATATCCCTTCATTTTTTAGGAGGTTGGCCTATGTTTTCCTTTTACAGATGGGAAAACTAATTTAATTGCCTCATGAGACCCTCTGTGAGTCAGAGGGTCACATAGATATAGCTGCTTAATGGCACATTGGGACTACAAGCCGGGTACATTCATGTATTCATAATTAGCAAGGTGAAGTATGGGGTGGGATTTAGTCTTGACTCTGAAAATGATGATACAGATGGAAAACCTCACTTCTATTTTCTGAAACTTACCTTGGTGCACCTGCCTTGGATAGACTCAGAGGTAAGAAGTTGGTTGCATTTAAAAGTGCCTTTGTTAAAGTTGTTCAAACTAAGAGTGCTTTTTGCACACACGGAAGGATTAGTTCCTACTGTGGGCAGAAAAGCATTTTACTGCTTTTTACCCTGTGGTGTAGCTGGGACACTCAGCAAAATTTACAATGAAGAAATATGGAGAGTAATCTGGTATGTATTAGGCAGTCAGCTCTCTTTGGTACTAAGAAAAGTCATACTACTGTAATCTCATAATACTTACAATTAATTAAAACAGACATTTAAAAAACCTGAAACATTTGGGGCACCTGGGTGGCTCAGTCTGTTAAGCGTCCAAACTTCAGCTCAGGTCATGATCTCATGGTTTGTGAGTTCAAGCCCCGCGACGGGCTCTGTGCTGACAGCTCGGAGCCTGGAGCCTGCTTCAGCTTCTGTATGTCTCCCTCTCTCACTGCCCCTCCCCTGCTCATGCTCTGTCTTTCTCTCTGTCTCTCTCTCTCTCAAAAATAAACATTAAAAAAAATAAAACAAACAAACAAACCTGAAATGTTTTAAAAAACTTGGCTGTTGGGATACGCGAAGTGAAAAGAGTGAGGATTTTCAGTTTGGGCAGGTGTGATTTCTGATTCTGGTTTAGCAAGTTGTTTAACTTGAGGGAGTGAGCCTAAATTTGTGCTTTGCAGAATGGAGATACTACTCATCTTCTGGAGGTGCTGTGAGGGCTTAAGTGCCTGGCATAGTGGCCGAAATGCAGTGGGCACTGGGTAAATGTATTCTTTATCCTGGCCCTTGGGGCAAAAGCAGATTTAACATAAAGGTGATGAGGCATTAGTAAACTTTTCTGGAGAATTTTCTGGGCACTTTCAAAGTCCTAAAGGTTTGTAGCCTTAGTTTTTTCACTTCAGATTTAAGCTTGTGTTTCACAGGAAACTCCAGAAATAAGAAGATACCTCTAGGGAGTCAGGGTGGAGGGTGTGAGAAGACTTTTCCTTTTTTTTTTTTTTTTCCATTAAATGTTTATTTATTTGAGAGAGAGGGAGGAAGAGAGAGAATCTCAAGCAGGCTTGAACTCGGGGCTCGAACCCACCAATGGTGAGATCGTGACCTGAGCCAAAACCAAGAGATACTTAACTGACTAAGCCACCCAGGCACCCCAAGACGTTTCCTTTTTATTTTAGTGCTCTTCGGTAGATTTAAAATGCTTTTTACGATGATCATGAATTTTATAATAAAGAAAAAAGAAAGGGCCTGAGTAAAAGGAAAAGTTGTAGATAATTTTTAGATAGTTGTATTCACAAATTTAGATCTTTTAATTGCTATATCTTAATTACTATTTTCAGTGGTTACATAACATTCATAATTTATTTAGGCTTATTCCAGTTTAAAATGATATTGCTTTGATTGCTGGAAAGTTTAAACATTTTTCCCATGTACTTGTTTATCAATTTTATTCACATTGTGGATGAGGTTGTCTAATAGAGTCATGATGTTAACTTTCATAAGCTCTCTTGTAATATGGTCAACCTCCTGTTGCATTTGCTACCAATATTTTCTCTTGATTTGCCATTTTGGTTTTTCACTGTACAGAAGTTTTATTTTTTAATTTTGTTAAATTTCTTTAAGATTTTATTTTTAAGTAATCTCCACATTCAACGCGGGCCTCAAATCTACAACCATGAGATCAAGAGTCACACACAATACCGACTGAGCCAGCCAGGTGCCCCTGTACAGCAGTTTTCAATTTTATGCAATTCAAATGTTAATCTTTCTCTTTGCAATTTCTTTGATCAATTCAAAGCCATAGTTCAAATTCTCCAAAGCCGTGCTAAAATGTGAAGTCTTATATTGTTAGCTTTTTTCAATTTAATGCTTAATTTTTGTTAGGAATCTAAGTCTTTAAATCTCATGGTGTTTGTAAATTATTCTGTCATTTTAGGGGTGCCTGGATGGCTCAGTCGGTTAAGCATCTGACTCTTGATTTGGGCTCATGATCTGATGGGTCATGGGCTCGTGAAATCGGGCCCCTCATTGGGCTCTGTGCCAATAGCACGAGTCTGCTTGGGATTCTCTCTCTCTCTCTCTCTCTCTCTCTCTCTCTCTCTCTCTCTTTCTCTCTCTCTCTCTCCCTCCCCTCCCTTTCTCCCCCTCTCTTTCTGCCCCTCTCTCTCTGCCCTTCCCCTGCTTGCACCCTCACACTCAAAATAAATAAATTTTATGCAAATTATTCTGTCATTTAAAAAAAAATCCCTCTTGTTGCCTTTTTAGAAAATACTTATCTTTTTTTTATTAAAAAATTTTTTTTTGGGGCGCCTGGGTGGCGCAGTCGGTTAAGCGTCCGACTTCAGCCAGGTCACGATCTCGCAGTCTGCGAGTTCGAGCCCCACGTCAGGCTCTGGGCTGATGGCTCAGAGCCTGGAGCCTGTTTCCGATTCTGTGTCTCCCTCTCTCTCTGCCCCTCCCCCGTTCATGCTCTGTCTCTCTCTGTCCCAAAAATAAATAAACGTTGAAAAAAAAAAAAATTAAAAAAAAAAATTTTTTTTAATGTTTATTTATTTTTGAGACAGAGCATGAACGGGGAAGGTCAGAGAGAGAGGGAGACACAGAATCCGAAGCAGGCTCCAGGCTCCTAGCTGTCAGCACAGAGCCCGACGTGGGGCTCCAACCCACAAATGAGGTTGTGACCTGAGCCAAAGTCGGACACTTAGCCGACTGAGCCACCCAGGCGCCCCCAAAAATATTATTTTTGAGAAAGAGAGCACGAGCTCACACAGGTGAGGGAGGAGCAGAGAGAGAGGGGAGATACAGAATCTGAAGCAGGCTTCAGGCTCCCAGCTGTTAGCACAGAGCCCCACGTGGGGCTGGAACCCACAAACCTCGAGATCATGACCTGAGCTGAAGCTGGGTGCTTAACCAACTGAGTCACCCAGGAGCCCCTAAGTTATTCTGTCACCTAAAAATAATCTTTTTACAACCTGTTAGCAATCGATGTCTACTTTGTCAAATATTAAATTAAGTACAGTTCTATTTCTACACTCTTTATTCTTTTATGGTAAACTATATTTCATTTTTCTTGAGAAAATGTGTAGAACTTAGGAACATCTAAAGCTGGCTTGATTTTAGCTCCATGACAAATGACTTTTTTCTGTTTTGTTTTGGCCTCACAATTTTCCATGATTTGAAACTTGTGGAGTTCTTCTTTCTTAAAGTTTCCTCGAGTTATATATTAGAGTTGGTGTTGGCTTAGTAATTTTGCCTGTAATGTGGAGACTCTTGATTTATATTATCTTTCTGGTTTGTTTGTTTTTGTTTTGTGTTTTGTTTGTTTTAGCTCTAAGGAGTTGTACCTTTAATAATTAGTTCTGACTCATTAGTTCCGTCTTGGGGTACCTGTTGGTAGGTTAGATCTCTGTAGTTTGTTTTATGGCTATTCTCCATTTTGTCTGTTTATGTTAAATCAGGACTAGATATGTGTCCCACATCTATCTTTTGATTTACTGGATTTTTCTACTGTCTTGGTTTTTTCCCCTTTGGTTCTGTTAATGGTAGTTTCTTTGTCTTATTGCAGTTTTCATTTTGGATTGTTCATTCCTTTTCCCTCTCTATTCTTGTTAATAGATTTAATGGTCTCTAGTTCATGGAGAATAGTGTGACACATATAGCATTCTTTTCAGGTGGAAAAAAGGAGGCTGGAGCCAAGAGTTGGGTTGAATACTTTACCAGTTCCCCTTAGTTTCAGTTAAGTCTCAGAGTGGGTGTGACCACAGGAAACCAGTGTTAAGAGGCCAGCTAACTGTATAGATTGCTCCCCCATCAAGATTGGGAAAGTCTAATTGGGCTAAGTGGGCTATTTATTTGACTGAATTTGGCATTTATTTCTTCTAGTCTTAGAGTCAGAGTAACAATCGTGTTTGTATATTTTAATGTTTCCAATGAAAGAATAGGAAAAATGTATTTGGGGGCCTAAGTTGGCATGTTCTAGGAATTTAATTTTCTGGCTTTGCATGATGACCCGTCTCTGATTTCTGCAGAATTTCTTCTGCTTCACAGTTTAACGATTTGGGGATATCTGTTGGTAGCAGGACCTATTCTGAACATTTTTAAGCCATGTGGTATTTGATGGCTTCTGGTTATTTCCAATTGAGACTGCTAAATAACCCCCTCGCAGGAAGTATTTGTGTAAGAAAGTGCTGGTAGGCAAAGTGAGACCATTCGGAAGTGATTCATATGACTGGGACTGTTTGTTTAAAATTTGGGACCTGGTTGCTTAGAGACCATATCTTTGAGCAAACTGAGTAAAGTGCCACTCGAGTGCACAAGTTCTGTGTCCCACCTGATCCAGTCAGGACTGTGCCGCTTGGTTTTTCTTCGAGATGAGCTCCTGCTATTCCGATTGATCCCTGTGCTTTGACAGAACATGAATCAAAAATCTTAAACATATAAATGAAAGATCTGGTTAATGTTTTATTTTGAAGAGAAAGTTTGCTTGCTTAAGCTTGAATGTTGTTTTGAAATTTTTTTCTTAAAATTCTATGTTGGGAAGAATTGTTATTTTCCAATAAGGCATTTTATTATAGAAATCTCAATACTTCAAATACTTTTACAACAGTTAAAGGGAAACAAACACCCCCCTCCCCCCCCAAAAAAAAACCCCAAAAAGCAAAACCAACCCAAAACTCAAGCCTGCAATTTGCCAGGAGATCATGATATAAAATATTTTGTCTGGGGCATCTGAGTGGCTTATTCGGTTAGACCTCCAACTCTTGATCTCCGCTCAGGTCACAATTTTGTGGCTCCTTTGGTCGAGCCCCACGTCGGACTCTGCACGGACAGTGCAGTGCCCGCTTGGGATTCTCTGCCTCTCTCTGCCCCTCCCCTGTTCGAGCTCTGTCTCTCTTCTGTCAAAATAAGTAAATAGACATTAAAAAAAAAAAGATGAACATTGTTCTGTCTGCCCCGAGATCGAGATCGTGGTGTTCCTCTGCCTCTTCACCGTCATTATCAATACCGTGTATTGAGCACTTATATGCGAGGCGCTGTGCTAAGCACTTGGTATGCATTAGCTGATTAGCTGATTCGGGTGATTAGCTCTTCTTAAAGAGGTGCTTATTCTTATCTGCATTTAACAGAAAAGAAAGCAAAGCTTGGAGAGGTTGACTTGCCCGTCTAGTGAGTGGCAGAGCCGGATTTCAGTTCTGGCAAGTGCCCAGACCTGGCAAGTTTGCTGCTGCAGTACCACTGCTTCTAAAAATAATGACAGCGGCAGTAACTGCCTGTAATTAAGTACTTTACACACAAACATTACTGCGAGATGGGCATTATTTTTATTTTGAAGAGGGGAAAAAATGAATTAGTATCGCTTGTCTGCTGGCCTCGTAACTGTCTGTGGGGTTCAAGCCCAACTCGACACTAGTGCTGTTGACCTCTATAGGCACAGAAGGGGCGACATTGAAGTCCACCATTAAGTCAGCTGGTTCCCACAGGTGTTAATTGCCTACCTGTCTGATGGGCAAGCCTGCCCACTTACTGCAGAGTCTTTTGCCTGCCACTCTGACTGTGTGAGGACCGTTCTCTGATTTGTCCCGTAGCTTTGTGTCTAACTAGTGTTGGACTTTTTTATTTTTTTTACTTTGTTTTATACTTGTTTTATTTACTGAAGAGCTAAAGATAGTGATGGACGTACATAAGTAGCTGTTAAATGTTTGTTGATTGGTGAAAGATTTATTCATGCTAATAAGAAATGTAGTGGGGCGCCTGGGTGGCTCAGTCGGTTAAGCGGCCGACTTTGGCTCAGGTCACGATCTCACACTCCGTGAGTTCGAGCCCCGCGTCAGGCTCTGTGCTGACCGCTCAGAGCCTGGAGCCTGTTTCCGATTCTGTGTCTCCCTCTCTCTCTGCCCCTCCCCCGTTCATGCTCTGTCTCTCTCTGTCTCAAAAATAAATAAACATTAAAAAAAATAAATTAAAAAAAAAAAAAAAAAGAAATGTAGTAAACATAGGGGTGCCTGGCTGGCTCAGTCGGTGGAGCGTGCAACTCTTGAATTTGGGGTCGTGGGTTGGAGCCCCACGGTAGGTGCAGAGATTACTTAAAGTAAAATCTTAAATACAGCAAATGTAAAATCTTAGCTAAGTGATTTTTATAGGTATCTGTGATAAATGTGTATGTTTAACTTTTTTGACCTAACTCCCGCTCGGTAAGATGATTTCCTTGGAAGGGGGAGCGGTTGCAGCAGAGGTGATGTAGTTGAATACGGTGACTCTGGGGAGGCCAGAGAGTTCTGGTTGGGCTTTCATGTTCATAACCTGGGATTTGCTTGTGATTCCGCCTAGAAAGGCATATCTTCTTCCCCATTGCTTGTTTTTTACATAATGACCTCATGCAGACAGGAGTGGCAAATTGGATTGGAAATTGCCTCGGATCGTTTGGCAAGAACTGTATTTTTTGGTGTTGTGGGTGGAGGAAAGTCCTGTCTAAAGGCCTCTATTTCTTCTTTACTCAGAATACCTTCCTGTTGACTCATTGGAAATCATAACGAAAAGCAGAAGGAGCATTGGAGAGGCAGCTGCCAGCCCAGGGCTTGGCTTCTGTTGGGGCAGATGTCTGGGAACTAAGAGGACTCTGGCTTTAGGAAAACTTGTGAGACTTTTATAGTAGAAGGGAAGTAACTATTATTGTGATAGGTATTATCCATAAGGTAGAAATTATCCACCTGCTTCTAGGGATTATTAATCTGCAACATAAAAAACAAGGTATATATTTTAAAAATTATTTATTTTTGACAGGGGGAGGGAGGCTTGGTTGGGGAGGGGCAGAGAGAGAAGGAGATAGAGAATCCCAAGCAGGCTCCATGCAGTCAGCACAGAGCCCAATGTGGAGCTCAAATCCACGAACCGTAAGATCATGACCCGAGCTGAAACCAAAAGTCGACACTCAACCGACTGAGCCACCTAGGAGCCCCAAGATATTTTCTTGAATAGGGTTAGTGTTCCTACAAACTGAAGCAGAAGGAACTAAAGTACAAAGGAGGGAATGAGACAAAATTAGAAGAGGAAAAATTGAAAAGAAGGAGGAAAAAACCTGTGATTATTGAAGATAGAAAAATGATATAAAAATAAAATTTAAATACAAAAAAGCCTTACAGAAGAGCAGATCATTTCATTACAGATAACACATACATATCAGATGACCTCTAGATAAGCTAAAAGGAAACAAAAGTTACTTACTACTTGCCAGGACTATTGTAACAAAATGTTTTTCTGCTCTGAAGGCATACTGTCATGTCATTAGTTTGGACAATGCTTCTTAATCATTGATTGAAAAGGTGGTGCCCAGCAGTGGTTTGACTTTGGGGATTTCCTTTAAAAACTTGAGAAGTGGGGCGCCTGGGTGGCGCAGTCGGTTAAGCGTCCGACTTCAGCCAGGTCACGATCTCGTGGTCCGCGAGTTCGAGCCCCGCGTCATGCTCTGGGCTGATGGCTCGGAGCCTGGAGCCTGTTTCTGATTCTGTGTCTCCCTCTCTCTCTGCCCCTCCCCCGTTCATGCTCTGTCTCTCTCTGTCCTAAAAATAAATAAACGTTGAAAAAAAAATTAAAAAAAAAAAAAAAAAAAAAAAAAACTTGAGAAGTCCCACAAAAATATTCTTAGCCAGATTTTAGTTTTTTTAATTAAAATTTTATTTTTAATCATTAAAAAAAAATCAATAATACATGAACATGACACTTAGAGGCTATGCTAGGATATATAGTGAAAAAAAAGTCTGTGTCCCAGCCATTCCGTTTTTCCCCAGTTGGAACCACAGTTATGAATATGTGTCTTTCATTATTCAATGCATATAAATCCTAGTCACTTATTTCCTTGTCATATTCTGCTTTCCATCTCATAACTTACTCCACATGAATACACCAGAGTACCTCATTTTTGTCTTCACAGTTGCATACTTTTTCAGTGTATAGATTGAACCTACCAGTGCATATTTTACCCCAGCTTTTGCTATTATAGTGTTGTAGTTAGCAACTTTGTATGTATGTCATCTCGCACTTGGGGGTATTGTAGGATAAATTTCTAAAAGTGGGATTTTTAAGTCAAAGGGAATGTGTGCATTTAGTTTTTTTTTTTTTTTTAATTAAAAAAAAATTTATTTTTGAGAGACAGAATGTGAGCCAGTGAGGGGTAGAGAGAGAGGGAGACACAGAATCTGAAGCAGGTTCCAGGCTCTGAGCTGACAGCACAGAGTCTGACGGAGGGCTCGAACTCACAGACCGTGAGATCTTGACCTAAGGTGAAGTTGGATGCTTAACCGACTGAGCCACCCAGGTGCCCCAGTTTTGATAAATATTGTCACTTTGGTCTGGAAGTTGTACCATCCGTAATGTATAAGAGGGCTGCTTTACCCATAATTTCATCAACCTGCAGTATTATAGTTTTTTTAATATTTGAGAATTTCATAGGTGAAAATGGTGTTTCATTGTAGTTTCATTTTCAGATTATCTAATTCTGAGTGAAGCTGAACAACTTTTTTGTTAATTTAACTTTTTTTTAAATTTATTTTTTTAAGTAAGCTCCACACCCAGTGTAGGACTTGAACTTACTACCCTGAGATCAAGAGTTGCATGCTCTACTGACAGAGGCAGCCAGGTTTCCTGAGGATCTTTGTTTAAGAGCCATTTGTATTTCCTTTTCTGCCAACTGTTTTGGTAGAACCCTTTGCTCATTTTTCTGTTGAGTTTTTTCTTACTGATTTGTAAGAGCTGTTTATATATTGAGGGGATTGATGCTTTGGATGCCACATGTGCTGAAAAGAATCCAGTTTGTCCTTTAAGTTTGACTTTAAGGTTTTTAAAATAATTTAGAATTTCATTTTATTATTATTTTTAACAATTTAGAATTTTAAAACATGTTTGATTTTATTAATTTTTTTTTTTAACGTTTATTTATTTTTGGGACAGAGAGAGACAGAGCATGAACGGGGGAGGGGCAGAGAGAGAGGGAGACACAGAATCGGAAGCAGGCTCCAGGCTCTGAGCCATCAGCCCAGAGCCCGACGCGGGGCTCGAACCCACGGACTGCGAGATCGTGACCCGGGCCCAAGTCGGATGCTTAACCGACTGAGCCACCCAGGCGCCCCAATTTTTTTTTATTTTTAGATTTTTGGCTTTATGTCCTTTTTAGAGTCATTTATACCAGTGCCATACAAAAACATTCCTCTGTGTTTTCTTCTAGTATTTTTAGGATGTAAAGAGTTTTAACATGTAACCCCTTGATCCATTTTGAATTTTTTTGGTATGAGGACTAAAGTAGAGATCCTGCTTTATTTACTTATTTTCTCTAGATGTTTGGATAATACATATTGAGCATCAACAATGACTCTCTGATGAGATGTTATGTGTAGTTTGCCTTGCTGTCTAGTCTTTGAATTGAGATCTTAATTTTTTTTCAGAACAAGGCAGGTTCAGCTGTTGAGACTTATTTATTTACTTTAAAATTTTTTGAGATTAAAAAAAAATGTTTATTTTTTGAGAGACAGCGCAGGTGGGTGAGGAGCAGAGAGAGGAGACAGAGGATCCAGTGTAGGCTCTGTGCTGACAGTAGAGAGCCCGATGTGGGGCTCGAACTCATGAACTGGAAGACCATGACCTGAGCCGAAGTCGGATGCTTAACCAAAGGAGCCACCCAGGCTCTTCCAACTGTTGAGATTTTTGAAACATAAAAATACCATTTTAGAGAAACTGGCTAGAATTTTCCAGAGTACTTTGAAGCAGGTTGTATTATGCCATAAACGACTAATCAGTGTGTAATGAAGTTGGCATTGAGAAAACAGGTTTTGGATTAACAGCTTTGGCATACAGACTGTGATGAGATGAATCAGCTTGCCAAAGTAACGCAGTTTATTCTTTGTGTTAAAGGAGAATACAGTTTGGGATTTGGAAACTGTGGCTGACTAGATTTGACTGGTGGGTTCTATAGGCTTTTTATCGTGGGTTGTAAGTTCCGAATCTCAAAGGGAGAAGAGAGTGTAAGCAGGATTTCTCACCCCTCGTTTCCTCTCAGACTCTTCTCACAGACTTTCTTGCTTAGAACTAGTGTTCCAGAGTACACTGGTTTGGGAAGCACTCTTTTTGTGTCAGAATAATGGATTTGAGGGACTATTTCAAGTGAAAATTTGGAACATGTTCCTGGTTAGTTCTCAACTGTTATAGGTTTTATCTGTAGTTTCTTTCTGTTCTTTGAGTTCTAATGTTCTCAGCTTAGAGAGCTTAAATTGAAGCCATTACTGTACTAACTGGGTAGGTATAATTGCTAAACTGTCATCAGTGATCTTTAAGGCATTGTGCAGAACTGGAGTGTGGTTTTTAAAAGTGGAGGAGGGTGGGGCACCTGGGGTGGCTCAGTTGATGGAGCATCTGATTATTGGTTTTGGTTCAGGTCGTGATCTCATGTTGGGCCCTGTGCAAACATTACAGGGCCTGCTTGGGATTCTCTCTCTCTCTGCCCTGCCCTCGTGAGTGCATGTGTGCATGTGCATTTGAGCTTTCTCTCTCTCTCAAAATAAATAAACTTAAAAAAGTAGAGGAGGGCAAATGTACTAATTATTAAAAAGGAAAAGAAGATAATCATAAATTCTAGTCTAACGAATTAGTCTGGGGCAGAATTCCTAGCATATTGTCAAGTAGATGAGCACTTAGGAAACAAGTGATGCTTAGGAGTCAACCAGGGCTTTCTGAGACAAGCTCTGTCACATTAAGATCATTTCCTCTTTGACGACAGCGTCACCAGATTGGTGAATCAGAGAAACACAGTAATGTCTAGATTTCAGTAAGGCATTTGCAAGTGTGTCTTGTGATACATTAGTGACAGGTTTGACAAATGTGGACTAGATTGTAAGGTAATTAAGATTTGTAGCCAGTTGAATAAACCATATTCAAAAAGAGCTGCTAGATGAGGAGTAATTGCTTAATGGGCGCGAGCTTTCTCTTTGGGTGGTGAAAATCTTCTGGAATTAAATAGTCATGGTGGTTGCACAACATTTTGAGTATACTAAAAAACACTGAATTGCATACTTTAAAATGGTTAAAAGTGGTGAATTTATGTTATATGAATTTTATCTCAATGATAAAAGGAGCTGCTAGGTTTTAAGTTCAAAGAAAGCTCTCTAGGGCATGTTACAGATAAAACATTTTTCTTGGGGCTTATCAGTGATGTGTATTGATTAAATTTGAGTTTGACTTGTTGCTGGAGGGATGGTTCATACACTTCGTGACAAGTTCTGCATTCAAAATACCCTGAATCTAATGAGATTTAATAGTAATAAATGTGACATCCTACATTGGGGTTCAAAAATGGAGTGTTTAGGTACAGGATAGAGTAGCAGCATTTATGGCAATAGCATTAGTAGGAAAAAAGAACACAATGAAACAAATCTGTGTTGTTTACCAGTTCATTAATAGAAATGTGGTATATGTCCCTTTGTCCTCTGTACTCATCAGAGGCTAACAAGTTCATCTTCAGGTCTGGAGGCCATACCTTAAAAGGGACCTTGATAGTCTAGAGCAAGGGTGATAGTTGTGTGATGGGATTCTTTCACACCCACAGCAGGCATTGCTGATAGATCAGAATCCTTAGAGAGTGAGGAACCCCATCAGTGGGTGTTGGTGCATTGGTTGAGACATGGTTATTGTTCAAGGACTCGTGCATGTTGAATCAGCTTGACCAGGATGGTAAAAGGTCTATAAATTATGATGTATGAGAAATCCTTGAAAGGATTGTATGTATGAAAGGATGTATGAGAAATCCTTGAAAGGACTGAGAGTATTTAATATGGAGACAAGATTCAGGGGGACTATAGAAACATAGAATCTCAGAAGTGCAATCTTTCACCCAGTATAGGAATTCATTCAACTGTTAACACTTTGCCTATTATTATTAAAAGATCTGAAATATGGAAGAGGGGTTCAATTTATCATGTGTGGTACCAGAGGAACAGAACCAGGCAATGGAAATCTGCATAATTTGAGGAAGAACTTTATAGCAATAAGAAATTTCAAAAAAATAAAAGATCTGCTTTGGAAAAATCCATGTTGCAGAAGATTTTCAAGCATAGACTATGTAACAGTTGATGGAAGATTATGTTCTAACCTAAGTACTTTCTCGAGTTACTTCAAACAATTTTTATTTTCATCTCCTGTGTTATTCAAAGGTTTTGGTTTTTTTTTTAATGTTTATTTTTGAGAGAGAAAGAGAGAGAGTGTGTTTGAGCAGGGGAGGGGCAGAGAGGGAGACACAGAATCTGAAGCAGTCTCCAGGCTCTGAGCTGTCAGCACAGAGCCTGATGTGGGGCTCGAACTCACAGACTGTGAGATCATGACCTGAGCCGAAGTCAGATGCTTAACCTACTGAGCCACCCGGGTGCCCCAAAGGTATTTTTATTTTAAGTGATAACATTCTATTGCTCAATTTTTTTTTTTTCCCCTTGGCATGGCTAAACCAGTTGGGAAAAGCACTTCCAATAAAATAAAACAGGTAGAAAGCATTTGTGGTTCCTCATTGTGCAGGACTCTCTAATAAAGAACTGGAGAAGATGGCAAATGGCAAATGCTTATTAACCCAGTCCTGTCCATAGGGGCGTTACAGATTAATTGGACAGATAGGGCATCACCATTTGAAAAAAAAAAAAAGTTACCTAACATCAAAGGTTGGAAGGTCTAACTAATGTCGCAAGACAATATAAGATTGCCAGTGAAACGATGCAGTTAAATGTGTGAGAGTTTAGATGAGGGAAAGATTATTTTATGGCTGAGCTTTGCAAGATAAGCTGAAATCAGATAGGCAAGAAGGGAAAGCAGAAATATACACATTTTTTGTGTTCCTTTAGAGGTGAGACTGCCTTTTTCTACTTTTTGGTACCCAGGAGCACTCCTTCCACAGTGCTTTTCACAAAGTAGCTGCTCAGTAATATTCAGTTAAGTTGGTGCAAAGCTGTGTGGAGCGTGGGGTTGGGGTGGTTAAGAGAATTTCAGCATTGTGGGATGAGAGCTTAGGATGATTTTTTTTATTATTACTTGGTTATAATTGAGACCAGTGCTATGGTCCTTAAGCAAGAGGGAAAGAACAGTTTGTTATTCAGCAGTTATTTTTTGAGCACTGTACTTGAAAGGTAAATCAGAAAAGGATTCCACCCTTAGGTACTTAAATAACTATATTAAGAGGTAAAGAGGTGCAAAGTGCCAGTGGAAAGTTTAGAGGAAGTTTGGAGGAAGGAGAGATTATTTCCAAGGGTAGATCATGGAAGAGTGCATGGAGGAGGTGACTTTTGAAAGAAACATTTGAATTGTCAGATGGGGAAGGCCAATCAAAAAGCTCTTACCAAATCTTTATTCTTAGTGGTCGTCTCCATCCTTAGCTTCCCATATTACAGCTTGATGACCCCTCTTTACGAACTCTCTCAATTTCTCTGGCCCTAACAAATTTATCCCATCTTATTTAACATGGCAGCTTGACCTTCCCTGTAGCAATGGGAGAAATATCTTTCTTCCTAAGACTCCATCTTCTATGTGTGGTCTGGATCATATTCCTTTTTGTCCTCTAGGGTTCATATTCCAGGATTGTTTTCTTTTCTTTTCTTTTTAATGTTTATTTATTTTTGAGGGGGGGGGGAGGGGCAGAGAGAGAGGAAGACACAGAATCTGAAGCAGGCTCCAGACTCTGAGCTGTCAGCACAGAGCCCGACGCGGGGCTCAAACTCACAAGCGTGGGATCATGACCTGAGCTGAAGTCATTCGCCTAACCAACTGAGCCACCCGGGCACCCTTTCCAGGATGGTTTTCTTAACTATAACTTAAACTTTTTCCTGTTGATTCTTTTCTCCGTAGCACATAAACATCCTCACCCACTCCAGATCTATTCCCTTAATACTAGACCCTCCTCTGATTATTGTATTATCCCTTCTTTTGTTCCTTCAGGAAGAACTTGTCTTTACTCCCCGTACCCACTTCTTTATCCTAACTTGTGTGGGTGTGGTTTGTGTACCCTTCTTTCCCCTACCGGATTTCTCTTGCTGGAATGACTGATGACCTAATTGTTGTGTCCATTATAAAATTTTCAGTACTTCTCTTAATCTCTGTGGCATATGACACTCTTGTCCATTTCATGAAATTTTCTTCCTTTTAAATGGGTATCTTTTTATACTTTTTGAATTTTGACTTATGTATATATATTGCCTATCTATGAGTAAATTCAGGGGCCCCTGGGTGGCTCAGTCGGTTGAGTGCCCAACTCTTGATTTTGGCTCAGGTCACGATCTCACAGTTGTGGGATGGAACCCTGCCTTGGGGCTCCACACTGTGTGTGGAGCCTGCTTGGGATATATTCATCCCCTCTCTCTCCTGCTCTCTCTCCTTCCCTCTTCCCCACACCTTCTCGCCCTCCCCCAACCCCCACAGTCGATCTTTCTCTCTAAAATAAAAAATTAAAAAAAAGAAAAGAAAGTAAATTCAGGTAGCATCCACCTCCTCCAGGAAGCACCCACCACCCTTACCCTAGGTCTGAGTCAGGTACTCCTCTCTTGTGTTTCTACCTGTCCCTCCCCACCCTTGTCTTTATAATATGTTATAAATGCCTTATACTTTTCTCTTCCCTAACATACTGTGAGCCTCAGAGGGCAAGGATTATGTCCTTAATGATTAAGACAGTTAACCCGTTCTCCTGACATGTTCTCACTAAGTACTAGGTCTGAAAATTAAGTTTCAGACCTAGTACTTGCTCTACAGGCTCTCCTTGGTCTCCGGGGCTCTAGCAGCTGCGGCAGTAGGCTGAGATGGCTGGCTCAGAGCCTCGAGTTTGCAAGGAAATGGGTACCTGTCTTCCGCCTCCTAGAGGACTCTCACCTGTGTCTTTCCCCAAGTTCTGCTCACGGCCGGCCGGCAATGACTAGGCTGCAGCCGGTGAGACTTAGTATCATCTAACTCAGTTTGAAGATTTTGTGTTCATTTAAGGTTAAAAGGTCTTTCACACTTTGTGATACGTGGCAGAGATGGATGGGTAGATCGAACATGGTAATGTTTCGCCAGGCTCTGCATCTGACGGTGTGGTCTGGGAGTCAGCAGTTAATCCTGTTAGTGCAGGGACTTTTTAGAAAAACTTCTTTGAAGTAATAATTTACATGCCATAAAGGTCTCCCATTTTTTAATGTACAACTTAATGAGTTTTAGTAACTTTATCGAATGGTGCAACTGTTACCATAGTGTAGTTTCCATCACCCCAGTAAGAATGGGGACTCTTGAAATATAACAGTTAGACGTCTAATTTTGACAAGTAGACTTTACATAACTTATCCGATTTAGCAAAGACTAAAATTATTTGCTCAGAGATGTTTAGGTTAAATAAGTTATTACTGAAGAAGAATGGCCTCCTGGGTAGCTCAGTTGGTTAAGCATCTGACTCTTGATACCAGCTCAGGTCATGATCTCACAGTTCATGGGTTTGAGCCCTGAGTCTGGTTCTGTGCTCTGAGTGCAAAGTCTGCTTGGAATTCTCCCATCCCCCCCCCCCCCCCCTTCCCCTGCTTGTGCACTCATTCACTCTCTAAATAAATGAATAAGAGAAGGAGGAGGAGGAGAAGAAGAAAGTTTCTTTTCTGTTTCTCATTCATTCCTATAGCTATTCAGATTGGCTTAATTTATACTCAGAAGTTTCTTTTAAAGCAGATACTATCAAGGTTTCTCACGTGCTTGCGTGGCTTGGGAAACAAGCCTTTATAAATCTTTCTTGCCTGGATTACTGCCAGTACTTCTTAGGACTGTGTATCCTTACCCATTCCTCCTCCTCACCCTACTGCTTAGAGTGATCTGTCAAGTTATATCTGATCATTTCATTCCTGTTTCAGATCCTTCGGAAGGTTTGTGTATTCTCTTCCCTTGGCCTATGACTTGTTCTCCCCACCTAAACACTACCCCCCCCCCCCCACACCCCAGTCCTTCAAGACCTAAATGTCATTTTCTCTGGGAAACTAGCCCTAATTCCCTTCCTCTTCAGGTGGTGAGTTCTTTATCGAATACATTAGTTTCTCTCAAGACTTGTTCCTGCCACACTGTATTATAATCACTAGGTATTTCCAGTGCCTGGATGGTGCTTAGATAAGTTAGGGTCTTAGTAGAATCCTAATTGCAAGGAAAGACTGCCCAGCTTGGGAGGTTTTCAGCCGCGAGTAACCCTGGCATGAGGGAGCATCTGCTCTGCACGCCGGGTGTGGTAACCGGAGGAGCGGAGGAGCGGCTCCTGGAGGAACTGAATCTCAATGGTGTGGAGCGTCAGTTCCGGCATTGGTCTGTTCCCCTTCTGTATTGCACAGAGCTGGGAAACCGCTGAAGTCACGTGCTCTGCAGAACTTGTTCAACTCGTTTCCTCCTCACAGACCCCTAATTCTGAGTCCCACCCTGATTCTTGCCTCCATATGCTCTAGGTCTGGGCTTGTTTTAGGGCTTACCACACTAAGAATTCTCTGAATAGTGATTTCTTTGTCTTGCTGCAGGGGTGGAATGGGTAGGGCCAAGTATGAGGTTCCTGTGACAGTGCGATCCTAGGACAAGGTAGGCAGGTATTAGGCAGGTTACTAGGTGTCAGACTCTAGAAGCAGGTTTATTTCTGCAATCTAGCTAATTCGTGCATGTACTTGTAACACAGATACACGGCTACCGTTACTTAGAGTCTGTTGCTTGTATGCATTCTCTCATTTGATCTTCAGAACAGTCTTATGAGACTAGGTGTTTTTGCAGACAGGAACCTGAAGCTCAGAGAGGTTAGTTAGATTACTAGTCATTCTTGCTCATTCTTATTTCCTTCCTTCATTTCTCACAGAAGAAGTGGGTATGTTCCTGTCCAGCTCTATAACGAGCTGCCTGTACTGTTCAGAACCTTGCCTTCTTTATTTCTTGTATCTTTAGTCCCCTGTGCACTTGTTCCTTTCTTGCGGCCTGCAAATAACTGCCTCTTCGTGAGTCATCAACAGAGAGGGGATGCCACCACCTCAGATCTACCCTTTCTCCATTCCTCCGATTTCTCTTACTTCTTCAACTTCCCGAAAAAGAAATGTACTTTGGCTGTTTCTAGTTCCCCACTTCTACTTACTTTCCTAGTGTAATCTCACTCTTCATGCTCCACCACTCCACCGAGGTCCCCATGAGGATGGGGCCTGCTTCCTTGTTTGCCGCGTCCTTTTCTCTGCCGTTCACCTCTCTGCAGCTTCCTGACAAGTTGTCCTTCCTTGCTTGCCATCATGTGATTCTGCCACGGTTCTCATTTTACCATAGTGACTGTTCTCTCTTTGTAATAGTGCTGGTGTTCTCTGAGGCACAGTCGTGACCATTTATTTACTTTTTAAGTTATTTACTTAGTTAAGTAATCTCTACTCCCAACACGGGACTCGAACTCATGACCTTGAGATTAAGAGTCACATGCCCCTCTGACTGAGCCATCCAGGCAGGCGTCCCTTGACCATATTTTATTTTGCTCGACGTCTGATTCTCTCGTGAGCTCTTCCACTCCCGTGGTGCCCCTCTTCACACTGGGGTCTCCAGCTGGGCCTCTGTCCTGAGTCTTTCAGACTTTCCACTGCCTGTAGGATGTCACCACCTGATGTCCCGTTCTTGTTTCAAGCTGAACATGTTTCCGGCATGAATTTATCATTCTGGTCTTGTGTCCCAGCCTCGTCGGCTGGCAGCCTCTTTCACTTAGCCATCCGCGCCACAGGTCACCAAGTCATATCTTAAAGTGAAGCAACCCTTTGCCTTTTATGGAAGTTTCTCAAAGTTTACTAATGATGGTACACGTTGCCAGATTTCCTTCTGGAACAGTGCAAGAATGTGGGGTTTCCCCATGTATTGGATGATAAGTTGCTATTGTCCCTTTTTATCTTTGCCAGTCTGATAGCCGAATACGGCATTATTGTTACTTAAATTTGATTAGTAGTGAGATTAATAATTTTTCCTATAATTACTGGCCATTTGCATTCTTTTTTTTAATTTTATTTTTAATTTTTTAAAATTTACATCCAAATTAGTTAGCATATAGTGCAACAATGATTTCAGGAATAAATTCCTTAGTGCCCCTGACCCATTTAGCCCATCCCCCCTCCCACAACCCCTCCAGTAACCCTCAGTTTATTCTCCATATTTATGAATCTCTTCTGTTTTGTCCCCCTCCCTGTTTTTATTTATTTTTGTTTCCCTTCCCTTATGTTCATCTGTTTTGTCTCGTAAAGTCCTCATATGAGTGAAGTCATATGATTTTTGTCTTTCTCTGACTAATTTCACTTAGCATAATACCCTCCAGTTCCATCCACGTAGTTGCAAATGGCAAGATTTCATTCTTTTTGATTGCCAAGTAATACTCTGTTGTGTGTGGTGTGTGTGTGTGGTGTGTGTATACATATATATGTATATATGTGCGTATACATGTATATATATATACATATATGTATATACATACATGTGTGTATATATACATGTATACACACCACATTTTCTTTTTTATTTTAAAATTTTTTTTTAACGTTTTATTCATTTTTGAGACAGAGAGAGACAGAGCATGAACGGGGGAGGGGCAGAGAGAGAGAGGGAGACACAGAACTGGAAGCAGGCTCCAGGCTCCGAGCCATCAGCCCAGAGCCCGATGCGGGGCTTGAACTCACGGACCGCGAGATCGTGACCTGAGCCGAAGTCGGCCGCCCAACCGACTGAGCCACCCAGGCGCCCCCACACCACATTTTCTTTATCCTTTCATCCACCGATGGACATTTGGGTCTTTCCATACTTTGGCTATTGTCGATAGCGCTGCTATAAACATGGGGGTGCATGTGTCCTTCAAAACAGCACACCTGTATCCCATGGGTAAATGCCTAGTAGTGCAATTGCTGGGTCGTAGGGTAGTTCCATTTTTAGCTTTTTGAGGAACCTCCATACTGTTTTCCAGAGTGGCTGCACCAGCTGGCCTTCCCACATTTACATTCTCTTATGAGTTGCCTGTTTGTGTTTCTAGTCCATTTCTCTGGGGGAAATATTTTTTATTTTATTTATTTCAAGCATTTAAAATGTACATATGCAAAAAAAATGTACATATGCATGTAAAGATTATAGATTATTAATTCCTTGTAAAGATTATAGGAGGTTATTAATTCCTTGTTATGTGTTGCAGATTTTTCCTCCAGTTTATCTTTTCTTTAAGAAAATACTTTATTGCCTTATAGACGTTTAACTGTCTTTTTTTTTAATTAAAAAACATTTTTTAATGTTTATTTTTGACAGAGAGAGACAGAGCAGGGGAGGGGCAGAGAGAGAGGGAGACACAGAATCTCAAGCAGGCTCCAGGCTCCGCGCTGTCAGCACAGAGCCTGACACAGGGCTTGAACTCACAAACCGTGAGATCATGACCTGAGCCGAAGTTGGACGCCTAACTGACCAAGCCACCCAGGCACCCTTGAATTCTTTATGTTTTGGATATTGACCTTTAGAAAAATGTTTATTTATTTTGAGAGAGAAAGAGAGAGCATGCAAGCAGCAGGGAGGGGCAGAGAGAGAGGAGAGAGAGACTCCCAAGCAGGCTCCACGTCGCCACTGCAGAGCCTGATGCTGGGCTTGAACTCACAAAACTGTGAGATCATGACCTGAGCCAAAACCAAGAGTCGGTCACTTAACCAACTGAGCCACCCAGGCGCCCCTGGATATTAACCTTCTATCAGTTACTTTCTTCAGTTTCATAGGTTGTCTTTTCATTTTGTTGATGGTTTCCTTTGCCTCTGTAGAAGCTTTTAGTTTGGTGTAGTCCCACTTTTGTTTATTTTTGCTTTTGATGCCTTTGCTTTTGGTGTCAAATCCAAAAAAAATCATTGCCAAGACTGATGTCAAGGAGCTTAGATCCAATATTTTCTTCTAGGAGTTTATGGTTTCAGGTCTTAGGTTTCAATCTTTGACCCATTTTGAGTTGATTTTTGTGTGCAGTGTAAGGGATCTATATGTAGATTTATTTAAAAAAATTTTAAAACAAAGGGCACTGGGCTGGCTCAGTCGGTAGAACATGTGACTTGATCTCAGGGTTTTAAGTTTGAGCCCCACATTGGGTGTAGAGATTACTTAAAAATAAAATCTTAAAAAAAAAATGTACTTATAAAGCCAAATTAAATGCTTATGTTTTATAAGAAAACTCTATCTGAGTTGAGAATCAGTGGTGGGTTTAGAGTTAAACTGAAATACTTAAAACCCTATTTAGTGGACAGGAGGTGGAGAGATACCAGCCTTTTTCCTGGGAGGGTTATCTGACACTTTGCCGTGTTTAGACTGTCCAATGGAGCTCAGCCCTCTTAGGCTCTTGGAGTGACGTGGTAAAAGCAGTCGTTTACTGAGGGAGGATTCTTAGCTAGGAATCAGGGTCTGGTTATTCTGCCTTTGCTGCTAGCTAGCAGGTGACCTTGGGTAGGCCTTTCTCTACCTTGTAAAATGAGGGGCCTGTGCAAATATGTATAGCCTTTGGGTAAGCTTTTGGACGATAAAAAAACGTTTCTTTAATGTTTATAATTTTTCATTTTGGAGTTATACTTCTAAAGTCCTTTCCTTAGGAATTAATTGTAAATACAGGAGAACTTGTGTACAAACATGTTCCTTGGAGGATTATTTAATAGTTGAAAATATTTGGAAGTGACTAAGTGTTCAACATAGGTGACCAATTAAGCACTTGGTAGAATTTTTATGTAACTTAGTCTTCAGAAATTATATAATAACATGGAAAATATTCATAAAATATTAAGAAATGTCTAATAAGTTTTTATAATAGATATGTATTATTATATTAAAAAAAAAAAAACACCCAAAGGGATTTGCCCTAGAAGTGCTTTAAGTTCCTGGCTCTCGTCTTGTGATTCTGTGGTTTAGTGGCAGAGGGGGAAATGTCTCAGATGGCTGTGGAGGGCAGACAGGAGAGTTTGTGGTATATTCTTGGGACCATGGTAGAATCTAGACTTCTGCTGATACTGAAAATGGCAGAGTAACGTAGCACCCTGCTTCGGGCTCTTAACTTTTCAAAGCGGTTTGGTCCTGATTCAACTTACTTTATTCTCAGCCACGAACCACGTGGTACTGTCGCGAAGCAGAGTCCACCCCACGTGTGGTGACTTGGAGGGCAGTGTTGGTTTGGGGCCGGTGGAGAGACGCACTGCGTTTTGCCCTCCTTTACCCCTTTTCACCAGCCCACCGTCGGCTCTTCCGGCCTGGCATCGTGTGATGCGCACCGTGTCCTTGACCGCACAGAACTTCTGAGCCTTCCTGTGACTCAGGACTGTCCCCCAGGGAGGGGCCGGGGTGAAGGCTTGGGGGGGACCTTGTGGTGGTCCTCCTTTCACTCTGATTTTGGTGTGGTCGTCTCAGGGGACAACCAGAACACCTTTGGAAACTGGCTCCGATTCGAGGCAAAAGCACACACTGTGCTCTTCGTCTGTAGTCTTGTATGTGTTTACTGTGTTTGGAGGAGAAAATTAAGTACTTTTTTCCTCAGCCCATTACATGGTGAAGGGCTGGTTTTGGCTTAGACCACCGTTGTTCTAGGTTTGTTTCTGTTAATGAGAACGCAAGTTAGACTGTCCCCTGAGAGCGGGGGCTGCCAGGAGGCGTTTGCCACGAGCTTTTTAGCAGTAAAATATCGGAGGGCCGATGCTATGAGATGTGTCCTTGGGCTACAGCTGCTTTCCACACCGGCGACCCGCATTCTTTTTCCACATTGCCCTTCTGGTCTTGGGGCTCTTGCGGAGGTGTAGTTTGGGTTTTGCAACGGTTACCAGTTGGTATCTAGTTTTAGTTACTGTGACAACTCTTCTGGAAAACTCATTTGTTCCCCCTGCCCCCGACGCCATGACCTTTAAGTTCTACTACCTGAAAGAAAAGCCAGAGGTGAAAACTTATTATCATCGAGTAGGGGGAATAATCACAAAATTCCCCGGCCATTCCTATACCCAGCCAGTATTTATTTACTTAAGCACATATGACTATTTATAGAACCTGAGAAAAACAAGGAAATTGTTGCTTTTCCTTGTCATTTTGTAAAAATTCTGAGCAGTAATCTCAGTTTGGAAAGATAGAATTAATACAAGAAAGCTTATTCTGAATTATAAAAGGAACAGTTTATTTAAAAAGCAACAATTTACAGAAGTATGATAAATCTAAGTGTTGTATATCCTTGAAACAATTTTATTAATACAAAGAATTATATAAAAATACATAGATACATGTACATATTATGTGGCCTGTTTTTCTATTGGTACATTAGTGTTTTCATGTAAATTTTCACGGGTATGTGTGTGTGTCTATAAAATATGGGATAGTTAAATGTTTCTTCCAATTTTACTTGGCTTTTAATTTAAACTTCTGTATGTCAGTGAACATTATAAATGCTTCATTTTTATGTTGTCCTGCTTGGCAGTAAATGTAGTTTTTACTTCAGTTGGCTATGTCTTTCAATATTTTTTTTTTGTCTTTTCACAATTTAACACTAGTAAAATAGACCAGACAACAGCCAGTGTCTGGGGAGTTTTTTACCAGTATGTGGGGATACCAGAATGTGGGGATAACATTGGCTGTGTAAAATTTGAGTAGAATAATTTTACACACACACACACACACACACACACACACACACACACAAATAAAAGTAAGCTCTATGGCCATTGTGGGGCTTGAACTCAGGACCCAGGTGCCCCAAGTAGAGTAATTTTAAATTAGGGGTTTTTAATCTGGAGTCTGTGAAATCTCTGAAATGACATATTAAATTTAAGTACATGGCAAGGTAGACTCCATTTTTTTCTGGGGAGGGATTTCCTTAGATATTCAAAGGATTCTGTGACTTAAAAATGGTTTAAAAAAACCATTGCCTTAAATGATTTTTAGTTACCTACATTTCTGTTGGCAGAAAATATATGCAGATGTGCTTTATTTTATCTTGGGCCTGCCTGACATCTCTGGAGAGGTCTTCTAGGGGAAATGTAAGTTTCTTTTCCTTTCCCCTTGACAGCTTCCTCCCCCCATCCTCTGAAAAACATGAATTAATTTTTGCTGCTTCCATTGGCATTTCCTTCCCTATTTTAGCTGAGATGATTGGCTATTCATGTAACCCCAAAACAACCTCAAAATCTGAAACTAGAAATTCACTGTGGATTCTGAAACTGGAAAAGAACATCAATAAATTTAAATTTCTGAACAGTTGACATCATGGCTTCAGTTATAAATGATTTTTCTTAGGAGTTCTGCAGGAATAACTTAGGGACTGAGGGTTAGAGCCCGAGGTTCCTGGGCAGTTGGGGTGTGAGGAGCCAGGTGTCTGCTGTGATGGGAGAGGGGAGCCGTGTGGAGAAGAAGGTGGCCGTGATGCTTGGGGTTTTTTGCAATTTCCTCGCCTCTGAGATCTGACTGGGTCAGGACAAAGATGTGGGTGCAATTGGATCTTAAAGGAGTATTGCTTATGTTGAACTTAAACTCCTCCAACAAGAAGGGAAATGAGGCTCAAAGTCTCTTAAGGAAGAGCTCAGACCTTCCCTCTCTTCTCATGTCCTCTCCCCTTTTGTGCAGGTGGATGGAAGCATGCCTCGGGGAAGACCTGCCTCCCACCACAGAGCTGGAGGAGGGCCTTAGGAATGGGGTCTACCTTGCCAAACTAGGAAACTTCTTCTCTCCCAAAGTGGTGTCCCTGAAGAAAATCTACGATCGAGAGCAGACCAGATACAGGGTGAGTCCTTCTTCGCTCGATGCTTTAATTTCCATAAACTTAGGAGTGAAGGTTAGTGGACTTTATCCTGTGTAAGAGTTATTGAGAAATATGTGTAGGTGTGTTTATTCCGACAAAATAAAGCATCTGGCAGAGTGGAGAAAAGGGTGCAAAGTCGGAGTAGTAAAAGATGGCTATCTGTATTTCTGATATAATTCTTATGATGGTGTGTACCTAGAAATCTTCATGGTCCTTGATGGATTTTTCATTTCTTAAAAAGTAGAGGAAGTAACTAGGGGGGGATTACTACTTTAATCTTCACCAAGCACTGAGATTTGTTGGCAAACCGAAAGCAATAGCAACTTTAGGAAAAAAGGTCCCCCTGGAGTTCAAGGTAAATTGGGAAAGCAATCCAATTTCAGGAAATTGAGGTACATGAAAGGGTTTGATTCCTGTGGCCCAGGGCTCTGAAAAAGAAGACTGCTTGGTTAAGTTGGAGTGTTGACAAGGACCAAAATCTGTTGTGAGGGAGCTTTCCCATGAGCTCCTCTTTGGAAAAGGATGAGCATAAAAGGTGGAGGACTGAAAAACCAAGAGCAGATGGAAGCAGGGCAATGATAGGAATTGGGCCAGAACCTGGAATGAACCAAGGATGAAGACAGAATCAAAAGAGATTTTTACGTTTTATGTTTAAATTCAAAGGACGACAGGAGTGTAGGCAGACCAAAATTGACATCCCAAAGAGAAACTTTCCTTTTCTGAAGGCAACTCTGTTGAGTGGCGTACCGTGTGGGACAGAGCAAGAAGACACTTAAAGAAGAGTAGAGACTGTATAGCAATAAAAATAATAGTCCTGCCCCTCCTCCCGTCTGGAGAGTGAATCTTGCTGAAAAATAGCAGACATAAAGGTTTAGAGGGGGATATTTGTATGTGTGGTATCCAAACCCTGATTAATATGTTTAATATATCAGTCTGTAAGTATTTTCTCTCTGCCAGCCACCACACTGAGTGCCTTATGTACATTTTCCCCTTGTGTGTTTACACCAAACACATACAGTGGGTGTTACAGATGGGGAAACTCAACAGGGTGAAGTGACTTGCCTAGTGTCACCAGTAGACGGCCAAGCCGGGAGGCGAATCCAATATAATTGGACTCCAAAGATCATGTTCTGTAAGGCTCATCTCTACAGGAAGATTCCCTAGATGGTTCTATTTTTTTTTTAAGATTTTATTTTTTTTAAATAAATCTGTACACCCCATGTGGGGGTCAAACTCACAACCCTGAGATCAAGAGTCATATGTATGCTCTACCAACTGAGTCAGCCTGGCTTGGCTCCAGGTAGTTCTTAAGTGAGGGGAGCTGAGATTTGGGTTTTGGGGAGCAGAATCTTAACACAGTGCCTTAGACAGACCTTAAATGTAAGGGGACCTTGCAAAGAGTCTTTATTTAGTATTTGCTTCAACATTGCCAACAGTGCCTAATTGTCTCTTGTTTGTTCTAGGCAACTGGCCTGCACTTTAGACACACTGATAATGTGATTCAGTGGTTGAATGCCATGGATGACATTGGATTGCCAAAGGTAATTTATGTGATATTCAAGTTCGGGCTTAGATAAGGTTGTTTTGGCATGTAGTTGTCATTCTACCTGTAAAATTATTCTCAATCGGATCTTTGGTGATTTTCTTTCTTTCTTTCTTACTTTCTTTCTTTCTTTCTTTTTTTTTTTAAGTACTAAAGGATCTCTTTCTTCTGTTTGTTTTAGGAAATAGTTTTGTTTTTTTTTTCTTTCGTTCTTTTTCTTTATTATTACTCATTCCTGCTTTACCTTACCCTAGAGAAATTCCCTATGATGTCATTTACTTTTACTATATCAAATTGTAGACTTAGATTAAAATTCATGTACCATGAAATCTACCTTAAACATTTTTTTTTCAATATTTATTTATTTTTGAGAGACAGAGCACAAGTCGGGGAGGGGCAGAGAGAGGGGGACACAGAATCTAAAGCAGGCTCTAGGCTCCGAGGTGTCAGCACAGAGCCTGACGCAGGGCTTGAATTCACAAACTGTGAGATCATGACCTGAGCCAAAGGCAGATGCTTAACCGACTGAGCCACCCAGGAGCCCCCAAATCTACCTATCTACCTTTTTAAAGTATATAATTCAGTGGTGGTTTTTTTTTTTCCCCACAAAGTTGTTAAATTAAAATTTGACTTTAGGAAATATTTTAGAAATGTCATTTTCCAGATGCAGAATAATCATATCTGCAAGAGAACATAATGGGTTATTATTTTATGTTTCAAATTGTAGAGGCAATATAATAACATGTACTTCTTATATCTTGTTTTGGTGATTTTTTTTTAAACATTTTTCTTGAGGTATAATTACTAGACAGAAACTGCACATATTTAATGTGTATAGTGGATGAGTTTGGAGTAAGTGTACATCCTTGAGTGTTCTGCTCAGGAGTTTATTTAGCATTGCTGTTAGATTGCTGTCTGCTGTCTCTAGACCCCTCCCTCCCCCTTCTGTGTTGAATCCATAAAGCCATGCTGTATTGTCAACTCTTAGAGGTGTGGACATCTTTTTTTTTTTTTTTTTCCTTTTTCTCTTCCATATCTTTTGACCTAAGAATTCTACTTCTAGGAATTTATCCTTCTAGTAAATCAGACAAGCCCAAAGAGATGGATATGTAAGATTTTTTTTCAGCATTGCTTAGGATAGGAAAAACTGATAGCACCCACATATTCCTTCACTAGAGGTATTAATTGTATTGCAGCCAATCATACACTAATACAGCCATTAGAAAGCATGATATCAATCTGTATTGGCAAAGGAAGTTGTCTGTGATGTGTTAAGTTGGGGGGAAAACAAAACAGGCTAAGGTAAGAGTTTGTGTTTTGGCTAAAGTGAGATTGCTATTTTTATGGAAAAGTTAATAGTCTTGGGAAAAGTCTATAAGGAGATAGTAGTTTTCATTTCTGTGAATGGGATTAAGGGGTGGTTTTTATTTTCTTTATAATTTCCTATAGAGTCTAAATTGTTGTAACCAGAGAAAGATGAAGAAAAAACAGGAGATGGGGAGTACCAGAGAGTGACTAGAACCACTCAGGAATGAACATTTGATATTTAGCGTTGTTTTGCACATCTGTGTCTTGAATTGAGCTCAATCCAGAGGCAAATCTTTGTAGAAGACTAGCTTTTGTCCTCTTTTTTTCAGAGCCAGATACTGAACTTCTGTTCCTCACACTGGTGGGTTTGAGAATTAGGCCCCACAAATGTCAGGAAAGGCAGTATGTCAAGTTCTTACACCTACTTTGCCTTTCTGTGCACTTGTATCTTCTTGTGTCTGTTTTTTATGTGGTATGCCCCATTGGCAATGATGACTTAACCTTTATAAACACTATTAAAAGCTTTGTTAATATGTGCTATTATGAGTAGTATTGTTACTACAAAATGCTTTTTTTAATGATTTAATTTTACTACTTTTTTTTGTTTACTAATGGTAGTATGTTATCCTGGACCACAATTGCACCAAACATAGAATTCCCCAAAGGCTTTCAAGGACAACAGGGTTAACCATGGCTATCAGCCTTGAAATGTCCACCCTACATGATTTAGGTCCAGAAGACTTGAGTAATGTGGACTAATGATACTTAGCCTAAAAATTGTTGTCCATAATAAAAGGTATGATATATAGTTGACAATACATACATATAGTGATTTGGGGGATGTTCTTTCCTAATCTCTTCATATGGTATAAGTAGGCTAAATATAGAAACTTAAGGTGATAAAGCTTTTGGTTCTTATCCCTTTTGTCTCTTTATTATGATTGGTCCTCTTGGCTACCTCCTCCAGGAAGTATTTTGTGGTTTTGACTTTGATTTTTAAATTGTTTTAAATCTGTTCAACTAGTGCTGTCTTCCTTATGTGTTCTATCCTAATGGTGGGCGTCCATTGCCCAATGGTGGGTGAGATGCAATCCTTATTTTGGCTACATTCTTTCATTCTCATGGTTTCAGTTATTTTGAGGACTTTGCTATAAGGTAAACACACTGTCTTCAAATGGCTGCTGGACAGTTCTCCTTGGATAGCTTTTTACTAGCTAGAATTCCTCCTATCTGAAAGTAAACCTTGCTTTTTTCCCAAGTGAACCTCCCTCCTCTATACTAAATGGTAGCCTGTCTTCATTTCCCCAGTCATCCCGTCTCAAAATCTTAAGGTTACCTTGGACTCCTAAATGCAGTTATTCCCCAAACCTTCCTCATGTATTTGAAATGTTTCTTTTATCCGTTCAAACTGCTTATCAGCCTGCCTCCTTAGCTTCAGTTTCTCCACTATTCAATATATCCTGTATCCTGTCTCCAGTCAGATCTTACAGAGACTCTGTTTTTATCCTTGGCTCCAGAGCTAGGACTTCTCTGTGGCCCGCATATCAAGTTCAAACTCGTCTGACGTTCAAGGTCTTCTTAATCTGATATATCCTACCCTACCCAACTGTATTGTTCTATTACTTTCTAAAATATGGTCTGTACTTTTTTTGGGAAGGGTGTCTCACCGTGACCGTAATGTTCACCTTTCAGGAGAAGACATCTCAGTCTTGGGAGGTGAGCATGTAGAACTTGAGAAATTATCAAAAAAGAGGATTCTGCTACATCCCATGTCTCAAGGCGGGTGGTTCTTTCTAGTTGAGAGCCATAGGTATTGTGAGAAAAGCATGAAAACAAACACCATGTGTTAAGGACTCTAATATAGATACAAGGTGCTGCAGTACTCTTCCTATTGCCTTAGTTAAGCCCTTTTACTCTTATCCAGATTCTTCTCATTGCCTCATAATTCAGTCTTTCACTTCTCCAAACCACTATTACTCCTTCTCCCCCTAAGTTATAGAACGAATTATATGGTGCCACATCACCATGAAGATAGGTCTTGAAATTGAAGATTACTCCCAATCTAAACTTGCCATGTTCCTATTCAACCTCATTCATTAATTCATTAAATATAGAGCCACTCCCATGACCTTGGCTCTGGGGTTGGCATTGAACAACATAGACCTGACCCTTGCCTTTCATGTAGCTTGTAGTCTGTTGGAGGAGTGAAACAGATAATAACACAATTAACTGATTATTTGTGGTAAGTGCTACCAAGGAGAACCACCTATCTTCTACATTCCCGTACATGTCCTCTGTTCCAGATACTTCGTCTGTGTATCTTTTCACTTCTCCCAAGCATATAACACATTTTTAAAAAGATTTTATTTTTAAGTAATTTCTACGCCCAACATGGTGCTTGAACTCACAACCCCGAGATCAGTCAGTCGCACGTTATGCCAACTGAGCCAGCCAGGTGCCCCACATATAACACATTTTAATTTTTTGTAGTTTTTTTCAATGTCTAAATGTAGTAGTTTGCATAATTGAAAGCACCTAAGGAAATGTTCATTGGTTAGCTACTACTCAGTCTAGGCATGGTGTATAGTAACTGGGAAGATTGTAGTCCTTCAGAGCTTCCTACATTTGCCAGTGATTTCAACTGGATGAGAGCTTGGTGTCATCTGCTTGTAGCTGAGTCGGCAGTAAACAAATCACTTTCACATACCTGGTGAAATTCATTGGGTTGACCAGATGAGGCTTTTCCAACTAGTGCTTTTTCTGTTTTATAGGATTTTGTTCCTTATATGACTTGTGATGAATTAATTGTCTGTTCCCCCTAACGAAATTACTTGCTGAATGGCAATAATGTTTGCTAACTGTTCTGTTTGTATTGTTGATGATTGGTGAATGATCCAGTAGATGGATACCTTACTCTGCTTCTTTTATTTCTCCTTAGATTTTTTACCCAGAAACTACAGATATCTACGATCGAAAAAATATGCCAAGATGTATCTACTGTATTCATGCACTCAGGTAATCAGATTTTCTTGGTAAAATGAACAGTGTATGTGGATACAGAGAACAGATTGCTGCATTGCCAGAGGTGGGGATTAGGGGGTAGGCGAAATGGACGAAGGGGGTCAAAAATTACAAACTTCCAGTTATAAAATAAGTAAGTCCCGAGGATGTGACGTACCACACAGAGATTATAGTTAATAATAGTGTATTGTATATCTGAAAGTTGCTAAGAGGGTAGATCTTAAAAGTTCTCAGTACAAGGAAAAAACGTCAGTAACTGTGGTGGTGGCTGTTAGTGGCACTTATTGTGGTGAACATTTCACAGTATATGCATCTATTGAAGCATTGTGTTGTATAACCTGAAACTAGTATTATATGTCAGTTCTCTCTCAGTAAAAGAAAGCAGTTTAGGAACAACATCTGAATAGAAGATACAGCTTTTTGTCCATGGTGTGATGAAAAAGTTTTGCATCAGCTTCAGAATTTTCAAATAGCATAGGATACAGTTGTCTTAACGAAATGGTGAGAAACAGCTGTGTTTTTCTAGGAAGTAGAGAGAAGGGATTTATTCCCATAATAGCAGATAATTTGGCTCTGAAAACATAGGATAGTGTTTCATTATTGATCTACTGTTTCTGTGAGCTGTGCATTTTAGTTGAGATGCAGTTCCTTTCCTTCTCATTAAAATTTCTTTAAAAAATTTCTTGAAAATTGCAAAAAGTATATACATTTCAAAACTTTCATTGTTTACTATTTCGTTGCAGGCCAATAGCTGAATTAAAAAATGCCCTGTGTTAATACTTTAGTAGTATAACTAAATTTTGTCAACATCTTCAAATAATGCCAGCAAATATCAAATGGCTGATTTTTAATTTAGTTTTCTAGGTCCTCACCGAGCCATTTGTTCAGTAATTTTTATGTCAAACAAATATGATAAATAGGAACTGAAACTAAGTATATTTTTTTCATAATTTCATAATAAATTTGGAAGATGATTTAATTTCAGGTCCTTGGCTCTTGGAATCAACAGAGTACTGTATTGGAAGGAAGAGGTGGTTTGCGTGGAGAGAGGGGTGCGGTTGGGTGGGAATTGGAGGCAGTAGTGTGGTGAGTCAGAGAGCTACAAATTTACGTGATGGCCATAGGGCTAAAGTAGAAGGTGGAAGAAGTAAGTGGGCCTTGAGTATGGGGTTTCTTTGCTTGGGCTGCCCATTTTATTTTATTTTATTTATTTTATTTTATTTATTTTATTTTATTATTTTTAAGATAAAGTTTATGTATTTTGAGAAGAGAGAGCAAGTGAGCAGGGAAGGGGCAGAGAGAAACAGAGAGAGAGAATCCCAAGTAGGCTTTGCACTGCCAGTGCAGAGCCCGACATGGGGCTTAAACTCACGAACCACAAGATCGTGACCTGAGATGAAATCAAGAGCCGTGTGCTTAACTGACTGAGCCACCCAGGCGCTCCAGTGGGCTGCCCATTTTATAAAGCATCCTGTATGTGTGCTTAATAAATACTAATGATGTATATAATACATGTATAATATTGACCCATGAGAAGCCTATTGTCTCCAGTTTGATTGAACATGGGCCAGACCCTTGGTATCTCTGGAATAGTCTGAAAACTACAAAAGAAAGACTATAGCTGAGGACTGGTCGACGTGCCACACACTCTTGTGCCTTAGGTTATTCTGTTTCCGTTGCCTGACTGCCCTTTACTCCCTGGTATAACCCATGCTCCTCTCCAGCTGCCACTGTGGAATGCCACTGTTCGTTGATACCTTCTTTTCCTTTTTCTCCCTCAGATGGAATTAGCTCCTTCCCATCTTTGTGCTCTTCTAGCATCTGCACATACCTCCTCCTTCAAGTGTAGGGCTTTTACACTGTACTCTGGTTATTTGTTCTTGTAGCTGACGTTCAGAGGACTCCTTGGGGACAAGGACTATTTCTGTTATTCTTTATCTTTGTGTCTCTAGTACTTAGATGCCTAGCATATAGTAGGTAGCCAATAAATGCTTGTGGTCACAATCCTACGTTATAAAAAATCTCCCTTCCCCCTGTTCTGGCTCAAGGGGATATTTTATACCCATAAATGAAAAAAGGAAATGGTTCTTTCTTTTTATCAGATGACTCTTCATGTTTATCTCAGTGTATCCAGTCACATTTTAATTGAATTCCCACCTTCTTGGTGATGTTTTGGATTTCCAGTGACTCCAGCTCATTCCTTTGTCTAAACTCCTGTGTTTCTTGGTTTCTAAGTTATATATTGTTTCTTTCATGTGTTTATTGTCTTTCTCTCTCTTAGGTATTAGCATCTTAGAGACAGGGGTCATGCTTTACATTTCTTCCCCACCCCCACCCCCCCCAAGGTACATAGCATAATATTGGACAAACACGAACAACATGAGAATTTTTAAAAAATGTTTAGGAATGGGTGGGATCTAGAGGAATGTTCAGATTGCAGTGATTTCAAATGTACGAGTCTGAGCCAAAATCAGATTAACTCTGAGTACTGTGACTGGCTGTGAGTTACGTGAGGTCTGTGTTGATAACCTTGTGAAGGTTGTACCTACAATGGGTATCTGAACTTGGCAGGCAAGAGGCTGAGCTGGCGGAACTCTCTGCGAGTTCTGCAGCCATGGCCTTCTGCAGCATAACCTGGGTCCTCAGCCCTCAAATTCTCTGAACTAGAGATGAAGAAGTAACTCTGCCTTTCTCATGATGGAGTCAGAATCGGGAAGGAAGTCTGCTCTTGTTTTTCATTTCTCTTCAGTTTGCAGCCCATGCTTGGGAAGTATACACAGAGCAATGTGTTCTGGTTGGTGATTTATGATTTCTTTCCTCCCTAGAGTGTTTTTCCTGAAGTGCCGTCAGCCCTTGCTATATAGGCACTTAACACCTGCCGGGAGCCTCTTCTTTACCATATAGGACAACAGTATCGAGGCAGATTCCTTGCCTCACTGTGAGGGGTGAGGCACTATCTCCCTTTTGTATCAGTAGCAACAAAGAAGCATTATCTCCTTGTTTCTTGACTAGCGTTATTCCAGAGATAGTCCCTGTATTTAGTCCTGCTAAATTACTTTTCTGGATTACATTCCACCCTCAGATAAGACCCTAATTCATTATTATTTTGCATAGGTTTGTATACTTCATTTCCATTTCCTCTGGTGTTTTATCTTTCTAAGAACTGATTTGGAGGTTAAATGGGCCCATAGTCATATATCCTAAATTCAAAAGAGATGTAAAAGCTGAAAGTTACATTTAAGTTTGGTTCAAACAGATTTGTTGATGAAATCTGATCAGAATTAATTGAGGTTATTTAGAATATGTATCTACTGACTGTGATTATGTGTATGTTTCTCTTCAGAATAGTAGTGTTTTTGTTTAGGGGTGCTGCCTCAAGGCTTGCTGGGGATGTCTGCTAATACTGTATATACTTACATAAGCAAACATTACATGATACTGTATATACTATAAAACATTTCTAGTATCAGAGAAATTCTAATCAGAGATCAGGGATCGTGCTGCACTAGATTCTGTTTCCTGTCAACTGCTGTGTTTGTATTTAAGATCTCTGCGATCAGCCTAGTGACTTCCTCCAGGTTACTCTGTAGTCAGCAAAGATAATAGGAATCCCAGTAGGCTAACATAACCTCCTTCCCCCTATTGCTGTAAAGTAGAGCTTAAATAGGAAAAAAGAAAAGAAAAATAAACCTGAGCTCAGTACAAACTAAACATTGTAGGTGCCTAACAGTTATTTGTAAAAGTAGGCATGGGAGAATAGGAGCAAAGATTGGAAAAGGGGTGTTTACTGGTAGGACTTTAAAGGTTCAGCTTTTAGGTTGAATATTCTCTGTTCTGTGCAAGAGGATCTGAGTGGTCCTTGTGATTATATTCATAGCTCCACCATCTCCTTAAAATATTCCTAATCATTGAAATGAGATAAAAGAAAAGATGATGCCTATGTCTTAGCTTCTCCTCTACTTTATTTGTAGCAGCTAGAGACATCGTAACTTTAATTTACTGTTGGAAGACCTTAAAAACGAATTCGCTCCTTGAGGCTGTTAAAATGACACTCTTGCAATTTCTTTTTTTTTTAATTTTATTTATTTTTGAGAGAGAGAGCACGCGCGTGAGTGAGCAGAGGAGGGGCAAAGAGAGGGAGACACAGAATCCGAAGCAGGCTCCAGGCTCTGAGCTGTTAGCACAGGGCCCGATGTGGGGCTCAAACTCACGAACTACGAGACAGTGACCTGAGCCAAGGTCGGATGCTTAACCGACTGAGCCACCCAGGCGCCCCAGACGTTTGCAATTTCTTAAAGTATGGCAGCCTCTTTCCTCTTTCAAAGTAGAAATAAAAGAGGAAGAAACTCCTCAAGAAACGTATTCTTACTAATTTGGAATGCAGGTGGGACATATGTGGGAGAAACAATACATATAATGAGGACATATTACAGGTGTAGAATGTTATTGGCTAATTGGGTTTGGAAAATTTGTTAAATAGAGTTAAAATCTTCTGAGAGAGGAACTTTGTATAGTTCTATTTTGAGCATTTTACTCTAAAGAAAGGACTTAATCATATACGTATGGTTCATACTTGTATTTATCTTAGAAAATTATTAGCTACTCTGAATGCATAAATTTGAATGTGTTTTCAGAATGCTTGACTTGTTTTTTTTTTTTTTTTTTAGATTATACATGTGAGTTTATTATATATAATTTAAATTCTGGTCAGTTATGTGAATGCAATGTGTATGATCCATATTTGTGTTCAGATAATACTGAGCTTTATAGATTTTTTGCAAAAACTGGAGATTGTTCTATTGTGTTTATGATTTGTTTCTCAGGGTGTTATATTTATTCCCTTATTGCTAGGCTGTCAGTGTCTTGCCCATGTCCATCCCTGTCAAGCACCCTTCTGATTTACTGATTCTGATCTGCTGGGTCCTTAGAATCCACTTAGGCTAACTCAGGCTTATAAACATTTACTTATCCAGCTATCCGTCTATGAAATATAAATATTTATTAAGAGGTTCTGGGTAGACATTGGTGAACAACTTACTGTTCCTGCCTTCATGAAATTTGAAGTCTACTAGATTTTTTTAAATTTAAACAGTAAATATATATAATATTTACTGTAAGACTCATAAATTACCTGAATGAAACTTTTCCATCAGTGATATAAATTCAGTTAATTTATTAAAAAAATTTTTTTTGATGTTTGTTTTTGAGAGAGAGAGAGACAGTGTGAGCAGGAGAGGGGTAGAGAGAGAGGGAGACACAGAATCTGAAGCAAGCTCCAAGCTCTGGACTGTCAGCACAGAGCCCAATGCGGGGCTCGAACCCATGAACCGTGAGATCATGACCTGAGCTGAAGTCAGACGGTTAATCGACTGAGCCACCCAGGCGCCCCTGAATTCAGTTTAACTAAGACTTTCTATTTGAATCATTTTCATGGGACTTTTCTCAAATATCTTATTTTACTTAAAGCTTATTGATCACAGGAAGGTAAACAAAAGTGAAGATTCTCCACTTAGATTAATTACATCCACATGTATGTCAACATCTAATTATACACTAGATTTGTACCAGGACTGAGACTTGAACCTGTGTCTTCTGACTCCCAGTCTGGTGCTTTTTGCATTGCATTATGTGACTTTCTAGGACAATGTTATGTAAAACTGAAAAAAGGTTCTGAGGTAAAGCATGGTAACTGCAAAGGGGACTATGGTAGCATGCAAGGAGTCTGTGTTCAGAATGTTTCTGTTCTTTATGTTTGCTACCTTTCCCTTTCAGTCTAAGAGCAGCAGCTAGATGCAATGGGAGGCCTAACTCTTTTCTGCATATCATGTCTTCTAGTTTGTACCTGTTCAAACTAGGCCTGGCTCCTCAGATTCAAGACCTATATGGAAAGGTTGACTTCACAGGTAAGGAGTTGCAAACTTGGCAGGAAATGCTTGATTTATGTAGAAATAGCCCGGAGAGTCAACAGTACCAATCTTAAAGACATAGGGCTTTAAAAACACTCTGGCAACAGAGATCAAAGAAGGATAAGTAACTTATTTCTCCTGGTGTGCTGAGAAGAATGCTAAAGTTGGAATTTTAAACTCTGTTCTCTCGTTTCTGACGTGAGTATGATTAGTGAGTGTCCATTTTCCTATATGTAAAGTGGGAATAGTATTAATATATAACACAGAAAATACATAATACCGTATTAGCATCTAACATGAAATATCCATGCATGGTGAAAACAGTCTTTTCCTTTGCTTCTCGCAAGTCCCTACTCTGGGCAAAGCAAGGGGTATGCTATGGGGACTGAGGTAATGCAGAGGTGACAATTACGTAATTAAAAAATTTACCTTATTTACCTTATTCTTTGTGTATTTGCTCTAGTAGATGCTTGCTTGAAGAGATGGGGGCCTGGGGAGAAAAAGAACATTGGTCATATTGGTTAGGGGCAATATAGATTCAAATCTTTTGAATTGGTCATTATTTTGTAGGCTTGGGAATTTTAAATTGAATAAAACTTTTATCTATGATATTTTTCCTTCTAGGGAAGTTGTTCACCAGACCTAGGGCAAAGGGCCAAACCTCACATGTTGTTTCCTTTATCATTTGGTTTCCTGCCTTGGAAGGAAAATTGTTTAATAGCAGTAGTGACTTGGTGTGTGAAGACCGAGAAGGCTGGCTGGCCTGTGGGTCACTTGTTGTTGAGCTCCTTTTAAAGCTGCTCCATTCATAAGTTCATTGTAGAAATGCCACAAGTAGCAGTTTTGAAAAACTATTTTCTGTAGGGCTGTTCTCATGTTCTAGTTATTTTTGATGTTCTTGATAATAGTAATAACAGTATCTACTCAATGTACGTTATGTGCCGGATGCTCTGTTAAGTGCTTTCCATAATTATCTCATTAAGTCATCGTATCAACCCTATGAGGTAGCTACCACTTTATCCCATTTTGTAGTTGGGGATGCGCCTTCCTTCTCTGAGTTATGGAAAGGTGCTTAACTTGCTCACCTGGGTCTTTACCCCTTCCTGCAGAAGAGGAAATCAACAACATGAAGATTGAACTGGAGAAGTATGGGATTCAGATGCCCGCCTTCAGCAAGATTGGGGGCATCCTGGCTAATGAACTCTCAGTGGATGAAGCTGCATGTAAGAAGAGAGAAATTTTGTGGGTTCAAATGGGATTGTTGCTACCACTTTCAGTAATGAATACTATAGTGATGGTCTTGGGATTAGGAATTTCGCTAGCAAGTCAGTAGATGTAGCTTTTTTTTTTTTTAAGTTTAAGAGAGAGCACGAGTCGGGGAGGGGCAGCAAGCCAGAAAGGAAGAGAGAATCCCACTGTCTGTGGGTCTTAAACCCATGAACCATGAGATCATGACCTGAGCCGATGTCGGATGCTTAATCGACTGGGCCACTCAGGTGCCCCAGTAGATGTGGTTTTAACACTGCTGCCATCTTCTGTGCTGTTATTTGGGAGTAAGTGCTTGGTTCTGATGAAAATGAAAGCATTTAGAAATTGAGTTCTACATTTCAGCCCCTCTTTGAGTGTCTTATTTTTTTTAATGGTACTTACATGATGATTAAGGGTGAACATTTCCATAACGTACACTCCTTGCAAGGCTCTTTTATGAATATTTCCCTGTGGGATTCCAAACTCAGCCTCCCAGACATGGATCACAGGCAGAGCTGTGACTTTGTGCATACGAAGGAAGAGACGAGGCTTACGGGATTCAGGGCGCCATTCCTTCAGCCCCAGTCATTGTTTCTCTATCGTGACAAGCCTTTCTCTGCAATAGGGGGTTGTAATGTTGTTTTGTATGTGTCGTGTACGTCCCTTGCTGTATATAACTTCTGTGTTCTATGTTTTGAAATTTTTTTTTTTTTTTTTTTTTTTTTTTTTTAGTGCATGCTGCTGTTATTGCTATTAATGAAGCTATTGACCATAGAATTCCAGCTGACACGTTTGCAGCTTTGAGAAACCCCAACGCCATGCTTGTAAATCTTGAAGATCCCTTGGCTTCCACTTACCAGGATGTGCTTTATCAGGCCAAACAGGAGAAAATGACAAATGCTAAAAACAGGGTAAAAATGGAACGTCTGTTCTTTCTAGTTGATCGATATTGTTTCATTGTTCGCTATAACTCCATTTTTAAAATCAGTTTTCTTAAAGTATGATTTACATACAATAAGATTCGCTCATTTTACATGCATGGTTTGACGAGTTTTGACAAATGTATATGGTTACAAAAACCATCATCCCCAAAGTCCCCAGGTCCCTCTTCATAGTCCGCCTCCACTACTCCTTACCCCTTGCCCTTGACCCCAAGCAACCTCCAATCTGAACAGATCACTGTATTTGCCTTTTTAGAATTACATATAAATGATAATGGATTCACACAGTATGCAGTCTTTTGGCATTCGGTTCCATTTTGACTTTTAATCTTGAATTTTGTACAAACTGATGAGAAGTTCTGACATCTGGTCTTAGGGTGTGCCCGGTCTGCTCGGGTCTGAGGCAAGGATGCAGGCTCACAAGTGGGCAGGACGGGCTTCACCCGTGCTTCCTGCTCAGGCTCGTGTTCTCCAACTCTGGGAGAACCTTCGGGCTTGTCATTAACAAGCAGATCTGCTTTTTACGTTTTTAGTTGATATTTCTGTAGCGTCCCACAACTTAATGAAGTTGTGCTTCATTAAGGATTGCAAGCCACACCCTTACTCTTTGTTGTCTTTTGGTGGGGGAGAAGTGCAAGTATGTTGCTGTGGGTCTTCTTAGAGACCTGAACTGATCTGTGACTTTTTTACTCATCTTCAGACAGAAAACTCTGAGAGAGAAAGGGATGTTTATGAGGAGCTGCTCACTCAAGCTGAAATTCAAGGCAATATCAACAAAGTCAATAGTAAGTATGTCCCTGACTCAGGTACCTGGAGAGACGTTACAGAACAATAGGAGTGTTGATCTGTTCTTGTACCGATGACATGGTTTGAGTTTATTTATCAGAGGATTTGTTTAGGAACTATTGCTTATTACTGTTTTTTTGTGTTTGTATGTCTTCTGTTTTAGCTACTGTCGTCCTCAGGTGGGCCCTCGCTATTCTGTTTGCTCATCTGTCTGCTGTAGCTTCTGGACTTGCCTTGTTGGCTAATTTCACTCTCTCACCCTGTGTTAACACACTTTTTAAAAAATCGAAATAGTGACTTTTCCTATTTTTAAAGTAATATTTTTATTTTTTTTTCAGAGAGTAATACAAGCTATCCAGAAGTAAACAAAAAATACACAGAAAATTAACCCCTCATCCCCTAGAAATAACCACTATTAGCATTTTTTATGAATATCCTTTTCAAAACATTTTTAAACAAAAATGAGATTAAAAAATGATTTTTGTATATATGTGTTACATTCTTTTGAGAAACTAATTTCTTGAAAGTGTCACTTTCACTTTATCACTCTTCTGCTAAAGAACCTACATTATTATTTGCTGGACAAAATGTAGACCCCCTAGTCTAGTGGAGTTCTGTATTTTGTATTTTATGCATACTACTCTGTACAAACTCATCTGCCTAATTGTCTCCCATATTCACTCCGTCCATTTCATCACTCATGAAGGAGTCCTGTTCTGGAGTGGCTCAGACCTGGGACTTGGTCTCTTGGCCTCTTACTTAAATTTTTTTTTTTTATTAAATTTTTTTTTTTTTTCAACGTTTATTTATTTTTGGGACAGAGAGAGACAGAGCATGAACGGGGGAGGGGCAGAGAGAGAGGGAGACAAAGAATCGGAAACAGGCTCCAGGCTCCGAGCCATCAGCCCAGAGCCCGACGCGGGGCTCGAACTCGCGGACCGCGAGATCGTGACCTGGCTGAAGTCGGACGCTTAACCGACTGCGCCACCCAGGCGCCCCGATCTTACTTAAATTTTTTTAACGTTTATTTATTTTTGAGAGACAGACACACACACACACACACACACACACACACACACACACACACACATACACATACAATCTGAAGCAGACTCCAGGAGAGAGAGAGAGAGAGAGAGAGAGAGAGAGAGACATGCACATGCACACACACACACACACACACACACACACACACACACACACACACAATCTGAAGCAGACTCCAGGCTCTGAGCTGTCAGCACAGAGCCTGATGAGGGGCTCGAACTCAAAAACTGAGATCTCGATCTGAGCCAAAGGTGGACACTTAACCGACTGAGTCACCCAGGTGCCCCTCCTGGCCTCATTAATAGCACCTGTGGCATAAGTCGTTATGCAGATGATGAGATAATGTGTGTAAATTACATGGCATTTAGTAAGTCCTCAGTAAACATTAACATTATTATAGCTTTTGCTAATGGGGTAGTCTCCTCACTCTAATGGCCTCATACCTCATCTCTTAATCTGATTCAAATTATACCCATCATTCAGGGTCCAGCTCGATTCTCACCTGCACCCATTCCATCTCTCCCACAGCATTTATAGACCACACGATTTTATACTCAATTACGTATTGTCTTATATTGCTTGCCTTTGTTTCTGACATCTCCGTAAATTCCTTAAAGTACAGATTACTTATGAGTTATGCTTCTTTTGAGATCCCTGTAATTCCTAGCATAATGGTTACATTTGATTTCAACCAGACTTGACCTTGTTTTGCTAAAGATAATAATAATAGTAATAGTAATTCGTGTCCTCTTTGTTCATTGGGAGGCCCTAATTTCTCTCTTGAACCAATACTCTGAATAACTAGAGAGACTTTATTTATTTATTTATTTATTTATTTATTTATTAATAATTTGAGAGAGAGAGCACAAGCTGGGGAGGGGAAGAGAGACAGAGAGAGAGAATCCCAAGCAGGCTCCGTGCTGTCAATGCAGAGCCCTATGCAGGGCTTGAACTCACGGACTGTGAGATCGTGACCTGAGCCATAATCAGGAGTTGGTTGCTTAACTGACTGAGCCACCCGGGCGCTTCTAGAGAGCCTTTAGAAGTTTTTAGCAATTCCATATGATCAGAAACTCTTAAATCCTGACCAGGAGTATTTGTATTCTGTTGCATTCTAGTTCATTTGAGATAATGGTTTTCTGAACAGAGTAATAGTTCCATGCACGTATGAGTAATGTGTTGTCCTGTATCTATATGAATATTTAGGCCAGCAAATTGAACTAGAGTGTCCTTTTATACTTAGTTGTGTGAGAAGAAAGCGCAGCATGTTTCCTGCTGCACACGGTGCATATAACAGTCTTTGTGTCACTAAGTTTTTTTTTTCTGTATTGTTTAGGATTTTAGAACTGTGGTAGCTTGACTTGGCAAAGTGTATGAGAGTCTATTATAAACCTGTGAGGGAAGAGCCACAGTATATGTTTTTAAAGTGTTCCATTCAGGGGCGCCTGGGTGGCGCAGTCGGTTAGGCGTCTGACTTCAGCCAGGTCACGATCTCGCGGTCCGTGAGTTCGAGCCCCGCGTCGGGCTCTGGGCTGATGGCTCAGAGCCTGGAGCCTGTTTCCGATTCTGTGTCTCCCTCTCTCTCTGCCCCTCCCCCGTTCATGCTGTCTCTCTCTGTCCCAAAAATAAATAAAAACGTTGAAAAAAAAAATTAAAAAAAAAAAATAAAGTGTTCCATTCATATTCTCATGTGGTCAGAGGAGCAAAATAATACGAATTCCTTCAAATAGCTTTCAACGTGGTACGGATGATAAATGTGCAAATGAGTAATTTCAGGGCAACTTGCTTAGAACAAAATATCAAAGCTTGTATGAGGTGCATCATAAAATAAAGAAGGGAATGATGACTTCTCGTTGGAGGTTTGTATGGGAAACTTCTCTGGATAAATAAGGCAGGATTCCTCATAGAGGCACAATCTTTTCTAGTCGTAGAACCAGTCTGAAGCAAGAGAAAGTTGTATGCTAGGAAGATACAGGAACTTTAGGTCCAGAATTATCTTAACATAATTTATAGATAAGATTCTTCCCCTAAGGCTGTGAGAACCAGCAGTGAAGTCAATGCCCCAGGAGAAAGCTGCAGGCCAAATACTTAAAAATGAGAAAAAGTTTTTGAATAAGGAAAAGTGATTAAAGCTTAGTGGAAGAAAATATTTAAATAATGTTCTAAACTTTATCATCTTTATAGTATAAATGTTAGTAAATGTTTATTTAAATATTTACGTATTTATGTAGTAAGTTTATGCTTCCAGTAAAAGCATAAGTGACTAGATGCGTTTGTAGATAGGTAATCTGAGATTCTACTTTGCAGACCTAGAGAAAGCCTGGTAGTTACCTGATTTTGTTTATTTTCTGTCCCCATTCCTGTAAAAGTTCCACAAAGATAGAGATAACTTGTTTTGTTCAAAACTGTATTTGCAGCATAGAGCAGGTGCTCAGTAAGGGTTGAAGGAATGGATGGTTAATTGGCTAATGGTCACATAGACCTATAGCCATGACTGAAAGAGCCATCACCTTGGTGTGGTAATGAATTACTGAATTGCAGGTGTATTCATTGGGAAGAAGTGGATAGTCTCTTAGGAGTCTACAGTGAGACCACAAATCCATTGAAATTTAAAATCTTTTTCTTTTTGACAACTTATATTAATTTTTTATTAATTTAATTTAATTTAATTAATTTAATTAATTTAATTAATTAATTTAATTTAATTAATTAAATTAATTAAAAAATTTATTAATTTTATATTAATGAAAACATTAAAAATTTATAAGTGCTGCTATGTCCCAAATATTTTGATTTTTAGGATGTTATTATTGATTTGTTTTGCTACTTCGGTGATAAAATCAGTTCAACTGCATGGAGGGAGAATTCTTCTCTCTTTTAAAAATAAGGAAACTGAAAATCGTACAGTAATTATCATTTTCCAGTGGTTATTATTTCTGAAATCAGAAAGTACTGTATTCTGACTTCCAACCTAATACCTTATCTATTTTACAATATGCAGAGTGCTTTTGTGTACATTGATTTTATTTAATCTGAACAATAACACTATGGGGAAGGTGTCTTTATTATTTTCAGGTAAAGGAACATCTAGGTTTTCACTGCCAGATGTAAAAGACCTTATGTGACCTCAGGTTCTGTGACTAGAAGTAGAGAATATCGAGAGGGTGTAGACAGTGCCTTCCATTCCACATGGTCAGACCACCTTTGCTCTCTGGGCTCTGACTCCTGGGTGGAGTGTGTTTAGGAGATGGGGGATAATGAAGGGATTCGGACTGATGCTATAAAGAGGAACTAAGGCTGTTTCTCCTGGGGTAGACTGTCATGGGGAAAGAGGGACTGGATGTATTCAAGTGTCAACAGTAGGGTGAAAACTTTAATAGTTTTTGTTTTGTTTTGTTTTTTAAAACAAAATTGCCCAAAGATGTAGTAAGTTGCCATGGGAGAAACTTTCTCCTGTGTGGTAGTTTAGGCAACAATTTGGCATTTAGAGGGAATTTAGACACGAATTGGTTTGTACTGATGCCTCTTTTAGTGCTACCCGTAGTGGTGCCAGGTTGTCTACATCTGGAAGCTTTTAAGTAGGCCTGAGGCGTGGTCCAGGAATCTGTTAACTCTGATGAACAGCCCGGCTGGGGCCCCTGGACTTGATGCCTTTAAGGTTCTCTTCCAATGCCAAGATCCTGTGCTTCTGTGATATTCCAGAATAAAGGCCATCTGAACTATATTTCCCTCATCTGAAATTGAGATTGGTTTGGGGGAGGGAAAAATACTCTAGACCGATGTTTACAAAGTGTTTTCTTAAGCTTTGGTCTTTTTTCTTCCTCAGCTTCTTCTGCATTAGCAAATGTGGATCTGGCCTTGGAGCAGGGCGCTGCACTGGCCTTGTTCAAGGCTCTGCAGTCCCCCGCGCTGGGCCTTCGAGGGCTCCAGCAGCAGAACGGTGACTGGTACCTCAAGCAGCTCCTGGGTGATAGACAGCAGAAGAGACAGGTAAAAGTGTCCTGGGTCGAACCCGCAAGCTTTCACATGTAGCCATTCGAATCCTGTATTCGATCCTGTATCGTTTAAAGATATTTATGGAGGCTTTTTCCCCTATAGTTATAGTATCACCCATAGTTTTTAGTATAACTTTTTCTCCCGCATATAAATGCAGGATTTTATTTATTGAAAAAAAAAATTTTTTTTTTAATGTGTATTTATTTTTGAGAGAGAAAGAGTGTGTGAGCAGGGAAGGGGCAGAGAGAGAGAGAGAGAGAGAGAGAGAGAGAGAGAGAAAATCCAAAGCAGGCTCCAGGCTCCGAGCTGTCAGCACAGAGCCTGATGTGGGGCTCGAACTCACGACCCGGGAGATCATGCCCTGAGCCAAAGTTAGATGCTTAACCAACTGAGCCACCCAGGTGCCCCTAAATGTAGGTTTTTAAAATATCCTCAAGTGGGGTGTCTGGGTGGTTCAGTTGGTTGAGAGTCCGGCTCTTGATCTCAGCTTGACTCTTGATCTCAAGGTCCTGAGTTCAAGCCCCGTGGTGGGCATAAAGCCTACTTAAAAAAAAAAAAAGTCCTCGGGGGCGCCTGGGTGGCTAGGTCGGTTGGGCATCCAACTTCCACTCAGGTCATGATCTCACAGTTTGTGAGTTCAAGCCCTGCATTGGACTCTGGGCTGACAGCTCAGAGCCTGGAGCCTGCTTCGGATTCTGTGTCTCCCTCTCTCTCTCTTCCCTTCCCCAACTTGTGCTCCGTCTCTCAAAAAAAAAAAAAAAAGTCCTCAGGTAAAATACACATTGTTTTTAGCTGTCTTTTGCTTTTAGAGTTGTAAATCTTCTTAAACACACCCACCCTCCGAACCTGACCACCCTTTCACTGAAGCATCCTTCTTAATCCCCCAGCTAAATGCCATTGGGGAAAACTTGAATCTTTTTTACATTCTTACTTCAGGAATTTCTACTTAAAAGAAAACACACGTCACTAGTTTCCTCTGGCCAACACTGGGAAAGTACTTAACGTGCAGTAAAAGTACACTGTGGAATTGTACTTAGTGGGTTTTTAGAACAAATATGAGTGGCTTTCTTTTTGTCTGAATGAGGACAGTGTACATTATACAGATTCCCAGCATATATCAGCCAAAGTCAATAGCATTAATGTGCTAAGGAGTCTATAAACATCTCATCTCAATATTTTGATGCTTCTCACAAACTATTCTTTTTTACATGTACTGGTGTCTGGAAAGTCACTCTACCCCAGATTTGGCAAGGGCTTTGGCTCTACCCAGGGATGCTACTTTGCACGTAGCCTGAAGCTGTCACTTAGGCCTCTGGTTCTTTGTCCCTGTGACTGCTGTTGAGATACGACAATTATAAGACCTGGAGGCATAGGCATGAGAATCCTTATATAAATGTTCTTTGCTTGGGGCGCCTGGGTGGCTCAGTCGCTGAGAGTCGGTGACTCTTGATTTCGGCTCGGGTCATGATCTCGCAGTTTTGAGATTGAGATTGAGCCGTATCAGGCTCTACCCTGACGGCTTGGAGCCCGCTTGGGATTCTCTCTCCCTCCATCCCTCTCTTTGCACCTCCCCCATGTGTTTGTGCACTCCCCCTCCCTCTCTCTCTCTCCCTCTTTCTCTCAAAATAAGTAAATAAACTTAAAAGAAAAACCAAGTTGTTTGCTTTTCTTAGGGTGGCCAGGCGGATCCCCTGCAGAAGGAGGAACTGCAGTCTGGAGTGGATGCTGCCAACAGTGCTGCCCAGCAGTATCAGAGAAGTAAGAGCCCCCCCTGAGAGGCCGAGTGGGGCTGATGTCACAAGGGGCGTCTGAGGTCAGATTCCGTCACTCCTCGCCCCCTCCCCAGGCCTGCTCGCCATCCACCACCGGGTGCCTCTGGCGGCGGCGGCTCCCCTGGTTTTCAAAGCAGAGCTGAGCCCGTGGAGGCTCACTCGGGCCGGGAGGCACCGACGGTTGGGGGAGGTGAGACTTAGGGGCTTGATCGGTAAGATCTGGACGGTGGAGGAGGGAGGAGAAGGAGAAGGACGCTCCTAACGTGAGAGAGGAAGGAAGGACGCGCGAGTAGAGGTATAGAAGGTGAGAGAGGTCTGGAAACAACGGTGGTTCGAATAACATTTTTGTACGTGTTTGGAGCCGAGCTGTGTAAGATAAAGGCTTGGAAAGACCGGAAACCTTTGCGTGGCAGCTTAAGGAGCTGGTCCTCTACTTGCCGGGCTGCAGGGGATGGAAGAGACGTTTTAGAAAGATGTTTTATAAATTGGAGTGGAGGGAAGATATGGGTGAAGGAGAAGGGAGGCCACCCTTTGAAACAGCTTCGTGGAGATACAGTCGGCCTGGCCTCCGGTTCACCTTCATACAAAGGGGGAGCCTGTTCCGTAAAGATGAAATTTCCACTTCAAACATTAGGGCTGATAGTTTATCCACAGAATGTAACTTTCTTCTGTGAAGACGACTCTCCTTCCCCTTGGGGCTTCCCACGCCAGCTGCATTTCTCACCTGTTTTCTACCAGGATTGACAGCCGTGGCAGCGATCAACGCCGCCATCCAGAAGGGTGTTGCTGAGAAGACGGTTCTGGAGCTCATGAATCCCGAGGCCCAGCTGCCCCAGGTGTTTCCATTTGCTGCTGGTCTTTATCAGAAAGAGCTGGCTACCCTGCAGCAACAGAGTCCTGAGGTAAGTCAGCTGAACCTGTCCTGCTTGTGAGCAAAATGGAGTGGCCATGAACTTGATACCTGCCCCTTGGAGTCGTTGGCAGAGCCTTTTTTTTTTTTTTTTTTTTAAATTAAATAAACCAGAAGCTTAGACTTCTTATGCCTTTATTAAACTTGTAACCTTGCTTGGTGTCCAAGAATGTCTGTCCTCCCCTTCTCCCCCTCCCCCTTTCTGTACAGCATAACCTCACCCATCCTGAGCTCTCTGTCGCAGTGGAGATGTTGTCATCAGTGGCCCTAATCAACAGGGCGTTGGAGTCGGGGGACATGAACACCGTGTGGAAACAGTTGAGCAGTTCCGTGACAGGCCTTACCAATATTGAAGAAGAAAACTGTCAGAGGTGGGTGCCCAGAGTGGCAGCTTGAGTCCATCAGACGGCTCTTACTCTGTTGCTGGTCAGCAACACTCCCGTTTTCAGGCATTGTGACCTTAGTGTGATCTTTTCTTTTTTTTTCCTGTTTTGATTCACTTTATTAACTGTTATGCTGGACGACTTATTGTAAATTACCTATTATCATGACATTCGACTCCTAAATATATAGATATGCTTATCTGGAACAATGAAGATACTTATTTTGTAGCCACAATAGTGCTGTCTTCTACCCTGACAAAAGCAGCACTTCATCTTTAGTATCTTCTAAGCCTAGTCCGTTTTCATGCTTCTTCACTTGTTCCAAAACTGTCCTTTTCTCCTGGTCTCTTCAAACCAGGATCGAGTGCAGGACCATGTGCTACATCTGACTGTTGTATCCCTTAGGTATCTTCTAATCTAGCGTGGTTCCTGTCTTCATGATGCCGAGTGGTTAAAGAGCTGGGACCAATTTGTATTAAATGTTCTGTCTTCGGGTTCTGGTTGCTTCCTGATATTTGGCTTATTCCTGTAAATTGGAAATTACATCCAAAGGGTTGTCAAGATTCAAGTCAACATTTTTTTTTTTTTTTCAACCTTTATTTATTTTTGGGACAGAGAGAGACAGAGCATGAACAGGGGAGGGGCAGAGAGAGAGGGAGACACAGAATCGGAAACAGGCTCCAGGCTCTGAGCCATCAGCCCAGAGCCTGACGCGGGGCTCGAACTCACGGGCCGCGAGATCGTGACCTGGCTGAAGTCGGACGCTTAACCGACTGCGCCACCCAGGCGCCCCTCAAGTCAACATTTTTGGTGATGTGTGTTTCATATCTCTTAACTAGAGGCATATAAAATCTATTTGTGTCACCGTTAGAAATACTAAGATTGATCATTGAACTGGGGAGACAACTTATTCCTCTAATGTATATTTATGTTTTCCCTTAGCATAATCTCTTTTTGTACCTTTGCACCATCAAAATATCCAGTTCCCCTTTAACCATCACCTAGTGTTTTTAACTCTGGTTGATAGTTCTTGTTTAAATCAGTACTTAATATTCAGTAAGAGTTGCTTAATGGTGATATCCTTTTTTTTTTTTTTTTTTTTTTTTTTTAAAGTAAGCTCTACACCCAATGCAGGGCTTGAACTCACGAACCCAAGATCAAGAGACACACACCATACTGACTGAGCCAGCCAGAGACCCTTAATGATATTTTGTTAGCTGGTGTATGGCCTTGTTTTTTTGTCTTTAGGAATTGGTTGAGACACTGCCTCTGGTTATTAGTTGGTGATATCTGGAATTTAGAACATGTAACAGGCTGTTAAGAATGAATGATATCCTGGGGCGCCTTGATGGCTCGTTTGCCAGAGCGTGGGCTCAATCTTGGGGTTATGATTTTAAGTACCACATTGGGTGTAGAGATTACAAAAAGAAAAAAATAAACTTAAAAAAAAAAAAAAGGGAAGAAGTAGTGATGCCTTTACATTTTCACATTTTGTTGAAGGTAACTCCTCAGTCCCAAAGTTTTCCTCCAGAGTATGTCAAACTGTTGGGATACATTAGCTGTCTTTGTTCCTTGGATAATTTGTTCCCAGTCTTCTCATTCCTGTCATCTGTGACAATCCTGAAGATTCCTTTTACTTTTCTTTTCTTTTTTTTTTTTTTAATGTTATTTATTTTCAAAGAGAGAGAGAGAGAGAGCAAGCAAACATGCATACACACAAGGGAAGGGCAGAGAGAATCCCAAGCAGGTCCCCATGCTGACAGCACAGAGCCCAATGTGGGGCTCGATCCCATAAGCCATGAGATTACGACCTGAATTGAAACTAAGAGTTGGACGCTTAACTGACTGAGCCACTCCTGAAGGTCCCTTTTCTTATGTTGTCCTTCATTGTCTTTTTTGTTGGGGGAATGAGGCAGGTATCTCGATGAGCTGATGAAACTGAAAACTCAGGCACATGCAGAAAATAATGGATTTATTACATGGAATGACATTCAGGCTTGTGTGGACCATGTGAATCTGGTGGTGCAGGAGGAACATGAGAGTGAGTAATCTATTTAATTATCCCCTCAAATAATGACACAATTAAAGATGGTGTGATTCCACGACCTGATTCTGAACACTAGTCCTAGAAAGATTTTTGGAAATTGGATGTGTGTGTGTGTGTGTGTATCTCAAAAAGCTAAGGTTAGATGTTGTTTTCAAAACCTCAGGCAACTGCTACAATTAGGTGTGTGTGTAACAAAAACTAAAATATTCAGGACGTCCCTTGAACATGATCTTTTATTTTTAAACGTTTTGTAACAAGTAGTTCTGAGCTAACTAACTACCTGGAGTTAGGTCATCTTGCGCAGGTGCAGGGGACAGTCCTCCTTAAGACTCCTCTCATTTCAGACACCAGTCACAAACTCTAAGGAGTTCCCAGGTCACCACGCTTCTGAACAACTGGCTATAAATTCAGAGGTTCCCTCAATCTCCCCTCCCCCCCCCCCCACAGGTTCAATAATTTGCTAGAGTGCCTTGCAGAACTGAGGGTAAAGCCTATGTTTATGATGATAGTTTTATTATAGAGTATACAAATCAGAAGTGGTCAGAAAAGGAGACCTGTAGGGGGATGTCTGGTAGGGTCCCAAATGTGAAGCTTATGTGTCCTTAGGATGTGTGTCACAACCAGGGAGGCTCACCTGAGTGTGGGGTGTCCAGAGTTCTTAAGGGGCTTCGTTACCTGTGAAGGATTGGTTGTTGGCCATGTAACTGAACTCGGTTTCTAGTCTGCCTCCCCTCCCTGGAGATAGGCAGGCTGGGCTGATACCACGATATCACACGGCTCAAAGCCCCAGTATTTTGATCGCGGGCTTGGTCTTGCCGGCATGACCAGCCCCCGTCCTGAGACCATCCAGCGGGCCCGCCTGGTTCGCACAGAAAGACTCAGGTGTGGTCCTAGAAGCCCGGCAAGAATAACACAGATAATCCTACCATTTAGGAAATTCCAAGGGGTTCAGAGGCTTCATCTCAGAGACTCAGGTCAAAGGTCAACCAAATTTTTCTTCTACCACCGAGCCTTTACAGAAGTAGTGCAGCTGCCTGAGATACCTAAGGAATGAATGTTTTTAGTTTTAATTCGTTCAGTTTGTATTTCCTGTAAGAAAAATGCCGTTGGTTAGTGAGAAGAGCCTTGCTTTGGGGTGGGGAGCCCTCGGGTTGGATCTGCCATCGGCCACCTGTTTGCGGTGTGGTCTTGAAGAAATCTCTAAGCCTAGTCTTTTCTTACATAAAGATGTTGATCAGGTGACTTTTTAGGATTCTTTGAACTCTGACGTGCTGTGAATCAAAAATGGTTTTGATTACACATTGCAAAGTACTTGAAAGCTAGATTATTAAAGCCAGTTTCGTGAAAGTTCTCTCAACTTTTCAGGTAGAGCAATTAAAAATAAAACAGAAAGACTTGAGGTTTCAGTGGCAATATGGATACCAGGGAGTTTACTTTAAATGAAACAAATACTAAAAAAAAATTAAATGCTGCTTAATATTATAGGTGTCAAGTTATGATTTGAATCATAATGCTTGGGTGGATTTATGATTAATTAGATTTGTTTAAATAATTTGTTAATTAAAAGAAAATAACCTTTGTCCCTTCATATTTAGGGATTTTAGCCATTGGTTTAATTAACGAAGCCCTGGATGAAGGTGATGCCCAAAAGACTCTGCAGGCCCTGCAGATTCCTGCTGCTAAACTTGAGGGAGTTCTCGCAGAAGTGGCCCAGCATTACCAAGACACGCTGATCAGAGCAAAGAGAGAGAAGGCCCAGGTGAGTGGCACTGAAATTGTTCTTTTCCCTTCAGAGCACTTCATCCCTCATCCCTTCAGAGACAGAGGAAATCTCTCCCTTCATTTCCTCAATGACTGTTTTCTGGCACCTTTGCACTCAGAGCACTGGAGGGACACGAGACGTGACAGTGCATATTTGGGTGTTTTTGTGGTTCTCTGTTGTTGTAGACACATCTCTTGTGTCTCTTTAAGTAAATTCTGTGTTGAAACGTAATGCCAAAATTGTGTAAGTTACGTAAGTTGCGTTAGTATATATGAGAATTAAAAGTGGCATAAATTTTCAAGAGCATACCTGTGTAATTGGTACTCAGATTATGAAAAGCTTAACGGAACTGTCCACCCCATCCTTTTCTGTCCTTGTCCACCCCCCACTCACCCACCTGCTGGTAACCACTATCTTGATTTTTTTTTTTTTTTTTTTTTTTAAATTTTTTTTTTTCAACGTTTTATTTATTTTTGGGACAGAGAGAGACAGAGCATGAATGGGGGAGGGGCAGAGAGAGAGGGAGACACAGAATTGGAAACAGGCTCCAGGCTCCGAGCCATCAGCCCAGAGCCTGACGCGGGGCTCGAACTCACAGACCGCGAGATCGTGACCTGGCTGAAGTCGGACGCTTAACCGACTGTGCCACCCAGGCGCCCCCACTATCTTGATTTTTAATGCCACGGTTGATTTTTGCCTGTATTTGAATTGTATTTGAACTGCCTGTAAGTAGCATTTTATACTTTCTTGTATCTGGTTTCTTTTGCCCAACATAATGTTAGTGAAATTCATCTGTGTAGCTGCAAGACGTATGAATTTGTTCATTCTCATTGTTGTGTGCTATTCCATCACGGGGTTATATATTCATCGTTGGTAAATTTGGGGTTGTTTCCCATTCTTTGGCTATTGCAAATAGTGCTTCTATGAATATTTTAGTACATGTCTCTTGGTAAATATATGTATCATTTCTATTAATTAGGTGTACATTTAGAAGTAGAATGGATGGGTCATAGGGAATACACATAAGCTTTAGTAGATAAATGCCATGTTTTTTATAATGGCTTTACTGAGATGTAACTCTCCTACCATAGATCTCACCATTTCAAAGTGTACAATTCAGCGGTTTTTGTTCTGTTCACAGAGTTGTGCAACCCTCTCCTCAATCAATTTTAGAAGATTTTTGTCACCCCAGAGAGAAACCTGGCACTCATTAGTCACTTCTCATTTTCCCTTAGTCTCTCCAGCTCGAGGCAACCAGCAGTCTGCTTCTGTTGGTGGATTTGCCTCTTCTGGTCATTTCGTCTACATGGACTCATACAATATGTGGTCCTTTGTGATTGGCTTCTTTCATTTAGCTTGGTTTACCCAAGTTGTAGCATGTGTTGGGAGTACATTTCTTTTTACTGTCAAATTATGTTCCACTGTATGGCTGTACCACATTTTACTTATCCATTCATGAGCTGATGGACACATAGATTGTTTCTACTTTGTGGCTATTAGGAGTAATACTGCTATGAACATAAAAGTTTTTGTGGGTGATTATAACACACCTTTTAAAAAGTTTGTCTTACCTCTCAGCTAGGTTGTTGACGGAAATGGACAAGATTTGTACCTCTTTTTATCATGTTGCTGAGTAGGAAGTTTCTTTGTATATAGTAGGCCCTCAGATGTTAGTTGCATGATTAAGACATAATTACTTCTGTTTTTCTAATTGTGATGGATCTCCTTTTAGGTTCTTCCTAAGTAATAACAGTTACATAGGGGGGACCACACCTTTCTTTTCTGACTGAGAGGATCCCTACCGTGAGGTCTGGTAGCAAGCAGAAGAACTAAAAGAAAAATCTTTTTTTTTTTTTTTAATTTTATTTTTAAGTAATCTCTACACCTAATGGGTGTCTCGAACTCACAACCCTGAGATCAAGGGTCTCTCTACTGACAGGGTCAGCCAGGTACCGCCTCCCCCCCGCCACCCCAAAATAAATTTTTAATTTAGGGGGTCACATTCTTTCTGGGAAACCAAAGGTGGAAAAACAGACCAGAACTTTTGTGTTATTGAGGCTTTTGTATGCTCCCGCTGATGGAGGCTCTGTAAGCGTGGGCTGGGATGAGGGGTCGTGGCTAACACTGTAATGTTGATTGACCCCCTTTGATTGCATTGTCAGGAGAGTAGTTGGCATTACCGTGTCCTAATCATATAAATACGGCAAGTACCAGATTTCACTTAAGAGGCACATCGTGGTGCAGAATGTCAGTGATCTGAAACACAAGTCCTATTTTGTAGTCAGGAAACTGAGAAAAAGGGATCGGATCTAATGTGATAATTACTTGGGTGAGAAGCGGTTGTAAATGGCGTTCTCTGTCTTTGATATTAATTTTGGACCATTTGGACCAGAGCTTCCCAAACTTGGCTGATTGTGAAAACACTTGAAAAGTCATTTTATTTTATTAAAAAAATTTTTTTTAATGTTTATTTATTTGTGTGAGAGAGAGGGAGACACAGAATCCGAAGAAGGCTTCAGGCTCTGAGCTGTCAGCACAGAGCCTGACACGAATGAAGCATGAAATCATGACCTGAGCCAAAGTCGGATGCTTAACCGACTGAGCCACCCAGGTGCCCTGAAAAGTCATTTTAAAAATACAGATTCCTAAGCTTTAACTCTATTCCTGATTCAGAATATCTAACCCGGGGCCTGGCTGCCCTGATTTTGTGAGGGCCAGTGGTGGTGGCGTTTCTTTTTGCTACCATATAAGTCCAGAAGGAATCTTAGATCTGCCTGACAGAGGAGTGGGCTTTGAGAGAATGAGCTAGGGCTGGTTCCCTAAAAAAGGAAACCTCTAAAAAAGGAAAGTCACTGGAGCACCCAACTTGTACCTGCTCTCACATGCTGTGAGCCTGACTGCTCCTTTTGTTTGGGTCGTGGGAGTTAAAGTTTTAGAGGATGTGACTAGAGTTTGAAGCATTTCCTTTTGCAGGGGAGTAACTTTCAGGATCCATCAAAAGGGGAGGAAGGGGGGCGGAGTTAGGGGAAAATTTGCTTGATAGTGCCAGGCCCAGCTGTGTAGACAAGTATTTGGTGGAATTGGCTTTTTTTAGGCCTCAGCTTAGCAGTTCCTCTGAGCCATTTTTGGGAGTGGTTTTAAAAATAATCATCTGGGTTCTAAAATTAGCGAACAAAAATCTTAATTTAAATTTGGTCTGTAGTTCTCTTGTGATATCTTTGTGTCTGGTTTTGGTATCAGGGTAATACCGGCCTCAAAGAATGAACTGGGAAGTATAACTTCCTCTTCTAGGTTTTAGAAGAGTTTCTAAAGGACTGCTGTGATTGTTCTTTAAACGTTTGGTAGAATTCACCAGCGAAGCCATATGGCCGTATGTTTTTGTTTGTTTGTTTTTGTAGAATGTGTTTCCACGTCTGTGTTTGTTATAGGCCTATTCGGATTTTTTTTCCAGTATTCTTTATTCCTCCTTCCCTTTCTTGTTGCCCTCTGGGAATTCTGTTTTGCATATATTGATATTATTAATGGTGTCCACAGGTTTCTGAGGCTTGATTCATTTTTTCTCATTCTTTTTTCATAACTGTTCCTTAGACTGGATATTGTTCCTCAGACTGTAAATTTAAATTGACCTATCTTCGGGCGCCTGGGTGGATGCCCAAATGGTTAAGCATTTGATTCTCGGTTGTAGCTCATGTCATGATTTCATGGTTCGTGGGTTTGAACCCTGAGCTGGGCTCTGTGTTGACAGCGCAGAGCCTGCTGGGGGTTCTCTCTCTCTCTCTCTCTCTCTCTCTCTCTCAAAATAAGTAAAATAAATAAACTTTAAAATAAATACACAAACAGACCTGTCATCTTCAAGTTCGCTGACTCTTTCTTTTGTGTGATCAAATCTGCTGAGTCCCTCCAGTAAATTTTTCGTCTCAGTTATTGTACTTTTCAACTCCAGAATTTCATTTTTTAAAAAATAATTTGTTTCTTTATTGCTATTCTCTGGTAAGATACTGTTCTTATACTTTAAGTTCTTTAGACATGGTTTCCTTTAATTCTTTGAACATATTTAAAATAGATAATTTAAGTGTGTTTGCTTTTTTCCCCTGTTTGAACCATGCTTTCCTGTTTCTTTCTTCTTTTCACTTTGGTAGTTTCATAGAATTTTCTTTTTTTCTTGTTATTCCCTTTTTAAATTTTAATTCCAGTATAATTACATTATATTATATTATATTATATTATATTATATTATATTATATTATATTAGTTTCAGGCATATGATACAATGATTCAACAGTTCTGTACATTACTCAGTGCTCATCATGGTAAGTGTACTCTTTAATCCCCATCATCTATTTCACCCATACCCTCCACCCGTCTCCCCTCTGGTAACCATCTGGTGTAGTTAAGAGTCTTTTTTTCTTTTTATTCATTTGTTTTGTTTCTTAAATTCCACATATGAGTGAAATCATATGGTATTTGTCTTTCTCTGAGTGACTTCACTTAGCATAATACTCTTTAGCTCTATCGATGTCATTGCATATGGCAAGATTTCTTTTTTTTTTTTTTTAATTTTTTTAATCTTTATTTATTTTTGAGAGAAAGAGAGTAAGAGAACAAGCAGGGGAGCAACAGAGAGAGAAGGAGACACAGGATCCGAAGCAGGCTCCAGGCTCTAAGCTATTAGTACAGAGCCTGATGCGGGGCTCGAACTCATGATCTGCAAGTTCATGATCTGAGCCAAAGTTGGATGTGCAACCAATTGAGCCACCCAGGTGCCCCAGTTTCATTCTTTTGTGTGTGTGTGTGTGTGTGATTTTTTAAATTTATTTTTGAGACAGAGCATGAGCAGGGGAGGGGCAGAGAGGGAGGGAGACACAGAATCTGAAGCAGGCTCCAGGCTCTGAGCTGTCAGCACAGAGCCCGACACGGGGCTGAACTCACAGACCGTGAGATCATGACCTGAGCCAAAGTCAGACGTTTAACTGACTGAGCCGCCCAGGCACCGCACCCCCCCCCCAACTGATTTCATTCTTTTTTATAGCTGAGTAGTATTCCATTTTATGAGAATACCACATCTTCTGTATCCATTCATCTATTGATGGGCAGTTAGGCTGCTTCCATTATTTGGCTATTGTAAATAATGCTGCTAGAAACATAAGGGTGCATATGTCTTTTCAAATTAGTGTTTTTTGTATTCTTTGGATAAATACCCAGTAGTTGGAATTATTGGATCATATGGTAGTTGTATTTTTAATTTTTTTCAAGCAAAACATCTCACATCTTTATTACTGAACCAACCTACTGGTGCAGAAGCAAAGTAACAGAAGAATCATTTCCTGGGTAAAACATGTCTATTGTTCAGGTAGTAATGATGCTTATAGAGTGACAGGATATGAGCAGCATAAATATGTATGCCATCTCATGTGGAATTCCTTACAGACCCAGCTTGGTTCTTCTCCAGTGCCTCCTCTTGGAGTTGTACCTGATTTTATTACCAGTTTTCATCCATCCTGGAAAAATGGGGAATGGAATGATTCTGCATTTGTCTCTTGGCCAGGAATTGCTTTATCCTGAGAGTCTTTGAGAAGACATGGTGAGGAACTGTCAACTGCACATACCATGATGGTGGAGAAAAGGAGAGAGCTATTTTTAATTTTTGAGGAACCCCCATACTCTTTTCCACAGTGACTGTATCAGTGTGCACTCCCACCAACAGTGCACAAGGGTTCCTTTTTTTTCCATATCCTTGCCAACACTTGTTTCTTGTGCTTTTGATTTTAACCATTCTGACAGGTGTGAGGTGATATCTTATTTTGGTTTTGATTTGCATTTCCCTGATGATTAGTGATATTGAACATTTTTTCATGTGTCGGCCATCTGTATGTCTTTGGGGAAATGTGTCTTCCTGTCTTCTGCCCATTTTTAATTGGATTGTTTTTTGGGTGTTGAGTTGTATAAGTTGTTTACATATTTTGGATACTAATGCTTTATCAGATATGTCATTTGCAAATATCTTCTTCCATTCAGTAGGTTGTCTTTTAGTTTTGTTGATCATTTCCTCTGCTGTGCATAAGCTTTTTATTTTGATGTAGTCCCTTGCCTGTTGTTTCCCTTGCCTCAGGAGCCATATCTAGAAAAATGTTGGCTATGGCCAGCCCCTGTCAGAGAAATTACTGCCTGGGCTCTCTTATAGGATTTTTGTGGTTTCAGGTCTCACATTTAGGTTCTTAATCCATTTTGAGTTTACTTTTGTGGATGGTGTAAGAAAGTGGTCCAGTTTCGTTCTTTTGCATGTAGTTGTCCAGTTTTCCCATCAGCATTTGTTGAAGAGACTTTTTCCCATTGCATATTCTTGCCTCCTTTATTGAAGATTATTGACCGTGTAATCGTGGGTTTATTCCTGGACTGTCTATTCTGCTCCATTGTCCATGTGTCTTTTTTTGTGCTAGTACCATACAGTTTTGATTCCAACAGCTTTGTAGTATAACTTGAAATCCTGGGTTTGTGATACCTCCAGTTTTGTTTTTCTTTTTGAAGATTGCTTTGGGTATTCAGCATCTTTTATGGTTCCATATAAATTTTAGGATTATATTAGTTCTGTGAAAAATGTTGTTGGTATTTTGATGAGGATTGCGTTAAATCTGTAGGTTGCTTTGGGTAGTATGGACATTTTGACAATATTAATTCTTCCAATCCATGAGCATGGAATGTCTTTCCATTTGTGTCATCTTCAATTTCTTTCATCGGTAGTTTTTGAGTTTTCAGAGTTCAGGTCTTTTATCTCTTTGGTTAAGTTTATTCCCAGGTATTTTATTATTTTTGGTGCAATTGTAAATGGGATTGTTTCCTTAATTTCTCTTTCTGCTACCTCATTATTAGTGTATAGAAACGCAATGGATTTCTCTATGTTGATCTTGTATCCTGTGATGTTACTGAATTCATTTATCAGTTCCAGCGGTGTTTTGGTGGAGACTTCAGGGTTTTCAATATATGATACCATGTCATCTGCAAATAGTGAAAGTTTTACTTTTTCCATATCAATTTGGATGCCTTTTATTTCTTTTTCTTTCTCATTGCTGTGGTTAGGACTTCAGTACTATGTTGAATAAAAGTGGTGAGAGTGGACATCCTTGTCTTGTTCCTGACCTTAGGGGGAAAGCTCTCAGTTTTTCACCATTGAGGATGATGTTAGCTGTGAGTTCTTCATATATGGCCTTTATTATGTTGACACATGTTCCCTCTAAACTTACTTTTTTTTTTTAACAGTATGTACTTTTAAGTTTTTATTTATTTTTGAAAGAGAGAGAGAATGAATGGGGAAGGGGTAGAGAGAGAGGGAGACAGAGGATCTGAAGCGGGCTCTGCTCTGAGCCTGATATGGTACTCGAACTCCTAAACCATGAGATCATAAACTGAACCACAGTCAGATCCTTAACCAACTGAGCCACCCAGGCACCCCCCTCTCAACCTACTTTGTTGAGGATTTTTATCATGAATGGATGTTGTACTTTGTCAAATCTTGCTTTCTTGTTTCTTTGCATGTCTTGTAGTTTTTTTGTTGAAAACTGGACATATTATAATGGGGCAACTCTGGAAATCAGAGTCTATCCCTTCCTCAAGGTTTATTGTTGTCTTTTGTTAATGTTGTCTGTTTAGTGACTTTCAATCCTGTTGCGTCATAAGTGGCCACTGAAGTCTCTGCTTAATTAGCTAGAAGTCATCTAATGGTTAGGCAGAGTATTTTTTTTTTAAGTTTATTTATTTCGAGAGAGAGAGAGGGACAGAGAGTGAGGGACAGAGAGAATCCCAAGAAAGCTCCACACTGTCACCACAGAGCCTTACGTGGGGCTCAAACTCACAAACTGTGAGATCATGACCTGAGCCAAAATCAACAGTCAGACGCTCAACTGACTAAGCCACCCAGGGGCCCATAGGCAGAGTATTTTTAAATGCCTAGAACCAATAAAGCTCCCAGCTTTTGCTGAGGGCCAATGTGCATGTTGGGGTGCATCTTCAACACTCAGCCAGGTACTTTGCAATTCTGTCTTACCCTTCACTTCATGCTTGCCCAAAACTTCAAGGTTGGCCAGAGGTGAGCCCTTACAGCCTTATCGGATCTTTTCTGAGCATGTGCACAACTCACAGATGTATTATGGCCTTCTGGATTCCCATCTCAGGAGTATGTCAGAGGCTTCCAAAGCTCTCTGTGGACATCTCGTTCTCAAATTTTCCTTTTTAAGCTTTTTAGTTAGCTTACTGTTTGCCTTAATTTTTATCCACTGCTCTAGACATTTGTGATGTTAAACAAGTGCCTCCAGGGGCATTTTGATAAATGCCCCTGGAGAAAAGGCTGTTTGCACAGGGCATGCTGTAAGTCAGTTCAGATGAAGACAGCCTTGCTTGGTCTTCTAGGGATCTACCTACCAGGTCAGCTAGTGACAGTTCTCTGAGAATAGAAGGGGCTCTGAGGGAGGTGTGTGTGTGTGTGGTGGGGGAGACAGATGGAAATGGGGCCATTTGAAATGCCACAAAGCTCACAGTTGTTAATGAAATTCAGCGGTTATTCTTGAACAAACTGATTACTGCAAGCATTTGGTCAATTTATGTAGTTTTGAAAAAGTTGCCTCTGATGATTTTTGCCAGTGTTTTTGTTGCTTTTATGGAGGAGAGGATTTTCAGAAGTCCTTACTGTACTATTTTCACTGATGGTCACTTCTCTCTCCATTTAAATTTAGTGTTTTTGGAATACTTGTTAAAGTAGATTCCTAGTCATTGGGTAGTAATATCTGCATGCTAAGACATGGACATCAGGGAGTCTCCAGGGCTCCTTTTATAATTACAGGTGTGAATGACTTGTAACTCTCTGTTCTCCCCCCGCTACGGTGTGTGTACATACATACGTGCACGTGGCTAAAAATCAGCTGGTGTGCACGAGTGCGACTGTACCAGTTGTTGGAATATTGAGATACTTTTGTTTGGTCCGCTGCTGCTGCCCCGACAATGTGTGCCACCCCCGGTTCTTGCTCTTTCCCTGGACTTTGTGCAGCAACTAAAGGATTAATACCCAGTCCAGCGGGCCATAGGACTGCTCTTCGGATTGTTGAGTGCTTGTGTTGCGTTGTTGATGCGTGTGTTGTATAGATGCATGTATGTGTGTGTTGATGTGTGTATATATGTATGGCATAGTTTGTGTGTGTGTGTGTATATGTGGCATGGTTTGCATGTATGATGATAAGTAATATCTCAAAGTTATTTAATATTAAATTAATATTCATTAATAATTTAATAATATTTTATTTGTCGTCACACATGCAAATCATGCCCCATGTAACAGGAGAGACTTACGGGGTAAGAAGTGCCCTATGGAGGTGTGTGAGTTTGTGCTGTGCACACACACACAGAATGGCCACTCTTTGCCCCTTCTCCCTTTCCTTTCCCCATATTTACCTACAATCATTGCCCACTCTTTTTGGTTCTTATTTCTGGTTTCTGTCTCTTTACCTCTTCTGAATGCAGCCAGTGTGCAAGTGTCAGCCTTGTTAAGGGGCAGAATTTCAGTATATTTTATGTAGTATTTTCACATTAAGTCTTTTATCTCGGTATTCTCCACGGTATCTAGCCTAGGGTTTTAACTCTCTGCTCAATGATTTGTGTTAATCTTGGATGGTCTCTTTAGAGTGTGTGGGGGCATCTGGGTTTTTTGTCATCTTATTTGATCTGATGGGAGCTGAGAGAACCTGTCCTTTCCTTACACTGGGATGAGGTGGTGTGTGTCTCTTTCCTCCTTCAGTCCGGTGACGGCCATTCCTACACCATCTTTCCCTGCCACACCCGACACACCCATCTGTTCCCTTCTCTCGCTTCCGCTTCCGCTGCTCTCGCTTCCGCTTCTCTCGCCCGGCCCGCCCGCTTCTTAGGGGAGCGTGCATGTGTTTGTTTTGATTGTTTTGCCTTAGTCTGCCTGGGGCAGAGAAGGCACAACTCGGAATGGTCAGAATTCTTGGTAAGTTGGGCCTTTCTCTGAATGCAGGAAACATTGTGCCAAACCTCCCAGCTCTGTGTACAGTAGATTTCTGCTCAGGGGTATCTGATGTGCGATTAACCTAAAAGTGAACCAAAAAGGACCTGGTTCTGTGGGAATACTTTTGTTTTTATGTGCGACGACTTTCAGGCTACCTCTTCTGGAGATCACGCCTCCAGCCCTCTAGTGTGTGATTTCTCAGTTTACGTTGTCACAGACCTGGAGCTGACTCACCATATTGTCTCCCGTTGAGACTATTGCTTAGCATTTCCAGTATTTATTGATATGATTTTAGGGGGATCGTGTGCGGCCGTTTTGTTTTCAGTACCAGAAAGTGACTAGTGGTAGGAACGTACTAACTTCTGAAGCTCTTAGGTGATATGTTCATGCATTCTATTTGTCCGTGTACTCATTTCCTTTCCCCAGTGTCAGTTTCTGAAAATTGGGACAGCGCCTCTAAGATTCTAAGCCCAGCATTTACCTTAATTTGCTTAAATGACCTTTCTTCCTAAAACTCTGCGTTTGAAAGGAATACATCACAGCTTTCAATGTCATGGCTTCCTTTGGCTTTCTCCTGTCACCAGGGTGCTTTGGCCACTGCCTCCACTCTGCTGATTGAAACATTGTGTCTCTCTCCACAATAATGTGGGAGGAAAGGGAAGCTTCCTCTGAGGTTTTGCTAGACTGTTGGGCCTCCTGAGGACATTGAAAAGGTCTGCTTTGCCCTGCTTCATCTGGCAGCGTAATTGTAGTTCCTGCTCCCAGTTGTCTCCTTGGTGCCTTGGCAGGTTATATTTACACCAAGCACTTAGAATGGAATTTCGATCTGCTATTTACCCCAAATGCTGTTAGCTCAAGCCTGAGAAACAGTTAATTTTATTGGATCTGCCAGGATCACCTCAAACATGACTCTCTCAGCCTGGCCACTTCAAAACCTGAAGTGGCTTGCCTTTTCTGGAGAAGACTGCTGTATTAATCTTCAGTATTGGTGCTTTCTATTAAGACTTTTGGAGACATTAACAAACAGAGGACCCTCACTGTTGGGAGACGGTTGAAACTTCTGTAACCTCAGTATGACCACTGAAATCTAAGTTGGTATCAGAGGTTTCCAGTTCTGACTCTGACACTGACACAGGTGGATATGGTAGAATCTGTCCCCTCACAGCAGTGAGTACCTGGGGCTAATCCCTAGTGACTTGCCCAAGTCACAGAGTGTTAGCCAGATTCTTGGAAATTAGAAGATACTGGAGGACATTTCTGCCAACCCCAGTCTGTTTGACATGTCTTTCAGCGCAAACGATTGCCAATAAGCTACTTAAAAAAAATGTCTAAGACTTACTTAGAAAGAGGGAAGCAAGCCACCGGTTTTATTTCCTATCAATCCCCAGTATTCAACCTGGACTGCACTGTGGACCAGTGAGACTTTTGTTGGCCATGCTGAGCAAACTAATCACTGTTTATTATGTTTCTGTGTGGAAATGTGTTTTTAAGTTTCCAACAACTGACGTAACGTTCAAGGTTTAGAATATAAGCTGGGGATAAGTTTAGATTGCCTGTAATGACTCCTGGCTTTACCTGTGGTGAAGTCTGGCAATCTTAAAAACAGCAGTCATAGAGAATATTAACTTCCTTTCAATATTGATGTCAAAGGGGCCTTCTAAAAAAGTACCACATGTTCCTATTCGTGCCGTGGCCCTCGTCGCACTAACGAAGTCCCAGGTCCCTTCCCAGTTTGGTCCTCTGCCGCTCCTAGCTGCTCGTGACTTCCTGAGCCCCTTGCATCCATGTTCATGTAATCCGTCCCCTGCATCTGAGGCATGTCTCATAAGCTTTGACCAGGTTTCGATGCCCAGCCTCTTCCAGTTGGCCGTTCGATGTGTCTTGTATGTTTGGAACTTCTTCTGCCTCTAATTGAGTCTCAGAAGTCCGCTTGATCTCTTGTACCCTAATGTCATGACTCTGATACTGTTTTGCTTTAATGGTGTGTAGGAAACCCAGGATGAGTCAGCGGTGTTATGGTTGGATGAGATTCAAGGTGGAATCTGGCAGTCCAACAAAGACACCCAGGAAGCACAGAGGTGTACGTATGGGTGTTTTATTTCTGTTTCTGTGGCGGGGGGCGGGAGGGGGGGGTGGTGCGGTGTCCCCTATCCCAGTCTTCCAGCTTGATAGAGAGCCGGAGCGGGGCAGGGGACAGTCTGCCATGGTGACGTAGTGTGCGCATTTAGACACTTCTGAACTATTCTTGTGACCCTTGTCTTCTGGGATAGTTGCCCTCGGAATCTATGCCATCAATGAGGCGGTGGACAGTGGTGATGTTGGCAAAACACTGAGCGCCCTTCGTTCCCCTGATGTCGGCTTGTATGGAGTCATCCCTGAGTGTGGTGACACTTACCAGAGTGACCTTGCTGAGGCCAAGAAGAAAAAACTGGCAGCAGGTGAGTTATTGGGAAAGATATCTGTGCCCTGAAAGGAAGAGCTCGAGTCTCTGGGGGCAACTGTAGGGAAAGGTGTCTTAGTCCAGAAGCTTGGAAGGTAGGCTTGTTTTAAAGTCCCTGAGGAGGTAATGTCTCTATTTAAAAAACAAAAAAACACCCCCTCCCCTGCAAAGGCAGCTGTGTTAAAAAGGTCAGTTTCTGAAAAGGCAAGCAAGAAGGATCAAAATATTTGACTAGTTGTCTTTCATAGGGTGTCATTAGTTCTGATTACCTAATCCAATAGATGCTAGTTAAAAGTAGTTAATCTTCAGAAGGAGGGGGAATAAAGGTAAGATTTTTCATCCCATTGCATGGCCTTTTTTTTTTTTTATTAACTGGAGAGGCTGAATGGTTGCAAATCTTTTTATCAGATTAGTTTTCTGACGTGCCAAGTTCTTACATGCAGGCTTTAGAAGGAATAAAGTTAGTCAAGGTTAGTTCCACAATTGGACTTCATATTTTCTTTTTATGACGTTGAAATGAATGAGCTGAGACATTACAAAGCCATCATTTTGGAGGGACTCAGGATGCCCCTTTACTCTTAGAGATATAAGAAACAGGGTTTTGGAATGGTTCTATTTAGACTGTTAATGCAGCCAGAATAACCCTGCTGTTTTAGACGTAGGAGTGTGGGAAGTGTGGCTCTGGGTTTCTTTTATCTTTCCTTTATTTTCTGTCAGGAGATAACAACAGCAAATGGGTGAAGCATTGGGTGAAGGGTGGATACTATTACTACCACAACCTGGAGACCCAGGAAGGAGGATGGGAGGAACCCCCAGACTTCGTGCAGAACTCAATGCAGCTTTCTCGGGAGGAGATCCAGGTAGGTCACATTTCTTCCCAAGAGAAGAAGCTGAGAGAATGTGTTCTAGAGCGAATATTAGTGAGGAGGATGGGACCTGTGGTTAGAAGCCCTAGACTGAAATTAAGGCTGTGGAATGAACTATTTGGAGTAGTTTTTTTTTTTTTTTTCTAGTGGTTGGGAATGACTAAAGGCCTAAATTAGTAAGACCTCTGAATTGTAGAATTAAGTCAGATAAATTGTGTGCTCACTAAAGAAAACTTGGATGATCAGGGAAAAAAAAAAAAATGAATAGTTGCTCTGACTCCTCATTAAATGCAGTAAATATTTTTTTTTTTTTTTTAATTTTTTTTCAACGTTTATTTATTTTTGGGACAGAGAGAGACAGAGCATGAACGGGGGAGGGGCAGAGAGAGAGGGAGACACAGAATCGGAAACAGGCTCCAGGCTCTGAGCCATCAGCCCAGAGCCTGACGTGGGGCTCGAACTCACGGGCCGCGAGATCGTGACCTGGCTGAAGTCGGACGCTTAACCGACTGCGCCACCCAGGCGCCCCAATATTTTTATTATTAAAAAAAATTTTTTTTAATGTTTATTTTTGAGAAAGAGCATGAGCAGGAGAGGAGCATAGAGAGAGGGAGATGTGGAATCTGAAGCAGGCTCCAGGCTCTGAGCTGTCAGCACAGAGCCTGACGCAGGATTCGAGCTCAAGAATTGCGAGATCATGACCTGAGCCAAAGTTGGAGGTTTAACCGACTGAGCCATCCAGGCACTCCGTCTACTTCTAGTTTTTAAAGTGAGCCGATGGGGCGCCTGGGTGGCTCAGTCGGTTGAGCGTCTGGCCTTGGCTCGGGTCATGATCTCACGGTTCATGGGTTTGAGCCCCTCATCGGGCTCTGTGCTGGCAGCTCAGAGCCTGGAGCCTGCTTTGGGTTCTGTGCCTCCCTCTCTCTCTGCCCCTCCCCTGCTCATGCTCTGTCTCTCTCTCAAAAATAAATAAACATTAAAAATTATTAAAGTGAGCCGCTAAGTTTGTGGTGCTTGTGTGTAGGAGCCACATATCTTGTCCTTGATGAGCTGTTGAGCACTTGTGACATTACTTGGTTCTGAGCTCATGCTCATTAAATTGGAATTGTCTAACGAACATTAGAGAGGACAAGGTATTGAAGGGAGATGTTCTGAGCTCCTATAGGTCATAGTTAGACATATTTTTCCCCCTCCTTATTTGATTATTTTCTTTTACAGATTTAAATTTTTTTTTTTTTTTTTTTTTTTTAATAATCTCTACCCCCAACATGGGGCTCGAATTCACGATCTCACAATCAAGAGTCAGACGCTGTACTGACTGAGCCAGCCAGGCACCCTGATACACTTATTAACAGGCACAAAGATTCCTGGAGAGAGAGGATGGTAAAGGCCATCTGTTTCTGTTGGGCAGTATTTCCCAGGTCCTGTGTAGAATACTAGTATATCTACATGTGTAAAAAGCGAAATGGTCCTGTTATTCAGAACGCCTGTCAGAAGGATGAGTTTCTGTCTTGTGTTTGAAGTTCTCCTCTTACCTCCCTGATGTGTGACCTTTTCTGTTAATGATTTCACCGTGATGGAATGTAATGAAATCCCTTGAACTCTGTGTCAAGTGGGATATAAAGTTGTATCAGAGACTGTCCCTTCCTAACGTTCCCAGTGTGTGCACGCAGCTGGGAACCGAGTACTGACTGCAGGGGGAGGCAGACAGACGCGGATGCTCCTGAAACAGTAACATAGAGGCTACGTAAAGAAGCAGTTAATTGTGCTCTGGACAAAGAAGGCACAGATAACATTTCAGCGGCTGTGGAAAAGAGGAAAGGACTGTGTGGGGAAAGGCATCGAGGACCGGAGGAACATGGGCCATTTTACAGGAGGATGAGTGGTCCTCGTCCCGTTAAGCAGCCTGTGGCCAGGGTGGGGTTGCAGGTCAGGTCAAGTTTCAAAGCCCTAACGTGTTGTGTTAAGGAGGCCAGACTGCATCTTAACTTTTTTTGAGTCATGCGCCTTTGATTATTATATATATTGTTGTTATATATATAATCATATTACATATGATTGTATTGTATTATCATTAACGTCCACAGAGACACGCCTATGTAGTGTTTTGTAGATGGACCTAACTAGAATTTTAAACCAGGAGGGATGTTGCTTCACTTTAGTGCATGACCTAGCCTCCCTAAAAAAACCCCAGAAACATAGTGACCATCAAATTGGATTCTCCCGCTCTCCACTTCCTGCACTTTCAGTGAATCTGGTTTCTTTTCTAAAGCTTATTGTTCATCCTGTCCCTGATTTCATTCTCCCCGTTCCTCACACACCTTGTACTCCTTCTCCTCTCTCAGTTCTGATTATTCTGACATGTAACCTGGATCTGTGCTTTTCTGAATTCAGTGTGTGTGAGTGAGAGAGGGAGAGACGGGCGGGAATTCCCCAGGGATCTTGCGTAAAGTGGAGACCGATTCTGTGGGTGTGAGATGGGGCCTGAGAATCTGCATTTATGACCAACTCCCAGTGATGCTGATGCCATCGGTCCAGGGGTATGCTTCTAAGTAGGAGCCCGCATACATAATCGTGGCGTTTTCACTGTAAAACAAAACAAAACAAAAAAACCACAATATTTTTAAAGCCTATGGAATATTCCTGATTTGGTCTTGCCTATAAATTTTTCATGTTTCTTCTTGCTGAATGCCTTCCGACTGAAGGTCATTCTGCCTCTCGCTAATTCATTCTCCGTCACCATTCACTTCTTTGCGCACAGCAATACAGTTTCCTATCCAGCTTTTACTTTAGTAAAAGCTTTAGAGCATATCGATAACCTTTTCGTTGCCGAGTTCAGTTAGGAGCTGTCCTCGTATTTGACCTCTTACTCCGTTCTCTTCCTTGAACTCACAACCCCCTGGGCTTCTTCACTACGCTTCTGTTCTGCTTCTCCCACTTCTGAGGGCCCGTCTTCATCTCCCTTGCTGCTGCCTTTTCTGTCCCTCCACTTGAATCACATCCGAATTCCGCTGGCTTCCTTCTCTCCGTCTGCGTGTTCTTCCTCAGTGGCCTCATTCGAGCCCGTGGCTCCAGCTGTCTCCATTGTGCTTGTGAACCCCAGGTCTTGTACTTCCAGACTGCAGTCCTCACCGCCTGCTCTACCTTTCCATTTCCAATCCAGAAGTCCAGCAGACACCTCTAACATGGTCTCACAGAAAAACAGGCTGAAATGGTAAATAAAGGTATATTTTAGGGGTACCTGGCTGGCTCAGTTGGAAGAGTGTGTGACTCTTGATCTCCGGGTTGTGAGTTTGAGCCCTGCGTTGGGTGTAGAGGTTACTTAAAAATAAAAAAATCTTTAATGTTTATCTTTAAAACTTTTTAAGAGAGAGAAAGAATGAGCAGGGGAGGCACAGAGAAGAGGGGGACAGAGGATCCACAGTGGGCTCTGTGCTGACAGCAGACAGCCTGCTGCAGGGCTTGAACTCACGAACCATGAGATCATGACCTGAGCCAAAGTCAGACGCTCAACCGACAGAGCCACTCGGGTGCCCCCAAAATAAAAAACTTCTAAAAAAACCCAAAAACCAAAAAGTGTTTTTTTCCTCACATAAAATAATTCTGGAGTCAGGTAGTCCAGCAAAGGTGTGGCGACTCCCGCATGCCATCTGTTCCCAGGGTCTGTCTTTCTCCTCTGTCATTCTCAGCACGTGGTTTCCACTCTCAAGGACCCTGTCATCTGGAATGATGGCTTGGAGCTCCAGCCATCCAGTTACCAGTTCAGGCAGGAAGTAGGAAGGGAGAGAGAGCAAAAAAGGCCTGATGCCAGCTGTCTGTCTCTCTCTCTCTTTTTTAATGTTTATTCTTGAGAGAGCGAGCAAGCACAAGCAGGGGAGGGGCAGAGAGAGAGGGGAACACAGAATTCGAAGCAGGCTCCAGGCTCCGAGCTGTCAGCACAGAGCCCATCGCGGGGCTCCAACTCACGGACTGCCAGGTCATGACCTGAGCCGAAGTTAGACGCTTAACTGGCTGAGCCATCGAGGTGCCCCTCTCTGTCTCTCTCTTAAGGAACTTTTCCAAAGGTCTTCACAGACTACTGCTAACACCACATGCACTGCCTACACCCCCAGCTCGTGTAGTCTTTTAGCTGCACATGTTGTTGGCCAGAGAAAACATGCTGAGGCTCTAAGATCAAGGAGAAGGGGAACGTGGATTAGGCAGGTCACCAGGTGTCCTCATCGTTCCTGCTGCTGCTGCCCCCACTCAGAGCCGGGCCACCTCTCACTTGCATCGCAGCAGCAGTGTCCTCAGTCACCCGCTCACGCGGCCCTGCCAGCTCCTCTGATAACAGTGCTGCTTGTCTAAAAATAAGTCTGATGGGGGCGCCAGGCTGGCTCAGTCGGAAGAGCACGCGGCTCTTTATCTGGGGGTCATGAGTTTGAGCCCCACGTTGGGTGTAGAGTTTACTGAAATAAATATTTTTTACAAGTCTGATGGCTTTATTCCTCTTTTGAAAGTTTGCTGGTTCTCTGCTTGTGGTCACAGTCCATACACTCCAGGCTACCTTTCTAGACCATTTGCAATCCGGACATTCCCCTGGTGTCCTTCCTCTGCCCTGGCATTTCAGGGGCCTCTGGGACTTGGTACCCAGCCCTGTGTTAGCACCTGCACTCCGTCCTCTTGTTAGCAAGCACAGTTACCGGCAGTCAGTGCCGGGTGGGTGAGTGAGTGAAGGAGATCACATAGGAGGAAGCAAGATCATATGTTTATGACTTTTATTTTTTGGATGGGAGAACAACTCGGCCTTTCGTTCCCACTGCCACTTAAAGATCTAGGACAGACTTAGAAAGCCGTGAGGGTTGGCGTGTATGCTGTGGATGAGAGTTTGTGTCCATTTTCTCCTATGTATGTCTTCCCCTGTGACCAAATGTTTTTCAGAGCTCCATCTCTGGGGTGACTGCTGCATACAACCGAGAACAGCTTTGGCTAGCCAACGAAGGCTTGATCACCAAGCTGCAGGCTTGTTGCCGCGGGTACTTGGTTCGACAGGAATTCCGATCCAGGATGAATTTCCTGAAGAAACAAATCCCTGCCATCACCTGCATTCAGGTATCCCAGCGTCTGTTATACAGATGGCAAGTGGGCTTCTAGAGCAGGGGTAATGAGTGGTCAGCTCTTGAGATCAAGTGGGCTTTTTGCCCCCTGACCTCTTCTTGGTCTCTCCCTTTTTTGACAAGTATTTTCTCTTTGTTACTGCTACAGTCAGAACGTTCGGAACTTGCTGGGTGGTTTTAGGGGTGAGCGGTCCAGTCCAAAAGCCGTTCTTGGGCACCTCAGTATCTTCTAACACTGTTCCTTTGTGTGAGATTTGAGTATTGAGCAAAACAGCTGTGGTATTACTGCAGTGACAGGGCAGCCTGGTGTCCTGGGAAGAATTCGGAATTACGAGTTAAGGCCCCAGCATTTCCGGTAGTGGTGAACCCTGCTAAGTTTATTTCCTTGTCCGTAGATGGGAATACTAAAACTTCTCTTCCTCACCTGATTTGTTGTAAAGAGCCAGTATGGGGACCTGTGGGGGTGCCCTTCAAAGGTGTGAAGTGCTGCACTAACGTTAGGAGCGTGGAAGTTAGTGTGCTGTCCCGGCGGAGGCACGACCCACACCCTCATTCCCCAGCACTGGAGGGCGTGGGCCTTTTTAAAGCTTCATCGTGAATCGCACACGGGTAGTCTATCAAGATGAGATTTTAACATCCGCTGATTCTTGGGAAGTAATATGTCAACTGTAATGTTTGATGGTTTCAGTCGCAGTGGAGGGGATACAAGCAGAAGAAGGCGTACCAAGATCGCTTAGCTTACCTGCGTGCCCACAAAGATGAAGTTGTAAAGGTATGGTAGCCCGACAGGGATTCTCAGTGTGGGGCATGAGTGATATGTGTTGAGAAGAAGGACTGTTCTCATTTCCAGGATCTCTTTTCCACAGATTCAGTCCCTGGCAAGGATGCACCAGGCCAGAAAGCGCTATAGAGATCGCCTGCAGTATTTCCAAGACCACGTGAGTACCCTCGGTGTGAGGACCGGTAGAATTAGTTTTGCTGTATTATTGGTGGACAAGCGAACAAAGGAATTTCTTCTTCTTTGTTCCTTAGATAAATGACATTATCAAAATCCAGGCTTTTATTCGGGCAAACAAAGCTCGTGATGACTACAAGACTCTCAGTGAGTAACTGTGCTCAGCAGACAAGAGTTGAGGCAGTGGTTGAGAGCCATCGGGTTCTGGGTATTCTCCGCGGATCTCTTTTCTGGTCTTACAGGCAAGGCTTGGGGGTGGGGTGCTGCTTGTGACATAAGCCCCTTTGCTAACCCCGTGGCTTGATGTTTTGTTGCTTGCTGTGTCAGCCTCTGTCATGGCGTAGCGGTAGCATGACCAAGAACACTGTACTTGCTGACTGTCCTTGCACATCTCACAAATAAATAACTTAAGTGTGAATAGAGTTGTTTTTTCCAAACAATGCTGACATTTCCTCAAGATTTAGAACTTTTGCTGGTAAATCTATCCCGTGTCTGACACATATTTTCTTTCTGTCAGTCAATGCTGAGGATCCTCCTATGATTGTGGTCCGAAAATTTGTGCACCTGCTTGACCAAAGTGACCAGGATTTCCAGGAGGAGCTCGATCTGATGAAGATGCGAGAAGAGGTCATTACCCTCATTCGTTCTAACCAGCAGCTGGAGAATGACCTCAATCTCATGGATATCAAAATCGGGCTGCTCGTGAAGAATAAAATCACACTGCAGGTAGGCCCAGCGCCATCCATGGCCTTGCCCCCCCTGCCTCCCCCATTCTGACTTGCAGAAGGGTGGACGCTGGCTTTCTTCTCAGCTGATGCCATACATTCTTTAAAGTTACATGAGAAATGAAATGATTCTTTAGCAGAATTTAAATAGAGAAAAGAAGATAAAAACCATCCCATGATTCCACCACCCAGTAATCATTTTGTATCCTACATTTTCACTTAATATTAGAGCATAAGATGCTTCCCATGTGATAAGTAGTCATAAATAATTTTTTAATGTTTATTTAAAATAATTTTTTTAATGTTTATTTTTGAGGGAGAGAAAGAGAGACAGGGAGAGGGAAAGAGCGTGAGTGGGGGAGGGTCAGAGAGCCAGAGACACAGAATCTGAAACAGGCTCCAGGATCTGAGCTGTCAGCACAGAGCCCGACATGGGGCTCGAACTCCAGAACTGTGAGATCATGACCTGAGCCAAAGTTAGACGGTTAACCAACTGAGCCACCTGGGTGCCCTTAAAATGTTTTATTTTTGAGAGAGAGGGAGAGAGCGAGTGAAGGAGTGGCAATGAGTGAGGGGGCAGAGGAGCCAAAGTGGGCTCTGCTGACAGCAGCAAGCCCAGTGTGGGGCACAAACTCAGAAACTGTGAGATCATGACCTAAGTCAAAGTCAGATGCTCAACTAACTGAGCCATCCAAGCGCCCCATCATAAATATTTTTAATGGCAACAGCTATTTAACATTTAGGTTGTTTTTCTAGTTTGTAGTACAAATAACCTTACAGTTAATGTCTCCGTGAATACGTAGCTTTTATGGTATTTGATGCTTTCCTTTAAGGTAGATTTCCAGAGGGGCGCCTGGGTGCCTCAGTCGGTTAAGCGTCCGACTTCAGCTCAGGTCATGATCTTATGGCTCATGGGTTTGAGTCCCAGGTTGGGCTCTGTGTGACAGCTCAGAGCCTGAAGCCTGCTTTTGATTCTGTCTTCCCTTCTCTCGCTGCCCGCCCCCCCCCCCCCCCCCCCGCCCCAGCTCATGCTCTGTTTCTCTCTCCTTCAAAATTAAAAATAAACATTAAAAAAAAAAAAAATTCCCAGATGTTGGGTTTCCTGAGCCAGTGGATATTTTTATGGCTCAGGTTCTTTTCTTTTCTTTTCTTTTCTTTTCTTTTCTTTTCTTTTCTTTTCTTTTCTTTTCTCTTCTCTTCTCTTCTCTTCTCTTTTCTTTTCTTTTCTTTTCTTTTCAAGATTTTAAGTAATCTCCACACCCAACATGGGGCTTGAACTTACGATCCCAAGAACAAGAGTCGCCGGCTCTACTGACTGAGCCTTCCAGGTGCCCCTATGGTGTAGGTTAATAGGGAGGTGGAGGTAGGAGTAGATTGACTGGTGTGATGAAAGCAGGGTACAGTGTCGTGATTCTAAAATAGTTGATGGCATCTGCCAATGTAGCAGACCTTCCTGCAAGTGTTTTGGGGGCTTTAGTTTTTTGATTTACATGTATGTTTTTGTTTACAGGATGTGGTTTCCCACAGTAAAAAACTTACTAAAAAAAATAAAGAACAGTTATCTGATATGATGATGCTAAATAAGCAGAAAGGAGGTCTCAAGGCTTTGAGCAAGGAGAAGAGAGAGAAACTGGAAGCTTATCAACATCTGTTTTATTTATTACAGGTGAGTGGTTCCTGGAGTTGGTATTGTAGGCTTTGGCTTACTTTCCCACAAGAAAACCTTAGCCATAAATCTCAGAGTATTTCTCATTTCCACTGAGGGGTGAGCAAAAGGCTGTCTTCTTTGTTCCTTATGCACACTCTAAACCTTTAAGTTTAAAAGAACATGAATATTTCTGTCAGCCTTTATATTATCTAGAGATTACTTATCTCTTGGTTTTATTTCAGACCAACCCCACCTATTTGGCGAAGCTGATCTTTCAGATGCCCCAGAATAAGTCCACCAAGTTCATGGACTCTGTAATCTTCACCCTGTACAACTATGCGTCCAACCAGCGAGAGGAGTACCTGCTCTTACGGCTCTTTAAGACAGCCCTCCAGGAGGAGATCAAGTATGAACAGACTGCTGCTGGGCATGGAACCCTGTCCCACTGCCATCCATACTCATACTTTGGGATTCAGGCCTCCCCGTACCTTTGCTTTGAACTCAGTTAACATTATGATCTGTGTGAAATACTCCAGAGAAGCTCCCCCCGACCCCTGCTTTTTTTTAAAGTTTATTTTGAGAAAGAAAGAGTGTGAGCAGAAGGGCAGAGAGAGAGAGGGAGAGAGGATCCCAAGCAGGCTCCGCGCTGTCAGCACAGAGCCTGATGTAGAGTTTCAACTCACAAACCATGAGATCATGACCTGAGCCGAAACCAAGAGTAAGAGGCAGATGCTTAACCAACAGAGCCACCCAGGCGCCTCGAGAAGGTTCTAGGCGCCTCTAGTTTTAAGTCACTAATATAAAGTGTTGCTGCTTTGAGGAAGTGGTAGAATAAGAGACTTGCTAAAGCGATTTTAGGAAGATTCTATATTAAAAAAATTTTTTTTAATGTTTATTTTTGAGAGAGAGAGAGAAACAGTGCAAGTGGGGAAGGGGCAGACAGAGAGGGAGACACAGAATCCCACGTAGGCTCCAGGCTCTGAGTTGTCAGCATGGAGCCCAACGTGGGGCTCAATCCCATGAACCATGAGATCATGACCTGAGCCGAAGTCGGATGCTCAACCGACTGAGCCACCTGGGCACCCCGGATGATTTTATATTAAGATATGATTTTTCAAAAGCTGATCCGAACATGAAGATTTCACATTTTTATCTAAAAAAGTACCCGTTCATGTTCCCATGATTGAGTTTGCAAGCAGCAGGCTTTCCTGGGTTTAGGTCAGTGTCAGTAAATGTTTCTAGAGAAAGAGCACATACCTCTTTCCTTCCAACTATTTCTAGGAGATGGGTCTCTAAGTAGGAACTCGATCTTTACATTGATAAAGTCTGTGATTATTTTAAAATGAGTTTGTATTTGATGTTTTATAGGTCAAAAGTAGATCAGATTCAGGAGATCGTGACAGGAAATCCTACAGTGATTAAGATGGTTGTGAGTTTCAACAGAGGTGCCCGGGGCCAGAACGCCCTACGACAGATCTTGGCCCCTGTTGTGAAGGAGATTATGGATGACAAATCTCTCAACATCAAAACTGACCCTGTGGATATATACAAATCTTGGGTTAATCAGATGGAGTCTCAGACAGGAGAGGCAAGGTATGGTAACCATAACACCTTTTTCTTTTGTTTCCATTATTTTGTTTTTTTAAGCAGCTAACTTTTGATTTATAAACTGATAATTATTCAGGTAGTTTTTCCCTAGAAACTGCTTAAAATGTTGACCTCATAATTGATTCACTTATTTGGCAAATATTTACTGAGTGCTTACTATGTGCCAGGCACTGTGTTAGACATACACACAATAATGGATGAAACAGGCAAGCTCTCTGCCCTCTGTTCATTGTTACTGTGTGGGAGAGACAAGTACATAGAAATGAAATCACAAATTGAGAGTTTTACATTACATTCAACTATAATGGAGGGTACAAGACAGAGCTAACTTGGGTAGAGTGGTTGGGGAAAGCCTCTCTGAGAAGGTGAAATTTCACTTAGCTCAGGCCTAAAGGTTAAGATCGTGTCAGTCTTGCCGAGAGCTGGCTGCAGAGTGTTCACGTCTGAACGCTCTGAGGTGGAAGGAGCTTGGGGGTCTGGGACCTGAAGGGACACTGGCCGGACTAGAGACGCAGTCAGATGGGACGCCTTATCGGAGGGAGATCAGTGGGTCTGGTTAAAGTGGGGGAGCTTGGCGTGGGGCTGCCTTGGAGTACTGGGAGTGGGCTGGACTAGCTATGTCAGTGTAACTCAGGGGACTTCTCTGCTGGGGCAGTAGTTTGACCACCAACAGCAGTGCCTCCAAAGAAAGGTGTGCCAGTAGAATGTGGGTCATGCTGGAAAAGTACAGTTCAGAGAGGCAGCATGTTTCTGGTTTTATCTGGTTTGGGTGAGCACTTTGGTCCAGGGTGCTTCTTCCTGGTGGTCGTGGAGTCAGGTTAGATCGTGTGCAAAGATCTCTGGAGCTTAGGAGGGGCTGTCTGTATCCTTGCTATCCGGAGTGTGGTCTGTGGACCAGACACTGGAAAGCACCTATGGCTCTCTCTCAGCACACTGTTTAGTTCAGCCGGTGTTGTTCCTAGCCAGACTTCCTCAGTGAGAGGAGCAGTGTGTCGATTATATCCTGGCCCAGGCTCCTTCCCTTCTTGGACTGATTTGTACACTGGCACCAGCTCGCACTTTGAATGGTGCTGCTCGGTATGCCACTACTTTCCGGGGACCTGGCCCCCAGGCAGAGAGGAAGGTGCGCTCTGGATAGAGAACTGAATGCTTTGCTGACTCCGAGAAAGGGCTTATCCCCTATTGGGATCATTTGGCACCTGATCTGTGTCTCAGTGCTGTGCCAGTCTGTCACCAGGAGGCAAGTTATTGCTGGGTGTGATGAAAAGTCCATTTGTGTTTGGCCCTGGGCACCTGAGGCTCAGATCTTGGAATGTGGTTGGCCGACCGTAGGGCTGGACTGGGAAGCTTTGCCTGCCGCTCGGGCCACCCCTAGAGGACAGGCCACCCCTAGAGGACAGCCCCGTGGACACTGGCTTGGGGGTACTGAGCTACCCCTTCTCACAGTGCAGGAGGCAGTCCATTTCAGGCCAGAGCTCCACGAGGCGTGTCTGAGGGTTTTTCCCTTGTGAGTACCTGGGAGAAACTGGTGTCTTATTTTGTTTTTCCAAAAATGGAAATTGATTTCAACATACTTTTGTGCTGCTGCTAACTGGGGGGTATAAAGGTGCAGTGGGAGCCCGTCCTGTCTGCAGGTCTCCTGGATCCTTGAGCTTCGGCCAAATATGTAGCAGGCTGGGACCTTGCCCCTCTTGGGAGTGTTCGCCTCTGAAATCTCAGAAATTTAATATTCTCTTCTCTGCCCACACTCATTGTGTTGAGCACCTTTATTCCGTTTGCTCATTACTACGTTTTATAAATGTCATCTGCACATAAAGTTACAAATTTTACTGATATAAAAGATGTATAGAACATATAATTTACAAATAATAAAACCTACGATACTCATATAAATTCCACATAGCCAGTTGTTTCAAACACAATGTTTCTTTATTGATTTTTTGCTCAATTCTTTTGTTGGTAGTCTATTTATATTTGTAATTCAGCCACAATTTGACAAATGGTGTTGTATCCCTATATGCTTGTATCTGTTTGTTATTGCTCCTGTGACAAATTCCTACAAACTTAGTGGCTTAAAATGACAGAAATGTATTCATTCCCTAGTGGTTCTGGAGACCAGAAATCCAAAATCCATATCTGTGGGCTGAAAGCAGGGTGTCGGCAGGGGTGTGCTCCCCCTGGCCGCTCTGGTGGGAAATCCGTTTCCTGTCTCTTCAGTTTCCAGTGGCTGTTGCCATCCTTGACTTGTGGCCGGACGGATCGCTGTGGTCTACCCCTGCGGTCACGTGGCCTCCTCTTCTGTGTGTACCAAATCTGCCCCTGCCTCTCTCTTGTTAGGACACTTGGGATTGGATATAGACCACCCATATAATCCAGGACAATCATTACTACCCTTTGACCTCACTGACGGCACCGGGACCTTGACTCCCACATTTCATTCTTTTGTCTTTCAGCCCCTCCTGTCCTTCCCAGTTAAGCCTAGCACGTCTATTTTCCTGCCGCTTTGTTCGGACTCGGTGCCCTCCCCTGAGGGATCTTGTCAGCTCCTCAGGCTCCAGTTCCTATATGTAACTGTCACTTCCTTCACCAGTACCTAGGACGTCACCAGGTGCCACTGGTTGTGTCTCCCTAGTATCTCTCATATCTGTTCCCTTGGTCTGCACTGCTGCCTCCTTGCTCATGACCTCATGATTTCTTGATCGGGCTGTGGCACTAACCCATCTCTTTCATCAGTGGCTGTCCATCTTTAATTCATTCTTCACGGTGGGTCAAAGAAATCTTCCTCAAATTCAGATCGCCTGTCTTTCAATGGCCCTCAGTGACTTCTAGGAAAGTGCAGACCTCTTAGTGTTACGTATATTATGTACAGCGCCCTCCACAACCTGGACTCTCTTCACCTGCTCACTTCTCCTTCTCTTCCTTTGCTTTGCATTTGATCTTCTTTCCTGGAAGACAAGTTTTTCTCCCGTTTTCCTGAGTTCAGGTGTCCCTTCCTGTTGGTATGTGTCTCCCACCAAACTAAGAGACTTGGGAAGCTGTCGTGTCTCATACCCTTTTTTTTTTTTTTTTTTTACCCTAAGGGCATATCATAGTGCATGGCACATAGTTCTAGACACTCAGTTCACGGCTAGGACCTGGGTTCAAATTCTGGCCCCACTATTTATCAGCTCTATGAGCATGAGCAGCTTCACCTGATCTCTCTGGGTCTATGAAAGACACAGTCCTGCCTCAGGCTGTTCCTGGCTGTTGGTCTAACGCATTTGGGGATGATTTTTGCTTTCCTAGCAAACTACCCTATGATGTGACCCCTGAGCAGGCTTTGGCTCACGAAGAGGTCAAGACACGGCTAGACAACTCCATCAGGAACATGCGGGCGGTGACGGACAAGTTCCTCTCAGCCATCATTAGCTCTGTGGACAAAATCCCGTGAGTGCCATCAGTTCTGACCCGCATAGGTCCCGTGTTGCTGCCCTTCTGCTCCCCAGCTGCTCTCACTAAGTTTTGTCCATCCCACAGTTACGGCATGCGCTTCATTGCCAAGGTGCTGAAGGACTCGTTACATGAGAAGTTCCCAGATGCCGGCGAGGATGAGCTGCTGAAGGTAAGAATCTGAACGCTGGCACCGTCCTTGCCCGTTCAGGAGTCCTTTGAGGTAAAAGGACTTTGAGGCCCAACCTTAGACCTTCAGGAAGTGCGTGAGCATAGTTTCTGGCAATAGCTCGCCATCGGTTGTGAGCTCTTGAAAGTAATTTTAAATAGTAAATGATACCTCTCTCAGTACCTGTAGAGTTGCTTTATTGTTTGGCACATAGACCTCAAACAAGTAGACAAGGTGGATTTTCCTGTCTTCAGATCAGTTTCTCCACGTCCTGTCTTTTCGCTGAAGAGTTGCTCCCTCTGCTGGTAGCTGGGCGAATGGCAGCAAGCACCACGGTTTCTGCTAAGGCTGTTACTGAGAACTCTTTCTTACTTGGCTGTGCTCCTCCTTCCCCACCTCCCCCCACCTTAATCTGAACGCTTTTTTCTTCTCTCTCCTAGTTCTGTGCTTTCCTACAGTGAGGCCTCGATTCTAGACTTTCTATTCAGGTGAATTAAAATTTTTTTTTCTTTGAATGAAACTCCAGGGGAAGTGCTGTGACTGTCCTTGAATCCTTCTGTGGAGGAGATGTGTGTTGAGTGACTTTAATTTCAGAGGCATGAACTTGTCCACCATTGAAGTCTGCAGCATGAGGCTGATGGGGTTGGGCAGACTGCACTGTGCTCACTGGGTCGTTAGCTACGTCTGTCAGTTTCTCTGAATGAAAGCCCGTCTACGTGAAAATAAGCAGTAGTGCACGTGGGTGACAGCAGCCTGTTTGCTGCCATGATATGTGAACAAAGGATATCCTAGATCCCTTAGCAATAGACTTTAAGTCTGTCGTTTTTACCTTCTGAGTCTGCTCTTTCGTTGTAGTGATTGTCAGCTCTGTCCTTATTTTCTTTTTCTCTGCATCCAACCAAGGGATGTGCGGTTGTTTTAGGTTCAGACCTTGAAAGAAAGTGTGTGTGCGTGCATGCGTGTGTGTGTGTGTGTGCATGGTGTTTATTTTTCCTTACAGGACTGCCTTTTCTGGTTTTCTTTGCTAGCAAAATCATTTGTGCCTTACTGGGTGGAGTGGTTTTTAACACCCGTCTTTCTTCTTCGTCTGTTCCCAGATTATTGGTAACTTGCTTTACTATCGATACATGAATCCAGCCATTGTTGCTCCTGATGCCTTTGACATCATTGACCTATCGGCAGGAGGCCAGCTTACCACAGACCAACGCCGGAACCTTGGCTCCATTGCAAAGATGCTCCAGCACGCGGCGTCCAATAAGATGTTTCTGGGAGATAATGCTCACTTAAGCATCATTAATGAGTATCTCTCCCAGTCCTACCAGAAATTCAGGTAGGGGGAAAGGAACAGGGTACTTGAAAGGTCCCGTGGGCATGTTTCTTTCTGTGAGTGTCCGGACAAGATTAAATACCAGAACTTAGCTTCCCTGGGACTCTGCCATATCGAGGGATACATGTTTGATGTGCTCAGAGCCCTTGGAGGTGATGAAGAGGGTTTTGAGCCGTTAAAATGTATTCCGCTGACATAGACTGCACTTAACATAAAAGCAGTAAATCCTCATTTGGCACGGGTTACTTTGCACTCAGAGAAGAATCGGAGAGTGCCTTTAATATTTGTAAGTTAAACAGCCAGTTGTGAGTTCAGGGCATCGTCTCAGAGATAAATCTGGTTTGCCTAACAGCCTGGGTGTTTTCAAACTGCTTTAAATTATGGTTGAGCGGTTCTTGTGGGTGGAATTAAATTGGGTGGAGGGAGAAGTTGTTAAAACCACCCGCCCCAAGGCTGTGAAGCGGAGCGGACGTGTGCAAGCTTCTCTACAGTCCTCGGCCTTGACTGGCTTCTCTTTGAACTCGTCGTTGTAAAGGTTTGTGGGATGTCCTCTCGCCAGCTTCTCACGTATGCGTCACTCGGGGGTCTGCCTCTCGCGTTTATTTTCAGACGGTTTTTCCAAACTGCTTGTGATGTCCCAGAGCTTCAGGATAAGTTTAATGTGGATGAATATTCTGATTTAGTCACCGTCACCAAACCAGTGATCTACATTTCCATTGGTGAAATCATCAACACCCACACTGTAAGTATTTTTTCTTTAATTACTTAATTTCATTGCTCTGTCCTTAATTTTAATTGCCTTCCCTAGATGCTGCTTACCATCTCTGGAGAGCCAGATAACTCGCCTTCCTTTGATCTTACTGACTTCACATCTTCCTTATTTCTCTTTTCTTTGCATACTAACTGTATCTACTGAGTGTCTCAAAGTGACCCCAGGCCCCCTGCGTCAGAGTCATCTGGGCTGATGGTCACAAATGGAGTTCCTGGTCCCCACCACAGGCCTGCTGAAGCAGTCCCCATGGGTGGGCTCCAGAGTCTCCATTGTGAGCGCCGATCTAGGGACTTGATAAAAAACTGTGTTCACTGTTCCTTTGGTTTATCCTGGCCCTCTGTGTTATTTTTCTAACATCTAAAATACCCACTTTTTCCTCTGTGTCCCTTAGGTGCTCCTTTTATTCTCCCCAGATTTTTATAATTCGTTCCTTTCCCCATTGAGGGTATATAGAACAGGAAATGAGAAAATACATAAAATGTAAAGGAAATTTCAGGTGATATCCCTGGGGCATCCCCGAGGGTGATAGCGTCTTGAAGGCTTTGCTTGAGTGTCTGTGAGATGATGACAACATTGATCTGGTGCACTTTTCTCTGAATTAAGAGATACTGTCTGCTGGACACATTAAGAGTGTGAATGGGAGTCATTTGCACTGGCTGTACGGTACATTGATGCCTTTGGATATTAAAGTCGATGGGGTTTGTTACTCTCTTCCTGTGCAGGGTACATTTAAGTCCCTTCTATCCACAAGGTTAAGAGAGTGCCAGTATTTCCTTTCCATGCATTATCCATAAGTCATTCAGCAGAGGCCTGTGTGATGCTTTATATGTTATAGTTTACTTGGGTTAGTTTGCTGAGGATTGGCCTGTCAGTTCTTTGAATGGGGGAGCTTTGTTATCTGACCCCTTCTGTGCTGTTTGGCATTGTTGGTGAGGCTGAGGGCTGAGGGGCTGATGTTGTAAATGGACTTGACTCCTGGGTGTTCCACACAGCTCCTGTTAGACCATCAGGACGCCATTGCTCCGGAGCACAATGACCCGATCCACGAGCTGCTGGATGACCTGGGCGAGGTGCCCACCATCGAGTCCCTGATAGGTAAAGCTCTGACCTAACTGCCCAGAAGGTGACAGGGAGGGTGACGGAGGGGTGCTATAATTGCCACCTCGTCCGTTTCTGTACTGTTCCTGCTCCGAATGTACATTCAGGAAGAAAACAGATATGATCGATCCCTGTCTTTGAGGACCTGAAGTCTAGTGGAAGAGAGAATTTTAAATGTATATATTATACACATAATCCTATAATTATAAGTCCTATAAAGGAAATGAGCAGAATATTTTGAGAGGGAATTACCGTATCATAATTACTGAAATGAGGGGTGCCTGGGTGGCTCAGTCGGTTAAGCCTCTGACTTTGGCTCAGGCCATGATCTCGCGGTTTGCGGGTTCAGGCCCCACATCGGGCCCTGTGCTGACGGCTCAGAGCCTGGAGGCTTCTTCGAATTCTGTGTCTCCCTCTCTCTGCCCCTCCCCCCTCACTCTCTGTCTCTCTCTCCTTCAAAAATAAATAAACATCAAAAAAAAATTTTTTTTTAAATAATGATTACTGAAACGATTTGTCAAATATTTATGAAATTATTTTATTAGGGATCCTTTGCTTTTATCATTTGGCATACATTTCCTTTTATTTTTCAAAGGTATCCTTGCCACAGTGTACGTGTTGGCTTATTCAAGTATCTTCTTAGACCCACATTCTCTTTTCTTTGTATTCATGTCTCCTCTCCACTATCTCCTCCTTTGTTATACTGATCCTCTCTACTCCCCCCAAAACCACAGGAGAGAGCGCTGGCAATTTAAATGACCCCAATAAGGAGGTGCTGGCCAAGACAGAAGTGTCTCTTACGCTGACCAACAAGTTTGATGTGCCTGGGGATGAGAATGCAGAAATGGACGCTCGGACTATCCTGCTGAAGTGAGTATTGGAAGTGGGAAGAATGAGGTAAATATAATGCGGTGATCCCTTGCCCTTGCCCTGGTGAACATGTCCACTTGCTCATACCGGAAACCATCGTCTTGGCCTTTTAAGCCTGTCGTAATTCTGGTCACCTTATCTATTATACATGGCACAGGACTTACCTGCCTCATTTCCTCAGTAGTAAGACGCTGAAGTGAAATTTATACCTTCGAAATCCTGACCCTGGTACCCACGCCATCATTGTCACGTAGATAAGCCTGAGGCCTCGGGTGCCTTGTGTTCACGGCGGCCCAGCGGGACCTGTCTGAGGTGGTGTGTGTGCTGCCGCTGCTCAGGGCCATTGGAGAGGAAGTAGGACATTTGGTGACGTTTCAACCCTTCCCCCGTCTCCTTTCAGCACGAAACGTTTAATTGTGGACGTCATCCGGTTCCAGCCAGGCGAGACCTTGACTGAAATCCTAGAAACCCCAGCCACCACCGAACAGGTAAAACTTAGGGGTTTCACATACGACGACAAGGCACACAGATGCTCCCGTGACGGGTGCGTGCCAGGGTTGAGGAGGGGGGGAGCCAGGGGCTGGCAACGCGGGGCTGGACTGGAGGGCGGTGGTGGTGTGGGCCTGCTCAGAAAGTCGTTGGCTCCTAAACTGGCACGCAGATGCTCTGAGGGCATAAGGCTCGTGGCATGTATGTGCGGCCTTGTGTGTGGCTTTGTGTTTTAATTTAACTGAGGCTGAGTCAGTGAGTCTGCCTAGTAATCAAGTGAATATTACATCCTTAGACTTTTGTTAAGTGCCTTAGTAGATAAAGTACAGAATGTGGTTCTTAATAATTTTTTTTTTTTCAACGTTTATTTTTTTTTTTGGGACAGAAAGAGACAGAGCATGAACAGGGGAGGGGCAGAGAGAGAGGGAGACACAGAATCGGAAACAGGCTCCAGGCTCTGAGCCATCAGCCCAGAGCCCGACGCGGGGCTCGAACTCACGGACCGCGAGATCGTGACCTGGCTGAAGTCGGACGCTTAACCGACTGCGCCACCCAGGCGCCCCTCAGAATGTGGTTCTTAAACTCAGTGAACTCATGATCTACTTGGGGAAATGTGGTGTATATACCTGAAATAATTAGAAAACTATTAAAAATTGACTGTGCTGTTGGCTATAAAAATGGCAGAAATTGAGGAAAGTGGCCAGTGAGGAGCAAGCCGTGAGGAAGAAGGGGAACTGGAGCCACACTTGGGAGGCGTGGATAGGATCTGGGTGTGCACGTAAGAGAAGAGGCATCTTGGGCCAGGGAGTCCACACAAACAGAGGCACGACGTGACCTGATGGACAGGATGGGACCAGACCGACTTATCTAGAATGCAGGTGTGGGTGAGGGTGAGTGGTGAGGAGTAAGACATGAGAACAAACTGTGTAGAGCCCGTGTTTGTCACTGGAGAGACACGGAGTAGAGAGCTTTTGTCACTCTGGGACCATTTGATACTGATCACTTAGGCAGTGCTAGCCAAGCAAACAGGACTTGAGTAATCTAGGTCTGGGATGGACTCCCAGGCCCACGTGGTTGGGGGGGTGGGGGCGGATGGCTCGGCATCGGGAGGGGATGATGGGTCACTTCGTGTTTAAGACCCCTCTTTTGTGTTTATAAGATGCGACAAGTCAAGCCATTTGTTTCAAATTTTGAGCATGTGAATTCTTTTTGATAAACGACAGTTTACTCAGAAGCCCAAATATAAAGTAGGAAAAATTGGAGCTACTCAGCACCAGGAATAGGGCTGGGGCTCTGGGTTCCTGCAGGAATCCCTTAAAGCTGCACATAGGACTGTTTGAAAACCATTGTTTTTAATGAAGTCTCAGCTTTTTGATGCTGTGATTGATTACTGACTAGCTGTGTGTGAGGGGCAATAAAGAATCATAACCAACACCTGCGCCTTGTTTAACCTGGAAGGAAGTTTCAAGTAGGGAAGGTGGAACCAGCCTTCAATGAGAGCCTACTGGTAGTTTGGTGGTTTCACCTGGGTTCTTTCATTTACTCCTCCCACTGTCCCTGTGAGGGGAGTCTTTTCATCCTTATCTTACAGAAGAGGCTAAGACCCTTGAGGTCACATAACTTGTCCAAGATTGTCTGCTTGTGGTGGCGGAACCAGTTTGGATCAGGTTCTTTCTGACGCCAGGGTTTATGTTCTTCACGTTGTGTGATGCGGGGTGGTCTTGACGTTAGCAAGAAAGGGCATACCCGGAGAGGGGATCGCTCCAGTTTGGGAGGAATTACAAGCCATTCCAAATGTGAGCATCCTGGCACAAACAGTTCAAAATGCAGCACCAGAACCTTAGCCACAAAGATGTGGGATCCGTAGCATAGGGATGGTCACTCAAGTATTGAGAATGAACAGTCACAGAGAAACTACCAGGGGTCACTTAGAGGTACCAAACTTGTGCCCGGGGCAAGGAGAGAACGTGCAGGGTACAAGCAAGGCGATAGCTAAGAAAAGGCACTGGATTCGGAGGAGGGGTGGCGAATTGGCCATGAGGGCAGAGCTGTAGAGCCACACTGCAAGGAGCTAGAGAAGGAGGAAGACACCAAAAGAATGGGCCAGTGGTGTGAGCCATGTCAGGCAGGGACGTAATGGGCAAACGCTGAATGTCCACTGGGAAAGAAGAATCATCGGAAGGACTGCTCCAGATACTGGCATTCGTACCATGCTTGAAAGCGAAAGGAAGCCTTCAGCATGATCCAGCCTGGACAAGGTGGCAAAAAGAGTCGGCAAGAATTTACCAAACGCTGGTGTTGCATGGGTGTGTTTTTAACATTCACCAATGAATGAAGCTGTGTTTCAAGTCAAATTCAATGGCTCCCATGTCTCAAGATGTGATAGGAAAAAAACGAGGGATCTTGGAGCCACTTGGAGCCCAGTCTCCTAACCATATGTGAGAATCCAGGGAAGAAGCGCTACGAGACCGTGTGACTTCATCGACGCGATCTCTTCTAGGTGTGCTCTGTGCAGGTTCTCTGTCAGTTGTCAGAGGGCAAGTTTGTTCCCTCCGTTTCCAGAATGGAGTTTCAGGGCTATGTAAATTCAGGTGTGGATATGCTGTATAAATTCAGGTTTGGGATTAGTGTGGTCAACATGCCAGCAACTTCTTTTTCTTCTCTGTATCTGTAGGAAGCAGAACATCAGAGGGCCATGCAGAGACGCGCTATTCGTGATGCCAAGACTCCTGACAAGATGAAAAAGTCACAATTTGTAAAGGAAGACAGCAACCTCACTCTTCAGGAGAAGAAGGAGAAGATCCAGTCAGGTTTGAAGAAGCTAACGGAGCTCGGGACGGTGGACCCGAAGAACAGATATCAGGAGCTGATCAACGACATTGCCAGGGTACTGCTTGTGGGGGCAGTGATGGGCTGGCCGTGGACAAAGCTGTCTCGGGAGCTTGTGAAGAGACAGCAGCTGTTCAGATGACAATATGCCTTCAGGGCACAGGCAGATTAGTGTCCTCTGCGCTGGGGAATTGGTTCTGAGTTTCCCAACATGAGGACCTTGCTGCCCTTTGATGGTTTACTCCATGGCCTAAATCAAAAGGGGGAAGGCCCTAATTAGAGCTGCCCGTGTGTTAATTTGTCTTTGGCCTAAAAGAATTCCTCCAGATCTTTTTAATGATTACTATGAAATATAAATTCACATCACGTTGGTCATGCAATTCTTGATTTGTGTGAATCTTCACAAGTAAGGGGCTCTGGTGTAGGCTGAGAGCGTAGGTGTTTGCTGCTGGTAGAAATACCGTGCACATCGGAGAGCTTGATCATTGACACGGTAGAATTATCTTTTCTTCCCTCTCCTGCCAACATACTTAAGAGGTTTAAGTCAGCTTCACAGGTAAATTCAAAGAATGTGGAAGTCTGTAAAAGTAACACATCTCCCAGGCGCCTGGGTGGCTCAGTCGGTAAAGTGTCCAACTCTTGATTTCACCTCAGGTCATGATCTCGCAGTTCATGAGTTCGAGCCTCGCATTGGGCTCTGTGCTAACAGTGAGGAGTCTGGTTAGGATTTTCTCTTTTCCTCTCGCTCTCTGCCCCTCCCCTGCTCATACACACATGGACATTCTCTCCCTCTCTCTCTCAAAATAAATAAACTTAAAAAAAAAAAAATAACATGTTTCCGTACCTCTAGGTACGGGAGAAAAAAATTGACGGGATCTGAATTTCTTTACTAATTTTTGAACTTCAGTTGCTTCCTGTTAAAGCCTGGTCATGCAAAGTGGGGTTAAGCACTAGTGTGGATGACTCAAGAAGAATACGATACTGATCATTATTGTGCTAACTTTAACAACTGTGTCTTAGGATATTCGGAACCAGCGGAGGTATCGACAGAGGAGGAAGGCCGAGCTGGTGAAATTACAGCAAACATACGCTGCCCTGAACTCGAAGGCCACTTTCTATGGAGAGCAGGTGGATTACTACAAAAGCTATATCAAAACCTGCTTGGATAACTTGGCCAGCAAGGGCAAGTGAGTATGTTTTGTAAAGAGTCAACGTCAGTGGGGAAGGAAGGAGAGGCAGCTCGAGTGACCTTGGAAGTTTTTACCTTAAAACACGCTGGGTCTATTTATTGCTCTCATTCTTTTATCTTGTTTCTAATTGTTGGCATGATTTCCTAGATCCGTTTGTTGTTGTGTGACGTAAATAAATAACGTAGGGGGTATTTCAAGGATGCTTACTTCTAAGCATCCCTTGTTCCAAAATATCTTCGTGGCCCTAGAAATGAAAGAATCATGGAAGGAGTTTAGTTACTGCTCCCCAAACCCGCATGTGCCTTCAGATCACTCAAGGAATATGATGGACATTTCGATCCTCTGGTCTCTCTCTACACCTCTTGGGGACAGGATCCCAGACCCCAGCTTTCTTCCCAGCTGCCAGGGAGGATCTGATGCAGCCTTCCTGGCGCGGCCACAGCCAGATCATGCCCATTTTATAGGGAGGGAAACTGAGAACCCAGAGGCGTGAGGTGGTAGTTGCAGGCTCTATCTGTAGGGTTGGTTTACTTTGTACTTCTCACTCTTCAGTGTAAGAATTTTCAAACCTAAGAAAGGTTGAGTGAACAGAACAATAAACACACACCCTTCACCCAGATTGACCTGTTTTTAACATTTTGCCACACCAGCCTCCCTTCTCTGGCTTGCTTACTCTTCTCCCTGCCCTCTGGCTGTCTCTTTCTTTCCCTCCCTGGAAGACCAAGGTGAGGCAGGGCTGATGTGCTGGGGTGAAAATCAGACCCACCTGACCCAGCTTGCAAAGCTGGCTCTTGTGACCTTTGGACATGTCCCCATCGTTCTTCAAGCACTTACTGACTTTCTATTGTACAGTTGTAATTTCTATACGTGTTGTAGTTCCTTCCATAGCAGTTACTCCCTTTTATGCCGGTACCAGCGTTCCTGCCCATTTCTTGAGACCCTTCCTTTGGGAGTCCCAAATCCCTGGTTCTCATATAGATCTCTATTCTTCCCTCACTTACTTTTGAAAATCCCTTTTATCTTGATTGTCCTGATCAAGAAAAGGTCTTAAGGTCTGTTTCTTTCTCCTTGTTCCCACTCCTCTGTATTTGCTACACTGGTTTAAAGTCTTTATAAAATTACTTATTCTGAGATATGTTTATTTTTTCCCTGCACAGCTGAGGGCCTTACAGGGACTCCTTTGGGGTTCAGTACAGTTCCTTTAGGCTAGCGTTAGAGTGCTTCACACTTGTAGGTACTGAGGTGTTGAGAGGAACCTGGACAGATGACACGGCCTGTCAAATTTACATGGGTTTTCAAATACAGTTAAATTAAAGGCCAAAGCAATTTAGTGATGTTTCCACTGTTTTGCAAAAATATTACTCAGGCTAATCCTAACACTTACTGGCCATTTTAGAATCCGTATGTTACTTAGGCTAGTGTAGGGGAAGTCTGTTTTCTGGCCTCCAATCCATGAATTACCAACAGACTTGTAGTTACTGATAGAAAGTGACGGGATGTGATTTTTTTGCAGGGTCTCCAAGAAGCCTGGGGAAATGAAAGGAAAGAAGAGTAAAAAGATTTCTCTGAAATACACAGCAGCCAGACTGCATGAAAAAGGAGTCCTTCTGGAAATTGAGGACCTGCAAGTGAACCAGTGAGTAGTTTTTACTCTGTTCTGTATCTTGATTTTGTCTCTACATTGATCACACCTGATTCCCTTTATTTCTGGATGGTGGTTTTCATATCTTCTATTTACTTATATATCTGTTTGGGTGCAGCATTCCCAATGCTCAGAGTTAATTTGTCTGTCAGAGAAGGGAAAGTGTTACTTCTCCTTTGTTGTGGAATATTTGCCCCAAGCCATGTTTGCACCTACTTATGTTAGCCCCATCTTAATTTTTTTGCTCTTTACCTTTTTTCTTTTCTTTTTCTTTTAAATGTTTACTTATTTATTTTGGGAAGGGGGATCCCCAAGCAGGCTCCGCACCGTCAGCACAGAGCCCGACGTGGGGCTGAATCCCATGAACTGTGAGATCACGACCCGAGCCAAAATCAAGAACCCGATGCTTAACCAACAGTCCCCCAGACACCCCAGTTTTTCCTCTTTAAAGCAGGAAAACATTTTGTATTTCTCCTGTGTCTCAACCAAGAATAAATAAGAACAAGAAGAGGAGTTTACTTTATTCCACCTGAAGTTAGGAATCAGGGCCTTCCCCTCATTCTCCTTCCTGGGAAGGGCCAGCTCGCTTTGTACAAGGTTCCTGGATCTGGCCTGGCTGTCATTAGCGGGCATTTATGGAGTACCTGTTCAGTCAGCCCTGTGACCGTACATAGCTGAGCTTTCTGATTTTGTGTCTGTTAAAACAATAACAACTTTGTTTAAAAAGAAAAATTATTCTGATCCTAAGGTGATATGTATTCATTATTGAACTTCGGAAATTGCTAAAGCATAAAGAAAAAGAAAAAAAGCATTTATCATTTCACAAGCCAAAGATAGCCACTGAAATAATTAGTGTATGTTCTGTGCCTCTGTTCACAGCAGATTATCTAACTTCCCACTTATTTATCTACCTATTATTTTTTTAACATATGTTGTGAAAATAGTCACATATCCAACTTTTTTCCCATTATATTTTGAGAAATTTTCACATTCTTTGAAAGCATCCTTTTTAATGGCCACACAATGTTTCATATTGTAGTTGACATTTAACCATTCACCTGTACGACGTTTAAGTTGATTTTACTTTTTACGTTATTACACTTGCGGTATGTCTGTCTTTATATGTAAATCTTTGGTTTTACCTCTAATTATTTTTTTATCATAGATGTCTAAAAATGGAATTTCTGGTCAAAGTATTAAAATTATTAAGTTATTATTATAAGAAGTACAAGACCTAAACTTTACCATCGTAACCGTTTTTAAGTGTGTAGTTCAGTAGCGTTAAGTGTGTTCACGTTGCTGTACAACAGCTATCCAGAACCTTTTCATCTTACCAGACTGAGACTGTACCCACTGGACAACAGCTCTCCATTTCCCCCTCCCCCAGCCCTGGACAACCACCCTTCTACTCCCTGTTTTCATGTATTCGACGCCTCCAGGCATCTCATATAAGCCATTGTCTTTTCGTGACTGGCTTGTTTCACTTAGCTCAGTGACCTCATGGTTCATCCATGTTGTGGTGTGTGACAGATTTCTTTTGAAGGCTGAATAAAATTCCACTGTACATATACGCACCGCATTCTGTTTATACGTCCGTCGGGGGACTTGTGGGCTGCTTCCACCTCTTGGCTACTGCGAACAATGCTGCTGTGAACATAGAAGTGTAAACGTCTCTTTGGGATCCTGCTCTCCGTTCTTTGGAATCTATACCCCAAAGCAGGATTGCTGGATCACATGGTAGTTTTAAGTTTTTGAAGAACTGCCATACGATTTTCCATAGCAGATGAAAAAATTTATATATATATACATGTATGTATATATGTGTATCGCCAAAGAATCTGCAGTAGTGTCAGAAATGTATATGGAAGCGCTTACTTGCCTATTTCTTTCCCATTATTGAATAGTGAAGTAATTTTCAATGGTTTTGAATTCAGTAGTTAAAAGATAGTATCTGATTTGATTTGATTTTTTAATTTTTTAAAACATTTATTTTTGAGAGAGAGAGAGCATGAGTAGGGGAGGGACAGAGAGACAGACAGATGGACAGATTCCAAAGCAGGCTCCAGGCTCTAAGCTGTCAGCACATAGCCTTGCGGGGCTCGAACCCACGAACCATGTGATCATAACCTGAGCCGAAGTCGGACGTTTAACCGACTGAACCACCCAGGTGCCCGATTTTAATTTTTTAAAGAGAGCTTTTTTTGAGAGAGAGAGAGAGCGTGTGCGCAAGCAGGGGAGAGGCAGAGAGACAGACAGACAGACAGACACACTCCTAAGCAGCCTCCATGCCTAGCAGAGCCCAACTTGGGGCTGGATCCCACAACCCTGGGATCATGACCTGAGCTGAAATCAAGAGTTGGACGCTCAATTGACTGAGTCACCAGGTGCCCCTAGTACTCATTTTAAAACTTGACATTTCTTAGAGTCTAGTTGAGAGAGAGAGAGAGTGTGTGTGTGTGTGTGTGTGTGTGTGTGTGTGTGTGTGTGTGAATCGTGGCTTATTTGTATTTTCTCTGGTCGCTTTTCAGTTGGGGACCTTGGTGTTTTTGAGGTTTTTTATGTGAGCACTTTATGCACCTTTCAAGTTTGTCTCACATTTATTGTCTTTTCTCTTCTTTTTGTCATTATTTTCTACTGTTCAAATGCCAGCCATTTTTTTGCCTGCCTTCTTTTCAATTTGCTATGATAGGCTTGGAAACCAAATAACAAAGCAAACTGGCTAAAATAAAATTGTTTATCACGTGAAGTACCTTTAAGGAATGACCCCAGAGGACCTCCTGTCGAGTAAGATGTGCACGTTCTGGTGTGTGGATTTCATGACCTCTCTTACAGCTTCTCCGTGGCCTGTTTTGCATCATTCATGATTCTCGGCTCTGTTCCTAGTAGATGGGTTTGCTTCATAGTTGAGTTCTAGAAATCTGGGCTGATGTACTTTGATCACCCAGGGAACAACACATTCCCGCCTTCTTCCACTGCCATAAAATTTCTGGGCATGTAACATGTTGAGAGTGAGTGACACCTTAAGAATTTTCAGCAGTAGCAGGTGTATCTCTGGCAACACTCGGTTCATTTATATCTATAGCACCTCCTGTCATGGTTCTTTTTGTCCTGACCCCTTTTTCTTACATACTTCTTGTAATCCTCAAACATGCCTGCATTGATACACACACCTTTCATCCCTCTCCTTCCAGGCCAGTTTTCTGTTGATTTTCCTTTTACCGTTAGATTTCAGCAGTGGCCACAGCGAAGGCCAAGAATTCCTATGACATCATGCCTTCAGAGGCCATCGTGGCATTCCTCAGTGGTTCCTCTTCTGTGGTGTGCGAGGGCTGCAGGGAGAGATTGCCGGCCTCTCCCCAGGTCTCTGAGCAGGTGGCCCGTAGAGTAGCAGCCCTGCGCTCCTCCACCCACAGGAGTACTTGGACCTTTATGCTATACCCCTTTTCACTCTTGAAGATTGTCACTCTCCTTTCTCCATTTCGTGGACTACTGTTCCCGAGAACGTAAAAATATACCCTTATGATGTTATGTTTCAACAGGTTTAAAAATGTTATCTTTGAAATCAGTCCAACAGAAGAAGTTGGAGACTTTGAGGTGAAAGCCAAGTTCATGGGCGTTCAAATGGAGACGTTTATGCTACATTACCAGGTGGGTGTGCGCCCGGCAGAACCGAGAACTCTGTAGGTGAGGTGGTTGTGCTCTCGTCGAGGCAGGGAACCCGTGTGGGGACGGCCGTGCACTGCAGCACTGAGCTGGGCTCCACGCGGGAGGGAAGGAGCCCAGGGGCCCTGTGCTCTGCTGCCCCTGGTCTGTAGTCCCCAGAAAGGTCTGGCGGGTACATACGTCTCCCAAAAGCTTTTACCTCAAGCTTCTATTTGTGTTGCCACTAAATCCAACTGGTACTTTGACCTTGAACAAAATGCTTAAGTGTTGATAGTAGAAAATTGTAAGCCTACTCAGTAGCTTGAACTCTTTTCTCTCATTTTGACTTGATACAGGTGCTTACATGTGTATTTCTGACAAGGCATGTGTAAATTAGATCTTTGTAAACTGAATCCCATTTTAAATTCGGAAAGAACTTTGCAGTGAATCATTTTATAACATAATTTTACCTAATTTTTATGTTGAAATATCTCCAGTTTTTACGCGTGAGAAAAGCACCAGGCGCCACGAGGCCTCCTGGGCGCCGCCCTGAGTCCCGCAGCTTTGTGTGTGTCCCGGTCGGTTCCGGCCCCTTCCCTCCTCCTGCCGCCCGCTGCTGCGCTCCGTCGGCCTGGCAGGCGCCGTCTCTGCACGCGCTGACCCTGCGTCCGCTCCTTTATTCCCCGTCATTTACACGAGTGGGGTGGGGGGGCTTTCACATGTGTTCCCACCTCCGAGCCGCAGCAGCCCCAGCCGGTTCCTCCTCCGCCTCCATTGCCCACAGAGATGCCTCCGTTGACTCGGTCGGCTCTTACCTCCCACCCCCCCAAACTGCGAGCTCCCCAAGGGCCCGTAGCGTGTCTTTGTTTCCTTCTCAATGCTGAGAGGCCCTCTGAACACGTTAGCTGAGCAGAAGTGCGAGGGTCCTGGGAGGCACGCGCTCTAGTGCTTACACAAACGGACATCCTGTCGTGCCTTCGGTCTCACCAGACCTGTGCGCGCCTCAGGTAGCGCGTTCACTCGCGCACATTCACAAAGTATGGAGTGAGTGCTGGGTGCGAGGTGTCACGCCGGGTGGGTGACGCGCCAGGGCCTTCGTTCTCATGGAGCCGCTAGGGTTTTTCCAAAAGATGAGTACGTTGATCTTTTTGGCGCTTCCGAGCTCTTTGACTCTTGCTTTCTCATCACCTCTGTTCTGAAGTTTATGGGCAAGACCCCTCAGGTTTCCTAAATTTGCTCTGGACAGAGGAGGGTGCTGGAAAAAGGGGCTTTGCACTCAGATCTGCCTCACTCCGGCCAACTCTGTACTGTGGGCGAATCATTGAGCATCTCTGAGCCTCATCTTTAAACTCGGGATAATCACACCTATAGGATTTTTATCAGGACTTAAAAAGACATTAACGTGTTTACGTGATGATGAGCGCATAGTAGGCACAGTGCACATTTTGCCCTTTTCCCTCTTGCCTTCAGAATATAAAAGCTTTCTCATGTGAAATAGAAATTAGGACTCTACCATTGAGATGGCCATTGGTGGCCTTACCTTGTTTTCAATGATTATTTTATCAGAGACTGAAATGCCTTCACCCTCTCCAGGTGACCCATCGCTTAGACAAACTAGAGACACGTTATTGTAACTTTGAAAGAAGTATGTGTGATCAATGAGCCTGCTGCTTTTTCTTTCCATGTTTTGTGCGTTTGGATATGAACCACACGAGTTCTTACCTCCAGTTGTACCAGAAAGTTCTGTGGACCAGTGTGCCCTGTTCCTCGAGCTCTTGGGGTGGTTGTGCAGTGGACAGGCCCGTCGTGGGGCACTTCTTTCTCTCACCATTTCACACCTGTCATTCCTCATTCCTTCTGGATCCCTCCTTGCGCCGTGGCATTTCTTGTTCCACAGACTTGATTAACTGTCAGAGTGTTTTTCCAAACAGGACCTGCTGCAGCTACAGTACGAGGGCGTTGCGGTCATGAAATTATTTAATAGAGCTAAAGTAAATGTCAACCTCCTGATCTTCCTTCTCAACAAAAAGTTCTACGGGAAGTAACCAGTCGTTGCCGCCAGCCCAGAGGGAGAAAGGGAGAAGCTCCTCACGGCCGCCTTCCTCGGGTCCTTCTTTACTCAGTGGAAGCAGAGGCCAGCCCTCAACAAAGCCTCAACTCGATGCGCTCCCGACACCGCGTTTTTAGCTCTTCCCGCTCTCGTGGGACGCCTGCTGCCCATTTTTCATAGTGAAATTGTATTTCAGGCTTAGTCTGACCCTCCTGTTCCTTCATTTTCCTCTGTCACGTAGGAAAGAGTGGAACCCCCGCTAAAATCTCTCTCCATCGCTACGGTCCTCGAGGCTGCATTGCTATATCGTAAGCTTTGGTGTTTGTCTGAATCAGCAACAGGGTTGGTGGGATTTGATTTCTTGTTATTTGGAAGTGGGAGCATCAGCGCTGGTGATACACATGCTTATAAGGCACACAAGTAAGATGTCGGGTCATCTAGAATTAGTAGGTTGTCGTTTAACGGTGAAGTTCCTTTACATTTATTTCCATCCCGACGGTCACGTGGAAGGACACAGGGGCTCACTGGTCGTCCTCTTGTTGTCCTGTGTGTGCAAGAGCTAACAGAAGTCACTGTTCTATGTTGAAAGGAAAATTTCTAGCAAAGAGGAGATACGGTTTTTAAATTTCACCATTAAATTGGAGCAGTGCTGTTGGCATAGCTCTCTCATCGGTGGATGGGACACTCCCACTGATAAAACCCAGCTCTCTAGGCAAATTCACAGTGCTCTGTGGTGCCCGCTCGACTCTGTTGGTGCACAGAGGTGGGCTCCGTTCTGGAAGGCATCCGTTCTGTCCCTATGGCCAAGGGATGGGCGAGCCCTAGTGTAGAATGTAATTGTCTTCAAAACTGTTTTCTATCTTGAGTGCCTTATTAAAGTGTAGATTTATTTCTTAAAATGTGGGTGATAGGAATTTTGAAGATTTATATAATGCTTTAAAAGCCTTTAGAATACTGTAAGAGAAGGGTTTTTTTAAAAATTGGCTTATCTGTATATCTGAACTCTTAAAACTTATAGCTAAAACACTAGGATTTATCTACAGGGTTGCAGGGAGATAATCCTGCTTTAGACAGACTGAGTCAAAAACGAAACCAGCCAACTGATGTTAACTGGGTATTAACATCTTCTTCCCATTTCTTTCTCTTGTCCTGCTGCCCACACTGTGCCTTTATTTTAAGAGCTCCCATTTTCTGGGTTTAGTCAGAAATAATTCACTTCTAAACGTTGAATTTAGGAAACTTTTGTTATCAGATAAAATGTCATATACTTAAAGCAACAACAACAACAAATTGTTTATCCGGGAAAATATATTAGAAATCATGCTACTACACCTCCATTTACCCCGATGTTTCGGTTCAGTATTCTTTTATCATAAAACATAAAGTTTAACAAAATAAACTTACATGAGAAAATTTACTGCTGTATATTGAAAGCCAATAAACTGTTTCGTTAATAACAAATTATGTGATGTGTCCCTGTTAAAAATGGAAGCGTTGGAGATGTGTTTTTCACGGGAGACTGTGTACCCGGTCAGGCCCACCGTTGTGCAAATCTAAGTCGTCCGATTCTCCGCACGCTGCAGGTGGGGGAGAGGTGCCGTGGCCGGAGACTCCACACCAGCCTGACCTTGTTTTCTACTGTATTCTGGAAGATGAGTTTTTAGGAGACCTTCTCCTCAGATCAAAAGCAGATACTATTACAAGTAACGTCACCTCAAAAACTGGGACCAAAGTGTCAAGTCTTTTACCTTAAGAGGATGCCCATCCCAAATGCTTGTTGGGCCTCAAAGGCCACATGCATGACAGACCGCGAGCAAAGTTTACAACTCCCGTGATGAAATACGATGTGTCAACTATTCGTAAGGATTACAGGGCCCTCGATGCAACTTCTAATGCAAAATGGCACAAAATGCACTTGCAGATTTTGCTGGTGGCCGTGTAGAATTACGGTTGCAACAGCATCGAGAGTGCCCCGGCTGAACTCAAGTCAGGCTCTGAAACCTTGTAGCTCTTCCTATTTCTACTTATTAGCTGTGGCGCTCTCTGCCCCGTCCCTCCTCCTCCCACCTTGTCTTCCACCGGCTGTCGTGACATTTATCATGAATTTACTTCCAACGATTTGGACTGCCCATCAGATTGCTGCACACAATTGCCTTTGTATCTCCGTATGAAATAAAAGGTCATTTGTTCATGTTTGTGTTTATTTTTCTCAGTTTCATTGTTAGTGGTTCCTGTTCGACAGCGTTGACTAGAGCAAGATGTAATGATTGAAAACCACCACGGTCTCTCTGGGGGAGCCAACCCAGGTTATCTATCAGATATCTTTCAGAATTATCTGAAAGTGGTGTTTAACATGGGAGTTGAGCCTTTTTTAAGTAATAACTGCTTACAGTGGCCTGGACCTGAGGAGATCTGGGGGCGGGGAGAACACACAGTGTACCGCCTCTGATCGGCTGACGCTCAGAATCACTGGAGCCTTTGCCACTATCCTGTGAACCCCGCACACCGGGTGTGGGCACGCAGTCACAGGAGACCCCTCAGGGGCCTTCTCTGCTCCATCTGAGTGCCAGAGGGGACTGGGGGAAGTCGCGTCCGGACAAAGTAAATAGCAAAAGGGGAATCACTTAAAAATACAAATATGTATATACGCATCCTGTTGTGTTTATAAACTGTGGCCAGACTCTATTGGGAAATTAGGGACTAGGAAAGAAGAGGAAAAACAGAATCATTCTCCAGTAAACCAGTGAAAAATGGGAGATGATGGCGTATGGGGGACGGTGATGCCAGAGCAGGGCTCCCCAGCCAGCGGCCTCCGGGGGCGCCCCTGAGCCTCCACTGTCTCAGCCTCTGTCCTTGAAACAGCTTCGGCTCTACCGTCCTCCTGCCAAGAAACCAAGGGAGCTAGGTGCTTATCAAGACATAAGATGTTAAATAAGGAAACCACACAAAGGGAAATAGTAGGAAGGGAAGCGGGTACCCCAAGCGACACAGGTAGACGACGCGTGTCCCCGGAGGCCTCTGCAAACCCACGAAGAATTTGGCACAGCTGCATCCCTCTGCAAATTTCAAACTTGACAGTTCCTTTTTTTTTTTTTAATGTTTAAATTACGAAGTATATAATTGTCAACATACTGTGAGTTTCAAGATAAAAATTATTTCGCTTTTAAACCTATAGAACAGAACCCCCGGTCCTTTTTTTTTTTTTTTTTTTTTTACACTCAGTGCTCACCACAGTGAGTGTGGTCACATCTGTCACCATACCCTATTACAATCTGTTCCCCACGCTGTACTTTCCGTCTCCATGACGGACTCTAGCAAGTTTGTACCTCTTAATCCCCTTCATTTTCCCCCCCTCCCGCCACCAATCTGTTCCCTGTAAAAGTCTGATTTTTTTTCTTTTCTTTATTCATTTGTTTTCTTTAGACTTCACATGAGTAAAATCATAGGGTATTGGTCTTTCTCTGATTTATTTCACTTAGCATAATACCCTGTAGGTCCATCCATCTTGTCTCAAATGGCAAGGTGTCATTCTTTTTATGACTGAGTAATATTCCATTGTATATACACAGTATCTTCTTTATCCATTCGGTGGACACTTGGGTTGCTTCCATAGCTTGGGTATTGAAATAATGCTGAATAATTGAATAATGAATTCTGGGTTCTCTATTCTGTTTCATTGATCTATGTGTCTATTTTTGTCCCCCTATCCATTTTTTAAACTTTTTTAAAAAGTTTATTTTTGAGAGAGAGAATGGGGGAAGGGCAGAGAGAGGGGGACAGAGGATCTGAAGCGGGCTCTACGCTGACAGCAGAGAGCCCAATGTGGGGCTCAGACACATCATGACCTGAGCCAAAGTCAGATGTTTAACCAACTGAGCCACCCAGGTGCCCCCCCTATCCATTTTTAAAGGTACATAAAAAAGCTTAATTTTTTTTATGTTTATTTTTGAGAGAGAGAGAGCGAGTGAGGAGGGGGAGAGAGAGAGGGAGACAGAAAATCTGAATCAGGCTCCAGGCTCTGAGCTGTCAGCACAGAGCCCGCTGACATGAATTCATGAACTCATGAGGGGCTCGAACTCATGAACCATGAGATCATGACCTGACCTCCTTGTCAATTCAGACCTTCCATGTTTTTCCTCTTTAGACTCATGTTTCCATTGCCCTTCCCTCAGATTTTTATCCTAACATTTAAAGCATAAGTCTTACTTTTTATTATTCTGTCACAATTATCTAAAAAAATAAAAATGTGTTTTATCTAAGGCTGTTAATGCAATCCAGGAAAATGTTTTGTCATTATAGTTCTTGTTAGTGTACATTTGATCCAAGTCATGTATTGTCTTGACTGTTGTAAAAGTAAGATATTTGAAATGCACTTCTTAGATAAATGAAGAATTAAAAAAAAATTTTTTTAATGTTTATTCATTTTTGAGAGACAGAGCATGAGCAGGGAAGGGGCAGAGAGAGAGAGAGAGGGACACACAGAATCCAAAGTGGGCTCCAGGCTCCGAGCCGTCAGCACAGAGCCTGACGCGGGGCTCGAACCCACAAACTGCAAGATCATGACCTGAGCCGAAGTTGGACGCTCAACCGACTGAGCCACCCAGGTGCTCCTAAATGAAGAATTTTTTAATGAAAGTTTAAGAAACTTATGGATAAATGTTACTACTTGTCAGAATGAGATAGAGGTCATGACCAACTCTCTTCCTATTTTTTATTTTTATAAATGTAAGCTCTGAGACTCTTTGCTGTCATAATAAGCATATGAAAATGGAAGGTGTTTTGTTACAGCGATGTTATCTATTTGGGGGGACTCCTTAGTTTATCCTAAGAGTCTCAATGATTTGTAATAGATAATTAGAACATGATTAGGTCTTCCAATTTTGTTAAAAGCCAAAAAATTTTACCTGGTGTGGAAAAGAATTTATTATTCAGTCATGAGACACATCATCCACTTTCTCCAGACTTGGGAAGTAGACAAGGAGCTTTACTAAGACTTTTTAATAACTATGAATTAAACTCTTAACCTTTTGACTTAGAGACAACTTATTTAACCTAACATGCTAAAGATGCTTGGGGAAAATGGAAGTATTTTAATTTTCCTTTACACTATAATTTTTTAAACTTTTTATTAGGGGCGCCTGTGTGGCCCAATTGGTTAAGCATCCAACTTCCACTCAGGTCATGATCTCATGGTTCATGAATTCGAGCCCCATGTCCAGCTCTGTGCTGACAGCTCAGAGCCGGGAGCCTGCTTCAGATTCTCTGTCTCCCACTCTCTCTCCCCCTCTTCTCTCTCTCCCTCTCTCTCTCTCTCTCAAAAATAAACATTAAAAAAATTAAACTTTTTGGGGGCACAAAAACAGATCAGTAGAACAGAACAGAAAACCCAGAAATGGACCCACAAACATATGGCCAACTAATCTTTGACAAAGCAGGAAAGAATATCCAAAGGAATAAAGACAGTCTCTTCAGCAAGTGGTGCTGGGAAACTGGACAGCGACATGCAGAAGAATGAACCTGGACCACTTTCTTACACCAGACACAAAAATAAACTCAAAATAGATGAAAGAACTCAATGTAAGATGGGAAGCCATCAAAATCCTCTAGGAGAAAGCAGCCAAAAACCTCTTTGAGCTCAGCCGCAGCAACTTCTTACTCAACACGTTTCTGGAAGCAAGGGAAACAAAAGCAAAAATGAACTACTGGGACCTCATCAAAATAAAAAGCTTCTGCACAGAGAAGGAAACAATCAGCAAAACTGAAAGGCAACTGACAGATGGGAGAAGATATTTGCAAATGACATCAGTAAAGGGTTAGTATCCAAAATCTGCAAAGAACTTATCAAACTCAACACCCAAAATACAAATAATCCAGTGAAGAAATGGGCAAAAGACATGAATAGACACTTCTCCAAAGAAGACATGCAGATGGCCAACCGACACATGAAAAAATGCTCCACATGACTCATCATCAGGGAAATACAAATCAAAACTGCAATGAGATACCACCTCACACCTTTCAGAATGGCTAACATGAACAACTCAGGCAACAACAGATGTTGGCGAGGATGCAGAGAAAGAGGATCTCTTTTTGCGCTGCTGGTGGGAATGCAAGCTGATGCAGCCAGTCTGGAAAACCGTATGGAGGTTCCTCAAAAAATTAAAAATAGAACTACCCTACGACCCAGCAATTGCACTGCTAGGTATTTATCCAAGGGATACAGGTGTGCTGTTTCTAAGGGGCACATGCACCCCAATGTTTATAGCAGCACTATTGACAATAGCCAAAGTTGGAAAGAGCCCAAATGTCCATCAATGGATGAACGGATAAAGAAAATGTGGTATATATATACAATGGAGTATTACTCGGCAATCAAAAAGAATGAAATCTTGCCATTTGCAACTACGTAGATGGAACTGGAGGGTATTATGCTAAGTGAAATTAGAGAAAGACAAAAATCGTAAGGCTTCACTCATATGAGGACTTTAAGATACAAAACAGATGAACATAAGGGAAGAGAAGGAAAAATAATGTAAAAACAAGGAGGGGGACCAAACATAAGAAACTCTCAAATGCAGAGAACAAACTGAGGGTTACTGGAGGGGTTGTGGGAGGGGGGATGGGCTAAATGGGTAAGGGGCATTAAGGAATCTTCTCCTGAAATAGTTGCACTATATGCTAACTAACTTGGATGTAGATGAAAAAAAAAATTAAATTAAACTTTTTTTAATTAGGGAAAAGTAACATACAAAGAGGGAATAGTATGATGAACTCCAGTGTGTCCCCTAGGTAGCCTCAATGATTGTCCACACATAGTCAAACCGTTTTCCTCTCTAACCTCCCCCTCAATTCCCCTGGTGTTATTTAAATCCCAGATACAGCATCATTTCAACCACAAATACTTCAGTATGTATCTCCACATACATACATAGTAGGTATCTCTAACATATCTCTAACATATTGTTTCTAATTAGGGAGCCATTGTGTCTGCAGGAGACATTTGGCAATATTTGGAGATATTTTTTGTCCTAACTAAGGGGATGCTACTGACATTTATTGGGTAGATGCCAGGGATCCCGACTAATATCTTAACAATGCACAGGACAGCTTCCCTCAACAAAGAGTTATCCAGTCCAAAATGTCAATAGTACTGGGGTGAGAAATCTCAATCTTTACATGTAAGGACTTTTGAAAAAAATCCCCAAACCATTATCATACTTAAATAATTTAAAAAATCAGACATGGAATGCTTCCGTTTCCCCATCTTGTACTTGCTCAAATAGTTCATATGTTTGAATCAGGTGCCTAACAATGTATACATATTACATTTACTTGACAAGTCTTTTAAATCTTTCATCTATAAATTCTCTCTTTTCATTTTTGAGAGACAGAGAGAGACAGACCGTGAGCGGGGGAGGGGCAGAGAGAGAGGGAGACACAGAATCCGAAGCAGGCTCCAGGCTCTGAGCTGTCAGCACAGAGCCCAACGCAGGGCTCGAACCCACGAACCATGAGATCTTGACCTGAGCTGAAGTCGGACGCTTAACTGACTGAGCCCCCCAGGCACCCCACTCGCTCTCTTTTTTAAAATCTTATAGTTGAGTTGATGTTGCTCCTGTAGAATTTATACATTCTGGATTTCTTATATCTTTGTGGACCTCACTCAGTTTCAACCTTTTGGCAAGAATATTTCAGAGTTTTTATTACATCACACCACCGACTTACCTTTTCATGATGTAAATAAAGACCGGTCAGTGGGTTCAAAGTTGCCCATTTGACATATTTTTTTAAATAACTTTCCCATCAGCTTTTCATCACATACCCATGGATTCAGCAGCCACTGATAATGACGGCCTAGATTTCTTATTTTACCGGGGGTTGCAAAATGGTGATATTCCAAATCTATCATTCCTTCTTCATTTATCAGTCAGAATTCTTCTAAAAATAATTTCCTGTCATCAACTATTTGGTTACCTTGAGGAATATTCATACAGGAAAAGATGATAAATACTTGTTTCTCTCTCTTTATTTACTGGTTTCCCCTGACACCTTCCAAAGATGACCGCTGAGGGTTTTTTGGGTTGTTGGGTTTTTTTTTTTTTTTTTTTTTGTATTTTTAAAGTCTTTATGACTCCTGGAGTTTTTATAAGATTATTTTTATGTTTATTTATTTTGAGAGTGACAGATACAGCGCAAATCGGGGAGGGGCAGAGAGAGAGGGAGACAGAGAGTCCAAAGTAGTGTGGAGCCCGACGCGGGGTTTGAACCCATGAAACCATGACGGATGCCCAACCAATTGAGCCTCCCAGGTGCCCCGAGTTTTTATAGATTTGATGTCTTTCAATCCACTGTAGGTTTTTTGTTTGTTTTAATGTTTATTTTTGACAGACAGAGAGAGACAGAGCATGAGTGGAGGAGGGGCAGAGAGAGAGGGAGACAGAATCCAAAGCAGGCTCCAGGCTCTGAGCTGTCAGAACATGGCCCAACGCAGGGCTTGAACTCACAGACCGCGAGATCATGACCTGAGCCGCAGCTGGACACTCAACCGACTGAGCCACCCAGGTGCCCCTGTTCGTTTGTTTTTTAAATGCTCAAATTGTCTCCTTTGCTGGTGGAAGTAACTTCACGGTGACAGCGATTGTTGTCACTTTTGGCATGACCCCAGTAGCCTTTGGTAGTGCCTTGCTTTCTGGGATATGTTTCACTTTCATCTTGTTTTTCTCACCACAGACCTGGAATCAACCGTTTCTCCAGGGAGCCCTGGCAACTTTTAGTGGGAAACAGAAGTAGGGAATACGGTCTTGGTGCTGGGAAGGCTTATGGCCCTTAGGTTGCCGTTGTTTCTAAGCTTTTTCAATGAAGTAGTTACTTTTGTTTGTTTTGTTTGAATAATCTCTCTGTTCAACGTGGGGCTTGAACTCACGATTGTGAGAACAAGAATTGCATGCTCTACCAACTAAGCCAGCCCGGTGCTCCAATGAAGTAATTAATTTGTTTATTTTAAAAAAATTTTTTAATGTTTATTTTTGAAAGAGAGAGAGAGAGCGCGTGAGCAGGGGAGGGGGAGAGAGGGAGACAGAGAACCCAAAGCAGGGTCCAGGCTCTGAGCTGTCAGCACAGAGCCCAACTTGGGGCTCAAACTTGTGAACCACGAGATCATGACCTGAGCCAAAGTTGGACCTTAACAAACTGAGCCACCCAAGTGCCCCTGAAGTAGTTACTTTTAAGAGAACATTTCCTGGGGCACCTGGGTGGCTCAGTTGGTTGTGCATCCAGCTCTTGGTTTCAGCTCAGGTCCGAGATCTCAAGGTCATGATCTCTCCTGGTCGTGAGTTCTGCCCGGCCTCAGGCTCTGTACTGACAGTGCACAGCTCGCCTGGGATTCTCTCTCTGTCCCTCTCTCCCTGTTTGTCTCCCCCTGGCACGTGTGCGCTCTCTCTCTCTCTCTCTCTCTCTCTCTCTCAAAATAAATAAACTTTAAAAAAAGAGAACATTTCCTGAGTTCATAACAAGTTTTTAAATAAAACACTTTTTATATATATATATATACAGCCTTCTGAAAGGGAAAAATTAATGCCCTGATTAGTAGCATTTGCCAATTCCGTGGGGTCAGTGCTTCCCCGTCACTGATTTCAAGCTTGTTGACACTGGTCACTGAACGCAGACTTAGGAAGAGAGGCTGACCTCAGTTCTAATGAGCTAGGGCTAAACCACCAATCTTATTCCAGGAATAATTGGGAGTAGTTATGGATTTTAAGAAGAATGAGAAGTATTCAGATGTGGACTTGAGACCCACGGAGGAGGAATGGGGCTAAGAAGGTAAGACTCAAGACAGCGTGGGTGAGGTATGTTTCGTGTGGCCCTGCAGACCCACTCTCCGCCCTCACTTTCCTCTGTGCCCTGGGAAGCTGGCCACATGGTCTGGGGCACTGTTTCCCTCCAGCTTCTGCTTGTGTTTGGCCCACAGCGGGCATCCCAAGGAGACTGGAGGTCTGGGGGAAGGCAGGGTTAGTTAGGACTTCTTCTGGGTTACCACCAGGGCCTGCCTCTCCCTACCAAAGGCCAAACACCCACCCTCTGCCCTCGGCAGTAAGCAATCCCTCCCCAGGGCCCTTAGGGCACAGAGTGCTAATGGTTCCTGCTCTAAATAGCAGCAGGGGAGCCCGATCCCTAAACCCTGCCCGCTGTCTTTATTAACTTTTCTCCAAATTACCAGTTTGTGTGTGCCATCTGTTTCCTGCTGGGACCCTGATACACAAGTGGACCAATTAAGGCCTCAATCAGCGAGAGATTGGGTGGCCTCAATTGGATAATGAGCGTTAGTATGGACAGATGTGAGTGAATTCTGGGGATAGTTAGGAAGTAGAGGTGACTTACTGGCGGTCGGGCACATGAACCCTGTGGGACGGGGCCAGGCAGCCCTCCGCCTGAGTTATTCACCATCAGGAGTGTTGGGGAATGGGGAAGCACTGTGTTCCATCATCCCACCGGGCGGGCAAGTCACAACGGACGTGGGCATATCAAAACCACGGGACACCTGCTTAACTTCTTGTTACCGAGCTCCCCGCAATGTATTTGACATCGCAATCCGACCGCTTACGTTGCAGGAAACTTCTGTGAAACTCGTGTTCCTTGGGCCACACTCTGAAACGCTAAGCTTTTAAGAACTAGTAAATATTACTTAGGAAACAAAAAAGCAAAGACGTGCATTTGTGTCTCACGTTTGCTAAGGAGTTTTAGATTCCATTCTACATCTCAAGTTTGGTAAAATTATTGCTTGGACATCGTTGACCTTAAATTGTACATATTGATTCTCTATTTTGCCCCAAATTGCCTAGGAAATAACTCTGATATGAGTATGTAAGCATGTGTACTTGAGAAAGATTGTACTTATTCATAGCCACTGGCCTTTGCCTCTGGAGAAACACATTCCCGATTCCAGACGCAGAGATCTGGAGGGTGAAGGAAAAATCTGGAGGATGGTGTTGAACAGACACATAATAGAAAGGATGACACGATAGGAGTTGAAGGGTCGCTCCTCTTATAAAAAAGCCAGCTAAGAAAGAATGAGCTTTGGAAAACAGAGCTGGTGCTCAAACACCTGTTTCCATGAAAAGAAACTGATATTCCTTAGGAAAATGGCTGATTCTGGGGCTGAGCAGAGAAGTGCTAGATAAGCCTAGGTCATCTGGCTGTGTCCAGAAGAAAAACAACAACGACAACTAAAAAATGGATGGGGACATGTTAAAAGGACACAGAAGCCAGCTTGAAGGTCAAATCTGGGATAATTTAAGTACAAAAATAGTAACAGTAATGGATCATATCCTATTGGATAAAGTGAGAATTCATGAGCCCATTCTAAGATAAACAAATAGGGAAAGGGCAAGAATCATCAATGGAGGCTAAAACTAGTGGGTGCAAGTTGGATAGTGAAGTATTTATCTATTCTCAAAGTCTCTCCCTTCAAGAGTCTTATTGATTACAGAGGGAAAAATTAAACTTGACAGTGGAGGAAACTGGCAGACCCCACCTTCATCAAATGATCCAAGCTTAACATCAGTAATGGGACAACTTGACATCATCTGCCTCCTGATGGACAAATTGAGAAGAACACAACATTGTCCCTGTGGTATTCCTGCCAAAAATGCATAATCTGAAACAAACCATGAGAACATACAAGATGAACCCTAATTAACAGACATTCTACACAATAATGGACTCGTCACTTCAAAAATTTCCAAAGTCATGAAAGACATAAAAATTGAACAACTGTTCCAGATGAAAGATGCCAAGAAACATAACTGAATATAGGGAATGATCTTAGATTTCCATTTGCCATAAAGAATATTACTGGGAGGGGAACCTGGGTGGCTCAGTCAATTAAGCATCTGACTCTTGGTTTCAGCTTCGAGCCCCATGTCTGGCTCGGTGCTGACAATGTGGGGTCTGATTGGGATTCTCTCTCCCCCCCACCACATAAATAAATAAACTTTAAAAAATAAATTTATAAAAAGGAATATTAGTGGGTAGTTGGTAAGCATTCCAATAACATCTGTAGATTAGATAACAGTACTATATCGATGTCAATTTCCTGATTTTGATAATGACACTGTGATTATGTAAGAGAATATCCTTGTTTTTGTGAAATAAACAATGAAGTATTTAGGGATAAAGGGGCACATACCAACTTACTCTCAAATGGTTTAGAAAAAACTATAGAGAGAGAAAGAAATGATAAAGTAAGTGCAGAAAAATACTTAGAGGATCTGGGTAAAGAATATATGAGGTTTTTTTTTTAATTTTATTAAGTAATCTCTGCAGCCAAGATGGGGCTCAAGCTCACAACCCCAAGACCAAGAGCCGCATGCTCTACTGACTGAGCCAGCGGGCGCCCTAAGAATTCTTTATTTTATTGCAATTTTTTTTCTTTCTTTCTTTCTTTTTATAATGTTTGTTCATTTTTGAGAGAGGGAGAGATAGAGGCATGAGCAGGAGAGGGGCAGAGAGAGAGGGAGTCGCAGAATCCGAAGCAGGCTCCAGGCTCTGAGCTGTCCGCACAGAGCCTGATGTGGGGCTCGAACTCACGGACCACGAGATCATGACCTGAGCCAAAGTCGGACGCTCAATTGACTGAGCCACCCAGATGCCCCTATTGCAACTTAAAAAAAAGAAAGTTTATTTATTTTGAGAGAGAGATCACGCATGAGCAGGGGAGGGGGCAAAGAGAGGGAGAGAGAGAATCCCAAGCAGGCTTTGCACTGACAGTGCAGAGCCTGATGTGGGGCTCAAACCCATTAACCATGAGATCACCACCTGAGCTGAAACCAAGAGTCGGATGCCTCACCGAGTGAGCCACTCAGGCGCCCCTGCAACTTTTTTATAAATCTGAAATTATGTAAAATATAAAAAGTTTTAAAGAAATGAGGATCTTTACGTGCATCAGGAATGATTTTGGCTGCAAGAAAGGAAAGCTGACGTCTAGTGATTTCAACAAATTTATTTCACATAAATCCAGAGGAAAACTAGGTGCTGGTTAAGCTATCCAACAATGGCAAAGTTGTTTTTTGTCTTTCTGAATGCTGAATTTGTTCTTATGCTTTCTCTTTCCATGGTTGCAAGATGGCTCCAGAGCTCCAGGCATCACCTCTGTGTTCAAAGTATATAGAAAAAGGGGTTAGCGGTGGCTAAATGTGTTCCTAGTATCTGAAAACCCAAAGTTTACCTATAAGCTTTCCACGAGGTTTGCCCTTACGTCTCAATAACCAAACTGGACATGTTGCTGACCCCCCAGATGAGGGAGGCTGGGAAGGGGCATCTGCCACTCTGGTCTCTGCAATAGAAGATTGGAGGGAATGTCTGCCAAACTAAGAAGCTGAATGCTTTCAATTTGAAAACTACAGACCATATTAATTCTTGGACCCATCCTATGATTCCATTCTTAACGGCAGCATTTCTTAAGGTTTGACCCCCAAACCACCTGTAACAGAATCATTTGTTACAAAGGCAGAATCCTGGGCTACAGTCCAGTCTGTAAAAGTCATAATCTCTGGGGATGGGATATAGGAATATAAATTTTAAACAGACACCTGGGTTCCAACAGAGTCATAGACAAAGGCAAACGGAAAACAGTAACATACCTAGAAATACTGGGTAAAACATAACAAAATCTGTAATGCATACTTGAACTCACAAGAAAAGAACATTCTCAAGTGACTAAAATAGTAAGCATGTGGTTATCTCTTCCAGCAATCTAGGAGTTTCGAGTTTTAAAAAAAAATCCACACTTTATTCAGATTTCCCCAGTTTTTTCCTATTATCCTTTTTCTGATCCAGGACTTCACATGACATTTAGTTATCACATCACCTTAGGATCTTCTTGGCTGTGAAAATGGGAGTTTCGGTTTTTAATGCCCAGAGAGTCCCAAGCCAGGACCCTCAGGTCCTCAGGTGTGTTGGGAGAAGCAATCTTCCTGAGCATTCTCGGACATTCTGGTTGGTCATGCCACAAATGCAAACCTCTGATCCTTCTTTACTGGGCATTTCTCAGGGATGTGTTTGCAGCTAGCAACTCTGAGAGATCAAGTAATGCCTTCTTCCGGCACAAAGAACAGGCTCGTTCTGTTGTAACAGAACCCACTGTATGTGCATCACCCCAGTGGGACTTGATGGGTAAGGGGAATTGACACAAAAATGATGCTCATGCTGCTTGCTGTGTGGTGTCTCTCACTCAGGAATCTCATGCCTGCTGTCAGAATCCATGAAACAGTAACAGATTACTGCATTAGCTTATAAGCAGGGTAAAATTTCAGCCCAAAAGAGTAAAATCTATCCACTGGCAAAGTTAACAAAGAAGTTTGGCTATTTCTGGCTGGGCTCCAGGGGAAAACAATCCCCTTAAGAAACCAAAAACTTGGATCTATATGGGCTTAGGGTCTGCATTTATAGTATCCATGTAATGAAATTCCCATGTCTAGTAACTGATTCTCCTATAGCTAATGGAACAAAGCAAAACTACATTTCAGTCATATATATCCCCACTCCCCAGGATTCCCACAGGAAAAAAATAAAGCCCCCTAAAGATGAAAGCATAGCTAAAAACTTTAGGAAACAATTCATCATAAGCAAGAGTGAGAGGATATAACAAATAGAATCAGAGGTCCCCACACTTGTGCTAATAGAACTACATGCTGAAAGAGAATATAAAACTAGTATAAAGGCATGAAAGAAGGAATGAAAAATAAGAAAAGAACGGACTCTAACTAAAGATCAGCCAGATTTGAAAAGATTAGATGGGAAAACATAGTTCTTAAAGAAGATAAAACTCAATAGACAGGTTAAGCAGCAGGTTAGACAGAGCTGAAGAGAGGAGTCAATAAAGTGGAAGATAGATCTAAGGAAATTACCCAGAATGTAGCACAGAAATAGAGTGGGAAAATATGAAAGGGAGGTAAAAAGATATGAAAAATAGAATGAGAAAGTTTGATATACATCTAACTGAACTTCGAGAGGGAAAGAATAGAGAATATAGAGAAGAAGCAGTGTTTGAAGAGATTTTTAGAAAAATTTCTAGAACATTTGAAAGGTGTGTAGCAGAGTCTTCCAGTTGTTCTTCAGTATATGTTCTCCCCTCATCTAATGCTATGGTCCTTGGAGTGAGGTCCCAGAGCAGGCAGCATCAGCATCACCTGATAGCTTGTTAGAAATGCACATTCTCAGCCCTATCCAAGATCTACTGAATCATACATTCAAAAGTGGGGCTCAGGAATCTGTGTTTTAATAAGCTCTTCAGTGATTCTGATGAATGCTAGTTTGAGATCCACTGTTCCATTATAATAGATTCCTGATTTTTAGCTGGGCAAATGGCTTTCTTGTATTTAGGTGTGGCCATGTAAGTTCTGTTCAATGGGATGGATATAAAAAGACGTTGATGTAGCAGCCTCTGAGAACCTGCCTCAAGAGACACAGTGCATATGCCCTTTTCCCCATTCTCACATTCCTCTATCTTGTTATTAGAATGTTGGTGCCACCATCTTGCACCATGAAGTTGGCAAAGCAATAAGATAAATACCTTGACTTCCTTCCTTCCTTTCATTTTCTTTCTTTCTTTCCTTCCTTTTCGTTTCTTTTTTTTCTTTTCAAGTGAGCTCCATGCCCAATGTGGGGCTTGAACTTGCAACCTCAAGATCAAGGGTCACATGCTCTACTGACTGGGTCAGGCCAGTGCCCTAATAATACCTTGAGTTCTACATGGGAGAGAAATAATCTTTCATTCTGTTTAAAGTCACTTTTTGGGAGATTTTCTGTTAGAGCAAAATCAAATCCTTATACAGGTCTTCAGACCGAAATATATTGAGTTCTAAACAAGATAAATAAAACAAAATCCACAACTCAGCATCTTGTAACAAAACTATAAAGTAACCAAGACAAAGAGAAAGATTATCTACAGAGGAACAGAAATGAAGCTAACAGCACCAGCCCTGGCACCAAAAGAAGCCAGAAGACTTTTTTTAAAGTCTTCGAAGTTCTGAACCTTCAAATAACTGATACCATAAATCCTGAGCAATTCTCTTACAAACTTTATCAAACATGAAAAGGTATGAGAATAACTTAGACCAGGTTCAGCAATCTACAGTCACTGGGCCAAATCTGATCCACTCTCTGTTTTTATAAATGAAGTTTCATTGGAATCCTGCCCTGTGAATTTATTTATGTGTTGTTTATGGCTGCTTTCCTGCTTCAATGGCAAAGGTGAATAGTTCCAAGGAGATAAGACCCTATGGTCTGCAAAACTTACAATACTTACTGTCTGGCCCTCTGCGACGAGAAGTTTGCTGATGCCTGACTTAGACAAAGGAGACATCTTAATGACTGTGAATTCCCAGTGTTTTCCTTCTGTTCTTCATAGGGAGATGCCCAGGTGGCTGTGGTCAGCAGGCCTGAGGAGCTTCAAAATAAAGCTCCCAGGTTTGTAATTCCACTTCTGCTGGAGCAGCCACGTGAGCATCCAGAAACAACTTGGCTTACGGCAGCACACGCCGTCTAGGTCCTGATTCTGGGTCCAGGTTCGGGTCTTGAAATTACTTTTTTTTTAGGTTTATTTATTTATTTTGAGACAGAGACAGAGAGCATGAGCAGAGGAGGGACAGAGAGAAAGACACAGGATCTGAAGCAGGCCCCAGGCTCTGAGCTGTCAGCACAGAGCCCAATGAGGGGGCTCGAACTCATGAACCGCAAGATCATGACCTGAGCTGAAGTCAGATGCCTAACTGACTGAGCCAGCCAGGCACCCCCAGGTCTTGAAATTCTTGGGGTGTCCAACTTATGCCCCCTTTCCTTGCCTGTGCCTTAGCTTTGCACTTTTGTCCAGGTAGGGGCTTTCTGCTGGAAGACCTGGCCATGGCCCATCACACATACATCAGTTGTGAGTGACAAAGGGGAACAAAGAAAGCTGAAACCAAATGCCTGAGAGTCATGATTTACATCAAAGAATCTCAGAGAGTGGACCAGAGGCACTAGAGGAAGGGAGGGACAGGGCTGAAAACACAAATATTGCTTGAAAGCATGTGCAAGGAGTAATTAGACACCCAGATCCCCTCCCTGATTGCTCAAAGCTAAGTGATGACTCCTTTCCTCCGTGACCGTGGACAGGAGGTTATACTTCTAGGGAAACTGAGCCAAAGAGATTCTGAACTTTGGGTAAGGCAAAGAAAAAGCTGGGAGTGAGGTGCCATCTGAAAATGGGTAAAGAGCAAGCCACATCAAATGGTGAGACACTTAGGTCTTTTTTCCCACTTGGCGCTCAGAATGCAGCAGCCAGGCTTATTGTCCTGCAGGGTAGACTGGAAGATTCCTCAGGTGGGAGGAACTGAGTGTGTAAGACAAAACAGAACAAGACAAAACCGATCCTAGGGATACTGTTATCTGGGGGACAAGCAATGAAAACTCTGGGTTTCTCTCAATACCCTACAGCGAATTCACAAGTCAAGAAGCCCAGCACATGCACACAGAGCTTACAGTCAGTTGTTTAAAACTAAATGGCATTCATTCCTTTTAATTTTTTCCTGATGTTAATAGAAATACATACTTCTTTTTAAAAATGCATATCATTTAGGGCCACCTGGGTGGCTCAGTCGGTTGAGCGTCCGACTTCGGCTCAGGTCATGATCTCATGGTTTGTGAGTTCGAGCCCTGCGGCAGGCTCTGTGTTGACAGCTCAGAGCCTGGAGACTGCTTTGGATTCTGTGTCTCCCTCTCTCTCTGTCCCTCCCCCATTCATGCTCTGTGTCTCTCAAAAATAAAAATAACCATTAAAAAATATTTAAAAATGCGTATCATTTAGAAATGTGTAGAACAGGGGTGTCTGGGTGGCTCAGTCAGTTAAGCATCTGACTCTTGATTTTGACTCAGGTCATGATCTCATGGTTCATGAGTTCAAGCCCCAAATCGGGCTGTGTGCTGACAGCACGGGGCCTGCTTGGGATTCTCTCGCTCTTCTCTCTGCCCCTCCCTGCTTTCTCTCTCTCTCAAAAATAAACAAACAAAAAAAAAAAAAAAAAAAGAGAGAGAGAGAGAGAGAAAGAAATGTGTAGATCAGAAGATAATTTTCCCAGTAGTCTCTACATCCCCAAAGGCAACCATTGTTAACCATATGTTGATATGTTTAGACGAATTTTTTTTCATTTAAATATAACTGGTCCTGGTTTGATTCCTGTGACAAAGGCCAAAATAACAAGGCTTTAAACAAAATTGATTGTTATCTTTCAGTCACATAATGCTCTAGAAGGAGTCCAGAGCTAATAATTGTGGTTCCACAGTGCTGGGGTCCCAGGTCCCTTTGCTACCATTGTTCTGTCATTCTCAACACATAGTTTTTATCTAATGGTCTAAGATAGCTCCTCCCAGTGTAGTTACTGCAACCATATTCCAGCCAGTGAGAAGTGGAAAGAGTCCACTCTCCTTTTATCAAGTAACTGCTAGAGAAAGTTGCCTGTATTACTTCTGCTCACCCTCTATTGGGTGAAACATAATCACATGACCACACCTATTTGCTAGGGCCACCCTATTGGGTGGAACATAATCACATGACCACACCTATTTGCAGGGGAGAGTGGGAAATGTAGTCTTTAACTGGCTTTAGTTGGGTGAAGCTGTGCCCAGCTAAAGGTCAGGGTTTCTTTTAATAAAGGAAGCAGGGGAGACTGAGTATTGGGAGATAACTAGCAATCTCTGCTACAGAATACTTAAAAATACATATTCTAAAACATTTTTATTTCCAGAAACAAGGAATTATACATATTTAGCATCTCTGTCTAAATTATGAATTTAGAGTAAAGGATCACCAGAGATTTGGGGAAAGCCTCTCGATCGAGATCAAAGTGAACAAACTACAAAACTGACCTCCGACAAGACAGAGGCAGACAATGTAAGGAGTAGAAGAAAATGTAAAAGCAGAAACAAACAACCTGTAATTAATAGCACGTCTATGAAATGAGTACAGGATGCTGTTAGAAAAGAAACATTCGGAAACCAGGAAAAAGCTCCTAGAAATTAAAGAGATAATCACAGAAATAAAAGTTGAATGGAAGGGTCAGAGGATAAAGTTGAGAAACCGTATCAGGAGACGGAACAACAACAACGAGATGAAAAGAAATAGAAAATAGAAGAAAATTGGAAGAGCATTGTAGAAGACCTGTTAGCGATAGATATTCCAGAAAGAGAGAGCAAAGTAAGTGAAAATTACCAAACAATAAGACAGGTTTTCAGAACTGAAGGGTGAGGTGTCCGGTTTCTGCACACGTATCGCCGCCCTGCACGGCGGACAACGAAAGCTCCACACCAAGGCACATCGTCATAAAACATCAGCACACTAAGCCTGCAGAGAATGGGGAGGGAGACAAAACAAAAATAAACAAACAATACCGGCCCTCAAAAACCAGGTCAGCCACAAAGAAAACAGAATGTGAGTGGCCTTCTCAAAAGCAACCTGAGAAGCGAGAAAACAGTGAAGCAATACATTCAGAGATCTAAGTGAACAAGACTTCCCGCGAACCAGACTATTCTTAGCCAAACTGTCAATCAAATAGGAGAGTAAAATGAACACACACTCGGTTGCAAGGATTTTATCTTTTCTGTACTCTTTTTCTCCCCCCCCCCCCCTCAGGAAACTATGGGAGAATGTTCTCCACTAAAATGAAGGAGGATGTGAAGCAGACCACAACCCGGGGTGTAGGAAGCAGGTCAGAGGACGGGGGATGACGGGATGGAGGTGAGGACAGGGCCAGCACGACAGCACTCAGTAGGCCCGTAGAGCAAGCAGTCCGGGCGGAACAAGAGATCAAAGTACTCCGGGAGAGAAGTTCCCCCCCAGCTGACCATTCACACCCACAGTGATGTCTTCCACTGCTCTGTTGGAGAGTTTGGGAAAGAGTCTGCAATGGGTTGATAGAAATGTAAGCAAATAAAAAGCAGAGGCCGTGATTACCCCCCCCCCCAAAAGTATAAAAATGGAACTATAGTACACTATGTAAGCACTTAGTGACTTACCAAAAATGATCATATAACCACATTGAAAGAATGGGAGCAGGGAAGATCATATTTTTGTTGAGCATACAAAATAGCCAGGGCATCCTTTTCCATAACAGAAAATAAATACTTAATATCTAAAACTGAAAACAAAAATCACAAAACAGCAGGACAAATTTATTTCCAGGGGGAATTGGGAATTGCTTCTTTTTAAAATTATGGGCCTTGTTAAACTATTGCTAAACAACTCACGTGTATTTATTTGATTAAGGGATTAAAAATGATCAGGCTAACCATAATAAAGATAGAAATGGAATAGGATATCTTCCAAATCAGATAGGAGAAATATGGAAATAAAAACCAGTCATTCAGGGCAATAAAAGGGAGCTATGGTGGACAACTGCCTTGGTGAATCGGTGGATGAACATTGTGGAATTAGTTCAATACCCATTCCGACGTCCAACTGTGCCTTGCTGTATTTCGAAAGCTGGGATTCTGGATGCCATTTTGGCTCTTCCAATCAGATTTTCTCTCTGATTTGGTTTGTAAGGCGCAAGTGAAGCAGGGTCTGGGTGTGTGCTGTTTCTGTTTGTGAGGACAGCCGGGGAGGTGTCTGATTTCTCTTCAGTGGAGTCTTATCATCACAATAGCTGTACAGGTTCAGAAGCTGGCAGCCGTAGGGACAGCTTTCCAATTCAGTAAGTAGCTTCCAGATTTCAGACGGGGCAGTGGCTCTTCTGGTGGCCTGGTTCTGCTCTCAGAGTCTCAAAGTGGCTCCCAAAGTCACTCCTGAATGGCCAACCTAGAATCTTCACCCTCCAGAGAAATCCTTAAGCCATTTTATACCCTAGAGTAAATCCTTTTGTACTTAAAGTTTCCAGAATGAATTCTGTTCTCTGAAACTGAACCCAGACAACATTAACAGGAAAGCAGAAAGTAAGAAGAAAAAGTATGGTAAATACCACAAAATAAAACCGAAGAATTCAGTTATAATTAAAATTAATCCAATCATAACAAAACAAGCTAAACTCTAGCTAGCAGAGATATAGTCTCATACTAAAAATTCTAAGCAATCCAGCTATATGCTCTGAGACACGTGAAAAACAATGAAATACTACTACACAGCAGTTAAATCATAAACGAATCTCAAAAACATAATAGGAAACGACAAAGGTTGCAAAAGACTATTCAGCATGATGTCATTTTTGTAAAACTAAAAAACAGAAGTTGGTACTCAGTGCAGTTGGCAGATTCACGTATCATACGTAATAAAACTATAAAAACATGAGTAGAATGATACGCACAACAGCGACTAGGGAGGAAAGAGAAAGAATAAGGGTGGGGCTTTAGTTAGGGCTAAATTTATCTTTCTTTAATAAACACCAAGCAAGTGGAGCAGAGTGTTTTAGGTTTGATCTCGAGTGGGGGGCGTGGGTGTCGTCAATACTATTTTCTGTACTCGTCCGCGTGTCTCCAGTGTTGCCTGATTTACAAAACACAGCCCCACTCAGCGCTGCCCATATTCTGCAGGGCGACGTCGCGGGAGAGCAGCTGCTGGACGGCAGAAGAGCGGGGACAGCGGGGAGGCCGGCACCTGGCTGGGGGCGGGGAGACTCGGAGGGAACCTGGAAGAGGGGCGCGGAGTTTGCACGCGGGCGGGGACGGCGGCACCAGGATGCGCACGTCGCCAGGTGGTTTTACAAACTGAGGTGCGGAGTTGGTGGCTGTCCCTGCGCGCGCCCGGGGGGACCGCGAGCGGAGCCCACCGAGGGCGGGCGTAGGCCCCGCGGCGCCGGAGCCGCTGGAGGGAACGCTCGGGCTTCGGGCGCCCAGTCTTCTCTCCCCACCCCCCCTCGGGGGCGGCGGCGCGGCGGGCAGGAGGGAGGCAAAGCGGCGGAACCGGGGTGGGGGTGGGGGGGCAAAGGGTGCTGGAAGCCGGTTCCCAGCCAGGATGGGAGGCCAGGCTGCCCCCCTCCCCCCCACCCCCCGCGCTGCAGCCCGCCAGTCACGCCGCTGCTCGCACGCGTCGGCGCGGGTGTGCTTTGCAGACGGGGTTCGCTCCGGGGCGCCGCGGGCCGCGGGCCCGGGCCCGGCCGGGAGCGCCGGCTGCAGCCCTCGGGCGGCGGGGCGGCGGGGCGGCGGGGCGGCGGGGCGGCGGGCGGGCCGCGGCGAGGGCGGGGCCGGCCGCGCGGGGGCGGACCTCGGCGCGCTCCCGGCCGCTCGCTGGCTGTGGGGCCGCGGCGGCTCCTCTGCCGGGTCGCGCCGGAGGACGGGCCTTCGGGCGGCGGCTCGGGCGGCCTGCGGACGGACGCGCGGGCCGAGGCGCAGGCCCCGCGCCCGCCGTCTCCCCCTCCCGCCGGGCCCCGGGCCCGCGCCATGGCCGCCTCGCCGGGCTCCGGCAGCGCCAACCCGCGGAAGTTCAGTGAGAAGATCGCGCTGCACACGCAGCGGCAGGCCGAGGAGACGCGGGCCTTCGAGCAGCTCATGACCGACCTCACCCTGTCGCGGGTGAGGGCCCCGGGGCCCCGGGGGCGCGGGCGGCGGCGGCGGGGCCGCGCGGGGGAGCGGGGCCGGCGGGGCCGGCGCGGCCGGCGCGGCCGCGGCCTCGGCGCTTCCCCCGCCCGCCGGCCCCTGGCGCGGCCCCGCGGAGGCGGGAGGGCGGCGGCGCGAGGGCGGCCTGAGGGGGAGGGCGAACGGAGCCCCGGGAGGAAATCACCAACGGCTCGGAGGCGGGCGGCGCGGCTTCGCGGGGCTCCGCACATCCTCCGCCAGCCAGCGCCTGTGGCCGGCGGGGCGGGGAGGGCCGCGGGGCCCGGGGAGGGGTGGGGGAGCCGCGGGGGTGGGCCCCGGGGAGGGGGGGGCGCATCGCGTGCGAGGGAGGCTTTCCTCTCCGCTCCGCGGAGGTGCCTTCTCGGTCCGCTGTACTGCGCTCGGCCCGGATGTGTTAGGAGGACTGGCAAGGTGCACGGCGTCGCTGGTGACGGAGGAGGGTCCAGGAGGAATGAGTAAGGCGCGAGCCGGGACAAACACCCGGAGGTTGGGAAACTGCGGAGTGAGGCAGTGGAGGATGGAGAGCCAAGAGGAGTGTCCGCGCAGGGCCGCGGGGAGGAGGGTCCGCGGGAGCCGGCCAGGCCTTGAGGCCCCCGAATGCTGACCTTGAAGGACCATCGCGAGCACCGCGGAGGATCTGCAGATGCGGGGCGGGCTGGACGCCGAGCTGGGGGCCGAGCGGCTGCGCTGCGGGTCCCCCGCTCACTTCAGCTGCAGACACGTTGTTTTTTTGGCCAGTACGCTGTTTGGGAAAACTTCTTGAATCTGTTGCCAGAAGTTTTTAATTGGGACATTTTCATATCGAACCAATCTTTCTTTTCTTTTTCTTCCTTTCTCTCTCTTTTTCTTTCTCTTCCTTCCTTTTTCTTTCTTTCACTCTTTTTCTTTTTTCTCTTCCTTTCTCTTTTTTTCTATCTCTTCCTTTCTTTTTCTTTTCCTTTCTCTTTCTTTTTTTCTTCCTTCCTCTCTTTTTTCCTTTCTTTCTTTCTCTTCCTTTCTCTCTCTTTTTCTCTTTCTTTTTCTTCCTTTCTCTTTCCCTTCCCTTCCTTCCTTCCTTCCTTCCTTCCTTCCTTCCTTCCTTCCTTCCTTCTTCCCTCCCCAGTCTCTCCCCTCTTTTTCTTCTTTCCATTTCTGTGTATATTTCTATTTCTTAAAAAAATTTTTTTAAAACATTTATTCATTTTTGAGAGAGAGAGAGACAGAGCTTGAGTAGGGGAGGGGCAGAGAGAGAGGGAGACACAGAATCTGAAGCAGGCTCCAGGCTCTGAGCTGTCAGCACAGAGCCCAACACGGGGCTCGAGCTCATGGGGCTCGAACTCATGGACCGTGAGATCACGACCTGAGCTGAAATTGGACGCTTAACCAACTGAGCCACTCAGGTGTCCCTCTGTGTCTGTCTGTGTCTATGTCAATTTAAAATTAGGAGACCTGGTAGCAGTTATCCTGAATCCCCATATGACATCTATCGGCTGGAGCTGGGTGGTGGTTGCCCCTCAATTGGGGCACAAATTCTCGAGTTGGTCAGGTTCACACCACACCCTGTCATGAGCTCCCACACCAAAGCTGGGTGTCATTTGCCACTTACCATATTTTTTATGGTGTTTTCTTTTAGTGAGGCGAAAGGGAAATGAAATATTTCTTATACTTACATTTTTATGCTAAGAAAAATATGCAAAGAGAGAAAGAAGGCCGAGGGTTTCAATAATTTTTTTTCTCATGCCCTGGCCAGCTTCCCTCGTTTATTATCTGCCTGGTTTCCACAGGCGTATACATGTGTGACCTTGGTTAGACTCAGGAGTGAGCATGATGAACTCAGAGCCCGTGGAGAATGGTTGGGTGAAAGCTGAGGTTTACTGCTGGGATGTGTGTGTTATGTGTTGTTTAGATACATAAAGTGTGTGCACAAATACATGCCCTCTGCATGTCTGTAGAGCTAGAGTTGGTCCAGTCTCTCACCCAGTTCATGAATCCTCTTTAAAGCACTCCTGATAGGGGTGCCTGGCTGGCTCAGTTGGAGCCTGCAACTCTTGAACTCAAGGTTGTTAGTTCCGGCCTCACATTGGGTGTGAAGGTTACGTTAAAAAAATAAAAATAATAAAAATAAAGGGTTCCTGATAGATGAAGCCATGAGTAATGTATAGACTCTTTTTTTAAAAATGTATTTATTTACATATTCACGTATTTATGTATTTATCTACATATTTACAAGTTTATTTATTTTGAGAGAGAATGTGCGTGCACGAGCAGGGGAGAGGCAGAGACAGAGAGAGAGAGAGAGAGAGAGAGAGAATCCCAAGCAGGCTGCTTGCTGTCATCCCAGACCAGACCGTGAGATGATGACCTGAGCTGAAACAAGGAGTCGGATAGTCAACCAACCGAGCCACCAAGGCATCCCTGTATAGAGTTTTTAAGGCAAATATTTTTTCAAAGAACCTCCATGTTCATTTAAATGAGTTTGGTTATGTTACTTAAAAATAATTCAAACATAAACTTGTACATAAAGTCCTTTGATTATAGTTGTGGTTCAATCATAACTAAAAGATGTGCACAGAACAGATTCACTCAGTGTTAAAAATGCAATAAATTCAAATTAACGTCATTCATTTGATGTGATAAATTCTAATTTGCCAAACTCACTTGAAGCTCTCAGTATGAATATGATGCTAACCCCTAATAATTCAGATTTTCTTGGGTTAAACGAGGCTGGTCAGGTGTGCTCCATGGGATAGCTCAGTTCACCCACTACTTTCCTCTGTTCTGATCACTACAAAATTATGATGTCACTTTTCCCTTTACCTGGGACAGTACATCATGTACATGTTAGTTCCTCCTGTGTTCTTTCTCTGCTATCAGTTTTCACATAAAGTAATACTACTTGGGTTCACCATGTTTATTTTTTTTGTATATTAAAAAAAAATTATGAGTAATCTCTATGCCAACCTGGGGCTTGAACTCACAACCCTGAGATCAAGAGTTGCCTGCTGTACAGACTGAGCCAGACAGCCGTCCCAGGTCCAATGTGTTTATAACACAAAGGCAAATGATAGCACTGGATTTGCTGGGGGATATTTGCTTATTTAAAAACTTTAAGGATTATTTTCATAATGAAATTCACAAAACTGAACACTTCTCATAGGGAACTCTTAGATTCCCGAAGTATATGTCTATAAACCTTCAAGGGTCCAAAGAGCCCAGGTGGAGAAGAATCCATCTAGTTCATTATCGGTCACTGGATGACAGATGTACTGACTTTCCCATGGCATGGCATTTCCCATTTTTCCATCAGCCCATGGCAGAATGGATAATCGATGGAGGTACTCTTTCCTCTCTGAGCCTGGGCTGCTCTTCAAGGCATTCTCTGCACAATCAGAGCCAGTCCTTCAGAGTTGGAGTTACGTCTTAATTTGCCTCGTCGGTGGGATAGACTAGATTATGGAGTGTTTTTCACTCTAGCTGTAGGGGCTCGGCCTTACTAGGAAGCAATGGGAATATTTGGAGAAGAGAATGCTATGGGAGGGTTGCTTTAGTCGCAGCCCTTGGGATGGTAGGAAGGATTCACACGTGGATCCTGGTATGCCTGGAAAGAGACCGTTCCTTTTTTCATTCATTCGTCAGTACTGGAGTACCCGCCGTGGCTGATGGGGTGGGGGGTGGAGGCTAAGACTTGGCGCCTTGCTTCAAAGGTCTTATTAATTTGTTCATCAGATGCTTATCGTATCCCTGGTGTGTGCCAGAGATTAGGATGGACACAGGGCATATCATGGCCAGCAAGCAAAACACAGTCTCCTCATGGATTTTAGGGTTTAATGGAGAAGATATTCCTGTGACAAGTCAGGACACGTTTTGATGAATATGGCAGAAAGGGAAGCAGGCGTAGCTGTGGGAATGGATGGTAGGGAGTCCTCACCTCTTCTAGTGGCCTAAAGGATTAGTGGGGTTGGGGTAGCCATTTGAGGGTATGTGCTTGTGTGTTGAGGGAGAGAGAATGTTTCAGGTGTAGGGAACAGAGGCCCAGCGAGGGGACAAAGATGGTGATCTGAGCTGAGGCATTCACAGGGATCAGATTGTAGAGACAGGACATGAGACTTGATCCTAAGGACAATGGCGAGTCAAGGAAGGGGTTGACGTAGGGGCGATTTGCGATGCCTCTAGCTCCAGGATCGTGGATAGGACAGAGGAGAAGGTGGCAAAGAAAGCATTTGGAGGTCATGATAGTCCAGGAGATGTGATGATGGCCTTGACACTAGGGGGGAGCAAGAGGAAGGCAGAGAGGTGAACAGATCGATACTTTATAGGAGCTAGAAATGACCAGATTTGGCAAATGGACGATCCCCAGCTTTCAGACTTGAGCCATTTCCGGGTATCCTCTAGAAAGGGGGGCAGCACTGGTGGGAGCAGACGCTTCACTGTCAGGAGATGGTGAGCGTGAGGTGCCTATGAAGCACGTAAGTAGAGATGGCCCCACAGGCCGTTGTTTACATGGTCCTGAAGCCACATGAGGAGCTCCGAATAAGGCGAGGGGGAAGTCTGGACCAGTGACTGAAGTATGGGGACCTTTGGTGTGTAGTCGTAGGAGTAGATTCAGCCGCCTGGGAAGAATTTCAAGAACACTTCTTGCAAATTGGTGAACTAAACTCTAATTTGACCCTTGCAAGGGTAGAAAGGTGTACGTGTGCCCAAATGTGTCTCTTTTTTTTTTTTTTTTTGAGACAGAGAGAGACAGAGCATGAACAGGGGAGGGGAAGAGAGAGAGGGAGACACAGAATCTGAAACGGGCTCCAGGCTCTGAGCTGTCAGCACAGAGCCCGACGCGGGGCTTGAACCCACGGACCGTGAGATCATGACCTGAGCTGAAGTCGGACGCTTAACCGACTGAGCCACCCGGCGCCCCATCTTTTTTTTTTTTTAAGTGTGTTTATTTATTTTGAGAGGGAGAGAGTGTGTGCACAAATGGGGGAGGGGCAGAGAGCAAGGGAGAGAGAGAGAATCCCAAGCAGGCTGTGCCCCAACGGTCAGTGCTGAGCCCAATGTGGGGCTCGAACTCAGGAACCGTGAGATCGTGACCTGAGCCAAAGTCGGATACTTAGCCAGCCAAGCCACCCGGGTGCCCCCAAGTGTGTTTAAAAAAAAAAAAATAATCAGGAGCAACAGTGAATATTGGCATTTGACATCAAAGTCAGGATGCTGGCTTCTTTTGAAAAATGAAATCATCTAATGACATTCCCCCTACGTTTCTGCCTGGAGCCCCGCCCGCAGTGGCTTCCCCCAGCAGAAGGGGCATGTGACGTACGTGCTCCTCAGTTTGCCACCATCCACACTGCTCCCTGCGGTGCCCCTCACAGTGACCCCTGCCGCTTCACCTCTCTTCCGCGCTTGGCACCTGCAGGCGTTTGGGGTTGTGAGGCCTGCTGTGGAGGGAGACTGGACAGGCCCAGAGAAGCCCAAGGAGCTTAAAGGGAAGGTGGGGGAGGGGAGCCAGCAAAGAAGACGGAAGAGCAGCCAGAGGGGGAAAAGCGAGAATGTCAACCAGCTGAGCCCGGTGCTGCTGCCTCGGTCTGACATGATGAGGGACGTGTCGTTTGGTCCAGTCAAGCGGGGCGGTCGCTGGTAATCTTGGCGAGGGCCCTGCATTCACGGGGTGCTGGTTGGAAAGGAGGCTGGGAGGCACTGAGGACCAAACGGAAGGAAAGAGGCCTGCAGACTTGTTCCAGAAGGTTGACTTTGAAGGACAACTTGTAGTTTTGACACACCGCAGGGTAAACACAGCCCATCAGCCTGGAGCGCTCGTTTAGTTTGAATGTTGGGGGAGAATCATCTTTGTGTTGAAAGCAAACAAATATTGGACGTGTTCTGTAAGCAGTGAGGCCTCTAACGCGGAGTAAAGACTAGACATACTGGATTGGGGCTAAATATTGAGCACTGTCTGTTTGCCAGGTACTGACCGTGCTGACGCCTTTACATTCGTTATCTCGGATGGTTTTCACAAAGACCCTATGGGGTGCGTATCCAGAATATCCTTTATTTTACAGATGAGCAAGCAGGCTCAAGAGGTGCGGTTGCACGGCTGGTTAGTGGCAGGGCTGGGGTTTGGATGTGGCTGCTCCGCTGAGTGTGTCCTCGACTGCTTTCGTCCCCCATCCGGAGATGTCATTGCACTGGCAGCCTGTGTCGAAAACACTTTCCCCATTGAACTGCCATGATCCTTTTGTCAAAAATCAACTGGGAAAAAAAAAAAATCCGACTGGCCAGATACCGTGTGGGTCTGTTTTCGGACTCCCTCTTCTGTGTCGTTGACCCGCACATCTCTCTTCTTGATAGTAGCACTCCGCCTGGGTGACTGCGGCTTTGTAGTGAGTCTTGAAGTGAGGTAACTTCAGTCTTCCAACCTTGCTCTTTACAAAAATTTTTTTTAATGTTCATTTATTTTTGAGAGAGAGAGAGAGACAGAGCGTGAGTGAAGGAGGGGCAGAGAGACACGTGCACACACACAGAATCCAAAGCAGGATCGGGGCTCTGAGCCATCAGCGCAGAGCCTGACATGGGGCTCAAACCCACGAACCGTGAGATCGTGACCTGAGCGGTAGGATGCTTAACTGACGGAGCCACCCAGGCGCCCCTACTGTGCTCTTTTGAAAAATTGCTTTGGGGTGCCTGGGTGGCTCCGTCGGTTAAGCGTCCGACTTCGCCTCAAGTCATGATCTCGCATTTCATGAGTTCGAGCCCTGCATCGGGCTCTGTGCTGACAGCTCAGAGCCTAGAGCCTGCTTTGGATTCTGTGTCTCCCTCTGTCTCTGCCCCTCCCCTGCCCATGCTCTGTCTCTCTCTGTCTCAGAAATAAACATTACAAAACTTTTTTTAAATCGCTTTGACTACTGTAGGTTGGTCATTTGCACATCCATAAGTTTTCGGATTCTTTTGTCAGTTTCTATAAAAAGGCCTGCTGGGCTTGTGTTTGGGATGGATTGTTGGGAGACTTGGATCTCATTTCATGTAGACATTGAAGGGCGGTCCACCCAAGTGTGTGACTGTAGGCTAAGGGTCGCTGACTTAAGTTACAGGGTGAGGCATGTAGGGAAAAGGAGTGGAGGAGCCAGGAATGAGGTAAGTGGTAGCCGGTCTCGGGCCACAGTCGAGGAATGGTAGGGTGCCATGAGGTCTTGGGCAAACAGGATAACCCACGCCCTGTGCGGGGGGAGCAGCCACTTCTCAGCTGCATGCATTGTGGCCACGCAAGAACGTACACTCAGCGTTGTTTGATCTTCCAATCAAGAGAAGTTGGGAATCCAGATTTTTAAACAGTCTTCCAATGAGAAAATGAAAGTTTAAAGCATCGAGTGGGTCAGTATCCTGTGGGTCAGCCAGAACTCCCTAGGCTCAACGTGGCCTCTGGCCTGCCAGTCTGTGACCTCTGCCTTAGGCTACTCATTCTTTGGTGCTCACTTTCGTTATTAGTAAGCATTATGGTGTTGAAGACCGTCTCGACGGTTCTTTCTAGGTCACTGACTCTATGTTTCAAAAGAGGAAAATAGTCAGGTTACTCAAGGGGTTAGGAGGTAGTTGAGAACGTCAACAATGGTAATATTTCGAGAGGTTGTCCATGGCTTTACATTTTCTATCCCCCGTCACCTCTCTTTTCTCTCTGGGAAGGAGACAGCAGAATAATTTACCCAGCCAAGTGGGGGCTTCAGGTCACACAGGTCTTTCAACTCCAACCCCGGTACTGTTTTTACTGTGGCGCAAGTCTCTGAAGACCCTAGAATAGGCACTTGGGGATGGAGCCCACCCATGGGAGGCTGTGAGAGGGCCTTCAGCTCAGTGGAAGGCAGGTCTCCAGCTAGATTCAGAACTTAGCCTGTCGCAGTGCTAAGGCTTTCGCGTAAGAGTCAAAGCCTTTGTGAGAACTCTCTGGAGGCAAGAACTTTGGCATGTGTTCATCTTAGTAGGACAGTGCCTGGCATGGTGACCCACACAGTGAAAAGTTTTTGTGTAAGCGAATAAGTGGATGGATTGATGGAAGAAGGAATCAAAGGCTTTAGATCAAGGGGTCCAAGAGTTTTGTCTAGAGAATATCAAGGAGAGAGAGTCACGTGCTTCTGGTAAGAGTTTCGAGAACGTTAAGATCAAAAGCAGAGACTTTATTCTTGTAACTCAGCTGATGGATGGAAAAGGCTCACTATGTCCTTCCTCCTCCTCATATTTGGCTCTCAGATCTCGGTTTTGATGAAAAGATTGCAACTGCTTCCCAGTGCAGTATGTTTGAGAAAGCAGATACTGTGGGTTTAAGGAAGTTAAGGCCACCAAGGGGTTTTGTATGCCTTTAAAACTTCCAACCAGATACAGGCTTTTATCTTTTGGGGATGCATATTGAAATATGGAACGATACGACGTCTGGATTTCTTTCCGTGAGGGGCGGCACGGGTAGTGGAGCTGGCAAAGATAAATCAAGACTGGACATAAGATAATCGTGGAAGCTGGATAGGTGGGGTTTCATTGTACCCATCTCTATTTTGTATATATTTGAAATTTTTTATAATAAATATGAAAACCAAACAAAATCAGAGAGCTTCATAGGGCCAGTGATGCTTTTTTTTTTTAATCTTACTTATTTTCAGAGAGAGAGAGAAGAGAGTGAGCGAGCAGGGGAGGGGCGGAGACAGAGGGAGACAGAGAATCCCAAGTAGGCTGCACACTGTCAGCTCAGAGCCTGACGCGGGGCTCGAACTCATGAAATTGCGAGATCGTGACCTGAGCCAAAATCAAGAACCAGACTCTTACCTGACTGAGCCATCCCGGCGACCCCCCAGTGGTGCTTTTGATCCATCAAACTTCACTTTTCTCTGAGCTTGTAAATAGTATGATCATCGAGAGAAATGAACAATGGAAGGGACCACAGCACCTAGAAAAATGTGGGTTTTGAGATAGCTATAGCTTGGCCTCTTCTAGCTGTGTGCCCTCAGGCAAATGGTGAACTTTCCTAAGTCTGGGTCTCCTGGTCTGTAAGAGCAGGTTAATACGAGCTTGGTGGTTGTGGGGAGGGTTAGGGATGAAAGGAGCAGAGCACCTGACGACAGCATCTGGCTCATCGCAAGGGCTCTTATCTGGCTCTTTTCATTATTATCAAAGGGCCTAATAATGAAAGGGTAAAAAACCTGCTTGGGGGTTCCCACCTACTGTTTCTTCCCTATGTGAATTCTACGTGCCGAGGGTTCTACAACCTCAAAGGTCGTTTATTATTTTAGAAACAGAACCTTAAAGACCAAATGGGACCACCTTGGGGTTTCCAAGAACTGTAACCAGTTCACTGCCTTTGGATATGAAGCAAGGAAGAGCTCGCAGAAGGAAGTGAAAACAGTGGGGTGCCATTTGATAGCTGTCGAATTTGCCTTCATCTTTGCCCCAGTTAATGACGATCTTCAGTGTTAGTGAGTTTTCTTTGTGATAACCTGTTTCCTCACATATACATGGGTACACCCCTTGGGAAATCATTGTGGCATTATGTATCGAGAGCCAGCTAAAGGCCCATACCCAGAGACTTAGTACTCACTCTTTGGCATGTGTTCTAAAGAAATGATGCAGAAGAAGAAATTCTATATGGCCGTTCAAAAAGATTAACATCGCAGAAAAGGGGCGCGTGGGTGGCTCAGTCGGTTGAGCGGCCGACTTCGGCTCAGGTCATGGTCTCGCGGTTCGTGAGTTCGAGCCCCGCGTCGGGCTCTGTGCTAACAAACACCTCGGAGCCTGGAGCCTGTTCGGATTCTGTGTCTCCCTCTCTCTCTGCCCCTCCCCTGCTCATGCTCTGTCTCTCAAAAATAGATAAATGTTAAAAAAATTTTTTTTAAATATCACAGAAAAAAGTTAAGATGTAGGCATGAAAGATTGTGGCTATGATTACCGCTGTGCAGCTATTATACATGTAGAAGGGAAAACAGCTAATGAGTTAGAGTCACTGAGTGTGGCTTAGATTTCCTTTAAGAAATTCTTTTATTGCCGTTAAAGATTGTGCCTGCACACCTACACACGTACTCAAAGGCCTTGCAGAGACCTCACTATCACGGTGCATGGGACATTTGGAACGTGGGTAAATTCTTCCCCCAAAATAGGCTAATCAAAAACCGGAAAGTGGGGTACCTGGGTGGTTCAGTCGGTTAAGCGTCCAACTTCAGCTCAGGCCATGATCTCACAGTTTGTGGGTTCGAGCTCCGCATTGAGCTCTTCTGCTGTCGGCACAGATCCCCCCCCCCCCCTCTCTGTGTGTGCCCCTCTCTGGCTTGCTCTCTCTCAAAAATAAATAAACATTAAAAAAAAAAAAGAATTTTTTTAGCGGAATTTAGTGGAATACTATTTAAAAAGAATCAGAAAGCACTGGAAGCCTGAAGATTTCAGGTAGGAAAAGGTAGATAGAGGAATCGAAACCAAGACTTTCACTCTTGAACCGTTTTACTACAAAACACCGCACGTCGATGCTCCTCTCAGATCTTTGCTGTCCTGTCTCACCCGTCTTGAAATCTCTTTGTTTCCAGGTCCAATTTCAGAAGCTTCAGCAGCTCCGCCTTACGCAGTACCACGGAGGATCCTTACCAAACGTGAGCCAGCTGCGGAGCAGCGTGCCAGAGTTCCAGGTACCTCCAGATACTTCCTTTCTTCAGGCTGAAGCGAGTGTAAAAAAAAAAAGAAAAAAAAAAAAGAAAAAAAAAAAAGATAGATAGAGGTTGTCCTTACAAAGATGAGATCTTGAAGGATGCAGTTCAGTGTTCTTCTGGGAAGTCGACCATTCTTTTTCCTAGTTCCTGCAGCATGAGATAGTGTTATCTCACGGGCCAGTGGTCTGAGGCTGCCCTGTCCGGTAGAGACATGCTGTGAGCCACATGCGTAATTCAAACCTTTCTAGGAGCCACGGTAAAGAACAAGAAGCAGGTGTCATTAATTTCAGTATTGTTTAAATGACTTAGTTATTTAACCAGTATATCAGAAATGTCACGTCAACATAGAAGCAGCACAACAAACACAAAGGAGATATCTCACGTTCTTTTTGAAATCGGTCTTTGAATCTGGCGGGTGCTGTATGCTTACAGCCCATCTCCGTTCAGACTCGCCATAGTTCACTGCTTTCATGTGGTGGTTTTCGGCCGTCTTGGACGGTACGGATCTAAGGCCCAGATACGTGGTGTCTTTTGCACTTAGATTAGTGCGAGGTCATAGGGTGCTTCAATCACTCATATCCAGTGGAGAGTCTTGTACAGAACAACGTGGAATTGATACTTCAGACAGTGGTGTGGGATGCTGTTGTTAAGATCCAAGTGAGAATTACTTAGGTACCCTAGTCTCTGAGAAACCAGAAGCCTGTCGTTCCAATTAGACAATTTAAGATGTGGTGTTCAAGTTGGGATCTAAACTTTAAGACAGAGCATACGTTGATTTATTTGAGCGACTCCCATTTTCAAAGTGCTGTCGTCTTTCTTTGTTGTAAAAGCCGGGCTCACTGGTTTGATGATGTCCCATAAGGCAAAAGTATTCTTTAAAATGGAGACTTCCATTTGATCAAATGGGAGTCCTAATAGGAGTTCTTAAATATAATGGTTATTAGAAAAAGTATAATATGACCGTATTTGTGCCTTATTACACTGGAGTCTTGTCTTTACCATATTGATATGGAATCTCACTGTAGTGTTGCCTGTATTTGGGGATCTGCCTCTATAGATCACATGCTCTTCTACATGGGCCTACTGGATCATTCGGTATCCAGATAAAGCAGATCTCTGCTTTATGCTGGATTTCTGGCTCCTGAAATCGTCTTTGTCGAGGTTTGCTGTGTTTGAGATCCTGATTTTGTGGTACTTTGTAGTCAACTTCAGAGGAATATAGAACTTCCCATCCTGCCCCTGCCCTGTTGCAAAGGGGAATGAATGGGATGAACTAACAGCCCTTGACCCTCTCAGGATTCTTTCTTTGGATACTTTCATTGCTTTGAAACAATCACAAATTTACAGAAAAATTGGAAGTTCAGTACAAATAACAAAAAAAAATTTTTTTCATGTTTTTATTTTATTTTTGATATATATATAGAGAGAGAGCGAGTGTGTGCGCAAGCAGGGGAGGGGCAGAGAGGGAGAGGGAGACACAGAATCCGAAGCAGGTTCCAGGCCCCGAGCTGTCCGCACAGAGCCCGATGCGGGGCTCAAACTCATGAACCGTGAGATCGTGACCTGAGCCGAAGTCCGAGATTCAACCCACTGAGCCACCCAGGCGCCTGCACTTTTTTATTTTCTTTTTTTTACCCCTTGAGAGACTAAGTTGTGAACCTGATGCTCTATCAGCCCAGAGTATTTCACTGTGTATTTTCCTGTAAGCAAGGACGTCGTCACTCATAACCCAAACAGAGCCATCAAAATCAGAAAATTAACAGTGGAATGTTATTACCGCCTGATCCATAGACCCCGTTCACATGTGGTTTCACTGCATGGCCTATTACGGCCCTTCCTAGCAGAAGGATCCAGTCCAGAATCACATGTGTTTAGTTATTGTCCTCAGTCTCCTTCAGTCTAGAACGGTTTTTCAGTCAGTCTTTTATCTTTGACATTAAAAATACGTATTTTTTTTTTTTTTTTTTTGACTTTTGTGATCTGGCCACTTTTGAAGACCATTAGCCAGGAATTTCGTAGCATGTCCCTCATTTGGGGCTTGTCTGATGTTTCTTTGTGATCCAAGTCAGGTTATGTGTCTTTGGCAGGAGTGGCACAGAATGATGCTGTTACTGTGTCCCCTTGAGTGGGTGATTTTCTTTTGTCCTACCACTGATGGTGTTCACTTCTATCAGTTAAGGTGGAGTTTGTCCCATGCCTCTTTGCATTAAAGTTACTCGTTCCCTTTGTAATGAACAGACGCTTTGTGAGGAGATACCATGTCCTCCTTATCAGGCTTCCTTACATCTTTTTATTTATTTCTGAATATCCAGTTTTGTGGCTTCTTTAATTCAGTGGGTTAGTCCGTAACTATTAGTTACTTTGATGCCTGTATCATCCCCGGTTAGCCCAGTAGGAGCCTTCTTCCCAGGATTCTTGACAAATTGAGAAGAAAAAGGAATCCTAGGAATACAGATTTCAAAAGAAAACAGGTTTGTTTTAAGTAGGCTCCACACCCAGTGTGGGGCTTGAACTCATGGCCGGGAGATCAAGAGTCACGTGCCAACCAGGCGCCCCCAGATTTTTTTTAAGTAAGCTTTTTTGAGGTGTAATTTGCCTACAATACGATTGGCCTGTCTCAGGCATACAGGTCTGTGTTGTATAATCACCACCGTAGTCAAGATACAGAAGAGTTCCATCATCCCCCAGAAGTTCCTTCATGTCCCTTTGTAATCTGGCTCCACCCCCCACCTCCAGCCCCTGGAAACCACTGCTCTGTCGTTTAGCCTGTCCCAGCGTGTCCTATAAAGGGAATCAAAAGTGTGTAATTTTACAAGCTCTTCTTTCGCTGAGCAGATCGCATTTGGGAAGCATCCACATTGTTGCATGAATGAGTTTTCTAGAGCTGCCATGAGCTGGGGGGCTTACGACAGCAGAAGTCTAGTCTCTGAGGCTGGAAGTCTGAGATCAGGGTGTCGGTTGGGCCCTGCTCTCGGAAGGCTCCAGGGGAGGATCCTGCCTTGCCTCTTCCTAGCTTCTGTTGGTTCCTTGGTGTCCCTTGGCTTGCAGCTGCTCACTCCAGCCTCTGCCTCCTTCCCTCTGACCTTCCTGTTTGTAGGTGTCTCTGTGTCCAAAGCTCTCTCCCCCTTCTCTTTTAAAGACACCAGTCCCTGGATCAAGGGCCCACTCTAATCCAGCACGATCCCATTGTAGTCTGATTTTATCTGCGAAGATTCTGTTTCCAAATAAGATCACATTCACAGGTACTGGGGATTCGGGCTTGAGCATATCTTTTCAGGGGAATATAATTAACTCCCTGCATTGCGTTTACCTGGAGTTTATTCCTTTTTATTGCTTTCTATTCCATTATATGGGGGCGCTAGGGTTCCGTTATCCTCTCATCAGTTAACGGGCGTTTGGATTATTTCCACACTTTGGCACTTGTGAATAAAGGTATTCACGTATAGTTTTTGTGTAAATACCTAGGAGTGGAACTGCTGGGTGACATGGCACGTGCAGCTTCAACCTTATAAGAAGCTGCCAAACCGTCTTACAACGCGCCTGTGCTGTTACACATTCCCACCAGGAGGTACAAGAGAGAGCCCCAGTGGTTCTGCCCTGCTTTCCAGCACTTCGTACTCCAATATTTCAGGGGGTTGTTTTTTGATTGTGGGAAAAACCCAACATAAAATTTACCGTCTTAACCATTTTTAAGTGTCCAGTTCGAGTACAGTGTCATATATACAGTGTCACGTATATTCACATGGTTGTGCAGCCAATCTCCAGAACGTTTTCATGTTACACAACTGAAGCTCTGTCCCCATTAAACCACCACTCCCCACTCCCTCCTCCCCGGGGCCCCCGTAACCACCACTCTCCTTTCAGCCTCTGAATGTGAGTGCTCCGGGCGCTTCGTGTCAGTGGAATCCTACAGTACTTGTCTTCTCCCGACTGGCTTATGTCACTTAGCAGGTGTCCTCAAGGCTCATCCGTATGGTAGCACGTGACAAGACTTCCGTCTTATTCAAGGCACGGTAGCATTCCATCGTATGTATAGACACGTTTTGTTTATCCGCTCACCCGTCACGGACATTCGGGTTGCTTCTACCTCTTGGCTACTGTGAATAACGCCACTGCGAACATTGGTGTGAAAACGTCCCTTAGAGACCCTGATTTCAGTTCTTCCGGGTGTGTCCTCAGAAGTGACCTTGCTGGATCAGATGGTAATTGGATTTTAAATATCTTGAGTAACAGCCATACCATTTTCCACCGTGTCCGCACCTTTTTGCGTTCTGCCCAGCAGTACACGAGGGGCCAGTTTGTCCACATCCTCGCCAACACTTGTCCTTTTCTGTTTTTGTTTGTTTGTTTAATAGCGGTCGTCCTAATGGGTGTGAGGTGATGGAAGTTCAGTTTAAAAGATTTTTGTCGTTCTAGTGCATGTGTTGTGCTATCTTCTTCTTCTTATTTCTTAATGTTTATTTTTGAGAGAGACAGTGAGAGTGCAAGCTGGGGAGGGGCAGACAGAGGAGGGGACAGAGGATCTGAAGAAGGCTGCCTGGGCTGACAGCACAGAGCCCGCCACTGGGCTTGAACTCGCCAACCATGAGATCGCGACCTGAGCTGAAGCCAGATGCTCAACCAACTGAGCCGCGCAGGCACCCCAAACTTTTGCCTAATTTTTAACTTGAGTTGCTCATTTCCCTATTACTGAGTTGTGAGAGTTCTTCGTGTTTGGATGCCGTTTCCTTGGGAGATACGCATTTGCAGCTATTTTCTCCCTGTCTGTGGCTTATCTTCTTTTCCCAACAAAGTCTTGAAAAGCAGAAGTTTGTTTTTGTTTTTTTTTTTTAATGTTTATTTGTTTTTGAGAGAGAGGCAGAGCCCGAGCAGGGGAGGGGCAGAGAGAGGGAGACACAGAATCCAAAGTGGGCTCCAGGCTCCGAGCCGTCAGCACAGAGCCCGACACGGGGCTTGAACCCGCGAACTGTGAGATCGTGACCTGAGCCGAAGTTGGACGCTTAACCGACTGAGCCCCCCAGGCGCCCCAGAAGTTTTTAATTTTGATGAAGTCCAGTTTATCAGTTCTGTCGTTTTATGACTTATGCCTTTCGTGTCTTATCTAAGAATTATTTGCTTAACTCAAGGTCACAAAGATGTTTTCCCTGTGTGTGCTTCTGGAAGTGTTATGGTTTTGGGTTGTACACCTAGATATTTCAAGTTAATTTTTTTTTTTTTAACATAGTACAAAGTACGGTTGAAGACCACTCTCTTTGCCCGTGGGTGTTGAATTGCGCCGGCATCATTTGTGAGAAGACTTTTCTTTCCCTATCGAATTGCCTTGGCATCTTTGTTGAAAATCGATGGACCATATATGTGTGGGTCTCTGTTTCTAGACTCTATCTTCTGTTCCATTCATCTTCATATTCCTCATTTTGCTAATGCCATACTTTTTAAAAAATTAATATTGTAAAGATTTTATTTTTGAGTAATCTCTACGCCCAGTATGGGGCTTGAACCCACAGCCCCACGATCAAGAGTTGCATGCTCTACTGACTGAGCCAGCCAGGCCCCTAATACCATGTGTTCTTAAAAAATTGAGGTATATGGGGCGCCTGGGTGGCGCAGTCGGTTGAGCGTCCGACTTCAGCCAGGTCACGATCTCGCGGTCCGTGAGTTCGAGCCCCGCGTCGGGCTCTGGGCTGATGGCTCAGAGCCTGGAGCCTGCTTCCGATTCTGTGTCTCCCTCTCTCTCTGCCCTTCCCCCGTTCATGCTCTGTCTCTCTCTGTCCCAAAAATAAATAAACGTTGAAAAAAAAAATTGAGGTATAATTGACATGTAGCGTTATATTAGTTTTAGGAGTAGAATGTAGTGATTTGATATTTGTATGTGTTGTAAAATGATCACTACAGTAAGACTAGTTCATTTCTGTCACCAAACAGAAACAAAATTTTTTTTATAATGAGAAATTAAGATTTCCTCTCTTTAGCAACCTTCAAATCGGCAATACAGTTTTATTAACTGTAGTCACCATGCTGTACATCATGTCTTCATGACTTTATTTGACAACTAGAAATTTATACCCCTTGAGCTCCTTTACCCATCTTATCCCCTCCTTCCCCTTTTTAAGATTCCGTGTATAAGTGGGATTCTCATACCACACTTTTTGGTTTTTTTTTTAATGTTTTTATTTTTGAGAGAGAGAGAGAGACAGAGCGTGAGCGGGGGAGGGCCAGAGAGAGGGGGAGACACAGAATCCGAGGAGGCTCCAGTCTCCGAGCCGTCGGCACAGAGCCCGACGCGGGGCTTGAACTCCCAAACCGTGAGATCGTGACCTGAGCCGAAGTCGGACGCTCAACCGACTGCGCCACCCAGGCGCCCCCCATACCACACATCGTCTGGATTGAAAGCCTTACCTTTACAGGCAGGCTTGGAATCAGGTAGTGAGACTCCTACAAGGGTGGTTTTTTTTTTTTTCCCCAGTGTTGTGTGGTTTATTGTAGTTCTTTTATCCACACAACTTCAGAGTCAGTGTGTCGATTTCTACAAAGAAAGCCTGCTGCGATTTTAGACGGGATTGCATGCGATCTGTATAGCAGGTTGGGGGGAGGGGGGAAGTGACGTCTCAATAATAATGAGTCTCCCAATCCATAAACGCGGTACAGAAGCACAGATTTTGATTCAAGTTAAGTTGCTTATAATTATTTATTTAGACACAGTCCTCTCCCTCTTATGTTTATAGATCACTTTGGAGTTTCCCAAATGTTTTCACATCCATTTTTTTACTTGACCTTCACTGCATTAGTTTGGTAACCACAGTACTATTTTAATATTGGTGACAGACCAATTTTCTGTCCTAATGGAAGATCTAAAAGCACATTCTTTTCCTTTAACCCATTGGGCCCTTTTGCAGGGGACAGAAACTTATCAGATGAGTAAAGCAAACCTAGCTTCTCAGGCTGCCTTCTGATGATCCTCAGCGAGGGGTGGGCCATCAGTCGGGGGGTGGGGGGCTGGCTAGAGTTACAGCTCTGGGCAGGGCCTGTCGTCTGTGCACTGAGGGCAGAGAGAAGGAGGTGGCATCTCTGAAGGCTCGGGATGTGTCTCCGGGTTAGGGGAGAGCCAGCCATACTTCAGCCTTGAGCCAGCCTAGCCTGCCTCACAGCTAAGGCACCTGCTGGTGTGTGGCCCGATTGTCAGGCAGCTGCAGAGAGAGGGCTGGCTATCCGGGCGTAGTTATAGCCTCTCCCAGCCTCCATGCAACCTGCCTCATCCTTTCAAATTGTATCACTAAAAACGCATGACGCTTTTTACGTTCCTGATCACTACATTTTAACAACATTGCATCATCTTGTTGATAACTGAGGGTCTGTAAGTTCTAGCTAATTTAGGGAACAATCTGGTAGCCAAAGGGAGAAAGCCGTGCCGCGTGGCAGGAGAGATGTGGAAGGCCAGGTCCGCGCTGGTGATTTTCTCGAGGCCTGCTGCCCATGTGAGAGCATATAATGAGGCCCAGAATGTGCACAGTAAGTGTGGGAGAAGACCAGAACTTAAACACTCTTTGGCTCCTAGTTCCATTTTTATGGCTTTCTTTTCTAATTTTTATAAGATTCTTTAAAAAAAAAAATGACTGGCAAAAGATACTATTATCAAATTCCAACAAATGGAAAACATTAGTAGTAATCTTAGTCCAAAAATACTGTTGATAATAGCATTTATTGAGGGTATGCTGTGGACCATACACTTCATTAAACTCTGCCTAGATAATTTAATCTTCACAAAACCCTTTGGGGCTATTGTTGTCTGGGGGCTCATCTCATTTTTCTAGGAGTTTTTGCTTTTCTGTTTTTTAATGTTTATTTACTTTTGAGAGAGAGCAAGAGGGACAGAGCGTGAGCGGGTGAGGGGCAGAGAGAGAGGGAGACACAGAATCCGAGGCAGGCTCCAGGCTCTCTGAGCTGTCAGCACAGAGCCCATTGCAGGGCTCGAACCCCCGAACCGTGAGATCATGACCTGAGCTGAAGTCGGACGCTCAACCGACTGAGCCACCTAGGTGCCCCAGGTTCACTTTCTTAAAACACTTCCATTAGGGAAGATTTCAGTCATATTAAACAGTCATATTTGCGTGTATCTTGATCCCATGTGAAGAGCTGTTGGCCTGAGATGATTTATACTTATTTATAAGCTTGTATTAAATATAAAAAAGAAATGGTTGCCTCAACTTCCTATGGCTGGTTTTCTGAATCTGTAAAATGTATCCAAATGAAATTGTGGACAGTGTTTCAGTAACTTGGTATTAGTTTGGACAGGCAGACAGGGAGTTATTTGAAACCTTTGCATCGCTCCCTTTAGCAGTCTTGTAGCAGCTTTTGAATCCTCCTGTGTCCTCATGTAGAAAATCCAGTCCTGTCCACGTATTTGAATTCCAGACCTCGAGAGCCGCTTCTTGGAATTTCAGAGTAATACCATAAGTAGGGTATAGGCGTCAGCATGTAGCATCTGAAACACCATCACTTTCTACAGCCAGACTCAGCTCTCAGCTCTGCTGGCTCTTGTCCTCCACACTGAAGGCTGTGAGGGCCTGAGAGGACCCAGGGGGGCAGAAGCGGGTTTGCATGGAGCACTGAGCTCTGCCTGCCCACCCCATGGCACGAGGGACTCTCCCAGCCTCCGGAGCTGAACTCCAAGCAGGTGAGAAGCTAGGTGGTGAAATAAGACGGATTGATGCTGAGTCTCCTCGCAGATAGCGGAGGGCGGGACGGGTAGGTGCACATCTTGTAGTCCTTCGTTCCGAAGGGAAGAGCTGAGGTTCCTCGATGCCACCTTGAAAGCTCTGGAGGGGCTGCAGACCACCGTCCCCGAGTCCCCCTAGGCACATCATACAATTCCCTGAACCCTGTGATGGTAATGACAGTCACTTGATAAGAGTTAGTACAAGGATTCGATGAATGCAGAATGAAAGCAGAAGGGCTTTGGAAACTGGTGTCCAAAGCTCCCGTCGGTCATTGACACAAGTAGTGCTTAGGGGCACTTTTGAAGGAGGAAGTTTGTACTTACGGCTTTCTACTCTTTTTGTTCAGACCTCTTCTTACTTCCTCTCCCCACACCCCCAGGGCCCACGCTCTCCAGGTATGGTGGCTCTTTACCTTTCAATTAATGAAGATGAGATAACATTCAGAGTCCAGTTTCTCGGTCACACAGCCCCATGGCTGGTGGCTGCCGGGGTGGTGGGAGTGTCCTCACGCTGAGCTCTGGGCCCCAGTCTCGGCCCAGCCCAGCCCAGGCTTCCCCTTCCCCTCCCAGCCCAGCTTCAGAACCATCCTCCCGCCCTCCTTCCCTTCACCAGCCAGTCAGATTTCTGTGTCCTGACTAAAGTGCTTACTTGGATCGTAAGAAAAGCATTCTGATTAAGTTGCATACCAAAACAAACTCAGCCTCCTCTGAGTCTCAGAGGCACATGCGTTTCAAAAGAGGATGCTTGCGGGGGCGCCTGGTGGTCCGGTCCCGTAAGCGTCCCACTCTTGATTTCGGCTCAGGTTGTGATCTCATGGTTTGTGGGTTCGATCCCCGGGTCGGGTTCTGTGCTGACAGCATGGAGCCTGCTTGGGGTTCTCTCTCCTTCTCCCTCTCTCACTGCCCCTCCCCTGCTTGATCTCTCTCCCTCAAAGTAAACAAATAGACCCACCCGGGACGGCTTTGTGTTCTCCTGTCCCCTCTCCCCTCCAAGAGAGGCGTTCACTACTCTTCTTTTCACTTCTTGTTAACTGACAGGCCGATAAATGGTAAATAAGTTCAGCACGTATTTCTTAAGTACCTGCTACGGGGGCGGAAATAGAACACTTTCTGTTTGAGGTGCAGGAAACCAGCTTTGTGTCCTGAGGGCTGGTGGCCTGCACGGGGCCACCGCCCCTCCCCCCAGGCAGGCTGCCTGGCCTCGGCCGTGAGTGGTCCACGTAGGGTGAGGTCTTGAGTCACAGATGAGGGGGTGTCCACGGAAGCCTCGAAGCTGCCCCTTGTACCGCCTGTCTTTCTTTAGACAGTCTGTCTGTGTCTGCCTTCAGCCCCCAGTGCCTCGTAGTTCCTGAGGGTCCCTCGTCGGTTCTTTTGCCCCCTGGAGCTTTGGCAGCGACATGAGGCGTGAATGGGCCGCCCACCGGCCTCTGCCTCCACTGGGTGCTCCCCAGGAGAAGGCTCCGGTGGCGGGAGGGGCCTGCGTGCTGGGCTGTGACCCTGGGCACGTCCTCAACCTCTCTCAGCCTGCTTGTTCACATGGAAAATAGGGACAGTCATGTTTACCTGTAGATAACGGGGGGCACGGAGGAGACACCAAGGGATTTGGGAGCTGGAGTGAGCTAAGGAAGCTAGGATGTAGAGATAAGTGATTCCTTCCCAAGCCACTCACCAACCTCTGCTTATGTATGCTCGTTCGTCACAGCCCCGTGGCTTCTGTGGCACAGTCATCAGCTCCAAAGTTAAAAGTGAGAGGCAATTTTGTTCCCAAGGTCATAAACCTTAGCCAGTGCTGCTCTTGGGTACAGCATGCTCTCTACAGCCATGAAACAATACCCCTTTATCCCAATACCAGCAGATATGACAAGATAGGGCAGTGACCTCCTGCATGAGAGTTAGGAGACATTCACATGTTATTTTAGCGTGTTTTATTCCCAGGAAAGATTTTCACTGATGACCAATATCTGTTTTATGTTATGTCTTAGTTTCTTTTTTGGAGAATGGCAATTTTCTGACCTGGTCCCTAAATTCTGCTTAGGAGTCCGTACCTCAAACTACATGCATTTTGCAACCATGATTTTTGTTTGTTTGTTTGTTTGTTTTTAACTATCTCTGTGTTGGATTTGCTCACTGGTTTACCTTTGACTTCTGACTCCCAAAAGCATGTTCGCCTCTTCTGCTTGAGGAAATAGTGAGACACACAGAAAGGGGCTTGTTTAATAGCTTCGGAATGCGCATCTGCCCCAAAATAGGAACTGTGACCAAGAATATAGTAGCTGTATTTTTAATACAGATTTGGGCAATACTTTTCCCTTCCTTTTAATCTAACGCTACGTATTGAATAGTGGACTTAGGAAGTGAAAGAGGAAAGTAGACAACTCATGAATCTCTAGCTGTCGGGAACGGAGGTCTCTGAAACCGTGCACGGGGCTGGGAACCACACACCGAATTACAAACATCTGCATCCACAGGCACTCGAACAAGGAGTCTGGAGCAGTGCCACGTTCATTCCGCCTCTCATATGCTCCCGGTTATTCACGGCCGGGAGGGTCAAGCATAGCACGGGGGCTCCAAATAGCCCCTTTAGAATGCACTTGTATACCAGTAATTTAAAGTTTCCATGCCAGAAAAGTTGCAAGATGAGAACTTCTGAGAATCCATCTGTCGGATGAAACCAATGAAAAGCTCAGTGAGGACTAAACGTGCCAACATGAGGTTTGTTTACAAATTCAAGCTTTAGGGCAGGTCTGCCTGGGTGGCTCAGTCATGATCTCATGGCTCACGGGTTCGAGCCCTGCATCGGGTTCTGTACTGACAGCTTGGAGCCTACTTGGGATATTCCCTCTCTCTCTCTCTCTCTCTCTCTCTCTCTCTCTCTCTCTCTCTTTCTCTGCCCCTCTCCCGCTCATGTGCACCATGCTTTCTCTTTCTCAAAATAAATAAGTAAACATTAAAAAAAAAACTTAAAAAAAAAAAAAAAAGGCTTTAGGGCAATACAGAGGCTACACGGTACGATGGCCGGAAGGCCAGACTCTGACTTTCAAATCTGGCCTCTGCTGCTTCCCAGCTGTGTGGCCTCGGGTGGATCATTTAACATCCCCCCCCCAACTCCCCCCCCCCCCCCCCCCCCGCCTCAGTTTCCTCAGCTGTGCAGGGGGGATGGTAGCAATGCTAACATCAGAGTTTTGCTGTGAGGAATAAATGAGTCAATGTATCTAACAGTCTTAGAGCAGAGCCCAGCGCACGGGGACCGTGTGGGGGAGTCTGACTCTCAGGATTGTCCCTGCCACCACCACCACCACCCCCCCCCCCCACCCCCGCCCCGCTGTCCTCGCCTCTGGAGCTGCTCCTGTACCATGGGTGTGACTTCCGGTCCTGCCACCTGCCAGTCCTGTTCCAGCCTCCTCTCTGTTTCTGCGCAGGGGGAGTGGGGGTGGGTGTGATAGGACCTCCCTCAGCGGGTGATGCTGAGCCTGGAATGTGCCCCTGTCACTGTTGCTGTTGCTCGGGTGGCTCCCGGCCCGGGCGGCTCTCCGCACTGCGAGATGTGTCACAGGTTAACTTGTTCTTACTAACAGCTAAAACTTACAGGTTTAATTTGAGTCCGGAAAATGTATTTTTAGAAAGCTATTAGAGCTATGTCCAGGTTATCCCCACTGTATCGTTATTGCTGTTCATTCCCGTTTTGGGAGGTGGAGAGTGCCCACAGGAGGCTACACTGTGCCCCCAGGGTTGGGCACGGCCCGGGGACACCGGTTGGAACACGGGTCCCTCATCCAAACACTGAGTGTCCCGTGTGGGGGCAGAAAATGTGTTTGAGAACCGCCGGTCACGGGGTGCTGTGCCTTCTGCCACTCTCATGTTTCTGCTGTTCCATGCGGCAAAACTCTGTTCCCGTTGCTTGCCAGACTACAAGCCCCACAGCCAAGCCTTCTTATCCTGTGCAGACATACCTCCGTGCAAGGAAAATACGTGTTTGACTGTTGAAATCACTTTTCCATTATAGTAAACAGCTGCTGTAACTTGCCCTGACTTTATTCATTAATTAATATTTACCGAGTGCCTGTTATGAATGAGGTATTATCGGGTTTATGAGGATAATTGAGAAAATGTCCATTTAAGAAGCTTATAACTAACTAAGCTTGATGGACAGATCACAGATGCAAGGACTACAGCTGAAAAACATTGATTCTGGGCTTCCTTTTCTTCTTTAGCTTCCATTTTTAAACTTTCACATTCAGGAAAAGTAATACATTGTATCCATTTACAGCCTGTTAGTCTTTGTTGTTCATTATAAAAGTAATACATGCTCACTGCACACAATTTGGACAATATGTAAAAATTAAAAGGGAACAGAAAACATATTTCATCAACAAAAATTACCACTTTAATGTGGTTTTTTATTTTTTATTATTATTCTTTTCTTTAATGTTTATTTATTTTTGAGAGAGACAGAGACAGAATGTGAGTGGGTTAGGGGCAGAGAGAGAGGGAGACACAGAAGCAGAAGCAGGCTCCAGGCTCTGAGCTGTCAGCACAGAGCCTGACGCGGGGCTCAAACCCATGAACCGTGAGATCATGACCTGAGCAGAAGTCGGACACTCAACCGACTGAGCCATCCAGGCTCTCCTTAATGTGGTTTTTTTAAGTTATTTTCAGGGGCGCCTAGATGGCTCAGTTGGTTAAGTGTCCGATTTCTGTTCAGGTCATGGTCTCGCCGTTCCTGAGTTTGAGCCCCATGTCCGAGCCTGAAGCCTGCTGCATATTCCGTGTCTCCCTCTCTCTCTGCGTCTCCCCGCTTGCGCTCTGTCTCTGTCTCTCAAAAATAAATAAACGTTAAAAAAAAAAAAAAGTTACTTTCATGCAACTTGTACATAGGTAATATTCTCTATATTTATATCCTGTTGGGTTTTTTTTTTTTCATTTCAGCCATTATGTAATCATTATTTCCCTATGTTATTAGAATACTTTATAATTTTAATAGCAAAATATTTCATCATATATGACTTACGACCACTCCCCCTATATGTTGGGCATTTGGGTTGATTCCAGTTTTTCTTTGTTATAAGCAATATAATAATAAACACCTTGGTGTATGAGTCATCTGTATTTGTGATCGTAGATTTCCAAGGGGGAATTACTCAGCCAGGGTAGAAATATTTGTAAGGTTATTAATATATGTGGCTTTGTTGCTTTTTGGCACAGAAATTTAACCTGACAGTTTTTTTTTATTTTGCTTTGAATATTCATTACCTTAACTGTAAGAGATCCTAAGCCTTTGCACATGCTGCATTCCACGTGTTGACTGTTCCACAATGACTCCAAAGTTCATGACATAAAGTAGTTTGCATATTTACTGAAGCACAGAGTTAATCACATGGGCCTTGGGGTTGGTGTGGCCCAGTTGAGTCCCTTGGCTGTGAGTGAGTGAGGCTGCCTGGCTCCTGTTTGATCAGGGCTTCATGGTTCTTTGCAAGTGCTCTTGTACATTGCTTTGTAAATTTATTTATTTTTTCATATGGAGAACTTTTGTGAAAACTGAGATGGCTGTTCACTTATGGCATACAAATGTGCATAGACTATCTGTATCAGAGATACGTGACCCAAGGCAAAACCCAGGAGTTTGCACAGATATTTCCATATTAACAAGTGTGAAGTTTTGCAAAGGCCACTCCTTTCTAGTTGGTTGGTATAGTAAGTACGAACCTCTCATTTCCGGGAAAGAAGTGTGATTTCATCTTCAGTGCAAGCTGAAGAAACTCTGCTCTCTGTAATAACTCACGAAGTGATTCTATGTATCTTTATAAGAAAACGTGAAAGTAAATACACAGACGAAATCCTCAGACAAGGAGCCGCTTCGGAGATTGTCCCCTTCCTTGCTTTAACTTTAGAAGAAGTTCTTTCTTTGTGTTTGGGTGGGAATATCTTATCGTCCAGCTAGGAAAGAGAGCGTGTGGAAAACAATTTCATCAACGTCGAGGACTCTGAGAACAAGCGCAGCGAAAGAGACCTCGCTCAGGCCAATCACGCTAATCTCTGCTTAACCTTGCACTGGTAAGCGCCAGCCTCCCAGGCCGCAGGCCAAGAGCGGCCTCCCCCTCACCCCTCTCTCTGGGCTCTTGCTCCCTGAGGTCGCTTCCACCCCCCACCCCGCCCCTCCCATCTGGCTCCCACAACACTTCTGGCGTTTGTTTAGCAGGCTGCTGAAAAACTGGCACCCCTAACCCTTCTCCTCCTGGGACCTACCTTTCGCCCCTCCCCATGCGGGTCCCAGGCACATGCAATGTGGGACCTCCTTTTGGAGAGACTTGGGTTTTTGCCCCCCTGGACCTTTCACAGAGTGATTGGCCTGGTGGCCTGCCCATGTTCAAGGTCTCGAATCGGTGTGTCCTACCCCAGCGTCACCTGATGATGTGGCTGTTGGTGCAGGTGGAGTCGGGTCTGTCTGCGTTCTGGCTTCGGTCCCAGGCTCCCGGGCCACCTGCCCCCTGACTAGCCAGCCTGTCCGCCGTCTCTAGGACCCAGCCCCATCTGAGGCAGAGGGACTGAGGCCGCCTCCCACTCAGTAATTTGGCTTCTAGTCACCATGTTGGCCTCGTGCCTCAGCTCGGATCACTGGACTCTTGTCTGGTTCCTGGGTGCCAGAATCCCATGGTAACCTGCTCATATCCCTGTGCCTTGTTTTTTATCAGCTTCCCTCCCGGGGACTGAAGTCCTGCCCTGAAACACAGTGAGCGATGCACTTTCCTGATTCTGTCTCTCTGACTGGATTCCAGAGCGCCCCGGATCTCTCATTGCTCTGCAGGGCCTGTGGTCAGGAAGCCTCCGTTCTGGACACTTGCCCCAGCAAATGGCAACTCCATTCTTCCAGTTCCTTAGGCCAAAGCCTTGGAGTCATCCTTAACTCCTCCTGGCGCGTCCCATCCCACATCTGAGCCTTTGGCAAGTTCTTGGTTCCACGTGGAAAATATATCCAGACTCTGACTACCTTTGGTCTAAGCCACTGTCATCTCTGCCCTGGGTGCCTGCAAAGAGCCTCCTGCCTGCCTTCCTGGCTTCCGTCCTCGTCCCCTTCCACTTCTTCTCGACAGTGCCATCTGAGTGGCCTGTGTAAAATAGGGGCCGGGGCGCCTGGGGGGTGCTCAGTCAGTTAAGCCTCCAACTTCGGCTCAGGTCATGATCTCACCGTTCATGGGTTCGAGCCCCTCATCGGGCTCTACGCGGACAGCTCAGAGCCTGGAGTCCGCTTCGGATTCTGTGTCTCCCTCTGTCTCTGGCCCTCCCCTGCTCACGCTCGTGCGCGCGCTCTCTCTCTCTCTCTCTCTCTCAAAAATAAACATTAAAAAAATTCTTAAAATTGGAGCCAGACCCTATCACTTGTCTTTCTAGAGCCCTCCGACGGCTTCTCCCCTCACTTGGTGTAGAGCCAAAGAGCTGAGTGCAGCAGGGCCCTGAAGGGCCCGCTCACCTCTCTGCCTTTACCCCCTGCACATCTGTGTAGCTCCTTCCTCTCACTCTCCTCTCGAGCCACACTCACCTTTTCCTCGGCTCCTTGAAGCCTCTCTGGGATCTCTCTGCCAGGAACACTCCCCCCCCCCCCCCCCCCCAGCAGCGGCATGGCTCCCTCCCTCCCATCTCCGTCTTTTGGCGCTTTGCTGTGGCACCTCCCATCCTCCCATCCACATCCGCCCATCCACGAGGCCTCCTCTCTAGAATCACAGCCCCCTCCCCGCCCCTCCCGCTCAGCCTTTTCTCCTTCTTACTCTCCAACATACTGTGTGTTTCTGACATTTTACCTTCCAGATATCCTGTCTCCTCACCAGTCTGCAGCAGAGCGTAAGCTCCGTGCGGGCAGGGCACTTCGGTTCACTGTCTGATTTCCAGAGTCTGGAACGGTGCCCGGCCAGGGGACGAGCTCACTGACTGTCTGTGGAATGAATGCGTCCGAGAGTTGAAGATTTGCCAAGCGGCAGCACCAACCCCTCCCCTCCGCCTTGCATCTTATATGCGTTATCCCATCCCGGCTCACCGTACCCTTGGGCGACGGTCCTTTTGTGACCCCCATTTTGCCAATGAGGAAAGCTGAGTCTTAGGCTAACTGGCCTGACTTAAGAGGAGCCGAGCTGTGACACAACTCTCCGGGTGGGGGCAGCACGTCGGAACAAACACAGACTGTTGTTAGAACTGTGTTCGAGTCCCAGCTCTGTCCATTACTGGTCGAGGTAGAAGCTCCTCAAGCTTGAGTCCAGTTATGACATATGGACAGTGGTTCTGTCTGTTCGGGAGAACGGTTGAGTGAGATCCGGGTATCTTCATAGGCACTTTCTCGATTGGTGGCCGAGGTTGATATTTTTTTCGTATATTTATTGGCCATTCGTTCTTCCTGGAGCTTTCTGCCCATCATGTTTGCCAACCTTTCTTTCTCTCTCTCTGTCTCTCTCTCTCTTCCTTGTCAGGTTGCAGTTGTTTGTACGTTAGAGATACATGTTGTCCTCTGTGTTACGAAGAGTTTCCCTCCCACTAGCGTTAGTCTTTTAATAATGTTTTTGGAATACTCCTTTTATTCATATAGTTACAAGTCCAGTGTTAGTGATTGGGCCAGTCAGTGAGAATACAGATTATTCATTCAACAAATATTTACAGAGTGCTAGAAGCTTGGGGGCTGCTCTTTCAGCTGGGACAGCTGTAAATCCTTTCAGTTTTCAGTCTGCGTCACTGACGGTGGCTCTCAGCTTGGGTTTTAGCAGATTCTTGAAAGAGAATGTGTTTTCTCAGAGTCGAGGAGACCCAAACATTTCCCAGACTCGGGCCGCATAATCAGAAATTTCAAAAGAGTTCTGGAATTTATGGGCTGGGCTCCAACGGGTCAGGCATACGTTGTCTTCTCTGTGGGCTCTCCCCGCCCTCCGTGCCACCAGACGGCGTGAACCGGGCGGCTGATGAATACCTCAGACGTCCCCGCTGTGGGCCGGACCGCAAGGCAGCCTCAGAAGCTGGACGCACGATTCACACAGTCCGAACCCCAGCGGCTCTCGTGCAGTCGTGTGACATTAACGGCCGGACGTCCACGCCGCCCACGCACATCCTCGCGGGCCTGGCTGCCCGCCCTGCAGACCTACTGTGAGTCTGAATCGCGAAAACACCTCGACGGTCACCTGGGCCCCGGCTCCAGCTTCCGTTTGTGGGGATGTCGGCCCCTCCGCAAGACCTGTCCTGTCAGCTGCCTGCGGGCTCAGCACAGCGGGTCCCTCGCAGACCTTCAACGCCACGCGAGCCCTTGCTCTGAAGAAGCGGCTTCGGGAAGGCTCCTCCGCGAATCTCGACAGCCTGCCGCCCAGCGTGGCACAGCAACCGCGGTGCTCGCGTTCACGCCGTGTCCCAGCACGGGCATCCAGGAGTCAGGCCGTGGGGACCTGGCTGCCGGGGGCGCCGCCGGCCTAGCCTCGGGACCGCAGACGAGCTCCCAGACCTGACCCTGCCTCAGCGCGCTCGTCTGCCACGTAGCCGCTCCGTGGTACCTCCTAGAAAGTTGGCGTGAGGATTAAGTGAGTTAACTCGTGCGTGTCCCTAGAACCACACCCAGCACGTGGTTCTTGCTCAGTAAACGGCGCACAGTTCCCTCTGCGAATCCTCCCGTCGGGCCAAGTTCTGGTGGCTGGGCCTACCGGCCTTCTCATTCCACTCCGGCACATTGTTGGTACCACGTTCCTCTGTCTCCCTGCAGGCACCCTGCCTGGGGCCGGAGACCTAAGCTTTAGCTATTTTTGTCAAGCTTCTTAAATTCCAGACAGACTGGTTAGATCCTACCCATTCTCTGCCGCCTAGATGAAAACACATTTACTGAAAGTCTTCCCTGGGCCCGTCCTGGGGTCAGCCGGGCTGTGTGTCGATGAGGGAATCCCCGGAGAGAAGGCAGGCCTGAGGGGGTGGGGGTCTGAAGGGGGGGGGGGGTGCAGAGCTGGGGCCAGGACACGGCCCCCGTCCCTGGATTCCCTCGCGCTTTGGCTCCACGTGAAGTTCAGGTCGGATTGATTCCCTCTCCTCTCCAGCCTGCCCTTGGACCCCAGGTCGTGACAGAGGGGGGGAAACGCCGTGTGTAGAGCAGCGCTGTCTCTAACTACACTTACACGTTCTCCCATCTTTGGAGGGGCGCTTCGGTGGCTCAGTCGGTTGAGCGTCCGACTCTTGGTTTTGGCTCTGGTCATGATCCCAAGGGTCTTGAGATCAAGTCCCGTGTCGGGCTCTGTGCTGAGCGTGGAACCTGCTTGGGATTCTCTCTCTCTTTCTCTGTGCCCACCCCCGCACCCCCTCTTGCGCATATACACACATTCTCTCTCTGGGGAAAAAAAAAATTATAAAATAAAATAAAAGAATAAAAAATTAAGTTCTCCCATTTTTTTGTTTTGGCTGTGGAGCCCGCCAGAGTTTTGTCCCAGTTCCCTGCAGTTTCACAATCGGGAGCCAGCATCAGCCCCTCTGTTATGAAACAACCAGTTTTCGTACTTAAAAATGAGGCCTTACTTGTTTATGGTTACTTTGGACGTTTTCCAGGAGTCACGATAACATCTGTGGAAGATTCTACACCGCCCATGATGCCAGACACCGAAGTGGTTTCCCTGTTCAAAGGCAACAGTCTGTGCTTCAGGGAACTCCCCGGGAATGGGACTCGGCTGCCTGGACAGCAGCGAGCTAGCTAAGGCCTGAGCCCTCTTCGGTCTTTCTACCCCCAGCCTCCTGGGGGTGTCACGACCGCAGAAAGCGCTGTCTCCGCCCGTTTTCTCCTGCGGCCTCTTCCCCGTGGCAACCGCTCGCTCTCACGCCTGTTTGTTGGGGTGCAGGGGAGACCCTCCCGCCGGCCGTGATGCGCCTGATTCGCCGGGGTGGCGGTGGGCGGGAGGAGAGGACCCACGGCCACCGAGTGCCCGACCAGGCGTTGTGTGCCCTGTCTCGCTTAATCCTCCCGTCGGCCCTCTGGCATAAGTGTTACTGTCCCCGTTTTACCGCTCCTTAGACAGTAATGTGCCCAAGGTCACACAGAAGCTCGATGACAAGAGTCGGGATTCAAACCCGGATTCACCTTTCCCGGGCTTGTGGTCTTTTTGCAGATTAAACACAGACAGACACACAAAATCACTCTGTGTTCAGTTAGGCAAAGTGGCCTATTCTCTCCTTTTCTCTCCCTGGACGGACGCCCTTTTCTAGTTGCCTGGGGCTATCAGATGTGCAGGTCAGTGTGACCCTTGCTTGGCTCCCCCCTTTGTTCGCTCCCTCGGCCACCTGACATGTCTTTTTGCTACTTTAATCCCGCTTCCAGGGCTTCCCTGACTATCGAGGAAACCTCTCCTCGGGTTAGCCTTGCTCCCTGCTGAACTAGGATTTTCACCCTGGAAATTGGTCAGGAAAGGCCAGTACTGGGGCATTAAAACCAGGGTGGGGGCGGTCGGCGGTTGACAAAGAGTAGGCAAGTGGGGCCCAAAAGATTGGAGTCCGTGGGGGGGGGGGGCGGGGGGGGCCAGTAGAGCAGACGTGGCCCCACAGGTTGTGACTCGAAGTCCGCTGAGCCTGCCAGGATGCCTGTGGCCTCAAGAGCGCAGGGACCTGAAGCTGAACTAGAGGTTGTGTTACGTCTTCTTAGTATCTCTCGCCCACCATCTTGTCTCCGCGGAATTGCCCAAGAGAGGCTTTCAACTAGTCTGTGCCTGTTGGGTCTCTAAGTGGTTTTGGGGGGGCGTTAATTTCGAATTAATGAAGTTAGAGCCATCATTTAAAAGGTTTGAGCCAGCTTGTAAGTTAAAACGTCACTCAGAACAAAGCAGCGAGAATATTAAAGGGCAAACGTTCATGGGAAGCCACTCCTGCCCGTAACGGACGGCTCGAATTCGGAACAGAGATGGACTGCTGGTCCCGGCAGATGAATCAGAGTTCTCAGGACCAGGATAGACCCTGTCGCTCTCTTGACGCAGTACTCGGACTTCATAGGTCAGAAAGACTGACAAGCGAGAAAAATTAGGTAATTAGTGTAGTGTTACTCGGTTCGTATAGTAAGTGCCTGGTGCTAGACTCAAAATCTGCTTACTTAGTGGTAAGTTTTTCAACCACTTGATACCATTTCACCGACACATTTGCCCCTTGTTTGTTTGTTTCTTTTTTTTTTTTAATGTTTTTAATTTATTTTTGAGAGATAGAGAGCAAGTGGGGGAGGAGCAGAGAAAGAGGGAGGCACAGAATCCGAAGCAGGCTCCAGGCTCCGAGCCGTCAGCACAGAGCCCGACGCGGGGCTTAAACTCGCAAACCATGAGATCATGACCTGAGCCAAAGTCAGATGCCACCCAGGTGCCCCTGCCCTTTGTTTCTGAATGTAATGGAAAAGGAAACTTACTCCTTCTGTCCCTTTCACCCTCTCCCCCCCTCCTTCCCCCCTCCTTCCCTTCCTCCCTCCCTCCTTCTCTCCTTCCTTCCTTCCTTCCTTCCTTCCAAACGGAATTACCACTGTTAGTATTGGTGCTGCTCCCAGTCCCACTGTTGATGAAAATGTACCGAATTTGTACCATATGCACCAGGTACTATGACTAAGTGCTTTTACACACGTTATTTAATCTTCCTGGTACCACCCCCTCCCCCAGAGGTAGGTTCTGTTACTTTCCCTGTGTATGGGGGAACACAATGAGGCTAAGAAGGATTAAGCAACTTCCTTAGATCACACAGCCGGACTAGAGCCAGATTTCAAGTCTGGGCTCTTTGATTCCGGAGTTCACGCTTGTATCCACTAGCTATCCTGGCAGTTTTTGTTGTGTCGTTCTTTCGTTGAATCAGTAAAACAGAACACTTTTTGTCTGAATGCAGAAGTTAAAACCTGTTGAGGAAATTCAACTAGAGTTATTTCTTGAAGAAAAAAGAAATCATTTCCTGATTTCTTCGTTTGTTAGCCCCATGACCCCATTAGGGCCGGGCCTAGTGGCTCTCTCGCCTTCGCAGACCAGAGGCAGTGGGAATCCTTCTGTGGGAACTTCTGAAGCTCTATGCAGGGCCAGGCTCTTGACCATCCTCTTTGGTTCTCTCTGCTCCACGTCTGGCCTTTAAGCCTGTGGAGCTGACCGTCCCAGCTACTGAGTAAAGACGGGCTCCAAAGGCCCCAAGACTCGTCTCCGCAGATACCGCGGGCGTTCTTTCCTTGATCCCGATCCGCTTTTACTACAAAGTCTGTCCTGTCCGTTGTCAAAACTTTGGCTTGGAAACGGCAGCTCTCAAGCTGTCTCTGACCCTTTGGACTTGTTCGTATTTGCCATGGGTAGAAAAACCAGGAGGTAGGAAATTCAGCCAGCAAAGAAATCTTCGGGAGTACGTTTGTTGTCGCTATAAGCCGTGACACGTGGCTTAAAACATGAATGACGTACCCGAGACAGGAGTGGTTAGCAGATGGACAGAGGGGCTAGACGGCTTGGGTTCGAAGCCTCCTCTGCACCCTCCATGAGCTTTGCACCATTTCACAGGGTCGTTGTACCGTTTAAATAAGATGGCACATACGAAGTGCCTTGTACCCTACCTGGAACATTGTAGGTGCTAATAAAAGTTAATTGCTATCGAAGGCATAATTTAGCCTTTTTGCTCCTTACGTCAGGGAGAAATTTTGAGTTAATACTCAGGGCTGGTGAAGGAATTCGCCCTTGTGTGTAGTCCCACAGCCATCGTCAGTTGGTAGATGCCTTTTTGAAAGCAGTTCAGGAAGGAAGAGTGAAGATATCCAGCATGCAGAGTGTTAAGATAGCCTCACTCTTTGATGAATTCTGCTTATAGGACGCCATCCTGAGGAAGTATTCCAAGGTAGGGAAAGAAAACTTTAGGCCTCATGATGTTGCAGGATTACTTTTCATTGTGAATCACTGATCTGAGTAGCGTATCATGCACCTGCTCAGTACAGTTTAAAATTTTTCCTGGAAAGGATGGAAAGGCTCTGCAGCTACGTAGGAGCAGGTTAAGCAAAAAATGTAAAAGGAGGTAGAAAATTGTACACACCCGTGGCTACAGGAGACCACGGAGTTTTCTTTCTTTTTTAAAAAAAAAGATTTCCCAATTTTTATTCCTAGTTGTACGTGTTAGTGTTCCTCTTCAATATTTGGAATTAACAGAACATTTCTTAAATGTTTTTAATGTCTTTTTGGGGAGAGGGAGAGACAGTGCGAGCGGGGGAGGGGCAGAGAGAGAGGGAGACACAGAAGCGGAAGCGGGCTCCAGGCTCCAGGCTCCAGGCTCCAGGCTCCAGGCGCCGAGCCGTCGGCACTGAGCCCCCTTTTTTTAACCCCATGAAAAGAAAGAGCAGTCTCAGAATGGCACCTGTCAGAAAGACCCTGGAGACAAATCAGCTATGTCCCAGCAGCTGTATGAAAACTCTGTAGGCTGGGGGCATCTGAGGGGCTCAGTCGGTTAAGAGTCCCACTCTGGCCCAGGTCATGATCTCAGGATTCATGAGTTCGAGCCCCGCGTCGGGCTCTGTGCTGACAGCTCAGAGCCTGGAGCCTGCTTCCGATTCTGTGTCTCCCTCTCTCTTTTCCCTTCCCGTGCTCCTCTCTCCCTCCCTCCCTCCCTCCCTCTCTCTCTCTCTCTCTCTCTCTCTCAAAAATAAACATTAATTTTTTTTTTTTTTTTAATCTAATAATGAGCAAAACAGACACTAATCCCATGCATGGGTCTCATCCTCTCAAGCTCTAATCTTGGGCCGGGGGTAGTGAGCCATGAGGCAGGGCTCTGAGGATTCACTGGCGTCTTCTGTGGGTTTCTCTTCAAACTCAACCTTCTCTGGGAAGACCCTCTGTGGGGAGGCAGGGGAGGGGTGTGTGGGCATCACTGTGATCTCTTACTCTTGACCTCACTGCTGTTAAGGGGCGTCCTCAATGAAATGCTTCGCAGTTTCCTCCGGAACACATACGTGCATTACATTAATGTTCTAACGCTTCTTTATAATGGGAGGTTAGGGAGTAGAACAGTAAGTTTTCGAAAGGAACCCAGTCGGCTGTAAACCAGTCAGTAAGTGCAGAGCGAAAGTCCCCAGGGAGGAGAGGTGGGTGAGTCACAAGAGATGATCTGGGATGTCTGTGGTCTGTTGTACACAGTGCTTGATTACCAAAACAGTAATCTTTACTTTGGCTTATAAAAGCCTCATGTTTTCACAGGGTGCAGCGAAACGTTCTCTACCCAAAACAACTGTGTCCCGGGGGTCTTGTCAAAAGGTCTGGCTTGGGAATACAGCTACGAGAAAACACGCCCGGGGAACGTAACTACTAGAGGGATGCTGTGGTTGTGTTTGGACGGCAGGACTGTAATTCCCCCTTCGCTCTTCTGTGCTAACTTGTCTGTGATGTGGTTATATTTCCTTTGCAGTAAAAGGCCAATTTGACAAGTACTTACCGAATACCATCTATGTGTCAGACTTGATGCTGGAGATGGGACAGTGACCCAGACAGGCATGGTCACTGCGTGGCCAAGCTTCAGCCCAGTGGGAGAGGTAGATTGTGAGACTGTGTGATGAACCCAGGGTGGAGGAGTTCACAGAGTGGGCCGGACGCATCTGAGTGGTGCCCTAAACCCAGGCTGGGGGTCGGGGGGAGCACCAGGGAAGGCTTCCTGGAGGAAGAGAGGTCTGAGCTGGGACCTGAAGGCCCTGGAACGCATAGACAGGGTGGGCGGTGTTCCAAGCAAAATCAGGAGCGTCTGGCAAAGCTGAGAGGCAAGAGAAAGTGTATCCTTTGTGGCAAACTGGCAGGTGGGGAGACTGGAACAGAGATTGTGAGAGCAGGAACCATATCATGAAGGACCTTTCTTTGCCTTTTTTTTCTTTTTTAACTTTGAGAGAGTGCATGCTAGAGCGGGGGAGGGGCAGAGAGAGGGAGAGAGAGAGAGAATCCCAAGCAGGCTCCCTACTGTCAGCCCAGAGCCCGCTGCGGGCCTCAGACTCACCAACGCAAGATCATGACCTGAGCCGGCATCAGGAGTCAGAGGCTTAAACGACTGAGCCCCCCAGGTGCCCCCGAGACCAGTTTCTTATTGACACATTTAGACTGTATCCACCTTTTCACTCTTAGGAAGGAACACTGCAGTCAGCTTTCTTTTTTTTTTTTTTTTTTAACGTTTACTTATTTTTGAGACAGAGAGAGACCGAGCATGAACGGGGGAGGGGCAGAGAGAGAGGGAGACACAGAATCGGAAGCAGCCTCCAGGCTCTGAGCAGTCAGCCCAGAGCCCGACGCGGGGCTCGAACTCACGGACCGCGAGATCGTGACCCGGGCTGAAGTCGGACGCTTAACCGACTGAGCCCCCCAGGCGCCCCTCATTTTTACTGTTTTTAAGTGTACAATCCAGTAATGGTTAAGTATGTCCTATGGTTGTAGAGCGGATCTCCAGACTGCAGACTGTCATCTTGCAGAACACTTTGTACCCGTTAAACAACCGCACAACCGCTCCCTGTTTACCCCTCCCCACCCCCACAGCCACCAATCTATTTGTTGCCTTTGAATTGGCCTCCTCCAGGTAACTCACAGAAGTGAAATTCTACAGCACTTGTCGTTCGGTGCCTGGCTTTCTTCACTTAGCACGTCCTCAAGGCCCATCCAGGTTGAAGCGTGCGACAGGAGCTCGCTCCTTTTGAAAGCTGAATAGTATTCCTTTGTACGTACGTGTCCCACCTTGTTTCTCTGTTCATCCATCCGTGAATGTCTGAGTTGCTTCCCCCTCTTGGTCTTTGTGACTGCTGCTCCCGTCAACCCAGGCAAGCAAATAGCTCTTCAAAATCCTGCTTTTAATTCTCCTGGATATAGACCCAGAAGCAGGAGTGCCGGATCATGTGAGGATTGTATTTTACATTTTTTGAGGAGTGACCGTGCTGTTTTCTGCACTACCTTTTATAGTCCCACCAACGGTGCAGAAGGGGTTGAATTTCTCCGTATCCTCACTGATACTCATTATTTTTCGGTGTGTTTTTTTGGGGGGGGGGGCGGTGAGGCGGGGGCGTCGGAGCCATCCGAATGTGTGTGAGGCGCTCCCTCCCTGTGGGTACCCGCTACGATTTGTAGTTCTTTAATCATCAGCGATGCTCCGCTTCCCTCCATGTGCTTGTTGGCCGTGTGAGTATCGTCTTTAAGGAAATGTCTGTTGCCTGTTCAAGCTGTATCCGTCTTTTCAGTCTTTGTCAGCCTCATGGGTAAAAAATGGTATCTTGTTTTATTTGGCATTTCCTTGATTATGAGTGAAATTTATTCATTTATTCAGCAAATAATATCGAGTGGCCCCCCCTGTGTGTCCGGCACTGTTCTAAGGACGTAACACAAAAGCCAGGTTGGCCGTCTCTTTATGTTTCTTTGGCCGTTTGTATTTCCTGTTCTGTAGGCTGTGTTTTTAAGTCTTTGCCTGTTTTTCTGTTGAGTACTTTATTTTTTTATCAGCTTCTAAAAACTCTTTGTTATATATTAAGGAAATCGGCTCTTTGTGTATTCGTTTTCTATTACTTTGTAACACATTACCACAAAATAAAAATTGCCTTTTATGGGGCGCCTGGGTGGGGCGGCTCAGTCAGTTAAGCATCTGACTTCAGCTCAGGTCATGATCTCACCATTTGTGGGTTCGAGTCCCGCGTCGGGCTCTGTGCTGACAGCTCAGAGCCTGGAGCCTGCTTCGGATTCTGTGTCTCCCTCTCTCTCTGCCCCTCCCCTACTCATTCTCTGTCTCTCTCTGTCTCAAAAATAAATAAAAACATTAAAAAAATTTTTTTTTAAATTGCCTTTTATTATCTGACAGTTTCTGTAGGTCAGAAGTCTGGTTACAGCTTATTTGGACTTTCTGCTTTTGGGTCTCCCCAGGCTGCAATGCAGATGCTCACTGCGGCTGCGGTCTTATCAGGGGCCGATCGGGGAGTGTGCTTCCGTACTCCTTCAGGTGGTTGGCAGAATTCATTTCCTTGTGGTTGCAAGACAATAGCATCACTTTAAAAAAGTTTTTTTTAAGTTTATTTATTTTTGAGAGAGAGAGGTGGGAGGAGGAGCAGAGAGAGAGGGAGACGGAAGATCTGAAGCCGGCTCTGTGCTGACAGCAGAGAGCCCAGTGTGGGGCTCACACTCATGAACTGTCAGATCATGACCTGGGCCAAAGTCAGACACTTAACCAACTGCACCACCCAGGTGCTGTACTCATATTTTGTTTCAATGCTATTTTTACTTTGGAGTTAATTTTGATGTGAGATTTGAGACAGAGGTCCCCCGTCTTTTCCTCTATGATTAGTCTCTTGCCTCAATTCTTGAATAACTTATTCTTATATGGTTCTTCCTGTTTCCTTGCTTTGTTCCACTGATATGGCTCGTTATTCCTCCTCCATTCCACATCAGTATAGTTACTGTGGCTTTATAATATGGTTTCAATTTTAATATTTTTTTAATAGATATATTCATAGGGTGCAAGATTAAAGATGATCGAAAGAGTGTGCAAGAAAAATAGTCCTTCTGTCTCTTTTCTAGACAGTTCATTCCCCAAAGGCGGTCAGTGTTGTCATGTCTGTTTATTCTTGCAGGGATATTTTTAGACATCAGCAAATGTGAATGCGTAATCTACTTTATCCCACCCTTTTACCCAGAAGGTAGCTAACCTACACATTTCTGTACCTTGCTTTGTTCAGCTAATATGTCTTGGAGAGCTTTCCATATCAGTTCACAAAGGACATCCTTATTCTTATTATTTTTTTTAATACTCTTGTTTATGGATCTGTTTATGGGTCTACCATAATTTCTTCTACTAGTTCCCTAATTATAAACATTTAAGTTATTTACATACTTTTTTTTTTAACGTTTATTTATTTTTGAGACAGAGAGAGACAGAGCATGAACGGGGGAGGGTCAGAGAGAGGGAGACATAAAATCTGAAACAGGCTCCAGGCTCTGAGCTGTCAGCACAGAGCCTGACGTGGGGCTTGAACTCACTGACCGCGAGATCATGACCTGAGCCGAAGTCGGCCGCTCAACCGACTGAGCCACCCAGGCGCCCCATTTACATACTTTTATCAAATATATACACTGTGTTTCAGTGAACAACTTAAATTTTTTTTTTAATATTTTTTGAGAGAGAGAGAGAGAGAGAGACTGTGAGCAGGGAAGGGGCAGAGAGAGAGGGACACACAGAATCCAAAGCAGGCTCCAGGCTCCAAGCTGTCAGCACAGAGACTGATACAGGGCTTGAGCCCATGAACCGTGAGATCATGGCCTGAGCCGAAGTCGGATGATTAACCGACTGAGCCACCCAGGCGCCCCAGAATCTCACTGTTTTAACTGATTTTTGCAGCTTTATATTACATTAAAAAAAAAAAAAAACCTGGTAGGGTTAACTCACTCTCATGCTTTTTTTCAATGATTTTTTTTTTTTCCGGGCTATTCTTGCATGTTTATTTTTCCGGGTGAACTTTAAAATCAACTTGCTGGGATCTTTTTTTTAAAAAAATCCTGTCATTAAGGGGTTTTTACGTAGCCGAATAATTTTATCAGATTTGTATTGTAGGAAGATTACTCTGACAGCCAGGTGGAAAACTGGCTTGGAGGAACCAAGATTAGAGACAAAAAGCCCAAGTGCAAGGTTGTTGCAGGAATCCCGACCGACTGACCGGAGTGGAGGGACAGGGCATTGAGGAGAGTGGTGGGCTTGGAGGCGTCGAGAAGGCCGGAGTGGCCGGACTCGGAGATGCCTGGGATGGGAAGGTTTGGGGGAGGTGGGGGGAGGATGAGCCCAAGCGTCGTCCTGGGTCAGACAGCTGGGTGGTGCCATTTCCAGAGATTCAAAACAGATGAAATAGGGCTGGTTTGGGAGGAAGATGACGAATTCACTTCTAAACATGTTGAGTTCGAAGTGCCTGTCCCCGGGGCTGTGGAATACACACTTTCGAAGCCGTGCAGAGTGCTCTGGGCCAGAGAGGCAGAGCTGTAGGACAGCCGTGAAGAGTCCCCAGCACCTAGACGATGGTCAGGAAACTGCAGAGAAACTGCCAGAGAGCCAGGAGGAGTCACAGGGAGCCCGAAGAATGTTTTTAAAAGAGAGTAAATTGTCACTAATTTCAGACGCCACTGAGAGGTTGAGCAGCTTAGGAGCTGAACGTCTAGTTGGATTTAGCAACAAGGAAAGCCCACGGATATGTGGGGAAGAGGAATGTCAGCGGAGTTGGGGCTGCGGGGTGAGTGGGAGTTGAGGAAGTCCTGGGGGTGACCCCTTCATCTTGAAGCTTGGCTGCAGAGAGGAGACACGGGCGGGCGAGCCAGTAGAGGGGCGGAGGGGTGGCATCCTCTCTGAGGACCAGGTAACACTGAGATGGTTGTAAGGACCGAGGGAAATCAGCCAACAAGAATGGTCTGAGAGAGAGTGATCCCGGTACAGCGTTGGAATATGTTCTCTGACAGTTTTGACTTTTAATTTTGTGGGGTTTTCTAATATTTTTGTTTGGCTCCTATTCTTACATTTTTAGAGTGTAGACAAAGAGCTCAGAAATAGGAATCAGGTTTAGAAATGTAATTGGAGGTGGGGGCACCTGGGTGGCTCAGGTCGGTCCGTGAGTTTGAGCCCCTGCGTCGGACTCTGTGCTGACAGCTCGGAGCCTGGGGCCTGCTTCGGATTCTGCGTCTCCCTCTCTCTCTGCCCCTCCCCTCCTCACACTCTGTCTCTCCGTCTCTCAAAAGTAAATAAGCATTAAAAAGAAAATGTAAGTGGAGATTAAGTTTAAAAGCGAAGTACAGAAAAGTGTACAAGTATGCCATTTATGTAAAAAAGGAGCAGAAGTGATATGTATTCCTATTCGCTCTGCGTGCCTAATCCTTATTTGGAAGGAGTCAGAGGAAACTAATCAAGTTACCCATTGGGCGGTGGGAACTGGATAGAAAGGCATCTTCACTGTCCATCTTCATATTTCTTTTTTTTTTTTTTTTTTAATTTTTTTTTTTTCAACGTTTATTTATTTTTGGGACAGAGAGAGACAGAGCATGAATGGGGGAGGGGCAGAGAGAGAGGGAGACACAGAATCGGAAACAGGCTCCAGGCTCTGAGCCATCAGCCCAGAGCCCGACGCGGGGCTCGAACTCACGGACCGCGAGATCGTGACCTGGCTGAAGTCGGACGCTTAACCGACTGCGCCACCCAGGCGCCCCTATATTTCTTATTTAAGAATGTGAACATATTACTTAAGTCATTTCATCTAAGCTGGTTGGTTTCTTTAAAAACAACGGTTCTGGCAGAGCCTGAATTTTTAGTGAGTGATGGCTCTAATTGTCTGTGATTCAACTGTTCGTCCACATCCACAAACCACTAAGAAGCAAACTCTTGCTTTGTGCTGTGAGGTGTGGATCTTTGCTCTTTCTCCACTCTTCCCCACAGGAAACCAGCACCCTTGGGGAAGTGGACAGTCCCGGCCCTTGGGTCAGGAAAGAGGACTATGGCCTGTCACCGCCTGGCCCTCTTAGCCACAGCTTGACCAAATGCACTATTAAGGTCTTGCGCCCAATTCCACCGTGGGCAGCAGGGAGCAGCTCTCCTAGAATTCAATCCATTCTGACACTGCCTACCTGGAGACAGCATCAGATCCCACAAGATAGGGGCTCATTCCCACCGGACCGCCCCCCTCCCCCCGTCCCCTGCACACCCTTCAGACGCCAGCTACAGGTTCGGGTCCCCAAGTTACCTACAACTTCTGTCCAACTTGGCCACCAGTCAGAGGTTCTTACGACCTCCTCCCTCTTTGGATTCAGTTAACTTGCTAGAGCGGCTCCCAGAACTCAGAGAAACGGTACTTACGCTTGCCGGCTTTATTGTAAAAGGGTATGGTAAAAGATACAGATGAACGTCCAGAGGGAAGAGAGGCACAGGGCCAGGTGTGTGGGAAGGGGCACCTTCTCAGAGCGCTTCACTCTCCCCAGGTCTCTGTGTATTGAGCCCCATCCTTTGGGGTGTGTACGGCAGGTTCCTTACTAATCAATCGTATTGATTAAATCATTGATTTAATTGATTGATTAAATCATTGGCCGCCCGTGACTGATTCGACCCCCAGTCCCTCTCGGCTCCAGGGAGATGTGGGAGAGCGCTGAAATTTCCAGCCTTGTAACCAACCACCTGGTTGATTCTCCGGACAACCAGCCCTCACCCTCGGGTGTGTTCCAGAAGTCACCTAATTAACATAATAAAAGACACCTTTGTTGCTCTCATCAGTTAGGAAATTCCAGGGAGCTCTGTGTCAGGAACAGGGATGAAGACCAAATATTTATTATAAATCACAATATCGGTTATAAACCTGGCTGGTAGGGAGAGGAAAGGAGAAAGGGGGTCAGTCATTATCCTCATTATGCTGATACAGGCAAAAGTCTCACACTGGCTCTCTCCCTTCCCAGCCGTAGCACATCCAGGGACAGTCCTGTGACTCTCCATCTCTCGGTGATCATTCTAAAACTATTCCAGGAGAAATGAAAACAGAATTTTTAACGAGATATGTGCACCCCCCCCATGTTAATTGCAACATTATTCGCAATAGCCACCATGTGAACACAGCCCTAATGCCCATTCACAGATGGATAAAAAGATGTGGTCCATATGCATAATAGAATATCGTTATGCTAAGTGGCATAAGTCAGAGAAAAACAAGTACATACTATACCACTTCTATATGGAATCTAAAATAATTAAACTTGTGAAAAACAATTAAATGGTGGTGCCCAGGGGCTGGGCGTGGGGAGGCAAGAGTGATGGTGTTTAAGCCTGTGAGCTGTGACAAGTGGTACATAAGCCATGGAGCTATACCTGCAGCATAATGAAGGTTGACAATATTATACTGCAGTTATTATTAATATGACAGATACCGCCATAGCGGTCATGTTACAATGTATAAAATGTATCAAAGTAACACGCTGTACGCTTTAAACTTACACAACGTTAGGTATCACATTTATTCAATAAAAAAATAAAAAGTAAGCGTAGAAAAGAAAAGAAAGTTTTACCTGGAACTCCAAAAATTTTCAAAAGATCTCAGAAAACTTCCAAGAACAAACAAATAAAATACGCAGAAAATGGAAGAAGAAGAAGAAGAAGAAGAAAACCTGTAGCTCTGCTGAGTACATTTCATTGTGGTTTTATAGCAAATATCTGAATTAGTGCACTGGTTAAACATATTTTACTTTTAATCTCTAGTTTTATAGTCCATGCTGATTGCACACCCCCCACTATAAAACATCAGATGAAATACAAAAAAAAAAATCTCAAAATGTTGAACCCCCACAGAAATAACCAAGTTCACTGCTAGTTTTCCTAATCCACTTTTTAGGGTACCAGATACCGAAGGATATGTTTATTTATTTATTTTTAATGTTTATTTATTTTTGAGAGAGAGAGAGAGAGAGAGAGAGAGACAGAGCGTGAGTGGGGGAGGGGCAGAGAGAGGGAGACCCAGAATCCGAAGCAGGCTCCAGGTTCCGAGCTGTCAGCCCAGAGCCCGACGCGGGGCTCGAACCCACGAACCAAGAGATTATGACCTGAGCTGAAGTCGGACACTCGACTGAGCCACCCAGGCGCCCCACCAAGGGATACGTTTAGTTAGGGCTGGGTTAATGGTGCCTAATCTGAGTCAGCGGACCCCACACCGGATCGAATCATTAGCTTTATTAGCTTCATGGCTGGCCACTCAGTAGCTCCCCAGGCTCCCTTGGGTTGGGCTCTGGGAACAAAATGGGACGTCCATCCCGCCTCTTCCCAGAAGTGAGGCCATCTGAGCCTGCATGGGCAGGGCCAACCTGGCTGGGGCCTCCAGTCCCAGGCCAGCGCTGGAGGAAGGCCCACCTTCCCTGTAGGGGACAGACCCTGTGCGCTAAGGTTGGAAGCTGTGGGCTGTGGGTGCTGCCGCAGGCGGGGAGCGCTGGGCCCTGTCCAGAGCCGGGGAGAGTGCCTCTCCGGCAGTGGGGGGTTTCCCTCCCCTGTCTGTAGGCAGAGGCGGGCAGTTGCACAGAGGAAAAGCCTTCCTTTTACGAGCCCTGCCAAGCTTTCTGTTCGGTTGACAAAGGGAACGCCAAACCAAGTTAACTCAGTGTCTCCCAACACGCCGCCCAACTCACTTGCGGTTCTAACTCACATTAAGTGAAGAACTTGCCCGCCACCCCCACCCCGGATGTTCTCTTCCACTTTTGTGGCTTGCTTCCTCCTGGAGAAGAAAACAGCCCTACGATGATGAATGTTTGGAAGCCTCTCCTCTGGGCCGATTCCCTGCAGAGAGTCCCCCAGGGACGGTTCGCAGCTCAGCCTACGGGGAAACATACCAGAGCCCCGCGGCCTGAGCGGGAGTGGCTGGCCTGGGAAAGTGGGGGTGCCAGACTTCCGAGGGGCCGGTAGTGGCTGTGGCTGACCTTCCCCGGCGCCCCTAACTCTTGTGACTGAGAGTGCGGACGGACGGACGGACGGACGGACAGGACACTGCGGGTGCCTCTTCGTGAACAAGTGCCCAGATGAGGAAAAGTACCCTGCGCTCTTTGAAATCGAAAACAGGATGTCTTTTTTTTTTTTTTAATCCGTATGCTTTATTTAGAATTGCCATGTGCTGTTAGAGCTAACTAAATATACCAGATTGTTTTATTCCCCCCCATTTTCTCATGATACTTTTCTAGTTCCTTTGTGAAATTATAGACCTTTTTTGTCTTTTTAAAGTCATGTAAAAACAGTATTTTAGTAGTCATTTTTGCTGGCTGCGTGGTCGAAAACCTAGCCTCTTGCATGCATAGAAGCTCTTGGAGGTAAAGGTAAAAAAAGGCACCCTTAATGTATTACAGGCCCACAATATCGACTTTTAAACAATTGAACTTTTAATTTGGAAGTTTTAAATGTACCCAAAGTAGGAAATAGAGTCATGAAGCCTCCCCCTCCCCCCCCCCCCCCGTGAGTATACTCATCACCACTTTCATCGTTCTGTCCAGTTTTACGGAGATACAGCTGACATGTCACATTACAGTAATTTCAGTGTGCAACGTAATTTGCTGTCCATATACGTTGCGAAATGGTTACCACGGTAAGTTTAGTAAACATCCATCACTTCACAACATTTTGTCAACTTTGTTTTATTTATACCCCCACACACACACACACACTTTTTTTTTTTTAATTCCAAATAACAGATTTCTTCTAGGCTCAGGGATGTGTCTCACCAGGTTCAGTCACAGTGGGGTGTGTGGTGTGGCTCAGGGCGCAGCTGACTGAAGGGGGAGGGGAGGAGGGTGGTGGGTAGGGGCAGGTAACGGTCTACTTGTCACCTCCTTTCCCTGAGGCAGAAAGAGGCCCCTGATGGGCTGCAGCTAGGCTCAGGCACCTTGATCCCTTTCCTGCTTGATCTGAAGCACCCACCTGACCAGTCTGGCCACCGAGGACCCCTGTGGCCTCCCTCTGCTGGCCAGCTGCTCTGTCTCCCGTGTAACCTGCCTCTAGGCTGGCCTCCTTTGCCCCGTCCCTGCTCACGTCTTAGCTCGCAGAAATAATTCTTCGTATCGTGGTTGTCCTCAGAAGAGGCAAACCCGCTTTTTCTGGAGGAAATAAATGGGCAGACCCAGTTTACCTAGAACTTCCCTCTTGGGTCGTGATCACATCAGCAGCAGAGTTCAAGGTCAGACTGCACTCAACAGAAGCCCTTCCCCCACCCCCATCTCCACCAAACACGCCACACCAGGCAGGAGGGTGGGGTGGGAACGGGCAGTGTAAGACCTCTCCCTTTGTGGGGGCTGGTGGGGCATTTCCTGGAGAGATAGGAAGGTGCCTTTAGAGGCTTGGCATCTGGTTAGCCCTTGCCATGCCCGTGCTCATCCCTGAGGGTCTGAGGGGGGCGGGGGGATGCTTCACCTTATTCTGGAAGATTGTAGCCATCCACAAAAGCAGAAAGGACAGAATAACAGGCTCCCGTACAGCTGTCACCAGTTTCAGTAACTTTCAACATTCTGTCACTGAAACTTTCTGATCGTGCACCCTAGCAGTAAGAGTGTTGTAGCCCCAGTCTGGGTGTCTTTGTTTGTTTGTGAGTTACATACACATACACACGTTTGCAGAAAGCAGAGTGGAAACAGCTTCCAGTGTCTTCTCTCTCCCCTGTGCACATCCTCTATACCCCACCCCCACCCCCCACCGAGAGGCACACACTCTGGTCTGGAGCCCAGTTATTTGGAAACATAATGACAAACAGAGCAGACGTGTATTGGACCCCACTGTCACGGACACTGGGAACTGAGAGGGAAGACGCTGGGGCGGGGGGGGGGGGGGTGGGGGGTGGACGGCAGGATGACGGGGCTCAGTGCATCTGTGGGACGTCATCCCCCCCCCCCCTCCAGATGAGGCGCGGGCGCAGCCGGGCCAGGACCCTGACCCATCTGTCCCTTCCTGAGCAGGAGCCCCCAGCGCGAGCCCCGGGCTCCACACTCTGGGTGTGTTCTAGGCTTTGCTGTTTCGACAGATTATTTTGCCTGAGGTCACTTTGGTTGGTTTCCTTTTCTGTGTGTGTTTGGACCTTCGCCGCCTTAAAAAAAGGTTTTGTCTCTGTCGGTTTTTTTAGAGTAATCCTTTAGCTTAGTTTATCTTAATAATTTCACTCCCCTTTTTCCTTTCACTTCACAATAAGGACGAGGAAGGGGCCACACGAGGGCCTCGGGTACAGCGGCAGGTCCGGCGTCCGGCTCTGCCCCTTCGTAGCTTCCTTTGCCCTGCGCCGCGGGGTTCACTTCTTCCTTCGGAGATTGGATCCCAAATTTGTGTGGTCAAAAAAGGCACAGTCTGCATGTTACAAAACAAACACACACCAAAAAAACCCCAACAGTGATTCAGGGGCTCTGAGGGTCAAGTGACCCTTCCAGACTGGATAAGACCAGCCCGAAGACGGTGCAGAGCTGGCCGACTGCTGAAGTGACCGTGTTCCCAGAAGCTAGGACCTTCACAGCTTGGTGGACTCGGGACCTCGGCCCCTGGCACGTTTCTAAGCGTCAGCTCCTGCCCGTCACCATGGAGGGCGAAGGAAGGGGGTGGGGGCTGCTGTGAGGCAGGGCGAGCGCAGGTCTGACCCTGCAGATTTGTAAACCATTTTGATTTGCTCTGTAAGGAGTGTGGGGTTTTTTTGCTTGTTTTTTGGGTTTGGTTGGTTGGTTGGTTTTTCGATGGTGATATAATAGAGTCTCTAATCCAGCCATGAAATCCCTTTTATTCTCTTCAGCTTATAAGGTAGGATGAAAATGGTCCATTTAACCCCAAGGCAGTGAATTCATAGTCTCTTCTCTGTTGCGGGCAGGCCTTCAGGGCTCCCTCTCCTCCTCATGAGAACCAAGGGGGGTGCGGGCTCCAATTGTCCCCCGCTGGGTTCCCAGGAGAGGCGCGGTTGTCCTTTTGAAAAGAAGAGGCCGGTCACGTCTTCCATTAACGGCATCGAAAAGCCCCGCCAGCCCAAGGAACCTGCCTCACCCCCACACTCCCCAAGTCTCCACTCTTCCCAGGGCAGCAGTCTGTTCAGGCCCAGGGGCCAGTCTTACGTGCGTTTACCACGAAGCGACGTGAACTCACAGACGGAGGAATTTAGAAGGACTAAGGAAGCATTTCATCCTATCGGAGGAAGCTGTGGGATGGTCGGTAGAGAGCCTTGGGACTTTCAGCTAACCTCTTAGCCCACGGGAAGTTAGACACCTGCCCCAAACACCTGCCCCAAACGTGCTGGTCCCATGAGCCAGGTGTGCGTGTTCTTTATGCTGCAAGATGGTCAGATATCTTAGCAGTGTTGTCATTCTTAGCTCTTCAGTAGATTTACAAGAACATAATTTTGTCTGGAAAATCTCTCAACAAAATCTTTTTTACTTTTGGGGCACCGGGGTGGCAGTCAGTTAAGCGTCTGACTCTTGATTTCGGCTCAGGTCATGATCTCGTGGTTCGTGGGGTCGAGCCCCACATCAGGCTTCACTGTTGTCAGCACGGAGCCTGCTTGGGATTCTTTCTCTCTCCCTCTCTCTGCCCCTCCCCTGTTTCTCTCTCTCGCTCTCTCGCTGTCTCTCAAAATAAACATTTGGAAAAAAATCTTTAACTTCTTTTCTGTAGTATGCCACACTCGCAAACCTGATTTCACGTAGGCTACTTAGCAGAGGAGGCAAAATGGTGAGATGTGGATCAGGATCCTGAGTTCAGGCTTCCAGCTAGTTTGTCACTAGCTGCATCACCTTGAGAAAAATCACTCCTCCTTCTGGATGCTGGTGTCTCCCATGGAGAAGGAATGTGTGGAGTTGGGGTGCACTGTGGCCAGCACCCATTGGTTCTTACCTGTGAAGCTCACCCTAATGAGTTGTCAGCCATACACCACCTCCCCTCCTTGGGCTCCTCCCACCCTGCTCCCGAGAGAGCGGGTGGCCCCACATATCAGGCTCAGGTGTGATGCAAGACCTGAGGGGCCCCCTCGGGCTGCTCCCCTCGAGGGTTCCTGTTTCTGCCACTGAGATGGGTGAGGTTGCCACCGAGTAACCCCTGGTTTAGGCAAGCAGACTGTCCTCGTCCTTGTCCGTGTCTGTGTCATCGGAGCTGCCGGCCCGGACGTGTTTCTAGTGTTGACAGTGGTGTTCTAGAAAAATCCATGCTGCTCTTGTGGGAGTTTTACCTTTTTTCCCTTCGAGCTGTCGAACCGAAAGCTGTCTTACGTAGCCTTGTTTGTGTGTGAGTACCGATGGTGCAGCCCTTTGTAACGATGCTGAGTTACAGGATCCTGGATCAGGCTTGTCGAAGGAACCACATACGCTTCATCCTGGGACTCTGCATGTTTTAAATACATTTTTTTAAAACGTTTATTTCTGAGAGAGAGACAGAGTGTGAGCAGGGGAGGGTCAGAGAGAGAGGGAGACCCAGAATCCGAAGCAGGCTCCAGGCTCCAGGCTCCAAGCTGTCAGCACAGAGCCCGACGCAGGGCTCGAACTCACAGACCGTGAGATCTTGACCTGAGCCGAAGCCACCCAGGTGCCCCTTCGGTACATTTTTTTTAAATGTATTAAAACTTCTGACAATGCAAGAGCATACAAGAACATACTTGCATTTAGAGTCATCCAGCATTTAGAAATTCCTGTTTCACTAGAGAAAATTGGCAAATTCCAATTCTCCTGCTTTTAATAACATTGTGTAGAAATACAGCCGTAAGCTAGGATTGATCTTTGTTGCAAGAAAAAAAAAAAAAAAGCGTGGCTTGGTCTTTCACACATAAAGAATATACTGTAACATATATAGAACATGTGTGTATATAGAATATAACGTAGGATACTTTTAATAATGATCATCCCCTTGAGGGGACAGTGAACAGCTCTCCAGCTCTCAGACTTGAGCTCAGGTCACGACGAAACAAGGGCTTAGTAGGAGTCTGCTTGTGGTTTATTAGTCACGTGGAAAGATCTGGGGTTTGTGATTAACCACAAGCTCCACGCTATGCCAACAATACGGTACATCTGCTAAAAGAGTTAATGCAAATATAGGTCACGCTGATAGGTCAATGGTGCCTACTGACAGGAAGTAATTTTCCTCCTAGGAAAGGTAAGGAAATTCACCTGCAACTGCTCAGCCAGTCATCTCTGGCTGCAGCTTTCAGAGGCCATGTGGGCAGCAGGTGGGCGCCCACACCCACGAAAAGACACCTAAATGAGCTCTTGGTCCCGGGGGGGGGGGGGGGGAGGTGCACTGAGCCCACCGTACTCTCTGCCATTGGCCCTGGGTTTCTGCCCAGAAACGTGCAACTCTGCTTCCTCTGGAAGATTCACACGTTCTGTTTCATCTCAGCCAGCCTCGACCCCCCCAGCAGCCATCCTAATACCTGCGTCCCTGATCTAATTTGCCATCCACATAGAGATACTTTCACAAGCAATCGGGGAGCCTACAATCCTGCAAAGGGAGGAGGCCTGAGGGCGAGACTCTCTGTAAGTGGACGTCCCGTTCTCAGCAGCACCTTGAACTGCTTGGGGTCTGCCTCCTTCCCCCCACCCCCCCACAAAAGGCCCAACGACAGAAAGTAGGCAAGAGTCGACTGTAGCTGGTCTCCTTGCCGACTCAGGAGTCACCTTTACCCCCGACCCCCAACGCAGACCCACCTCGTTGCCCTTCGCTGTCGAGGTCCGTGGAACCTTGGCGCTTGGGCTGTGCTCCACCCTCAGTCTGCCTTCTGTCAAATTTGGCGACTTAAGCCCAGAATCCACCCTTCCCCTGCCTTGTGTTACCGCTCGGTCCTCTCCTCTCACGCTCAGCCTCTGCCAGTTAGGTCCCAACGTGGAATGGAATTTGATAGCTGGCCCCATCGCTGCTAAGGTTCCCGTGTGACCCTCCCGGTGCCGAACCTCATCGTCGGGCCATTGACACCGGCCCCACTGCATTGTCTCAGGCTGCCACCAAGAACGTGGCCACCCACAGTGTGCCCTCTCCACCTGCTTCCTAGTGCCTAGAAAGGGGTGGGGGGAGCGTGGTAAGGCGTGTGCTGGTGCAGGCCCTGGAGAGGTGACCGGACCCCCCTTCTGTGTGTGTGTGTTCCTGAATAAAAACCACCAAGCTGTCCCCAAACAAACAAAAAGGCAAGGAAGCCCAGCTAAATTTTGAATTTTCCCACCACGAATACTTGAAACGTTTTTGGACATCGGCTCAACACCCTCTTGGGTGTTGCCCTGGCCTTGCTGGGGCCCTCAGCACGCACTCGGTCTGCCTGTGGGTAGTGTGGCCCTGGGGCCCCCGCGGCAGGGGGAGGGGCGGTTGAATGCGGAGGCACAGAAACCTTCTCTCCTTCGTTTAGTGTCTGGGTCCCGTGTCCTGAAACAGGATGGTGTTTGTCAGAGCCCAAACCCGGGTCCATCCTCAAAACAGGTGCCAATTTCCCAGGTTCTTCTGACTTGAAGGAAAATCGGACTCTGCACATCACTGTAGCCTCTCTCTGTTGTCACTGTCATATTAGCTTTGTTGTGCTAACAACCACTCCCAAAACTTTGGGATTGGGGCAAGCTTTTTTTTTTTTTTTTTTTTTTTTTAACTCCTCTTTGTTGCTGGGGGCTCTCCTGGATAACTGAGGCTGAGGGAGCATCCCTCTTTGGGTCATGGAATTCTCAGGGCAGAAGGAAGAGAGTAGGAGAGTTTCTATTTGGACAAATGTATATCACGTCTGCTCCCGAACCGTGGGCCGGAGCCAGTCACACAGAGCCCTGCCAGCATTCTGTCTGTCCAGCCATTCATCCCAGGCTGTAGCTTTTAGAGGTGACCCGGCATGGGCAGCAGATGGGTGCCTAACAAAGATCTAGGTCCTTTAGGGATACTTTGGGAGGCTCAGAGTAGTGGGAAGGCCCCTACCAATGGTGTTGCCCGTGCTGTCCATAAAAGGACTCTGTGGGGTGGCCTCACCTTTAACAAGATGCTTCCCAACACCCAACCACCTAGACATCCATCCTCCTTCTAATGCCCAGTGTTCTTAGTCTGCTCGGGCTGCCCTAACAGGACACCACAGACTTGGGGGGTGGGGGGGGAGGGCCACTGACACAGCAGAAATCTCTTTTCCCACAGTTCTGGAGGCTGGACGTCCAAGATCGAGATGTGGGCAGGGCGGGTTTCTGGTCAGGCCTCTCTTCCTGCCCTCACACGGCCTTTCCTCTGTGTGTGTGTGTGTGTGTGTTCCTGTGGTCTCTTCCTCTTAACAGGACACCAGTGCTATTAGATGAGAGCCCACCTGTAGGACCTCACTTAACCTACATTTCCTTCTGGGTCCACATACAGTCCCTCTGGGGGTTAGGGCTTCAACCTGTGCACTGAAGCAGGTGGGGGAGCAGTTCGGCCGGTAAGCCCCAGTGCCCCTGGGATAAGGCAGCTTTCACGTGCATCATCTAATTTCGTTTTCTCAGCAAGCCTGTGAGGAAGTTATCAGCAGCATCACGTCCACTTTACAGATAAGAGAGAGGGGATGACTGGCTGTTAAGTAAATGATTCTGGACTGGAACTATTTCTTTGACTCCAAAGCACATGTTCTTGAATTGCAGCATGGGGTGTGGGCCTCCTCAACATTGGAAGTGAAATACTGTGCACCTGCTGAATTAATAGCTCTAAGGGTTACATACACAGAAAATAGGTACAGGAAATAGACCACAAGAATGTATGTGCTGTGTGGGTACAACCCACGTACAAAAAACTATGGATAAAACTTGAAAAGGAACTGAAAGCGTGAAGCCCTTGGCCTTCAGGTTCTTTTTTGTGTTAGAGTCCACCTAAGAGATACATTGTTAAATAACAGACTCTTAGCTCTCAGCAGGCACAAGGCCATAGTGTTTCACAGGCTTCCTCTTCTTGAGTCTGCTCAGCAACCCGCCCCCCCCCCCCCAGCTTCCCACACAGAACACCCGCTGAGCTCATGTCATGAGCAAGGCAGGTGCCTGTGAGTCCAGAAGGCCGAAAACCTCAGTGTAGTTTGGAAGAAGACGAGCTGCTATAGGGGCAGGGGGCTTCAGTAGTGTCACGCTGAGCACGAGAAGAAAATATCCAATGTTGACAGAGACCATCCCCTGCCCCCAAGCTGAGTCTAGGTAGCAATACAGGATTTGGGCCCATGCATTTGGTGACTGCAAAAGAGGCGAGTATGAACAGCAAGTATGTGTGTAAGGAAATCTGCCAGACGTTCCAAGAACTCTCTGCTTTTTTGGAACCCCTTCTAGAGGCCCTCAGCCCCACCTCTGTGGGCTGGTCTCCGTACTCCGAGACTCCTAGATGAAAGTGTGTTTCCAAGGACATGTAACACCACTCAGGTGAATATTGGTCCTATTACCAGAGAATCCTCCCTTTTACCCTGGAACAAAGTCATCTGTCCCTCGTGTTCCTGTGTAAACAGGTTTTGAAAACCGTGTGATGTGGGTGTGTGTCCTCTTGATTAACAAGGTATTTCAATTTGTCACTCCCTGGAAGATTATGCTGTGTTGTCTGAGATCAGCACCCAGCTTACCCATCACAATGGCTGTTTTTCATGCCCTCAGAAGTTGTTCCTCACAAAGATCTCTTTGTTTTAGGAGATGACAGATTTGGGTTGAAAAAGAGATTAGACGGGACACCTGGGTGGCTCAGTCGGTTGAACGGCTGACTTCGGCTCAGGTCATGATCTCGCGGTTTGTGGGTTCGAGCCCCGCGTTGGGCTCTGTGCTGACAGCTCGGAGCCTGGAGCCTGCTTCGGATTCTGTGTCTCCCTCTCTCTCTCTGCACCTCGTGCTCTCTCTCTCTCTCAAAAATAAACAGAGAGAGAGATTAGAACTCTTAGACTCAATTAATTTAGACATTGTATCAGCCTGCTCTGGAGAAATAGGAGGCTTTCCCAAGTCCAGTGTGAGAAAATCCATGTTTAACAAAGAAAAAGTAACCACCAATTCTTAGCTAAAAGAAACAGCTCCCCTATAAAAACATCCTCTGTTATAGGATTCCTTTCAGAGCAAGCTATTTATACATGATTCAGTTTAGATAAAAGAAAACCTGCTTTCGTATATTTCACAAACACATCCATCCCTTGTGTAACGTTATATATACACTATGCGCACATCATATATGTGATACAGTGGTCTAGCCTAGCGTTTGGCCTTTGACAACCAAAAAGATTGCCTTTTATGATGCCAGTCTCAAAAATGTTAAGAATGTACCCCCATGGCACCTGGGCGGTTCACTTGGTTAAGTGTCCGACTCTTGATTTCAGCTCAAGGTCATGATCTCTCATGGTTCATGAGTTTGAGCCCTGCGTCGAGCTCTGTGCTAACAGTGTGGAGTTTGCTTGGGATTCTCTCTCTCTCTCTCTCTCTCTCTCTCTCTCTCTCTGTACCTCTCCTGCTTGTCTGTCTCTCTCAAAATAAATAAACTTAAGAAGAATGTACCCAAGCCTCCCTTAAGAAAGGATTTCGGATTTATTGACCACGGGTTTATCTTGAATCTGTTTATATTTTCATTTGTGCCATTTTTGGGAATAATGAGTTGCGCATTTTCAACTTGTGTTGAGGTAGCATTCTTTTCTCTTTCCTTAACTGAGGGGTTATAGACTCAAACGTCTAACGTAGTAAGTCAGTCGGTGGTCTGGTGTAAGCATTAAAAGCACGAGAACGGGTGTCCCGCCTACAGAGAGCAGCCACTCTCGATTTCAGTCCATTCTGCCACATGGGAACGTGGGACTGGCGTGGCCTGGGTGTTCAGATTTTTCCCTAGAAGCCTCAGACCTGAATTTTTAAACATTGTCAATTCAATTGAAAATTTAAAGACCCTGTGCAAAACAAATAACCCACAGTCTGTAGGTATTCCGGTTTATTTCTGGATACTGTATATCTGGATTTCTGGATACTATGTATATATATTTCTGGATACTGTATCTGTATTTCTGGATACTGTGTGTGTGTATGTACACACATTTCTGGATACTGTATCTGTATTTCTAGATACTATAGGTATCCAGCTTACCTCTGTCTGAAATAGACCTCTTGCGTTTCAAGCAGACTTCTGAGTGTCTGGGGTGTGATGTATGAACCTGTGGTCCTGCCTCGTAACTGTGACAGCTTTTAATATATCATCGATTTGGCCTCTATCTTAACACACGAAGGACCGTTTTCAGTTATTCTGCACCCCTACAGAAACAGCCCCATGTGCTCCGTGACTGTGTTTACCTTGACTCGAGGCACAGTCCTAAACACTCATAAAAATCCGAATCTGCATTTCATCTGCCACCGCTGCTGAGGGTGAGTGTGGCGATTTCATGGTCACAGGCCAACTCCTCTCCCTTCTTTCCGCAGCCGTCCCTGCACCAGGCTGATAGCGCACGGGGGACCCGCCACCATGGGCTGGTGGAGAGGCCGGCCAGGACCCGCTTCCACGCGCTCCACCGACGGTCTGGGGACAAGCCGGGACGACAAATATCCTTTCTCGTTGTCTGAGGGCAGTATGACTTCTGAAATGTTTGAAAGGTTTTCAAGGTTTCTCTTCCCTACAGTTCCCCTTTGGCCTCCAAGCCTTCGTTTTATCTGATGAAGGGAGGCAATAAAAACAAACGAGTTGGAAACTAGAAACATCTCTGCAGCTGAAAATTGGAAAGATCATCGCGGGTGTTTACTTGATGAAAACGGTGATAAAGCGGAGTCGGGTGACGTAACTGGACATAAGCAGAACCTGTAACCCGGCCCTGTTGCAAGGCCGCCTCAGGATTTTCTTCCGAGGTCAGCCAAGGCACAGTTAAACCTGACTTTGAACCAGGTTAGAGAGACCTGGTCTATCTAGCTAAAACAGACATGTGGGAATCTGGCTGATTTTTATTTCTGCTGACCTGGGGACCCTGCTGTGAGAACTTACAGAAGAAAGTTCATACGATCTCCTATTTATGCAGTTCCAAGCTCAGTAAATGACGCCTTACGGTATAAAGTTAGGAAAATTCTTATGCAGCACTTACGCCAAGACCTATGCTGTTAAGTAGGAATGAAGAAGAGGAGATTTCGAAGTCCCCTGATAGCTTTGTTTTTCAGGGGCCGGGGCTTAGGCGGTGGGCGGGGTGGTCACGGCCGGGCCACCGGCGTTGTGCTCAGGGATTCGAGGACACAGTTTTGTGGGAGAGGACGTGGAAGCAGCGTGCCGGGAGGCCCTGTGCCCTCCCTACGCTCCCCCCTCTGGGGTGGAGGAAGGCACAGGAAGGCGGGGTGCGTGTCACTGCACAGCTGGTTCCTGGCAGTGATGGTAGAGCTGGCTTCTCGAGAAACCAGGAAGTGGGGGGAGGGCACGCGTGTTTGCTGAGCACCTACCCATGCCAGGCACTGCGCCGGGCCATTTCTGTGTCATTCCGTCCTCAAAACTCACTGAGTAGTTCATGCGTTTTAACCCGCATTTTCCAAGGAGGAAGCTGAGCGTCGAAGTCACTTGTCCCAGATTCCCGCTGTCGAGGTTGGATTCAGCCCGGGTCAAGCGGACTCCGGGCCTGGGCCTCTCCCCTGCCTCCAGCCCTCGGTGGGTCGGCCCCCGGACCCCCTCCTGCCGTCAAGAGAGGCCCTGTAGGGGGGGTTGTAGGACACACACAGGGGACACGCTTCTCCTGCCCCCGGGCTTCCTCCAGCTTCCTATCTGGAGGCAGGGATAGCGACCCCAGGGAACGTTCCCGTCTCCCCTCTCTTCCGCCCCCAAGGGACACACCGCGGACACAGGGTCCACGACAGACCCTGACTTCTAGTTTTATGTATTATGTGACTGCTGTCAGGGAGGGTGACCGTGACAGCTGATTCTGCGGGTTACCTTCTGGAACATGTAATAACCCTTACGCAGAACGCAAAAAGGAGAGGAGAATCCAGATGAGTCTTCGGCTCGTGCTCACGTGTGGGAGGAGCATGTACACCAAACCCTCATCGAGACTGCTGAGAATTTTCAAGCAAAAGACTTCTGAGTGTTTCTTTGCTTGATTTAACAATATGTCTTTTTCCAAAGTCTTGATTCTCTTTTTCTCCTGTAGGTGTTCTCTGTAAATAGTATAATACATACATGACATATTCATAGCCATATATATAAATACCTGTATGCTTGCAACTATCTCAGAGCCTTTTTACAGCAAGTATGGTCTAAGTATATACACATGCTCACAGCTCTTTTAACCAAGGGAATAACTTAGAAGAGGAGGGGATTGAAGGAAAGTGACAGAGGACAATGTTCATTCACTTAAAAACAATGAGGGGCTCCTGGGTGGCTCAGTCAGTTAAGCGTCCGACTTCGGCTCAGGTCATGATCTCACAGTTCGTGAGTTTGAGCCCCGCGTCGGGCTCTGTGCTGACAGCTCGGAGCCTGGAGCCTGCTTTGGTTTCTGTATCTCCGTCTCTCTCTGCCCCTCCCCTTCTCTCTCTCTCTCTCTCTCTCTCTCTCTCTCTCTCTCTCAAAAAAGTAATAAACATTAAAAAAAATTATTTACTAGTGTCAGGCCCCGCTGAGACACTGCAGGCATAATGGCGAACATAATTTGGTCCCTGTCGTCATGTTGCTTAAAGTGGTCACAGTGCAGTGTGGTGAGCTATCGTCGAGGCAGCTCATAGGAGGGGCGGCCAGGACCAGTGATGGGAGGCTGGAAAAGGCATCCTTGCGGTATGTCTGAGGCTTGCAGGATGAGCCACCAGTAAGGGGATGATGTATTTGTGTACTCAGCAGAGATCTACAGAGTCCCTTTTCTGTACAAGTACTGTCCACGCGCAGGGGACTGAGTGGTGGAACAAGGCATGTCCCCGCGTTGGTGAGGTTTTGGTCTGGGGGAGGTGGTAGACAGCAAACAGGTAAAGAAATGATTAAGGAAGATAATGGCAGAAGGTGGTAGGTGATGCAGAGAGAGGGAGGCAGCTGGAGAGGGAATGTTCCAGGAAGACGGTGTATCTTGTGCAGAGTCACAGAAGGGGAGACCACACCATGTGCTCAGGGGACTCGGTCTCCTCCCAGGTGATTTACCACGGGGTGCCACTTGACCCCATCTATGGGTCCCCTTGTGAAAACAGCAGCAAATACAGGTCACCTTCAGAGGGGAAGGGAAGCAAAAACTAAATTAGTGCACAGATAGATTAAAGTTCATCACACAGTACATGTCTGATCCACAGGTCGTGAGACCCCTCTCTCTGTTCTCTTCTTAAGCACAACCTAACTGGGGTCTGGGGACTGGGCATCTGCTGATACAAAAAAATTTTTGAGCTCAGGCCGGTCCGTTAATGGACAGCGTGTCTCTTCTGCGGAACCAAGGGGCCATGAGCTCCTAGTGAAATACAAGAGAGGGATAATTATATGTCGAAGGTACTGACATAAATCAAAAGAACTTGGGAGAAAGATTTCATCTTTCCTTTCGTGGCCACATTCAGTTGATTTTGAAATAATTTGCTTAAAACAGTGGCCTTTCACACAGGGTCTTCTGTTATCTCCTTAATGTCTGTCTCCCACTTCTGTCATTTGAAAGTGTTCACACCAGTTTGAACCTTTGTTAGGACAAAAAGAAAAGGAGAAAAACGTATCCAGAATTCTCTTCCTGCAGCTGTTTCTTGGCTTGGAAGTTACTTCAGCGCGGCAGACTGGCCTAGACAGGGGTTCAGTCCTATGATACAGGGATCTCACATGAACCGGACATTGTTTAACGAATATTCTGGCTTCCTCCCCGAGTGGGTAGCAAGCAGGGCACCGGCCTGGGGACATTCCTCGTGCAGTGGGCAGCTGTGGCTGGGGCCTGGGCTTGCGAACTCAGCTTAGGGGCTCTTCTGCGTGTCCGCGGCCGCTGGTTTCTGCAGCAGCCCTCTTCCCTCCTCAAGGGCAGCGGACGTGGGTCCCACTCGCCGTCCGGTCACGTTTCTGAACAACTAACGTGAATTTGCGGCACATATGATATTATCTTAGACTTGTGGGTAACACATCGAGAACGCAGGGGACATGCTGGAGATTCATGGTAAACGCCTTCCTCTAAAGGTGCTTTTAGAAAGAGAGAAAAATAAGTGTGTGGAAAATTTCTGATTTATGTTCCCAACAAGGCGCAGGAGTGCATCGCATCTGGGAAACTAGCGTGAGTGGTCACGAAGGGATGCCTCAAGACCTGCCAAAGTTAGGAATGGCTTTCCTCTTTGGAACAGGCCTTGCTTTGAGTCTGTTCGTACAACGAGATGAAAGTTTTAGGACATTGGCGTATAGAACACGGTTTCTTTGACATACTCGGCCTGTTACATTTGAGGAAACGCTACTCCGCTCCCCGCGCCCCCCCCCCCCCACCTCCCGCCGGCCCCCAGGGCTCGAAGAAGGCTTGCAGCTAAAAAACTTTTTCTCTTCACCCGGGACTAACAAAATGCATTTGATCTGATCACAAAACCCAACTTTTACCTAATACCCACTAGCGATTTCCATCTTAAAGGACAAGGAACAGGCTGATGTTTAGAGCTTCTCAGGAGAAAATGTTCAGACTTCAAAATTCCACATGTGACCTGTCTGTCGCTCGTGTGCCAAGGAGAGCAGAAAGATGTTCCCACGCACGCAAGGACTCAGAAAGATCCCACTCGGATTCTCTCTGTGACGTTGGACTCCAAGATGTTTTCTAGCAGGACGTAGTTGGAGGCAAAACAGGACGAGAGGAAGTAACATGATGGCGAAGACGTGGTTGAGAAAATAGGAAGGAACCAGACTGGGACCGGCTCTGTGTGTTCGGTCCGACCCTGGGAGTTGTCTTGCGGGCGGGTTCCAGGAAAGCAGACTCAGAGTCCACTCGCCCGGCCGGCTGCATGGGAGGTCCTGGGCCTGCCCCACAAACCGCCCCCTGGTAGAACCCTGAGCTCCAGAGGCTCGGAGACAAGATGGCCAGCCTCCAGGCTGCCTCTAGAAGGCTCTTCCTGAGCCCTGCCCCAGGTGCGCTTACCACATGGGAACAGGAAGCCGAAAGGAGAAGCTGGGCTGTGCTCTCCAGCCACGAGGCCAGCAGCACAGCAGAGACAGGGTGGATGCCGTGTGGAGCTTCTGTGGCTCAGTGACCCCACCCATGGGTAGATGGGCCACCAGATGTCCTGTCTTATCAGCAGAAGAGCTACTCCCCTTCCTTTGGGGAAGAGTGAGTAAGAAGCTTCCCTGTGACACTGCCCACGTGGAGGAGGAGGAGGGGAGGCCTTTGGTCAGCGGACTGAGGCAGGGACACGAGGAGCTTCCTCTCCAGATCCACAGGCATGTGGGGAGCACGTCGGTGGGTTAAACACGGTGGATGGGCGAGAAAAGGAGCAGACGCGAGGGAGGAGCGGGAGTTAGTGTCCAGGTGGAATTTGAACGTGCTTTTGGTGGCAAAGCCGAGCAGGCGGTGGGAAACTGGGGCTTGGCACGAACTGTCGGCGGCGGGTTTGGGGGGTCCCTGGACTACAGGTGTCCAGTGCCGGTTGGAGTCAGAGGCCGGGGCAGGACTGACGACCCCCCCCCCCCCGCCCCGCCCCCGGTGAGCTTGGGTGGGCCCGGCTCTGTGTCCTCGGGCACTCCTCCCCGAGTGTCTCCAGCCTCCCACGCTGCCCCCACGGCGTGATGCCCAGCAATTCCGAGGCCCTTGTCCCCGTCCTGTCCCTTTGTGAGCAACATGGGCTGAAAGGCTGTGAGGCCATGGGGCTCAGGGAGCATCAGGATTGGAGGAAGAGGAGGAGGAGGAGGAGGGAGCAAAGGACCTGAAAAGGAGTGCGTGGGGCGGGTGTGCCAATAAAAAGGGGCACACTAATGTGGGGACCTTTTAACCTAGGCTCACCAGGGGTGATGGCCGAGGAGCTGGTCTGGCTCGTTAAAAACCCTGCTGCCGGCTGCTTCTCCGTTGGCAGCCGGTAGGCACCACGGTCGCTTGTTGAATTAATGGTAAATTCAAGTTGACCAATAAGGGTATTTCCCCATCTTTAGGTTGTCCTGTAGGACATGTCGGTGTGGTGGACTAGTCAAAGCCACCTGAATGAAAGCTCCTGAAATCTTAAGAAGACTTTTCTGGGCTTGCCTTCGGTTGACTGCAGCTTCGTGAGCCAGTGACGTTAGCGTTTCTCCTGATGCCCAGCAGCTCTTGCGTTTTTAAACGGCCAATAAATGACATGTGCCAGGGAGAGCTAAGAATGCTCAGCGGTCACATCGTTTGAGTTTTGCTGGCCCGGCCTCATCGCACCAAGAACCCCAGCCGGGCCCGGTGGTGGTGTGCCTGGGCCCTGGCCCCTTGGGAGGCCGAGGAGGGCACGGCCGGAGCCCAGGGCGGCCGACCGGTGGGGCGTCCACGCGGACTTCTGCATCAGGGTGGCGTGGGGCTGGTGGGTGGGGGGATCACCTGTCAGCAGCCGCCGCACCCCGGCCTGGGCGATGCGGTGAGAACCCCTGAAAGTTAATTTCAGGAAACCACTACACGTCCATGCTGTTAACATGCATCAGAAAGGTTAACGTGCTGACTCGAACCTCACCATTGAGGTAATGCGCGCTTGGTCATTCTGTTACCCTGAAGCCTCCACGTGCTAAGTTGTGTTAGCGGCACTGCCTCGGGGACTTAGGACGGCAGGGTACTGAGAGAAACGGGAACCTTCTGCTTCCTGACGTTCCGCTTCTCCCCACGGAGATCCATTGAAGTCTGCAGGAAGCGGAAAGACAGATGCCTGCAGGTGGGGAGACTCGGTGCCTCCTGGCCGATGGCTCGGTCCACCAAGGCTCTGGTGGTTTTCATCGGTCAGGGGGCCTGCCTCCTTCGTGCTCGCCTCCTGTGGCGTATTCTAGCCTGCACTTCACAGGCACGAAGCCCCATCGTTGAGGAAGTGTCTCCCTTTTGAAAATCATCTCTTACCGTGTGGACTTAGGTTCAGATTAAGAAATAAGCTAGCTGCAGATGACAAAACAAATACAGAGAGTGGACCTTGTGATCATAACGCCCCTCCCGGCCACAGGGGCCTTTCACACCCAGTCGTTCATCGGGGACACCCAGGCCAGGCCTGCGTGACGGGGGCCCCCTCCCCTTCCTCCTGAGCCCACGCACGTGGTGGCTGCTGTATGGAATCATTACAGTTTGTAGCAGGAGGTTATTATGATTAAAGATGTTTTGAAGAGACTGTTCTATGGGTGTAAATGAACTAAATTAACTAAACGCCTCTACTGCCCTCGGCGTGGATATTGTCGCATCACATCCGTTTCTCTCTGCGTCTGGAATATGTCCCAGGGCACCATCCCTGGAAGAGTACAGAGTTTAGAAAACGGAGCCCCCGACAGCCCAAGGAACTTACCATTTCTCCATAAATCTAGTGCAGCTCTCTTCTGGTTGTAAGTGACAGGAACCCTCAGCTTGAAAAAAGGAAACTTACTGACTTATGTCCCTGGAAACCCAAGGGCACTATCCAGGGGTTCGCACAACAGCCCTGAGACTGTATCCGCTACGTGTCCCCTGGTGGGTAGGGGGATCCCACCTGTCAGTCTGTGTTGACTTCCTGGGTGGATGGGCTTTGTCTCCTTGCAGACTGACGCGGCTCTTGGGCTCATCACCCCAACTGAGGGCACCCTTTTTTTCTCCTCCGAGGCACTCTCTGGCTTTGTTTATGTCAGGAGCCCATCCCTGACCAATCACTGTGGCCGGGGGTATAAGATACCTTGACTGGAAATACTGAGCCTTGGGACAGAGGGGCTTCCAAAGAATGGCGGCCTTACCAGGTTTGGGGTGAAGGGTGGAGGCAGTTCTTGAAAACAAAAGACGCTATGCCAGCCAGAAAAAAAAAGACAGACCCCACACATGAACCATACAGAGACAGCACTTTCCAGAGGCAGTTGTGGAGGGAAGGCCTGGAGGAAGAGCGATGGGTGTAGAGAAACAGATGAGAAGCAGAAACCCTGTTGTCTGACTCTCCATGATTCTGGCGTCTTCTTTCTGCTTCAACTTTCCATTAATTTTATTTTCCTTTATTAAAAATTCCACTTTGATGGTAGTACTTTCGGAGCCAGTTACTCCTCACAGCCTCTGGATGAGAGTTGGCCAAGGTAAGGAAGCCGTATTTAAAAAATGTCTTTACTGTTTATTTATTTTTGAGAGAGAGAGACAGAGAGCAAGCCGGGGAGGGGCAGAGAGAGAGGGAGACACAGAATCCGAAACAGGCTCCAAGGCTCTGAGCCGTCAGCACGGAGCCAGACACGGGGCTCGAACCCACGAACCATGAGATCATGACCTGAGCCGAAGTCGGACGCTTAACTTACTGAGCCACCCAGATGCCCCAGCAAGCCGTATTTTAAAAAGATATGATGGGCACGTGTTTGTCGATGGCTCCACTTAATTTTATCCACCTTGAATGTTGTTGTAGAGATTTCTAGTATAAATCATGGAATTTTGTTTTCTCTTACAAAACTTAGGTCCTCCACGAACAATCATAGGCTTATATGGAAGTCTAAGATGAAAAGTAATTTAAAATAAACCTAGATCTTCATATTTTTTTAAATTTTTTTTTCAACGTTTTATTTATTTTTGGGACAGAGAGAGACAGAGCATGAACGGGGGAGGGGCAGAGAGAGAGGGAGACACAGAATCGGAAACAGGCTCCAGGCTCTGAGCCATCAGCCCAGAGCCTGACGCGGGGCTCGAACTCCCGGACCGCGAGATCGTGACCTGGCTGAAGTCGGACGCTTAACCGACTGCGCCACCCAGGCGCCCCTAGATCTTCATATTTAAAATCAAACAGAAACGCACTTGGAACACATCTACCAATGGAATGCTCTGATTTGGTATTCTTCTATTGAAGACACGGAAAAATAGGAAAAATAAACACCTTTGCTGGGGTGTCCTCGTAAGCCATTGGAAGGAAAGAAAGATTTAAGAAGCTTCTAAAACTGTAATTTACACAGTGGATTTGATTTAGACTCTCTGAGTATTTTCATATACAAAGGGCATATACAAAACAAAATTGAGTATTTTCGAGTATAGCAGGCGACAGAATATAAAACCAACTGAAAAGATTGGCGTATCCACTGTGTATGCGATATCATTTTCAGGTCACCGGGTCAGATTTAGGAGACACTTGAAGTGTACATATCAAAAAAAAAAAAAAAAAAAAAATCAGCTCTCTGTGTTGAGGTCGACTCTCCATCTGCTCTCCGGGCAAATCCCGACTGAGCACTTCACCGTGAATAACATAGTCAGGACCTGGGAACTCCGCTAAAGATGAGTGATGGCGGGCCCCTGCCTCCTTGGGTTGTCACCTGCCCTCAAGAATTCTGGGATGCAAGTCGTGGGATAAATACAATACTGCGTTTTAAATCATAAAAAGGTGTCTCTAAACTGATTATTTTGCAAACTTGGATCCAAGAAAAAATGTCTTCAGCTTCCCAGAGCCCTGGGATTAGTTGGATCGACGTTTTCATAAACTGGGCAATTACAACAGTTAACGTGTTCCTCCTCATGGCCGTCTACACGGGAATAGCATTTTTGCATCCAGGACGGCCAGGGCGCCCCCTCTGCAGACACGCGGGATGTGTGCTGGGCAAGACCTCATTTCCCCCAGAGAGGAGTCGGCCATAGAATCTAGAATCGAACTATCTCAAAGGTGCTTATAAATCCCCTTTTTAAAACAAAACCAAACCTCCTTATGTGCCCAGCCAGCTAACCCTGTTCTCGTGGATTTGTGGTAGTTTTTATCATGGAGATCAGGGATCCTAGGAGGTGGAGAGATCACTCAGTCTGACCTCATTTTAACACCGTTGAGCAAAATGACCAAGTCATGGAGCGTTTGAAGTGACTTTCCCTCAGGTTGTGCGGCCAGGTGAGAAGAGCCAGTTCTCAAACTCAGGCCCCAGGCTCCCCTTTGCTCCTGTGGATTGAACATCTTTTCTTTTTCTGTCACTCTGGTTTTTAAAGGCAGCAGCATCCTTGGAAAGAAGAAAAGCACCCTGGGTTCAGGCTGACATCTGCACTTAACAGGTACCTGGGTTCATTGCTAGTAGAAATAAATTTCCGAGACCAATCAATTCGATTGTCCTGCTGCCCTTGATATATTATCCGGTGGCCAGAGGATATTCATATCAGATGTGTTTATATGAAGTATTAAAAAAATGTCAAAGGCCTAAATCTCCCACCATTTATCGAATGTCTGCACAGACAGCACAGGGTACGTAGACAGTATGAGAGCCCGAGGTCCAAGGCGGGGCCGCGAGATTGGCTCTTACTGTGCGACCTCGAGTAAGTTATTTAACTTCTCCGTGCCTCAGCTTACTCACCTGGAAAAGGGAGATAATAATACCTGTATCAAGGGATGGTTGTGGGGATTGAATAAGGTACAAGAAACACGGGGGACATTAGCATTCAGCCAGAGTTGGCTTGGCATCGCGATCACTTTGGGCTGGACTCCAGCGGTAAGTGCTCTCCGGGGGTCATTTTTTTTTTTTTCAATCCTGACAGCATTCTTCAAGAATGAATATTATTTTCTGTTTTAAGAGATTAAGTGACTTGTCCAAGGCAGTTTAGCTAATGTGCGGTGGTACTGGGATTTAAAAAAAAAAAAAAGTTTCCAGTGCAAAATACAAAACATACACCAAAGAGAAAAGAGTGATGGGAAGTCCCTGTGCCCACCCTTCGGCTTCGGCCCTCATCGGCCCGGCTCCTTTCTTCGGAACCCCCTCCTCCCACCCCCGTCCCGCCACCCACTAGACAGAGTATCACACAGGTAAATATCTCTGAGAGGAAAGGTTGGTAAGAACCTCTTTTAAAGAAAACACAACCACAATGTCATTGACAAAATTAACAGTGATTGTAATACCCAGGCTACCTTCACACTTGCCCAGTTGTCTCTCTGCATTTGACTGATGTTCTCTTGAGCCTCTTTGACTCTGTAAAGGAGCCAGAATCCAAACCGAGGGGTCTCTGACCCCGGGGGGCACGCTCTTCCTGATGCATCATGCAGCCTCCGAATCTCCTGTACCCCCGTCTGAGCACGGCACCGCCACGGTGCCCAGTCAGGCCACGCGGCTTTACTGGCCATGTGAGGCTCTCACCTGGAACAGACCACAAGGAAACATCTTAGGCTAATTGGAGGTCTCTCACAAAAGGCAGGTAGTTTGACAGTTGGATAAGTAAATAATTGTCTCTTAAGAGTTAAGCTTATGCAGCCCCTGGAACCGTCTGGGAGCATTTCAGAAATTCACTCCAGATCGGTGGTTCCCAAACTTTCTGCCTTAGGACTCCTTTACAGTCTCCAAGACGTTAAGGCCCTCAAAGAGTGTTTGCATAAGTGGCTGTGTCTGTTGACATCAGCCTATCGCTACTAGACGTTAAACTGGGAGATTTATAAAAGATACTTGTGCACTTAAAAATAACAAAGTAGCAATCACAAACTCATCACGTGTCTATGTAAAAAGATGCCTTCTTCTAAGAAGCACAGTTACATTTTCTAAACCACAGAAGAGTCCGCTGAGAAGAGTGGCAGTGCTGTGCCTTTTACAAACCTCCCCGAAGATAGAGATAGCGGGTCCTCGGCCTGACCCCACAGCTGCCATGTTCCTGACGAGAGCAAGGGCAGAAGGGCAAAGAACATGTAGTATTATTTTCAAAGTCGTCTTGGCCTTGCATTCTCCCTGGAAGGGCCGGAGGAGCCCTGTGGTAGGTGGCCCTTCACGCAGGAGTTATTCTCAGATGGAGAGACTCTGGTGCAGAGAATGCACAGGTCCCAGCGGTCTTCTGAGTTGCAAGGGGGAACAGGAAGCCCCTTAGGAGAGGCGGTGAGTCCAAGGTCTGCGTTGTCGGAGTAGACGATTACGCCATTAGCCTCCAAGCGCAAGACTGTGCAGGCACAGACTGCCATCTTTTTGGGCGTGGGAGATCCTCAGAGGCTGTGGTTTGATGTGAGGGACTTCAGGTAGGTTCCAACTCCTCATCTTAACAGATGATTGTAAATTCCTCATTCCTGCCTTCTCTCCTGTGGGTAATTTTCAGCAAAGAATATTGCCTTCTTACTAAAGACAAATGGATTTTCAGCCAGACTCTCTCCTCCTCCCCTTAGGACCAATTCTGATTCCGCCCTTCACACGAGTGCCCTGAGCGCCAAGCCCCAGGACCCCTATGGAGGAGGGGGCCAGTCGGCCTGGCCTGCCCCATACATGGGTAAGACACAAAGGCCCCTGCTAACAGCCTCTGTGCTTTCTCACTGTTTGGAATGACACGAGCTCCGGGCTTTGGCCTTCATTCACCTTCCTCCACCACTTGAACCACTCTGATGCGTCTTCCTGTTCCCGTCTCTTCCTCTCTCACCTGCCCTGGCCTACCTGGACCAACACCCTTGGCTCTGTCGCCATTTCTGTGGAGCCGTCCTTGATCTTCCTCCCTCCGCCGACCCACAGCTACCCATGTCCTTCCACCCCAAGTTCCTCCCTGCACGTGCCTGTCTTGGCACCTGTCACCTGACTGTCTTTCTCATGGGTGTGCCTCTCCCCCTCTGCTCAGTGTGGATTTCCTGAAGTCGGCATTTTAATGGTCTTACCTCCAGCAGGGTGCCCAGCACACGGGAGCCCTCGGTGTTGGAGAACTGTGGAGAAGTTACACAGTGGCTCGCGTGCATGGAGCACTGGGCTAGAAAGGACTCTAGGTGCTGACATCCAACCTGCGGGCTTCACTAAGACACTTTCCAAGCCTGCCTTTCCCTCTGCGGTTGATAATCTAGTAGGAAAAATGGTGTTGAATTACCTGTTCCCTGTGCAGATTGGCTCTTGTCCACAAACGGTTAGGGCCGCGTGTTTGGTCTTAAAACAGGAGCATGAGCATAAGTAAATCTTGGTCAAGATAATAGCAGCTTTTCTGGTTTTCTTTATTTTTGAGGCCATTTAAGCCCTAGATAGTCTCTGTTCCTTCCAAGGAGAATGTCCAAGGTCTTACTTCCTTGCACACGGTAGGGATGGGATTAAGTTAGTAATAATTGTTGCTGTATTTGCTCCCTTGGTGCAGTTCAGAGATGGCTGCATTTGCCCAAACGTTCATTTACGTTTCAAGTGTCAGGTGGTTGAGAGGTGGTCTGGGCCACGAGGCTGTGTCTCCACCCATGGGAGTGTGAGCGTCAGGCTGGCGGTATCGTGGGAACTGGACGGGAGTCCGGTGCTCACTGCCGAGGGAAGTGGGGTGCACGGGAGATGCGGTAGTTTGGCTTCAGGAGAGGCATTGATGGGAGCAAAGAGAGGAACCCCAGAAAGGCAGAGGCTGTGATCAGTGGAGGTGCCAGGAAGTACAGCAGGATCCTGGTCTCCCTGAACCGAGAGGGAACCAGATTGATGGATTTTCGCCCCGGAACCGTGAATAACGAGCTGCATCTCTGCCCCTGCCGTTCCTTCATTTGTGTTGTCGTCCTCTCTGCAAAGTTTATGCTTCCGCAGAAAGGGCCAGAATCCTCGAGACAAGAAGGAAATCGTGGGTAATTTTAAGGAAGGAGCCTTTCAGGCCTGCGTGCAGAGAGGAAAGAAAGTAAGTGAAGGAGGCCATTAACTGAGTGAGGTAGCCTGGGGGGGCGGGGGGGTGAGAGATTGTCCAGGTCGGTCGGAGGGCAGAAAGGCAACAGAATGGGAACATTGATCGTGGGAGACAGACCAAGAAAGAGCAGAATTTCTGGGTTGACCTGAGAATCAAGGTGGTCACTCGTTTGCAGATCAGCAGGTAAAGATTGTTGGGCCCTCGTGGCTGACAGCCAGGGAAGGTGGGCTGACCTCCCAGCTCGAACCTCCGAGCTGTTTGCCTGCTTCTCTGCAGCAGCCTTGCAAGAATAGCATAGCTCAGAAACACATCCAAATAAGGATGTGTTTACATGGGAAAGCCAGCGTGTTTAAAGTATTCTTCAAGTCTCCAAGGATGGGGCTTATTTCTGGAGAATTCTGTTTGTTGGTGGGAGCTATTTTAAATAGTTTCGTGTATTTTCCCCCTGTAATTCATTAAAGTTTTTTTCATTCTCTTTTCCTTTTGGATTTTAAAAATATCAATTAGCTTTGCAAAAAGGTATTTCTTATTATAGGACCAACCAAATAAAGTAAAGGTTTAAAAAGTGATGGGAAACTATAATTGAAGCCCAGGATTTAGGCTCTGCAGCAGACACAGTAATAAGTGCTCTTTCCCTGGGAATCTTCCCCGAGCATAATGATGTAGCCTCAGTCCATGTTTTTCTTTGTTGGTTTGCTTTGCAAGCTGATAAGGGAGCATCTGCTCTTACGTAACTACATGAGCAATAAACTGTGATCCATCCACGAGCGGGAGTCTGTGTCCCCAGAGGAAGAAGCCATTAGTCTGATACGTGGCTTCGCAATTTTCATAATGGTTATTGAGTTGCGTGACAATTAGGCGTCAACAGTAAGTGGTTGATGCGAATGACAGAAATAAACTTACACAACCAGACAAGGTTCTTACAGTTTCTCTCTTCTTACTTAATTATCCAGAACCTACGAAGAGAAGCGTTGACCATTTCCCTGGCAGCAGGTGCACTTGGCCATTTCACACGCACACAGCCCGGCAAGCAGAAGGGCTCCGTGTGAGCCTGGCTCGGTCTCCTAGCCTAGGACTGTCCCCTAACTGCCCTCTGCTCCCTCGCTCCCACGTTGCCGTGGAGGAGGGGGCTGGAGCGGTCCCTGTCCTTTCCGGGACCCAAGAGTGTGTGGGAATCATCTTCCGTGCACCCACAGCTATAGATAGATGCTGAGTTGTACCAGCTTTGGGAACTGCAGCCCTGAGCCCCTCCCCTGGGAAAGAGGCATGGCTTGGACCTCCGGTGGCCTTTCAGCAGGCAGATGCTGTGACCCGCTCAGTTAAGGAGAAGGTCTCAAATGCAAATAACCCTGAAGGAAGTGAGCCCGTTAATGACCCTTTGTGTATGCAGAGGAGGGAGAGGGGGAGGGCACAAGCATCCCAGATCTTAAGAGGGTCAGAAGGTGTCACCCAGGCAGCAAGAGGGCCAGGACGGGGAGGCTGAAGGGACCCACCTCCTGCTGCACCTGCCACATCCCTGCTCAGCAAACACAGCCGGTGCCAGGAGTTTAGATTTGTCCGGCATGGGAGCGGGCAGAGGGGACGTGGTCTGGGTTGCATTTGGGAGGTCAGCCCTCCGTGGCTCCGAGGCCTCGAGGGTTCCCGGAACACAGATGGAGCCGTGGTCGTTGCCGTCCCCTGTGGGACCGATGTGGGTGAGTGTCCTCTGTTTCCAGATGTTCAGTCACAGCGCGTTCCCTTTTTTAGCGTTAGCGCTTTATTTATAGTTGTATCCTAGGGCAATTTTTTAATCCAGTAATAAAAAATCCAGGCCTGGATATTTTGGTTCTGTGTTGGGTTGGCGCTAACATCCATTACCGCCACCCCCGTTCTTGCTGTTACCTGAAGCCGCGAGCCTGTCGCCCGTGATTTCCCCCATTCCCACACCCCTCGCACCGTTCAGCAGCCAAGTCCGGGCCGTTCCGTCCTGCAGTGAGCCTCAGAGCCACCTCCTTCTGTCCTCGCTGCCCGGGCCCACTTCCTGCTTGCCTGGACCGGTCTGCTGGTTTCCCGCCCGCTCTCCCTGCCTTGGGGCTTTCTCCTTCCCAGCCGTCCCGCTCTCCCGCTGCTAGAACCCTCTCTCCAAAGCCCGGCTGTGATCCCGTCACTTCTGATCGCTGCATCACGCCCGTAACTGGCAGGCTCCTTCAGTCCAGCCTCATCCGCCACTCCTCCCACCTTGTGCTCCGGCCATTCTGGCCCCTGCTGTACACACTGGCCTTGCCTCTCCTTCCCACTCTTCCCTTCTTCCCCACCCTCCCCTCCTTCCCCTCCTCGTCCCGTCTTTACACTGGGGCATCCCCTTCACCCTCACTCCCCAGTGTCTAAATCCCTACACAGAGTCCCAGAATTTGCAGGCAGCGTGATCTTGGGGCTGCTAATAGTGACTGCCTCATAGGGCCGCTGTGAGGACGGCATAGGGTGCCTCACAGAGCTGGGGAGCCTGGCACATAGTAAATGAACAGTAATGTTGGCTCTTAATATCATCATCCTTGTCATTATCCTTCATGGGCCTAACTCAGATGCCTCCTCCTCCAGGAAGGCTTCCTTCTGTTTCAGTGGTACCAACGGGATAGCAGAGGGGTGATGTCTGCTTGCCACTCCGTCTCACAAGGTAGCCCTCAGCTCCTCATGTACGAGGGGGAGGTCAGCCTTCCTAACGGAGCCCAGGGTGGCTGGGGTCTTGATGACGAAGAGATGTTGCAACGTAGCTCGCCAGATTGCCGATTCAAGCTTAGCTTATTATTTGTAATGGGATAGTCACTGCTTCCCGGTCAGAATGGTCAAGTTCCCGGCCCTTTCTCAAGATGAGGGTCCCCAAGGAAGCCAAAGTATGAATCAGAAGTTTCTCTCCCCTCCTCCTGACGCTGCTGATTGAGAGTCACACCCTTTGTCTGTCTGCACCTGGTTTCCCAGTGCTCTCTGCTCACCTTGCTTTCCTTGGACATGTCACATGGAGCTTAATCCAGCTCTAGCCTCGTCCGAGTCCCTAAGAGAGCAGGCGAGGACTGTCTGTGGAGGGTCCTCGGAGGTGATCTTTAAAACGAGATTCCTGGGCCCATCCTCACACCCTCTGCATCAGTCTTCGAGACAGGCCCAGGAACCTGCATTTTAACGGGCTTACCCAACTCTTGGCGTGCACCAAAGTAAAGTCCTGGGTCACTAACCTAGATTCTGTTTGCGTGGGCTGAGAGGGGTTCTGTCTTTATGAGTGAGCTTAATTTATCCACCTGTTAGCGCTCCTGGGGATTCTCAGCGTTGCCCCCTGCCTTGGGCCCCACCACGATGGGCCGTCTTCTACCTGTTTTGGAGAACTTGCCTCCTTGTTCCGACTTCTCCCCTCTGCCCTACCATCTGGCCACGCCTAGCGCTCGCCAGTGCAGGAACTTGATGAATGCAGGTTGAATGAATGACCGTCAGACATTTCCTTGAAGCTGCAGAGGCTCATCAGGTTAACTGATAGGTTGAGCTTTCTCCAGAAACTTAACTAAACTTTACGCATGTAAGCCTCTTTAAAGACTTAGCACTTAAAACTTTGTCCCGATTTTATACCGAAAACTCAGCGTGTTTCATTACTCCAAGGAGCATGGTAACGTATCATTCTTGGCATAGTTCGTGGGTTTTCACTTAGAGCAATGGGAAATACTGTATTTTGTCATCTGCACTGTATTTTATGGGTTAAAAATGCTGGATTAGCCAGAATATATTCCCAGTCACATTTTTTTAAAACTTTGTGAATAGCTGTCACATACACTACTTAAATTGACTGAGACTCCAGGTAAATTTCTTTTTAAAATAACTTGACCCCCTTGTAAGCAATACTTATATATGTATGTAAAAATATATAAAATATATATATAACAAGGCACAACATGGAACTTCCAGTTTGTCCCTCTAGATACACGTGGTAAGTGTGGAACAGTCATGTGGATTTTTGGATTTACCTGCCCTTCCCCCACCGCACCCCACACGTGGCAACATTTTGATCTTTATTTCTTTACTTTGTGATTTGAATAGAGGTTCTCAGACTTTGTACATTGTCTTTCTTTCAGGATAGAGGCAGTTAAAAAAAATTAAGACGGAGATAATTTTAAAGGAAAAGGAAAGTAGAAAGGAGCCAGCTTTAGACTTAAATAAATCCTGTCTATTTTAATTTTAGTATAAATGCTAATGCACCTTGGGAAGAGCATCCGTGTACCAAAACCACCTTTTTCTATTTCAAAATTCTATTTTCTATTTCTATTTTCTATTTCTATTTTCAAAATTCTATTTCAAATCAGAAAGAGTCACTGATTCTTGGCTAAATAAAATTGGAAGTACCACATAAAAAAAATTTTTTTTTTTTCCTTCCTCTCCCACTAGGTTTCTGTGATGGTGAGAACGACGTACACGGGGAAGGTATGAACTGATTTCACCTACCGGTGCCGAGCGAGATGCTAACCGCAATATCTATAGCCTCCTTTCCACTCTGAACTCTTCACAGTCCTGTGTCCAGGACTTCCCCAAATGCTGACACGAGCCACGATCAAGGGCAGGAGAGAGGAACCATGTAGTAGTTAGGTCACAGAAGTTGTAACCACATGAAAATATTAATGAATCAGTCACTGAAACCACTAGTTGTCTAAACACTTTGTTTCTCAGCTGTCTCTTCGTATCTAGAAAGTTTTGCAAGTTAAGGCACCCGGCTGGTGCCTTAACTTAAGGCCCACATTCAGGGTAGAGATTACTTAAAAATAAAATCTAGAGGGGCGCCTGGGTAGCTCAGTCAGCTGACTGTCCGACTTCGGCTTGGGTCATGATCTCACAGTTCGTGAGTTCAAGCCCCGCGTCGGGCTCTGTGCTGACAGCTCGGAGCCTGGAGCCTGCTTCAGATTCTGTGTCCCCCTCTCTCTCTCCCCCTTCCCCCTCACCCCGAGGCTGTGTCTCTCCCTGTCTCTGAAAAATGAATAAACCTTAAAAAAAAAAAAAACCCACTTTTTTAAATAATAAAATCTAAAAAGAAAAAGAAAAGAAAGTTTTCAACAGATGCAAATAACAATGGGAGGAAAGGCAAACTGATTGCAAAGTGAAATTGCCAGTTTTGCAGAAGATACTGAGTTTCATAAAGCCATTTGGAGCTGGCAACCTGACGGAGGAGGGCGTGACCCAGTTCATTTATTCACTGAGCACCAGGCGCGGTTTTCTTTCTCTAAATCTTTATAACCTGAACCTTAATTTGACCAAATAAGCTTTTCAAAAGAGAGTGGCTCGAATAACAGGATTAAGAGGGACACCCTCCCACCCCACCCCCAGCCCCCACCAGGAACGGTGGTTCACCCTGGAATATCCAAGCCGAAATGGCAGCCGTGTCCTCATTCTCAGGATTTATTCTGCAAGTTTGGTCTCTGTTTCAAGTGACTTCTTTCTGGGGCCTCTTATCCTCGGGTGCACAGACTGTCCTGGTGTGGGGCCACGACAGTCACGCCAGAGCCCCTGTAGCCACGGAGACCCAACAGCAGTTGTAGCTCTGAGCTGTCGCCAGTGCCTCTCGGGTCGAATCCCCTTCCTGACATCAGATCCCCCAACCCCCGGTCTCCCCTGGCCAGACCCAGGACGTTAACATCCTCCCTGGTGTGGAGCTGGCTGTTCAGTGGCTCTGCTTCAAACCGTCTGGATTCTCAGTTCCCGTCCACCTGCCGCCCCCACCCGCCAGGGAGCAGCCTCCCTGCCACCTTCCATGCTGGGTCCCTCTTCTCTTTACTGCCCTCATTTCGTCCCTCCTGGGCCACTGTGGCCTCTCCTCACCCCGCCAGCTTCCATGCTCTCCTTGCCCAGCTTTCAGGGCCTCCCCTCCCCCAATGTGGCCTCAACCTTCTGAACTTTATTTCCCGCCACTCTTTTCTTACACCGTGCTCTGTTGAGAAGCGTATCTCCATTCCGCAGTTGCCCGCCATTTCCTTGCTTCTGGGCCTTTTTTCCTCATCTCATCTCTCGGGAATGTGTTTTCCTGTGCCCCCAAAGGGCTCCACCGGGTGCCCGGCTGCAGAGGCCCGCACTGTCTGTTCCCTGTCTGCACGGCAGCCCCCCGACGCCCTGGTTCTCACGGGCGGCCCCTCGCTGCACCTTACAGTCCAGGGCCGAATCCACGTCTCCCCAGGGCTGCCCCACAGCAACGCGCAAAACCCCTTCTTCAGTAGCGAGTCAATACATAACGTGTCCTATAAAATCACTTTTTTTGCAAAGATGATGAATTTGGCCGAGGGTGGGATGGCCACCTTCTAAACACCGTGAATATGCTTTTTCCCCCCCTTTAGTGCTATCTTTCCCTGGCCCGCTGAAAGAAGAGAATCTGCTAAATGTTCCCAAGCCTCTGCCAAAACAGCTGTGGGAGGCCAAGGAGGTAAGCGACCGTCCTCAGCCGTGTGTGTTGTCCCCGGGTATTTGCACGCCCGGCGTCGGTGTGAAGTCCTGCAGTAGGGAAAATAGGAGGAATTGAGACAAAAGGAAGAGAGGGTGTCAGGGGACAGAGATGGACAACCGTTGGGGATGATGGTTTAAACGAAACTTACAGTTGTGTTGGTGACCTGGTACAGTGATCTCCTGGCTTACGGTTTTCCTGTGAATGTACTCATTCCGAAAAGCCTATCCGTCCTTCTCACCTCAGTCCTGTTCCTAAAAGCACAGACACCTCGTTGCTGCTAGTCATGGGCACATTTTCTGTTTTATAGCCAAACCTCTTCCCTGTCACCAGCTTCGGCCCCCTTTCTTGAATTCAGGGTATTTGACCTGAGTTCTCAGGGGAGTCAGTGAACAAGTCCTCTGTTTCGTGATTTCTGTGAGCCTCTGAGTATTTGCATGCACAGCTGTGCTAGCTGACCTCCGCCGTGGCGCTCGCCGTAAACCTCACTGCGGAAGCAGGGCGTCCCCGGGTACTTGACTTGGCCTTTCTTCCCGTAGGGAGGCTGTGTTGCCTTTGAAAGAAAACAGTTTGTCTGTGCTGGCCACGAGCGAGACTCTGTTACCACTGCCTGTGCTGACTTAACTCTCCCCACCTGTTCAGGGTCCCCTGGTCCAGTTTTAGTTTCTTCTGCCAAATGTATCGAAGTCATCGTTAGCATTAAGGGTGGGCTAGAAAGGGCTTTTTTTTTTTTTTTTTTTTTTTTTTTTTTTGGTAAAAGCAAGATGTATGTGATGTTTCACCTTTTTTTGGATGGAATTTAAAATTCACATACTTAAACATAGGAGAAGCATCCGCACTGTCTTTGTGGCTGTGGGAGGCACAGGCGGGTTTGGAGCCTTTTTTCAGAGGACACGCGTGGCTTCTCCAGCGGAGGGGTGGCGATACCCACTCTTCCCTGAGCCCCGGGGACTGCTCTCTCTGGAGAGCCGTCCTCACCATGGTTCTTGTGGCCATGCAGCACTCTGTAGATCGTTTCTGGGACAAGAGTGAGTCAACGGCACATTCGGTTTTTTTTCCCCCAACATCTGTTTATCAAGCCCCTACTGCCAGGCATCCTAGCTGCCGGGATAGATGCTACAATGAACAAATAAAAATCCCTGCCCCCTCTCCCCAAGCTTCTACTGTAGTTAAAATATGTATTTTTTCTGACATTAATTTCCTCCTTCTTCACCCTGTTTTGTTTTCTTTCTTCTTTTCTTGTGAGGCCAGTTGGAAAAGTAATGTTTATTTAAAAGCTCTCTATAGAAAACATCGGGTTTTTAAAAAAAAAAATTATTTATTTTTGAGAGCGATAGAACATGAGTTGGGGAGGGGGAGGGGCAGAGAGAGAGGGAGACACAGACTCTGAAGCAGGCTCCAGGGTCTGAGCTGTCAGCACAGAGCCCGACGCAGGGCTCAAACCCGTAGACCACGAGATCTTGACCTGAGCCGAAGTCGGACGCTTAAGCAACTGCGCCACTCAGGTGCCCCAACATTGGCCTTTTTGAAGGAAATGATACTCCTCTAGAAGATAAATTAACAAGTCAAAAATCAAGAAACTTGGCTGTGGGGTGCCTGGGTGGCTCAGTGGGTTAAGCATCCGACTTTATCTCAGGTCATGATCTCACGGTGGTTTGGTTCGTGAGTTTGAGCCCCGCCTCGGGCTCTGTGCTGCCAGCTCGGAGCCTGGAGCCTGCTTCAGAGTCTGTGTCTCCCTCTCTCTCTGCCCCTCCCTCGCTCATGCTCTGTCTCTCAAAAATAAATAAACATTAAAAAAACTGTTTTTTTAAAAAAAAGGAAGAAAGTTTACTCATGTTCTGCCTCCCCCCGTGCCGGGAAAAGTCTAGTCAGAACAGAAACGTGTGCCGTGCGTGCGAGGATGCTCCCCAAAGCGCTGGCTCTCCCTGCACTGACTGGGGCCCCAGGACACTGACAAAGACTCTTTTAAAAAACTGGCATCTGACTTCGCAGTGCGTAAGCCCCAATTACTGTTGTCTCTCCCCAGATTCAGTCCCTGTCAGGGCGCCCTCGGTCCTGTGATGTTGGAAGCGGCGGGTAAGTAACGTTCTGCCCGTTCACGGCTCAGAGACTGTACCCTAGGTTCTGCCGGAAGGAGAGCCTCATTGCTTTGTCACAAAACCCTGGAAAACTTCACTTACCGTGTGTAAATGGGAAGTCTACTGAATTTGGTTTTTTTTTAGGAACAGCAGCTCCCTTTGGTACTCACGTTTCCTTTGTTTAAAGTCATCAAGTTGCATAACTGCAGTAACAAGTAAAACCGCCCTGGATGCGCACGAGAGTAACACAGCCGAGCGTTGGTCAGTACCCGGCTCCGCTGTAGAAGCAGAAGCCGAAGGCCCGTGGCACTGGGGACCGTGGCCAGGGAGGGCGACAGCCTCCGTCAGCCTGGGGGCTTCCTTGCGCAGAAGGCGATTGAGAGTGTGTCCCTGAGCACCCTTCGTGCCACTGAAAGACACGGTTACGAGTGATACGTTTCACGTGAGGCTCATTTTACCGCGGTTTAAAAAACTAAGCGGAAGATGAACACGTAGGAGAAATTTGCAACTACGAAAAGAGTGTTTTTGAAACCACTGATTCGCTGGTGCGTTTAGGGGCGTACAGCTTTACTCCCTAAAAGATTTGAGACAGCTCTCAAAAATAGGTATGGTACCAACATTAATGCAGGAAGTTCATGAGGAGATCGGGGCTGCGGACGAGCGGGGAGCTGGGAGGGATAATGAAGCCCCCACGTCAACAGGCGCCCCTCGAACTGGCCCGCGAGATGGGGTACAGGGTGCACACCGACGGAGCCCTGGGGACCCGAGGGGCAGGGTCCTCACAGAGCCCCCCAGGGCTGTCCCACCGCTTCGAACCAAAATCAGCTGAGAAGCAGCGACTCTTTCCGGGTCTCGAAATAATGTGGTGTGAAAATGGGACCCTGGCATGATCTACCTGAGGACGAGCACACATTTCAGAGTCTGTGGACGGAGTTAATCAACCTCAGGCCATCCTTGCGTGTTATTTCCCCAACAAAGCTTTCTATGTGTTTTTCACGGCAGTTCATTCAGGGAACTCCCTACGGAGTCCCCGGAGTGCGGACTTTATTTCTTTCTCCCCTTTTCTTTTTTGGCTAAACCTAAACTCGTGCAATTAACAGTCCACCGAGCTGAGCTGAGGATTGACCTTCTCTTCAAAAAGTCAAAAAGCCTGGCAGGACACATACCTGGACGGAAGACCAGCACACCTGGGGTGCAGGACGTCCCTGCAGATAGGGGGCGATGTGGTTTTTATGGAAAGGGCTAAGATTTTCTTCAAGAGCCAGTTTTGGCTCACCCCTCAGACAACTGAGGGATCAAGACTCCAAAGGCCCGCGTTCCGGGAACGAGGCTGCGAATTGTTGGCCGCCTCCCCTCCCCCCCCACCAGAGCTTTAGAGCGGGCGTTTCGCAGATAAAGAGTGTTGTTTTCTTGTTCTTGTGTTAGAGGCGGGGTTCTATTCAGTGACTCTTAGTCATTCAAGTATTTATTGGCCCCCTAATTGTAGGTGCTGGGGTAGAGCAGTGAACAAAGCACATCAAGTCCCTGCTTCTCAAGGAGCCGATGCTCTAGAGGAGACAGACGGGCAGGGACAGTTAGGCAGATAAATATGTCATGTGTTGGTAGGCGCCAGGAGGAAGAAGGCAAAGGCAGATGAGCAAGCCCCTCCTTGGCCGAGATGCTGTGTGACCCCAACCTGGGAGGAGCCGAAGGGGGACGTGTTCCAGGCGGAGGGGACAGCAAGTCAGAGACCCTGAGGCAGGCGTGTGCCTGGAGAATGCGGAGGCTGGCGTAGCTTGCGTGGGACTTGAAGTCAGAGTGGAATCATCAGAGGGTTTTGAACTAGGGATACTGTCACATGCCTCATATCAGATTCAGGAGAGAACTCGGGCCGGGAGTAAGTGTATTTGGAAAGTTACAGCTTGTATTTCTCTCAGCCAGAGAGAAACTGTTTTGAATGTCACCAATGACCTGCTTCACACTGGCCAGTGATTTTCCCCATCCCTGTTACGAGCGGCGGGACCCTGCCTTCCGCCCTTCCTCCCACTGCAGTCCCTCCCCACCCACCCCCACCCCCACCCCCACCCCCACCCCCACCCCACGGGTCTCTCTTCTCTCAGCCCGAGAGCCCGTCTGCTCTCAGGGTGATCAGCTCTGGGTTCCCAAGCTCCTTTTCCTAGACCTTGACCTTTAACCCTACGACCGGTGTCCTGCATCCAGCCCCCCGAAAGACAAGGTTTCCCATTCAGTTTCTCTACCACCAAAATTACCTTTCCCCCTCATCCGTCACATCGGACACCTTTCCTTCTTCCCCATTTCTTTCCAAGTCTCCACAGTTAACCCCCCTACCTGTCCCCAGACAGGGAGGCCACCCAGAAGGAACGCTCAGCTCCCCTCCTGCCCGATTCCCCTCACCAGTCTGTTCTCGTGGGATCAGAGCCGTAGGTGCCCCCTCCTGTTCAAGGTGATCACCTTACCCACGCCCTGGCCCTCGTCCCCACTGGGCTCTCCGAGGCCTCTCCCTCCTGCTTGCCCTTGCCTCTCCTGAGTGTTTGGCCCTTCCCAGCCCTTCTACTAAGGTTTTCAGTCTACATTTCAATGTACTTACTAAGGAAGCTACACTGAAAAAGCCCTCCCTTAGCCCTGAGTTCCCTTTCCGTTCCTTCCATTCCTTCCCTTCCTTCCTTCCTTCCTTCCTTCCTTCCTTCCTTCCCATTTCCAGAATTCTTAGCCACACTTTTGGAAGAGTATTTACTGTTGAGTCTTCCTTATGGCCTGTCCATTCCTCAGCCTACTGTGGCCTGGCCTCTGCCGCCGCTGTTCCTCAAGAGACATCCCTAGTACACATCCTCTTGCACTGTGGGGACTCCGTGTCTAAGACAGAATTCGTTATCGTCCCCCGAGCACCTACCCTTACCCCCGGTGTGCTCATGCACCCCAGTGTCCCTAGGCCGGCATCCCCGGGCTGGAAAATCCGGAGTCCTTCTCGAGGACTGCTGCAGGTGTCTCCAGACTTCATCCATGTCTCTCCATTCCCACATGCTCTCCCTTTGTCACCTGGGACTACTTAGCAGCGGCCACCACTGACCTTGCTGCCCCCAGGCTCTGCTCCCTGTGCGTCCTCCCTCCCCCGTCTATTAGCCACACTGTCCTCAGAATGATTAGGTCTCCCCCTGCCCCCCCACCGAGCCTCCCACTGGCTTCTTGTCTGTCTGAGCCTTGTTCGCTCTCTGCCTACCTATCCAGTCCCGCCTCCTATCGCCACCGCCTCTCCTGAACTTGACCTTCCTGCTGTATTTCCTGCGGTATCTAAATTCCTTGGGCACACTGTGTGGTTTCACGCTTCCCTGCTTTGCCCAGCCTGTGAACTCTGCCTGAAATGGTTTTCCCACCTAGATGCTCTGAATTCCTGGGCCTTCGAACTCAGCCCAGGAGCCCCCTGGGGAGTCCCCCCCCCCTCCCCTGCTTGCTGGTCATCCCCTCCACACCTTATGCCACCAGACTCTGTCACTGCACTACAGAATTGTGTTATATGGCTGCTTTGTCTGAGTCTCTTGAGGCCCGAATGCCCATGGCTGGTCCCTGGGAGGTGACGTGTTGACATTGCCTTCCACTGCTCCTGGCTAACGGCGCCTTCCTCCAGCTGTTCTCCTCTTCAGCCCCACAGCTCTCCTCCTGGTCAGACCTGGACCACACAGGAGCCACCTTCTTTTTTTTTTTTTTTTTTTTTAAATTTTTAATGTTTTCATTTATTTTTGAGACACAGAGAGACAGAGCATGAGCAGGGGAGGAGCAGAGAGGGAGGGTGACACGGAATCCGAAGCTCTAGGCTCCGAACTGTCAGCACAGAGCCCGACGCGGGGCTCGAACTCACGAACCGTGAGATCATGACCTGAGCCGAAGTCGGACGCTCGACCGACTGAGCCCCCCCAGGCCCTCCCACACAGGAGCCTTCTAACAGGCTCTCCCTGCCTCAGCGTCTGCTCCCTCACGCCGTCCTCCACATTGTGACCACGGTGGCACCTCTGAGGCGGCATTCTCCAGCCTACGCTGGCCTCCCTACTTCTCACAGTCCCTGATCCGGACCCTTCAGAACAGCACATCCTCTCACCCCTTGTTCACTTCACTCCCCTCCTGCCTCATCTGCTACCCACCCCTTCCCGGCCTCTGCTCTCACGCCCTGGCCACGCCGCTTCCCTGAAGCGTGAGCACCCTGCCCTGTGCTCGGTGAAGGCTTCCTTCCCCCGCCCATCCTGACAGTGACAGCTCCCGCTTCTGTGTCCTCAGTGTCACGCGTCCCTAACGGTCCTCCCAACCCCTTATCGGCCCAGGCCCCACACGCTTCCTTCCACACTGCAGTCGCTTGCTTTACTGCCGGTCTGTCTCTCCCGCCTGCCTGTGAACCCCAAGCGCGGTGCCCCTCAGGCCTGGGCTGGGCAGCCCCTCCCGGAGCCCCACACTTTAGAGGCCCCACTCCCCTGGAGTCTGGCGTCCCAAGGGGCCCCTGGGGGACGCACCGCCTGCCTGAGGGGCGGGGTAGGGGGATGTGGAGTGTGGCCGGGGCTTGGCCTGCAGGCTGGGATAGCCCCACGGGTGGCCCGCGGTGAGGAGCGGGCTGCGGTGGACGGAGGACGACACCCCCCGTGTGTCCCCGTGTGGAACTTCAAGGAACCGGGCGATTCTCAGCTTGGATCTGGCTTTCCAGACTATCAAGAAGGTGTCGTTTTCCGGGACAGTGTAAGAGTTCGTTCACTTGATTCATAACTTTTAGGAGTTTAGACGCACGGTCCGTGGGCCTCCATCTGAGCTCTGGCTCCAGGCCTGCAGACGTCAGGGGCGAGCCTGGCGGCGAATCCGCTGGCTCGGCTCGTCCTCACACGGCCCGCCCTCAGCCCAGCGCCTGGCACGCGGTGCCCCCCGACTCCCCTCCCCCCCGGCACGTTACCAGCAGGCGAATGCCAGCATGTCTTTCTCACTTCAAAACTTACGAAGATTCTAACTGAAAAAATATATCTTAGAAGGTACCTGTTTGATGCCAGCGTTCTTTTCGTTTGTTTGTTTTCTTGTCTTTTTTTTTTTTTTGGTGGGAAAGAGACTTCTAAAATCTAGCAAAAAGAACTCCATAAATATAAAGCAGTGCCTCACATTTTGTATGGGGCTTTATAATTTTCAAAGAACTTTTGCACCCACAGTCCGATCTGCTCTCGGAAGATATTTCTGTAAAGTGGGCATAGGTGATGTCCTTAGTCTGAGTTAACAGGTAAGGCGGTTGCCCTTCAGAGAGGTTAAGCCAAGGATGCAAGTTCTCAGAACGAGGGAGAGTGAAAGCCCACGACGCCGGGGCTTGGGTGTTTGATACCCGCTGCCTTTATTCAACAAGCATGTTCTGTTCCCCAGCAGCCAAATGCACTTTAGAAAGTAATCTCTCTCTCTCTCTCTCTCTCTCTCTCTCTCTCTTCCTCTCTCTCTCTCTTCCTCTCTCTCTTTATTTTTTTTTCCCAGTGCTTTTCCACACAACGGCCAAAACATAGGCCTCTCCCCTTTCCTGGGGACCCTGAATACCGGGGGGTCGCTGCCAGACCTAACCAACCTCCACTATTCCGCGCCCCTGCCGGCCTCACTGGACACCAGTGACCACATCTTTGGTAGTATGAGTGTGGGGAACAGTGTGGGCAACCTGCCAGCCGCCATGACTCACCTGGGCATAAGAAGCTCTTCCGGTAAGTGCCGTCCGCTCACCGAGGGCCGCACCCGTGTAGGTGCCCAAGTGGCTGAATCACAGGTGGCCCCCAGCCAGGCGGCCTATTAGTCGTTCAATGAGAATGACTGCATCCGACTTAGAGATAGTTACATATCGGTTCTGGTAGCTCTCGACCCCTGCCGACGTTTCCCTTTGGTGGTCTGTTTCTGCCGGGTCAGATGGGCTCTAGCACACTGGACTAAACCTTGTCCTCTATCGTCCTCACCAGCCCGGGTGTCCTGGGACTGGGAGAGTAGGATGGGAGAGTCCAGGAAAACAAGTCCTTTCCTTTCTGTGTTCACTGAACAATGTCTGTGGCTCTTAATCAACGTATGCTGGTGGTTTATAATTACGGCTCTCTCTCTAGATCCCTCTAATTTCCCATGGGATTTCAAAAGAGACTACTTGGAATTTTATTTTATTTATTATTATTATTCTTATTTTAATGTTTATTTTTGAGAGTGAGAGCGTGAGCTGGAAAGGGGCAGAGAGAGTGGGGAACAGAGAACTCAAGTGGCCTCTGCTGACAACAGAGAGCCCCACACGGGGCTTGGACTCGTGAACCGTGAGATCATGACCTGAGCCAAAGTCGGACGCTCCGCCCAGGTGCCGCAGAGAATATTACAAATTTTAGAAAATTTGTAAGGGATACGACGAAAATATTTTATACTAAATAGATAAATATATTAAATAGAAATCTACCACAGTTTAAAATTATTGGTTCAAATCAGAGGTGCCTAAAGATGCAGCATATGGCTATATTAAAATGTTGCCATGGTGGGCGGGCGGGGGGCGCCTCAGTGGTTCAGTCGATTGAGCCTCTGACTCCAGCTCAGGTCATGATCTCACAGTTCGTGAGTTCAAGCCCCACGTCGGGCTGTCTGCTGTCAGTGCAGAGCCCGCTTCAGATCCTCTGTCCCCCTCTGTCTGTGCCCCTCCCCCTCTTTCTGTCTGTCTCTCCCAAAATAAATAAATAACTTTAAAAAAAAAAGGGATTAAAAAAAACGTTGCCATGATGAGACTTGGGTCACTGTACAAGTTTGAGGGCCCGCAGCTCAGATCCTATGTTGGAACACGACTGAATTTACTTGAACCTCCACAGACGCTCTTGTCCATGCCTGAGGCAGGTATTGACCCCGTACTCCCAGTGGTGCGGTCCACCCCTCTCGCTGTAAGGGTTCCCAAGAACTGTGGTGTGGACCGTTCACCCTCTGGAAGGGCTCCCCAGTGACTGTGGTGTGGACCGTTCCCTCTGGAAGGGCTCCCCAGTGACGGTCCACCGGTGGGAAAGGGCCTGCTGGTTCACGCAGGTCAGAATTCACCACTCAGAGGAGAGAAGTCCCCTTTAGCTTGGGCAGCTGGAAGCTTCTCTAATGCTCGTAGCAGTGCAGCCATTGTACCACAGAATTTTAGAGTTGATTTCAGAGATTATTACCTTTATTTACGTACTTAGATCATTTCATTATCTTGCTGCTCTACTTTCGTGTGCTTGCTGAATTCTGGAGGTACAAGGGCATCCGAGGTCACCTAAACAAAGCAGCATCAGCACTTAGCTCTGTGGGGTCTTGGGGCAGCCGGGGCAGCCCTTGACAGTCTGCTTCAGCTGCAAGTCCTGTGTTTACCACCATCCTCTCTTTTCCTCAAAAAAGTATTATTTTGTCCAGAACATTGTCAGACCCGATATCAAGTATTTATATAATTTCTAGGTACTCCTTAAAATGCATGTATACAAGGCTGTACGCGTTTTTTTAAACATCTTGAGCTTTCCCTCTGAAAGAGTGGATTTGTTTTTTAACCTCAGTTCACATCTTTAGCCCTGATTCTTGAGCCAGCTGGATCTCTGGTCTTTCCATGGAGACTTGCACTGTGCAACAGCTACGTAGGGTTTATCAGAGACGCCTTCCCTATTTAAAAATTTTTTTCTATGTTTTTATTTTATTCTTGAGAGAGAGAGACAGAGTGTGAGCAGGGGAGAGGCAGAGAGAGAGGGAGACAGAATCTGAAGCAGGCTCCAGGCTCTAAGCTGTCAGCACAGAGCCCAACGTCAGGCTTGAACTCACAGACTGCGAGACCATGACTTGAGCCAAAGTCAGACACCCAACCGACTGAGCCACCCAGGCGCCCTTCCCTATTTTTTTTTAAAGTTTATTTATTTTCAGAGAGAGCATGGGGGAGGGCCAGAGAGAGGGGGAGAGAGAGAATCCCAAGCAGGCTCCAAGCTGTCAGTGCAGAGCCCAGATACAGGGCTCGAACTCACGAGCCGTGAGATCATGACCTGAGCTGAAACCAAGAGTCAGACACTTAACCAACTGAGCCACCCAGGTGCCTCTATTAAAAAAAAAAAAAAAAAAAAAAGCATTTTCCAGCAAAGAATGCTTTGTCATTGCTGAATTATAGTAACTTTCATCTAACACCGATTTTTTTTTTTTATGAACATAAAAGAACACACAGTTCTGCTCACCCCACCTGCCAATACCAGAATGATGGACTGAACTTTGAAACACGGCATTCCCATTTGAGATGCGTGGTGGCATTGTTAAGTCACGGAGCCAGAAAACTCTGTGCCAGGCCTGGCAGGACGCAGGACACGGTCCTGGCCTCATAGAACTTAGGCCCCAGAAGCCTGTGCCGTGGAAGTGCCTTTTCCCAAACTCTCTTGCTCGTGCTAAAATTCACTACCCTTCCCCCCAAATGACACAAAGAACCAGCGAAAACTTCATTTTCCTTGAATTGGAATAGACTGCCCTTAAAGATTTCTGGGGAGCTGGAAAAGCAAAGAGAAAGCAGGAGACACGGGAGGGGGTCCCTTCCTGTGATCCTCTGGGGTGTCCAGGGTATGGACAGGGTCCCCGCCAAGGCAGCGCCCCAGAGCCATGACTCTCAGTGAAGGGATGCTCTCTGAAGGCAGCGCAGGATCCGGGCAGGTGCCTGGGACAGCACGTTCGGGGGCTCTAAACAGAATGTGTGCGCAGCCCTGGGGTCTTTTGGCCTGGTTGTGGCTGAGCACACACACACCCCTGGCCTCTGTCCAGCCCGCCCAGCGGCCGTTTCCACGCTTCCCCGGGAGTACGACTCACTGTCACCCTGCGGCCACCAGCTCTCAGTCCGAGTGCATCCTTTCCCCACCACGGGCACGTCGGCCACCAGTGCGCTTAGGGGAGCCGCCAGGAGCTCCCCACGGGCAGAACCGGCATCGAATACGGATAGTAGGAAGTGAAGCTTTCTTTCACCTCAGGGACACGAAAGATTGTGGCAAGTGACGTGTGACTCTGTTGTCCCGCAGGCCTCCAGAGCTCTCGGAGCAACCCCTCCATCCAGGCCGCGCTCAGCAAGACTGCACTTTCGTCCTCCCCGAACAGCCACCCACAGACACCCGCGCCCAGCGCCTCTGCCCTTCACCCTTCCCTCCGGCTCTTTTCCCTCAGCAACCCGTCTCTCTCCACCACGGCCCTGAGCGGCCCCTCTCGGCGGCGGCAGCCCCCGGTCAGCCCCCTCACGCTGTCCCCCGGCCCCGAAGCGCATCAGGGTTTCAGCAGACAGCTGTCGGCCACCAGCCCGCTGAACCCCTATCCCGCCGCCCAGGTGAGAACAGACTCTCGGCCCCACACGCTGAGGCACGCAGGGCCTGGAGTCGGCCCACCCTCCGGGGCGTAGACCCCCAGGTCTCAAATGCAGTCGGCCCTCTTGCACGTGAGGCGGGAGAGAGCAGAGTGGGAATAGCTCGGCGCTAATCACTCCCTAATGGCACATTTGTTGTGAGGATCACGGTTTCCAAACGCACAGACTGCAGGCACTAACTCACAAAAGCTGGGGTTTGGGGAGAGAGCTGGGGTTTGGGCGTAGAGAGCCCAATGCAGATGTGTCTAGGATGGGTAGGGGAGACCAGGTGGGGGTTTTTTTGTTTTGTTTCGTTTTTTCTTTTTTTTCTTTTTTTTTCTTTTCCTTTCTTTCTTTCTTTCTCTCTCTCTTTCTTTATTTTATTTTATTTTATTATTATTTTTTAAATTTACATCCAAGTTAGCATGTAGTGCAACAATGATTTTAGGAGTAGATTCCTTAGTGCCCCTTAACCATTTAGCCCATCCCCCCTCCCCCAACCCCTCCGGTAATGCTCTGTTTGTTCTCCGTATTTATGAGTCTCTTCTGTTTTGTCCCCCTCCCTGTTTTTATATTATTTTTGTTTCCCCTCCCTTATGTTCATCTGTCTTGTCTCTTAAAGTCCTCGTATGGGTGAAGTCCTATGATATTTGTCTTTCTCTAATTTCGCTTAGCGTAATACCCTCCAGTTCCATCCACGTAGTTGCAAATGGCAAGATTTCATTCTTTTCGATTGCTGAGTAATACTCCACTGTGTATGTATGTATATATATATACATATATATGTACATATACATACATATATATATACATATGTATATACATATACGTATACGTATATGTATATATATACACATACACACACCACATCTTCTTTATCCATTCATCTATTGATGGACATTTGGGCTCTTTCCATACTCTGGCTATTGTTGATAGTGCAAACATTGGGGTGTCTGTACTCCTTTGAAACAGCACACCTGTATCCCTTGGATAAATGCCTAGTGGTGCAATTGCTGGGTCGTAGGGTAGTTCTATTTTTAATTTTTTGCGGAACCTCCATCCTGTTTTCCAGAGTGGCTGCACCAGCCTGCATTCCCACCAGCAATGCAAAAGAGATCCTCTTTCTCCACATCCTCGCCAACATCTGTTGTTGCCTGAGTTGTTCATGTGAGCCATTCTGACAGGTGTCAGGTGGTATCTCATTGTGGTTTTGATTTCTATTTCCCTGATGATGAGTGATGTGGGGCATTTTTTCATGTGTCGATTGGCCATCTGGATGTCTTCTTTGGAGAAGTGTCTATTCTTGTCTTTTGCCCATTTCTTCACTGGATTAGTTGTTTTTTGGGTGTTCAGTTTGATAAGTTCTTTGTAGATTTTGGATACTAACCCTTTATCTGATATGTCATTTGCAAATATCTTCTCCCATTCCGTCCATTGCCTTTTAGTTTTGCTGATTGTTTCCTATGCTGTGCAGAAGCTTTTTATTTTGATGAGGTCCCAGTAGTTCATTTTTGCTTTTGTTTCCCTGGCCTCCGGAGACGTGTTGAGTAAGAAGTTGCTGCGGCCAAGATCGAAGAGGTTTTTGCCTGCTTTCTCCTCGAGGATTTTGATGGCTTCCCGTCTTACGTTTAGGTCTTTCATCCATTTTGAGTTTATTTTGTGTCTGGTGTAAGAAAGTGGTCCAGGTTCAGTTTTCTTCATGTCGCTGTCCGGTTTTCCCAGCACCACTTGCTGAAGAGACTGTCTTTATTCCGTTGGCTATTCTTTCCTGCTTTGTCAAAGATTAGTTGGCCATACGTTTGTGGGCCCATTTCTGGGGTCTCTATTCTGTTCCACAGATCTGAGTGTCTTTTGTTTTGTTTTGTTTTGTTTTGTTTTTAATTTTTTTTAACATTTATTCATTTATTTATTTATTTATTTATTTATTTATTTATTTATTTATTTTGAGAAAGACCGAACACGAGCAGGGGAGGGGCAGAGAAAGAGGGAGACACAGAATCTGAAGCGGGCTCCAGGCTCTGAGCTGTCAGCACAGAGCCCGACATGGGGCTCGAACTCACAAACCGTGAGATCATGACCTGAGCAGCTGAAGCTGGATGCTTAACCAACTGAGCCACCCAGGCTCTCCCAGGTTGGGGTTTTAAAATTGGTATGAAAAATGACCAGTAACTGATGCTGTAAGTATTTTAAGCCACAGGGGAAAGCCAAAGAAGACATTTAATACCTTCCTGGAGCTTTGATACTGGATTAGACCTCTTCCCTAATTACACCTACAGATTGGAGAATTAGTACTTTTATTGTTCATGAAGTAACAGGTATATAGTAAAGATGAGATCTCTGTAAAAGGCCCCAAATAAATCTGTCTAGAAGGAGGCACATCTAGGGGCGCCTGGGTGGCTCAGCCAGTCGGGTGTCCGACTCCAGCTCAGGTCACTATCTCACTGTTCGTGATTTCAAGCCCCGTATTGGGCTCTGTGTGGACAGCTCGGAGCCTGGAGCCCGCTTCGGATTCTGTGTCTCCCTCTCTCTGTCCCTCCCCCACTCACACTCTGTCTCTCAAAAATGAATAAATGTTAAAAAAAATTTAGAAAGAGGCACATTTTGAAGTCACAAGCCTGTTACGAGAGTTTAGATGCCAAAATGTCATATCTTGACTTGTTGACTTTGTTTGTATTTATTTATTTATTTATTTGTTTGTTTGTTTGTTTGTTTATTTATTTTACTTTGTTTTTATTCTACGCTCTCAGGGCAGTTCTTACCATAATCACCAATGACTATATTTTCAACCTATGGCTCACTCCCTGGATACATTGTGACATCATTTACTGCCCACCTCACCATAAATGAGTCATGTTGAACAAGGGGGGGTTAACAGAACCAGTTACTACTCACTCTTACATGAGTCATCCCTTTGGGGAGAGGGAGAGAGGGTATTTCATAATTGTTTTTTTAATGGTTCTGTTTATGTTATCGGATTGCCTTTAATTTTCAAGATCATTTTATGGGATATAAAAAAAAGAACACTCTTACTTTCTTAACTACATTTTAAGGAGACTGTAGAGGAGAGAGCCTTCTGTTTTAGGTGTTTTCATTTGTGGTGTGCTTAATATTTTGATTTTTTAAAAATTAGTGTTATCCATGCACATGGTTTAAAAAGTCAGATAGTTCTAAAGGGCTAGTTGGGAAATAACAATTGCCTTCCCCTCCCTGACTGACCACATTTCTTACTCCCTAGAGATGGTTCCTTCCAACCACTGTGACTTTTTTTTCACGTTTATTTATTATTGAGAGACAGAGACAGAGTGTGAACAGGGGAGGGGCTGAGAGAGAAGGAGACACGGAATCCCAAGCAGGCTCCAGGCTCCGAGCTGTCAGCACAGAGCCCGATGCGGGGCTCGAACCCACGAACCCACGAACCGTGAGATCATGACCCGAGCCCAAGTCGGATGCTTAACCGACTGAGCCACCCAGGCGCCCCTCCTTCCAACCATTTTAGCTGATGTCTTTGGTATAACCATGTTATTTAATGCTTGTTTCGTTCTGGACTTCTCGTGTTAGGTTCTATCTGATGACATCCTCCCGTGGAGGGAGGATTAGGAGATAGCTCTCTCCCCAAACCCCACGCACCCACACACGTATTTCCTACCCACCCTCCTCACACCCTGTGCTGTATTGTAATTTTAATGAGAGCAATATTCGGTGTTTAGTGCTTTCACAGTTATAACAGAGCAGTCAAGGGGCGCCTGGGTGGCTCAGTCGGTTAAGCGTCTGACTTGGGTTCATGTCATGATCTCACGGTCTGTGAGTTTGAGCCCCGCATCGGGCTCTGTGCTGACAGCTCAGAGCCTGGAGTCTGCTTCGGGTTCTGTGTCTCCCTCTCTGTCTGCCCCTCCCCTGCTCGTGCTCTGTCTCTCTGTGTCTCAAAAATAAATAAACACTAAAAAAAAAAAAAAAAAAAGAAAGAACAAAATGAACATTTTTTTCTTCACCCGGGAGTTAATAAATGTCTTACCTTTTTGTTAGTCTGGTTTTCTGTGTACGTATCATTTATCCCATCCCGGCTCTTGGGGCCTGGCTAGATCTCCTCTCAGTACTTTGAAACACAAGCCCTCCAGTAGCTCCCCAAGAAGGAGCACATGTGGTGCTGCCATGACTTAAATATGCCCTTAAACATGACAGGTAGAATACCCATCATTGAACACATAATTGGTTAGATACAGAATTGAAATCTGAAATAATTTTCCCTTAACATTTTGAAGATACTAATTCATTGCCTTTTGGTTTCTAGAGTTGCAAGTGAGAAATCCAGTGCTATCCTGAGTCTTTTTTTTTTTTTGAACGTTTATTTATTTTTTTGAGACAGAGAGAGACAGAGCATGAAGGGGGGAGGGGCAGAGAGAGAGGGAGACACAGAATCGGAAACAGGCTCCAGGCTCTGAGCCATCAGCCCAGAGCCCGACGCGGGGCTCGAACTCCCGGACCGCGAGATCGTGACCTGAGCCGAAGTCGGACGCTTAACCGACTGCGCCACCCAGGCGCCCCTTGAGTCTTAGTACTTCACACGAAATCTCCTTTTTTTCCCGCCGGGGGCTTGTAGGATTTTCTTTTTGTCCCCCAGGGTTCTGAAACTTGACGATCGATCATGTGGCTTGACATGAATCTGGGTGTTTGGTGGGTTTCCTCAACCTGGAGACTCTTACATTCCTTCATTTCCGGGAAATCCTCCCTAATTATTTCTTGGATGGTTTCCTCCCTTTGATTTCCCTGTTCTCTCTTTCTAGAACTCCCGTTGTGTGAATGTTGGGCCTCCCATCCTTTCCCTCTCACGCCCCTGTTGTTCTCTCTCCTCGTCTTTTCACCCTGCTCTCTGGGAGAACTGCTCAACTTTATCTGCCTGCTATTACGCCAGGTTTTCATCTCTGCTCTCATACTTTTATTATCTTATTTTACTCTAAGTTTATTTATTTATCTTAAGGGAGAGGGAGAGAGAAAAAAAGTCCAAGGAGGGCGCTGCACTGTCAGTGCGGAGCCCGTCATGGGGCTCCAGCTCACGAACTGTGAGATCATGACCTGAGCCGAAATCGGGAGCCAGACGCTGAACCGACTGAGCCCCCCAGGAGGCCCTGCTCTTGTACTTTGAAATTGCCAGAATTCTTGTTTGTTCTCCGAATGTTCCCCTTTACAGCATCATACTCCTCCCGTGGACGCAATCGCAGTTTTTCACCCCTCTGAGGTTTTCAGTGCTAATTTTTGTTCCAGTTTCTTTTATTTTTTTTTTTGTAATAGAAATCCTCCAAGTGGCCTAAAAGTAGAGAATATAGCGTCCTGAATCTTTCTATGCTCATCATCCAGCCTCAACAATCATCGGTGTTTGTGTAATTCTGTTTCAGCCACATCCCTACTTTGAAAAAAATGTATGCAGAGATACCTGTCACAGATATTTTATTACACGCGTTTAATAGATGAGGGTTTTTTTATAGCCTAAACAGTATAATGGTAATTTTGTTTTTCATGACTGCTTCTTGTGGCACAGATTTCTCCAAGTTTCTTTCCTTTGTATGTCTGCCTTAGTCTCTAACTTCCATTCAGATGGTTTCCTCACAGACTTGTGGTCCTTGGCCCTCTGCTCATCTTTTTTTTTTTTTTTTTTTTTTTTAATATTTATTTTTGAGAGCGAGAGAGCAGGGGAGGGGCAGAGAGAGAAAGGGAGAGAGAGAATCCAAAGCAGGCCCCGCGCTGTCAGCATAGGGTCTGACGTGGGGCTGGAACTCACAGACTATGAGATCGTGACCTGGGCTGAAGTCGGACACTTAACCGACTGAGCCAGCCGGGCGCCCCTCTGCTCCTCTTTAAGAACAGGACACAGAAATACTGATTGGAAGCCCTGTGTAGATGGGTGGCCTTGGTGAGTATGGTCTTCACTGTAGACTGGTCTAGCTTGGCCATTTACGTGGGGGATCCCTGGTGTCGTGTAAGTGTCACGATGTTCTCTCGGGCTGGCCAGATCCCCAGAGGACGCTGGCATACGCCCAGCATCCCGTCTTCCGAGACCCAAGCTGGGGAAGAAAGGGGGAAGCCTCAAGATGCAGTAGTGAGCTCTCTTGAACCCTGTGTTTTCAGTAGAGCGCCTCACCTCCTGGGTTCTGCTGTGCCTTGCGGTCCCTCAGCCCGGTTCTCTTCAGAGCGCTGTCCACCGCCCCCCCCCCCACCCAGTCTCCCCACAGGCCAGGGCTAAGCCCACCCTTGCCTTGCACAAACTGAGGGGATCCTTCTGGATCTTCACCCCTGCTTCCTGTTGTCCCCCAGCCTACCACAGGGACCCTGTGATGGAAATCCGGCTGCCTCTTGGTTGGTCCCCACTGCCTCTGGTCTTTCTCAGCTCTGATAAGCCAGTGCCTGTGCGTCCATCTGCTTTTCGTTCTCCGAATTTTGCTGCCACTTTCTTCCCTCCCGTTTTCTTCGTCCCTGTGTTGTTTATTATTCTGGTGTTATTTCTTTTTAAAGTGTTAATTCACTACTGTTTCCTGTTGGTCAACGTTGTTCTAGTGTTTTTAATAGAGTTTGGGGAGGCAGCAGAGATAAGTTATTTTTTTTTTCCCCCATCTTAAACCAGAAGTTATGGCTTTAAAAAAACAAACATGATTTTCACTGAGGATGCTGGTTAAATTAGCAGGTGTTTGGTTCTGTTTTGTCTTTTTTTTTTTTTTTTTTTTAAGACGCGAGAAATTGTCACTGAATGGGAACTGTTTTGTGGGGAAGTGAGACTTAAGGTCACTTTGAAGGAGCAGAAGTGGGAGCCTAGCACAGCGGGCCCAGGGGAAGAAGAAGTTGGGCTTTTCTCTCGCTTTGACGGCTCCTAATCTGAAAGGATTTACCACTAGAACTGCCAACCAAAGCTAATTAGTGGCTTTGTTTTACAGATGGTGTCCTCGGATCGAAGCCCGCTCTCCTTCCTGCCCACAGACGCTCAAACCCAGGTGTCCCCGCCGCCCCCTTACCCCACCCCCCAGGATCTCCCCCAGCCCCTCCTGCAGCAGCCCCATGCCCAGGAACCCCCCGCTCAGCAGCCGCAGGTGGCCTCATCCCTGCCTCCTTCTGGCTTCCAGCTCCTCTCCGCCCAGGTGGGTCCTGAACACCGGTCGGGAGGGAACACTTAGTTTACCCCGAGTTCCAAGCTAAACGTTCCCTTCCTTATTCCAATAAGGGTTCACCTGTGACCAACTTCTTCCCGGATGTGAGCTTTGACCAGCAGTCCATGAGGCCAGGCCCGGCCTTTCCTCAACAGGTGAGTGATCACCCAGGCGTGCCTCTTCCTTCGACCAGGAACCGCACTGTTGAGCCTGTTCAGGGTGTAGACTGAGCTAGCTCGGCCATTTTCCTGGGGAGTCTCTGGCATCCTGGATTAGGTGCTCCACTGCCCTGGGTTCGGGTGTGTTCAGTGGCCGAGGGGACCTGGAATCTCCCCTAGCCCTCAGGTGCTGGTGCTGGCTGCCTTGTTTAGTGGCTGGCCTCTGCAGAAGCGGGTAGGAGACGTCTGGTGACGGTCTAGGCACAGACTTGTAGCATGGCTTATGGCAGAAGGGACCACCACGGTCCACTGATCTATCCTGCTGAGGAGACTGAGACACAGGAGGGTCTCAGGTGGGACCAAAAAGATCTTTTCTTTTCTTTTTTCTTTTTTCTTTTTTAAATTTAAAAGAACGTTTATTTACGTATTTTTGAGAGAGAGCATGAGTGGGGGAGGGGCAGAGAGAAAGAGAGGGAGACAAAGGATCCCAAGCAGGGTCCATGCTCTCAGGGCAGAGTCCACTGAGGGGCTCGAACCCACGAGTTGTGAAATCATGACCTGAGATGAAACCAAGAGTTGGAGGCTTAACTGACTGAGCCACCCAGGTTCCCCTCTTCTTTTTTTTCTGTAAAGACTTTTTTTAAATGTTTATTTATTACTGAGAGAGAGACAAAGCATCAGCATGGGAGGGGCAGAGAGAGGGGGAGGCACAGAATCCAAAGCGGGCTCCAGGCTCTGAGCTGTTAGCACGGAGCCTGGCGCGGGGCTCGAACTCAAAAACTGCAAGATCGTGACCTGAGCCACAGTCGGATGCTTAACTGACTGAGCCACCCAGGCACCCCTTCTTTTTTTAAAAAAAAATATCTGTTTATTTTTGAGAGAGGGGGGAAGGTACATACATGCATATGCAAGTGGGGGAAGGTGCAGAGAAAGAGGGAGAGAGAGAATCCCAGGCAGGCTCCCTGCTGTCAGCACAGAGCCCGATGTGGGGTTCGATCCCATGAACCATAAGATCGTGACCTGAGCCAAAATCAAGAGTCAGACGCTCAACTGACTGAGCCACCCAGGAGCCCCGCCTAAGGTATTTTCATTCAACCACTTCCTTTTGCTTTTTAGGTTCTCCCTAACGATCACTTAAAATATATCTAGATTTTATAGTGTTAAGTGTGGATTGGGCTTAGGATGGGTTAAGAAGAGAAGGGTTTGAGCATTTTACAGATCTTTTTTTTTTTTTTTTAAGATTTTTACAATCTTTTTTATTTGAGAGAGAGAGCGTGAGCACGTGCGAGTAGGGGAGGGGCAGAAAGAGGAAGAGAGAGAATCCCAAGCAGGCTCCCTGCTGTCAGCGCAGAGCCCGACAAAACACAAAGACATGGGCTCCATCCCAACAAACCGTGAGATCATGATCTGAGCGCAGACCTGGAGTCGGATGCTTAACCGGCAGAGCCATCCAGGCGCCCCTACGGGTCTTAATAACAATTACAACAGTAAAATAAATAAATAACAGATGTTTCCCGAGTGGGCCATGGTAAAGACTCATGGTAGAAACCAGTAGTCCCTGCCTTCTCATTTTCTGAAGAAGCCGGTTTAGTTTATGAGTCAGAGAGTCTCCCTGAAAAATGATAGGAATGCATACTTTTGAAAGATTTTTAAAAAGTTTGGAATATGCATTTCTGGAAAGGCACTGGAGACAGTGTCCAGTTCTGACCAGTGCTCACCGAGGCTTGCTCATGGAGGGGGACCTGCCTGGGGTTCCTTCACCTGAGAAGGAAAGGATATCACCTCCTCATTTTTCTAGAAACCAAAGGGGGAAAGAGTCCATTGGTCACGTCACTTCCTTGGTGACACCTGGAACCTTTGAAGGGCTCCCACGGACGGTGTGTCCAAAGGCCTTGGTGTGGCTGGGGGGAGAAGGTGTGAGACCAGAGCTGCTGCAGAGACCATGACTGTTGATGTCTCCTAATGGCTTAGTGGGCCCGGCCGTGTGTGAACGGGGACGAGCCATCCACACTGTGGGCCTCAGGGACCCGCTCCTCCACCCAAGCACCTGCTTGCCTGAGAGGAATATTCTGTGTGGGATCCTAGAGAGAAGGGACCCTAAGACGGTCTTGCTCTGGGAGCACCTTGCATTATTCTCTCCTTGGAGGCAGAGGTCATTCCTTACAGTGTAACCTTGCATGCTTCCAGGTGCCCCTGGTGGAACAAGGTCCGCGAGAACAGGACGCGTTTCACTTGAGACCAAACCTGTATTCCAACTGCGGGAGTTTCCCAAACACCATCCTGACAGGTGAGCATGGGCCAGCCCTCAGCCTCCTTACCGTGTTCGTTTTGTCGTGCCTTCACACACACCGTCGTAAGATAGGATACACGACATCAGATGAGGCCAAAAATTAAGGTCCCCGGTGCAGCGTTGCCTTTTTGAAACGCAGGTGCCCGGCCCCAGAGACACTGAGCCAGTGGGGAAAGGGCCTGGTGCTCCAAGCCTTTTCCGAACTAGTTAGTTTGAAGTTCAAAGGGAGAAAAGCCTGCAAAAATGAGAGGGTCGTGGAACTGACGGAAAAGCGCGTAGATTCTAGAGCCGCCTGGACGCCTGGGAGTGGGTGGGACACAGGCAGTCACTGTCACGGTGGGGAGGACGACAGGGACGGCCTCTGAGGGGATATCCTCCGTTGTGTGTGCCTCTTAACCCGCCCTGTTTTCCCCCTTGCTGCTCCCTCCAGAAGACTCGAGTACCAGCCTGTTCAAAGACCTCAGCAGTGCGCTGGCGGGCATGCCCGAGGCCAGCCTGCACACGGACACTCCATTTCCTCTGGAAGAAGAGCTCCAGATCGAACCCCTGAGCCTGGACGGACTCAACATGCTAAGTGACTCCAGCATGGGCCTGCTCGACCCCTCTGTTGAAGAGACGTTTCGGGCTGACCGACTGTGAACAGAACAGACCAGGACCAGAATTCTTTTCTGAAGGCGCCGAAATAGGACGGCACGGAATGGAGCCAGCTACCCCCCCTGCCCGCCGGGCTTGAGTCATCTCGGGCCTCTGACACGGCAGGAGCCAACGCCATGACTCCTGGCTTTGCGACGAGGTCCCGTCTCCTACGCCGAGGCTTATTCTAGACCAGAGAGCCATGCACGGCCTCACCGGCCTGCGGCGAGGGTTATGCTCTGCAGGCCGGCTGACCTGACCAGGAGCCTCCCAACGACTCGGTCATCACCGTGCCCGGTGCGTCTTTTTCTCGGCCCTCTAGTCGGTCCATGTGTACAAGCAGAAAAGAACCCTGTGATGGGGGCGGCAGTCGCCTGGTGCTGTGCCCAGAACCACTGATGTCAGTCAACACTGAAGATCGGGCCCGGAGCGGAGGCGGTTGGGGGCCACGGGCCTCTGGGAGCTGGCTCAGCCACGAGCAACGGTACCACAGCACCGCGAGGCCGCCTCCGCCCTCGCGCTTCCGGCCGGGCACCCGCCAGCTGGTGGCGGGCGGTCCCGGGGCACGGCAGACGGCCGTGATCTCGGAGATGCCTTAATTCCAATATGAAGAATTCTTCCCACGATTTCAAGCACAGACCCGAGTTTCGCAAACTGAATGCTCATTTGTCTTCTCCAAGTATGTAATCTCCTTTCTGCTGCTTTGGGACACCTCTTCCTGTGGACGAGGGGGGAAAGGGAGGACTATTTTATTCAGTCACTGAAAACAAACAAAAGTCCCCTGGTAACGGATGAGCCCGAAAAGAGGAAAGTGCTTCCTCTTGACGGCTGGGGCGGAAAGCACGGAGGGCAAGACACACGATGTCTTCCAGATGAGCTCCAGACAGGTGCCGGCCTCCCCCTCTGCAGTCGGCTGGGAGGGGGTGGCGGGAGGTCTGAGCAGCAAGGTGGGGGGTGGGGGGGGTTTCTCTGTGCCATGGGAGTGTGAATGTAACCCCGCTAGGCTGATAGGCTGTAAGCTCCCCGAGTGCAGGGACCGTGCCTTATTCGTTATCAGACCCCTAGTTCCTAACAAGTGCCAGCACTCAGTAGGTGCTCATAACTGTGCATTGAATGCATGAACGGACGAACGGAGGAATGAATGAATCTGCCTCAGTACGAGGCAGTCTAATCTTTCGCGTACCCCCATTCCCTGCCAAACCTCAAGGCTTTAGCTTTTTTTTTTTTGGAACACTTGTGCGTGTTCAGCATGCACTTTAATATGCTTTTAACACTAGGTGACCAAATTCACGATGAGACAGGGCACCCCGATCTCCTCGAGGGTGTGCGCCACAGCAGGTAGGTGGAAGCTGTCTTCTGAGTGCCACCGGAACGGCACCGAGCAAACTGGGGCCTCCCAGGCACTGGGACCCCGGGGATCCCGGCCAGGCCCCGACCTCCAAAGATCTTTTTCCTTTCAGATCCGTGTTGTGCTCTAAATTGCTTTCAAAAAAGACCATCATTCTTTGAGATCGAAGAAACAGTCTGCAGTAAAAGGAAGGCCTAAATCATGAAGCTATCGTTAGTCGTTAGTACTTTAGCATAAAGTAGTGTTAGCGGATTTCCACCACTGCCGGCCTTCTGACCTAACCCCTGGCCACACGCCTGACGGGTGGGTTTGAAGAGCACCTCTGGGGATGGGCCTGGGCAATGGGGCAGAATGTGGGCATGGCAGGAGGGGCCGGGGAGGAGAGGAGCACTGAAGGAAAGCTGGAAGATGCTGGAACTTTTGCCGGGACAGCCACGGACTTTTCCAGAGACACCGGCAGAGTCGCTGAAGGTTGCTGGACCGCCCCCACCCACAGCAGCAAGACCGCCCTGTGCCCCACGACGAGAGGAGTCCGTAATGGGATCCTGGGCTGTGAACCTCTGCAGACCTCTTTCCATTTCTGTCTCCAGAGGGATCACGTCACCTGCAGTCTTACAAATAACCCTGATGGCACAGCTGCCTCTGTGGGGCCCGAGTCCCCCGCTTCACGTTAGCCCCAAATCTCTGCCGTTGAATTAGGAAATCCACCCAGGGTCCTTGCCTGAGCTCCAAGCCCCATTCCCAGTTAAAACTTTCCTACTGAGGATCTCGGGAGGGGGTGACTCTTTGTTAAAGCACAAGCCTTTTCCCTGTGATGCTACGCCATTCCCCAGCGTGCGGAAGAAGCCGGCTCCGTGCTGCCTGCCCTGTGCCACAGGCCCCGGGAAATCTGACCTGGCCTCTCAGACGGGGATTGGGGATCGGTGCCCCTGTTAGGAGTTTGGTTTTGTTTTTTTTTTTTAGGTACCAGCATAACCCACTCTTTGCACAGTGCCTTACCCGTGGGGCCGGGGGCCCAGCCCTCTGTCTGCACAGCAGTCCTGCCTGTATAGTGTGATGCCTGGGACCTGCGTGGTGCAGATCCGCCGTCCCTAGGGCATTCTCCCTGGGACGGGTGCAGAGGCTCCCAGGAAAAGTGACTTGTCTGGGGGAGTGTAATGACGACAATGAGGTTTAGCACTGAATTAAATTTGTCCTTAGGTCCACCAGCCCATTCTTTTCCCGTGAAAAGGTGTTGGGCATTATACAACCCACTTTGCTTAGCCAGTGTCAAGGACACCCGCAGACGGGTGTCCCTCCGACCTCCAGCGCGTAAGCCTACGCTCATCGCTGCCTTTGCAACAAACCAGGCGAGGCCCTCGGCATCTGAAGTGGCTGCATACATCAGAATAAACTATCTTCCGATATTTAGTCTTGTTACAAGAAACCGATGGCTGTACTATTCTCATTTATTAGCAGTTAAACAATATAGAACTAAAAACGTATCTGTGTTCCATTTTTTTTCCTCATTTCCATACAGTTGTGGTTTTTAGGACACACGGTGTTAGGAGACACATTTTTTGATCACGTCAAGACCACCATAAATTCCCCTTTGTCCCATCTCACTTCTCCTGTGTGCCGGCCCACGTGCGCATTCGAAGACCTTTCCAGCTCTGACTCCCGTCGGCTCTGTCATGCACAGAGGGTTCCGTTGCTTGGCAGAGGAGCCCTCACAGCAACTAATCAGACTTTCTGCCAGTGTCCTAACTCCCAGGTCCCTTGTTAAACAATATTTAAAGATTGGAATTTGTATAAAGTAGCTTCCAAGTTTTATAATACGTCGTTTTACATCTTTCGTAATTAAAAGCAGCACAATAAGGTTGTATCTGCGCTTGGTGTTTTCCTTCAGCCTCGGGCGACGTGAACTTGGGGAAGCGCCGCCTTCGCAGCTAGGCCTGTCGCTGGGCTTCCGGGTCCTTGGCTCGGCGGGTCCTGCGTGGGCCCCGCTTGTCATGTGTTCCTAACACGCGCTCTCGCCCCTGTGCCCGGGAGAGTGGGGCCTGAAATTGGGCACGTGGTTCCTCTGAAGCCGTGGGTTCCAAGGGCAGAGGGTGGCCTGGCAGCGCCCCTTCCAGACCCCTGCTCCGGCCCTCACCTAAGACCCCTCCCCTTTGGAGGTTCAGGCCACTGATGCCCCTTCCCCCGGTGTTCCGCTGTCATGTTCTGCCCCCACCCCCAGCACTCCCCTCCTCGCCAAGAGCTTGGGCTCTGTTTTCTGCCCAGCCCTGTCCCCTCCACTTCCCAGCAGGTTTCCAGGCCAATTCACCCCCCATGCCCCCTACCCCAGCCATGCCTCCTTCAGACCCATCTCCTCAGCCACGTCCAGGGCTTGTCACAAAGGTGACTCTGCCGAAGGCTTACTCAGAAATCCCATCTATGGCCCGACTTCCTGGGCCACCATGTCTGCTCTGGTCCACACACACCCTGTCCTTTGACCCCACTGAGAATTCTCTCCCTTGACCCTTCTTTCGGCCTCGCGGGCCTCTCCTGGCTTTCCTCCCTTCCCTGAGCAGTGGCCTCCACGACAGGGTCGCAGCCCTCCTCCTGCTCTGATCCTCGGCCTTTGCCTGCTGGGATCCCCACGGGAGAAGACCAGCAACCCCACTCTGTCCCCCAAGCCGATCCTCTCCTGCCTCTCGGGAGTGTTCCGGACCTCCCCTCTCCAGCCGCCCAGACATTCAGGCCCCTGGGGGCAGCTCCCTCAGCGCCCCACCTGCCGTCCATCCCTCCGCCTTTCCCAAATTACCCCAAATCTCTGTCCCTCCCCGTTACCTTCCCCCGCCACCTTACCTAGTTCTCGCTTGCCACATGGTGGCTGATCTGCTCTTCCTGCGGTAACGTCCCGCCGCCCCAGACCTCGTCCCTCTCCAGACTCTTCTTCCTGTACATATATGCCTTGTCTCCTCCTCACTAACAACAAACAGAAGGAAACAACCCTTCCCCAACCTGGCTTCTCCTTGGACCATCACCTTGTCTGCTCTCCCTCCTGGAAGAGTTGATCATGCTCTACTCATACCCTTCTCTTGACCCGGCTGCAAACCCCTCTGCCCAACACCCGGTCCCAGCCCCTCTCGCCTGTCCAGTCCCTCTCCTGACCTTTAAGCCCTGTGGCCACTCGCTTCCCCCCCAAACCCTCTCTTTGGTTCTTGTTCACTCAGGTCACATGTCCATTTCCTCCGTGTATCCTCCTCCCTGGCCATCTTTTCCGCTTCAGATCAGCGGTCCCCAGGCCACCTGTCCAGTGCTCCAAGTAGACCCCCACACGCAGCCCCCTACCCCACCCACCTGTTCGCTCAGGTTCACCTGCACCCCACCCCATGCCGCCAGCTGCCTTCGTCCTTCGTGGATCTGTGTGCACCAGCGAGCACCCATAATCACCCTCGGACATCCACCTTCTCCGCGGGAGTCTAGACTGCCAGGACAGGGGCCACACTTGCGCACTAAAGTCCCCTTCTCCGGGCCTGGCATGTAGCAGGTGCTCAGGAAATACTCTCAAACTCCTGTATGCTCCCTCTGAGACCACGGTCTCCACCCTGACAGTAAAGCTGGATGCAAGCCGTCCTGCACGCCCCTCCCCTTCATTTGTCAGACCCAGCCCGAGTCCCAGGGCCATCTCAGCCTCCATTCTCTCCTCAGCCTCATGGCCTGGCTACCTCCTCACCTCCAGCCCCGTAAGACAGCGTCAACGTGCCTTCAGAAATCAACAGAGTAACGAATTTCACTGTGTGCCTCAGGGTCCCTATCTATAAAACGGGACAATAAGCGCCCTCCCCCCATTTAATAGCGCCGTGGAGGGTAAAATGAACGCACACAAAGGACCTACAATTGTGCCCAGCACCTGACAAACATTCAATGTCAGTCGTTACAGGTATTGTCTGTTGTGTGAATATGCTGCCCTCCCAAAGGCAGGAGGCACAAACCTTTCGTAGCACTGAACTTGTACAATGCTCGCTTTCAAATACGAAATCCTAGTACAGAGAGGAATGTTTTGACCTTATTTTCGTCCTGTTGGCCTAATGAATGCTGTACCCTTGGCAAGTATGGAAATCAAGAAGCCCCTTACATGCGACTATGTCCCAGTGTGGACACTAGATGGAGCTGAGACCATAAGAGTGGCTGTTCCGACCCAGAAACAGCTGGATTGAGCCACCTGACCCTCTTAAATTTAGCCTCTGGACCGGGGTGGAGGCCGTGCTGGTTCCAACTGGATCCTCTGACTGCTGAGTGCACCGAGAGGTCTGTCCAGTGACCACTCAGCCGCGGACGCCAGACACTGCCCACCACACGTCCCTCACGGCCACCTGAACGTAAGGCAGGGCAGGGTGACTTCTTGGGTTTACAAGAGGCGCAGTCACCCGGCTCCAGGCGGGGCACACGCTCTGCGCCCCAGGCCGGGCGCCTCCCACCGGCTGCAGCTCGGGCTCCCGAGGCTCAGTTGTGCAAGCGGAGCTCCGGAAACCGCGTGGCCTCGCCCTCCCGCGGTGACCTCGCAGCTGGGGGCCCGGCCCCCCCCCCCCCCGCCCCCGCCCCGACCGGCCACCAACGGGGACGACGCGCGTCTTGACCACGGAGGGGGGGGGAGGAGAGAGGGGGGAGGGGGGAGGGGGGAGGCTGGGCGGGAGCTCCGGAGCCACCCCCGCCCCATTTCTCTTTTCCAGAAATTATTTTTTTTTAAGGTTTTGTTTTTAGAATAGCGCCCCGCTCGTTATGAGACACTCGTGTCACACTCAAAAGTACAAACAGAAAATGCTCCAGTGGACACCAGCGCCCCCAGAATCCTCGGCGGCGACCTCTTTCTCCGTCCATTTTCAGAGAGAAGGACAGATGGACAGATGGAAATCTTTCCCAGAAAAGGGCTCCTGCAATGATACACGCTCTTCGGGGGGTGGGGGTGGGGGTGGGGGGGTGGGGGGGGGGAAGTACTTAAAGTCAACAGAACAAAAGGAAGCCTGGATGTAACTGAAGACATTGCCCAACTGCAAATGATTGTGCTTCTTATGTTTCTCAATTATTTCCCTAAAAGGAAAGAAAAATACCAAGAGGCTGGATTCATTCTTTAAACATGTTTCCACTGTAGATGGCATCTCTTGACAGCCGGTGATTTGGGACGAGGAAATGAGCTCACCCGCTTCCTATCCCCTTCCCCTCCCAGAAGCCGTGAGTTCTTATTTTTACATTGTCGAGTTCTGTGCTCCTTGCATCCTGTCCTGTAACCATCCTTCCCACCATTGTTTGGCTCAGTTCCGTGCAAGCATATGGGCGTTCTGCTCACGGCCAGTCCTTTCCAAATGAGCTTCCTGGTCCCCTGTTCCTGAGTCCTTCAGCTGGGAGCTCCTCCTGACACCTTGACTTGGCCTTCAAGGACTCTGTTCCCTGAGAGGGTCCTGTCGGTCCCAGCCTCTGGGTTGCAGCTGCCAGGCTGCAGGTCTGGAGACCTGAAGCGCGGCCCGGGGGTAGGTGGATGGTCGAACGGGCTGACGGATGCCCGGTGAAACCGGCACAAATCCCCAGTGTTGGGTCGAGCACTGCACTCACCAAGATGATTCCTTGCTGAAAACCGAGTCTTGAACTTGTATGTGGTGATACACAGTTGAAGTTTTAGATTTTGGAAAGAAGGGAAACGATGAGGGGGTGGGGGTGCAGAGAGGGGTGTGGAATATCGTGTTGAAAGAAAGGACAGGCCAGGCTTCTGGCCCAGGGAACCTCCATGACCATGTTTCCCATCGCTACCCTCACCCCCGTACATTTCATCCCGTTAACAGCAGTGCCCTCTCCTGTCTGCACTTGGAGAAATCCAACTTCTTCAGTGCCTAGGTCAGATGCCACCTCCCCTGTGAAGCCCTTCTGTGACGTTTGGATCATTATTTGGCAAATATTTACTTCCCTCCTCTCCCACTGTGGGAAGAGTGATGAGATGGCTGATGAGATGTTTAGAGACCAGACGTGGAGCCAACCACGACATGGGCTTGGTGGCAGAGCATGCCTACTTGGGCTTCCGTCATTGCTAGGAGCACAGTTCCCCCCTGCATAGCCCGCTCGTTCCAAAACAGACCTCAACCAAACCCCTGCCAGGAGCCAATCTAGCTAGGCCCAGCCAAACTGGCAGTGGAGTCAGAAATACATGCTTATAATGTAAGCCATTGAATGAAGGGGCCATTTGTTACGCAGCATTGCTGCGGCGATGGTTGACCAATGCACTTTCTCTGTCCGTTTTCTCTTTTGTGCTTGAGCTGTACTTTGTCCCACAGCTTTACTTTATTAACCCTAGAACTGATTTTGTTGTAGAGTCTGGCTTCCCTCTGGTCTATGAGCAGCTTGAGGCGAGGACGGTGTCTGACTCAACTCCGACAACCCGGTGCCCAGTTGAACGGCACCCAAAGTCATCCTTTCCATCTGCAACCTCTCCAGGACAGCCGGTCTCAGTGGAGAGCCCAAGGCCTCTGCTTCCAGGACACATCTGCAAATTTGGACAAGAAGGTTCAAAAGCCCCACACTTTGGCATCCACTGCCAGGGAAAACACTCAGAGCACAGCTGCCCTCACCTGGGAACACTGGGACAACGGCCTCTTTGATAGGCTAAGGAATGGAAACAGGGAGACGACCTGGTAAGTTCATATGAGAGGGGTGGGGACGGGGAGAATATAAACAAAGAACCCTGGAGCCACAGAAACCTTGGAAGGCCAGTTTGCAAGGTGTCCAAGTAACCGGGAGGTAGTGATGGCACAATGGAGGTCTGTCCCAGGGGGATGAACACCAGAGCCAGGGTTCTGGGGTTGGGAGGGGTAGCTGCAAACTGGGGTTTCCAAACTCTGCCCACCAGCATCTTGCCGTGACAACCTAGGTTCCAGCTAGCCTAGTTTCCTTAAAATTCATCATCCAAACCTGGACACTTTCTGAGAGGCAAAGCAGACACTATTCATAATTATGCCAGGACGGGGGTGCCTGGGTGGCTCAGTCGGTGAAGTGTCCGACTTCGGCTCAGGTCATGATCTTACAGTTCATGGGTTTGAGCCCCGCTTCGGGGTCTGTGCTGACAGCTCAGAGCCTGGAGCCTGCTTCAGATGGTGCGTCTCCCTCTCTCTGCCCCTCCTCCTCTTCCTCTCTGTCTGTCTCTCAAAAACAAATATACATTAAACAATTTTTTTAATAAAAACAATAATCGTGCCAGGACAACGGACATAATCAGGGACGGCCAACCAAAGAGAGACGTGCGGTCAGCCTGCGTTGCAAGGAACCAGACCTAGAGGCAATATTGCTTAGGGGCTGAGCGCATGGGCTCTGGAATTAGAGACCTGGGTTCAAACGTGTCTCTGCCCGTCCTGGCTGTGAAGCCAGGGCAAGTCAGTGGCCTCTGTGTGCTTCAGTCTGCTCATCTATAAAATGGGAACGACGATGCCCACCTCGTGGGCTTGTGCCTGCCCCTAGTAAGTGCTCCCTAAATGTTAGCTTGTCATGTTTGCCATAATTCTTTTTAATAAGTCGGCCCTTTATTACCGGACTTCAGAAACACAGTAAAAGGATTTGTTGAGACCACCAAGCTCACACTCTGAAAGGAGCACTGAACAGAATTTTCTCGGCACGCAGAGGGGTCCTGTCTGAGCCCCCATCTTCTCTCCCTAAGGAACCGGGGGGACCGGCCAGTCTGGCCAGGGTGCAGGGGTCATCCTCAGCTCTTTCCCGGTTCCGGAGCCTCAGGACTTACCTCAGAGGATGCTTAGTCTCCACCTGCTCAAAGCTGGGCCTCGTGAGTACCGACTCCTCCTTAACCAGTTTCCACAGGGGCTGCGTTTCCCCTCAGCAAAACCTGCCAGGGCCGGGGTTACTGATGGGGGAGCCTCACAAGCCAGGACCTCCCTTCCCGGAAGCCAGGCCAACCCAGCCCCAGTCCCCTGGCCGCTCTTGCTTGATCCATCTGGCCGATCGGACGTTCTCTCCCGGGAACCCGAAGCTTGAGTGGGAGAGACACAGAGTCCGGGTGTCATTGAAATTGAGCCACATTCACGGCAGTGCCCCAGAGGGGAGGCTTCCACCGAGGCCCCCGAGCAGCTAGCATTGTGCCTGCTTCTTTGCCTGTTCCTCTGAGCCTGTGCAGCCCCACTAACCTCAAAAGTCCCCGGGAGTCCCCGGGAGTGAGGACTTCAGCGGCCAGCTCGCAAAGACCGAACTCTTGAGGCATAGCGTGAGAATCACTGCAGCTCTGGTCCCCAGCCGGGGTGGCCATCCTGCCCCCCTCCCACCCACCCCCCACCCCCGGCTCGTGTTGCTGGCCCTGCCTTCTGGATCAGGTGGTGGTGGTGGGAGCTGGCGAGACGTTTCACTTCCTGCTGCAGGTAGCTGTCCCTGGCCTCGCTCCGGGGAATTCCCAGTGTCACATTGTCACACACCTCTAGCCATCACAGACAGTGCTGTCCGGTGCCCCACCTCCCTGCCAAGGCCTGGCAATCTCGGGCTCACAGGATGCTAATGACGGTGCACAGATGAGCGTCCCACAGGCCTGAGGTGGGCTGGCTGCTTGGGTGCAGCGGCAGCGATCAGATGTCTTACCGAAGGACTTTCCAGAAGCTTTAATGTGCCAACCCACCTCCAGGAGGTTGATGTGGCAGGGCAGCATTTCTCAAGCCTATTTAACCCTGAATCCTGTGTTCTGGGCCCACCTTGTGAGCCGGAAGCTCTATGGAACCTGCTGGGAAAGGCGTGGAAACACGTAGGGATGGGTGAGGGCAGGATGCAGGGGGGAATTAGAGACTTTGAAAGGACCAGACGAAGAGAGGGGAAAGGATGCATCCAACAGGGAGAAAGAGCTCAAGAGGAGGAGAAGGCACCCAGCATTTCCGACATGCCCGTGGGCCCAGGCTCCAAGAAGCCTGAGAGGCCTCTGACCAGTCCGTGAATATTATTATTACATCTACTGGTTACCAATGTTAATAAAAGCAAGCGACCACCCCAGAAGCCGCACGGGAAATGGAGATGGGCTGCTGCCCGTGAAGAGCGCCCCCTGGCGTTCTCTCGCTGCCTCTACAAACCTTTACGGGCACCTGTCGTGGGACTTGCTGGCCGGCAGCCTCTGGTCCACAGCTGATTTTTTTTTTTTCTTTCTTTCTCCAATTCAAAATAGTCTGCCTGGCCGTCTCGTTTGTGTGAATGTGAATGTGACTCAGTAGATTTTTTTCTTTTTTTGGTAAAATGATCATTATCACTTCCAGGTGATATGATTCTAGACCTGAAAACTTGGGAGAAATTTTTAAAAATATTGGTTTTTTTTTTTTTTAGTATAGTTGACACACAAGAGAAAATCAAATTTAAAACCACAAGAAACCGTAAGAGAAATAAGTTGTACAATTACGTAAGGATTAACGACCGAGAGATTGAATCAAGATGACAGCTTTGCAAAGCTGCCCAATTCCAACCCAACCCTCTAAACGCGACCAGGGATACGTATTTAAAGTCCCTGTCGTGGGGCTAGAAACTGCAGAACGATATCCTTGGTATCAGAAATTATGAAGAATAAAGGATGCTGGAAAGTGAAAGGCAAATAGATGAGACCGAGTTGAAGGAAAAAAATCTAACCTCCAATGTTTAGGTAAAGATGCCTGTAAGAGAGAGGCTGGCTGCAAGGGTGTGCCAGGTGTGGGGAGTGGGGTCCAGGGAGCTGACAAGGGGACAGGCGGGTGCGGTTGAGGGCTTGCTCCTCCCCCATCCACTGCCCCAGCAGCTGGCGACCCATGCCTCTGGCAGAAGGCAGAGAGACAAGGACAAACTGGGGGACCAGGATGGGACACAGGGCTCATTTCCTTTGTAAACAATGAGCCCTCTATCAATAAGATAAAGGCCAACACCCAGCTGAAAAACTGGGATCAAGATAGAATCAGGCAGTTCGTGGGAAATGAAACATACAAATAACAAATATCCATATGAAAAGATTCTGGACCTCACTCGTCATTAAAGAAATGCTAATTAAGACAAGGAGATACATGTGGCTCATTATTTTTTTTAAAACAAATTTTTAATCTTTATTTTTGAGAGAGATTGAGAGAGAAAGACAGACCGTGAGCAGGGTAGGGGCAGAGAGAGAGGGAGACACAGAATCCGAAGCAGGCTCCAGGCTCCAGGCTCCAAGCTGTCAGCACAGAGCCTGATGTGGGGCTCACCATTAGCAAAGATTTCAAAAGAGTGCTCGGGGCTAGTGAGGGTGTGGGGAACAGGCTGATGGGATGTAAATTGGTGCACCCTTTCTGGAGGACAATTTTTTTTTTCTTTTTTCTTTTTTTTTTTTTTTTTAGTTTTTTTTAACATTTATTTATTTTTGAGACAGAGACAGAGCATGAACAGGGGAGGGTCAGAGAAAGAGGGAGACACAGAATCTGAAACAGGCTCCAGGCTCTGAGCTGTCAGCACAGACCCCGACACGGGGCTCGAACCCACGGACCGTGAGATCATGACCTGAGCCAAAGTCAGACGCTTAACCGACTGAGCCACCCAGACGCCCCTCTGGAGGACAATTTGACATCAGCTATTGAATGGAATTTAATGTACTGGAAGAAAATAGGATAAAATATATTTTTTATATTCTTGGAGTAGGGAAAACTTTCCTAAGGAAGACACAAAATCTAGAAACCTTAAAGGAAAAAAATGAACAGACTTGGCCTCAAAAATTCTTAACTTCTGTAGCACTAGAGACCATATCAGAGATGAAAGATCAAGTACAGGGGCGCCTGGGTGGCTCAGTCGGTTAAGCGTCCAATTTCGGCTCAGGTCACGACCTCGCCGTTCGTGAGTTTGAGCCCTGCACCAGGCTCTGTGCTGCCAGCTCAGAGCCTGGAGCCTGCTTCGGATTCTGTGTCTCCCTTTCTCTCTCTGCCCCTCCGCTGCTCACTCTCTCTCTCAGGAAATAAACATTAAAAAAAAAAAAAAAAAAAAAGAGCAAGTATAGAGAACAGGTGCAACACACATAACCTAAAATAGCAACATGCATAACAACTTAAAATACACAGAGTCCCTCCGTAGAGAATCTAAAGCTTTATATTCCAAAATATAAACGGTCAAAGGACACGAACAGGCAAGTCACAGGAGAATTCAAGTGGCTTCTAGTTGAGAAGGGACACTTGTGCTCGCTAGGGGTCAGAGAAATGCAAATTTAAAAATTGAAAATATTTAGTGCTGGCAAAAGGAAAAGAGTGGTTTTGTATGCTGTGGTCATTGTGTGCAGATAGAGTCTTTAGACGGGCCATCAGGCCATCGGGAGAACCTGTCAACATGTAAAATGTGCAGATAAACTTCCAGGAATCTTTTCTTTGGGAATACCCGCTTCTGTGGAAATACCCGCTCAACTGTACGTGGATGTGTCAGAAAGTACAGTAAACCCTTGGTCTGCGAGCATCATTCGTTCCAGAAACATGCTGGTCATCCAAAGCCCTTGGATATCAAAGCGGATTTCTGCATAAGAAATAATGGAAACTCAGATGATTCGTTCCACAACCCAAAAATATTCCTATAAAAATGATTACGGTACCGTAATATAATACAAAATGATAAGAAAATACAAAATATAAAGAAAAATAAACAAATTAACCTGCACTTAACTTTGAAAACCTTCGTGGCTGGTGTGAGAGAGACAAGCGAGAGGAGGGTGATTGTGTAGGACGACTTTCACGATCACTGACGGAATCACTGCTATTGGCCAATGGAATCTTTTGCTTTTCGTGCAACTTTAACAAGGAGCCTATCCAATGACCTAGAATGAGCAAAGCATTCTTAAGCTCGCTCTTGTCCGGAAAAGCAAAGGACTGTCCCGAGGTGCTTTGAAGTGACAAAAAATATACTAGTGCCAGTTGTGGGCAGCTTCCAATGTTCTGAAAAATCGCTGATCTCTGCCAAACACCGCAACCTGAGACCGAGAATCTGAGCATGGGAGACGATCACCCACAATCCTACAGCGAGAGAGAGAGAGAGAGAGAGAGAGAGAGAGAGAAAACCATTGGGCTCAGTTGTGATCATGTGATATCCCTTGTCACGTCCTACTCGTATTGCAAGACACCGCTCATTTGTCAAATTAAAATTTATTAGAAATGTTTGCTCGTCTTGCGGAACACCCACAGAACAAGTTCTTCGCAATCCAAGGTTTCACTGTATGCTCATCACAGAACTGTTCGTATTAGAGAAACAATGGAGAGGATCTAAAGAATCAGAGAGCGAGAAGAGAATGGCGACTTCACTTTTTGTATGTGTGTGTGTGTGTGAGCTTTTTCTATTTAATATTGTTTTAAGTTAATGCCCCAGAGGGGGGAAATGCTCTGTGTCTGATTTTCTGGAAATTATTACAGTGAAATTCCGGCACCTGCTTTCCCCAAACCCCATTCACATGTCCCCGAAATCAATCCAAACAAGGTCTCAGGCACAGCCCAGAACAAAAGAGGAGGAGCATAGCTTAGACTCCGGGATCCTTGTAACCCAGCACCTCCTAATGGGAAGAGAGGCAGAGGTAGATTCCCTTTGCACCACCCCTTACCCCACCTGGCTGGGGAGGCTGATGTCAGGTGAGGATGTGGCCACATCTGCATGGAAGAGGCAGGAGATATCTGGGCTTAGCACTCTGCCCAGCCCAGGAGAGGGACCCAGGACAACAGCCTAATCCTCCGGCATCAGGTTCAGAATAGCTTCGAGGAGAGCAAGGAAGAGAACTCACCCATATCACCCCAAGCCCGGGGACATTTACAGTGAGGTCACGTAGACTCGGGGGCCCAGGAGAACAACCCGGGTACAGGAAGAGCCAAGACGACGGTAGAGCAGGGCGGTGGGTCTTTGCACTGTCCTCCTCCAAACAGCACGAGTGACTCAGCCCTCCCAAGGGTGCCACGTTCTCTCTGCTTCCGCCATTTGGTCTCATCTCACTCGTGACCCCCCCTCCATGTGAGTCCTACTCAGGGCTGATGATCCAAATACCTAACAGCTACCAGAGGATGGGCCCCCGCCAGGCAAAACAAACACCAGCTGTGAACAACGGAAAGAGATAGCAAATTACCCCCTAAACTCACTGGCTTAGAACAACAAACGTTTATGATCTCACCCACTTATGGGTCAGGAATTTGAAGCCTCTTAGGTGGATGGTTCCGGCTCAGGGTCTCTCAGGAAGTTGTAGTCAAGAGGTTCAGGTGGAGTTACAGTCATTCAAAGGCTTGGCCTGGGCTGGGGCATCTGCATCCAAGGCTGTGGGCAGGAGGCCTCCGTGCCCCGCCCCCCCCCCTCAGCGGACCTCTCCAGAGGGCCGCTTGGGCATCCTCACAACATGGCGGCTGGCTTCCACAAAGGGACTGACCCAAGAGAGCAAGGCTGGGTCACAATGTCTTTTATGACCTAGCCTCCAAAGTCACACACTGCCACTTCTGCAGTACCCTAGCAGTCGCACAGGTCAGCCATACTCTGTGTAGAAAGGGACGGGCACAAGGCATAAACACCAGGAGGCGAGGATCGGTGAGTGACATTCTGGAGGCTGCTCCCTCTTCGAAATCCTCTAACGGATTGCCGCCCCTTAGAACAAAACACAAATGCCTGCCCGTGGCCTGCAAGGGCTGGCGGGACTGGGGCCCTGCCTGCTTTCCAGGCTCATCACGCCCTTGGCCACTTGCGCTAACTGCCAGATGCACCAACCTGTCCCTCAAGGTCCCACGCTCATCCTTCACGGTCTTTACTACATCCGCCTGGAAGCCTGCCTACCAGACTTTGCATGGTTCCTCCTCACCTTTTAGGTCTCGGCTCCAATGCCACCTCCTCAGACAGGTTCCCCTGACCACCTTACCAAAAATAGCCCCCACCCCTGCCTGCCTCTCTCTCACATCACCTCGCGTGGTATCGCCCTCCACGGTTGCAAATGCGTAGCTACGACACGAGCGATGATCCATAATTTACATTTTGTGGCACCGATTCGATGTATTTCCACGTGCAGTTGGTTCCGATGTCTTGCTACGTTTCCTTCATTTCCTTCCAAGACGCCCGTTCGCATCACCCTGTGTTGGCTTCTTCCTGGCACAGCGCTGACCCCTCTCTGAAATGATCCCGTGCGTCGGATTATTGCCCTCCTCCCTTCACGTGCCAGTGAGAGCCCTTGCTTTTAAGCAACAGACTCTTTCCTAGCTAGTTGAAGCTGAAGAGGAATTTATTAGCAGATAGGAAGCACCTCAGAAGTCGCCAGGAGAGCAGAGAACTAGGCTTGGAGGTCATCTGTGTGGATCAGTCCTTGTATGAGCCTGAGTGCGCGTGCACACACACACACACACACACACACACACCACTGTTGCCCGGGTGGGCACTTGAAGCTGGAGACCACCACGGGGATGCCTGCAGCTGGAGACTCTGGGATCCGGATGGATCTGCTGTACTCTCTCCAGAGAACATTCCTCGGCACCTGCCTCTCAGTGTCACTTGGATGCGGGCGCATCTGATGGCTGGCGTCTTGTGTCACCTTCTCTGCTCCATCTGCAAGGGAGGCTGGGAACCTACGTGGCTTCCACAGAGGGAGATGTCAGTTCATAAGGCGGGGCGGGGGGGGGAAGCCTCAAACCGAGGAAGAGTATGCCGTGGTTCGGGGATGCCGGTGCATTGATGACATATGTCGTGTCCCGTCTACTCTTTCGGCTACTTCTCATCACCAACCCCTCTCTCATCCTCAGACTTCACCAACGACAACACAACCCAACGGCAGGCTGAGAGCCGCTTCTCAAAAAGAAAATAGTTACTTGTGCAAAGACTGCATGGCTCTGCTCCAAAACTTCAGGGCTTGCTGCCAGCCTCTGACCATCTCGCTCATGTCTTTATTGCCTGCTGGGAGCCCCCCTCTGGGTAAGTGCCGTGAGAGCAGGGCCCTTGTTTCTTACCTCTGTATCCTCAGGACCTAGAACGGTGCCTGGCACATCATGGCGCCCGTAGATGTCAAGTTCATGAACTGTATGCGTGAAGTCCCCTCCCACGCTGAATAAGGCAGAAATGGCAGGGTGTCACTTTCAAGCCTCGGCTCCCGTGGCCCACCGCCCTGTTCTCTGGCTGTTCCCAACTTCAGCTTCCAGGGAGGAGAAGTCCGATCGGTCATCTTGTCTACGTGTGCCAAGCCGTAGATTGTCCGGGGAGGTGGGGGGGGTGGCTATCAACTGGAGGCTTCGGGGAGGGGTGTCTGCCTACCACCCCCTGCCTCCGGGGAGGGGAGTCTCACGGCTGCGAGATCCCGAATGTGTGCGATGTGACGCCGTGTCTTGTACAACGGGGTCACGTCATGCCGGAGGATTGGATTCCAAACTCTCCGTGTAAGACTTTCTCCCACGTAGTCAGAGTCACACATGAACGTCCCTTCCGTTACCACAAACCTCCCTCCTGCACCGCGTCACCTACCAAACATGCCCCTCAGCCGGTTATGCTTCGAAGTGGGGACCGATGGCTGTTTCTCTGGGTGAGCACCAGACGAAGACATTGGATTCCCTTATGGGTCGCGTGATGTGAAAAGCACACGTGAGGTGCTCACAGTGTGAGAGACACAGGGGCCCCGACCCACTGAGAAAACCACGCCGTCTTGTGGGCCGTGTGCACCGTGGGTCACAGGAGGTGGGATCTCGGTGCTACCCTGTCCTCCCCTCCCCTCCCCTTCTCTCCCCTCCCCTCCCCTCTCCTCCCCTCTTTCTGTTTTCTCCTTCCTCTTCCCTTTTGAACACATATATACGACAAGGTTTGTGGTTTAAAAAACAAAATCCATTTGCTCCTATTGTATTGACACATGAATAGAAGAGGAAGAAAATTAATCTGGTCCTGGTGAGAAGGCCCCGAGTGCAGAAGTAAAAGGAGGAAGCAGCGAAATCTTGTTGATAATCCTATTCTCTGAAATAGGTCTCTCACATGAAATGGAAGAAGATTTTAGAAAACAGCAATTACCTACCGTCAGGGGGACAAAGGCAGCGCCAGGGGCCTGGGGGCTCTGGTGCCTCAGCCTTGTCCCTGGAAGGTGCGGTTAATAGGGTTACAGGAGGCTGGATTATTACACAGAAGAGAGACAGAGAAACCTCTGTGATGTGTGGGGGAAAGTAATGGAGAGAAGGAAGGAAGCTGAGGAAAGTGCCAGACTTCTAGGAGGAAGTGTGAACATATAGGGGGACCAGAAAATCCCTGAAATTTCTGAATAAATCAAGTGGAACAGAATCAGTGATCAAAACTTGTTTTTTCTGTCCCTCTTCCTCTTTCTTTCTCTTCCTCTTCCTCCCTTCCTCCCTTCACTCCTCTCTCTTTCCCTTTGTCTGTCTGTCTGTCTCTCTCTTACACACACACACACACACACACACACGGGCAGAGTTTTGTCTGTTTTCTTCACTGCTGTCTTCCCAGAACTGAAAACAGTGGCTAGCCCAGGGGCACCTGGCTGGCTCAGAGTGTGAAACATCTCACTCTTTATCTCAGGGTCGTGAGTTCAAGCCCCATGTTGGGCCTAGAGCTTACTTTAAAACAACAAAGACAGGGGCGCCAGGGTGGCTCAGTCAGTTAAGTATCCGATTTAGCTCAGGTCATGATCTCACAGTTTGCGGGTTCGAGCTCCGTGTCAAGCTCTGTGCTGACAGCTCAGAGCCTGGAGCCTGCTTCCGATTCTGTGTCTCCCTCTCTCTCTGCCCCTCCCCTACTCACACTCTGCCTCTTTCTCTCTCAAGAGTAAATAAATGTTAAAAAACAAAAGAGAACAAGACAAAAAACCAGTGCCTAGCTCATAGTAAGCCTTTAATATTTATTATATAAATGAACGGAAGACTTTATAATGAACTGAGATGGGTCATCTCACAGTAACGAAAAGCCCACCTAGTCCTCTTGGTGAAATCCCTAAACTTGATGGAAAACAACAAAGACTCTCCCAAATTTCAAACAGAAGAAAAAAAAAAAAAAGGCTAAATCGTTTTCAAAACTCTTGATAACCAAGACGAGCTTTGAACTTCACAGAGCACCAGTCACCGCCTGAGACGGTGGAAGAAAACCCACAGAGTCCTGGAGGGGGTGAGTGGCTCTCAGGACTCCTGAAGCCAGGAAGACAATGGAAGGAAGTCTCCCGATGGGAACGCAGGAAAGTTGGCCTCCTGGGGCCTTGGGGGAACCCAGTGAGCTGTGAAGGGACAGCTCTCCCTCACTCCAGCGATGTTTACGGAGAGCTTCCGTGCACCTGCCTGCCCTGTTCTCCCAGGCCTGGAGTTGCAGGGAGAGGAGGCGGTGGGTCAGTGACAAGTGAAGGAACATGGCCTTGCTGCCGTGATGTCGGTGGGGCTGGCAGGGTAGCCCCACCCACCATGGGCAGCTGCACCGCTGTGACACTGAAGGTCCCTTGGCCCTGGGTGGTGACCCACAAGACAGTCTTCCAAGAACCTGTGATCACTCTGTGCCCCGCCCCCCCGGGGCGGGCTCAGGTCAGGCACCCCTTAACCCTGGCAGAGTTGAGGCGGGGACACTAAGCGGCGGAGGGCTTGACGGCGATGACATCAACAGAGCCCAGCCAGGGTGTTTGTGTTCACTGGACTGTGGGACGGGCAGCCGGGTCCTTCTCCTAGATCCCCAGCCTCCAGGGCTCGGCCCCTAGGAGCCTGGAGCTGCCTTTCGTCCTTCCAGGGAAGCCAGACCAGAGGCGAGCAGTAGCTTGCTCTCCCCTTTCCCCCTGAGCCCCAGCGTGCCAGGGCCAGGGCACCCCCCAACCCTGTCCGGGGGCGACATCACCAGCCACGTGGCAGGAAAGAGAATGGAAAGCAATCCCTGAAGCCCAGGTCCTCGCCTCCCCCCCGCCCCCCCTCCCCCCGCCCTGTCCGCTCTCCTTCCTTCCCCGCTGCTGCTGTGGCCACGTTATAGCCACAACACTCATGTGTACGTCCCCTGTCCATCCTTTCAGATGTATTTATTGCGTTCCCACCATGCGCTACCAGCCGGTAGACAGAACAGCCTCAAATCCTGCTGTTGTGGGGGTTTTGACACCACCGAGATGGTGACCAAGGCAGATCTCTACACCGGTCACCTATTCCCAGCTCCCCGAAGCTCCGGAACAATCATCACGACGAACCACCCAACCTGTACACGGTAAGAAAGTAAGCAGTACTTTTTGTACCTTGGGGACAAAAATAAAAAACCTAGTCACTTAAGTGTCACTCCTACAGCAGCATTGACTTAATGACTAAGAAAAAAAAAATACCATTGTCTGAACAAAGAGACATATTTGGCGAGTTTTATTATACTGACTGACATGCTTAATTCCCATCCCTCCGGAGGAAAGGAGGCACTGAGTGTTCCCCCCACCCTCACCCCCCCTTAAAAAAAGGATAAAAATAAATGACCAGAACAGACACAAAACAGCAGCCCCAGCTCCCTTCAGTCCCAAGCACTGTCTGGAGACTGACTCACCCAGGGATTGTACCCAGAGGGATGGAGACCCCTTCACCAGGTTCAGAGAAAATGGTGATGCACCTGCCGATGGCAGAGCCGGCCCCGGGGGCCTGGCCCGAGAGTAGCCAGGACTGGGGGGCAGGGGATGTGTGGGGAGCCCAGGCCAGTCTTCTGTCCCTCTGTCTTCTCTGTCTATGGCTCTGTCTCTTCTGTCGCCCCTTCTCTTACTGTGTCCCTGTGTGTTTGCCCTGCCACCTTCCTGCCTCTCTGTCTCCTGGTCTGCCTGCTGGCCTCTCGGACCCGGGATCTCACATCTGCCTTTCCTCTCTCCCTCTCTCTGCTGAACCATGACTGTTCTTTTCATGACCCTGACATGTCAGGTGCCCCTCCTAACTCACCCCGTCTCCAGGTTCCAAATCCGCAGGACAGAGAGGGGCCGCCCTCCCCACCGTCCCATGGCTCCGTGAGCCCGCGTGCCCACGCGCAGGGCAGGGGATGGCAGGGCCCAGTCTCGCGGATGGTGGTGGGTGTGGAGTTCTCAGATACAGGGGCACACCCTGGGGAGACACCTCCAGAAAGTCCCCTATGTTGCAAACCCCCCAAAAGAGGTGTTCTTGGAAATCCCTGTGGCAGACCCCACGTGTGCTGCTCCCTTTTGCAGAGTTTATAAATATAGACAAATTTCTAAGGCTTAAAAGAGACATATTTCACGTGTGACTGTGAAATAAAATGGTAAAATAGGTCCCTGTTCTACATGATCCGGGCTGAGAGCTTTTCTAAATGCAGCCTGCCGCATTAGCATCTTCGTGGAGCCTCTTCCTAATTTAAAGATCCTATAATTATATATCATGCATTGACATTGCTGAAAATCTGTGTAGAAATGTGGCCCGGGAAGGACCTAACCAAAACATGCCGTTTCCTTGGTTTAAAATGGCCACGCTCATGCCTGGAAAAATCCCACATATTGGCGGAGACAGATCCGGGAATGGCGCTTTTTCCTATGTGCTTTATCAAGACCTCCTTGTCACCTCTCGCTGGAGGACCAGGAAGGGGCGTCGTCAGCCAGGAAGAAACACTCAGAGAAACACAGCTTCTTAAATGTGGGGGCAGTGACAGTTTGTAGGTTTCGGGCACTACAGCCTTGGGGACAGACTGCAGCCGCTCCCAAATCCTGAATGCCCAGTAAGCCACGAAGAGAGGGGTCTACAATCATTTCTTTATAGAAACTACGCGCGGCAAGATTCTCCCGTCCTGAATCACAGGCGGCCTGATTGTTGTTCAAGTGGCTGTTTCTCGTCCAAGGCATTTGGTGGTTCTCCTCCTGTTTCCTGGGCATTTCTTGAAGCTTTGTCTAGTTTCCAGCTGTGCCGCGAGGGCCCGGAGACGGGTGAGGCCGGGGTCTGCCCTCCCGGCCCCAGCGCGGCGGTTCTGATTTGATCCGTTTCACTTTGTTTCCTAATTTAATTTTTTTACGGTAAATATTGGTTACACAGCAACAGTCCCCTAGTCCAGCCCTTCAAAGTTCAAACTCTTGAGTTAGTTCTTTTTGTGTTTACCTCCATCGTTCTCAGTAATAGGCTTACTTGATCACTCATGGATGTTTCCATTTGAACCATCGTGTCCTGATTCCTGACCTCCCGGCACGGAAGAGGTCTTATCACACTGTCTTATCACACCCCCCTCCCCCTCCACACCCCAACACCCACACAGAAACACACCTTTCCCCCTCCCTTGCCTTCCCAAGAGAGTTTGTGCACAATGCTAATGAAATCATTTGTGTTTATATTATTCTGACTGCAGAAGACGCTGTTAATACCCCACCCATCATGGGAAGGGCACCTGACTACTGGGGTGATCAGGGAAAGATTTCTGGATGAAGTTGGAGACCAAAGTGGGAGTTGAAGAACAAGGCTGAGACAGCAAGGGGACAGGACAGCACGGGCAGGAAGTGCAGAGGCCCAGAGATGGAGAGGGGGTGCCGGAGCAGGGACTGAGGGGTGGGGAGCAGTGGGGGAATGAGCGGGAATGTCAGCAGACACGGGAGCCACTGGGGAGTTTGGCCCCGAGCCGTGTCACGATCAGATTGCATGTAGCGACAGGGCCGCCCTGTGTGGAAGGATGGATGGAAGGGGCCCCAGAAGCTGTTCCACTGGGCAAGAGAAGGTGCAGGCCCAGAGCAAGCAGTCTGCGAAAACCCAGGCACCTGGGTGGGGGTGGGGGTGCCAATCATGGGACTAGACAGGAGGAGAAGCCGGCTTCCAAGGAAGATCATGAGCTCCGGTGTGGACACACTGAGTGTGAGGTGTCTGCCGTGGCAAAACGAAAGGAAAAGGCGGGTGGGGAGCTGATGACAGGAAGGAAAGCAAGATGGCGGGAGGCAGTGCAAGGCCTACCGTGACCCCTGACTTGGAACACCTCCCAAAGCCTTTGGCAAAGTCTAATAACCCCATAGTGAGGTGTGATCACACGTGAGAAACCAGAGAAGAGGATGCTTTTTTTTATTAGCGTCCACCTAGTGCAGACAGAGAGACAACGTGTGAGAAACCCACATCCCAAGAGTCCCAAGGATCCCTGGAGATCAGAAGGAACCGGGGGAGGCCTCTGAGTTCTACCAATCGTGATGTAGGTGGTTCACCTAGATTTGCAGGTAGATAGGGAGCCCCTCACTAAATATCTCAGACTGTCACGGAGTGGCCGAGGCCCCCTGGTTGGGGTGGACACAGGAAGAGGAACTGCACGCCTGGGTGGCTTAGGCAGTGAAGGTTAAGGTCTGACTTCGGCTCAGGTCACGATCTCGGGGTTCGTGGGTTTGAGCCCCGTGTTGGGCTCTGTGCTGACGGCTTGTAGCCTGGAGCCTGTTTCGGATTCTGTCTCCCTCTATCACTCTGCCCCTTACCCATTCTCTCTCTCTCTCTCTCTCTCTCTCTCTCAAAAGTAAATAAAAATTAAAAAAGAAGGAAGGAAGGAAGGAAAAGAAAGAAAGGATGAAAGAAAGAGAAAAAGACAAGAAAGAGAAAAGCAAAAGAAAAGGAGGACCTAGCTGAGCCAAACCCTTTGGTCCCTCCCTGGGGAGGTAGGTCCCAAACGCTGGGGAATGGAGGTGTTTCAAGGAAGAAGAGGCCAAAATGTCCGGTGGCACTGAAAAGCCGGGAATGAAGAGGACCAAACAGAGTCTGTTGGTAGCGGGGCCAGGGAGTTGGGGAGGTCCCAGGGGAGAGTGGCCTCAGTGGGTGGATAGAAACACTCTGACAGGTGTCGGAATGCAGAATGGGGAGGCAACGGGAGGTAAGAAAGTAAGGCACAGAGTAGAGACAATGCTTTCTACAAACGTGGCTTTAAAGATGGTCCAGGAGCCCTGTGGTTCGATTGTCTTCCAAAGGCCTAAAAACCCTGTAATACCGCTATGTAGCGTTGTTGTTTCCTTCTCTATCCGGGAAAAATGATCTATATCTATATCTGGATATATATTTATCTGTTTATGATTCCAAGTCCCACTGAAATCTGTGTTCCCCTTTCACACAAAGGCACATTTTACATCTTTGGTACAGAAGGAACATGGAGTGTCTTCATAAGTTCCTAGAAAATCTCCCGTCCCCAAATGGTGCCGATTACTGGACGGAGAGGGGCCTGCTTCAATGGGGAAATGGGGCTTTGATTGGACGGGGGTTTTGCTGATTATCTCTGCTTCCAAAAGAGACTATGAAAAGTTCCTGAAGGGGGCACCTGAGTGGCTCAGTCGGTTAAACATTCGGCTCTTGATCTCAGCTCAGGTCTTGATCTCAGGGTCATGAGTTCAAGCCCTGCATTGGGTTCAAGCTCTGTGCTGGGTGTGGAGCCTACCTGAGATAAGATAAGATAAGATAAAAAATAGGGGCGCCTGGTGGCTCAGGCGGTTAAGCATCCGACTTCGGCTCAGGTCATGATCTCGCGGTTCGTGAGTTCAAGCCCCGCGTCCGGCTCTGTGCTGACAGCTCAGAGCCTGGAGCCTGTTTCCGATTCTGTGTCTCCCTCTCTCTCCTGCCCCTCCCCCGTTCCTGCTCTGTCTCTCTCTGTCTCAAAAATAAATAAACGTTAAAAAAAATTTTTTTAATAAAAAAAAATAAATAAAATAAAATAAAATAAAGTAAAATAAGGTCCAGAAAAACTCCCTCCCCTTGAAACAGGCTGTTCAGTGGTGGGCGCTGTGCCAAGTCCCCAGAAGGTCTAGCTGAGAGGAAGTTTTGAAAAACTGCTGTGGGCAAAGGGAATGAAGAGGGAGAAGAGATTCCCAGGGGAAATCTATTGGGGGGGCAGCACAGGGAGTGGGTGGCGGCACCTCCACACTCCCCTTCTTCCGTGGTGGTAGAACATTGAACAGTCACCCAAGGACCAGAAACAAGGGTCAGGATTTGTATGCCCGGCCTGGCCATGTCCACCGTGCACCTCCTTTCAGATGAACGAGGAGCCCCAAACCCTTCCTGGAGGGGCCCGTGCTGCCCGCAGCCTGAGCAGTGCACTCAAAATGCCGAGCTTCTTTCTCTGCACCCAGGGCCACGTTGCCTGGGACTCTGGACCCACTTGGTCAGGTACGTTCCAGCCCCATCGATGGGCCCAGTCTAGGAGGTGCCTCTGTTGGCCTCAGGGCTCCGCTGGGTGAGGGGGTGTAGGATGCTCGGCACTAATAGGGAGATGGCGGTCTCTGCACACAGCATGGTGGTTTTGCATTTGTAATATTCATACGTTGACTTTTTTCTGTATTAGTCTTTTCACAAAGCGTTTGTGAAATATGACCTACAAAAAGGCATATAGAATAATACAGAACGCTCACGTCCCTCTCCCCAAGTGTAAGGAAAATAAAACAAATATTACTAAGAGAGTCGAAGTCCCCAGAGTATCCCCCCGTGACTGCATCCCCTCTCCTGCCTCGAGGCACCTGCTACCTCGAGTTTGGGGTGTATCCTTCCTACACCCCCCACCATGGCAACCCAGACGGGATGGCCCCACGTGGCCAGTCTTGCTGCGCAGGGGGCGAAGGGTTTGCCTCTCAGCATGGAAGTAACAAACAGGAAGAGAAATCATGGCGCCAACAAAAAAGACATGAAAACTCTAGTGACGGAAATACAATTGCCTGGGGCACCTGGCTGGCTCCATCGGTAGAGCAGGTGACTCTTGACCTTGGAGTTGTGAGTTCGAGCCCTGCGTTGGATGTAGAGATTCCTTAAAAATAAAATCTTAAAACAGAGAGAGAGAAAGAAAAGGAAGGAAGGAAGGAAGGAAGGAAGGAAGACAGCAATTGCAGAGAGAGAGAGAGACCAGAAGCTCTCTGTTACTGATACATGGGCTCTGACACAGGAGGCACAAGTCTAGTGAGTGGCCATCTTGGGACACAGAAGCCTGGGAGTGGACAACCCACAGGACACTGGCAAAGAAACGGGGCCTGGACCGGGACCGAGCCGTCCCAGCTACCCGTGGCCAAGGTCTCACGGATGTCCAGCTGAAGAGGAGTTCCATGAGGCAGCGTGGTGCACCGGTTCCAGAGCCGGCTCAGTACAGGCTGGCTGGTCGATCACGCTAAGCCCATTCCATGGTGACGGGTTAGTTTCTCCTCCGAGTCAGTGCTCAGATGGGGCTCCCCACCAGCCTCCCATTTGGCTCAGGAAAATAAATTGAAAGCCCTATTGGATTCTTGGGACATCTTGGAGCACTTCCTAGGGGACAGATGAATGAGAGGCTGGTGGTTGACATTTAACTACAGTTCCAACTTTATCAAATGTCTCCTTGCAATATATCCAAGCCAGCCTAGAACTGGACTGGACTTGGTGGCCTGAGGGGCCGCCCGGCCTTCAGGCTGTGCTCCTAGCCCCTCTGCCCACCCCATGCTGGGCACAGGCCACCTGCCTGTATTGCGAAATCAGTTGCCTGAGATCCTGCCAAGGGTAGTTTTCTATTCAAAGCATCTTTCTCCTCTTTGTTCTTTGTATAGGTCCCATGGTATGGTAATCGGCTTGAGCTGCCATGACAAAATACCACAGACTCCGTGCTGTAAACAACAGAAATTTATTTCTCCCAGCTCCGGAGGCTGGAAGTTCAAGATCAAGGTGCCAGCAAGGTAGGTTTCATTATAAGGCCTCTTCTCTTGGCGTGGAGGTAGGGGGCCACCCTCTCGGTGTGCTTGCCTGACCCCGTCTTTGTGCTGCGTGCAGGGGAGGGGGAGGAGGGAGAAAGAGAGAGGTGTTGTGTCTCTTCTTACAAGGACATCAGTTCTGTCAGATTAGGGCCTCACCTTTACAACTGCATTTAACCTAAATTACACTCTAAAGACTATCTCCAAATACAGTCACATGGGGGTTAAGGTTTTAACGCAGGAATTATGGGAGGACACAACCGAGTCCACAGCACATGGACACCCAACAAATGCTCAGAATCTGGTCTGCCACTTCACAGAGAATAGAAAGAGTCAACTTTCTGTAAGTGTTAGAAATGTTCTGTATTTGTGCGGTAGTTACATAAGAGTGTGTGTGTGTGTGTGTGTGTGTGTGTGAGTGCGCATAAATTATTTGAGATATATACTTAAGATTTGTATGCTTAACTGTATGTATGTTACACCTCAACAAAAAACATTTGTTAATGAACACACACGGAAGAGAAGAGAATCCAATTAAATCCGCGAGGCCTTTGGGAATGAAGAACGTGCCCAGCGTGTCCTTAGGCTTGAAAGTGACACCAAGGAGTTACCGTGCAGGAATGGAAGGAACTTAGCCTTTATTGAGCATTTTGTTTTGTCAGGGTAGTTTTGGCTATAGGAAAGGGAAGTCCACACACTGTGTCAAGTATAAAGAGTCTTAGGTTTTTTTCTTTTTTTTTTTTTTTTTTTAGTTTTATTTATTTATAGAGAGAGTGTGTGCGCATGTGCAGGCGGGGGATAGGGAGAGAGAGAGGGAGAGAGAGAGAGAATGCCAAGCATGCTCAGCACCGTCAGTGCAGAACCCGACACGGGGCTCAAACTCACGAACCATGAGATCATGACCTGAGCCGAGATCAAGAGTCAGACGCTCAACCAACTGAACCACCCAGGTGCCCCTCAAGTATGAAGAGTCTTACATGAATACAAAAGACTCTGAAGGGCCAGGGCTTACAAGGGATAGAAACTGGGTTATTCCCTCATTGCTAACTCAGTCTCTCTCTCTCGTGCACTTTCTGCCTATGCCTGTCTATCTACCCCACACCCCTCTTTGGATCTGTTTCCTCTCCTTTCTCTTCATGGTTCCAATATGGCTGCCACAGCTGTTTGGTCAGTACAAGTCTCCCTCCTCAGTTCCTACCATCAACTGTTCTTTCCTTTTTGCCTCTTAGGTCAACCTCCTGAGAAGGGCTCTAGCACACATTAAAAAAAAATTTTTTTTATGTTTATTTATTCTTAGAGAGAGAAAACATGAGCAGGGGAGGAGCAGACACAGAATCCAAAGCAGGCTCCAGGCTCTGAGCTGTCAGCACAGAGCCCAACACAGGGCTCGACCTCACGAACTGTGAGATCATGACCTGAGTCGAACTCGGACACTTAACCGACTGAGCCACCCAGGGGCCCCGACTCTAGCACATGTTTTTGAGCCAGTGTCCACATGTAAGTTAGAAGACTGCCGTTGGGTCCAATCATCTGCGACAGGAAGAAGGAGGCCGTGTGGCACAGTTTGAAGTTACGTAAGGCCCAGGTCCTGGGTTAGAATAACTTGGAGAGGTGGGCAACAAGAGATACCTATCTCAAGAATGTTAAGTGCTGGGGTTTTAAGAATTTCTCTATTTTCTTGTACTGTCTTTGGTTTGGGCATCAAGGGAAAGCTGGTCTGAAATAATGAGATGGGAAGTGTGCTCACCTCTGGAATTTTCTGGAAGAGTTTGTGTAAAGGTGGTATTCTTTCTTCCTTAAATGTTTGGTAGAATTCACCAGTAAAGCCATCTGGGCCTGGAGTTCTCTTTGTGAGAAGGTTTCTTTAAGCTACAAATTCAATTTCTTTCATCAATATAGAGCTATTTGAGTGATCTCTTTCTTCCTGAGTTGACTTTGGGAGTTTGAGTCTTTCAAGAAAATCGCTCATATCGTCGAAGTTATGGAACTGATTGACATAAAATTGTTCCTAATATCCTCTTATTAGCCTTTTAATATGTGTACAATCTGGAGTGGTACACCTCTCACATTCTTGATATTGGTAAATTGCATTTTCTCCATTTTTCTCCTGGTCAGTCTGGCTAGAGGTTCATCAATTTCATTGATTTTTCTCAGAGAACCAGCTTTTGGTTTTGTTGATTTCCCCTATTATTCTTTTTTCTATCTCACTGATTTCTTCTTTGATCTTTATTATTTCCTTTCATTTGCTTCTTTTGGATTTAATTTATTCGTCTTTTTCTAGTTTCTTAAGGTAGAAGCTGGAATCATTGATGTGAGATCTTTCTTTTCATTTTTTTTTTAAGTTTTTACACTTATTTTGAGAGCGAGGGAGAGAATAGGGGAGGGGCAAAGAGACAGGGAGAGAGAATCCCAAGCAGGCTCCGAGCTGTTAGCACCAAGCCCTATGTGGGGCTCGATCTCACGAACTGTGAGATCATGACCTGAGCTGAGATCGATAGGCAGGTGCTTAGCCAGTTGAGCCATCCAGGCGCCCCTCTTCTTTTCTAACATAAGCATTTAGTGCTGTGAGAACACAGGTCCTCGATGACAGTCTGTGACTTGAGCACTGGATCAAGTCTCATCTGAGGCCAGCCTAAATCCAGACCACTGGTTCTCAACTTTGGCTACACATTAGAGCCACCTGGGAAGCGTCAAAAGCTACCCATGCCTGGGCGCCACCCCAGGCCAATTAAGTCAAAATCTTTGGGAATGAGCTCCAGAATGGATACTTGTCAAAACTCACCAGGTGGGTCTAACGGGAAGCCAGGATGGTGAATCACCACCACACCAGGCTAGCGCTTCCCAAACTGTCTGTAACAAAGGCAGTTTTGTTTTTTGATTCCAGTTTTATATTCCTATTATCTTGCTGACTGGTTCTGGGCAACATACAATAAAAATGAACCATATGGCTTCGAGAAGTTTCCCTCACGAAAAGTGGGACTTCTGTTGCCTCTTAAATCCAGGTGTTCTCATTATCCTTAATTATTATCAACAACAGAGGAAAGGAAGTTTGTCGAAACACGATTATGCCCAAAGTCAGTTCAACAGTATAGTTGTATCTCACTGTGGAACAACTGTGGACCATTCTGGTCCATCGACCATGCTTTGAGTGGCACTGTCGAGATTTCTTGATTGTATGAGCCAATAACTTCTTTTGATTGTTTAAACTTGAATTGGGTTTTTGGTTAGAAGAGGAAGCTTCCAGAGGCGCCTGGATGTCTCAGTCGGTTACATGTCCCAACTTCGGCTCAGGTCATGATCTCGCGGTGTGTGAGTTCGAGCCCCGCGTCGGGCTCTGTGCTGACAGCTCGGAGCCTGGAGCCTGCTTCGGATTCTGTGTCTCCCTCTCTCTCTGCCCCTCCCGCACTTGCCTTCTGTCTCTGTCTCTCAAAAATGAATAAATATTTAAAAAAAAAATTTTTTTTTAAAGAAGAGGAAGATTCCAGCTGAAGTACCCTACCACAGATGTATCCATCTATTTTGTTCACACATTATTCTCTCTTTCCCACACAAGAGCTGCAACCATCCCAGAGTATGTATACAGTCTTGGCTTGCTTGATGATGACTGTGTGATTACTATGTAACCTCACTGTGGCTCACTTTCTGGAGCTCAGCCAAGAGGATACGAACTTTCTTTTCTCTTTTATTCTTTTTATTATTCTTTTTATTCTTATTCTTTTCTTTTTATTCGTATTATTTCTTATTCTTTTCTTCTTCTTTTTATTATTTACTTGTTTAAGTAATCTCTACACCCAACGTGGGGCTTGAATTCTTGACCCCGAGATCAAGAGTCACAGGTTCTTCTGACTCAGCCAGCCAGGCACCCCCCCACCCTTTCCGCCGTTGTTGATAACGCTAAACAAAACTGAGGACACCCAAGTTTGAGAGGTAATAGAAACACTGTTTCTTTTTATCTTTTATTTAAAAAAATGTTTTTGTTCTTTTAAAAAAGCTTTTTAATGTTTATTTAATTTTGAGAGAGAGAGAGAGCCCACACACGCACCAGGGCACAGGCTCCTGAGCTGTCAGCACAGAGCCCGACGCGGGGCTCGAACTCACACACCATGGGATCACGGCCTGAGCCGAAGTCGGGCGCTTAACCGACTGAGCCACCCAGGCACCCTATATTTTCTAAAGGAAACCTCTAGAAGGCACAGGATTGTGGATATGGATTTCAGCATATTGGCATTATTTTTCTGACCCTCAGATCATCCCATACTTGAGCAGAGAGCTCCTTAAGGTTGGCTCCTGTGTCCTTTCAACCCATCCTATTGTCTTTGGTACCTTCCTTGCTTGACTATGCCAGCCTTGGAATAACCATTTCTCAGAATCCCTGGCTTCTTTCAGTGGAGAGTGGTATTTAAAGACTAAGATGTAGGCAAGACATTATATATATATAGTTGACCCATGAAATAATGTAGAGTTAGGGCACATTGACCCTTGCACAGTCAAAATTCCACGTATAACTTTTGAGTCCCCAAAAACTTAACTGCTAATAGTCTACTGTTGACTAAAAGCCTTGCCCATAACATAAACACTCAATTAACACATATTTTGTATGTTATGTGTATTGTATATTCTTTTCTTCCAGTATGCTAGAGAAAAGAAAATGTTATTAAGAAAATCATAAGGAGGCACTTGGGTGGCTCAGTCGGTTGAGCATCTGACTTCAGCTCAGGTTATGATCTCATGGTTCATGAGTTCAAGCCCCGTGTCGGGCTTTGTGCTGACAGCTCAGAGCCTGGAGCCTGCTTCAGACTCTGTGTCTCCCTCTCTCTCTGCCCCAACCCCAGTCATGCTCTGCCTCTCTCTCAAAAATAAATAAAACGTTAAAAAAAATTTTTTTTTAAAGTCATAAGGAAGGGGCCCCCCGGGTGGCTCAGTGGATTAAGCATCCGACTTTGGCTCGGGTCATGATCTCATGGGTCGAGCCCTGCGTCGGGCCCTGCCTGTGCTGACAGCTCAGAGTCTGAAGCCTGCTTCGGATTCTATGTCTCCCTCTCTCTCTGCTCCTCCCCTGCTCATGCTCTGTCTTTCTTTCTTTCTCTCTCTGTCTCAAAAATAAATAAACATTAAAAAAAATTTTTAGAAAAGAAAATCATTAGGAAGAGAAAATACATTTACAGTACTGGCCTGTGTTTGTTGAAAAAAGTCTGTGTATGAGAGGACCCACACAGTTTAAATCTTTGCTGTTAAAGGGTCAACTCTACACTTTTTAAACACAGAAATCACATGATTTTTCAAAAGCTCTGTTTGTTTTTTAAGTTTATTTTATTTATTTCGAGGGAGAGAGAGCACAGGAGAGACAGAAAGAGAGGGAAAGAGAGAGAATCCCAAGCAGGCTCCACACTGCCCGCATGGAGTCCAATGTGGGGCTTGAACCCACAAACCGTGAGACCAAAATCGAGAGTCGGAGACTCAACCGCCTGAGCTACCCGGGTGCCCCTTCTTTGTTCGTTTTACCATAACTAGAGGTCTTTTCATTAAGTCAGTCAATGACCTGAAACCATCAAGTCGCTTGGGCTCAGGGGCTGGTTTGGATTAGGGCAGTTTCTCAACCTCAACAGCATTGACATCTGGGGCATCGTGGACACTGCCCTGTGCATTGTAGAAGGTTCAGCAGGATCCCTGCCCTCTGCAGGCTGTGACAACCAAAAGTGTCTCCAGATGTTGCCAAATACCCCTTGTGGTGGCAAAACCAGCTTGAGGACAGGCCTGGGAATTCTACGGAAAGCGTCCTGGAACAAACTAGAAAACACATGGCCCCCGATGTGGCACGTATGCCTCCTGCCTCTGTCTCCCCCACGGGGCTAAGCGGGATCGTGGCCACAGGATAAAACAACACATTATGGGAAGCAGTCCGACCCGCAAGGAGTCATCGGCACGAAAAGTGAGGACCAGACGCCACGTCACGGGCAGCACCACCCGGAAGCCACATGTCGCTTCTTGCAAACTTTGCTGAGACGCCGAAGCATCTCATTGAACTGACTCAAGTCCGGAAGATTGCTCAAACTCTCGTTCCCACCAGCTCCTTTCAACGATCCCCCTGTTTAAGATCTCTCACTTTACTGTCACCGAGAGAAAGTCCCACTTAATTCATACCAGATGCTCAGTGAGTCGTCATGAATCAATGCAACATCATCCCAAAACCAGCAAAATGAGTCATAAGGACAAACAGGACTCTCTCTCTCTCACTCTCTCTCTCTCTCTCTCTCTCTGCAAAACAGTGACTAAATTAGTGTTTTTCCCCTTTGGAAAAAAAAAAAATTAGGAGGTTAAGAACTGGCTCAGGGCCCTGCTTGCGTAACCCGCGTGTCAGCGGGTGTGAAATGGTTAAACACACGTCCCCAGGGAGACCCCGTGGGAGGCCTGCAGCTGCTCCAGGCAGGCGCTGGCTACAGGAGATGAGAGATTTCTAGAGCGATTCTACAGGGCGGGGGGGGGGTCCGGCGACCCCCGAGACCGTTTTGCAGCATTCTGTTTCCATCCGAGACTCAGAGCATAGGAATCTCCATCCGGGAGGACGGGGCTCTTGGCCACCGTGAAAGGCCTTCCAGGATGTGAGCGCGGACCCCTCCTCCTGACAAGCTCCTGAGAACCGAGCCCCGTTTTCTCCACCTGCCTCTACCTCCCCGGCTCCTAGGGACGGCACTCTGATGGCCTATGCGGGTCAGAACCGCGGGCGGGGGAGGCACTGGGCCCCCCTGGGCACTTTCTCCAGGGCCTCTGAGCCTTGAATGGAAGGAGGAGGAAGAGAAAGACATGTCCTTGTAATGAATGGCTGGATGAGACTATCCATGGTTTCTGCTTCTGGGTCCCCACGGCCTCCCTGGTTTCTGTCCTTTTCAGAGTCACTTCTTCAACTTTCCCTGTCATTCTGTGAGGGCCACGTCCTTCTGGTGAGCCCCCTTTGTGGTCACGGCCGGCGTCTGTTGCTTTCCCCCCACAGCACCAAGGCAGGCCCTTCTGTGAAGGCCCCCGAGCCAGTGCTCCGTGACGTTTACGAGGTGCGGAGACAGGTGTCCCCTCGATGAGGCAACGCAGGAGGAACTGAGGCGGAGGCTGCCCTGCGGTTACTGGCTCAGCCCTAAAGGAGGACCCGCGCACGGATGGGGGCCAGTGAGGGACGCCTCCGGCCACAAGAGAGAACGAGCCTATTGACAGGGAGGAGCCCGGGCCGCTCCAGGTCTTGCCAGCACTGTGCTGGGGGCCGGGGCACATGGGCGCCGCCATCGAGCCCCTTGAAAGGCTCCTGCCCTGGGTGGAATCTGTCCTGCTTCCCCCTTGGGGCCTCCATTCCCTCACCAGTCATCTGTCGTCTTCTCTTCCGTGTTGTTTGGCAGCCTTACTCCGCGTCCCCTCGCTCCCCCAGTCCTAAGGTGACTGTTTCAATTGTCCATTCGTTGCGGTCCCCATGGCCTTCCCGTCCTCCTCGCTGCCAGTAGAAGATGAGTTTCTTATTCCACAGAAAGAGTTTTGACCATCGTACAGGGACTCCTTCAACTTCCCAACACAACACCTGCACCCCCTTCCCCTCCGTGCTGCCCGGCCTGTGCGTTGTAGGATGGGTCTCAGCGTCCCTGGCCTCTGTCTGCTAAATCACCTCACCCTACCATGAGTTATGACAATCAAAATGTCTCCAGGGACACCTGGGTGGCTCAGTCCTTTAAGCGTCCTACTTCGGCTCAGGTCATGATCTCGCGGTTCATGGGTTCGAACCCCGCACTGGGCTCTGTGCTGAGCTCACAGCCCGGAGCCTGCTTCCGATTCTGTGTCTCCCTCTCTCTCTGCCCCTCCCCCACTCGCGTGCACGCATGAGCCCGCTCTCTCTCTCTCTCTCTCTCTCTCTCTCAAAAATAAATATTTTTAAAACTTCAAAAAAATGTCTCCAGACATTGCCAGATATCTCCTGGTGTATAAAGTCACGGCAGGGGAGGCCCTTCGCTCTGGACCAATCACGGTCACTCTGTCTCACGCTTGTGGCCCACATCTGATCCACAGGAAGCACACACACTTGACCAACTTTCACCTACGTCTCGAATAGAGCCCTTCGTGAGGGCCCAGCTACTGACAGGCAGCCATGGCCACGGCCACGGCCTCCCCTGTGGCCTTCCAGGTGTGCCTCGGGTACCCCTGTGTCTCCCCGGCTCCAGGGTCCACCCTTCAAGGCCCGCAGATGACCCCCCTCCACTGATCTGAGAAACGAAAAAGCACACCCCCTTCTCCCACAGGGGCGGCTTGGGTGGGCTCTTCCGTGCAAGCCTCTCCTGCAGGTTTCCTGGTTCCTCTGCCTGGGCCTATCCAACCTCGGTATAATCTGGAGGTGGGCGGGCAGTACGTGACTCAGAACTAGTGCTCTGATATTTCCCGTCCCCGCCCCGCTCAGGAGCGCCGGCATCCCACGTGGAAGTGGGGGAGCGGCCGCCCCACTTGTCAGGGGCCTCAGCCAGCGTGAGGCAGAAGGAGCTATTAGCATCCGTGGGCCCATTAGAGGGGCCTTGGCCGCTCTGCTCTGGATTCTTTCTCCCTCCTGTTTATTCAGCCCCCTCCTCCTAACCGGAACCTTAAAACGTGTTCAAATCTCTCCCCAAATTAAAACAAACAAACAAAATCAAAAACCGAAAAACCTGCTTTGACCCCGAGGCTCCTTTGCAGCTACCACCCCGATTCTCTCCTCCCCTTCAAAGCCAAACCTGTGAAAAAGCTGTCTAATCCATTGTCTCCCTGTCCTCACCTCCCCCTCACTTCCGCCCTCAGCAGGCCCCCCAAACAGGTCCCGCCAGAACGGCCATAATCCCTGCAAGGCTGAGCCCGAAAGCAGGAGGCCGGCCTGACCGCAGCCAGGACTCTGGCAGTTGGGCTCAGCAGCTGGCAATGGTGACAGATGGCCTTCCCGAGGGTTGTGAGCAGAACCGCAGACGATAGACTGGAACTTCTGAGCAGTTCCAGAAAGAATATCTGGCCTGGAGTCCTGGGAATGTGCCAACACCTCCTTGCCCTCATTGATTCATTCCTTTGTTCTCCCTCCCCCGGGTCTACTGTCTACGGACTGTCACTTGTAACAGAGTGCCGCCCCCAGGCTCTCTCCCGAGGTCCAGGAGGTGCTGGGCTCCATTGGCCCCCGACGGTCTCCACGTGGGTGGGTGCCCTGCCGGCATCTCAGACACCTCGGATTGCAATTTAAAAATGTGTCCTTGGGGCACCTGGGTGGCTTAGTCGGTTAAACATCCGACTTGGGCTCAGGTCATGATCTCACAGTCGGTGGGTTTGAGCCCCGCATCGGGCTCTGTGCTGACAGCTCGGAGCCTGGAGCCTGCTTTGGATTCTGTGTCTCCCTCTCTCTGCCCCTCTCCTGCTCATGCTCTGTCTCTATCAAAAAAAAATAAACGTTTTAAAAAATAAAAAGAAATAAAATAAAATGGAAGTTTCTTGGGGGGCTTGGGGGGCTCAGTCAGTTAAGCGTCTGACTTCAGCTCAGGTCATGATCTCACGGTCCGTAAGTTTGAGCCCCGCGTCGGGCTCTGTGCTGACAGCTCAGAGCCTGGAGCCTGTTTCAGATTCTGTGTCTCCCTCTCTCTCTGTCCCTCCCCTGCTCCTGCTCTCTCTCTCTCTCTCTCTCTCTCTGTCTCAAAAATAAATAAACATTAAAAAAATAAAAATGTGTCTCATTTTTGTTGAATTTAAGAAATATAGAAAATAACCTAAGTTTGTCTTTTTTCCCCAACCTGAATTAGAAAGGGATCGGCTCACACAGAGGATATTGGACAGAACACGAGCATTCGGCCAGGACCTAGAGACACCTAGCACAGGTGATGAGTTGTGAATAGCCTTTCTTTACGCCAATAAGGAAACTGAAATCAGACAAAGAGCTTTGATTAGCTGATTAATCAAGTTGGAGCTAGCTCCCAGCAAAGCTAAATTTAACTATGCCCTGTTCTGTATCCCAAACTGCAGACTTCCTGTGTTGTGATTTCTTCCAACTCAGTGTAATTGGAATGTTCCGTCTGGGTGATGGGTAGAGGAGGGGATCATTACACTGTTCTTCTGTGTGTTTGAAATTTTTCCTAAGAATCTAAAAAAAGAAGTAACATCTCTCTGTGTGTTTTACAAAAGTAACGAGTCTGTCTTAATTGGTTGCTTGGTGATTATCTGCGGTGTAATCCTTAACCTCCTGGTTTGAGAGAATCGCCTGGACCCATGAACATGCTTTCGCAGGACATCATGTGATGCGAATCATGTCACTGTGCACCAAAGTTGCAAATGACATCATCAACGAATTATTTTTCTTTGTGTTCCTTTTCCGTGTGCTTCCAACCATATGTGTCTATAAATGCACGTGCATGTGTGTGTGCAGGAGCTCGTGCACGTGCGTGCGTGCGTGTGTGTGTGTGTCTGTGTGTGTACTTTGAGAGTTTCTGAGCAAGGAGGAAGTAGTTCAATCTGCTTGTCTCCCAGCAGCTGTTGGCTTTTAGAATAAAGAAGGGTCTCTGCCTCATTTCTGATTCAGATGCCGCATGAGACTTGCTCTCATCCACCGTGTCTAAATTTAAACGCCTGTCTTCTCCCTCCCAGAAAACTCAGTCCCCTTCCCTGTAGCACCATAGAAAAAAACTTGGCTTCCCGTGGTGTTTAGGTTAGACCTGCAAGAGAAGTTTAAGTGTTGGGGGCAATAAAGGTCCAGAAGAGTACGCAGACTGGAGAAGAAACCTCAGAAAACGCAGGTCGGAAAGGCAGCGCCCGGACCCAGCAGCTGAGGGCATCGCTGGGGCGCATCTAAGGGCTCAGCCCTCCGCTGTTCCAACCATCACTGTTATTCCCTCCCAGTTTTCTCCCCCTCCCGTTGTCTTCCATTCAGCAGAAAAAGACAATCTCTCTTGACAAAAACTTGAGCCGCTCCACATTACCAGTTTGTATCTTTCACCTACTTTGTTTAAAGTTTCCTTCTGATACACAGTGGTCGCCCCTTATCCATGATCAGATACATCCCAAGACCCCCCCCCCCAGGGGGTGCTGACAGCACAGATCGTACCAAACCCTACAGGTCCGATGTTTTGTTTTCTATACGTCCATAACTCTGGTAAAGTTTATAAGTTAGGCACAGTAAGAGATTCACAGCAACAGCTAATGATAAAAATAGAACAATTATGGGGCTCCTGGGTGGTTCAGTCGTTTAAGCATCCGACTTGGGCTCAGGTCATGATCTCGCGGTCCGTGAGTTCGAGCCCCGCGTCGGGCTCTGTGCTGACATCTCAGAGCCTGGAGCCTGCTTCGGATTCTGTGTCTCCATCTCTCTCTGCCCCTCCCCCGTGCCTACTCTGTGTGTGTGTGTGTGTGTGTGTGTGTGTGTGTGTGTCTCAAAAATAAATAAACATTAACCAATTTAAAAAATAGAACAATTATAAGCATACACTGATAAAAGTTAGGTGAATGTGGTCTCTATCTCTAATATCTTGTGCCGCCCTCCCGCTTCTGCCTGTGATGGTGTGAGATGATAAAACGCTTACGTGAGGAGATGAAGGGGGGGTGAACGACATTGACATTGTGACATAGCGTTAGGCTGCTACTGACCTTCTGAAGGGCATCATCCGCTTGCGGACCATGGTTGACCACGAGTAGCTGAAACCGTGGAAAGGAAAACTGCAGGAAAGGGGGGGGGGAACAATTGTAACTTCAAACATGGAACACCTGTAAGAAGAGTGTAAGGAACCACCACAGAGCCTTTAGCGGGGCCTCACTTTTTTTTTTAACTGAAGTACAGTTGACACAATGTTACATTAGTCTCAAGTGTGACAACATAGTGATTCAGCATCTCCTTGCCTTATGCTGTGCTCACCCCCAGTGTAGTTACCACCCATCGCCACACAGTGCTATTACAGCACGATTGGCTTTCCTCCCTTTTATCCCCGTGACTTACTCATCCCGTAACTGGAAGGCTGGGCCACCTTCTCTCCTTTACCCATTTTGATCATCCCCCAAGCCCCTTCCCTCTGGCAATCATCCTTCTGTTCTCTGCATTTACGAGTCTGTTTCTGCCTTTTGTTTGTTTGTTTTGTTTTTTAGATTCCACGCAGAAGTGAAATCATACGGCATTTCTTTTTTCTGACTTATTTCAATTAGCATTGTACCCTCTAGGTTCAACTACGGTATCACAAATGGCACAATCTCGTTCTTTCTAAAAAATGGCTGAGTGATATTCCTGTGTGTGGCGGGGGGGACACCACGTCTTCTGGATTCATTCACCTGTCGGTGGACACTTGGGTTGATTCTCTATCTTGGCTGTTGTAAATAATGCTGCAATAAACCAGGGGTGCGTGTATCTTTTTGAATTAGTGTTTTCGCTTTCCTTGGGTATATACCCATTAGTGCAATTACTGAATCGTACAGTAATTCTTTAACTTTTTGAGGAGCCCCATACTGTTTTCCGCAGTGGCTGCAACAGTTTGCGTTCCCGCCCACTGTGCACAAGGGTTGGTTCCTTTTTCTCCACATCCTTCTCAACACTTACTGTTTCTTGTGTCTTTGATTTTAGCCATTCTGACAGGTGTGAAATGATATCTCATTGTGGTTTTTGTCTGCATTTCCCTGATGATGAGTCATTTTGAGCATGTTTTCATGTGCCTTTTGGGCATGTGTGTGTTTTCTTTGGAAAAGAAAACCCGTCTATCCAGGTCCTCTGCCCATTTGTAATCAGATTATTTGTGGGGCTTTTTAGTGTTGAGTTGTAGCAGTTCTTTATATATTTTGAATAGTGGCCCCTTATCAGATGGATTGTTTGCAAATACCTTCTCCCATTCAGTACCTGGCCTTTTCATTTGAGGATTTCCTTCACTGTGCAAATGCTTTTTATGTTGGTGTAGTTCTGATTGGTTTTTTTTTTTTTCTCTTTTGTTTTTCTTGCCTGGGGAGACATATCTAGAGACAGGGTGCGACGGCTGATGTCCAAGAAATTACTGCCTGTGTTTTCTTCTAGGAGTTTTATGGTTTTATGTAGCACATTAGGTCTTTAATCCATTTTGAGTTTATTTTTGTGTGTGATGTAAGAAAGTGGTCCGATTTCATTCTTTTGCACGGAGCTGTTCAGTTTTCCCAGCACCGTTTATTGAGACTGTCTTTTCCCCCTTGTATATTCTTGCCTCTGTTGTTGTAGATTCATTAACCATGTAGTTGTGAGTTTATTTCTGGGCTCTCTGTTCTCTTCCATTGATCTATGTGTCTAAATCCACCCTGACCTCACTTTTCTTCTCTCTCTCTCTCTCTCTCTCTCTCTCTCTCTTTTTCTAAGTCTTTACAGGGTTTATCAATTTTATTCATCTTTTCCAAGAACCAACTTTTGGTTTTCTCTATTTTTTGTTGGTTTTCTATTTCACTGATTTCTACTCTTGTTTTTATTATCTGCTTTCTCCTTGTTACTTTGGGTTTAATTTGTTCTTTCTCTAGCTACTTAAGGTGGGAAGTTAGATCATTGACTCAAAACTTTTCTTCTTCTGTACTAAAGCATAAATAAAACCATAAATATTCCTCTAAGCATAGCTTTACCTGCAGGTATGTTGTATTTTCATTCTCTTTTAGTTTAAAAGATTTAAAATTTTTCCTTGTGGATTTTTCTTTGACTTGTGAATTTTTTAGTAGCACGTTGCTTTGTTTCCAAATACCGAAAGCTCTTCTAGATTTCTTTTTGTTATTATTTCTGTTCAAAAGAAAACCACAGGCCCAAAATAGTATCACTTAGGTTAAGGTCCTAAGGCAGTAAATTGAGACTTAAGCCCTAACCCATCTGCAATTTCTCCCCCCCAGAAACGTAACCTTTAACAAGTCAGCATGGAGAGTTCCTGATCAGCACTGGGAAACTCACCGACAGATTCCTTCCCTTCGCCTTAGGAGGGTAACCTTGCCTGAAAGAGTGGATTCTTTGCTACTAATTTCCTTTTTTCCACTCCCGCTCTACCTTTAAAAACCCTCCCATGGGGCGCCTGGGTGGCGCGGTCGGTTAAGCGTCCGACTTCAGCCAGGTCACGATCTCGCGGTCCGTGAGTTCGAGCCCCGCGTCGGGCTCTGGGCTGACGGCTCGGAGCCTGGAGCCTGCTTCCGATTCTGTGTCTCCCTCTCTCTCTGCCCCTCCCCCGTTCATGCTCTGTCTCTCTCTGTCCCAAAAATAAATAAAAAACGTTGAAAAAAAAAAAATTTTAAAAAACCCTCCCTTTTTCTGTACCCCTGTGGAGCTCCCCTCTACTTGCTAGAAGGAACGCTGCCCGAAGCATGAATCATTTAATGAAGCCCATTAGATCTTCACATTTACTTGGTTAATTTTTGTCTAACCTTTATAATATAATTCCATTGTTATCAGAGAACATGCTCTTTAAGATGTCAATCTTTTAATACCATTTATTTATTTATTTATTTATTTAATGCGCTAGCGTATGGTTTATCTTGGGGAAGGCTCCATGTGTCCTTAAACAAAACCAGCATATTCTGCAGTTACTGGGCAGAGCGTTGTGGACACAGACGTGGACAGAGTTGATGAGTGAGCACATTATAGCCAGCGAGTGGCCAATAGTTCTGGAGACACTGAGTTTAAAAGAAACAAACAAACAAAAAACTTGTTTGGCATATATCTTTGTTTTGGGAGTTGCAAATCTTCAACTGAATAGGAAATTGAAACAGAAACCCAGGATCACTCCATAGCAGTCAGGAAGAACAGAGTCCCGACAGCCCCTGGGACCGCTCCTCATAAAGCTCAGAGGACAGCAGTGGGCCTTTCCCTGGCAGCTCCTGTTTGGATCAGGGACAAAGCCAGAGGCGTGATTACTCTGCCTCTCTACACTCCCCTCCCTGCCTACACTGCAGCAGATTTCTTTCTGCAGTAATGGATTCAAAGCCACAGACTTTCTGCAATGTTTCAGGACAGTTTTTTCTGGTGGACTTTGATGTGCATCCCTACGTAAGGCCATATACACGGCAGCATGGTTTATAGAGATGTTGGTTTCTCAGGTTGGGTTCCCAAAAGCAAATATTGAGACGGAAGTCGTGCGCACACGGTATTGAGGAAGTGCTCCGGGGAGAAACAAGGGAAGGACTGGGGGAAAGACATAGGAAAGGTAAGAAGCCATCGAGAGTATGATGTTGGCCAAGCACCAATAGAGACGGGAGTTCTGCAGAGTAAAGTATGCCTTGGAGTCTGTCCCTCCTCATGCCCCTGTGCCGGTCAGTAGTAGCCCCAGACGCAACTTGGAGGAGGCGTGCTTAAACTCCCAGGCAGTCCTGGCAATCTTTGTGTGCTGGTGTGCAAAGCAGCCCAAGGGAGGGCCTCTAACTGTCACAGATAGAAACCACTGGAAATGAAGGGCACAGAAGCCGAGGGTCACAGAACAGAAATGGTGAAAGGGATTGTGCTGTTGTGATTTATAATAAGAAATACACATATTTGGTCTTTGTCCCTGTTCCTGGCACAGAGCTCCTAAAATCCTGGGGATTTTTTAAGTGATGAGAGTGATAAAGGCGTCTTTTAAAGCTATGTGAATGAAGCGACTTGGGAAGCCCCCGGGTCTTCCTAAGGGTGGGCTGTGGCCAGGGGAACCAACTTTGTGATGAGAGGGTTCAGTCCCACCCCTCCCCGCCGACCTCCATGCAAGGGTTGGAGGTTGAATCGACTGCCAATGGCTAATAATTTTATCCATCGTGCCTGTGTAATGAAGCCTTCATATAAACCCAAAAGTATGGGGTTCGGAGAGCTTCCAGGTTGGTGAACATGTGTAGATTTGGGGAGAGTGGTGCTCAGAGAAGCCATGGAAGCTTTGCACCTTTCCCCACACCGTGCCCTGTGCAGCTTGTAATGCCCCCGATTTCGAATCCGAGAGACCACCAAGGAGCCGATACCGATGCAAACGCACGAGGGTTTATTTGCAAGCTTGAGCTTGGGCCCAACTATACCTGACACAGCGGAGCAGGGACTTGGACCCCTAGGTTAAAAGGCGTAGCAGTTTTATAGGGGCCAGTGGCCAATGAGATTGTAACACACACAGTAAGTTGCATAGTCATGTCAGTCCACACGCAGGTGGCCAATTGAATTACAATTTACTCTACAGTAACTGTTCGAACTAGCCTATCACTCTGGTCAGAATTGGCGTGCAAGTTTAGCGGGCAAAAGGCGGGGTTTACATTCTCTGGCGGTTAGGGGTTCTGCATTCCTATTTGAGCCGGTTTCCAGTAAGGGTGTGCTCAGCGGCTTGACTAGGATGGGGGAGTGTCTTAAGCAATAAGTAGGTCATGTGGGGGTTATACATGAGACGGTGGGTGTAGCACAAAATGGAGTTAGTCTTGCTCTGCTTGTCCAGGGGTGGGGGATTTTTGTTAAATTCCTTGACTCCCACACAGTCTTTCTGAGTTACTGTACATCCTTTTATAATAAATTGGTAATTGGGGTGCCTGGGTGGCTCAGTCGGTTAAGCGTCTGACTTTGGCTCAGGTCATGATCTCACAGTTTGTGGGTTCAAGCCCCGGGTCGGGGTCTGTGCTGACAGCTCAGAGCCTGGAGCCTGCCTCACTTTCTGTGTCTCCTTCTCTCTCTGCCCCTCCCCTGCTCGCACTCTCTCTCTCTCTCTCTCTCTCTCTCAAAAATAAACATTAAAAAAAAAATGGTAATCTAGAATGTTTCTTTGAGTTCTGTGAGCTGCCCTAGCAAATTAACCGAACCCAAGGAGGGGGCCATGGGAACCTCCAGTCTATAATGCTCGGTCAGACGCCCCAGGTGCCAACTTATGATTGGCATCTGAAGAGTGGGACAGTCTTGTAGGACTTCACCTTAACCTGTGGGATCCGATGTCATCTCCAGGCAGAGAGTGTCAGAATTGAGTTGACTTGTAGGACAGCTGGTGATGCAGAGAATCACTTGGTGTGGGCAAAAACAACACAGGTTGGAATTGGAATCAGAATCAGAGGGATCCAGTAGATACAGGCAGAGTCGCAACAGCATTTGCTATCTTAGGTCACTTACGAATGGAAGACCTTGACAACCTTTTAAAAAAAATGCTTTGCACCTACTTTAGTAGAATGGCATTTAATATATGATGTTTTTAAAGCGGGTGCCCCTGGAAGTATAGCGGGAAGTTTTATGGCTCAACCTGTTAATATTTCAAGACGAGAAAGTCTTGTCTCTTTGAAAGCTATGCGTCTTATACTTGCCAGAACTAAGGGCAGGATCTAGGCTGTTTGATTCAGGTATCTGCACATACCTTGGACAATTTAGTTTTCAAAATCCTACTTTGTCACTTTACCCCCCCCCCCCCCCCATGCTGAAAGTCTACAGTGACTTACTTGCTGTTTCTGAGAGGCTTCACAGACTTCCTTTTCAGTACGACCTCTAAAGTGTGTGTCCCATTATATTAAAGGACAGGGGTATTTACATCTGAATGTGAAACCTTCCACAGCTCTTTGATGACAATAGTATATTATATTTTGCATAGGGTGATATTTCTATATATCCTGTAAACATACATTCCTATTTATGTGATCAAGACTTCTTCATCTGGATGAAATGAAACAGAATAATAGTGTTGTGGGTTGTGCCTTCCATTGTATGCTTTTAAAATGGCAGGCACAAGGGGCGCCTGGGTGGCTCAGTCGGTCAAGCATCCAACTTTGGCTCGGGTCACGATCTCGCGGTTCGTGCATTCGAGCCTTGCGTTGGGCTCTGTGCTGATGGCTCAGAGCCTGGGACCTGCTTCAGATTCTGTGTCTCCCTCTCTCTGCCCCTCCCCTGCTCACATTCTGTCTGTCTGTCTCTCTCAAAAATGAATAAACCTTAAAAAAAATTTTTTTTTAATGGCAGGTATGATAGCGCTATGATCCACAATGGAACATGTCAAAACACATCAATAACTTTATCAGACTTCTTTGTCACACCCCCTTTATGCATGTGAGCCGTTCCTGGATCATGTGAGGGAAATGAGGGAGAAGATTCTTGGACGCCATCAAGTGGCCATCTGGGGAATACCCAGGGTGAGCTGGGTGAAGACCATGGGGGCCTGGTTTGGAGCAGAGCAATTTCCAGGGGAGATGTTGGAGGAGCCTGGTTGGTGGGTGAGGAAAACAACACGATGGCCTGAGAGGAGAGAAATGGTTGCAGCAGCCAAAGCATTTCCAGCGGGAGCATCTCACAAGGTTTCTTCAGAAGACAGTTGTGAGGCATAACACGTCCTTAATCTAAAGACACTTGGAGATTTATTTCTCTTCGTTGTTTTCCCAATTGGCCATAAATATGAACAACCCCAAAGTCATCTGGTGTCAATAAAAATACTGGCAAATTTATTAGAAGACTAGTGTGTTGATGAAAGCAGTCAGCCCGTCGCCTGTGCAGACGGCAGACATCAAAGGGGACATTACCCTGCCTCACGAACTGAAACCAATGAACAGATCCATCCGTGTAAAAGATGACAGTAAAATGTCTTTGAGGCCATTACAGGCTCTGTCCGGTGAACGGTGCCTACATCAGTTGAAAACCCGATGTCTCAGGACCCCAACAGAAAAGAGGCGGCACAGTGGAAAGGGGACATTTCAGAGAGGCTAATGGAGGGATTACAAAAGTTGGAGCAGGGTTCCAGAAGCCAACGGGGAGGGGAGCCAGCAACAGAGGGAAGCTACCCTCATACCTGGAAGGGCAAAGGGAAGGGGTGGTTATGGAAACTGCTCTCTATCCCTCCACGTTGATCTGCCGCGGATGCAGGCCATCGGCAAATCCAACTTCCTGATTCAGAGAGGAGTGGACAGTGGACCTGAAGGGCCAAAGAGAAAAAATCTAGTGGACTCAACTTCGCTTTGGCTTTAAAAATTAAGAGCATTTTATTGAACAAGATTCCCTGAGGGGGGAAGGCTCCGTGGTTAGTATAATTGGGGACGTCACGGAGGACCCAAAGTCTTTCATCTGTCTCCTCTCCTCTCCCCAAGCTAGATTCTGTCTCAGTCACGAGAAGGCTGCTGTTGCTCGAGGTGCCACACTCAGACCCAACAATGATCAGCAAAAGAGGATGACTCTTCCTGGGGGTCTATTTTTGGGAATGAGGAAAGCTTTCTCAGAAGTCTCCCCAGGAGATCCTCTCTCTCCCTCTCTGTCCCTTCCCCACTCATTCGTTCTCTCTCTCTCTCCCTCTCAAAATACATAAATAAACCTAAAAAAAAACCTACCACCAACAAAAAAAGAAGTCAGAACTTTATCCACACTGAACAATCTCGTCTAGGGAAATGATACCCAACTAATCAAAATTTGCCCCCGAGCCAGTTTCTAGGGGAGGCGGGAGGTACACAGATGTTTGCACGAAATCAAGATTCTGTTAACAAAAAAGAGGGGAGAAACGTTGTGTGAAGGCACACAGAGGGGTGTACAAAAAGCAGGAGCACAATTATAAGGTTTTTTTAGTATATTGGAATTGGAGATAAAGGTGTGGGCTTTGCTTGGGCGCAGTGCGGAAGGGTAATGTGGCCAGCTGAGATACATAAAATGAATACTGACGTACTTAGACAGCAGGTAGGGATTATAGTTTGGTTTTGAGAAGGAGTTCTGTACCTGAAGTGGAGCAGCCCCCTCGCCACTGAGAGAGGAGCCAAGACAAAAAATGGAAGAAGGTTCCAACCACACAGATGTCCCGGTCACAGAACACAGGCTGGAGGCACGTCGGGAGCTACCAACCGCATAGAGAACTATAATAGGCAGGAGGGGAGTTGTCCCCGTCCGTCTCCGTACAACAAGGGTACTTCCCGCCCCCCCCCCCCCCCAATGGCAAAAGAATGATTCTAGTAAGAATCAAGAATAATTAATGCTGGGGCCGGCAGGACTTGTTTAAGGGAAGAAAAAGCCTTTTAGATTTTTAAACCTAGGAAATCACTTAATGTTGTTAGCTTGAGTTCGATGCAATAGAGGTTTTATAGTTGAAGCATAATTTAATATTTGCTGTCATCAAAAGCCAGGCGTGTCTAAGAAGGTATGCATTTGTAAAATTGTGGTGAGCGCAGGTCCCCCCGAGGATGGCTGCTTCCTTAGAAGAAAGTGAGTGTCTCCCTCTTCCTGATTTATCATGTCCAAGTAATGGGCTGGGGACCAGCATAACTCTAATTTATTTCAGAGGTCTGGTGGCCCTTGAGAGCACAAGAAGACAGACAGATTAAGAAATCTCATTTGAGGCCTTTTAGTGAGGGGGAGGCCAACAGACGGCTGTTCACATATTGGATGAGAACGGTTTCCAGGAAGTGTTATGCTATTTAAATCACTTTTAAGACTTAATGCAGGAGTTCCGGGCTGTAACTGTGGATGAAACACGTACATCTACATTCATTCCCTCTAAAACCCTTATTAAAACCATAGTAAACGGATTTTTTAACAAACTACAATAAACCTACAAGGACAAGGAGAACAGAGGAGACAATGGTAACACAATTTTGGAGGCCAGACAACAGAAGAGGGATGGTGATTGTCTTAGAAGATCCAAGCGACCATTCCCGAGCCAGAAGTGGGATTCGGTAAAAACCAACGCAGTTTATATTATACCACAGAATCCTAAAAAGGAACAACCACCAAAAGAACCAGGAATCCCAGGAATTAGGAGCGAAGGAGGGTCTAAAATAATGAGGATTGGGTAGAGCAATTTGAGAGCGCTTAGATCCCTGGATCTCCTTACCTGCTGGTCTCAGTTTCCCATCGGCACGCTCATTCTGACCATATTTTCTTTTAGTTCTTTGGAACGTAACTTTCTCTTACATCTTTGGACATACTTATACTACTTAGAGTCTTTGCTAAATCCAACATCTGGCCCATCTTGAGGTCAGTTTCTACCGACTGTTTGTTGTTTTTCATCTGGGTCACATTGTCCTGTTTTCTTGCCTGTGTAGGGATTTTAGATTGCTTAGTGGCCCCTGCGGATGATACCCTGGAGGTGCTCTAGGTTCAGTTATCTGCCAGACCTCCAGGATCTGTTTAATTCTCAGCCCTGTAGCAGCCTCTCGCCGGAAGCCCCACGTAGTCTTTCCCTACACACGTGCGTCCCAGCTGTCAGCCAGCGGCTCACAGGGGACCTCCCACAGAGATTTCTGCCCCCCACACATGAAGCGGCGTCCCTTCCAGTGCCATGACCTGTAGCTTGAAGCTGCTGCGGCAGCCCTGGACTGTGATCTCTGCTTCCTCAACACAGCAGGGCACCACCGTGTGCCACAGTGGGGTTGGAAACCTGTTCCCCAGCAGACAGCCAAGACGATTTGGGGTCTATCTCCTGTTCCCCCTCTGAGATCACTGTCATGCACTACCTGTTGTTCAGAGCCCGAGAATGGTTGCTCGTATCTTTTGTCCAGTTTTACGGTTGCTTTATGGCAGGAAGGCTAATCTGGTACCCGGGTAGACACCATCACTGGAACCCTTCCAGGATGTATTTTTATTTTCTTGTTATATCTTCCCTCCTGCCCTTCTTCATCCATTTAAGCCGGTTCTCTGTTTATTGGCTCAGATGAGAGATGAAGCGGTAATGAGAGGAGAAAACGATACAGTAGGCCCCCCTTATCCGCGGTTTCGTTTTCCACGGTTTAAGTTATCCACGGGCAGCGCAGTTCAGAAGCAGAGGGCGTAGGCGAACGCCACGTCAGGGTGCTTACGTCACTCACCTCCCTTCACCTCAACATGTAGGTGTTTTATGGCACATCCTCACAGGAGGAAGGGCGAGAACAGTACACTAAGGTATTTTGAGAGAGAGAGACCACATTCACAGAACTTTTATTACAGTGCATTGTTAGATGGCTCTACTTTATTATTGTTGTTGTTAATCTCTTACTGAATTTATAAATGAAACTGTATCCTAAGTATGTATGTATGTATGTACAGGAAAAAATAGTGTATGGGTTCAGAATTATCCGTGGTTTCAGGCATCCCTTGGTGGGAGCGGTTTGGGAACATACTCCCCAGAGATAAAGGGTGGGGGGATCCTATAGTCCCAAAACAATAGTTTCCAGGGGCCTACACCTATTAAGAAGACAGAATTCTAGGGGCAAATGGGTGGCTCGGTCGGTTAAGCGTCCGACTTCCGCTCAGGTCGTGATCTCACTGCTCATGAATTCGAGCCCTGTGTCGGGCTCTGTGCTGACAGCTCAGAGCTTGGAGCTTGCTTCGGATTCTGTGTCACCCTCTCTCTGCCCCTCCCCTGCTCATGCTCTGTCTCTCTCTGTCTCTCAAAAAAAATAAACGTTAAAAAAAAAAAAAGAAGAAGAAGAAGAAGACAGAATTCTCTATGGAGACCAGATAAAAAGCCCCTCACGCAGAGGAAAAATAGATGAGGAATTAATTTGTGAGAACGGTGATGAGATGGGTTCCAGAAAGAAAGGCCAGGGGCCCTGCTTCCCGGGCAGCACCCCAGGGAACACGATGGCAGAGAAGACACTACTGTCTAGGGTGTCAGGGCAAGCTGTGCCCCAGGCAGCCCCTCTAAGACCCCCAGGCCCTCGTCTGGCACCATAGCGGCAGAAAGATCCCCATGGCCCCCAAAGTGGGAAGGGAAGTTGAGGAGAGAGTCCTGAAGAAGGCACATGTACAGGAACAAGATACTTCTGGCTGACTCCGGGGAAACATAAGGACCACCCACCCTCCCCACGTTGGCACAACATGAGCCTCTAGAACACAGGTACCATTCAGCAGAAAGGAAAGAAGAGCCCCGATTCCTGAGATTAATTTGCTGTCACTCTAGCCAGTTGGGAGCCCAAAACATAGAATTATCTCAAAATAAAGACAATATTGGGGCACCTGGGTGGCTCAGTCGGTTAAGCGTCCGACTTCGGCTCCGGTCACGATCTCACGGTCCGTGAGTTCGAGCCCCACATCGGGCTCTGTGCGGACAGCTCAGAGCCTGGAGCCTGCTTCGGAGTCTGTGTCTCCCTCTCTCTCTGCCCCTCCCCCGCTCATGCTCTGTCTCTGCTCTGTCTCTCAAAAATGAATAAATATTAAAAAAAACCTTTTTTTTAAATAAAGAAAATACCATTTATCACACACCTGAGTTGGTAAACTGAGATTCATGCTATGATAGGAAAAACCACCATTTGTAAGGACTTGACAGAGCACTTTATATCCATTACCTCATTTAACCTCATTTCATGTGATGGGAGTTCACGACACGTGACAGGGCAGATGTCCCCAGTGGGCATTTACTCTGTGCCAGGCCTTATGCTAAGGGCCTCGTGTCACTTAATTCTCATCCTAATCCTGTGAGATGTGCACCACCACCTCCATTCTACAAATGTGAAAACAAATTCAGTTTTTAGAGTCGAAACTGCTAGAAGCTTTATTTTATGTTACTAGATCCAGGAGGCTAATAGGGGAATCTACAATATGATTTATAAAGTGAGTTTCTTTATAGTTTAAATACACAAATTCCGTTTTATTTTCTACAACAAACGTTCTAAGATTAAAGGAATGAATAATCTTCTTAGCCAAATATTATATTCTTTGCAGTTAACATTGTTCTTGCTACTTTATCTTTCTGTACTTTCGTTTGGATATTTCCCATTGGCCCGTTTTCAAGTTTACCAACCTCTTGCCTCTGCTGTGTCCAACTCTGCCGCTCAGCCCATCGGAATTCTTTATTTCAGATGTTACATGTGTCCATTCTGGAATGTTCCTTTGGCTTTTACAGATTCCAGTTCTCTGTTGAAATTCCCCATCTGGTCACCATTTTGTCCGTTGCCCCCGCTATTTTCTTTAACATATTTAAATAGTTATCTTAAATCCTTGACATCCAGATCAGATGTGGGTCCACTTTTGTTGGCTCACTTTTCCCCTCTTGATGATCAGGTGCATTGCCCTGCTGTATCAGTTTCCTATTGCTGCTATAATAAATGACCACAAATGTAGTGGTCTAAGACAATGATGATTTATTATCTTACAGTTCTGGAGGTCAGAGGTCCAGAATCAGTCTCGTGGGACTAAAGTCGAGGTATTGGCAGAGCTGGTTGCTTCTGGAAGCTGCAAGGAAGCATCCAGTTCTTTGTCTTTTCCAGCTTCTCGGGGGACCTGCATTCCTTGACTTGTGATCCCGTCTCCCCATAACTCCAACTTGCTGCTTCTAGCTTAGTGCCTCCTTCTACTACGACCCTCCTGCTTCCTTATAAGGACCCCTGTGCTTTTATCGGGTCCCCCTGGATAAACCAGGATAATGTCTCCATCTTAAAATCCTTAATCACATCTGCAAAGTCTCTACATTCACAGGCTCCAGGAATTAGGACAGACATATCTTGGGGAGGCCAATGTTCAGTCTACGATAACCTGCTTTTTTGATGACTTAGAATGTTCTATTATATGCCAAATATTGTGTATAAAAGAATCACAGAAGTTGAAGTTAATTATATTTCCCCCAGAGGGTTTACCCATCCTCCGGAAGGCAACATAGCTTAAAGGGATGATGCCTCAACCCAATCAGAATGGAGCTGAGTTGAAGTGAGTTGCCACTTTAGTTAGGCTCTGTCCACCCCTGTTTTTAATTACCATGAGAATGAGATCTGCCTTGTGTTTCTTGCAGGCCCTTCCCTTTAGCGGGACTCAGCCTTCTAAACACTAAGAGAATGCAGATCTTACCCTGCCTTTCCAGCCAAGGCCCCAGCCAGGCCCTCCCCTATCCCCTGCCCCAGTCTACCCCAGCACTTACCAAATATCCCATGGGCAAAAGAGCCTCATATCTAGATTCTAGCCTGTAACAATAGCCTGAGTGGCCTCAACAGTTCAGTGTAAACCAAGCCCAGTCGTTAGCCTATGACCAGACTTCACAAATGACCCAGGGAAAAAATGACCAACAATCCCAGCTCACCCAGAATGGGCTCTTCCTTCTCTGTTTTCCACTGCTCTTTGATGTCTTTAAAAATATGATTTGTCGGGGAGGGGTGCCTGGGTGGCTCAGCTGGTTGAGCATCCAACTTCGGTCAGGTCATGATCTCCCGGTTCGTGGGTTCAGGCCCCATATGGGGCTCATGGAGCCTGAGCCTGCTTTGGATTCTGCGTCTCTGTCTCCTCTGCCCCTCCCCCACCCCGCGTGCGGGCGCGCGCGCGCGCGCTCTCTCTCTCTCTCTCTCAAAAATCAATAAATGAACTTAAACAAATATATATGATTTTTGTAGCTTATCCTTCCCCCCCAATTGCTGCAGCAGGAATGACGACGTACTGATACCTACTACATCCTACTCCGAGACAGAAGTTCCTTGTGGATAACACCGAATATTCTGGAAGAACTTTGCAGTTATCACTGGATATCTCAGAAAGCTTCCTGAATCTTCTCAGCAAACATAACACAAGGCAGGCTGTGTATACATAACCTTAACTTTACTTATTTACTTTTAAAATTTTATTTATTTTTTTAGTAATTTCTACACCCAGTGTGGGCCTCAAACTCATGACCCTAGATCCTGGGTTGCATCTTGATTGACTGAGCCAGCAGGCACCCCTAACCTTAAATTCAGTTAAGATCTTGCTTCATCTATTTGGTCTCTTAACTGTTAATGTTTTTTACTTTGCTCCTGAGTGATTAGGAGTGGAAATATACTTATCTTACTAGGACATACTTTGAAAATTCAATGTTGTTGATGTAATAGGATTTGTTCTTCCTAAGGTTTATAAAATACCATTGCAGCCTCTAGTTTTTGTATTTTTAGAAGTCTGTATTTAATACTATGAATGGGTAACACTCTCAGCTGTGTAAATGTCGAAAGATAGAAAAGGATATACAGAGAAGTCTTTCTACGATTCTTTCCTCCATTTACTGAATTACCGTTCCACAACAGGTATCTTTGATTATTAGTTTCTTATCAAAAAAATTAAATGCATTTGCAAGCCGATACATAGAAACACTATTTTCCCCTCGTATTATTACATAAACAGTAGTATATTATGCCTACTAGTTTGCACCTTGCAAATTTTTTAAGTATGAAAGGAACTTAACAGCTCATGTACTTGATTGCACTGCAGGATCCAGGGCGTCGGACAATCCAATCAGAACCCAGTTTCTTTCCCTAGCTTGCCTGTACTCTCCTCTGTGGCGGTTTTTTCCCAGGCTAGCTCCCACTCCTCCTCCACCTGGTGCCCCCTTCGCAGTCCCAGCTCCAAGATGACACCCTAACAGGTTGACAACCCCACCAGAAAGGGGACACCTGCGGTGCTCCCAGTACATTCTAGCAACCGACCGGCTGGAACCACGGGCCCATCCCTGAACCAATCACGGAGGCCTAGACAGCGGGAGATGCTGATTGGCCAGGAGGAAGTCACGTGACCGCCTCTGGGGCTCCAGGCGTCAGAAGCCATTCCCACAATGGCCAGAGCCGCGTGGCCTGGGAGTCGGAAGGGGTGGCTCTCCGAAGGGATATCAAGATGCGGCGAACAGACGGTCCTCCATGGGTGAAAACGACAGATGTTTACCGCGGAAGGTTCTCTTTTGTTGCCTTTGGGGTTTTGGGGGGGGGGGGGGGAGGAGCTTTTTCATGCCTGGAAGCTCTTATGGTATGCCCAACACACACGTGGGTGCGGAGACACACTAGCGTCTTGGAGAGTGCCCAGCGTGCCCCAGCGCTGCTCAAACCGTTTTCCTGGATTCTGTATTTGTGTGCCTGACATCTCCTAACCACAGGCCCGCCCGAACAGCCAAAGTTGTTTACATCTCGCGTGCGATGCTGCTTTTGCCAGCTCTGAAAGTCCTACTCAAACCCTCCCGCCTGTCCTACGTCCACACCCACAGGCCCCTCCTTTATATAACCCTCGATCCTTTGCCAATATTTCCCCTGCCCTAGATCAACCCAGGGTTTGGGGCCAGACATCTAGGGACAGCCCCTATGCCCCCAATCCTGCTGGAATTATTCAGACTAGGACTTTTATCAGGTAAACATTCAAAAGCAAAACAGAGGAGGTGGGGGTGGGGGGTGCGCAGGGGAAGGTCTGGGACAGCCAGGAGACAGGGGAAAAAAAAAAAAAAAAGGAAAAACGTTACCCATCTAGAGATACAGCTGTCTGGCTGTTCTGAAAGATTTTTTTTAAGTTTATTTATTTATTTTGAGAGAGAGAGAGAGAGAGAGAGAATCCCAAGCAGGATTGAACTCACAAACTGTGAGGTCATAACCTGAGCCGAAAAACAAGGTCTGGCGCCCCTAAAAGATTTTAAGAGGAAAAAAAAGATGTGTGTTGGGAATCCTCCAAGAAAGGGACAGGTTAGGTTGTGGAAATATTGGGGCTCTTCTCTCTGCCTTTCCTCTTACCAGCTGGAGACAGAAACTAGAAACCACTCTTTTGGGCAGCTAAAAGCCTGAAACAGGAGAGAAACGGGAGGCAGAGAAAAAAGAACAAAACATCCCTAGATGCAGAGGAAGAAAATAAAAGGTAACTAAATAGATTACGTATCTATATAATATTTTAACACAAATGTATAATAGATACTTTACATATGTATACATGATATCTAACTAAAAGACATTTCCTTAATTTAACCCAATTGGAAATCCAAAGTTTATGTACAAGAAACTTACATACTAAAACAATTTGTATAACAAAAAGATAAAAACAGTGCTGATTGTCTTTTGTGTGTCTGCAGCCCAAGCTCTAAATTAACTCTAGCAGTTGCAAAATGTACCAATTGACAAAACTTTATGGTTTTAATACTGGGGCTCAAATTGTAGTTACAGCCAGAGATTCCACTAAACTTAAACATCGTGCCTGCTATAATCTTAAGAAAGTAATTAAATATAAGCTAGAGAAAAAAAAAACAACAAAACAACCTAGGAATGTCTCACTTTATAGCCTTGCCTAAATTTTCCATAGTCAGAATACCCATTGCCCTAAAAATATGCCATATTGGACACACACGCTCTAATGCAATCAACAATAAATTAAAACTAAATCCTTGGCTGGGGCACCTGGGTGGCTCAGTTGGGTAAGCGTTTGACTCTTGATTTCAGGTCAGGTCGTGATCTCGTGTTTCGTGAGATCTAACCCCGAGCGCTGACAGTGCAGAGCCTGCTTGGGTTCTCTCTCTCTCTCCCTCTCCGTCTGCCCCTCCCCTGCTCACTTGTGTGTGCTCTCTCTCTGGCTCTCAAAATAAATAGACATTTTTTAACAACCCAAGAAACTAAATCTTTAGCAGTTGCAGATTGGCTCGATACAGTGGACTCCAGACACCCCTTAGTTAAAATAGCTATTATGGCCCAATGTAAGTTACAATAGGGCCTTCAAGGATTAAAACCTAATTAACAAAGGGGTGATTATGCCCACTGCTTCTCCATTTGACAGCCCAATTTCGCCTGTTTCTTAAACCTGGAAAAAACAAAAGGTGCTGTATCAGTCAGCTTGGGTTGTCATAACCAAATACCACAGAATGGGTGACTTCAATAGCAGGAATTTATTTTCTCACAGTTATGAAAGCTGGGAAGTCCAAGATCAAGGTGTTGGCTGATTCAGTTTCTGGTCAGGCCTCTCTTCTCGGCCTGTAGGCCTTCTCACTGTGTCCTCACGTGGCCTTGTGTGTGTGGTGCAGAGAAACAGAAATCTCTCTCTTCCTCTTCTTGTAAAGCCACCAGTCCTGTTGGACTAGGGGCCCACCCTCATGACCTCATTTTTTTTTTTAAACATTTTTATTTATTTTTGAGACAGAGAGAGACAGAGCATGAACGGGGGAGGGGCAGAGAGAGAATCGGAAGCAGGCTCCAGGCTCTGAGCCATCAGCCCAGAGCCTGACGCGGGGCTCGAACTCACGGACCGAGAGATCGTGACCTGAGCTGAAGTTGGACGCTTAACCGACTGAGCCACCCAGGCGCCCCTCTCATGAACTCATTTAATCTTAGTTGTGTCCGTAAAGGCCTTATCTCCAAATACAGTCCCAGTGGGGGTGGGGCTTCAATGTATCAGTTTTGGAAGGAGACTAATATTCAGTCTACAACAGGTGACTCGTGGTGGATTACTGCATCATTAATGCTCTGGCCCTCATACCCAACATCTAATATTATTAAAATTACTGAATCTAGGGGCACCTGGGTGGCTCAGTCGGTTGAGCATTTCAAGTCTTGATTTTGGCTCAAGTCGTGTTGCCAGGGTCATGGGATTGAGCCCCGAGCGGGGCTCTGTGCTGAACGTGGAGCCTGCTTAAGATTCTCTCTCTCTCTCTTTTTCCCCCCCACCCTCCCTCCCTCTGCCTCTTTCCCCAACTTGTGCTCACTCTCACTCGCTCTCAAAAATAAATTTACTGAATCTATCCAGTCAGTAATGGGTTTATATTTTGCTCTTATAAATGTGGCTAATACACTACATCGAGTCCCCATTTCAACAGCCTCTCATCTGTGCTCTGCCTTCACCTCTGAGGGGACACAACGTACCTTTTCCAGGCATGGGGAGCCTCAACAGATTTGCCACCGCATGCAGTCTGTGCAGATAAGATCTTCACCGTGTCCACCAGGAGCACAGGTATGCCATGATGACATCTTTCTCCAAGGAGACTCATCTGACACACTCATTGCGGACATATAGTTCCTGTACCTTTTAGTCCTTTGGGGGGCTGGTGGCGACATACTCCTCATTTACAAGTTTTACTTCCAAATTAAAATCAGCAGGCACTCCCATTAATGCCCTCAGAAACCCCTTCACTGTAGAGTCTTTGGCAACCTCTTCTTATGCCTTCTGGAGTTTCTAGACTACTTACGATGGCAATAAGTTGCTCAAAGGCTTGTGATGCAAGAAACGAGCCCTCTAAGCCTCACGCTGTACGCTACTAAAACAATGATAACTGGCTACACACTGGACTCGCCTGGGAATAGAGGCTCTCATAGACCCTGAGGCTGTGACCTTCCGTATCCAGCTGGGCCACCCATTGTGCTTTGGGTCATGGAGACTGACTCCCACAAGACACCTGCCTCATGACCTGAGATCATGACCTGAGCCGAAGTCAGGCGCTTAACCCTATGAGCCACCCAGGCACCCCTTCAACATCATGTTTTTAATACAGTTTGCAAATTTGACAAAAATATTATTAGAGGGGCACCTGGGTGGCTCAGTCGGTTGGACAGCTGACTTTGACCCAGGTCATGATCTCGCGGTTTGTGAGTTCGAGCCCTGCGTCAGGCTCTGTGCCGACAGCTCAGAGCCTGGAGCCTGCTTCGGATTCTGTGTCTCCCTCTCTCTGCCCTTCCCCTGGTAGTGCTCTGTCTCTCTCTCTCTCTCTCTCTCTCCCCCTCAAAAATAAATAAACATTAAAAAAATTTAAAAATACATTATTAGAGGCCAAATATTTCAAGTCTGTTTTTTTTTGGCTAATGCCATATAAATGGAAAACTGAGTTATGGGCTGGCCTGGAAGGACTCCTTATACTTCCCACCTGTTCCTCTTTTTCACGCTCATAGTGAAATGTTCTGAAAATGTTTCCTGTGTTGTTTCAAGCAACTTAGGCCCTACTTCCTGAAAGTCTCCGCTACTGTCACCTGAAAGTTTCCTTGGTACCAGACAGCCACAGGGCCAACTGTTCTGTGTTTTGTTTTTTACATTCTGTATTTGTCCTTTTGACATCTACTAAACACACTGCCAAATGAAGAGCCAAGGCGTGATTGGGTGATCCTACTTTTTCAAGCACAGAAAGTCATATCAGAAACCCTGCAGCCAATCTCAAGTCCCTAACACAGCCACCTCCTTATCTGACTCTCCTGCACTATGCCAATGTTTGCCCTGGACGAAATCATTTCAGGGCCAGGTACTAGACATCTGGGAACAGTCCCCAAGCCTGGGGCCTTCACACTTCACAGGATTATTCACACTAGCCAATCCCAAGCCACTTTCCCTGCCCTGGCTTGCCTTCCCTGTACGAACCCCGATTAAGTGTCTGGCTTAGGTTTCTCCTTGCTCCTCTCTGCGTCCTGACCACACCTGTTGCTTCCCCACGTGGCCCCGTGTGGCGTGCTTCCTCCTCTCAGGAAACACAGAGTAATAAAATCTCTCTGTGTCCTCACTCAGTCACTTCTATAAATCAAAATTTTACAGGTTCAATGGAGACAGTTCAATGGAGAACTGGCCACTGCTCAGTTCTCAGACCCAGAATACCAGGCTCGTGTGCATACCTGTGTGTCCCTGTGTGTGTCAAAGTGTATAGGACATAAAATTTAACATTAAACATCTTACGTGTACAGTTGAGTGACGTCAGTTACATTCACAGTGTTGTGCAACCATCACCGGCATCCATCTCCAGACCTCTTTTATCATCCCAAACAAATTTTACCTGTTTAACAGTAACTCCTTATTATACCCTCCGCCCCAAACCCTGGTAACCACTACTTTACTTTCTGCCTCCGAATTCTGGGTACCTGATGATAGTGGAATCACACGGTAATTGTCCTTCTGTGCCTGGCTTATTTTATTTAGTGTAATTTCTTCAAGGTTCATATTGTTACATGTGTCAGAATTTTATCCCTTTTTAAGACTGAATAATATTCCATTGCCTATAGATATCATATTTGTTTATCCACTCATCTGCCAATAGATGTGGTTTTTTGGCTATTGTCAATAACACTGCTATGAGCATTGGTGTACAAATGTCATCCTCCACATAACAACCAAAAAGAGCTTTCTAAAATCTGTTCAAGTTACTTGTGTTTTGTTTTGTTGCAGTTTTATACCTTTATTTGACAATCAGCAATTAGCTCCCATCCACATTACTGGTCTGTATATTTTTGAAAGTGGTGACAGGTACATAGGCAACTAACGTATAGAGCCGTATCGGTGGATCTTCATCCTCGTTTTGTTTTCTAGCCTACCGCACACGGATACGGTGTGGAACATTCCTTACACCTTTTGGCCCAGACAGCTTTGTTGAGCCTGGTGTCCATGTGCACATCTGGAGTTTCCATCTCCCTCCTGGAAAATTTCTGGATCTCTTTGAGTACCCGAGGGGCGCGCTTCTTGAACTCCACTCCATGGATGTGCTCGTGAATGTTGATGATGTGTTCTCTGGTCAGTACCTCGGTGATGGCAGAATGGCCCGTCTCCTTCTCACCACCCTGCTATGCAGGAGCCATTCTGCTGGGCCCAGGGTTGGAAAGGAACTATCCAAGTTACTCTTCTCCTGAAAACCTTCTATAGTAAGTTAAACAACAAGGAGATACCATTAAACACCCTGCAGAATGGCTAAAATGAAAAGGATTGGCCATTTCAATGTTGATGAAGATACAGATAATGGGACACTTACACAGTGTTAGTGGTAGTATAAAATGATACACCCGCTTTGGAAACATGACTGTTTCTACCAAAGGTAAATACACGCTTACGCCTATGGCCCAGAAACCCTATTCCTAGATACTGTTTACCCCCCAAGAAGAAGTAATGCATACGATCACAAAAGACTTATGTAAAAACGTCCACAGCAGTTTTATGTATGATAGCCAAAGGGAAAAAACTCAAATGTCCATCATTAGATGAATGGATAAATAAATTGTAGCATGCTCATACAATTGCATACTGTTAATAAAAGAATGGTTTTTAAAATCAAGTATAATCATGACTCTTATAAAGACATAAAATAGGGGTGCCTGGGTGGCGCAGTCGGTTAAACGTCCGACTTCAGCCAGGTCATGATCTCGCAGTCCGTGAGTTCGAGCCCCGCGTCGGGCTCTGGGCTGATGGCTCAGAGCCTGGAGCTTGTTTCCGATTCTGTGTCTCCCTCTCTCTCTGCCCTTCCCCCGTTCATGCTCTGTCTCTCTCTGTCCCAAAAATAAAAAAAATAAATAAAAACAAACAAAAAAAAACGTTGAAAGACATAAAATAAACACGTCAAAGGTTTTATTTGACTCATTAATTAATGAGATCCAGAAAGATAGTACAAAGGAAAATTCAAAGTACCACACATATATACTATAGAGAAATAATGAAATACTTTACAAATAGATGCAAAACTGGCAGAACTGATCAAATTGACAATAATTAAATGCGTTCCTCTGGACACAATTTGCATTTCTATAGACAAGAACCTGTCTTTAAAACAATTTAGAGATGTTCTTTATCTCGAAGACAATGAAAGGCATAGAGCCTACAAGGGATCAGATACCCCTGAGGGTGTGCTAGACAACACCTTATTTTTCACTGGACAAAAAGGATTTTGGGGGCCATTTCACAGTTTTCACAAAATTAGTAATAAAAGAGAATGAGTCTCTGGTACATACAATATAAATAAAGCTCACAGATACTATGTTGAGAAAAAAAAAAGAGAGCAGTTACAGAAGAATATACGCTGTGTAATACCAGGTTGCTGCTGGGGGGAGAGCGAGCTGGGAAGCTCCACAAGGGAATCTTACCAGGTGCTGGAAACGGTACGTACCTTGATCTGGGTGGTGGAGATCCATACATATACACGTATATGTAAAATCATTGATTTCACTTAATATTATGGCACCAGGCTCTCCCCTATCCCACTTGTCGCCACATCCAACAATTGCCACTTACCTTTAGGGTGAAGTCCAAACTGAGATCTGGTCCGATTCCTCTCGCGTATCATCTCTCCATATTGCTCACTTCCCTGCCATTTCCTCAAAGGTACCTTATTGTCGTCTTTCCAGTTTCCTGGCCTTTGCTTCCAAATCATACCTCTTACTCATCTCTCAGAATCCCACCTAAAGCTGTCACTCTGTGGATGTGTCCTTCCTAAGTACTCCCATAATATGATCACTATTCCTATCGCTTTTGTCCTCAATGTGCAAGTGTCCGCCTCCTCCACCGACGTCTACGTCTAACATCCTGTGCGCTCCATGAGAAAGTTCTCAAGAGCTTAGCACAATGACTGGCACTAGGGAAGGCAGAAATGTGAAGGACAATGAAGAAAAAAGCTAAAGGAGAATTCAGGCAGTGTGTGGCCCAGGCAATTTCAGCTGGGTTTCACCTCATTGAGTTCTGAGACGACCCTATCATTCTGGGTAGTACCCTCCTTTTGAGTCTAAGTGTACTCAGCTTTCTCTTTTGGTAGATTTTTCATACCTTGTACCTTGTCTCCATCTTGCTTCCTATTTGGCCATTTGGCTATTAAAAACCTGCTTTTGCTTTTTCCTATAGACAGTAATTTAACAATAATGTGTTTTGTTTGACTGCGGTGTTATTTTTGTAGCATTTTAAAATCGGCGGATTTCACACATAAACACGTTTTCAATTTTTCTTAGAAGAGAAGGGAAGTAAGGAAGGGAGGAAAAGTAGAGAGGGAAGCGGAAGGGTGGGAGGAAAAGAAGGAAGGGAAGGAAATTAAAAAAAAAAAAAAGATCTGGCATCACAGAGCCCACAGTCGCGCGTGTCAACAATCAACTGGAACAGCAGCATGGCTTCTCATTCAGGTACCTCACCTGCCCACCGAGGCATCTGAGTTTGAGATCCCTTTCCCCGTCAATGACAATTTACAGTCGCTCACGTATTGGGGCAGAGGCCAGCTCTACAAGGGGGTGGAGAGCAGAATCCCCCCAAGTCTCACAGAGACAGCGGATAAGAGCCAAAGAGGCAGGGGTGCAGAGCTTTGACCTGGCCTGTGGGAACTGCCAAGTCTCAGGCTCCTCTCAGTTCCGTGGTTTTTCACCCCAGCTCGCTTCCAGGCGCCTGTCTTCTTTAAAGCCTCCTCCGACGCTAAGAAACACAAGGACAACAAAGTTCCCGACAGTGCCGGAAGCCCACGTTGAACCACGGTCACCTGACCTCGGATCTCAGACTCTGATTGGGCGTTGGGAACACGCGGCCCCAGCAGCCCACGGGGGCGGGGACAGGTACCACGGGGCAAGGGCACTGGTCGGTCTCCTCAGGAAGCAACCAATCGGAATCGGCCGGCTTCCGGCGCGAAGTGAGCTGGCGCGCGGCGCGGGGGCTGCGGCGGCGGCGCGGGGAGTTTGGACCGGGGTTCCGCCCGCTGCGAGCCTGCGGGAGAGGTGAGTGCGGCGCGCTAGAACTTGACAGGACTGCGGGCCCGGCACCGCCCAGCCCAGCCCCGCTCCCGGCGACCCGGCCCGGGGCCGGAGAGGAAGGTTCTCCGTTGCCCGTCCCAGTTGGGCGAGGCCCGCGGAGCCCTCTGTCGCGGCCCGTAGCCCGAGAGAACGCGAGAAAAAGCACGCGTGTTCCCAGACGGGGAAACAGGCCCGGGGGTGGGGCCGGGATCGCCCCCGGTGTCGGTGGAAGAGCCGGCCTGGCACCCATTGTGTTCTTGTTGGTGTACTCCGGTACCTACCACAGGGCCAGGCACACTGCAGTCTGTGGATGATGCCAGCCCAGTCCTCTGGCACTTCCCCCGTCTCCCCGGTGAAGACCGAAACTGTACTTTTTCTCGAGCTTTCCACGGTCACGAGCCGGGCTACTGTATTTTGGGCGTACTGTGTGCCACGTGCCTGGGACCCATTTGCTTACAATTGTAGCCCCACAATACCTCCGCAGAGGGAGGTGGTTAAGGACACAGACCGCATCACTTTTCCTGGCTTCGAATCCGGGCTCTTCCACCTACTAGTTCTGTGATTGTCCACTCGTCATTTAAACTAAGTGCCTCGGTTTCCTTCTGTCGTGTAGGGGGAATCATCTCTTCTGCACCCTGGAGGTTTTGTTAGGATTAAGTGGCTTAATATATGCAATAAATGCTCCAAAGGGGACTTGCTACATGGTAAGGGTTCTATTATCACCATCACCCGGAGAAGTAGGTAAAATTGTGCTCATTTTTGACAAGGAGAATCTAAAGCACAAAGAGCTCGTCCCTGTGTGGAAAGAGCTGCCTGACTCCCAGGCCTCTGCCACAACACCAGGCTTCCTCTCATAGTCCTCGCCTGCCCTCAGGTTACTCAGAACTTTGGGCACCTATTGGCCTGAGATGGAGCAGGCACCTGACAGCTCCTGGTGCCACCAATGTGGATAAGTAGCATTCCTGTGCCCCTGTCAAGGTTAAGGGACAGTAATGGCAGAGCCTGGGTTAGAGGTCAGAAATTGGGAAAGAAGGCAGAAGTATTCCATATGGGAAATGAAAATAGACCTAAATTGAGTAAACATTTTGTTAGCTAGGCTGCTGTCAGAAAGTAGCTTATAGGGGCGCCTGGGTGGCTCAGTTAAGCGTCCAAATTCGGCTCAGGTCGCGATCAAATGGTTAGTGGATTCAAGCCCCTCCTTGGGCTCTGTGCTGACAGCTCGCCTGCTTCGATTCTGTGTCTCTGTCTCTCTGCCCCTCCGCTCATGCTCTGTCTCTCTGTCTCTGTCTCTCTCCCCCCAAAATAAATAAACATCAGAAAGCAGCTTATGGTCTCCTTGGAAGAAGCGAAAATTTCTGGGTCTTGAGTTCCTTTCATTGGCAGTCGTGATGATGATAGCTACCACATACGTTCTGTATCTTTTTTTTTCTTAATTTTTTTTTTTTTATGAGAGAATGATGGAGGGGCAGAGAGAGGGAGTGAGAGAGAGAGAGAGAGAGAGAGAGAGAATCCTAAGCAGACTCTGCACTGTCAGCGCAGAGCCGATGTGGGGTTCAGACCCACCAACCGTGGGTTGATCATGACCTGAACCGAAATCTAGAGTCAGATGCTCAACCAACTGAGCCACCCAGGCACTTCAGCGTTCTATTTCTTTTTTTTTTCTTTTTTTTTTTTTTTAACGTTTATTTATTTTTGGGACAGAGAGAGACAGAGCATGAACGGGGGAGGGGCAGAGAGAGAGGGAGACACAGAATCAGAAACAGGCTCCAGGCTCTGAGCCATCAGCCCAGAGCCCGACGCGGGGCTCGAACTCACGGACCGCGAGATCGTGACCTGGCTGAAGTCGGACGCTTAACCGACTGTGCCACCCAGGCGCCCCAAGCATTGACTCTTAATATCGGCCCAGGTCATGATCCCATCATTCGTGGGATCGAGCCCCAAGTTAGGCTCTGTGTTGATAGTATGAAGCCTACTTAGGATTCTGTCTCTCCCTCTCTCTGCCCCTCCCCTGCTTGCTCTCTCTCGAAATGAATAAATAAATATTTTAAAAAATACTAATTTTAACTAAATAGATATTTTGACATCAACATATATTTTTTATATTTTTATGTATTTCTTTCCTTTTTTAATGTTAATTTATTTTTCAGAGAGAGTGAGCAAGAGCTGGGGAGGGCAGAGAGAAGGGGACAGAGGATTCGAAGCAGGCTCTGCACTGACAGTGGAGAGCCCAGTGTCGGGCTTGACCTTGTGAACTGTGAGACCATGACCTGAGCTGAAGTTGGATGCTTTTTTTTTTAATTTTTTTTTTTTTTTCAATGTTTATTTATTTTTGGGACAGAGAGAGACAGAGCATGAACGGGGGAGGGGCAGAGAGAGAGGGAGACACAGAATCGGAAACAAGCTCCAGGCTCTGAGCCATCAGCCCAGAGCCCGACGCGGGGCTCGAACTCACGGACCGCGAGATCGTGACCTGGCTGAAGCCGGACGCTTAACCGACTGCGCCACCCAGGCGCCCCTGAAGTTGGATGCTTAACTGAGCCACCCAGGCACCCCAATATATATTTCTCTTAAGGGAAAAAAGGATAGAACAAAGAGGTCCAAAGTAATTGCAAAATACTCTCGGGAGCTAAATGCTGAAAGCCCCAGTGGGTCTCCATTGCCCGTAGTGGGATCCCTGAGGTTTTTAAATTTTTTTTTTTCAACGTTTATTTATTTATTTTTTTGGGACAGAGAGAGACAGAGCATGAACGGGGGAGGGGCAGAGAGAGAGGGAGACACAGAATCGGAAACAGGCTCCAGGCTCTGAGCCATCAGCCCAGAGCCTGACGCGGGGCTCGAACTCACGGACCGCGAGATCGTGACCTGGCTGAAGTCGGACGCTTAACCGACTGTGCCACCCAGGCGCCCCAACCCCGAGGCTTTTAAACAGTCTCCAGCCACCTGCTATGTGCCTCAGACTTGGTACCAATAGTGCATAGACTACCCTTCACATCTGCACCCTGTCTGGAAGGTTTCACCTGGGCTCCAATTCAATGTTCTTTGGAAAGCTTCTCTACGATTTTCTTGAGTTTTTCCTTCATCTGGGAAGCCATAGACTCACCCCTACCTCCTTTTTAAATTGAGGTATAGTTGAAGCACAATGTTACATTAGTTTCAGGTGTACATCATAGTGAGTTGACGACTATATATTAGCTCACCACAAGCATAGCTACCATCTGTCACCACACAAGGCTGTTACAGTACCATTGACTATTGCCTAGGCTGTACCTTTCAACCCCTAGACTTAGTCATTTCATTACTGGAAGCCCGTACCTCCCACTCCTCTTCATCTATGTTGCCCATTTTGCCCATGTCCCTCCCTCCTCTCTGACAGCCGTGAGTTTATTCTCCGTATTTGTGTGTCTGTTTCTGTGGGAAGTCACATTTTGTGTTTGTTTGTTTTTTTAAGTCTTATTTATTTAAGTAATCTCAACACCCAGCGTGGGGCTCGCACGCACAACCCCGGGATCAAGAGTTGGGTGCACTTCCTGAGCCAGCCAGGTGCTCCAGGAAGTCCTAGACTTTTAAGAAGAAACCTTTTCTCGTGGGACTTACTTCACTAAGTTGTAATTATTTGTTGGCATGTCTGTTTCCTGCCAGCCTAGGAGCTCACTGAGGGGAGTAATTATGTCTTGCCCATCTCTGTACTCTAGTGCCTAGCATGATGCCTGGCATTGAGTGAAAAATACAAGTTGAAGTCAATTTGTGAAAGGTCTTGGGGTTATGACGTGGAATTTGTTCTCTAGAATCACAAGGAACTATTGAGTGTTCTTTGTTTAAAAATTCCTGTATCTTGGGGCGCCTGGGTAGTGCAGTCGGTTAAGCGTCCGACTTCAGCCAGGTCACGATCTCGCGGTCCGGGAGTTCGAGCCCCGCGTCAGGCTCTGGGCTGATGGCTCAGAGCCTGGAGCCTGTTTCCGATTCTGTGTCTCCCTCTCTCTCTGCCCCTCCCCCGTTCATGCTCTGTCTCTCTCTGTCCCAAAAATAAATAAACGTTGAAAAAAAAATGAAAAAAAAAATTCCTGTATCTTAATGAAACATATTTGCAATATCCAGGAAAATATTACAGTCATAATCGTGTCTTTAAATCATATCAGCTATTTTCCTTTTTCATGAGTTCTTTACAAATTTTAGCTATGCAGCTTTCTTAGCTGTAAGCATAATGCACTCATGATTTAGTCTTTTGTTTTCCCAATATTAAATTATTCCATGCAGCTACTCAGTCTTCATGGTTGCCATTTACCTTATAAATTATCACAGTATTCCACTCTCCTTGATTTAATAGGTATGAAATGTTGTTTCTTACTATTAATTACTAGAAAAGTTGAATGTTTCTTCCTAAGTTTATTTAATGTCTATATATTCTGGTGAACTGTGTGTTTATACTCCTGGATCATTTGTTCATGGCAACTTGGATGTTCTTTGTATGGTTTTGTTTGTTTGTTTGTTTGTTTGTTTGTTTGTTTGAGTAGGCTCCAACATGGGAGCCTCATGACCCTGAGATCAAGACCTGAGCTGAGATCAAGGGTCAGACACCGACTGAGCCACCCATGCACCCTTCTTTGTACGTTTGTAACGTTAATCCTTTATTTGTTATTTTTGCTAATTTTTCTTTCTCAAATTTTTTGAGAAAGATACATAATACCCTAGAAAGTACGTAGTATATATAATTTAAAGAATAATTATTAAAAAGTTATAAAGTTTAATTGCACATTAAAATTATGTAAACATAAAGATAATTATAAAGTTTCAGTTGCACATAACCATCAAACAGATCAAAAAATAGGTATTACTGGTACCCCAGAAGTGTAGCTCCCCTCATCGTAACTTCCTCCCCACACTAGAGAGAACTATTCTGATTTTGTGGTAATTTTCTTGTCTTCATGGTATATCCTGTGTATGCATCCATAAGTGATATAGTTCAGTCTTGCCTGGTTTTGAGATCTACAAATAGGGTGAGAATTTATGTATTCTACTTTGTCTTGTTTGCTTCAACATTATGTTTGTGAGATTCTTTCATATTGTAGATACAGGTTTTTTTGATTTTTAAAATTATTTTTGGTAAAAATTTATATGATCACTATAGAATATTCCTTTATGTGATTGTTGCTACAGTTTATCCATTCTGTAGTTTTTTTGTTTGTTTATTTTTATCCTTCCTGCTTTGATGGCATTTGGATTGGTTTCAGATTTTGGCTGTTGATGTTGTTGTAAATGTTCTTGTGCATATGTCCTCGGGTGCGTGTTCATGAATTTGTACACGTAACTCAGAAAACTACTGGGTCAAAGAATATGTGTACCTTTTACCTTCCTAAAGGCCAAATTGTTTTCAGAAGTGGCTGCACCTCCCTTCCACCAGTGTGTGAGACTTAACCATTGTCCCACATCTTTGCTAATATTTGATACTGTGTTTAAAAAAATGTTTTTTTATATTTTTATTTTATTTTTGAGAGAGAGCGCGAGTGGGGGAGAGGCAGAGAGAGAGGGAGACAGAATCTGAAACAGGCTCCAGGCTCTGAGCTGTCAGCACAGAGCCTGACGTGGGGCTCAAACTCACGAATCACGAGATCATGACCTGAGCCAAAGTCAGAAGCTCAACCACCTGAGCTGCCCAGGTGCCCCCCATTTGATACTGTATTTTTATTTTTGCCTCTTTAGTAGGTATATGTATAGTAGTATTTTCTTGTGGTTTCAATCCCCTAGACTATTGTGAAGTTGAGGACCTTAATTGTGTTTATGGACTGTTTCTGCATTTTAAAAGAGCCTGTTCAGGTTTTTTGTCTTTCTTTGCAACTGTCTTACAGGAATTGTTTATACGTTCCATACACTATTTGTCAGTTGTATATATTGCAAATGTCTTCTCTGTGGCTTTTAAACACAGATTTAATAATATGTTGGTCACCCGTTTTTAAAATATCTTTTATTGTGAAATATGTTCTATTTCATAGAGAAAAGTGCAAAGAACACCTGTGTACGAGTTAACATCGCAGGCCTGAGACTAAAGTCCTGCTTGCAAGATTGGTTCTTGGCTGGCGAGTGGGAACTGGGCTTTTGAAACCTCTCCTACGCCAACATGGTTGTTTTGCCCACCTGGAACTCTAACGCCTGCTTTCATTCTGAGAGTCCATGTTTTTGGTGGGCAGAGGGTGCTTCTGGGACCAGCCCCCGATAAAAACCCTAGACTTTGAGTCTCTGACACGTTTCCTGGGGCAGAAATGTTGCACGTAGCTGCGTCTTCATTGAGAGAATGTGCCCTCGTGAGAGGAGAGAGCACAGGAAGGTGGCACCTGGATTCCCCCAGACTCTGCCTGGTGTGTCTTTTCCCCTTGCTGATCTGGCTGTGTGTCCTTAGCTGTTGGTAGGACTATATGCTGAGTCCTGTAAGTTATTCCAGCAAATCAGCGAATGTTAGGGCGAGGTCTCTGGGGACTCCTGAAATAGCTTAATGATGTATTTATCAAAGCACATACCCCTGTACATATGTCTCGGGTAAGAAATAGAGCATAGCTAACACCTTCAGAAGCCCTGTGTGTGCCCTGTTCATCCTCTATCCCAAAGATAATCGTTATCCTGACTTTTGCGTAATCGGTACCTTGCTTTTCTCTGTACTCAGCTGTTTCAAAAGTCTTGGTGCTGTTCTAAGGTAAATGACACATAAAAGATTCTTAAATAATTCAATTTTATTTTTTTCTTTTTTGTTAGTGCTTTTTGTATCTTATTTGAGAAATCCCTTAAAATGACAAGTTCTATTCACTTGAAAGTGACTTACGTGTCTGGAGTGAAGTAGGGTGTAAATTTCCTTTCTTCCCCATGTAGATATCCAGGGTACCAGCACCAACTACCGAAAAGACTCATTTGCTAGTGTTCTGTGGTGATAAATGTCATAAATTGTTATAAATTGTGCACGGGCTTGTTTCTGGGTGCTTTATTCTCTTCCACTGGTCTTCCTGTCCTTACACCATCACCCCTATGTTTTTAAAGACTTTTTTTTGTTTGTGTTGTTAAATCTTTATATGTCTGGCAGGGCAAGCCTTGACCACAGACAGTTCTGTTTCTTTGTGAGTGCAAGTTAATTTTTAAAGAAATTTGTCCATTTCATCTAAATTTAATTTTATTGGCAGATTATTCAGAATCTGTTATGACATTTTTTAAGTTTATTATTTATTTTGAGAAAGAGAGAGGAAGCACGAGGTGCGGGGCAGAGAGAGGGGGAGAGAGAGAATCCCAAGCAGGCTCTGCACTGTCCGTGTGGAACCCAGTGCTGGGTCAGACTCACAAATGGTGGGATCATGACCTGAACCAAAACCAAGAGCCGGCCGCTTAACCTACTGAGCCACCCAGACGCCCCTGAAAACGATGTTTCAATGTCTGTGGGCAATGTAGTTAATTTTAAGTCTCTTCTTTCACTCCTGATACTGATTTGTGTCTTTTCTCTTGTTCTTGCTAAGTGTTTTCACAGAAACACTTCTTTCTCTTTTCTCATCAGGCTTAGTTTGTTTTTATCTTCTAACTTCATTGAATAGATGCTTTCTGCTCATATTTAGCCTTCTTTTCTAACAATGAAGGCTGTACATTTCCCTGTCACTACCTTTTACGTTGCATATCACATTTTTATATGTGGACTTTCATTATTATTCAGTTCCAAATATATTCCAGTACCCATTGTGATCTCTTACTTGATCCATGGTTTATTTGCAAGTATATTTACTTCCAAACATGAGATTTCTTTTTTTTTTTTTTAATTTTTTAAATTTTTATTTTTTTTTTAAATATTTTTCACATTTATTCATTTTTGAAAGACAGAGACAGAGCACAAGCAGGGGAGGGGCAGAGAGAGGCAGACACAGAATCCAAAGTAGGCTCCAGGCTCGAAGCTGTCAGCACAGAGCCCGATGTAGGGCTTGAACTCACAGCCGTGAGATCATGACCTGAGCCAAAGTCAGATGCTTAACTGACTGCACCACCCAGGTGCCCCTTACATTTTTTATTTTTAAAAAAATCTATGGAAAAGCAAGATCAGTACAGTAATGAAATATCTGCTTAAGTGTACATTTACATTCATAAAAATAGTTCGTATGTTAGGTCGCAAGAAAAAGGTTAGTAATTTCCATAAAGTAGAAATGTCACAAACAATCCTTACCGCTATGCAACAAAATTAGAAATTTAAAAAGAAATTTTAAAACCCATATGGAACATTAAAACCCTTTAATTGAAGAACTATTAGATGTTGGGGCACTTGGGTGATTCAGTCAGTAAACTGTCTGACTTCAGCTCAGGTTATGATCTAAATGGTTCGTGGGTTCGAGCCCCGAGTTTGGCTCTGTGCTGCCAGTGCAGAGCCCACTTCAGATCCTCTGCCCCCTTCTCCCTCTGTCCCTCACCTGCTGGCACCCTCTCTCCCTCTCTCTCTCAAAAATAAACATTAAAAATAAATAAAGAATGAATAAAGAACTATTGGCTGGAAAGGAAATCCAAATTGAAATAAAGGATTCCTGAAGACTAATGAAATGAAAACCTAACAAGTAGGATTCTGTAAGATACGTATAAAGTAGTGGTTGGGGGGAAATTTATTGGCTTAAACACATTATAAACTTAGGGAAGAAAACACCTGAAGTAAATTCCAGACTTAGAAAGTTAGAATAAAAACAACAAAGTAAAACAAGAGAAAGCACAAGAGAATAGAAATGAAGATCGAAGCAGAGGTCAATGAGATGGAGAACAGAAAAACGTTTGATTGAGAAATCACAATCTTAGATCTTAGACAGTTTAACAAACCAGGTAAACTAATGCTAATTTAAGAAAATTGGGAAAAATCACAAATACAAAATAACAAACGACAAGTGGGAAAAAAATTTTTAATGATATTAGTTTGCATACTTCTGTGTTAAATGAATTTGAAAATTCAAATGAAATGGATAATTATTTAGAAAAATGCAATTTACCAAAATTGATGCCAGCAAAGATTAGAAGTTAAATAACTCAATTTTCATAGCATGTGGTTATGAAAAAACTGTCTCACTGGAAGCAGAAAAACACACTAGATGTAAATGGTTTCACAGAGAAATTCTGTTGAAAATTTTAAGAGTCCAGATAATCCCAGTGCTAAATACATTGTTTCAGATAGGAAATGAAGGAAAACTTCCACATTCTTTTTTTTATTAGTTACTTTGTATTATTACAATCGTCAGTTTAGTCGTCTTTAGTTGTTGAAGGGCTAACGTGAAATAAAATTTGCCCAGAACTTTTCAGTCTTCTAAGATGTCTTTGGGTTTTGTTTTTTTAAAAACAACTTTATTGATCTACAATAAACTGCAAATATGTAAAGCATACACTTTGATCAGTTTTGCTATGCGGTGCCATGACTGCAGTCAGGTTCACGAACATACTCATCTCTCCCAGAAGCTTCCTCGTGCCCCTGTGTAAGAATGAAGAACTCCTGTAGTTCCTTAAACAGACAACAACCCAATTAAAAGTGGGCAGAGGATCTGAATGGGCATTTTGTCAGAGAAGATACACAGATGGCCAACAAGCACATGGGAAGATGCTCACCACCACTAATTTATTAGAGAAATGCATGTCGAAAACACTAGATATCATCTCACACTCATTAGGATGGTTACTGTAAAAGCAAAACAAAGACAAGAAACAGAAAATAACAAGTGTTGGTGAGGATGTGGAGAAATGAGGATACGGAGAAATTGTGCACTGTTGGTGGGGATGTAGAATGGAACAGACTCTGTGGAATGTAGTATGGCTCTTCCTCAAAAAACGAAAAATAATAGAACTACTGTGTGATCTACAAATTCCACTTCTGGGTGTATACCCAAAAGAATTGAAAGCAGGGTTTCAGAGATACTCGTACACACATGTTCACAGCATCATTATTCACAATAGCCAAAAAGTGGAAGCAACCCAGATGTCTGTGGACAGAAGAGTGGATGGGCAAAATGTGTGAGATCCATACAATGGAATATCATTGAGCTTTAAAAAAGGAAGGAATTTCTGTCACAAGCTACAGCAGGAATAATCCTTGAAGACCATATGCTGAGAAACAAACGAGTCACAAAAAGACAAACACTGTATGGTTCCACTAACGTAATCAAATGGAAACAGAAAGAATGGGGATGATCAGGGACTGGGGGAGGGGGAGGGAGAGAATTATTATTTAACAGGGATAGAAGCTCAGTTTTGCAAGACGAAAAAGTTCTGGCAGTTGGTTGCACGACAACCTGAACGCACTTTATACCACTGAACTGCACGCTTAAAGATGATTACGATGGTAAATTTTACATTATGTGTATTTTAGCGCTTTTGAAAATAAAGAAGAGGGGCGCCTGGGTGGCTCAGTCAGTTAAGCATCCGACTTCAGCTCAGGTCATGATCTCACGGTTGGTGGGTTTAAGCCCCGTGTCCGGTCTGTGCTGACAGCTAGGAGCCTGGAGCCTGCTTCGGATTCTGTGTCCCCCTCTCTCTCTGCCCCTCCCTCCCTTCCACTCTGTCTCTCTGTCTCTCTCAAAAATAAATAAACATTAAAACAATTAAAAAATAAATTAAAAAATAAAAATGAAAAAGAGTGCACGAGCCCAGCTTGAAGGAGCTCACTACTCCTAATCAAATACAAAACCATTTGAGCATGAAAATAATGACAGCAATAGATTACAACCCACCAAATACATGAGGAATCAGTCCTTACTGATAAAAAGCGAGTAGGGGAAAAGGGAAAGTTCTTTCCAGTAGCATGCCAGCTACAAGAGTGATGGATGGGGCTATGAAAACCATCATTATACGGCCGTACTGTTTACAGTCATACTATTATTTCTTCAGTCATGAGTCATTAGTGGATACTAAAACAGTTACTTTTTTCCAATTATCTTTTTATTATTGATTTCTGGCATAACTACATTTGGTTGGAGAACATGTGACTTTAATCCATTGAAATAGTTGGGACTTGCCTTATGGCCTAGTTCGTGGTCAGCTTGTGTTAAGTGTTCTCGAAAAGAATGTACATCTTGTAGTTGCAAAGGTGGCGTTATTCAAGTCTTCTGGGCGGTTCCTGATTTTTGTAGTTGCTTGTTTTACCAATTACTGAGAGCTAATTATAAATCTAGAATTATAGTCTGTTTCCTGTCATTCTATCAGTTTTGCTTCACGTGTCTTGCAGTTACTTTATGGGCCATACAAATTTAAAGTTGTTTCTCGTGAATTGAATTCTTTGTCATTGTAACAGTGGCCTGTTTATCTCTGGTAAGGCTTTCTGTCTTAAAATCTGTTTTGTCTGCTACTAATATAAAAACCTTAGCTGTCTTCTGGTGAGTTTTCACGTTTTCTTTAATCTTCTTAGTCACTTTTGAGAGACCGAGCATGAGTGGAGGAGGGGCAGAGAGAGAGAGGGAGACACAGAATCCAAAGCAGGCTCCAGGCTCTGAGCCGTCAGCACAGAGCCTGAAGTGGGGCTCGAATCCACAAACTGTGAGATCATGACCTGATCCGAAGTTGGACCCTCAATCGATTGAGCCACCCAGATGCTCCTCATCTTTTTACTTTTAACCTCTGTAAACAACCCAGTGTTTTGGACATGTTTCTAACAAACAGCAAATACAGTAGTTAGATCTCATTTTTTAAGTTCAGATTGATAAACTTTTTAGCCAAAGTAATTGTTCAGTTTATATTTATTGTAATCAACAGATATTTTGACTTAAGTCTGCTACTACCTTCTTTTGTACTTTGTATTATTTTTTCCCTTTCTTTCCTTTTTAATAGCTTCCTTTTAAGTGAGTTTTTTTTTAAATCATATCATTTTTCCCTTCTAGATTTTAAGGTGCATGCTCTGTTTTTATACTTCAGTGGTTACCTAGAAAGCACAGCGTGCGTATCTGTCCTCTCAAGTCGGCAATTAATCAGCACCTCCCACCCCTCATAACACAGAGGCCTTGGAGCATGTTAAATCTCTTTACCTCACTTATGTGTCATTACCTTCGGGTATTGTAACTGTTTGGTTTTTTAGCCCTGTTGCTTTGTGCAGTCAAAGTTTGTTTAGATTTAGCCACATATTTCACCACCTCCTTGATTCTTTCAGTCCAGCCATCATCTGAGAACTTACATCTAGGCTCACTTTTCAACTACCTTAAATATTAAATACATCCTTCAGAATCTCATTTAATGAGACTCACTGGCGGCAGACTTGGTTTTGATTATTTGAAAATGTTTTTATTTCATCTTGATTTTTTTTAATAACAAGTTTGACTTGTAATTCACATAGTCCGAAATTCACCCGTTTAAAGAGTACAACTCAGTGGCTCTTATTAGATTCCTAGATTTGTGCAGCCATTGTCACGGTTGATTTTAGAACATTGCCATCAGCCCAAAGAGGACCTCCACACCCCTTGCTGTCACCCCCAAATCTGCTCACCACCACCCTCTCCCTCCTCCCCCCAGGTAGTTACCAATCCACTTTCTTTATACAGATTTGCTTATTTCGGACATTTCATATACATGGAATCGTACCATGTGTGGTTCTTTGTGTCTGGCTTCTTTCACTCGGCTAGTATTTCAAGGTTCGTCATTATTGTAGCATTTATCAGTATTGAATATGTATTTTCAGTTCTTTTGAGTATATGTCGAGGAGTGAAATGGCTGGTTACTCTGTGTTTAATCTTTTAAAGTACTGCCAGACTTTTCCAACACAGCTGCACCGTTTTATATTCTCAACAACAGCGCATGAAGATTCCAGTTTCTCTGCATCCTCACCAACACTTACTATCTGGTGCTTTTGTTACAGGCAGTTTTAAAAGTAACAGCTTTATTGAGATGTAATTCATATATCACAAGATTCATCCTTTTAAAGTATACAATTCAGTCTCAGTTTTTGAAGGACGTTTTTGCTGGGGAAAGAGTTCTAGGTTATTTTCTATCAGCACGTTGAAAATAACATTCTGCCGTCTTCTGATTTTCATTTTTGAAGAGAAATCAATTTTCTATCCAAATGTTGCACAATGATGTATTTCGGTGTGGATTTCTTTTTATCTATCCTGCTCAGAATTTGTTTGCTTTCTTGAATCTGAAGATTCGTCTTTCATTATGGAAACACCCCAGCTGTTATCTTTTCAGGTATTAATTCTGACCCGGTTTCTCCTCTCTTCCTGGAACTAGATTTCTGTCTAGATTTCTGTAATACTTTCTTACCGTACCCTCCATGTCTTCTTACTTCTCGTATTTTCCACCTCTTTTTTCTTTAAGTTTGTTTGTTTGTTTATTTTTGAGAGAGAAAGTGAGTGATGGAGGGGCAGAGAGAGGAGAGAGAGAATCCCAAGCAGGCCTTGCCCTGTCGGCACAGAGTCCGACAAAGTGTGAGGTCATCACCTGAGCCGAAATCAAGAGTCGGATGCTCCACCGACTGAGCCACCCAGGCCCGCATCCACCTGTTTTCTTTCTCTCTCTGTGTGTATGCATTTGTTAAGTCGACAACTTACTTTGAGGGATCTTAGATTTTGCCCTACTTTTAAACTAGCAAGCTAGCCTGCTACAGTTTTTTTTATACACACATACGTTCGCATTTATGTATGTACTGACAGAACACAAGACCGGAGACACAGATGGTTTGTTACAGCAACAACAGCCCGCGATATCTCGCATCAGTTCCCCGCGCCCTAAATCCCACAAGGTGAGGTGATAGGGGCTAGATGATACTGGTGCACACAGTCCAGCACATCCCAGCAAAAGGAACACCAAAACTTAGAGACTCTGGGCATTTAAGGGTTGCTGGCACACCTGCACATCCTCCCTCCAGAGAGATTGCTCCTTACCCTAGGATGTGGGCGCATCTCTCCCGGATGGGATGGGGAAGGTGCCTCAAGGTTTATTACCCTGAAATGTAAGGAAGTGCCTCCAGGGAGAGGAAGGAGAGGGCTTTGTCTTTGTTACTGTGGGATGTCGCTGGGGAGATATGACTCTAGATCTCTCTGGAGGGATATGCCGTCTCTAGCTGCCAAAGACTTAACATGTCCTTTGCTCAAAAGACTTGGACCATGTAGGAATGTGACAAATCCCTGGAGACAGATCCTGGACACGTTCTTCTGATTTTCCCTCCCGTTTTCTAAGTACCTCTTCCGTTGTGTGTAACGTGCTGGTAAATCCATTCACTGAATTCTTCTTTTTGGTTATTGCACTTTTCATTTTTAGAAGCTCTCTTGGCAAGGTCATTTTTATAGTTTTCTGGTTACTGCGGATAATTCCAAGCTTGTCTTTGATTTTTCGAAACACAGTAAGTTTAATTGCTTTATATACTTTTATGCCCAATACTGTTTGGCTTTCTTAGTACAACTAATTCTTCTTCCTGGTGCCTTGTTTCCTTGTGTGCTGGGCTGTTTTTTGTCTGTGTTTGCTACATATTGTCTTGAAAAATTATTTGTGGGAATTACTTAAGGCCTAAGGTAAAGGTACATTCTTCCGTAGACATTTTTGCATTTGTTTCTGCTTTGCTTTAGGATGCTTTGGCATTAGGATTGCTTTACTGTAAATTCATGACTCAAAGTTTTAAAAAATTATTCAGGTGTAAAAATTGATTTGAAAATATTCTCGGGCTTGCGGGTTCAGGGTCTCTCCCTCTCAGTCCTTCAACAACTGGTGACTTTCCTTCACTTACAGATACCAGCGATAGAAATGGAATTTAATTTTACTTTACCCCTTTGGGGTGCTGGTTTTATAGCAGAACATTTCCCACCCTGGTTAGGCCTTAACTCAGACTTTGTCCATCTTTTCACTCCAAGGCTGTCAAAACTGATATCTCGATTCTCGGAATTAGACATCCGTCTTAGGATAAAAGCAATTTCAGGGCTTTCCGTAGCTCTCTGATTGCTCACTTTCATTTACATTTTGGCCTGATAATTTTTTTAACTTCTTATCAGAGATTTGATGTATTTAAGAAGTCCTTTTTTTACTCAACAATAATCTAGAGCAACTCTCAAACTTTTTTTATAAAGGGCCAGGTAGCAAATATTTTAGGCTTTGCAGACTAGATAGTCTTTTGTGATAACTACCCAGCTGTGGTGCTAAAGCAGCCATAGGTAGTATGGGAACAAATAAGCATGGTTGTGTTTCACTAAAATGTTTTTTACAAAAACCGGCTGCAGGCCAGGTTTGGCCCGTGAGTCATAGTTTGCCAGCTCCAGATCTAGAGTCTATTGCTTACTGAACATCCCAGTAACACTTGTTAAATACTGAATACTTTCCCTATTTTGTTGTGTTTCTTTCATCACACATTAAACATGTTTTAGAGACTAGATTTTCCTGTATTTCTTTTTTTTTTTTTAAAGTTTATTTTGAGAAGAGGGGGGAGAGAAGGAGAGCATGTGGGAGAGGGACAGAGAGAGAGAGGGGGAGAGAGAATCTCAAGCAGGCTCCACACCCTCAGCGCAGAGCCCAACCTGGGGCTTGATCCCATGAACCCTGAGATCACCTGAGCCAAAACAAAGAGTTGGACATTTAACCAACTAAGCCACCCAGGCACCCTTATTTTTCTTTTTTAAAGACGAGTACCATGACATTTAAATGACTGTTACATTTAATATGATTGTATTCCTTTTTTTTTTTTTTTAATTTTTTTTCAACATTTATTTATTTATTTATTTTTTTGGGACAGAGAGAGACAGAGCATGAACGGGGGAGGGGCAGAGAGAGAGGGAGACACAGAATCGGAAGCAGGCTCCAGGCTCGGAGCCATCAGCCCAGAGCCCGACGCGGGGCTCGAACTCCCGGACCGCGAGATCGTGACCTGGCTGAAGTCGGACGCTTAACCGACGGCGCCACCCAGGCGCCCCAATATGATTGTATTTCTAATGCTAGTTACAACCCCAGTGTTACTTAATATTCTTGTCTTGTGCTTTTGTCAAATGAACTTTAGACGCATTTTTGTTGAGTTTTGTGAAGTATTCTGTGGTGTTTTAATTGGAATTTTGTTAAACTCGCGAATTAATTTATGAAAAATTGTTATCTTAATGATGTTTAAACCTTTTCATTGAAGAACATGAAATATTTCTCTATTTTTCTAAATTTTTCTTTTTTTCTCCCAGTAATATTTGGTCATTTTCTTTATATCATGAAGATGTATGTCTTTTGCTAGGTTAATTGGTAGTTTAATACTTCTCATTGCTATTGTTAACTGAATGCTTTTTTAAAAATTGTATTTTCGGGTTAGTTATTACCACTACATGAGAATGCATCTGACTTCTGTGGATTTATATTTATCTTTTATTTAACCATTTTGCTGAAGTTTTAATTATCTATTGTTATGACTGATTTTCTTTGGATCGTGTTGGTATGTAATCATATTGTCTGCATGCAATGATATTTTCATCTATTCTAGTATTTCCTTTTTGAATAATTTTGCATTGGCAAAAATGTCCACTGTGAGAGTGAAAATAGGAGAACAGCCTTGTTTTTTGCCCCTATTTTTTCATGGATTCACCCCTATTGTAAAATATACAAGATAATACAGTGGGTCTCAATTTTAACTTCTTTTTTTTTTTTTTTTTTTTGTCTTTTGTCTTTTGTCTTTTGTCTTTTTTTTTTTTTTTTTAAGTGGGCTTCATGCCCAGCACAGAGCCCAATGTGCAGCTTGAACTCACAACCCTGAGATCAAGACCTGAGCTGAGATCGAGTTGGACGCTTAACTGACTGAGCCACCCAGGTCCCCTTTGATTTTAACTTTAATTCTGTGTTTTAATGTCTCAGAAGTGGTTTGAGTTTTATCAGATGGCTTTTCAAAAATGTACTAATAGTACATACTGTATGATTCTCTATATGAATTAGGCAAAACTAATCATTGGTGATACAGTCAGATAGTGGTTACATCTGGCATATATTAACTGGGAGAAGGAACAAGAAAGCATATTGTGCTAGAAATGTTCTGTACTGTGATTTGAGTGTTGCTTTTATAGGCAAATATATAAGTAAAACCATATTGAGATGTTTAAGATCAGTGCACTTTACTGCATGTATGTTTTACCCCAATAGAAATGTATTTTTAAAATCTGTTGATCTGATCATACTGATTGAAAAAAAATTTTTTTTCTGTTTATTTTTGAGAGAGAGAGTGGGCATGTGTGCTCGCACGCAGGAGAGGGGCAGAGAGAAAGGGAGATAGGGGACCTGAAGCAGGCTGTGTGCTGACAGCAGGGAGCCCAATGTGGGGCTCAAACTCAAAACCGCGAGATGATGATCTGAGCCAAAGTCAGGTGCTTACCTGACTGAGCCACCCAGGCGCCCCTGATCACACTGATTTTTATTGATTAAACTGTTAAAATGATATATCGTTACTTTAAATACATTTTTACTATTGATTTTAAAAAGAGAGACCATTAAAAACCCGTGTAATAAAAGCAGTGATACAGAAGATCTTTGGGCAAATGGACCCAGCAACCACCTGATACCCAGTAATTAATAAATTTTCCTTCTTGTGGGATACAGTGGGATTACAAGTTTTGACAGCTCTGCTTTCTTAGGTAAGTCATACAGAGCTATGCCTCTTCCCAGAAGAAACTATGTATGGCAATAAATGGAAGAAAACCCACTTTTATAAGATCCTAGTCAAAAGTCTCTCTCTGTCTAGAAATTGTGTTTGCTTGATGTTTGATTTGATTACAGGAGAGAGGTGTTACTTTCCACTGGTGCCCCATCGAGGTGACCTTGAGGTTCATAAGGTTATGATTGGCTCCTGCTCTTGCCCTAGAAGGTAGCTTAGCCTTTGAACAGTAACCACATGGAGCTCACCCCCGAAACCTCCACTTCTAGCAGAAGACAGGAAGCAGTGCAAGACATACCTGAATGTTAGTTGGCGCTGAATTTCTTAAGAGCGGTCTTTCTGGCAGTCTGTCCCCCCGGTCCTGAAATAGCCATCTCAAGACAACAAAAAGAGTGAAAGAAAGACTTGACCTAGAGAAAAGGTAGTACGGATTTTGATAGATCCCAAAATAGCAATAGTCTATTTTGATCCCAAAATGAGCAATAGTCTCATTTATTTGAAAGAAGAGGAATTCTGCCTTTAAAAAAAGAAAGAAAGAGAACTTCGCTTCCTTTGTCCTATGTCTTGCTGTTTTCCTGCAGTCTCTTTTTAACCTTTTGTTGTAATAACTGCGTGTCGCAATAACAATGCTTTTCCTGCTAGTGTTCCTAGGACGTTGTCTGACGGACCTGGTTAACTCAGATCATGTGCTCCTTCCACTAACTTCTTACATTTTTGTTTTTGTTGGTTTTTAAATGCTGAAAAAAGTTAACAGTTTATTATAATTTCTTTTATTTAACAACCGAGGAAGTTCGTGGCCACCAGCAGTTCCAGTGCAATTTCAGGGGTGGGGAGAGTTCAGGTGTCTCTGTTGGAGCTGTGAGTGTAGCGAACCGTGTAGGTGAGATCCGCGTGTACTTTTGATAGCGCAGGTGGAGGGATCCCTCCGAAATCGACTTCATTAGCCTCCCGCGCAGCAGACTGTCCAGGGCCACGCAAAGAGGCTTTTGTTGTTCCAGACGTTAGCGTAAGTCCACGACCGTCCAAAGATAGCAGCTTGGCACGTGATGTCAGGGCCTTAAAGGCCATCGTCAGTTTTCTCTTCTCCATCCCTTACGTGTTCTTAGGAAATTCTGCTTCAAATCCACAGAGACGTTACTAGCTTCCTGGTGAGGCCGGGGCGCAGAATCTGCTGCCCGCTTCCGTCTACCTAAGCTTTTGTTTTTAAAATCAGTGTTGCTATTTGTACGTTTCTTAACAGCCAGTGTTGAAGGTAAGGCTTCAATCTTACAATGTTCAAACTCCAAAAAGGTATTTCTCCTGTCACATGTGAATGAAAGTTGCTTGGGTCTTGTATGCTGAGGATCTTATAAATGCTGTGTCCCTCAAATAGTCAGAAGGAATTCTGTTTATTACTACAAATGTGATACTTTTTTTCTAAGCTACTTGTAGAATTTTTTTTAAAAAATTTTCCTTGTGGAGGCGCCTGGCTGGCTCAGTCAGTAGAATGTGCAGCTCTTGATCTCGGGGTCATGAGTTTGAGCTCCACATTGGAGGTAAAGCGTACTTAAAAAACGATAATAATAAAATCTTTTAAATAAAAATTTTCCTTGCAGTTTAATGTCCTTAGACTACTTCTTAGTATCATGACCTGTTTGTTAAATAAAGGCCCTTTCAGTTTCTGGCCTAAACTATTTTTGTTTATTCAAGACACTGTTCAGTTGGGACTCTTTTAATCCTTTATTCTTTGCCATTGGTTTCTTTTAATTCAAAAGACTTTAAGTCTCATTTGCTGGGTGTATGTTTTGTATTCCAGCACTGGATTGTTATCATCCTCTTCCTTCTTTTCACTGATTTATTTATTCTGTCTGTGCATGGATATGGTCTTCTGGTTTATTATGTTTCATTCGGTAAATTTTTTTGCACTGTTGAATTAGTGTTTTGTTTATTGCAATGGCTTAAGGATAACTTCCCCCCTTAAGTAAGAGAAAATTGTGATCATTTTCCAAATTATACTTGTGATTCCTGAGGTGGGTCTTATTCAGAGATTTACTTTAAAGTTTTCTGTGCTCATTGCTTTGTTCCTCTCCTTCAGTATTGTAGAGCCTTTCACTGGTCTCTAGTTTCAGTTTATTCTCCTCCTTTAATTTCATACCACCAATACTTGCTGTTGTTGGTAAATAATTTTGTGTGTGTCGGACAACTTAATGATGTGTTTTTTTTTTTTTAATTGTTTTTTTCAATGTTTATTTATTTTTGGGACAGAGAGAGACAGAGCATGAACGGGGGAGGGGCAGAGAGAGAGGGAGACACAGAATCGGAAACAGGCTCCAGGCTCTGAGCCATCAGCCCAGAGCCTGACGCGGGGCTCGAACTCCCGGACCGCGAGATCGTGACCTGGCTGAAGTCGGACGCTTAACTGACTGCGCCACCCAGGCGCCCCCTTTTTTTTTTTTTTTTTTTTTTTTTAACTTAACGATGTTTTAATGGAGTATACAAAGGAGACCCCTTTTTGCTTCTCAGTGTTCACCAATGTCTTCAAAGCGTTCTCACTGAAGGATTTGGAGTAGAAAATTGTGTACTTGCTACCATGCTTTGGAGTGTGTCTCTGGCTAAAGGTTGCTACCCTGTAGCAATAACCAGAGTCATGTAGCTTAAAAGTAGGGGCCCCTGGGTGGCTTAGTCAGTTGAGTGTCCGACTCTTGATTTTGGCTTAGGTTCGCGGGATTGAGCCCCGCATCCAGCTCTGTGCTTACATCACGGGATTCTCTCTTACTGCTCGGGATTCTCTCTCTGCCCCTCCTCCGCTTGTACTTGCATGCGCACACGTGCGCGCGCTCTCTCAAAAAGAAATAAATAATAAAACATTAAAAAAACTAGAAGTAGAGAATAGCCCAGGGTTAAGGCTGCCTGCATGCCAACTATAAATCCATAATGTTATCACTACAGTTATGAAATATTTCATCAAAATTTGTACTATCGAGATGGCTATATACACATATCATCATGCTGCAGAGTAATGTTAGAAATCTCTATTAGAATACCATGGCTGGTTTTGGGGTACCTGGGGGGCTCAGTCGGTTGAGCGTCTGACTTCAGCTTGGGTCATGATCTCACGGTCCGTGAGTTCGAGTCCCATATTGGGCTCTGTGCTGACAGCTCAGGGCCTGGAGCCTGCTTCAGATTCTGTGTCTCCCACTCTCTCTGCCCCTCCCCTGCTCATGCTCTGCCTCTCTCTGTCTCAAAAATAAATAAAAACATTAAAAAAAATTAAAAAAAAAAAAAAAGAATACCATGGCTGGTTTTGATCCAAAAATAAGTAAGACATGGAAAATTCATAAAAGGATGCGATAGAAACTATGAAAACTTAGAAGAAATATGGGACAAGGTTAAGTAATGATACTATGGACCATTTTGTTCTTGGTGTCTTAAGGCTGGAGGTCTGTGTGCCTCTGCCCCCCACATCAGCTGCTGAGGTTGAAATTCTGAGAGGCAGTAGTGTGACTTCAGTCTTTCTCATTTAGACTGTGAAAGACTTCCACGTTGGACGGACCTTGGAGAGAGCATATTTAAACAAAATACTGAGCCTTTTAAACTAGATGCAAAATGGGGAGGTGCCAGGATGCCTGGCTGGCTCAGTCAGAGGAGCATGTGACTCTTGATCTCGGGGTCATGAGTTTGAGCCCCACATTGGGCATAGAACTTACATTAAAAAAAAAAAGAAGGTAATGAAACGGAAAGGTGCCTTTGGACACACAGAGACTGTGGTCTTAACATATTCTCTACGAGGGGTGCCTGGGTGACCCAGTCAGTTAAGCGTCTGACTCTTTGTTTCAGCTCATGATTTCACAGTTACACAAGTTCGAGCCCTGCATTGGGCTCGCCCTGACAGTGTGGAGCCTGCTTCGGATTCTCTGTCTGGCACTATCTCTGTCTCTCAAATAAACTAAAAATATATATATATACATCACGAAAAAAGAAATCAGGGCCCTTTGGGGAAATGGCTGATTCTAAGTCTGGAGCAAAAAATGCAGAAGATTAGCCTGGGATATCTTTTCATTCCAGATAGTGAGGGAGCTCGCAAAGACTATTTTAGGACTACTTTAGCACGGACTATCAAGGTTACGTCAAAAAGACGTAAGAGGCTCCCGCTGGCCAAACATGAAACAATTGGAGAATCAATAAGGACGATAACTGTATTGGACTAAAATATGCCTAAAGTGGGAGCACCTGGGTGGCACAGTCAATTAAACATCTGATTCTTGGTTTTGGTTCAGGTCATGATCTCATGGTTTGTGAGTTCGAGTCAGGCTCTGTGCTGGCCGTGTAGAGCCTGCTTGGGATTCTGTCTCACCCTCTCTCTCTGCCCCTCCCCCATTTGTGTGTGAGTATGTGTGCCCTCTCTATCTCAAAAGATAAACTTAAAAAAAAAATAAAATACACTAAATATGTTTAACCTATGAGTTCAAAATAATAATGAAAGATAATTGAGCATAATTGAAGGTTGTTAGAAAATCAAGTCATTATTTTGAAAATTAATAAAGGAAAGAATCTAACATCCTGTCTTTCCCATGTGAACTGTAGTATACTAGGTAACAAAATAGTAGATTCGAGAAGGCTTCTCGATAGAAATATTCAAGATAATGAAAAAGGAGGGATGACAGGATTAAAATACATCATTTTAGGGGCACCTGTGTCTCAGTCAGTTAAGCATCCGACTCTTGATTTTGGTTCAGGTCATGATCTCCGGTTCGTGAGATCAAGCCCTGAGTCAGGCTCCACGCTGAGCATGGAGCCTGCTTGTGGTTCTCCCTCCCTCTGTTCCTCCCCCGCTCACTTGCGTGCATGTGTGCTCTCCTCTCTGTCTCTCTGTCTCAAAGATCAATAAACATTTTTTGAAAAAATGAAAATAAGGTAAAACAGGGGTGGCTGGTTCAGTCAGAGGAGTCGTGTTGCTCTTGAGGTCACGAGTTTTGAGCCCCACATTGGATGTAGAGATTACTAAAATAAATAAGTAAACTTAAAAAAAAATCAAGTGAAACAGTTGTCAAACATAGTTTATTTTAATGATCAGTGAGTGGATTGTGATTTACGCAGAGCATCATATTTCCATGAGTATCATCTAGTGTTGTTAACCCTTCCTCCTCAGTTACATGGCATTAAATAAAAGTAGGTTTCTGATAAAGATGGAATGGGAGAGGGATTGTAACTATCAGCTCGAGTGAGACTTTTCTTTTAATGTTTATTTATTTGGTGGAAGAGGCAGAGAGAGAATCCCAAGCAGTCTTCGGACTGTCAGCTCAGAGCCGGATGCAGGGCTTGAACTCGTGAACCGTTAGATCATGACCTGAACCAAAATCAAGAGTTGGATGCTTAACTGGCTGAGCCACCCAGGTGCCCTGGAATGAGAATTTTTAAGCCTAGATTTCAGCTCTCCCGTCTTCCTTCAGCCCCAGGAAGAATTTTCGGGTCACTGAGGCCGTGCGTTACCCTGTGCTGTAGTTCAGCGATTTCACGCTTGTCACACGAGGGATGCAAATCTGCTTGGTAAAGTACTCTTTCAGGCTGAGACTTGATAATGATGAAGTCTGGCCTCTTGCTGGCAAACCGTTGTTCTCGTTGGTGATCCCTTTCTTCTTTTCCCGATTTTCCCCTCGGGCCGAGAACTGCGTTCATCTGTTCTTTGGGTTTTCAGGGTGCCTTCTTCAGTTTCTCACACCGCCCTCCCCGCGCAGCTTCTGCTTGCTCCGCAGACCCAAGCCAGGTCCGGTTTTCCTCCAGATCGTTTCCAAATAATCTCTTCTCTGATGTCTTTTGTGCTTATTTTAGCATTGGGGGAATCCAGGTCATTTTGCTACTTAACTAAGCCTTCAGTGAGTTAAAGATTATACATTTTATTTATTTATTTTGTCTTCAAGTACGTTCCATCTGTTTAATTCCTCATGTCATTCTTATGAGACCAAATTTACATTGTGACATCCTTGCATAATCTCTCCTATCCACTTCCTCCTCTTTGCTGTGTCTTCTGACCATTATGTAACAGGACTACAGATTTCCTAGGCCTGATCCAGCTAATTAACATGCTACTCAGCTCATCCACTGACGGCTTTGTAGCAACTACTTTATTTTTTAAAACAATTAGTTCTTTTTTTTATAACTGAATATGCAACTTCATATTTCCAATATCTTTCATTAAGTCTCTGAGGACGTTTTATCACTCCTCTCAAAGTAGGATATTTTGGTTTAATGACTTTCTATTATATTTTTTTTCTATTTCATTGATCCTGGTTTTTTTACATTAATTAATTGATTTTTTAATTTATATCCAAGTTAGTTAGCATATAGTGCAACAATGATTTCAGGAGTAGATTCCCTAATGCCCCTTACCCATTTAGCCCATCCCCTCTCCCACAACCCCTCAAGCACCCCCTCAGTTTGTTCTCTATATTTGAGTCTCTTATGTTTTGTCCCCCTCCCTGTTTTTATATTCTTTTTGTTTCCCTTCCCTTAATGTTCATCTGTTTTGTATCTTAAAGTCCTCATACGAGCGAAGTCATATGATATTTGTCTTTCCCTAATTTTGCTTACCATAATACCCTCCAGTTCCATCCATGTAGTTGCATATGGCAAGATTTCATTCTTTTTGATTGCCGAGTAATACTCCATTGTGTGTATATACATATATATGCGTGTGTGTGTGTGTGTGTGTGTGTGTGTATGCATACATACATACACCACATCTTTATCCATTCATCTGTCAGGGACATTTAATTTTTTGAGGAATCTCCATACAGTTTTGCAGAGTGGCCGCACCAGTTTGCATTCCCACCAGCAGTACAAAAGGGATCCTCTTTCTCCGCATCCTCGCCAACGTCTATTGTTGCCTGAGTTGTTCATGTGAGCCATTCTGACAGGTGTGAGGTGGTATCTCATTGTGGTTTTGATTTGTATTTCCCTGATGATGAGTCATGTGGAGCATTTTTTCATGTGTCGGTTGGCCATCTGCGTGTCTTCTTTGGAGAAGTGTCTATTCATGTCTTTTGCCCATTTCTTCACCGGATTATTTGTTTTTTGGGTGTTGAGTTTGATAAGTTCTTTGAAACATTTTTTTAACGTTTATTTTTGAGAGGGGGGAGGAGAAGCAGAGAAAGAGAGGGAGAGACACAGAATTGAAGCAGGCTCCAGGCTCTGAGCTGTCTGCACAGAGCCTGACATGGGGATTAAACTCACAAACAGGGAGATCATGACCTGAGCCAAAATTGGACGCTTAACTGACTGAGCCACACAGGCGCCCCTGGTAAGTTCTTTATAGATTTTGTATACTATCCTTTATCTGATATGTCATTTGCAAATATCTTCTCCCATTCTGTAGGTTGCCTTTTAGTTTTGCTGATTGTTTCCTTCGCTGTGCAGAAGCTTTTTATTTTGATGAGGTCCCAGTAGTTCATTTTTGCTTTTGTTTCCCTTGCCTCCGGAGACATGTTGAGTAAGAAGTTGCTGTGGCCAAGATCAAAGAGGTTTTTGCCTGCTTTCTCCTCTAGGGTTTTGATGGCCTCCTGTGTTATGTTTAGGTCTTTCATCCATTTTGAGTTTATTTTGTGTATGGTGTAAGAAAGTGGTCCAGGTTCATTCTTCTGCATGTCGCTGTCCAGTTTTCCCAGCACCACTTGCTGAAGAGGCTGTCTTTATTACATTGGCTATTCTTTCCTGCTTTGTCAAAGATTAGTTGGCCATATGTTTGTGGGTCCATTTCTGGGTTCTCTGTTCTGGTCCATTGATCTGAGTGTCTGTTTTTGTGCCGGTACCATACTGTCTTGATGATTACAGCTTTGTAATATAGCTTGAAGTCCGGGATTGTGATGCCTCCAGCTTTGGTTTTCCTTTTCAAGATTGCTTTGGCTATTTGGGGTCTTTTCTGGTTCCATACAAATTTTATGATTGTTTGTTCTAGCTCTGTGAAGAATGCTGGTGTTATTTGATAGGGATTGCATTGAATATGTAGATTGCTTTGGGTAGTATGGACATTTTAACAGTGTTTGTTTTTCCAATCCATGAGCATGGAATATTTTTCCATTTTTTGTGTGTCTTCAATTTCTTTCATAAGCTTTCTATAGTTTTCATTGTATGGATTTTTCACCTCTTTGGTTAGGTTTATTCCTAGGTATTTTATGGTTTTTGGTTCAATTGTCAATGGGATCAAGTCCTTGATTTCTCTTTCTGCTGCTTCATTATTGGTATACAGAAATGCAATCAATTTCTGTGCGTTGATTTTATATCCTGCGACTTTGCTGAATTCATGGATCAACTCTAGAAGTTTTTTGGTGGAATCTCTTGGGTTTTCCATGTACAGTATCATGTCATCTGCGAAGAGTGAAAGTTTGACTTCTTCCTGGCCAGTTTGGATGCCTTTTATTCCTCTGTGTTATCTGATTGCTGAGGCTCAGACTTCCAATGCTGTGTTGAATAACAGTGGTGAGAGTGGGCATCCCTGTGTTGTTCCTGACCTTAGGGGGAAAGCTCTCTGTTTTTACCCGTTGAGGATGATATTAGCACTGGGTCTTTCATATATGGCTTTTATGATCTTGAGGTATGATCCTTCTCTCCCTGCTTTCTTGAGGGTTTTTATCAAGAAAGGATGCTGTATTTTGTCAAATGCTTTCTCTGCATCTATTGAGAGAATCATGTAGTTCTTATCCTTTCTTTTATTGATGTGTTGAATCACATTGATTGTTTTGCGGAAATTGAACCAGCCCTGAATCCCAGGTATAAATCCCACTTGGTTGTGGTGAATACTTTTTTTAATGTATTGTTAGAGACAGTTGGCTAATGTCTTGTTGAGGATTTTTGCATCCATGTTCATCAGGGAAATTGGTCCATGGTTCTTGTTTTTATTAGGGTCTCTGTCTGGTTTTGGTATCAAGGGTAATGCTGGCTTCATAGAATGAGTTTGGAAGTTTTCCTTCCATTTCTATTTTTTGGAACAGCTTCAAGAGAATAGGTGTTAACTCTTCTTTAAACATTTGGTACAATTCCCCTGGAAAGCCGTCCAGCCCTGGACTCTTGTTTTGGGGGAGGTTTTTGGTTACTAGTTCGATTTCTTTGATGGTTATGGTTCTGTTCAAATTTCCTATTTCTTCTTGTTTCAGTTTTGGTAGTTTATATGCTTCTAGGAATTTGTTCATTTCTTCCAGATTACCCATTTTATTGGCATATAATTGCTCACAATATTCTATTATTATTGTTTGTATTTCTGCAGTGTAGGTTGTGATCTCTCCTCTTTCATTCTTCATTTTATTTATTTGGGTCCTTTCCTTTTTCTTTTTGATCAAACTGGCTAGGGGTTTATCAATTTTGTTAATTCTTTCAAGGAACCAGCTCCTGGTTTCGTTGGTATGTTCTATTGGTTTTTTGGTTTCAATAGTATTGATTTCTGCTATAATCTTTATTTTTTACTGTCTTCTGCTGGTTTGGGTTTTATTTGCTGTTTTTTTTTCCAGCTCTTTAAGGTGTAAGGTTAGGTTGTGTATCTGAGACCTTTCTTCCTTGTTTAGGAAGGCCTGGATTGCTATATACTTCCCTCTTCTGACCGCCTTTGCTGCGTCCCAGAGGTTTGGGTCTGTGGTGTTATCATTTTCATTGGCTTCCATGTACTTTTTAATTTCCTCTTTAACTTCTTGATTAGTCCATTTATTCTTTTGTAGGATGGTCTTTAGTCTCCAGGTATTTGTTATCTTTCCAAATTTTTTCTTGTGGTTGATTTCAAGTCTCATAACATTATGGTCTGAAAATATGCACAGTATGATCTCGATCTTTTTGTACTTGTTGAGGGCTGATTTGGGTCCCAGTATGTGATCTATTCTGGAGAGTGTTCCATGTGCACTCAAGAAGAATGTGTATTCTACTGCTTTAGGATGAAATGTTCTGAATATATCTGTTAAGTCCATCCAGCCCAGTGTGTCATTCAAAGCCATTGTTTCCTTGTTAATTTTCTGTTTAGATCATCTGTCCATTGCTGTAAGTCAGGTGTTGAAATCCCCTACTATTATGGTATTACTATCAATGAGTTTTTTTATGTTTGTGATTAATTGATTTATATATTTGGAGCATAAATGTTTACAATTGTTAGGTCTCCTTGGTGGATAGACCCCTTAATTATGATATAATGCCCTCCTTCATCTCATGTTACAGTCTTTATTTTGAAGTCTAGATTGTCTGATGTAAGTATCGCTACTCTGGCTTTCTTTTGGTGACCATTAGCATGATAGATGGTTCTCCATCCCCTTACTTTCAATCTGAAGGTGTCTTTAAGTCTAAAATGGGTCTCTTGTAAACAGCATATAGATGGATCTTGTTTTCTTATCCATTCTATTACGTTGTGTCTTTTGATTGGAGCATTTAGACCATTGATGTTTAGAGTACTGAAAGATACGAATGTATTGACATTATGTTGCCTGTAGAGTTGGAGTTTCTGGTGATGTTCTCTGGTCCTTTCAAGTCTTTGTTGCTTTTGGTCTTTGGGGTTTTTGTTGTTGTTTTGTTTGTTTGTTTTGTCTTTTCTCCCCTCAGAAAGTCCCCCCTTAAAATTTCTTGCAGGGCTGGTTTAGTGGTCATGAACTCCTTTCATTTTTGTTTGGGTAGATTTTTTCTCTCTCCTTCTATTTTGAATGACAGCCTTGCTGGATAAAGAATTCTTGGCTGTGTATTTTTGTGATTCAGCACATTGAATATATCCTGCCCCTCCTTTCTGGCCTGCCAAGTTTCTGTGGATAGGTCTGCTGGGAACCTGGTCTGTCTTCCCTTGTAGGTTAAGGACTTTTTTTCCCTCTGGCTTTCATGATTCTTTCGTTGCCTGAGTGTTTGTGAATTTGACTATACGATATGCCTGTTGATGGTCAGTTTTTGTTGAATCTAATGGGAGTTCTCTGTGCTTCCTGGATTTTGATGTCTGTATCTTTCCTCAGGTTAGGAAAGTTTTCCGCTGTGATTTGCTCGCATAAATTTTCTACCCCTTTTTCTCTCTCTTCATCTTCTGAGACCCCTATGATTCTGATGTTATTCCTTTTTAATGAGTCACTGAGTTCTCTGAAGATTATATATTTAAAATTTCACCATTCGTAAAAAATGTCAAAACAATTTATTGACCCAAAAAACCTTAATTAATCTGGGAACAGTTGAGACAGTGCTCCACCCCCACCCCTAAGGAATACTATGATTAATGTGATGTACATAACTCTGCTGATAGTTCTTTTCCTCACTGTTTAGGATCATGGCTGCTATTCCCCAGAATAATCTACAGGAGCAACTGGAACGCCACTCAGCCAGAAAACTTAATAACGGATTAAGTCTTGCAAAACCAAAATCTTCGTAAGTATTTTGGCCGTCATACAGACACTGACCCACAGTATCATACAGATGAGATCTCTTCCCTTTCCACCCTTTCACTGCACATCAGGAAATGAAGCTGAGAGGGCCAGTGACTCTCCTACTTTGCAAATTAATGGTAGAACATGTTTTAGCAGCACCAGGTGCTAAATTGTTCAGTGACTTTGCCTTGTTCCTGGTGCATAATGCTTGCTCAGTGAATATTTGTGGGATGAATGAATAGTGAATCCTATAAATTTGGGCAAACAGGTATTTTTAATATTTTAATATAATTACATTCCAAGAACAGTTTATATGGAAATGACAGCTCTCCAGTTCTGTTCTCTCCTCTAAGCTAGACTCCAAACTGCTTGTAGTGATACTTAATTTCTCAACTGTGCCTGTACCAAGACTAGACACTGTTCTGGGCGCTGGCTTTAAAGTTACCATTGACCTTCATGTCACTAAACCTCACAGACGCCCAGGATACCTGTCTCTTTTACTTGTTTTTCAGATTTCAGTGGAGCCTCTTTGGGTTTTGCCTCTTTTCCCCTTCCCCATAAAACTTGTATCAGAATGGCAACAAGTTGCCACATATGAGTTTCTTCTCCGTTTCTTTGATGCTGTCCCCTCCCACTGGAGGTGCTGCTGGCTGAGGATGGCCAGCCTGAGAAATAAAGTAGTGGGAATGGCCCCGACACTCTCAAAACTGAATAATTAGCTTCTGCGTTAGAAAGATCAGAGCGTACTGCGGCGCCCGGGTGTCTCAGTTGGTTAAGCGTCTGACTCTTAATTTCAGCTCAGGTCATGAAGTCACAATTCATGAGTTCAAGCCTGGCATTAGGCTCTGCACTGACGGCGTGGAACCTGCTTGCGATTCTGGCTCTCTCTTCCTGTCTCTGCCCCTTCCATGCTCACTCGCTCGCTCTCTCTCTCTCTCAAAATAAATAATGTAAACTTTAAAAAAAAAAGAAAGATCAGCTCATACAAAATAAAATTTAAGTTACCTTACACATTTAAAAACCAGAGAGGGAACAGGTTCTTTGATCACTTGTGATATAGTTAAGGTGAGTTGCTGTATAAATCAGGAACAGATTTTAGAGTTTTGTATAGTTGGTGTGTTTGTTAAAACTCGTCAGTCTAATTCGGTTTTCCAATTATTTTTCAGAGGTTTCACTTTTAAAAAGAAAATATCTTCAGCCAACGATGTATCTGTCACTAGCGTATCAGTAGCAAAAGCACCTGTGTTAAGTGATAAAAGCGTTAATGTTACTGAGACCCTTTCCTTTAGTGAACCTTCACCTCGTATCACAAGTCAGCAGACAAGGGTCAATGACTTTAAAAATGCTCCAGCAGGACAGCAAACCAGGAGAGCTGTTTCAAAACCATCATTGCCAGATTTGCTGCAGGTTCCACGGGGAGTTTTTTGTAATACCCGGAACACATCGGTTGTAAAGAAATCCAGTAATGCTACTTTCAAGAAATTAGAATTTAGTTCTTCATCAGATTCTTTTGTTACTGTCGATGATTGGGATGATATGGATGACTTTGATATTTCTGGAAATTCAGAAGCATTTGTTACACCGTGCAAAAGTCACGTTGTAAGAGTAAGCACTGCTCAGAAATCGAAAAAGAGCAAGAGAAACTTTTTTCAAGCACAGCGATCTCAAGCAAATACAATAAAGGCTGATGTGACTCCGTCCTCCTCTGCAAGTGAGCAAGCACGTGTGACTAAGGAACAGAACAACTCCTCGGAATGGTTAAGTGACGACGTGATTTGCATTGACGATGACCCTATTCCCGAAGAGCTTCTAGGTGGAGATGCTCAGGATGGTCACCCTGTAAAAACTCACTTGGGAAAAGAAAGAGGTAAAAATTATATTTTATCTCATTTTAGTATGTTGATTGTATTAATTTATTCAAAGCCAGGCGTTGGGAACTACAGCAAGGAGATACAGTTGTTTTCCTTAGGCCCTTTGGAGGAACTTACTGAACAATGTGTTGGCCACGTCTTGAGGCAGGACCTACAGAAAAGATTTTATTCTGATAATATTATTATATAAACACGAAAAATAGCTCTATAATTTTACTTGTGAAGAAAATAAAGTCCATAGAGGTTAAATGGTTTCTTAATGGTCTCCTGGCTAGTTGGTAGAATTGGGATGTGGAACTAAGCCTTTCTGTTATAATCCCTTTATGGCTTGCTCCCATCTAAAATTAATGTAGAATATGATCTAATTATGCTATTGAAGTTTTACACATTCAAATCATTTTCTGTGTAGCTGTCATAATTATTAGGTGTCCAGAACCTACCAGCTAAGATTAGCCATATGTGGAAGTACCCGACATACGAAATAGGTATAAATACGAGACCAACACTTTTAGATACCTGAATCCCATCAAGGTTACTAGCTGCCGAGAGGGGACGGAGAAATGATCGACAGCAAGCAAAACTAAAGTCTAATCAAATGCGTTGCTGTTCATGGAGAAAAAATTGGGTAAAAGGTGAATTAGAAAGCAACCGTGTGGCATCGTTATCCCACACAGTCAAGAGAGAGAGGGAGAAACACTGAATCTGGCAGGACGCAAGTGACTAGGATGCCTTGGCGGTACGGTCAACCGCGTTTGTGCACTTATCATACTGACTTGTTCTACTTCCCTCTTAAATAAGAGCAAAAGAGCAAAACAGAAGTGCCGACGCTCAGTTGGGATCTGTAATTTACCTGGAGACAGACACAGAAATCCTTAAACAGATCTTTAGCCTCATTCCCACGTTCGTTGGACTTAACCCGGTTGACTCAGTAATTCTTCAGGAAGAAGCAACCCCCCCCCCCCCCCCCCCGCCCCGCGCCCAGGTGTGGAAGGAGGGTGCCCTCGCCTGGTGTGACTCGCCCGGAGTGCTCACTCGAGTGACGTCCCCGGAGTGATGAAAGTAACCCGTGTCCCCGGTTTTACTTTAGAGAGTAGCGAAAAGAAGATCTCGGAAGAAACGGAATTACATCCAGTTGAGAAGTCTCCGTGTGTTGAGCTCAACAAAGAGGATTACGATGCAGATTTCATTCCTCCTTCTCCAGAAGAAGTCACCTCTGCCTCTTCTTCCGCTTTAAAATGTCTCAGGTAAAACAGCTAGTTCATAAACATTGTTTATTTCTGGGATGTCTGAAACAATTCTCTTTAGCTTGGTAGCATCTGTATAGATTTATATCCTGCTTCTGCACAGTTTATATCTCAATGAAAGCGTCAGAAAATCCCTCTTTATACATTTTATTTAATTGATGGCATTCTAAAGCTGTAAACTTCCATTACTCTTAATTACACGGGACCTCCGAACAGTTTTATTGAGTTGATTTTTACAGGCGGAATATATTCCTAAAAATACTATATTTCCAAACTCAGACCTGAAATGACATAAAATGAACTCATTTGGAAAGTGACTTAGTAAATAATATGCCCTTTTTTCTTTTTCTTTTCCTTTTTTTTTTTTTTCGTCTTGCAGTATAGAATTGGCCATTGTATTTGTCATTCTCTGAATTCTAGTAAATCGGTGACATGGTTGTGGTTAATTGGTAGTGTGGGAAAAAGATGGTACATATAGCCCATCAATAGCTTAAAAAACTAATAGTCCACATTGCCTCTGTCTCCCACCCAATCCGGACCACAGTCCAGTTGAGTGACTGTGCTGTTAATCAATATTTTAATGAGAGCAGGTCCGTCTAGGATCCCACCTTCATCAACAAGGAGGTGTTTGCCTGCATAACCTCTTTCTCTGGGGTTGTGTTTTCACAGGTGGGTTGGGATGTTTGAAGAGATGGGAAAGGTCACAGTGTCATTACTGTTTGATGACGAAACTAAAAAACTGTAAGAGCTGCCCTGTCCTCTTCGCCCTTCCCATAGAAATTCAGACAGAGCTATAGGAAGTGGAGGAACTGAGCGAAAGTTCATATGGAGCGTAGATTCTAAACCAGATTCTCCTAGAACAGTGAAGCAGCCAAGGCCCGGGGAGGAGCAGGCGTTGCCTGGGATGGTACATTTAATGGCAGATGGACATTAAATCCAGTGTAAGGATTCCAGTGTAAGAGATCCAGTGTAAGGCTGTTCCCCGGGCCAGACCGCTTCCCGTTGAACGCCTGCCTTTCTTTCCTCTATTCATTAAAAAAGTGTGTGTGGGGCGCCTGGGTGGCGCAGTCGGTTGAGTGTCCGACTTCAGCCAGGTCGTGATCTCGCGGTCCATGGGTTTGGGCCCCGCGTCGGGCTCTGGGCTGATGGCTCAGAGCCTGGAGCCTGTTTCTGATTCTGTGTCTCCCTCTCTCTCTGCCCCTCCCCCGTTCATGCTCTGTCTCTCTCTGTCCCAAAAATAAATAAACGTTGAAAAAAAAAATTAAAAAAAAAAAAAAAAGTGTGTGTGGCCCAGATGACACTGCAGCCTGTTTAACGGGACACTTGCGGTGCTGTGGTTCCCTCAGACCAGACATTCTCTTTACCCGTGTTGAGTTCTGATCCTTCTCTGCATGTGTGTGTGATTTTTGCATTGCTGTAATCAACATGTAACTATAATGTTTTATTCTGCTGTTTTGCTCTTAACGTTATTTTAAAAACATTTTCCATGTTTCTACGTAGTCTTTATCTTTATTCTTTTTAATGGCCACATGATCTTTTGAGTTGTCATACCATGGTTATAGGTTGTTCGCAGTTAGAAAATATTTATTTCCAAGGTAATTCCCAGCGTAGATTCTCTCTCTGTATTTTCCATTGCAACCTCAAATATATATTTGTATATATTTTAAAACCAAAACAGAATGTTCACAGACAGTACTCTCACCATGGGCAGTACACACATAAATTTTCTTTTGTATTTTATCTTGTTTTAAAACACTGCTTGTGACTTCTGAGTTAACTTCCAAGGTGGAACGGTCGGATAGTGAATAACCAAACGAGAAACATGTTTTGTATCTCCTGTGTGCCTAAACCTCCTTAGCTGGCCCCCAGACTTCTGCCTTCAGGTCCCACGTCACCTCTTGAGCTCTGTCTCCAGTTATGCCCGTACAACAGCTCTAAGTTCCAAAGAGCTAAATGAGACGAACTGAAAATCCAGAAAACATTGCTAAAAATAGAATGTCTTTCCTTTGATTATATTATCTTTTTTTTTGACATTTATTGATTGATTGATTGATTGATTGAGTGACATAGAGAGACAGAGCACAAGTTGGGGAGGGGCAGAGAGAGAAGGAGACACAGAATCCGAAGCAGGCTCCAGGCTCTGAGCTGTCAGCACAGAGCCCGACACGGGGCTCAAACTCACGAACCGTGAGATCATGACCTGAGCCGAAGTCAGACGCTCAACCGACTGAGCCACCCAGGAGCCCCCTATATTATCATTTTTTAAGACTATGTAAAGCATAGTTATTCCTCATTGTTTGATTTATTTAGAAGATTGCATTCTAAAATCCTGCTTTAGGTACGTATCGTGATTCCTGAATATCAGGTAAAGAGAATTGTCTTTATTGTCTCCCCTCATGGTCCGTCACCTTTCCCTTACCCACCATTCAAGGTTTCCTCAAGTCTCCCTCCTTGGCAAAGCCTTCTCACGTTCCAGAAGGCACTGTATTTCCATGATACCCTCTCTAACACCATTTAGCGTGCATTTATTTTGTTTCAGGTATTTCTTGTATCTAGTCAGACTGACCACGTTTGTATGTGTTGATAATTTTCGTATAATCTACATGAGTTAATCTTACGTACAGATAAATGTATTAGCCACGCTGGCCTAGCAAGAGAATCTGGAAAAATGCTTTGGAACCTCAGAAGAGAGGAATGTTAATAACTACGTGCTAGAGGAAGCAGAAGAGTAAGACTTGGACCGGGCCTAGAAGAAAAAGTGTGATTTGGGTGGGAAGAGATTAGATGGTGGGTTTCCCAAATTGAGAGGAGAGCGAGGCAGAATCCTTCAGGCAGACGATGCCGGGCTTCTGTGAGGAGTGGGAGCGATGCCATGTGATGCCACCTGGGGTTACTGAAAGGACACCTTTGGAGGTAGAGGTGAAAGGTCTCTTGGGGCCAGAAGATGGGAGACTTTGAAAGCCAGCCAAAGAAGTTCTAGAATGGAAGAGACAAAAAACATGTTTCTCTATTCTGTTCCATATTGTCTGGCCAGTGGTGGAAAAACATCACAGAAAGAATTATGCATTTGGTCTAAGTCTGTATTATGGTTGGTTTTATATTTTTTAATTTGCAGTATATTAAAGGACCTTGACGCCTCTGACACAAAGGATGGTCCTAGCACATCAGAGGACTTGGCAAAACCCAAGGAGACGACAATGTGGCAGCCTGATCAAGAAATCAGCACAGACTATGAGGGTACAAAAATTATTTTAGACATAGCACGTATTTTAACTGCTTACGTTTGAAAACAAAGCGTGATTATATTTTTAACCTGTGGCTGTCTAGCATGAGGTACATGAGATGGCTCTCACACAGAGCCAGGCCCCCACACAGAACCGGGCCCCCCCCACAGAACAGGCCCCCCACACAGAACCGGGCCCCCACACAGAACGGGCCCCCCACACAGAACCGGGCCCCCCACACAGAACCGGGCCCCCCACACAGAACCGGGCCCCCACACAGAACAGGCCCCCCACCCCAGAACCGGGCCCCCCCCCCCCCCGAACCGGGCCCCCCCCCCCAGAACCGGGCCCCTCACACAGAACCAGGCCCCCCCACAGAACAGGCCCCCCACGCAGAACCGGGCCCCCCCCACAGAACAGGCCCCCCACACAGAACCGGGCCCCCACACAGAACGGCCCCCCCCCCACAGAACCGGGCCCCTCACACAGAACCAGGCCCCCCCCACAGAACAGGCCCCCCACGCAGAACCGGGCTCCCCCCACAGAACGGGCCCCCCACACAGAACGGGCCCCCCACACAGAACTGGGCCCCCCCCACAGAACAGGCCCCCCACACAGAATGGGCCCCTCACACGGAACCAGGGCCACACACAGAACCAGCCAGTCCTCCACACAGAACCAGGCCTCTCACATAGAATCGGGCCCCCCCACAGAACCAGGCCCCTCACAGATCCAGCCAGTTCTCCTCACAGAACTGGACATCCACACAGAACCAGGCTGTCACACAGAACTGGGCCCCCTACAGGACCGGGCCCCCCACATAGAACCGCCCGCCCCTGGGTGCTGTGTAGCCAGCATCGACTTCGACGACTCAGAAACTTGTGTTCTCACAAGATAATTCATACTGTGTTTTGAAAACACTATTGGTTAGAAAGTCATTTCTCATACTGAGCCAGAATTTGTCTTCCTGTAACTTTAATCCTCGTGAAATAAGTCTAAAGTTCTTAGAAGCCTCTCCCCCGACCCCACCCCCTGCTTTTTTTAGGGCTAAATATTGTCAGGTCTTTTAACTCTTTTTCCTAGACCTTACATCTTCCTGATTCTCCCTTGTGTGTACTCTGGGGTTTGCAGCTTGATGTCCATGCAAAGTTTAATACTTTCTGTTTATTTGATGTTTCTAATTCATTTTTAAATTTTCTATTAACTAATACAAATAATCTAGATGCACTACAAGATTTTGAAAAGCAGCAGCCTCCTTTCCTGCTCCTGATTTCTATTTCCCAGGGTCTCTGTCAGTCTGGAGATCTGTGTCCTTCTGTCCTGGAGTTTTTTGGAATTTTTCTTTTTCTTTTCTTATTTGTTTTCTCTTTTCTCTTTCACTCTTCCTGGAACTTCTGTAATTTGGATTTTAGGCCTCCATGAGTTATCATTTCTATTTTCCACTTTTTGCTTCTCTGCTTTCTGGGTGGTTTACTCAATTTTATCTTTAACTCGTCTATGGGATTTTTCCATTTAATCAAGCCATCTTCCAAGAGCACTTGTTTTATTCTCTGAATATTCTGTAACATGTTGTTCTGGTCTTTTTTTTTTTTTTTTTTTTTTTTGAGAGAGAGAGAGAGAAAGCGCATGCACATGATTGGGGAAGGGCAGAAAGAGAGGGAGACAGAGAATCCCAGGCAGGCTCCATGCTGTCAGCACAGAGACAGATGCGGGGCTCGATCCCACAAACCATAAGTTTGTGACCTGGGCCAAAATCAAGAGTCGGATGCTCAACTGACTGAGCCACCCAGGTGCCCCTGTTCTGGTCTTTTCTAATGGGTCCTGTACTTGTGGTGTGTATGTGTGCACACGCATGAGCATAGTGGTGTGTGTGCAGGCATGTGTGTGTCACACGCACGTGTGTGGTGTGTGTGTGCGTGTGTATTGTATGTATACGTGCATGTGTGTAGCGTGCACGTGTACATGCATGTGTGTGGTGGTGTGCGTTATTTCTGTTTCCTCCAAATTTCTTTTTCTTTATTTTGGTCTCTGAATTTATTGTTAGGGAAGTCCCTGAAATACCTGATGTCCTACTAGGACACTCTTCTGGGTGTTTGACAATATCAGCTAGTTTAATCCTCACAGTGGCCTTGAAGGCAGTTTCTGTTATCCCCATTTTACAAATAAGGACACGAGGCCCAGGAGAATTAAACAGAACTACACGTGGTCGTGGAATTAAACAACAGCAGAGCAAGGATCGAAATCCAGCAGTCCTGAGGCTCTTGAGTTGACACTGGTAGCCGCCACACTGTGCTGTTCTGTGGCATTGTTTCGCTGATAAAATGGTTGACTAGGACGGGGACAAGGACCGAGCCATATGGAATGTCTTTAGCGGTCTCTCAGGTGACATCAGTCCATTCATCCCTTCTTGCTCAACTTGTTTCACATCTGCCTCCAGACTGTGTTTCTCTCCCTTGTCCACTCGGGGGGGGGGGGGGGGGGGCTGCTGCAGAAGACTCAGTCATGTGGCTCCGCAAGTCCAGGGTCTAAGGCAGCAAGAGAAAGAGCCTGGGACGTCAGCTCTAGAGTGACGCGGTCCTCGGGTACAAAACCCTGTCTTTTCCTACTGGCTGTGTGATTATGGCAAATTAGTTAAGCTTCTCTGAACCTCAGTTTTCTTCTATAACATGAGACCGGTATCTTGCTGGGTATTTGTCAGGATTCAAGGTTAAGTGCCAGAGTACTGTAGGCCTTCAGTAAGTGGTAGCTGTTATCATCTGCCAGTCTAGTAATCCCTTCAAAGAAGGAAATACATTAAGATTACTGGTTTATTTACATGAACTCTTGCTAACTCTATAATTGTTTCCTCTCCTCTTGAAGCTCACAAAGCAGCCATTTGATAACATGTTCTAGAATTTTGCCTTGAATTAACATCCACATCACCGGCCTGTAGCTTTTGGCAATCTGTTTAGAATTCTTTTTTTAATTAGAACAATGTTTGCTTGTCTTCACTCTTCCACCAACTAACTGTCCTATTCACTGGATTCCTCACATATCAGCGGGATCTTCTCTGCGGCTTTGCTTTGTATTCTGAGGTGTAACCTGTCTAGACAAGAAGACTCGAGCTCCTTTTCACTGGCTGTATCTACCTCTGAGCCTATCTTGGCTTTCATTTCCTTCAGACCAGTGTTTATTCTCCTCTTTCCAATCTGATACCCGGTTCGCCATGCAGAGAAAACACGCAAACACGCAAAATGGGGACTCAGCAATTCCACTTGACCGTCTCATACCGCACGTCCTTATTCGTGCCTGTCTCTAGTAAAAGTCCACTTTTCCCAGTCACTGTCGCAAAGATGCTGGTCCCCTGAGCCTCTGCCTGTCTGCTCTTCCCCGCCCTCCTGCCCCTCAGAGCCCGTGACTGGCTGTCCTCCGTCAGTGATTTCCCGGCAGTCGCGTTCTCTTCTCTGCACATTCTCTTCCTCTTACTTGTCACATTGTCTCCTGAGAACAGCTTCCTCTGCAGCCCACCTAAACCGTTGATTTCCTGTTTATTTCTCCTGCTAACCTGAGGCCTTAGGGGTGGAGGAGGCATCTTCCTTGCTTCCCATTTCTACCCTGACCCAGGCTTTTCTTCCTTCATCTAAAGCCTCACCTCCTTTGACATCCTTTTTCTTAGTTATGTAACGTAAATTTTGAAAATGGGAAAATTGATCAGGAATCTCTCTCTCACACCTGCTTGCCTCTCTTCTACCCCATGTCTCCATCTCAGTCCCCCACTCCTTTCCATGTCTGTTTTCTGCTGCCCTCGTGTTGGTCTTCCTTTCAGGCTGTGTTTCCCTGTGTGGTGGCGGAGGACGCGGCCACCAGCAGCCTGTGCAGCTTCTTGAAAAGAGAAGTCTCCTTTTCCAGTCACAGAATTCCCGGACCTGTTTCTCTCTTGAGCTGCCTTACACCAGATGCCCACCGAGGGAGAGGGGCAGGGGTCTCCCCAAAGAAAGTCTAAGTCTGTTACCACTGAAAGGAAGTGTGGATGCCAGGCGGATCAGAACAGCAGGCGGGGCTCTTGCCTGTCCAGCCCTGTGTGATATACCTTCTATGGGCCTGGTAAGATTTACCCCTGAGGTTAGTTAAAAACTTTCCTAAATCGATCAGCTTCTGTAGCTTACAATGACGTAGGTTACCCTAAGCGAAATAGTAAGAATTAACCTGAAATGAAACGATGGTCACACAGTTACGGGCTCTCATGATACAGAATGGAGATGACGTGATTTCAGATTATTTCACAGGCAGATAATAGGGCAATACGTGGTAGTTTACAATCTTGTTTTTAAACTACTTCAGATTGTACGTGCATGACTTATAAAATTTTAAGTCTTTTTCAAGGAAAAATATTGACAAAATAAAATTTTATAGCTAGACAGACCAGTTTACAACAGCAGCTTATTCGCGTGATGGACCACATCTGTAAATTAGTTGATACTATTCCTGACGATGAACTGACAGCTCTGGATTGTGGACAGGAACTGCGTCAGCATCGGGACATAAGGTATCTTATGTTTTCTTCTAGAATATGTATCTGATTGCCTCCCACCAACCTAAGTCAGAAACACACGGGGCAGAATTTCCAGGCATTCTGGCTGGGAAATTGAATAGGATACTGGTCACTCTGTTTTGTGCTTTAAACTTACTTATTTATAAATTTATTTGTTGTTTTCAAACTGCCCCTTTGGAGATTGAGAAAAAGAGACTCTTTTTGCCACAATTTGGGATGGAAACTAACGATATACTTGTGCGGCCTACCGTGGTAGACTACTCCCATCGAATGTGGTGTTGTGTTTTCTCTTCAGAAGGAAGCTCCTGGCCGACGCCGACTCAAATACAAGCGGCGCCCGTGTTCTTGGTTCAGTGTGGAGGTGCTGGCCCGAGGCGCTTGGTGGCCCCCCGGAGGACATGGCGTCTCTTTCCTCTGCGGAGGCATTTTCAAACAGTGATTCCTGTCCTACAGGAAGTTGTGTTTTTGTTAAGGAGTTACATTTTCCACACCTTCCCTCAAATTCCAACGCTGCTAGGGAATGTGTCCTGGCCACTACCCCAGGAAAGACAGGATTCTCAGCCTCCACGAAGAATCCCTTTGAAAGACCGTTATTCAGTCCCCATTTACAGAAGTCCTTTGTAAGTAGCAACTGGGCTGAAACACCAAGGATAGAAAAAAGAAATGAAAGCTCTTATTTCCCGGGAAATGTTCTCACAAGCACGGCTGTGAAAGATCAGAATAAACACACTGCTTCACTAAATGACTTAGAAAGAGAAATCCAGGCTTCCTGTGATGTTGATAATTTTGACATAGATGACTTTGATGATGATGATGACTGGGAAAATATAATGCATAATTTAGCAGCCAGCAAATCTTCCACAGCTGCCTATCAACCTATTAAGGAAGGTCGGCCAGTTAAACCAGTATCAGAAAGAATTTCTTCAGCCAAGACAAACTGTCTTCCATTGGCATCTGCTGCTCAAATTAAAAACTCAGAGTCAATTCAGAATTACACTGGTAAGTTTAAAATAAATTGATGCTTATATTTTATATGAAAACATAACTGTCCAAAATCGGAATTGTGTGAGAAAAATGATAGCACATCGTCCTTGCCTGAAAAGTACATTGTCTCTATGCACATTTCTGCTGATAATATGAATTACAAATCACTGTTTCAGAAGCAGGTTGCTCCTTTGTCTCTGCGGCAGCTGTAGTCTTATACAACGCGTAATTATAACCTATTGTAGTAAAGCTCTAAAGTCATTACAAATGTGCTTTGCCTTTAAATTAACATCTTTTGGTCCCTAAAACAATAAAGCTCATAAGGGCCAAGTTTTTAATGATTTAAGGGATGAGTAAAAAGCAAAGCTGAATTTATATGTTAAAAATGTAATTGTGTATTTTTAGAACTCTGATGATGAGAACTGATCAATTTATAAAGTAGAGAAACATGTCTTCTGTCTTAAAATATTAGAATGCAGGGCAATCTAAGAAAGACACGAAGTCAGAAATTCCTTAAGTCAAATTCTTTCTTTGGGCCTAAAATCCTTTTAATTCATTCAACAAATATGTATTGAGAGCCATTCCGTGCCATGTTCAGTGTCAGGTTCTGGTAAGAGGTGAAGAACAGGTCATTCCTGTCCTCTTGGAGCTCCCAGTTTAGCAGGAGAAGTTTTGGGAGGAGTGCAGTTAGCCACTGTAAAGGCTGCAGAGAGAAGCCAAAATTAATTTTAAAACCTTACGTCAACCGTATAAAGTCGCCACAAAGTGTGTTTTAACTGGAACAGGTTTATATGTGTAAGGTTTGATAAAGTACAGCCTTCCCTGTTTTTGCCATCGCTGACTTAACACCATGGAGGTCGTTCTCATAGTTATGCCGTTGACCTTTAAAATAACCATTAATGGATTTATTTTTGTATCATGTTAGAATGTGTCATACTTGATGCTCGCAATTATCGTTGAGACAGTCGAGTGTTGGGATTAGAGAGGCTGCCCCAGCTGGCATGAGCACCGCTTGTCCTCTGTGCCAAGCAGGGGGGCGGACGCAAGACACACGGTAGCAGAAGAATCAGGAGAGGCTGAGATGACTCCGAGGTTTCAGACCCGGCGACTGGGGAATCTGTGACACCATTAGCAGAGCAGGGGAGTCGGGAGGCAGAGCAGATTGGGAGGAAAGCCGAGGGGGGCTATTTTAAGACTTGTTGAGCTTCAAGTGTTGGTAAGTCGTTTGGGTAGAAATGTCTTGCAGACTTTTGGAGATGCGCGCAGGGCTGGAGCTTAGGAGGGCGTCAGCGGGGCGTTACAGAAGAGATCTGGGCGTTCTGTGCACACAGGTGATGTTGAAGATCAGAGGGCTTCGAAAATTCTAGGAAAGGATGGCTGAAGAGCCCAGTCCCATGGGTCTGCAAAGACTCCCACAGTTAAGGGGCAGGTGGAGGAAGTGGAGCCAGGGAAGAGAATTAAAATAGAAAACCCATGATTGTCTTGAAGGTCAAAAGAGCAGGAAGCAGGGAATAAATGCAATAGTTAGTGGTAGGTGCTACCGAAAAACCAAGAAAAAGGCTGAATTTGGCCCTCCGGACGTCTCTGGTGGCTTTAACATTTGGTGGGGATGAAACCCTGATAAATGGTTAAAGAACGACGTGCTGCAGGGAAATGTATGCCTTGGATTATGCGGCAAAGGGTAAATGCTAAAACTGACTTGTTAACAATAATGCACTGATTTCTCTTAACATCGATTATTTTCTCAGACAAGTCGGCGCAAAATTTAGCATCCAGAAATCTGAAGCGTGAGCATTTCCAAAGTCTTAGTTTTCCTCATACAAAAGAAATGATGAAGATTTTTCATAAAAAATTTGGCCTGCATAATTTTAGAACTAATCAGCTAGAGGCGATCAATGCTGCGCTGCTGGGTGAAGACTGTTTTATCTTAATGCCCACTGGTAGGTATTTTTAGATGTAAATTGGCAGGAGTCCATTGGCAGATGTTAAATGAAAACCCTTTCATAGAAGTAAAATGAACACCCACACGATATTTCTGTCATTAAGGGACCTCTGAACCTCCCATGCCGTCGTGAGAAAGAGTATTACTTCCGTCCTCTGTTGACGCGATAACATTTAGACCTTTCAAGATGTTCATGTCAAGGCTGCTTGTGTTGAATTGATCTAGAATTTTTCTTGGGGAATTTCTCTCTCTCGCCCTCTCGCCCTCTCGCCCTCTCGCTCTCTCTCTCTCCTCTCTTTGGTCTAAATTAGTCTGGAACATGAATAAAAAAAATTACCACCAGAGACCTCGACCATCTCTGGCACTTTATTTGCCATGTGACCTTGGGCGAGGCACTTCACCCCCAGCCCCAGTTTCCTCGAGTGTGTGGCAGGGGTGATAGAAAACTACCTACTTCACAGAATGTCCTGGGGATTAAATGAAAAGCATTTAGCGTGGTTCTTCCTTGGCCTCAGTGTTGAAGAGATCTAGGACTTTCCGTCGTGTCCAAGTAAGAATATTAAAGATGCAGTCTGGGTAAGAAGCACAGGAATCGGAGTTGTGGACTTAGATGTAGACTTCCCTCTGCCTTTTACTCAGCTCGTCTGTGACTTTTAGTAGTTAGTTACAGCCATCGTTATAAAAATTATGTTGACCGAGCTTTGGAGTTTTTTTCAAACTGATTTTAAAATTTAGACGACACTGATTTAATAATCAGCATTTCTTATCTCATTAACTTGTTCACTCTGTCTCATGCTTTGACTTGTTTGGTATTTCAGAACTGAAGCTGGAAAGGACCCTGACAGTGATCCAGTCCCATGGTTTCAGGGCTTTTCATGGTCCTCTTTAGGGCTTGGGGGGCCTTTTTAAGGGTCTTCCCATCCCAATTTCAACCTCTTGATTTATGCAGATAAAGATTCCAGATAAGGTTTCTCTTAGACAAAACAGACAAAAACAAAAACCAAAAAACCGCCGATGTAGTACATTTTGCAGGTGATGACGTTGAGGCGCGGAGAGGTTGGATGCACATCTAAGTCAGACAGCCTGTAAAGTGGCAGAATAGAAACGAGAACTCAGCTTCCGGATCTTTCCTTGACATTTACACATATACACCAGAATGAAATGTACTTACTCCACGTGCAAAAGAGGGGAATGTGGTGGATAGTTCTTAACAAACAAACAAACAAAAACAGTCGAAGGCCTAGAAACTGCCTGGCATGGGCTTCTACCATTAGCGAATGGGAGAGGTTGAAAATCAGAGACTAATCGTTTTAGTTATCCTTAAATGTGTACTGATTGTCTCACCATTTTGAATTGGAGCTACACAGAGAGATGGGGACGCATCTCAGAATTTGTTTCTCTTCATCTTCTGCTGGCACACACAAGCGTAGTTCTACCCTTCTTTGATCTCAAAGGAAGATTGGGAATATTTCCTTACCGATAAAAGAGTACAGCAAATAAAAGCTCAGATTTTAAGCGTTGAAAGGTTCTTACTAGTGATTTAAAAAACTGAGATCCTGAAAGCGCTTTCTGGATCATCAGAGAAATATTAAACCATGTTCACCATGGTCTTTAGTGTTGTATATTTTATCACATTTTAACTCTTTAAAAATTGAATGTTATCTAAAGTAATTATTTTCACCCTAATACTGTGATAGAGTACCCCTTGTACTGCATTTGGATTTCTTTTTTTTTTTTTTTTTCAACGTTTATTTATTTTTGGGACAGAGAGAGACAGAGCATGAATGGGGGAGGGGCAGAGAGAGAGGGAGACACAGAATCGGAAACAGGCTCCAGGCTCTGAGCCATCAGCCCAGAGCCTGACGCGGGGCTCGAACTCACGGACCGCGAGATCGTGACCTGGCTGAAGTCGGACGCTTAACCGACTGCGCCACCCAGGCGCCCCTGGATTTCTTAAGTAGACTTTTAAAGCAATTGTCTTGCATTTCAGCTTCCTGCCCTGATCCCTGCTTTTGCCTTCACGTGTACCTACATAAGGTGTCCTGATAATTTTCACACACTTAAATTGTCTAAATATTTTGGCTCATTCTAATATGGCAAACTGTTGGCACCATGGGGACTATCACTTGGTGTCCTGTTAATTACTTTTAAATATTATTCTGTGATTTACTTTTTAACTTTTGCCTTCATGCTCTCAAGATAGAACCTGATAGGTTTTGTTTGTTTGTTTTGTCCTTTCAGGAGGTGGTAAAAGTTTGTGTTACCAGCTCCCTGCCTGTGTTTCTCCTGGGGTCACCATTGTCATTTCTCCCCTGAGATCACTTATCGTTGATCAGGTCCAAAAGCTGACTTCCTTGGATGTAAGTTAAAACACTACCAATTATAACTAAAAAAATACCCATAAAAACATGAAAATAGTTATATGTCAGTACTCTGGGTAACACCTTTTTTATTAAGTAGTTCCTGGATTATAAGAATCAATCAGCAGTTACGCACGTGAGCGAGTCTTTGAAAATTCTAAGGAGATAACCTTCTGTAGTTGAGTCTAGAAAAATGTACTTTAGCAAGAACGTTTAACCTGTGTTTTGCTGATGTGAATTTCTTGTACTAAATGTGAGGCTTTCTTTTATTCCTGCGAGATAAGCATACTGGCTGGTCCCTTAATACCTTAAAATGCATCACGTGAGCGCCCTGCCCGCGTGACCCTCCTCCTCTTGGCTGTGGTTGAGGAAGTATATGAATGCATCCTCCCGAATCCCACATATTTTCGAGGTTATGAGCCGCCATCCCTCGATACCACTGGTTTGATTTTTCTTCCCAAGAATGTCTTTGTGCCGTGCCAGTCACCACCGTGCAGCCATCCGTGATGCTTCCTGTGGCCCTTCCAGTGTCCTTGTGTGGGAAAATGCTGGAGATGCCTTTACCTACGCCAACAAGAGCCGTACATTGGGATGGGAATCTCCGGGGTACTGAGTTCATATTTACAGATAGGAAAAGTAACAGCAGTAAAGAAAATAGAAAAAAAAGAGAGAAGGAAGTAAACAATGGGAATATTTTGACTTATGCTAAGAAAAGTTTTCTTTTTAAATATGTGCCAATTATTTAATTATATTGAGACTGTCTCTCCTTTTGACAGGTTTGCTATGTGACTTGTGAAATATTTATGAAACTGAAGGATAAATATATGCTTAAGTCAGATTAATGTATAAAATATAAATTGTTTACTACTTTTATACTTAGATTCCAGCTACTTATCTGACAGGTGATAAGACTGACTCGGAAGCTACAAGTATTTACCTGCAATTATCAAAAAAAGATCCAATCATAAAACTCCTGTATGTTACTCCTGAGAAGGTTTGTATTGATGTCATTATTTTAAAAAAATGATACTAGAGCTGTGTTAGGAAAACAATCTGGTTCTCCGCCCTGAGTAGGGAAACACCCAGTTTCCCTCCTGTGTCTTCCTCCTGTACCATCACATAGAGTAGGTCACTCCTGGTGACCAAATGTGTAGAGGTTTTTCCTCACACCGAGCTCTCTGTGACCCCAGCAGGGTGTCCTGCAGTTTAACTCAATTCTGACGTGGTCTACACGGACAGTGTCAGATACCGCAAGTTAAGGGATCGACTCCCCAAGATGGTTCCCACCCTTCTTCAGATGCCAATTGCAAGTAGAAGGTCCCCAGGTTACCCACCGTTTCTGTCCAGTTTGGCTAACAAATCGGAGGTTCCCGTGACTCCCCCCTCAGGTTGGGTTAATGTGCTAGAGTGGCCCACAGAACTCAGGGAAACACGTTTACCAGTTTGTTAAAGCATATGCTAAAGGCTGCAGATGAACAGTCCGATGAAAGGTCCACAGGGCGAGGACTGAGAAGGTCCTCGGCACAGGAGCTTCTGTCTCCAGGGAGTTGGGAATGTGTGACCCTCCCACGTTGGCGGACGTGTTCACCAACCTGGAGGCTGGTCGAACCCTGCGCCATTGGGACTTCATGGCAGCCTCCTCATGTAGGCATGACCAGTTATTAACTCCATTTCCAGCCCCTCTCTCCTCTCTAGAGGATGGGGGTGCTACTGAAAATTCCAAGTTTCTGATCATGGCCTGGTCTTTCTGATGACCAGCTCCTACGCAGAAGCCATCTAGGAGCCCACCCAGAGTTGCCTCCAGAAAACAAAAAACGCTCCTAGTGCTCTTGTCACTTGAGAATTTAGAAGGGAGTGGCTCCTGGGTGGCTCAGTCGGTTGAGGATCTACTCTTGATTTTGGCTCGGGTCACGATCTCATGGTTGGGTTCATGGGATCAAGCCCCAGTCGGGCTCTGCCTTGACATCTTGAAGCCTGCTTGGGATTCTCTCTTTCCCTCTCTCTCTGCCCCTCCCCCGCTTTCTTGCTCTCTCAAGTAAATGAACTTTAAAAAAAAAAAAGTCAGACACGTAACCAACTGAACCACCCAGGAGCTTAAGACAAAAGGCAAGTCGGATGCTTGTCAAGACATGGATGCCAGATGTGGTCATGGCTACTGGGAGGTCACTGCTTCTAGGCCCTGTCACAGGTCCATATGTGCATGTGTGCATGTGTCCCCAGACAACGTGTGTGCCTGCAATATACATCTGTAACCCTGTTACCAGTGTAAACGTGTGGTGAACCTCAGTGCTTGCTAAATGTAGTGAATATGCTAGAAAGTCTCATTTGCAAGTTTCCATTACTCCTGCTAATTCTCTTGGTACATTGAAGTTAAGTGCTCATTTATGTGGAGGTTGTTGTAATACAGCTTCAGTTGTAGTGGAGCTTGAAGACAGCAAAGTCTTTAAGGTGATGTGGTGTGTAATGTTTTCACATCTCTAATGCATATACTTCTGGTCTAGGTGTGTGCGAGTAATAGACTGATTTCCACTCTGGAGAACCTGTATGAGAGGAAGCTCTTGGCACGTTTCGTGATTGATGAAGCACACTGTGTCAGTCAGGTAAACACCGGCTTTTATATCTTGAAATATCAGTAAATACGTACTGCCAATGGTCCGTATATTTGCAGAATAGAGAAGGGAACAGTGAATTATTCTATCTCGCTGAAGAATAAGGTGGTTCTTGATACAGTGAGCAGCGTTTGCTGTTTATGTAAGAAAGATGCAAATAGTCTGAAAAGCAGTATTTTCTTTCCAACTAGTGGGGGCATGATTTTCGCCAAGATTATAAAAGAATGAATATGCTTCGCCAGAAGTTTCCCTCTGTTCCAGTGATGGCCCTTACTGCCACAGCTAACCCCAGGGTACAGAAGGACATCCTCACTCAGCTGAAGATTCTCCAGCCTCAGGTGTAAGTTGCTGGAAGTCATGAATTTAAAAACCCTGGGGCATTGGTTCCCACAGTGCTGCACATGAGAATCACGTACCGAGCTTTAAAATCCTGGTGCACAGATTGCACTCGATGTCAATTAGATCAGAATTTGGGGGGCTGGGAGCCTTTATGTTTTTAAAAATCCCCAAGTGATTCCAGCGCTCAGCACAATTTGGGAACCAAGGCCCTCGGGCTTTTCTTTACTTACTGAAATTAAAACTATCCTAAATACCTATTTTGGAAATAGGGACGAAGTATGTACTGTACCTGTTAATAATTTATGGGATCTGTTACCGTCCTGGTAGCGAATTATCTTTGATTTATCTAATTTCGGCTCCTACGTATTCTAGAGTATACATCAGGAAATAATCGGATGACCCTGCTTTGTCGTTTTCCTGAAGTCCCAGGATGTTGAAAACAGTCCAGAAACTGTGTATATGACAACGTTTATACTTTGTTTTCATCTCAACAGCAAAGTGCTTCTTTTGGCCACCAAATCCGTAATCACTGGTAATGGAAACCACTGTAAACATTATCTCCACATATATAGGTTGTACTGGATCGTCTCGTACCTCTGTGTGAGTTTGTGGACAGGTGCATTCTCTGATAGGCTCATTCACTCAGCAAGTATTTACTTAACAGCTGTTGTGTGCCAAGGTTAAAATATTTTTCCCTTCTAACTTACTGGTGGGTCCTTTGAGTTTGAAGAATGCATGAAGGAATGACTAGTATATTGGGGTGAATATTTAAAAGCACCTCTTTTGTTCCTTTGGAAATAAAGACAGTGAGCTGGCTCTGTCAACACTGTCATCAGTAAAAGCAGCATTTCTCAGCAGGTTATGAGAAGAACCGAAAGGCCATGTGGAGGGTGTGAGGGGTCAGGAGAGGAAGAGAGCTGTAAGGACCTTTGCAGATTAAACTGGCATTCTTGAGCACACAGATCTTAGAGTCCTCCAAATTTTGTGTGTGAAGTCACAAATTTGGAATGGAAGGTTTTCATTTAGTCTCACTGGCGGGAAGGGTGTTTGTGTAGAATTTGCGGGACGGGGAGACTTTGCTTCCGTAATTGATATGCATTACATTATTTTAGGTGTCATACTTCAGGTTCTAGTGAATAACTTACATGCTAGAGATTTGCTTCTTTAAGTACTACATTTATCTGTGAAAGCTTTTTTTTTTTAATAGGCAAATGTTTTTCGCTTTTTTTCCATCAATTTATACCAGATACAGCCTACCATTCTTCTAGGCTAGTAATATTAATTGCTAAATCCATGTAACTAACATTGTGTAAATTCAATTCACTTTTTGAGTAACTTTTTGTAAGTATAGAATTTGTCATTTTTGTTTGAATAAACATTGCACATATGTATTTAGAGACAGACACCTTTAATATCTTTTCCTAGTTTTGTGGGGAGATCAGCCTAGAAAAGCAATAGATTGTACATTTCCTGAGTCTAGCATGTGGTGCCCTGTGCATAATTGGCACTCAGTAAGAATGAATAAATGGAACATATGGAGGAATTTTGGTAAATGTGGGTAAAATATGAAAATTTGGGCAAGTCTGTTGATTCCTTAATATATTTGGTACTTCTATATTTGGGAGGGTTTAAATCTCTTAGTGGAAGTAAAAGATTTTTAACAAACACTTTCTGGTACATTTTTTCCTGATCTTTTTTGCCAGTAGGCCCCTTGTTTGGATTAAATTTACCCAACTGCTGCTGCGTCACGGCCCTGCTGAAGGCAGGTGTCCCCAGAGGTGGGGTCATGGCCCCCGTGCTCTTCTCCTACTGCTAGTCTGTGGTAATCTTCTTCCTCTTTGGGAAATACAAGCGTGGATAATAAAATAGACTTTATTCCTTTTCCTTAGGGCCTTAAAATATAAACTGAGAAAGAGAAGAGAGACAGCCATGTATGGACAGTAGATACAACAATGATATTAGAATACAACAATAATAACAGCTAATAGTCACGTATGTAGCCTATACAATGTGCCAGTTACTGTTCTTGACATTTTATGTGTATTGACTCATTTACCCACACAAAAGGCTTCTGAGGTAAGTTCTCCTGTTTTCCTCACTTTGTGGATGAGGAAACTGAGGCACATGGAAATTAAATAATTTAAACAAGGTCATATGCCTCACAACTGTGGGAGTGAAGAGACTTCAACCCAAACAATCTGGTTTTAGAGCCCTTGAAATACTTTCTAATAAATTGCAGAGTGAAGTAAGTGGTAATTAGAGATGTAAATTATGACTGCAGGAACTCAGGAAGGCAAGATTGATGATAACCCAGAATAACAACTCCTTGTTAATGAGGCGGGGGTCAGAGAGGGTTTCATATAAAGGAGGAGGGCTTTGTAGGATGAGTAGTCTTTTTTGTAAGCAGCTGTAGTGAGATATAGTTTACATACCTTGAAATTCACCTAGTTAAAGCAAGCAATTCTATGATTTTTTTTAGTTTACACACAGGGTTGTGCATCCCGACCGCTATCTAATTTTAGAACATTTTTGTCTCCCTTGAAAGAAACTCCATACCCATCAGCAGTCAGTTCCCACTTTCTCCCATCTCCCCAGCCCTAGACAACCACTGATCTGCTTTGTGTATTTATAGGTTTTTGCCTCTGCTGGACATTTCATATACATAGAATTTTACAAAACATGGCCTCTTGTGACTGGCCTCTTTCACTTAAGTGTAATGTTTTCAAGGTCCATCCGTGTTGTAGCGTATATCAGTACTTCATTCTTTTTTATTGACAAAAAAATGTTCCAGCGTATGGGTACTCTACATCTTACGTATTCATTTATCACGTGGTGGATATTTGGGCTGTTTCCACGTCTTGGCTCTTAGGAAAACTGTTACGAGCGTCTGTGTCTGAGCTGTTGCGTGGACATGCGCTTCCATTTCTCTTGGACGTATATCAAGCAGGGAATCGTTGGGTCACATGGTAACTCTTTGTTTTACTTTTTGAAGAGCTGCCAGATCGTTTTCCAAAGCGGCTGCACCACATTACGTTAACTTCGGGGGGGGGGGGGTGCAGTTTCCCCCCACCTTCCCCTTCCCCATCCATGTCACCATGTGTCTTTTCAATGATACCCATCCTACTGGGTGTGAAGTGGTGACATTTTAACAGGTGGAGAGTGAGAATTCAGGGCTGAAGTTCCTGGCATCAGAGTCCAGATCAGATCCAAGGAGCGGTGAATCATCTGTAGGATAAGTGGAGCAACCCAGAGAAGGGCCAACCCCGGGAAGGAGGCTTGATCCCAAATCGTTGGGGGGGCCTTGGCGTTTTGTGATGCTGAAGCGTGTGGACTTTATCCTGTGGACAGCTCGACCTGGGAAGTGGTGACCTGAATCTGATGGTAGAACGATGACCCTGGCAGTGGAACAGAAGATGGAACAGAGGAACAAGAGATCAGAGGCAGGACGGCCCATAGGAACCCCACCGTAGCGTTCTAGGAGAGAGGGGACGGTGGTGGAAACGGGGGAAGAGGACGGAGGGGACAGGGTCAAGGGAAAGCACGGTTGCATCCGTAAGACTGGCAACCAGTGGCGTAAGAAAGGTGAACAGTGGAAGTTTATGTTAGTTTCTGGTACCATTGACCACGGACATGCAGGAGAGGGGGTGGAGGATGGGATGGGTGGTGAATGTGATTTTTAGATCTGTGGTGTGGGGGGTGTTCAAGGGGTAGTAGAGATGGCCGCGTCCTTGGTCTTCATACTTTCTCTGGTCATAATGTGCTTCCTGAAAGAACTGGAAAACTGTACCCCTTGTATATTTCTAACCAGACACCAAGAATGTTTCAACACGAGTTTTAAATAAAGAGAATGAGGTCTATCGTAAATAACATTTTTCAATAAAATTGTTACCTAGCCCTTTTAAATGTATCCAGTAGAATATAAATATAATAGCAATTTTATACCTACTTTCACTCACAAAACACATTAAAATGTTTAATTTTACACGTCTTTAAAAATATCTTTAACAGATATTTTACATCTTTCCTCTTCCTCTTTGAATTCATATTTCTCTTCAGTTTTCCTCACAGATTTTTATCCTAAGGTGATATATTTTTCTGCATGAAATCTTGTTTATCATACCTATAAGAAAAATATGTATACAAATATATGTATATAAATGAAAAGTTGCTTTTAAATTTCCCATACTAAAATTTTCTTCCAGATTGAATTATTATAATGATTAGTTATATATAACTGATCAGAATAGACATTTTTTCAATTAGCTGATACATCTGTGGATGAATCGACTCCGTCCATATTTCTTGTTTTCGTAGATGTAAGCAGTGAGAACCGTTACTCACGTAAACTTGTAGATGGGAATGGAAAGCATTTTATTTTAGCAGCGACACTCAATTATTTGAGGTTTTTTCTGACGTATATGCCCAAAATTACATAATGATCTGTCATCAAAAATTATTTTTTATGATCTGTCAGCTGACAACTCAACTAGGTCCTTTAAATTTTGTGAGAAGCAAAGACCCGTAAACTCTCTGACTGGCAAAATAAGTCAGATCATGACTCACTTTACTTTTTCTGGGAAACATACTATAAAAAAGTTTTACCAAGATTTATCTAATGGCCATTGCATGTTGTTGTTCCTCCTTCACTTAAATGAGTCTTGTATCCAATATATTTGGAAGAGTTGGGGAAATCAAAACGCTGTTAGTTTCAGTAGGCCTTTTCTAATACATTTTGACGTGTGTTTTTATTGTATGATACACTTTTAAATAACAGCCTTGTCAGAACTTTGTGGCTGCCAGTTAGCTCTTTCAGATACCGGGACATGACTCTGGAACGTAATTGGCCAAGCCAGTGTTCATTGCCAAACCAATCACCTGCATTAAAGTTATTTCCATTTATTTAAAGGGAAGAGTCTGTCTTTGTTTCTCAGTTCACATGAACTATTTAGTGCACATTCCCATGACAACTATCTCAGCTTCAAAAGCAACTAGAGCTTGAGCACAAATTGATTCCATTTCCTGACACATCACTTAAAATGACAGGAGTTTGATACCCTGGACCTAATCATAGTTACCATGTTAATGTCAGTTGATATCAGTACTCCCTCGGTGAAGATACAATGGAATCTCAAGCTTTTTTTAAAAAAAGTAAAATCTTTATTGAGATACAGTCAGGGTGCCTGGCTGGCTCAGTTGGTGGAGTATGTGACCCTGTGTCCTCCAGGTCATGAGTTTGAGCCCCACATTGAGCAGAGCCTACTTAGAAAATAAAAATAGATAATTGACACATCATAAAATTCACCCATTTAAAGGCTAGAATTTAGTAGGGTTTTGGTATTTTCACAGAGGTGTGCAACCACCCCCCATATCTAAGTGTAGAACATTTCTGTCACCCCAAAAAAGGAAGCTAGCACTCATCAGCAGTCACTTCCCATTCTTCCCATCTCGCGTGTCCATCATCTCCCCCCGAGCGGTGTTTTCAAGGCTCATCCGTGTTGCCACATATAGCAGGACTTCGTTCCTTTTTATGGCTGAATGATCTGTTGTGTGGGCATTCCACGTTCACTTACGTATTCTTTAGTTGATGGGAATGGTCTCTAACTGAATATTTGGAAATTCCAAACATCCCATTTTCCAACAGGCCAATAAGACAAACTCGAGGAGACTGTTAGCATTTTCATCAGAGCACATGGTACACCTGCTGCATTTAGTCAAGTGGGCCATGTGCTGGACTTGGGCAGTCCTTTTGCAGTAGAGATTCTTGTTTTGGTTTTGAGTTTGAGGTCTGCAACTTTATTTCCTAATCTCATGTCACTTTATTACTTTTAGTAATTTGACTAAGTTAATTAGTTAAACATTTCTAAGTTTTTTTCAATTACGTCACAGGTTTTTAAACTTTTTCAGATTACGTGCCAGTTTCTGATCACTGCTTTATTGAGAGGTGGTCCATGTATCATACAACTCTCCCATTTAAAGTGCACAATTGAGTGGTTTTTAGTATACTCAGAGCTGTGCAGCCATGACCACAATCAATTTTAGAACGTTTTCATCACCCTGCACAAAAACCCACGTCCATTAGTACTCACCCGTCTCCCCCTCACAGCCCCCTCAGCCCGTGGCAACCACTAACCCACCTTCTGTTTATAGACTTGTCTATTGGGGGATATCTCCTATAAATGGGATCATGTGATCTGTGGTCTTTTGCGAGTGGTTTCTTTTACTTAGCACAATGTTTTCAGAGTTTATTGTTGAGTAATCTTGTTTTTTGTCTGGGTACGGCACATTTTCTTCATCTTTTGGTGACTACTGGTGGTGTTTCCATTTGGGGCTATTACAGATCGCCCTGTTCACATACAGGTTTTTGTGTGGCCCTGTTTTCATTTCTCTTGGGTCTGTACCCAGGAGTGGAATTGCCCAGTTGTACCGTATCCCTGATTTTCACCTTTTGAAGAACTGCCAGACTTTTCCAAACATCCCCACCGGCAGCATAAGTTGTCTCTTTTTTGACCCCGAGCTCCTTTTCTTTTTTTTTTTTTTTAAATACATAACCATTGTTGTGCAGTTCCAGGATACAGTGTAGGTAACAAGACACTTCTTGACGGTAGTCATGATGTCAGCGTCATGCTGGTGGGGGGGCTCCTGCACCATTCCCAGCCTGCGCCCAGAGTAACTCAAATAAGTTTTAACGTTATCTACATCATTGGTACTCCCAGGCCGTTCTTTTTATGCCATCATTTTATCAGGACTGTGGTTTCCTTTGCTGTGGCAGTGATTATAAATAATTGACTGAGAACGATCAAAACAGTCCATGGATGAGGCAGTCTTTTACCTCCTGCCTCCACCCCGCCCCCACTGTGATCCACTACCCACCCGTTCTTTGGCCATTTCAAGCACAAGAAGGGAGGACTCCGTGCTCTGTGCACGTGAACAGCCTAAGAGGCAGGTTCAAAGTGCCGGTTAGCAGCAGTCTTGCAAGGCTCCCAGAGTGCTGCATCCTGTGACAGCAGCCAAGGGTGCTACGCTTTACTCCCAACACGAATATGGACTTGCAAATGGAGGACCCGCAAACTGACTCGTTTGCGGTTGTTGTCTTTGCTGATGTACCTTTAGAAGATCTTTGTGAAGTTGGGGTACGCGTACCCCTGTTTCAGACCACTGGTTGAGAAAGAAGTTGGACGGCGGTTTAGAAGTGTGAGGAGAAGCCTGAGTCGGGGCCGGTAGGGCCGACACTCAGTGCTGCTTAAAGAAGGCGATGCGGGGAGGAGGGAAGAGGCCCCCACTGCAGGAGCAAGCGTAGGAAGCAGAGAAGGAGACAGAGAAACTCGAGGGCTCAGCGGGGAGGGAGCAAGCCCGTGGACCTGAAACGGTCGGTGCCAGTGGAGGCTTTCAGGGACGATGCCGACGACACGGAGTGACAGAGGGGCCGGAGAGTGAGGTCTGAACGGAGACCAGCGCACCCCCTGCAGGCAGCCCCACTGCTCCCTGGCCGTCTTACCTGCAGGGTGGTCCCGTCAGGAACGCGGCTGCCCCCCCACATGGAAGTCATTCGTTCGTCCTAAAACCAAAGAAGTTGATCCTTTGGAGCCTGGGTTAGTGGGGGAGTCCCTGCAGGGCCCGGGACCCCTTAACAATCCCCTCACCTTTCTTTAGTTTTAAAAGTTTAGGGGCCCCTGGGTGGCTTGGTCGGTTGGGCGTCCGACTTCAGCTCAGGTCATGATCTCACGGTCCGTGAGTTCGAGCCCCGTGTCGGGCTCTGTGCTGACAGCTCGGAGCCTGGAGCCTGTTTCGGATTCTGTGTCTCCCTCTCTCTCTGCTCCTCCCCAGTTCATGCTCTGTCTCTCTCTGTCTCAAAAATAAATAAAAGTTAAAAAAATAAATAAATAAAAAATAAAAGCTTAGATACGGGGGGTGCCTGGGTGGCTCAGTCGGTTAAGCGTCCAACTTCAGCTCAGGTCATGATCTCACGGTTTGTGGGTTTAAGCCCCACGTCGGGCTCTGTGCTGACAGCTCGGAGCCTGGAGCTGCTTCGGATTCTGTGTCTCCCTCTTTCTGCCCCTCCCCCACCCTCACTTTGTGTCACTCTGTCTCTCAAAAATAAAAACACAAAATTTAAAAGCTTAGATAAAACAATCTTAGTAGCATGGTAATGGCAAAAGCCAGAATGGAGGTGACGAGAATTGAAATTGGATGTGTGGTCAGTTGGTTGGGGGCGTGAGTGTCTTCTGAGAAATTTGCCACTGGCGGGCAAGGCAGAGGTGAGGTGCCACCCGCAGGGGAGCGCAGGGACAAGAGAAGCTTCTGCTGTTGGGGGTATTGGTGGCCCTAGAACATATTCACAGACAAAGAGGAAGAATTGGCAGAAGGGCCTGAGATACAAGAGCAGAGAGAATGGAGAAATGCCCCCTGAGGAAGCAGGAGGGAGGAGGCAGGTGAGCCAGCAGAGAAAGGGGGCACATGTGTGTCAGAATCAGCCCATGCCCTTTGGGGCGCAGAGCACAGGGCAGCGATCCGTGATCCGGAGGGCTGTGGCTCCCGCTGCTGCCCTGCAATCAGCTCTTTATGTCCGCCATCAAATTTGGGGAACGTTGGCAGCCTAAAGTGTGTGTTTTCTCTGTGATTTTTCAGTTTTATCCACCTCTGCTTATAATTGACCTCGTCTTAGGGACCAGGCTCCTGACTCACCTGTCCTCTCTACGTGTTATCTTCCACAGCCCTCCTGATTCCTTGTCATCTCGTCCCACAGACATTTGTTCCCTATCACCGTTCCCTCCGCAAACACTTAACCTGACTTCCCCTCGAGCGTCGTGTAACGCAAGCTGCCAGGGACCATCATCCGCTTCAGGTGGCTTGATCATTAGGCTCGCATTGTGGAAAATCAGTGTTTGATGTATAAAAGTGAGTAAAACTATATTTTCTCTTAATAACAAAATTTTCTCTTTGGGGCTTCTAGGTTTAGCATGAGCTTTAACAGACATAATCTGAAATACTACGTGTTACCGAAAAAACCCAAAAAGGTGGCATTTGATTGCTTAGAGTGGATCAGAAAGCATCACCCACGTGAGTACATGTGACAAATTATGTCTAGAAGTAATAAGTAAATATTGTGGTATTCGTACCACGATAGAATGTGTGTGTGCATGTTAAACATCGCTTTTCCCATGACAGTAGCACTAACGAGCTATTTATAGAACAGCAAATCACAACTGCCTCACTGATGGAAATTGTAAAATCCCATTTGGTTTGATAACAATAAACCCTAAGAAGAAGTATATGAGATGACTCCCCCCCACACACACACACCCGTGCTATAGTTCGTGGTTTCGGCGTCTCTCCTCTGGCCCCTGTCGGTATGGATTCTAGCAGTCTCTGTGTTAGGGGCTTCTCCCGAGGGTCTGCCTCGGAGTTCTGTTACCTAAGATGAGAGATTGCGAAACTCGTGGTAGTTTTCCACGTAACCCCCCTGCTCCTTTCCCAGAGAGAATTGTTCTTGGTGACCACCTCTAGTTCGTGTTTTTAAAATTAGTGTACGTGTTTGTTTGAGCAAATCAGACCGTGCAGAGAGGTGGACCAAGAAGTCATCTGTGATTTCCCTTCCAGACCCCCTTGTCCCGGGTGGCGAATACAGATAGTCAGCACGTTTTTGTCTGCACCTTTGGCTCTGCCACGGAGAGAGGGCTTTTTCTTTAACGCCTCTCATTTTGTGGTTTTCAAAACGACACATAGAATACGTGCTCCTTGAAGAAACCAAGAAAGCAACAAAAAGAAAGAAGCAAAAGACAAGAGTCACCTCAAGACAAGTCGCCGGGACCATCTGGGGTTTACTTCCCTCCAGCAGTTGTTTGTGTGTGTTTCTTTCCATTAGCGTACTGTGTGTGCACTTTTTCTACCCTTAACCCGCTCTGTACCTTGAACATCGTCAGGGTTCTTCAGAAAACTTAGAAACCACTTAATAATTACGGTATAGTTTTTTTCATGATGTCCTTTCTTAATTAATCCCCTAACGGTGGCCATTGAAGTTTCTCTAATTTTCAAAAGTAGAAACAAAACTTTTGGCAGAAGCCGTGGTACCCCTTTCTTTCCTAGATGAGTTTCATAGAAGGAACGGGGTCAAAAGGCAGAAGCATTTCTTTTTTTTTTTTTAATTTTTTTTTTTTTTCAACGTTTATTTATTTTTGGGGACAGAGAGAGACAGAGCATGAACGGGGGAGGGGCAGAGAGAGAGGGAGACACAGAATCGGAAACAGGCTCCAGGCTCTGAGCCATCAGCCCAGAGCCTGACACGGGGCTCGAACTCCCGGACCGCGAGATCGTGACCTGGCTGAAGTCGGACGCTTAACCGACTGCGCCACCCAGGCGCCCCGAAAGGCAGAAGCATTTCTAAGGCTGATGCACATTGCCTCACGCTTTCCACAATGTTCGTGGAAGGGTGCCTTCCCGCTGCATGGCCAGTGTGAAACAGAGCCCGGGCTTCCTCCAGGCCCACCTAAGGAGTCATCTGGGGGCAGAACGGAAGGTCCCATCCTGTCTTCTCCAGTGCGTGTGAATTCGTCGCTTGAATCACTCTACGTCTGTGACCACCCTCTACTCTAGCAGTACCCTGGAGGTCTGCTCGTGGTGCACATATTTCTACGAACACAATGAAAATTGTGTTGTTATTTACGATAAAAGCTCTGTTTTGGTTTCTCGGCAGATGACTCTGGGATCATCTACTGCCTCTCCAGGCGAGAATGCGACACAATGGCTGGCACTTTACAGAAGGATGGTCTCGCTGCTCTTGCTTATCACGCCGGCCTCAGCGATTCTGCCAGGGATGAAGTACAGCACAAGTGGATTAATCAGGATGGTTGCCAGGTAACATTTTCTATAATAAACAAATCAAGGAAATGATCTTTTATAGGACACGAGCGAACGTGCACACACAGGATGAAAATTGTTTTTACTTTAAAGACAGTAAACATCGGGACGCCCGGGCAGCTCAGTCGGTTAAGCATCCAGCTCTTGATCTCAGCTCGGGTCATGATCTCATGGTTCGTGAGGTCGAGCCCCGCATCGGGCTCCTTGCTGACAGTGTGGAGCCTGTTTGGGATTCTCTGCCTGTCTCTCTCTCTGCCCCTCCCCCTGTTCATGCTCTCTTTCCCTCTCTCTTCCAAAATAAATAAACATAACTAAATAAAAAATAAATAAATACCATAAACATCAAAAGAAGACTGAAATTTAAAAACATCTTTTTGAGACTTCCAAAGTTGCTTTTTCTTAAATAAAAAAATTTTTTTTTTTATTCAGCTATAATTCGCCCTTTCAGAGTTTACAAGTCAGTGGTTTTTAGTATATTCACAAGGTTGTGCAACCACCACCACTGTCTAATTCCAGAGTATTTCATCATCCCCAAAATAAACTCCATACCCATTAGCAGCCACTCCCCATTCCTCCAACCCCCCAGCCCCTGGCAACCACTAACCTAACCACTGCTAGTCTGTCTCTATAGGTTTTCCTGTTCTGGACATTTCACGCGAGTGAAATCATACAGTATGTGTTCTTTTGTGACTGATTTATTTAGCATAATGTTTTTAAGATTTATCCACATTGCAGCATGTATCCGTACGTTATTTCTTTTGTGGCCAGGTAGCTTCCATGGTAGGGATATAGCCCAGTTTGTCATCCATCCATCAGTTGGTAGACATTTGGTTGCACCCACTTTTTTGGCTATTGGCGCATAATGTAATGCTTCTGTGAACGTCTGTGTACGTGTTTTTGTGTGAACACGTTTTCAGTTCTCTCGGGTGGGTACCTAGGAATGGAATTGCTTAGTCATACGGTAACTCTACGTTTAGCTTTTTGAGGAACTACCAAACTGTTTCCAAAGCAGCTACAGAATTTTACACTTTGAGCAGCAACGTGTGAGTTTCCAGTGTCTCTGCCTTCTTATTATTACCCATTTTTGTCTTTTTTACTGTATCCATCCTAGGGGATGTGAAGTGGCATCTCATTGTGATTTTAATTTGCATTTCCATAATAACTAATGGTGTTGAGATTTCTGAGATGACCGATTTATCACCCAAGTGGATCAAGAGGAAGACAACTAAGAACACTCTAGGCATCTCCTATAGCAGCAGATGCCGGCCTTGGATAGATCTTTCTCAGTAACATCGATGACTTTGAGGAAAACAACTAAATAACTTTTTTAGCCTATGAAGTTTTCAGGTCACAAAAAGGGAAATTACCCTGAAGATTTAGAGGAAAAACATCTCTCAAAAGTATTTTCTAACAGAAAACAGAAGAAATCTTAGAGTATATTAGCCTAGTGTCCTTGGAAAGATGTCAGAAGACTTGACTTATATGAACCAGAAGCACTCTACCATAGGAAGATCACAGGCTGAGATGAAGGCACAAATAAAAATGAAATTTATCCAGATAAGAAAATGCACGAAAGGCAAAACAAATAGAATTATGTATCAGGACACAAATGGTTCAGATCAGTGCAGACATTTGCATCAATGAGGTAGCGAATAACTTGAAAATGTGAAGGAAAGAAAACAGATTAAAATTAGGGGAAAAAAGGAAAATGGTATTTGTTGGTGTCAGGGCATCCGCCTAAGAATAATCAGTGTGTCCAAGAAGGAAATCAGGATAGTTGGGATACAGATACAACAGGCAGATGTGTTCTAAATGAGTACATAAGAAATATTTAACAAATTTATTTTTTTTTTTTAATTTTTTTTTTTTTCAACGTTTATTTATTTTTGGGACAGAGAGAGACACAGCATGAACGGGGGAAGGGCAGAGAGAGAGGGAGACACAGAATAGGAAACAGGCTCCAGGCTCTGAGCCATCAGCCCAGAGCCCGACGCGGGGCTCGAACTCACGGACCGCGAGATCGTGACCTGGCTGAAGTCGGACGCTTAACCGACTGCGCCACCCAGGCGCCCCTAGAAATATTTAACAAATTTAAAGGCTTTATTTCCGTGTCACTGGGGGAAAAGGTAAATGTAGACATAGTTCACCGATTAACGAAGAGCTAAAAGAAATTACATTCACCAAGATAAAGAAATAAGATACTCTACAGAAACCAGACAGACCTGAGACTGTTTCACTAAATAACAGAAGCTGGACACGCAGTCTTCAGAATCAGAGAAGGGAAGCCTGGGACCGAAGAATTTCACAGCCAGCTCATTGTCATGTGTGTTGAACACAACGGAAGGGACTTTCAGATTGTGAAGTCCAGAAAGTGGATCACTGCCTTATCGTCAGTGAAGTAATCACAGATGCCAGTCCTCCCTAACTTGTATATTTCACCAAAATTCCAGTGGGTTTTCTTTTTTTTTTTTTTTTAATTCCTTTGATAAACTTTTTCTAAAGTTTGCCTGGAAGAATATCCCAGTTTAAATAACCGAAGGAATTTGGCAAGAAAAGGAAAACACATGAACACTGGCTTTGCAGTACATCACAGACACATCAGTGACACAGAAATCCAGAATTCACCTGGAAAATGTGTAAAAATAGCGTGTGGCAAGGAAGGCACTGAAAAATTAAAAAAGGAGGGTGATCCAACCAGAGGTACCACTTACCTGCTGGGAGGGATTGTTTTGGATCCTCCTATCAAAATCACAGGTAAGTAAAGCTATTGGTATTTTTAAACGTAGGAGCCCTGGCTGGAAGAGAACCTGAGCTTAAAAAGAGCTCAAAAGGAAGGAATTGATAGAAATGATTAAAAACCTAAATACCTAAACACTTGTACGTTGGTGAGCAAAATTAAAGGCAACAGCAAACTGGGGAAATAATGTCTTCAGCAAATAAAACATCCCATAGAGCGTGTAAAACTTTGATAAAGACATGAATCTCAAATAGTAAATTGTCCCACGCTATCAAGAGACATCGAAAAGGAGCTGAGGGTGCTTGGTTGGCTCAGTCCGGTAAGCATCCGACTCTTGACTTTGGCTCAAATCACGATCTCATGATTCCCAGGTTCGAGCCCTGCATCCGGCTCTGTACTGACAGTGAGGAGCCTGCTTGGGATTCTCTCTCTCCTTCCTCTCTCTCTGCCCCTCCCTCACTCACACACGCACTCTCTCAATAAATAAATAAACTGAAATTTTTTTTAATAAAAAATGAAAAAAGGAGCCAGCAAAGTCTAAGCACAAATGTATTCCAAAGTGCAACTTTGCTAATTATTAAATCCAAATTTAAAAACAGTGAGCAACCATTTTCAAGTCTGGTATTAGCAGACTTCTATTAACTGTTGGGGTCGATGCTGTAAGAGGCAATTTCCTACAGTGCTCCTGAGAGCCTTTCTGGAAAAGAATACTGTAGACTGTACAAGAGCCTCAGATCTGAAATATGGGCATGGAATTTACATGGCTGTTTTTTTACTTTTTTTTTTTTGTTGTTTTTTAATTGAAGTATAGCTGACAGACAATATTATATTACTTTCAGTTCAGCACAGTGATTTGACAATTGTACTTACCACTTCTCACCATACAAGATTATTGCAATGTTGTTAACTGTATGATAGTGTTATATAAACAGCCTAAATGTCCTGAGAGAGTGACTGGGTACATTATAGAGCATTCCTGACATTGAAAATGGTTTGTGAAGAATTTCATAATGATTTGAAAATGTTCAAATGTCAACGATGGAAAAACGTAGGGACAAATAGAATCCAGAAGTGTGAGATCTCAACCATAAAAAAAAAAATTGAAGGACACCTGGGTGGCTCAGTCAGTTAAGCATCTGACTCCAGCTCAGGTCATGATCTCACGGTTTGTGGGTTTGAGCCCCACATCGGGCTGTGTGCTGACAGCTCAGAGCCTGGAGCCTGCTTGGGATTCTCTGTCTCCCTCTCTCTGCCCCTGCCTCGCTCACTCACACTCACTCTCTCTCTCAAAAGTAAATAAACCTTTTTTTTAATTAAAAAAAAAAAAGAAAAGAAAATTGAATAGAAAAATAGATGAGAAAAAAAGCCAAATATTTTCAAGTTCTTTAAATCTCTACGTATAGTATAAGTATTCCACAGTACACATGCATACAGATAACGTATTTGTATATATGTACATAAAACACTTTGATCAAAAATATGGGTTTAAAAAATTGGTGAGTTTTTGTTTGTTTTCAGACTAGCTAATCCTTACCATCCAGGTATAATAATACAGTCACTGGACAACCTTGATCTTGTTAGATTTATGAGATAGAATAAAAACTTCATTGTTTTTCTTCACAAAGAAATTATTATAGTCTGGCGTTTTAAGAGCAACACAGAAATAAAGAAGGAAGTAACAGCTCGACTAAGCCAGTTTTCCCAGTGACAAGGCTAAAGGCTTTCAGGGGAAGTTGGCTTCAGGGTCACCTCCCTGGGAGCCTGCAGACTGCCCCTGGCCCACCCCTCGACCTCAGGAGACCTTGACCTTGGGAGACTTGCCCTTGGGAGCCCCCCTACTTGTGGGACCGCCGCAGGCCATGCCCTGTGGGCCTGTGGGCTGCCACCCCACTCTGCACAGCCTCCCCACCTGCTCTCAGCCACTCGAGGCTCCGGCAGACTTTCTCTCTCCAAGGACATTTCCTTTGATAAAAGTGCCATAAATCTGGGGGGACGACTAGCCTGTAGTTCAGGCCGCAGCCGTCACCAGTGTGGACAAACACGCCCGTTTGCTATCAGCCTACTCCACTGCGTGCCGTTCCTCTCCCTGGTGCCCAGTGACCGAAATCATGTCATCGGCCTCAGTCTGGCTACCAGGTAGTTTGGTTGCTTTTGAAATACTGGTCTCGCAGCTTTATTTGTATAATATAATTTTGCCTGGAGATGTAATGTTTTTGGGTTAATAAGCCCTAAATTTGCAACTGCCATGGTTATTCTTGACAATGGTTTTTTTTACTAAAAATCAATTTATGAAGCTCCTGAAGTTCAACTGTCACCTTGGTTTTCCTAAGTAATTTGCATCAGCCACGATGCATGGTCTCCAGTCTTTTTCTTTCCCCCCAATATAAGCAGCTCTCAGACTTTTACCCATGTGAGTTCCAATAAAAATTTCACAAGTTTTTACTTTGAAAATTTTTTTTTTTCAACTTTTATTTATTTTTGGGACAGAGAGAGACAGAGCATGAACGGGGGAGGGGCAGAGAGAGAGGGAGACACAGAATCGGAAACAGGCTCCAGGCTCTGAGCCATCAGCCCAGAGCCCGACGCGGGGCTCGAACTCCCGGACCGCGAGATCGTGACCTGGCTGAAGTCGGACGCTTAACCAACTGCGCCACCCAGGCACCCCTCAAGTTTTTACTTTGAAATCAGCTGTTGAGGAAAAGAAGCTGGTGTGTGATTGATCAGCTGCTCCCACTAGGGAAAAACAGATGGTAAACACGGGCACAGGTGACATTGCCACGGTTCCTGAAGCATCAGAGGCACTAGCAGTGGTCATCACCCTGGAGCTCCTGAGCGACCCGATCATGACCATGACCTCGGTGCTATGGCTGTGTGGGCAGTGCCCCTCATACCTCCATATCAAAAACATAAGAGAGGGGCACCTGGGTGGTTCAATTGGGTAAGCATCTGACTTCAGCTCAGGTCAGGATCTCACGGCTCGTGGGTTGGAGCCCCGCATTGGGCTCTATGCTGTCAGCTTAGAGCCTGGAGCCTGCTTCGGATTCTGTGTCTCCCTCCATCTCTGCCCCTCCCCCGCTTTTCTGTCGCTCTCAAAAATAAACATTAAAAAAAATTAAAATTAAAAAAAAAAAACAAACATAAGAGAACTAGATGCGGCAGCACGTTCGGAGGTTACTGACTGCTCTTGAGTCTGGCCCCTTACGTGACAATACCAAATCCATGAGAAAGTGCCTGCCACCCCACCACACGAGCCTCTCTTTACCTTTTTGGGTCTCAGTAGTAATTGCAAATTATCAATATGAAGATCTCACATTAGTCATGCAAAATAATGGGACCAACTTAAGAAACTAGATTGTTGTTATATATTTTTTTAAGTGGTCTGCCAGAGTTGGGAGGCAGTAACCAACCCCTGGGTTACTTTGAGTTAGGGTCGCTGCTTTTGGTGTAGAAGAAGGGAACTGCCAGTGTACCAACCTTTTGGAGAAGTGGTCGGGGTTGAGGACAGTCCTCGAGTGGAAGAGAAGGAGGTGCCTTGCACAAATAAAGAGCGACGGTGAGGATAAATATTTGGATCATGTCGAGGTGAGCTTCCTGTTGCCCAAGCTAACTAGCAAAAAAGAAGTAGACCAAGCAATAAAAAGTACTGCAGAGAAGGCGTTGGTTCAGGTTTGGGAGAGATGAGGATCCTGTCTGTCTGCAGCCAGATGATATTCCTTCTAAGACGTCTTCTGACCTGAGTAGAATGGCTGCCATGTATCTGGTAGATGTGGACCGAACTCCCATTTACACGCACTATTTTGACATCGGTTATATTCCATCTACTGTGTTCTTCGATGGGCAGCACATGAAAGTGAATTAGGGGTCTCCTGATCACACTAAGTTTGTGGGAAGTTTCAAAACCAAGCAAGACTTCATAGATGTGGTTGAGGTAATTTATCGAGGAGCAGTGAGGAGAAAGCTTATTGTCCAAAGTCTTACTGATCCCAAGAATATTCCCAAATGTGACCTTCTCTATCAAGACATTTAGCGCATTCACTACTGTCAAAGTTGAAGAAAAAAGCACATCGTGAAACAGTACCTGAACCCAGCTGTGCCATTTTCCTGGAGTCCTTCGGACGTGTGTTTAGCGTCCCAGCGGAGAAGAGTGCTGACTTGGGTAGAAAATACCCCACCCCCAAGTAGAAGACAACGCTGACGACCGCAATGAGCAGCGATGCTTAAATGTCTGTTCCTTGCAAACCCCAGAGCAGTCAAGATGACTGGGGTCACTTTACCCAGCGGGATTTTTGAAAATTTATATTGTGCTTCTCTTTAGTCCTTAAGATGATACAGAATCCTTCTGAACATTGGCTAGTATATTTATGTTGATTTTGATATACAAGTAAGATAGGAAATCACTTCCCGTAAGAACAGAAGTACTTATTTTTTACCCTAAAGGAGGTACCCACACACATAGCCTCACCCTCACCTGTTTCTCCACTCATGTATTTGTCTCATGCTCTCCTGTCTCCAGTCCTTATTATCTCAGTTTCTCTTGGAATAAATGATTCTCTACCGATAGGAGGAAGGAAGGAAGGAAGGAAGGAAGGAAGGAAGGAAGGAAGGAAGGAAGGAAGAGAAAGAAGGAAAGAAGGAAGGAAGGAAGGAAGGAGAAAGAAAAAGAAAAAAAACTAGATAGTTGTATAGAGTGCATTTTAAAGTAAAATAGAGGATAGAGCTTTTAGAGGCATCTGTGATTAAAATGTGTCTTTAAGTCTGTTATGAGTCTAACAGGCTTTTGCTCTCCCATCAGGTTATCTGTGCAACAATAGCATTCGGAATGGGGATTGACAAACCCGACGTGCGATTTGTGATCCACGCGTCTCTCCCTAAATCCGTGGAGGGTTACTACCAGGAATCGGGCAGAGCGGGGAGAGATGGGGAAATATCTCACTGCCTGCTGTTCTATACCTATCATGATGTGACCAGACTGAAGAGACTCATCTTGAGTAAGTCAAGCCCCGTTGTAGAGACATCCTGTCCTTTTCAGCCTCGTGATAGTAATCTCCTCCTGCTATTGTGGTACTTCTGGTCCAGTTTCCTTCAAATAGTCGTAGAAAACTAGAAGTGTTTATGTAGATATGGAAATTTTACTTCAGTTCACTTTTATTGCACAAGTATTACACGCTTGTCACGTAAAACTCAAATGATGCAGGCGTGCGTATATGGACGTGCATGAGGCAGAAAATTTCCAAAGCATGCTTGTATACAGTTCTACTCTAGGAAAGAACCCCAGCTATTGGTTTCCTTTGTCCTTCCAGATTCAATCTCTGCATGCGTCCTTGCATGTAACACATGTTTCAAACACGCAGAATGGTAGAATGGAAGGAGTAACGAACGCTCATGTACCACCAGGTTAAGAAATAAAACCCCCCGTATGTCCCTCTCCTATCTCAACCCCCCACCCACCCCCCCATCAGAGAGAAGCAGTATTTTGTCTTTGCTGTTTACCCCTGCCAAATGCATGTATTTTGCAATGTGAGTGGGATGTGCCTGTCCTACGTAGACGTACGGCGACCTTACTGTTTTCATTCTAGCTAAGATGTAGCCACGTGTGGTTTGACTACCTAGAATTCCCTAGTACGGTTTATTCCAGGTCTACTTAACCAGTCCTCTTTGAATAGAGACCTAGATTATTTCTTGGTTTTCACGTTATCAGCAGTGCAACATCGAGCATTTTTGTACGGGTATCTTTGGGCGTTTGTGCGCTTGTGTACATAGGATACGTTTCCAGACTTAGACTTGCCGGGTCAAAGCGGATACGTATTTTAGAGTTTTGTTATGCCCTTTGCCCGTTTTTCTATTACGTTGTGCTCGTTAAATGTATTTCCTAAGTAAGTTTTCTATTTTGAGACTGCTTTTGAACGGACCCCGCCAGAGATACTACATATGGGATGTGACACTTACCAGGCACCGTGCCAAATATTGTATCACCTTTTTTGCTCATAGTGCCTGGCTTTTGAGGCAGAGTTTGTCCGATGAAAAAAGAGAGCTTCATTAAGGTTTTGTAACTTGCCCCCGGGAGCCCCCATGAGCAGCAGCAGCAGTAGGATGGGGGGCAAGTGGAAGGACAGTGGTAGCGATGCTGACAGAGGGCATCGCTTGGCATCCGCCGTATGCTGCCACCTTCGCTGCTTGATTATACCCCTTCGCTCAGGCTGCACGACAAGCCTGACAGGTGCTGCCATTTCTCCCCTCGTTTCACGGACGAGGACGTGAGACGCGAGCCGGTAAGCGGCAGCGCCCTGCCGGGGCCCAGGTCTGCCTGACCCCCAAAGCCCACGCCCCTTGCACTCTATGTAACAAGACGATTCTCAGTGAAAAAATGAAACTTTTAAACTCAGTGTGTCCATGTGTGTTTTGAAACAGAACCTGTATTAAGTTAGGTCCAAACAGTTTAATAAGCATTTAAAGTCTTAAACACTTAGCAACATTTTGGAAAAAAATAGTACTCGTAAACTAGAAGAACAAATTTTATTTTCTTTCTTAACTAACCGCAGTTGCTTGCCAATGGTAAGTATGTGTGCGTCATTCTCAAACCTTGAAATTACATTAGAAGCTGCTACCCTTACTTCCTGTTTCACACGGGTTTTCTGGAGGTACTTGTTTTTATCCCAACAGCCTCCAACACTTCAGTTTCACGGAGATGAACATGGGGCGGCCCCGCAGACTAGCATTTTGTGTGGTGCCAGGAGATGTTAGGTACTGCTGTGTTTCCCTGACATTTAAGATACCCCGCAGTATTCACCGCAGCACCCCGGGGCTCCTCAGCACGGTTCTGGAGCCACTGGCTTAACTGCTTCCATCCCAGATGCCCAGGGAGGCGTGCAGCCCGCTGCCATAGTTCCATCCATGCTCTGCTGACTTTGGACGTGCAGTCAAGTACATGAGTGTCTGATAAGTACAGTAAAGTTCAGTCAGATTTTCATTGTTGGGTACAACGAAGATTTAAAAAAAATTGTTCAGCCACTCTTGATGACAATCTTCATTTATTCCTATAAAACTAAAAATTTGAGGGATAAACATACTCAGTTGATTATACTATAGAATGATGTTATGTTGATATATAATGGCTACTAGTAATTTTATTTCATTTAAGATTTAAAATTATATTAATCTATTCTAAACATTTTTGTAGTGTTTTCTTCTATTTTTCTACTCTAAGAAGTGTCTTTACTATGTGCTTCACCTCTTTCAGTGGAGAAGGATGGAAACCGTCATACAAGAGAGACTCACTTCAACAATTTGTATAGTATGGTGCACTACTGTGAAAATATAACAGAATGCAGGAGAATACAGCTTTTGGCTTACTTTGGTGAAAATGGATTTAATCCTGATTTTTGTAAGAAATACCCAGATGTTTCTTGTGATAATTGCTGTAAAACCAAGGTAAAATGAGAAAGTTTTAAATTCTTTGTAATTCAGGAAATTGCTAGGACTTTGTTTTTTCTTTCTTTTTTTTTTTTGTTTTGTTTTGTTTTGTTTTGTTTTTTCTTTCTTAATTTAGCCAAGTTAGGTTACCATACATAGGCCCTTGGGGACTGAACTGGGGAAGGTGGCTTCTTCCCCATAGTAATTTGGAATAGAAACATTTAGTAGTAATTCTGGAGAATAGTTCTCAAATTAGAAGCCTATGAAAAGTTTACTGGACCTGTCCAAAATGCTAAGGTTATAGATGTGTACCAAAGGTTACAGAATATTTTAGAAATATTGTTAATCTGTAGATAACCCAAAAAGATCTGACATGTACAGGTAGAATATTTAAATCAAATTCCAATTTATATTGGAAGAACTCTTTTTCAAAAGAGTTATACTAACTAGTGGACCGTGCATTTGAATCAGGTCAATTACATTATTCTATAAATTGGTTATTTAAAACCTATAAAGAATGAATAGCAGTAGCTTCTAGATGAGTTTGCTATTGTCTGTCCTAAAAATAACTGTGGGAAGTTGTTAAATTCATTCATCAGGTACTTTATTTTACCTCTCATGGTGATTCTGTGTTTTAATGTCTCTGTACTTAACAGAGCATTTTCACATTATTTGAAATGTTGGTGGGCTCCCGGGTGGCTCAGTCGGTTGAGCGTCCAACTTCGGTTCAGGTCACGATCTCGTGGTTCACGAGAGCCAGCCCCGCGTCGGGCTCTGTGCTGACAGCTCGGAGGCTGGAGCCTGCTTGGGATTCTGTGTCTCCCTCTCTCTCTGCCCCTCCCCTCACTTATGCTCTGTCTCTGTCTCTCAAAAATGAATAAACGTTAAAAAAATTAAAAAAAAAAAAAAAAGAAAAGAAACGTCTGCAAGGTGCTAGGGATTCACAGATGAACAGGGTGTGGGCCAGTTCATAGACTGGAGGGGGACAGACAGACGTGGATTCACATAATCGTGATACCATGTGAAGAATAAAGTAGTTACAAAGATCTGCAGTGCTGGCCAGAGCAGAGGGTGATATACCCTCCCTTGGGGTGGATTGGGGTGGAATCGTGGATCGGCAGCCATCTACCCCCCCCCCCCCCCCCCGCCGCCCCTGCCTCAGCCTGCCCCCAGCCTTCCCCTGTAGATGCTGCCAATCACTTCTCGTTTAGCAAATATTTGTTGAGTGCCTGCTCTGTGTCAGGCGCTGTTCTAGGAGTTTGGGATGCATCACTGAACAGGATATAAGCATCCTTGCCCTTGTGGGGCTTACGTTCTAGCAGAGGGAAGCTGAATACAAAAGCATAAGTGCGTGTCAAGCACAGCAGTATAAGGAGTCAGGAGTGGCGGGTGGGGGGCACAATGCGGTATTGGGTAAGGTGGCCCAGGGGCGTCTTATTGCAAAGATGCAGTTCCCTGGATGTGGGCATTCTTGGCCCCAAGGTGGGGCGGGGGGGCATACCTGTGCATTGGGGGGATAGTGGGGGAGCCCGTGTAGCTGAGCAGGGCCAAGAGTTAAGGGGAAAGGAAAAGGCAGGCCAAAGCAGCGAATGGAGGGCCGAGTAACTGGAGGCGTGGTGTGACCCTCCCCCCCACCCCGGCCAGGACATTTGGGGCAGGACGTTTGGCAGGATGGATCAGTTAGGTTTATGGTATATTGAGTTAGGTGTGTCTGTTGATTGAGGAATTCTGGAAAGAGGCTTGTGGTACATAGGGATTTGGGCATATAGGTGGTATTCGAAGCCACGTGCGCAGATGAAATCTTCCGGGATTTAAGTTTAGACCGAAGAGAAGAAAACCAAACCTCTGAGCCCTGGGACATTAAGAGGTTAAGGAGAAGAGGAGGAGGAGCAAGGAAAGGCGACCAAGAAAGAGAGGTAGCAAGGTCAGAGGAAAACCAAAAATACGCCCAGAAAGTGGTTCAGAAAGGAGGGTGTGCGAGCCGCTCAAACCCTGCCGCTAAGCTAAGCAGGGAAGGGACCAGGAAGACGCCACTGGATTTAGCGCCACGGGAATCGAGGCGGCTTGCATTTGTTTGACCAGTTTCAGTAGATGGGGGCAAAACTGGAGACGGTGAATACAGAGAACTCTTACCAGTTGTGCTTCAAGGATGAGCAGAGAAACGAAACAGCAGCTGGCAGGGGAAGCAGCCCGTGGCTGCACTGCTAGGAATGCACTTGTCCAGGATGAAACGTTGACACGTGAGGAGAGAGGAGAGAACCGCTGAAGCAGTGTCCTTGAATAGACGGGGGGTGGGGGGGTGTCTAATGTGCAACTCGAGAGATTGGCTTTAGGCAGGAACCTAGAGAGTTCATCTGGAATAGCAGGAGGAAAGAGAAGGCCGTGCAGGACTGGCGCCGGTGATTGATGTTGTGAAGGAATCTGCAAAAGCTCTCTTCCGGCTGCTTCAGTTTTCTCAGTGAAGAAGCAGGCAAGGTCGGCAGCGGCCAGGATAAGAGAGTGATTGAAGAGCAAGCAGAATGGGAAGTGGCCGGCTAGGACAGTTCGGCGAACTTTATCTTAAAGGGCCAGAGGAAATCCGTCAGGCTTTGTGCGCCTCGGTATCAGGGTCTCTGTCACAGGTGCCCAGCTCTGCTCTCTTAGCCCCAAAGCAGACATAAACAATAAATACATCGATTTTTCCATGGCTATGTTCCAGTAAAATTTGATTTATAGAAACCGGCATCCAGCTCGTAGGCCACAGTATGCCGACTCCTGCTCTAAGAGAGCAGAGGAGTGATAGACTGGGGATGTATGATGATCACCTGGCCGCGGTCAGGGTCCCCCTGAGGTCTGTGGCCATTTGCTGAAAGCGCAGACATTCAGCGTGGTTGCCGGTGTTTCTCCAGCCAAGTTCAGCTACTGAGGTACTGGCACGGAGTGGTGAAGAATTGGATCTACTGTGTGTCAAGCAGTGAATGTGATGAGGTGGCCTAAGGGCCAGGGAGTTGAAGTTATGTGGACCAGTAGTATTGTAATGACCGCTGTGGAATTTAGGCTGAGTCAAGAGATCATCTGATGGGAACCCGTGGATGGGCAGGCCCGGTGGATTATTAGGCTCAGAATGTACTAGATGGCGTGAGGTGGCAGTCGTAGAATGAAGGGGTTGCTGTTATTAGTGAGGCCAAGGTGGTGGGCATGACCATGGACGTGAGCAGCTGGCATTCACAGAGGACAGGGTCACTAGGGCAGAGGAGATCAGGATGCCAGAGGCCAAGGTGTGGGGGGTCATCTGTCTGCTGAGTCACCAAGAATCAAGGCAGGAATGGTGTGGGAGGGGAGGACAGGGCCCTGTTTCATGATGGTCCCAGACAGAGCCTCAAAATCACCACCAATTTTTAGAATAAGACAAGAAACCTGTTTGTCTTGAGGTTGTTAGACTGCAGCAGATGAACAAGGGTTAGAAGGTAAGGGGGCTGCATAGACGGAGGCCAGGAGCATGATACCACTTTTGAGAACAGCGGGTGGTTAGTACTGCGAGTTTACAGAGCCAGGATAGATGAAAGCAGACAGGTCCTGTGGTAATGGGGGCTTAAAAAATTAGGCCTCGTTGGGAGACCAGTGAGGAGAAGGAGAGAGCAAACTGACGAGACCATTAAAAGGGTTGACTGTGCCATCAAAGCCCCAAAAGTGATCAGAGGTCACCATCCAAGTAAATGCCGGAGCACTGTTCTAGAAGGTATGAAGGGTTTGAAAAGAAGGAGACAACAGTCCCACCCACAGCATGCTATCGGCTAATTGAAAGATGAGAGGTATGTCTGTAACACAGCAATAAAACATACATAGTGGAGTGCTAATTGTTCTAGACACAGGGTCAGTATAAGAACTTAGAAAAGATAGGGGCGCCTGGGTGGCGCAGTCGGTTAAGCGTCCGACTTCAGCCAGGTCACGACCTCGCAGTCCGTGAGTTCGAGCCCCGCGTCGGGCTCTGGGCTGATGGCTCAGAGCCTGGAGCCTGTTTCCGATTCTGTGTCTCCCTCTCTCTCTGCCCCTCCCCCGTTCGTGCTCTGTCTCTCTCTGTCCCAAAAATAAACATTGAAAAAAAAAAATTTTTTTTTAAAAAAAGAAAAGAAAGAACACTTGGAACTTGGGTTTTGGTCTTGGTTTTGGTGTGGAAACGGTTTGTTGTGAGACTACCGTTGTTACTATTAAACCCTAGCAGTCTAGGTTATCATCTTAATTACACCGAAAGTAATCTGTTTTTATTCATAGGATTGTAAGACAAGAGATGTGACTGATGATGTAAAAGATATTGTAAGATTTGTTCAAGAACATAGTTCAGCACAAGGAACACAAAACAAACCCCCTGCAGGTCCTTCTGGGAGATTTACTATGAATATGCTGGTCGACATTTTCTTGGGTAAGTTCTCTGTTTTATAGTTGCAGTTACGGCAGTTGAAATTGAACATCTACAGAAATCATCTCAAGTACGTGGAAAAAAATCTCTTTTTTCTGTCTTGTAGAACTTAAGGATTTCAGAATAAAACTTCTTGAGTAACAAAAGAAATTCAGCTTTTATGAATGATAACAATTATTTGTGTAGAATTTATATGTTACTAAGGTGAGGTTTTCACATTCAGAGAAGCAAGTAATAGGGCAAAGTGGGTACAGGGGATTAAGAGGTACAAACTTACAGTTAGAAAATGCAGGGGTGCCTGGGTGGCTCAGTCGGTTAAGCGTCCGACTTCAGCCGGGTCACGATCTCACGGTCCGTGAGTTCGAGCCCCGCGTCAGGCTCTGGGCTGATGGCTCAGAGCCTGGAGCCTGTTTCCGATTCTGTGTCTCCCTCTCTCTCTGCCCCTCCCCCGTTCATGCTCTGTCTCTCTCTGTCCCAAAAATAAATAAACGTTGAAAAAAAAAAAATTAAAAAAAAAAAAAGAAAATGCAGATGTCACGGGAACAAGAAGCACAGCACAGGAAATGTAGGCGATACTGTTGTAAAAACGTCGTGTGGTGTCAGTCGGTGTCATGGCGGGCGGAGCATAATGTGTATAGTTGTTGAATCACTATGTTGTACTCCCAAAACTGATACAACGTTGTATGTCAACGATACACCAATAAAAACTATAGGAATAATAAAAATAGATACAAAGAAAATATTAACGCATATACAACCTCATCTGAATGAATGGACTATAACTTGCTTGGAGAGTCGCCTGTTGAGTGACTTCCATTTCCGGACAGCAGCCTGGGCAGAAGTATCTGTCTTCTTTTTTTTGTTTGTTTTGAGGCCCTATCAAAATAATAGTGTGGAAATAAAATGGGGATTTGATTCACAAGGGCACCGGTAACCAGAGAGAGCCCATCGTCAGATTCAAGATTTTTCAAATCTTTTAGGGAACGAATGGAAGCATGTTGACGAGCGGAATGAAATACAATAAGCCACCGTGCAATATTAATGAAGGAGAGAGTCTTAGGTGAGGAGGGCTCTCAACCAGGCAGAACTCCCATTGTCAGGAAGCCTCAGACTGAGTCTCCAGGTCCTGGGGGTGGGAGTGTAAGCAGAGGAGCCACAAACAGGAGGGGGCAGTTAAAGTCGGCCCACGAAAGAACTCCATCAAAAGCCAGCCTGGAATTGATTCCAAAACAAAAATCAAGTGCCCGAGGAATAGAAAGGCAGCTGAGTTAGGGGCCAGAGCCCCCAAGCGGCATTTGGGGACCACCCAGCCTAAAGCAAACCTGCAAACTGGATATCTCTGTTCACTGGAGGGATTTAGGGGGAAATAGATACAAAATAATGGGGGGCAAACCACTTCAGAAGTTTAACCTGATCCCTGAAGGTTAACTACAACTGGACAGTCAAAGGAGAAACCAAGTAAGTGTTTGACCCTGAGTATAGAGACAATTTACAAAATAAGTAGTAGCTTTAGGGAAAAGGGAGGGCAAACTCATAATTTAGTTTCTTCACAAAGACTTAAGTAATAATAGAACGTTATGGGAAAGAAACAAAGAATGAGAAAGAGCTGTTAAAAATTCTAAGTGATTGACATAGTAAATTTAGTGGAAATGTTGGAAGGTAAAGTCAAGAAAATCTTTTAAGACTTGAGCAAAAAGATACATGGAAAATATGAGAAAAAATATAGATCACTCCTTAGGAGATGTGAAGTCTGACAAAATTTTTGAAATAGAATTAGAAGGAATTATCAAATTTCCCTGAATGAAAGAGTAAAATATAAAAAGCTTTCAGATTAAAATGTCCACCGAATGCCAAAGGAGATGCTTTATGAGATTTAAGGATACCAAGAGTATGGGGCACCTGAGTAGCTTAATCGGTTGAGCATCTGACTCTTGATTTCAGCTCAGATTAGGATCCTAGGGTCATGGGATCGAATCCAGCATTGGACTCTACACTGTGTATGGGGCCTGCTTGGGATTCTCTGTCTCTCCCTCTCTTCCGTCTCCTTCTCTCCCTCTCCCTCTCTCTCTCTCTCTCTCCCTCTCTCTCTTTCCCTCCCTCTGCCCCTCTCTCCCCAGCTTACTCACCCTCTAAAAATAAATCTTATTTAAAAAAAAAAAAAAAAAGGATAAAAAGAATACCAAGAATAAAGTGATGTTGGGGAAGAAAAACTTCTCCTCCATCCTGTTAGATTTAATGTTTGGGGGCCTGTGAATTAAACTGACAAAAGACAGATTTAATCAAAATGTGGCTCAAAGGGCCTATTAAAATTGGGGCTTAGGGGTGCCTGGGTGGCTCAGTTGGTTGAGCATCTGACTTTGGCTCAGGTCACCATCTCAGGGTCTGTGAGTTCGAGCCCCACATCAGGCTCACTGCTGTCAGCAGTCAGCCTGGATCCCACTTCAGATCCTCTGTCCCCCTCTCTCTGCCCCTCCCCTGCTTTCACGCTCTCTCTCTCTCTCTCTCAGAAATATATAATCATTTTTTAAAAATTGGAGCTTATATACCGTCTTAATAGGGGAAGGGGAAGAGGGGAAAGGACACTTAAAGGAAAACAAATGTTGGGGGTGTTTTTGGAAAGATGAATGGGCCCTTAGAATAGAAGAGAGGGAGATAAGATAGTTTTGTGACGATGTTTAGGAGTGGTATGGAGGCTTCTCATCTCCAGTGATAAAAACCGGTCTTCTCTGGTTACTCCCAGGGAGAGAATTTATGACATTGGAGTTTTGGGGGGAGGTCTCTGCTTTTTACAGATAAGAGATTTCAGGAACTCAGATGCCTTCTGCTCAAGGTAATTTTTATGCCGCAGTGGCATATTCTGGAAAGAAAGAAACCAAAGCCAAACTGGCATCAGATTAATGTCAGCAACCCTGGAGACTAGAAGGCAAAGAAGTGATACCGTAAACAGGGAAGCCGACCCATGGGTCCGGGGGGAAGAAAGCCCAGATCCACAGCTGTGAAGCAGGTCCAATGAACAGCCTGTGCAGATTGTAACAGAAAGTCAAGAAAAACAGGTCCCCAAGCAGTGTAGAGAAGGAATAAGAAATGAAAATTTTTGAGAACAGTGAAGGATGCATATTATTTCTCAACAGAAAGAGAAAGGCACTTAGAAATTCCATGGGAAAGATTATGGAAAGAGAGCCAAGGTCAAATATAAAACAAAGGAAATTGTCACACGATTTTGAGTCATCGATAAAATGCACCGAAAAAATGATCCATTTGTCTGGATGCAGTAAACATTCTCCGGAGGGTTACGCAGGAGTCAGGACTTTCTTAGTAGGGACGGAAACTTTGCTACAACCTACAACGGTTAGAGGCAATGTACAGACTTCAACGTGTGGGGCGCAGGACAGGATGTGTTAATCTTGATGATATAAAAATATAAGTACAGTAAATAAAAGAAAGTACTTGGAATATTCGAGGTATTAATAACCTCCAAGGTAGAAGGTAGAGGGAGTAGCCAGAAGTTCTATCTAAAGTTAGAAAATAGGGGCGCCTAGCTGGCTCATTCGGTTGAGCAGAGTCCGACTTCGACTCAGGTCACGATCTCACAGTCTGTGAGTTCGAGCCCCGCGTTGGGCTCTATGCCAACAGCTCAGAACCTGGAACCTGCTTCGGATTCTGGGTCTCCCTCTCCCTCTACCCCTCCTCCGCTCATGCTCTGCCTCTCTCTGTCTCAAAAATAAAAAAACATTAAAAAAAAGTTTTTTAATAAATAAAGTTAGAAAATAATCAATACATGAACCAATACTAATGTATAACTAGCCAAATCTGGGGCAAGGGAAAGTGAGAGGTAAAAATGAGATAAAGCTTTATCTTTCACAGTGGGGGTCAGCAGCTAAATTGTCAGGCAGTGGCTCTGGCTGGTGGGATGACAGCAAGAGTGAGGGTTGCCTGTGGAGGTTGCCACCAGAAGAGCTAAAAGCAAAAGCTACTTAAAACATGACTGCCTGGGGCGCCTGGGTGGCTCAGTCCAAAGAGCTCCAAATCGGGGTTGTGAGTTGAAGCCCCACACTGGGGGTAGAGATTACTAAAAAGAAAGAGAGAGAGAGAGGGAGGGGGAGGGGGAGGGAGAGGGAGAGGGAGAGGGAGAGGGAGAGGAGAGGAGAGAAGAAAGGAAAGGAAAAAAAGAACAACACAAAACATGATTGCCTTCCAGAAGAGAAGAGGGTGGGACAGAGGAATGCTGGTCTTCATTCTAAACCTTTCTGTACTATATTTTATTTTTCCCACATGTGTGCCTTACTTTAATTCAAAAGCCAGATAAAACAATTAATAGGTGTATTTATTTTTTAAAGCATTAATAGCTGAGGGGCGCCTGGGTGGCTCAGTGAGTTTAGCGTCCAGCTCCATCTCTGCTCAGGTCATGATCTTGCGGTTTGTGGAATCGGGCCCCACCTCGGGCTATGTGCTGCTGACAGCAGGGAGCCTGCTTGGGATTCTCTCCCTCCCTCTCCCTCTGACCCTCACTGACTCACGAGTGTGCACACATGCCAGAAAGGGAGGGAGGAAGGAAAGGAAGGAAGGAAAGAAGGAAGGAAGGGAGGGAGGGAGGGAGGGAGGAAGGAAGGAAGGAAGGGAGGGAGAGAGGGAGGAAGGAAGAGAGGAAGGAAGGGAGGGAGGAAGACAGGAAGACATTACTAGCCTTTAGGAAGGTGGTTTTCTCATTTCCTCATTTGTTCCTTCTGAACGTGCTTGTTCCTCAGGACCAAAGCTGCTTTTCAGGCTGATCTTCCCTTTGTGGATTCTTGCCTTCTAGTTTGGGCCTCTTTCGGTGGGTCAGGAAGAACAAGGAGTTGCAGATAAAATAATTGATTTTTTTAATGTTTATTTATTTTTGAGAGAGACAGAAACAGAGTGCAAGCCGGGGAGGGGCAGAGAGAGGGAGACAGAACCTGAAGCAGGCTCAGGGCTCCGAGCTGTCAGCACAGAGCCTGTCTCGGGGCTCAAACTGACAGACCCACAAGATCATGTCCTGAGCCAAAGTCAGATGCTTAAACGACTGAGCCACCCAGGTGCCCCCAAACTGCTAATATTTTAACATGTTTGTGTACAACCCCTTACTTATCATACTGTACATATAATTTATATCACTTCTGTATCAGATATATAAGCATTTCTTAATTTTTCTTTTAAAGTAGTTTTTAGTAATATATATGTTGTCATATTGATAAAATGTATTTTTTTTTTAATTTTTTTTTTCAACGTTTATTTATTTTTGGGACAGAGAGAGACAGAGCATGAACGGGGGAGGGGCAGAGAGAGAGGGAGACACAGAATCGGAAACAGGCTCCAGGCTCTGAGCCATCAGCCCAGAGCCCGACGCGGGGCTCGAACTCACGGACCGCGAGATCGTGACCTGGCTGAAGTCGGACGCTCAACCGACTGTGCCACCCAGGCACCCCAAAATGTATTTTTTTAAGTAGTCTTATTTAAGGACATCTTTTTCTGTTGTACTTAAGGATGCAGTAAATGGTGTTTTAAATACAGCTTCAGCTATATCTCTGCACCTTCCATGTAAATTCCTAGATTACTAAATCAAACATTTTTCTGACATACTCAATTTCTCATTAGCTCTTACATGTTATTAAGAAAGTTGTGTTTCACTTTGCTTTTTTTTTTTTTTCTTTAAATTTATTTATTTTTTTAATAACCTCTACACCTGGTGTGGGGCTCAAACTCACAACCCTGAGATCAAGAGTCACATGCTTTTCCAACTGAACCAGCCAGGTGCTTTCCTCCCTTCCCCCCTTTCAAAGCTTACTTATTTTTCCTGCTTCTTAGCTATCCCCAGCACTAGGGCTGGCCCATGTCACCCAGCCCACCGATACCAGAGCGGTGGTCTGATCTGCAGCGCGACATTTCAGGGATACAAAATCACCTGAAGAAAGAAAAACTTGAATCATTGAGTATATATGACCAGAAGCCATCTGACATTTACAATGTAATTATTTGAAACTCTTAAAGTAGAGCTAAAGCTTTACAAAGTAACTGTTAATTCTGATTATAATCAGTGTCACAAGACTTCTTAAGTAGATTGTTATAATAAAGTTGTGTTTACAATGAAGACATTAATAATTACAGCAGATTGGATTCGAAACCCAGGACCCAGCCCAGTGCGGTGCTCTCAGCCAGAAGGAGGAGGAGGGAAGGGTGTAGTCTCGTGCCCTGCTGTGCTTTTGTTTTACAGTTTGGGAAGGCTTCCTCTGTGAGGGTCACAAAAAATAGAGACTTAAATACTGGGATTGTGAGAAGTGCTTTCAGGACAGGACCAGAGATAGTATTTATAAAAATGATTGTCCACATTTTTTTGTAACTGGATCAGTAATGCACAGTTATCCTGATGTAGCACAGTGATACAAAGTGCTTAAAGTTTATATAAACTCTCTCTGATTTCTTTGCTCTAATGTAATGTTATAAGCTATAAATGCCACAGCCTAAAACGATAAGCTTTATTTTGCTGCTGGTTTTGGCCAATGCAGATCATAAAAAGATGAGGAAAAGTACATACAACCATTGAAATTTTAGAGTTCTTCTCAAATATTCCCATTTTATGGAAACGGGTGTCTCTTTGTGCCATGGGTTTTCCTGTGGAAGAGATTACCTACCTCATTTATCCAGACTGTCACATAAATGACTTTCTCAGCCTCTCCTACTGGAGGCTTCTGACGTACCTATATTTACTAATCTAACTTCTCGGGCCTTCCTTACCAGGGAGTAAGAGTGCAAAAATTCAGTCGGGGATATTTGGAAAGGGATCAACTTATTCACGACACAATGCCGAAAGACTTTTTAAAAAGTTGATACTTGACAAGATTTTGGATGAAGACTTATATATCAATGCCAATGACCAACCAATTGCCTATATGGTGCCAGGAAATAAAGCCGAAACTGTACTAAATGGGCATTTAAAGGTATGGTATTTTAAATGTTTATTTTACTTTATTACCTTACAGTGAGTGGGCAGAAAATATATTGCCGCAAATTAAAAGCTCTTTTCCAAAGCTTATGGATACTAAATTTCTATATGCTGTCCTATGTGAACGTATTCTGTTCCTCTTAACTTGGAAAGAGATCTTAAAATTGAACCCAAGTAATGTAGTACCTGTCAAAGTGAATTCGATGGGTTGTCCGATCTCTGAATCATCCTGTATTCGTTAGGTAAACATTTACTAAGAAGCCGTTCTGTGCTAGGTGCTGGAGATGGACAGAGGAGAAGTGCTCAGCCCCTGTTCCCAAGGGGCCTCCAGTATCTACTTGGCATAACCGAAATACAAAAAACCAAAAGCCAAAAAATGCAGTTAAGGATTAAACGAAGCCTATATTTGGATACAAGCACACGTGTCCCCACTCCTATGATCACTTTCTTTCTCACAAAGGTAGACTTTATGGAAACAGAAAACTCCAGCAGTGTGAAGAAGCAGAAAGCTTTGGTGGCAAAGATGTCTCAGAGGGAAGAAATAGTTAAGAAATGTCTTGGAGAACTGACGGAAGTCTGCAAATCTCTGGGAAAAGTTTTTGGCGTCCATTACTTTAATATTTTTAATACTGTCACTCTCAAGAAGCTTGCAGGTGGGTATGTGTGAGTCTTCTGTTATGTGGCGTAAATTAATAAGCCAAAAGTTAATCCTGCTATGGAACTTTTTAAGTGCACTGATATAGCTCCGTTTATTTTCATTATTTAATCTCTAAATCGAAAGCTCAGGTATGGAAACCAATTTGATAATAAATTTCACATATTGAAAAAAAGAGAGAGACTCTAAATAATAGAGATCAGACTAAGGATAGATAGATAGATAGATGGATAGATAGATAGATAGATAGATAGCTCAGAAAAACAAATGTAGGATGAAATACAGCCTTTAAGGTACATATAATACTTTGTTATTCAGACATACAGTATAATTTTAATTTTATACTTTTTCCTCTAATGCCAGACGTTAGGATGTGGATATTTATAATCTCTGCCACCAGCTGTCACTTGTTGATTGTGTGTCCATTATCTGCCCACTTTATGATGTTTGGCCATGTTATGTACAAATGCCTTTGCCATGAGGAGCTAAGTTCCTTATGAAAAGACATTATGTTTTATGCTTCTTTGAACCTGGCCCTAGCACACTGCTGGTCTTTAGTTGAAAAAAACGTGCTGACCTGAGTTATTTCCATAGCTTCAGATCCTAATAGGATTGCTCCTGTAAAATTAGGCGTCCACATAGTTGACTGATGAGTGTACATTACCTTCTGGACGCTTCCTTCATAAAATCCCATGATCAACACCTTCTCTCGTTTCCATTCCTGTTCCTGCCACTGTAGGTCATGACAGCATTTCATCAACTCTGAGCCACCGTCTATGTTAAGACACTGCTATTTTATAGACAATTAAGGAAGAGAAAAAATGTGCTAATGAAGTGGTGACATGGTGCTTTTATTGAAAGAATTGTTTTTTACTTATTTACATATAGATTTTTATCATTATACAATTCTCTGCATATATGAAAAATGCATAGAATCAAAGCAAGTTGATTTCGGTACTTGTAAAAGTTCATATTCAAAGCCTGACTCTTCGGAATCAGTTTCTAACTCAGTCGTCCATGTCTTTTGTTTGCCCTCGTGTCATTGAGAATGTTAGTGACATGGTCTTTTTTAGCATGGTCCACTCTTTTCACCAGTATTTTAATCAAAACCCGTGTCACCCACGCTGATTTGATGGTGGCGTTTCCCTGATGATGCCAGAGAGCATCAGCGGGCGGAGGCACATCTCAGAAGCACGAATGTGACCCTGCTCTGTCTGCTCTGGGGGACCTTCTGTAGGGCACGCGAAGCGCTTGGCTGTTGCTTGCAAGAAGGTACAGAACCGTGGCCATTTCCTCAAAGACAGATAGTTGTTTTATTAGTGGCAAATCTGTTCCCCGTTACCTGGAGCTTCTCTGCATCCACAGTCACTTGTCCTGTGCTCTCTGGTGGACATCTCATGGGGCAGGTGAACTGCACACATGCTGACAGCCCATACAGCCATGACCAGGCCTCACGTGTGCAGGCAGCAGTAGGCATCTGGCCGTCAGCACTTGTAAGCTGCACCTTGACCTCAGGAACACCACAGCGTGGAAAAGTGTGTGCCTCAGAGTTGATGGAATACAGCATTTTGTTGGTAGGCTCTTAGCATAGTTTCCTCCCTGGCCTCCTTAACTCCAGAGGCGAACATTCTGCACATTTTAATCTTCCACAAAGTCGGCCGATAACTCCAACATCTTTCTAGAAAAGGTACAGATTCTTTCAAGGGTCTGCATTTCTGCTTGCCGGTCCAACCTCGTCTTCTGTTAACCCTCCGTGATCCTGCTGGTCTGCCCCTTCTCCTCTCGACATAGGAATGATGTGAAAATCACAGATTTGAGATCTGCCCTTTCTTTCCTTTGCTCAAGTTGAATAGTAGGAATGATCTCCTCCTCCCTTCCCTAGCCCCGTGCATCTATAAATCCTGCGGACCTAGCCTCTGCAGTGTCCCTGGATCCCCCTCTTCCGTCCGAGTGCACCGCCACACTGTGGCTCCCTGCGCCCTTGCCTGCCCCTGCGGTGGCTTCCTCCAGGCTCCCAGGTTCCACTCTTTCCCCACAGTTCATTTTCCATGCAACAGCCAGAGCGATCTTTAAAATGACGGGCTTGTCCAGCTACAAGGCTGATGTGCCATCTGTCTGCAGAGGACTCTTAATGGCCCGCTTGTTCCAGTCCAAATACTTGCTTCACCCCACCTGCGGACGGACTGGAAGAAGAACGGGTTTGGGTTGGGGATGGAGTAAGAATTCAGTGACGGCCTCGGGTTGGATATGTGTGTCTAAAGTGCAGGGGAGAAGTCAGAGCCGGAAATGGAAATGTGGGCGTCCTCCGAAACAGGGAGCATCAGTGTTGCAGCTAGACAAGTCTTTGTTGTGAGAACAGTGGACGACAGCAAAGTGTGCTTCAGCTCTGAGACCCGCTGCACAGGTGCCCACCTCCCGTTTCCCCCGCCCCGTGTCCTGCGCTGTCCCCCACCGTCTGCCCAGATTCACGCACCTTTGCTGCTGGAATTGCATGATGGGCTCCTGTCCTCTGGGCCTGTCTGCCGCCTCTGTTGGCACTAACTGCCTTTCAGAAAATTGGCCCGGGTGCCTGGTGCCCTGCAGTTAGCTGGCACTTGACAGACATGCGCTGAATGAGCGAATGAGCACGAATTCAGTGGCTTTTCCATGGGTAGTCATTTAAATTCCTAATTTTATGCCCATGCACAGAATCTTTATCTTCCGATCCTGAGGTTTTGCTTCAAATTGATGGCGTTACTGAAGACAAACTGGAAAAATACGGCGCAGAAGTGATTCCAATATTGCAGAAATACTCGGAGTGGACATTGCCAGGTGCAGTATATAGCTAAATACGTGTTTTCTAAAAGCCTGTTTTAACGTGAAGCACCGCATGTCACTGAATTAGAATTTTGTGGTTTCTGGGTTGTGTCAGTGCCTCCTACACCCTGTCACACTGACGCTCAAGTGCCCAGAGCAGCCCCCGGTGTTTGTGATGTGCCAGGCACCTCTTAGGGGACACTGGTGAGCCCCCGGGGAGTGCCAGTCCTTGGGCCTGGGAATAGGGCCCAGAGGAGGACCTTTGGGCCCAGGAGTTCCTGTTCTATTAAAGGCAAGAGCCCAAGGAAATCCAAATCTGCCACCATCGCACTCTGCTATCCCTGGCAGGCCACAATAACCTCGTTGTGCTTGGTTTCCTTATCTGCGGAAGGCACACGTTATCTGACAAACACGTGGAAAGATAAAATTCAGGAGTTTAAATGTTTGGGGAAAATGAACGTGTAATTGGAATGCTAGATAATCTCATCGTTACTGGAAAGAATCTGCCCAAGCGAGCTTGTTGTTAGCAGACGATCCCGAGGATGTGGCCTGTCACGTCGCCCCTCTCCTTGTGAACCTCATCACTGAGCTACCAGACAGGATTAACTGGGAGAAGATCGGCACGAGGCAGGTTTTGTTATAGGAGATGCCAGTTCCTCTGCCCTCCTCCAGCATATTGCCATGCAGTGAGACACAAAAGACAAGCCAAGTTCAGTGTTTTTCCTGTTTCTGTAACAAATGGCTGGGGGTTCTTCTCAAGGCTAATGGAAAAGATTAGCAGGATGAGAAATGAGTGAGCCTGTGTTTCAAGTTCTGTCTCTCCTCATTCGTTTTTTATCCATTAACAAAATGCCGAAAAGTGGGATTTTTAAAAAATTCCTCTGCATGGTAATTATTCCATTAAGAGCCTTGCTTTGAATACTGGTAGGAACTTAACATTTGTTTAGTGTAGTAACTTGTCTGGAAGGGGATTCTTGCCCACATAAGACGGGCTGCTCTGTGGAAACAGCCCACAGTGTGGTGACGATCGCTCCCACTTACTGAGGGACAGACGCTGTGCCAAGAGCTTTGCCTGTTTTGTATCATTCAATCCTCAGAACTACGCCCATTTCACAGCCTTTTTATGTCCAAGTCCCACAGCTAGGATGACGGGACGACAGCTTTGCCAGAGCCTCACTGCCTCCCCGTGTGAACCAGTGTTGGACGGATGAGGAGGCCCGGGGATTAGGGCCCTTCCTGCCAGGCAGGAGGGTGGCTGGAGTGGCCAGGAAATACCTTCCTTCAGAAAATGGAGCTGGGGGGCACCTGGCGGGCTCAGTCGGTAGAGGCTGTGACTCTTAACCTCACACTCTTAACCTCAGGGTCGTGAATTCAATCAAGCCTCACATTGGGCATGGGGCCTAGTTAAAACTGAAAGAAAGAGGAAGAAAGGGAGGGAGGAAAGGAGAAAGGGAAGGGGAGGGAGGAAGAGGAAGGAAGGGGAAGGAAAGGAAAGGAAATGTAGCTGGGATCCCTATTGACCTACAGAGAGGTTTTATGCTTTTTAGGCGCCTTAGGATGCCAGTGCTTGTGGAAATAGCCACCTTTTTTGCAAACTGGTGCTTTCATGCAGACCCATTTCCCGCATAGTATATGAAATGTTTACAACTATAACGTAAAGAAGTGGTTTGTGACTTTAAAGAATATAAATGGGGCCCAGGGTTTTCTGACACTCGTTCACTAAGTAACCGTTCAAAGATGAGGTGCAGAACATAGTTGGTTATGTTTCTCTTCCATTGGGCGCTTTTTCCAGCACGTGTAAAATGGTAAATTGGTCTTATGTAGCACTCCCTACTTTTCGAAGAGCTTAACGGGATTAGCTGCCCGAAGGATCACAGGGAGGAAGGCCATACACAACAGAGTATGAGCTAGACCTGACGTCTCTAGTTAAGTTCAGGAGCGTCACAAACTTCTGGGGCTCCCGGCTGGCTCAGTCAGTAGAGCAAGTGACCCTTGATCTCAGGGTTGTGAGTTCAAGTCCCACATTGGGCGTAGAGTTTACTTTAAAAAAAAAAAAAAAAAGGTATCTCAAGCTTTTTTAATGAATTCTGATCTTTTTGCTTTAAAAGTAAACTTCCACTGAGGACTTTGGGGCTCTGTGACATGAAAGAGAAATGTTCAGTTCTTGCAGAATTGTTGAACCCGTGTGGCAGGAGGACACCCGGGAAGCATCTGGGTGTCCGCCAGACCGCACCCCTGTGTTGTGTCCACAGGGACCATCAGCGCACCCGGGCCAGCACAGCGTCGTGTGTAAACGTCTGCCTTGTCTGCTTGCAGCCGATGACGGTTCCCCCCGGGTGAGTCCGGGCAGCAGCAGAGGCACCAGAAGAAATGCCCCTGTGGAGTCCGATGAGGAAATGCCCGTATCTTCTCACTACTTTGCAAATGAAACCAGAAATGAAAGAAAGAGGAAAAGGATGCCAGCCTCCCAGAGGTCTAAGAGGAGGAAGACTGGTTTCGGTGGCTCCAAGACAAAAGGGTACGTCCGTCCTGCGTTGCGGTCTGTGGGGTGGCGGGTCAGGGAGGAGCGGCCAGAAGCGGAGCGGCCCCGGTTCGCTTTGAAGCTCTTATTAAAACAGACTGTCGCTAAACGTCGCCTCTCCAGTTAATGGGGTGATGATTAAGGTTTGAGCCAAAACAGAAACATTTGTTTCAGATTTTTTTTAATCTCTACTCCTAAATTGATTATCGCCTCGGTTTTCTAGTCTGCATGAACATCTCCCGTTTTGACATTACCCTGGGGGGGGGGGGGGATTTTTTTTTATCAGTGCTCTTCTTAAGGGACTTTTCCACCTAAAATATTATAAATCATATACTGGCTGAGTAAACAAAGGGTTTTGTTTTTTATGACCATCAGTACCTGCTATGCCACTTTTACTGCTACAGAACGTGTGGGCCTCCACCTGGCAGTCCTCCACGCTCCCAGTTCGGTTATACCTGGGGAGAGCCAATCTCCCCACCTTTGCAGGGTAGCAGAGAAGAGGCCACAGCAGGTGAACCCAAAGGTCATGTAAGCCAGGCCTCTAAGGGCTGTGTCTCCCCTCCCCCACACTTGCCTGGCCCCTGGGCTGGGATGCGTTGACTTTGGGGTGCTGTCTGCACGCCCGCAGGGAGTCGGGTCCTGGGTGATGATCTGTGCAGTGTCCTTATTCTTGGTAATTGCACTGGTCCTGACAGCGCCTTCTTCTGACAGCCTCTGCCTTTTTGCCTTGTGGGTAAGTAAGGGCTGGCGGGACCGTGACCTTCCCATCAGTCTGGAGAACCCGGCCCCCAGCTACCTGCACATTCTAACACAAAGGGCTTACAGAAAAGAGGGAACAAGTCCTCAGTAAACTTTTACAAGCTGTTGTGTTTTTCTTTGCAGTTTTTCTACCTCCTTTCCTTCTGGGTAATAAAAAACAAAACCGGGCTGGGGGAAGAGGAAGGAAGGCAAATGTTACCAACTCGTCGTTTTCCTGTTAAGTCCATAAACAAGCATCTTGTACATGCTAATCCTTCTGCCAGGGTACAGAAGTTAAAGGCATTAGTAAATGTTACTTTAATTTTGTGGCTTTTAGTGCGCAAGTGACCAGCAGATGTTCTCTGGTGGGGACATTTTCGTACTTTCCTCATTTACTCCTCCGTTTGGGGAAATAGCCATTTCCTCAGGAGCTCATGGAGTAGAAGGAGAATGTAAAAGGCATCTGGTCTAGACCCCTGGGGCTTATGACAAGGGGGAGGCTTGCGTGAGCCTCTCCCCAGCCCCGGGGCTCCAGGTCCCAGGTAGGACTGGACTCTGGCTGGCCCACGCCTGCCCCGAGCACCCTCATTTCTTCACGTCGCCCACGGAGATCCCTCACACATGATTATGATCTGACCATTCTTACTTGTTCGGACAGAGCACCCCATATTTCAGTGTTCGTTGCCCTTGGCTCCCTTTCCAGTTTTCCCGACTTCTGTTTATAAGAGTGAAGCACTTTGCCCTGTGGGTTAGAGCTAATCTAAGAAGAAGCCGTAAAACTCACACTTACCCAAAAGCCAGTACCAGTTTTGATGCTGGTTGTTAATTAGCCTACGTGTTTACAATGGGAGTCTTTTCTAATCCCTACTGGCCAAAACCACGGAGTTTTGTAACTTTTTTTTTTTCCCCCGCCCTTGTAGCAGCCTCGAACGTGTGCTTCATTCTCCTCGTTTGCGCTAAACTGCTGTGATGGTTTCCCAGTCTCCAGTCTGCTCACCTGGCTGGGAGTCTGCGCAGCAACAGAATACAAGTGGCTCTTTGCCAGAGACCTTAAGTCCCCACCCCGCCCTCAGAGTTTTACATCTCCAGAATAACACACAATGAACCGGTTGTGTTCCGGGCCCTCTGAGTGGGAGTAAAATGGATGGCCCGGGTGAAATGGAAACTGCTGTTGGCAGATTCATTCTGTAAATCAACATAAACAGCAGGTTTTCGCTCAGGGCTTAATTTCTCAGCAGGAAATCAGCGTAGGGAAATTTAAGGCTGCTTCTCTGCCGGTGGAGCAGATCTTTGCCAGTTCTGCAGTAAAACTGCCCTCCAGCAAGAGTTTAAAAATGTGGAAAAACCACTCTTCACCCAGCCCTACCAGAATGTCCTTAGACCCTGGCCCCCAAATTCAGAGATAGGAGGCCACTTGGATACCCCGATGCCATGGAATTACCTCTGGGCATGGATTCAGCGTGGTTACAAGCCATGGAAAATGCCCGCACAGGGAGAGGCTTCTGCTGGTATCCTAGTAGAATGCTGGCTCCCTGACCCTTTCCTTTGGTTTCTTTGTGGGGAGAAAAAGAAAAGCTGGTATCTTCAGGTCAATGAGGGAAGTGAGGTGCGGGAAGGACTCTGTAATCGGCTGGGGCAGGGCTCCTGCCTGGTTCGAAAGGCAGCAAGCAGGAGGTGAGAGTGGGCTAGAGAGCCGGCTGCCGGTGACGTGGCCCTGACACGCACGCAGACCCAAGCGCCTCCCCGGGGAGCCACATCTGCAGCCTCCCCCTTGTGGGTCCGGCCGGGAGGAGGCCCCTCTGTGCTCTGGTCACAGCCCTGTGGGCAGGCACTCGCCCACGCAGCTACCTTTCTGGGCAGTCACAGTCATTCCAGAGTGTCTGTTGTCCGGGCATTTGGGACCTTAAGCCGAAGTATTCTCGCTTCCTTCACTTGGTCAGAATAGATTAAGGAATGTGGATCTGGGCCGCGTCGTCCAGAGGGAAGGTTTGACGATCAGCGGTGAAAGGGGTGGGTGGGGGCAGGCACAGGAGGTCTGTCCATCTCAAGTCACAGAATTAAGAAGACAAGAACTAAGACAAATACAAGGCAAGAGTGTGTGAAGGGCAGTAATCCTTCATTGCTCGAACTGTAACAGAAACTTCCTTACAGGGGCCCCTGCGGGCAGCAAACGCACAGACACGGAAGACCAAGGAAAATCATGGACTGATTATATAGGTCCGCACAGGTTAAGAGCAAGAAGACTGTTCGCTTTTGGTTTTATTTAACATTTTCGTTTTCTTTTCTTTGTCACATTTTAGGGGGTCCACCACGTGCAGAAGGATATCTGCTAAAAGTAAATCCTCCAACATATTTGGACCCCGTTCGCCTTTGCCTGGTCCCCAAGCAGCACCAGGAGCCAGTAGAAAATTGGGGATTATGGCTCCACCAAAGCCTATATATAGACCGTTTCTTAAGCCTTCGTATGCATTTTCATAACAACCAAATCTCCATGTACATAGATCTCCTTTCTCGTTTGTCAGCGTCTCACCATCTGTGAACATAAAGCTGTTAGTCTTGTTGTACCATTTGTAATTTTTACCCGTAACTATTAATATTTAAATAAATGCTTGGGGTGACAGTTCTTATTTTTAAAATAAACGTTTTCTTTTGAATAAGCATGATTTGCCGCCACGGCAAGCCTTGTGGCCGTTGTTTCTCAGAACGTCTGAAGCAGCAGCTGAATCATCTCAGAGAGATTCTGAGCACGACATGAAAAACTGAGGCCGCAGGAAGAGACACGCGTGGGACACTGTGAAAGTGTGAAACTGCAGAAGGAGACATAAACAAAATTAAAAGACAAATGACAGAGAAAATAGGAAAAAAAATATATGACAATGTCAATAATACAGAGTGCCTATAAATCATTAAGAAGAAAAAAAGAGTCGGTAGAAAAAAATGAACAAAGGATGTGAGTAGGCTGTTCCCAGAGGAAATACAGTAGCCCACAAATATGGGGAAAACACCTAATCTCCCCAGTTAAAAATACAAATTAAAACTGGGTCACCTGTGTGGCTCGGTTGAGCGCCCCAGCTCTTGATTTCGGCCCAGGTCATGATCCCAGGTCTTGGGATCGAGCCCCACATCGGGGTCTGCGCTGAACGTGGAGCCTGCTTGAGATTCTCTCCCTCTGCCCATCCCTTCAAATGAAAGTAAATAAATAAAATTTCAAAACATATTAAGTTACATTGCCAACCGTGGAGAAGATCCCCAAATCTGGGGTCAACAAGAGAATGTTCATTTTTTGGCAGCTCTTTTCTGCCTGTAGGTCTTGTCCCTGTGCTTTAATAAAATCACCTCTTTGTACCAAAAAACAAAGAGAATCGCCTTTTTTTTTCCCCCTGGCACAAAAAGTGGTTTTTTGGGATTGTTGAGAATGGTCAAACATTCTCTTGGTAAGAATATAGGAGCTGTTTATATTTAATAGTAGGGAGACTTGACTTTTCAAGACCTTCCATTGATAGGCTGAATGGTCAGAAAGTTGGTTTTTTTTTTTTTTAATGTCTATTTTTGTTTTATTTTGAGACCCAGAATCTGAAGCAGGCTCCAAGCTCTGAGCTGTCAGCACGGAGCCCAACGTGGGGCTCAAACCCACAGACGGCGAGATCATGACCTGAGCAGAAGTCGGGACGCTTAAACCAACTGAGCCACCCAGGTGCTCCTGGTCAGCAAGTCTTAAAGTGGGATTTTAGCTCCTCTTTGGAGCTTTAGTATCTCATTTTTGGAAACCTCTTGTTTCTTAGCTGTAAGTAACCTTGGTGACCCGTTTGGTGTCCCAGTTTCTCTCCTTGATCTCCGGAGGGTTGGGGGTGAGGAGGCCTTCTTGCCTGGGACAAAGGTTTTGAAGTCAGAGTTGGCTGGTTAGCCATGTGGCCTCCACCTGCTGGCTCAGCACTGAGGTGGACTCTGCACCCACCCTGAGAGGCAACCCTGGGCTGCACACCTACTTCCTGTTCCCTTGACTGCCACCTGGGGCTCTGGCTGCACGTTTCATGGAGGAGACTGGCCAGGCAGGAGTCTGCTGAGGGCCGTACCCTATTCTCAAGACCTCCCCGGAGCTGACATTTTCAGAGAAACCGTCTTTCCAGCAAGCACTGACTCCAGTAGCCAGCAGAACCTTCTCGGGGTGAAGAAAGGAAACCGAGGACAAAGGAGCCAGTGGCTGAGGCTGCTGGGACAGTGTTCCCCGCATAAGGCCACCTTGGAGTGTGGGCGACGCACGAGGGCGTCCGGCGGGTCACACCCTTCCACCTGTAGCAGCTTCGGCTTTGGGGAGTGGGGGGTGGCCTCTGCACAGCGCCGACGCCACAAACGGTGGCTCACTTCCTGGTTCCGACCTCACGCATTCGTTCCTTCGCTGAGGCTGCTTCTGCCCAGACAGACACAGGAGACCGAGGTGTCTGAGGGAGCGCCCCTATCTCCGGAGGTTCCCAGAGCGATGGACACAGCCGCAGGAGCGGGGAGCTGAGGCGGACAGAGCCGACCCTGACCCCCACCTCCCAGCAGGAACCTGAGGCCTGGAGACGTGTGACCAGCCCAGGGTCCTATGGCAGAGCGGCACCCTGCACCCAGCCCTTTAAAAATTCTGGGTTGGAACAGGCTCCTTCGCTAACTCCAGCCCCAGGAACGGGCACAGAAAATGCAAGCAGCATCCTCCTTTTCTGCCTCCAGCCTTCCCGGATCCCCTGCAGGGAAGGCGGCTGCTTCCACACGGGGGCAATCTCAGGACGACAGGAGCACACAGGCCTTTTTGTGCTCCTGGCGGCCAAAGAGCCGCTGTCCGCAAAGCTCCTGGGCCCTGGTGGGGCTTCCACGTGCACAGAAGCCACCACGGCCTGGAAGGAAGGTAGGGGACAAGTCCGCCAGAGTCCCACCCTGCTCAGATACAGGAAGTTGTGAGGGCAGGGCCAGAGTCTGGGCTCTACCACCTGCCGCCGTCAGCCCTCTGGAGGACACAAGGATTGGAATCCGACTCCAGCTGTATACACACCCTCGCTTGGCTCTCCTGCCATGAGGACCCCGAAGAGCTGACAGGTCCTTGCTTGCTTTTAAGGACCGGGACCCCACTTCTTCACAGGAGGAGAACAGACCAGCAAAGCCCACTCTATGCCAAAGGCTGTTCCAGGAATCTTCACGTAATTTAATTCTTTCCTTTAATCCCTCCGACAGCCCTGAGAGGCAAGCACATGATATTAGAGCTTTTTGTATGCAGAAACCAGAATTCAGAGAGGTTATATAATTGCCCGAATCCACACAGCTAGGAAGTGGCCGATAAGTAGGGTAACATGCACCCTGGTTTGCCCTGAAGAGTCCCAGTTTACATTTGCTGTCCTGGTGTAATTAAGACCGCTCACTTTCATTCTGGAAAGTGCTCCAGTTTAGACCATAAACCGTAAGGAATCCAGGTCTGTGCTCTTTTCCCTGGACAATCCAGCCTCCTCTCCCAACCCCGATTTTCCATCCAAAGCCCCGAGGGCCACATGCCACCACCTGCTAAAACACCAGGCCCCTGGGGGAGCCTGCGGGCATGGAGCTGCAGAATTATCAGCCAGCACAGCTGACCTGCGGTTTTTCTCCAGAAGCGAGAAGAGGAAGCAGAGGCCGTGCTCCAGGCCCCCTGGCTCTTCCGAAGAAACGGCGTCTCCTACGACTTGGAGCTGCTCCGAGCCCCCGAGGCCCACCTACCCCGTGTCTCTCCTCTGAGCAGCTGCCAAAGCGGGCAGCAGCCACGGACGGGTCTCATCCAACCTCGGGCTCCCACCCTGGCAGAGGCCTCTGGGCAAGAGACAGTGACCTCTGGGCCCCTTGTGAGCATAGGGTGGAGTCCCCAAGAGGCTTCGGCAGCCACTTCTCCCTCAGTGCAGTTGCCACGGCCCCCACGTGGCCTCCCAGACGGTTGGAACAAGCCAGCTGTTGGGACGCGCTCAGGGGAACCCAGCCCTGACCAGACCCCGCTCGGCGCTTCAGTCCGTGGGCTCAGCCCTCTCACGGTGAGGCAAGGCCTCGACGTCTGCAGCTGCGCACTCATTGTCCTGTTCTTTCCGCCTGCCCCCCCCACCACTGGCCTTCCTCAGCCAGGCCCGTGCTTCCTGCTGGCTGGAAAGAAAGGCGAGGGAACCAAACCCCACAGTGGTTGGGGTGGCTTCTGGGCCCCTGTCCTCCTGGTTGTTGGGGGAGGACAGAGGACAGGATAAGGGGGTAGACAGAAGTCCAAACTTGAGTCCACAGAATGCTGGGAAGGGGAAGCATCCCCCAGGCAGGGATGAGGGCCTGAGGCTGGGCCTTTGGTGTCCTCACAGCCTGACTGCGTGGTTCCACCATCCCACAGAGGGTTCGGTGGCTGTCAGTGACCATCGGTGACTCAGAAGACCTAGACCTACTCAGGATGCTGGAGTTCACCCCAGTGGGCCTCTGCCCCTTTGGGTCCCACACAGAGCCTGGCACACGCACAGGCTGCAAGCGTCAGCCTGTCCTGGCCCCATGTCCTCAGTCACTGCCAGGAGCCTTGAGGCCCCACAAAGGTCAGGCCCTGGCCTTTTGCCCAGCTCTGGGTCAGAGTGGTGCACGCAGGTCCCTGCCTCCCACGGGAAAACTCCCTCCATTGGGCAGAACCCAGAGCAGTGAACCCCAAAGTAGAAGGTGGGGGGGGTAGCTGCGAACCCTGACCCAGCAGACCTTCGCTGATTTAGGAAGGGTCCAAAGAGCCTGCCTCAGACTGAATCCCAGCCGGGAAGGAAGTGTGTCTGAGGAGCCGAGGCCTCTGGCTGGAGCCCTGCCCGGTCCCAGCACTTTGGGGCCTCCCCAGCGAGGGACCCGGAGCCTCTCGTGACCCTCGGGAGGCTGTAACCCAGCTAACCTCAAGTCAGAAGCGTGAGTGTCTGCGGCAGCTGTGGTTTGACAGTTAGTGCCAGAGAGAAGTCGCCCACGCGAGCCTCACTGTCTGCACGTGTGCAAGGCAAGAACGGGGACTGTGGTCCATCTGTCACCGCCGGCTCTTCCGCGCCCAGCTGAGCAGCCCTGCTCCTTCCACGCTAGGTGAGTGACCTTTGCAAGCCCCGTGGCTTCTCTGAGCCTCAGTTTCTCACCTACACAAGAAAGAAAGGGACCGCCTACCTGGTCCCTACGTCCTAAGGTGGTGGTGGGCACCCCTGTGGTCAGATACTCCACGAACACCTGCTGGCGGGAACACAGAGACTCAAGCGTGGCCCCGGCCCTCAGCAGGGTTCAGTCAGTGAGGGACAGATGCTCTCACGGCCCAGGAGGAGGAGAACAGAAGCAGTATTGGGGCAGCTGGGGGAGCCCCCCCAGGTGAGGCCTAGTCCAGTCCAGGGGACACAAGAAGTGAGGCTCAAGCCCTGAAAAAGGAGTAGGAATTCAGAACAGGAGAAGGAGGCCCCTGGCGAAAGAGCTTGGAGGTGTGACAGAGTGTAACCTGACAGGGGACCTGCCCAGGCTCAGGACAGGCTGAGGGAAGCGGAGAAGCCAGCCCGGATGGTTGCCACCGAGGGGCGAGGCCTTGTGCCCAGGGAAGGCACAAGGGGAGGGCTAGGATCTGAGCTGACCACAGGGTCGGGAGAGCCCGGAGCAGGTGAGCTGGACGCCAGCAGACGCACAGTAAGGCTCTGGCTCCAGGGAGAGACTATGGCAGCTTCCAGGGTCAGAGGTCACAGGAGCGATCCCACTGGCCAAGCAGGGGAAATGGGCAGGGAGAGGGGTTGCCGACGTGCTCTGATGACATCCCGGCGAGATGGCACGTCTGTACGGTGATATCAACAGTACCTACCGCCTGCAGGCTGGAGGTCACTCTGTTGCCCGAAGGGCCAACTGGAGGCCCCTGGAGCAGGCCCCACCTCAGCCCCCTGGGCTCCAGATCTCCCACCATGTGTGGGGTGTGCGTGTGCACGTTCTCTCTCCCACGCTGCCTCCCCCAAGCTTGGCAAGTAATCCTTCAAAGGCCACACCCCCCCCACAGGAAGAAATGCAGCTCTGTGCTAATTTATGTTTTATCAAAGAGCATGTGGTGAATGCCCTGGGCATTGGCCTGGAGAGTCACCCACAGTGGTTGTTGGGGAACAGATGGGGCCACCGCCTCACGGGGAGTCCCTCCCGTCCCACTGCCCAGCCTGGGGCCACAGGGCCACACCAGCGCAGGGGGCTCAGAAGTCCTCGCCTTGGAAACGATAGCTCTTTTTTCCTTGAAAGCAGGCTACAGAGCAGCACAGGCTAAAGAGGGGTGCGTGTGTGTAAAAAGTTGCTCATCAAATAGTAAAAGTGGCCAGATTGAGGTGATTTTTACTTTTCTGACTTGATTGACTTTTACAACAAGCTCTGTATCATTTTTATAATCACATAAAGCAAGGAGACAGCCGCTTAGCCACCGTGGGGTTCAGCTTTGCTCCAGAAAGGCTATGGGGGAGGACCCCCGTGGATTAAGAACAGGCTCTGGGGCCATGGGCAGCCACCCCCTCCCAGGGCCAAGCCAAGCCTGCTCACGCCAGTGGTGTGGGACTTGCATGGGGTGGAGGCTGGAGTGGCCACCTAGCCTCCAGGTCACGGGTCCCAGGCTCTTGCAGCCCCACGCGGGTCCCCTGTACCTCCTCCTCTGCTCTCTTCCTCACCTTCTGGGAAGGGTGACAGGGCCAAAGAGCCCCACCCAGGAACCCACTCCTAAGCAGAAAGTGACACTTTGCCACCTGACTTCAAGGGGACAAGTGCCCAGGGCTGGGTCACCTGCTTAGGTGACCTCAAGGACCACAGCAGGAACTCCCACTCAAGGAGCAGGTGCTGCACAGGGGATGGGGGAGGAGGCCCTTGTCAGCCTGCAAGGACCCCCGCCACACAAGTCCCCATCACTTCCAACATAGTCCTTAGCTTAGCTTTGTGCTTGGCCCCAGACAGGGGTTTTGGCCAGAGGACCTGGCACACAGCAGTTGCCTAATATTTGTTGGACAGGAGGTGGATGGATGGATGGATGGATGGGTCATGGGTGGATGAATGAATGGGTAATAGGTAGATGGATAGATGGATGGGTGATGAGTAGATAGGTGGGTGGATGGATGGATGGATGGTTAGATGATGAGTAGATGGATGGATGGGTTATGGGTAGATAGATGGATGGATGAAGAGGGCCACTGTAAAGTCACCTGCCTAGACTGCCCTCTTCATGGGAGGATGGGGTAGGAGAGTGGGGACAGGGGCCTAGGGCTTGCTGAACCTTAGACTCCCACAGTCCAGTTGGCAGTTCCAGGCCTGTGGAGCACAGTGGCAGACCAGTCCCTAAAGGCTTCTTCCCTCACCACTTCTGGATTCACCAAGACAAGTGGAAGCTGGCTTTGGTTTTCACTTAGGTTCCCTTTTGTGTGTGTTTACTGACGTTTTTGGTTGTTAGTGTGTTATTCTCAAAGAGCTAGCCGATTCCCCCATTTATTGATTTGGCGATGCATCATTCACCATGTGCTAAGATTTGTACGATCACCAGTGTCTGTTTCTAGCCCCCTGTGTATCTGGTGTCACTCACGTGTGGGGCAGGCTTCAGGGAACGACCAAGATGCATAGAGGGGTTGGAATTCAAATTTCAGTCATTCCTACTGGTGTCGGGCTCCACCTTCCAGCTGAGAAGGCAGAGGCTTAGGCCAGTGGTTCTCAACAGCTCCAGCATCATTGGAGGGCCAGTTAAATCTGTTTCTCATTCAGAAGATCTGGGGTCCGAGGGTCTGCAGTCCTTTCAAGCTCCCCACCGTAAGGCCAATGTTGCCAGTCACCCCCAGCCCACATTTTGAGAACCACTGGCCTCAGGTAGAGGAGACGGTGCCCTGAGGTCAGCCCTCAGGGTGGATACAGACCTCAGCTGCTGGGAATTTTAGCTCTGGGCCTTGGGCAAGGCATTCTCCTCTCTTTCTCTCTTGGTTTCCCGTGATGGCTAGGCTACCTCCATCCATGTTGTTGGACGTGCCTGTTGGGTGGGTCAGAACCGTCTGGAGGGTGTTTAAGAAGGTGGCATTGGAGGGGTGCCTGGGTGGCTCCGTCAGTAGAGTGTCCAACTTTGGCTCAAGTCATGATCTCACAGTTTGTGAGTTCGAGCCCCGTGTCGGGCTCTGTGCTGACAGCTCAGAGCCTATAGCCTGCTTCGGATTCTGTGTCTTCCTCTCTCTCTGCTCCTCCCCCACTCATGCTCTGTCTCTCTCTCTCAAAAATAAATAAACATTAAAAAATTTTTTTTAAAAAGGTGACAGTGGAACAGCCTTGTTTGGTGGGAGCCCTTTGTAGACAGGGGTCTGGTGTCACAGTAGCCAAGGCTCTACAGCCCCTTCTGGCACCGAGGGACACCCTAAAGAGTGACTCGGCAGCAAGGAAGCAGGACGGCCATTCCCTGTAGGCACTTTGCAGGGTATACTGAGGGCAAAGGAAACCCCCTTAGAAATTGTGGAAACAAGTGTGAGCTGACATTTCCCAGGCCTTGCCAGCCTGTGGGGTCAAATGGAATCACGTTACCACCCAAAATTGCCTGAGAGTGGAGTTCTGTCTCCCGGCCAGGCCAGGCAAATGCCACTTCATGATACGGTCCACTGGGGACTCAGACAAGGGAGCTGGGGCACCAGTGTGTTACAGAGGCCTTCCAGAAAAACACCATTTCGGTGTTGACTTGAAGCCTGCTCTCTGCCCAAACCCAACAGGATCCAGCCGAGCTGGAAACAAAATAGGCTCAGAACAGAATGGGGCCCGGCCTCCCCTGGTGGTGAGTCTCATCAGCCCGTGGGAAGGAAGACTGTCAAATGGCTGCTGGGTCAGAGTACTTGAGGTCAGAGGCCAGTCAGGTCAACTTATTGTGTGACCTTGAGTCATTTACTTAGCTTTCCTTCGCCTCAGAGAGCTCCTAATAGCATAACCCTGTGGGACTGAGCATGAGAAGGACTTCACAAGATAATGCATGAGCCACCCGCAGCACGGTGCCTGGCACCCACTGAACATGGGCGTCGTCACCCTGGCGTAGACCCGCTCTGCGTATTTGTCGTCTGTGGTGTATATTTGTGCCAAAGTTGACTGCAGAATAGTCCAGACATCATTCTCACTCAGTGGGCTCGGCCATTTTCAACCTGATCCTTTCATAAAATCGTTCTTTCAAACCAAGCTGCCTCCTTGAAGTATGGCCTCACCCAGCTATCCAGCCATCAGAAGCATCCAGATTCTGGGGTCCTGGAGATTGGCAGACAGCACCCCGTAACATAGGAGGCCTTAATCCAGGCCAGGAACCCCTGGAGAACCCAAGGAGAGGTCAGAGGGTGTATAATCTCCTAAATTATAAGAGGGTTTTGTTTTGTTTTTTTAAATATTCATTTATGTATGTATGTATTTATTTATTTATTTATTTAGAGAAAGAGAGTGTGCAGGCACATGCAAGTGGGGCAGGGGCAGAGAGCGAGGGAGAGAGAATCCCAACAGGCTCTGCACTATCAGCGCAGAGCCCCACTTGGGACTTGAACTCACGAACTGTGAGATCATGACCTGAGCCGAAACCAAGAGTTGGTCATTTAACCAACTGAGCCACCCAGGCGCCCCTCCCAAATGGTCAGGTTTACGTTTGTAAGTCGGTGCAGATTTCTGGGAAAGAGACCACAACTTTCATCAGGTTGTGAAAGGGGCCAGCACCCCTGATTGGTTAAGAGACCCGCTTCAGAGAGGCTGAAGTCCTTGCCAGCACCCCGCCCCCCACCCTCTTGCCTGGACAGGATAGCCACTCCTCGGGACACACAGGGATCAAGGCCCCGGGGCAGAGATGGGAGCAGCTCAGCCCAGCCTCTCCTTCCTAGAGAGTCAGGCTTTCTCCAAAGGGGGAGGAGGCCTCACTCGCCACAGTAAGATGGTGAGAGGAAATTCGGAGTGTAAAATCCCAGGCAAAACTGGGGGACGATGGCTGGGGGTCACAAGAGGCGTGTGCGGCCTTGTCCAGGAGGCGGGGCCCCGTCACAGACCCGGCAGATGAATAGCACAGTGGGATGGCCAGGCAGCCTCGGAGCCAGCCGGACGTGGAGGGATGATAGGAGTCTGGGTCGAAGCTCAGACAAAAGTGGTTGGAGGACTTTCTGAATGGGCTGGGTCTGGGACCTTGCACTCATCAGCCACACGAGCCCTTAACTTCTCGTTTCCTTGGGGCCAGAATCCTGGTGGTAGCTGCCTGGCCCATCTTCCTCTTGGGGTTGCTGTGAAAAGTCAGGAAGCCCACGAATGGGGGTGATGTGTTCGGCCCGGGGCCCCTGAGTTTGAATCCAGAGCCGGCCCTCCCTCCCGGGGTTCCCCTGTGTCCCCTGCCGTGTACACCCTCAGCGCTGATTCACACACTGCCCGGGATGCACCTGGGGGCCGCTGTCGGCCCCCTTCTGGTGAGGGGGCTGGGACTGAGCAGTAGAAGGGACGGTGGTGGCAACGATGGGGGTTGGGAGAGGGGGAGGGGAATTGAGCAGGAAAAGATCAGAAGCGCCCCCAGAGAGAAACGAAATTGCAGCCCTGTGGTGAACGGTGAGATTCCTTTTCCTCATCACCTCACCGAAGAACTCCAATGAAGTATTTCTTGTTACCTTGTGGAATAGATCTATTTTGGGCTCAGTGGCTCCGTTACCCGAGCGCCTTGCTTCCCGTGTGCCTTTGCAGGAATTAATCCTTGCCACAAGCCCATGGAGAGCGTCCTGGTCTTTTCCCAAGCCAGCTGAGTCGTGAAGGGCCGTGGAAGGAGTAAGGGGGTGGCCCCGGGATTCTCCTCAGGCTGCCTGATGTCACCAGGCTGGTGGGGCCTGATGAGAACAGAGCTGGGGGCCAACCATACCCAGTATTCACCGAGTGGCTCACCCCAGCTGCCCTGGCCCTCTGGCCGAAGGGTGAAGCCACACTGCCCAGTCATGGCCCTAACTGCTCTGGCAGCCCCTTCCCCTGGCAGATGGAGGAACCCTCTCAGAAAGGCCTGACCCGAGCCCTCTCCAGCACTAGTCCCAGATTCCCCGCCTTTTCTGTTGCTGCTTCTTCACCAGGCCCTCTGCACCTGCTGCCTGGCCCTAGGCCATCACCGGGCCCTCGGCTCAGCTGCCAGAGCAGTGGGTGGATGGCAGGGGCAGGCATGAGAGGAAGTGGGGCCACTCCTTCTGGGAGGGTTGGGATTTGATAGTGTGCCTCCTGGGGCGACCACCCACCGCCAGGGAAACTCATGGCCAGTTTCCCAGAGCAGGGCCACGATCATTTCCTCTCTTTGAGGCCAGTAGATGGGAAGGGGGTTCCTCCTGCCGCGGACAAAGGCCTTCCTGCCCTCAGAAGTGGGCTACCTGATCCCCAGGCCCCAGGTCTGGGGTTGGCATTTCTACTTCTTCAAACCTGCCTGTTGCTAACTTGCTGTATGATCTTGGGCAAGTCACTTCCCCTCTCTGGGCCTCAGAGGCCTCAGCAATAGAACAAGTGATCCAATTTGCCCACCCACTTCGACATTCTAAAACCAGGAAACATTCAGACCCACGTGATTTCACATAATCAGAGCCGTCTTCCTTTAATTTGACCAAAATGCAAATGGCCCTGGTAGATGAGTCAGCAGGTCTTACCCCCAGGCCTAGACACCTTCATCCCTCTGCCTGGGGAGGGAGAGGTCCCATCCAGACCCAGGGAATCAGCTTCTCTAAGCCTCGGCAGCAGGACCTGGAGCCTGGCATGTTTAGGAGGCGGCCCAGGAGGGCAGGCTGAGGGGAGAGCTTGGGCTCCCCTCCCCCATACGGACAACTAACAATGACAGTTTATGAAAACAATGACCCACAAACCAAGAAGAGTCTCCGGCTGCCTCCTCCAGGACCTTCCACGGCGGGAGAAGGGCACACCCCCGGCTGGGTGCAGAGTGTTGGGGGGGCGGCAGGAAAGACCAGCCCCTGCCTGCACACTCGGGCTACCCAGAAGGCGGCTGAACACCACGAAGGCCACGAAGCCCTCGCGGCTGTCCCGGCGGGGATGCAGGCTGGTTCCCGTAGGACACAGGACTTGGGACTTGCTCTAGTTAACCATGCAGATGAAAAGAACTTGCAAGGCCACCCTGCCAACTGCCAGGAAAGGGAAGGAAATCACATGAGGGTGCAAAAGCCAAGAGGGAGCAGGGGCCCAGGATCAAAGGCAGCTGCCACGAAGCCAATAGCCCCAGGCTGGAGGAAAGTGCATGAGCATATGAATCAGATGGAAGAATAGACAGTCAAGGAACAACATCAGGGCTTGCAAAGCAAGCTCAAGACCAGAAGACCGACCGACATGGAGAACCTGAACAGGACCCCTGCACACCTAGAAACCGAGTCATGACGTAGCACGCACATCTGAAAAGCAAACTAACAGCACAGAGAAAAAGTCAAGATCATCACAGTGAAGTCAGAGAAAAAGGACAAACCCCAACAATTAGAGATTGGAGCCCAGACCTTCCAGCGTGGAGGGATCGGGGTCCTTGAAGTGGATTATCCGACAGCAATGCGGAAGAATGTTTAGACATTGAGGGGACACAAGAGAGATGCGGTATGGTCAGCATCAGGAACATGCTGACTCGGGCCGAGTTAATGGACTCTAAGGATAAAGGAAACAACTGTTCGGGTGCCCAGAAGGAAAAACCAAGTCACGAACAAGGGGAGAAAAAAGTCAAGCTGGCCTCACATTTTTCCACAGCAACATTCAATACGAGAAGACAGGGGAACTTGGTCTTCAAAGGTGTGTGTGTGGGGCGAGGGGGGGCCGAGAATATTACGCCCAGTGAGGTTGTTCAGATTTATAGGCAACACGGAAAGGATCAGGGGAAAACGGCACCCTCGGGCTGCCTTTGGAAAAAAAAAAAAATTACTCAGCAATGAAATCTAGCTGAGAGTTAAAAGGGTCAATGTTTTTGAAGGCAAAATCATGCCTCTGATACAGTATAAAATGAGCACCTGTCAAAAATTGTATTTAACTCATTAAATAATTAGGGAACAAGCAATATGTTCCAACTGGTTTAAAGGAAAATTAGAACACCCCCGAAATGAATTTACAGACGGGTGCAAAACTGATCAGTAGCCACAGGGCATCAATCAATTGCATTCCTCCAGACAAAATGCATTTGCGTTTCTAGGAACCAGAATGATTTGCATTTTCTACCACCTCGATTTGCTCAGAGGTGACGAAATACAGGACCCCCGGGGGTGAGTGGCTTTCAAAGTCTCTCTCAATTTCTCTTGGTACAACTAAGAGATGACTCCAGGTGCAAAATCCAGGGACATAATATGCTTTAAAAAAAAAAAAAAAGGAAAGGAATCTATTGAAATGCAGGACTGAGATGAAATACTAGGAGAATTATGGTTGCAGAACAGAATTTAAGTGTTAGAAACCTTGACAAAAGGAAAATATTAGGATCAAAGTCAGGAACCCAGGCAAGATGCGTAAGGGAAGTGATCGCCTTTTGCATCCCAAGGAATGATTGAGCCTGCCCAAGTGAAGCATTTATTATTTTTTCCCCAAGACTCCAATCTCTTGATGAATTTCATAATCTTTTCTCTTAACAGGAGAGAAGTTCATTATGAACCAATATCTCTGTGGAAAGTAAAATCTTCTCTAAGATTCAGCAATTTTTTAGCTTTTTTTTTTTTTTTCTGCTCAACTCAAGTAAAATTGCTTTTAGTTTTAAATCTAACACGTATGGTACAATCCCATCTTTTAAAATTATTTAGACCAGGAGCTCCTGGGTGGCTCAGTGGGTTGAGGGTCTGACTTGGGCTCAGGTCATGATGTCACGGTTCGTGGGTTCAAGTGCCACATCAGGCTCTGTGCTGACAGCTCAGAGCCTGGAGCCTGCTTCAGATTTTGTGACTCCCTCTCTCTCTGCCCCTCCCCCACTCACGTTTTCTCTCTCTCTCTCTCTCTCTCTCTCTCCCCCTCTTCCTCCCTCTCTCTTTCTCTACCTCTCAAAATAAGTAAACATTAATTTTTGTTTAATTATTTGGACCTATTTACCTGTCTACCTAAATTCTTTATGTCTCCAAAGTTCTCTGTAGATGACATTTCCCCAGATGTCAACACTGGATAATGAGCCATATTAAGCATCTGCTTTGTGTGGGGGGGAAGTTCTAGGTGATGGGAATACAGCAGAGAACAGAACAGGTAAAGATCCTTCCATCAGGAAGCTGGCCTTCTAATGGGGGTGGGAGGGGGGCGTTGCTTCCTTCTTTGTGCTTTTCTGTATTGCCTGTTTTGTTTGACAACGAGCATGTATTATTTTTATAAAAGCAGCGGTCATTACCTTCACACACACACACACACACACACTTCAGATGATTCTTCTAGACAGCCAGAGTTGAGGACTGCTACATTTCATTTGAGCCATTGACACTCTAGTGTGAATTACATTTTCAGGAAGACAGTGTGAGGAACCAGAGGCTCTGCGGGTCCCAACCCAAGCAGCCAAATCCTCGGAAAAACTGAAGAGGTGAGCTGCTCCCCGAGGAATTCAGCCTCTCTGGCCTGGAAGAACCATTGAGCTTGTCTCCCAAGCCCCCCTTGCCAGGGGTTCCTGTCCCTGTCCTAGGATCCTAAGCCAGTGAAACAGATGCGTGTTCTAACTGGCACTGGACCCAGGCAGCTGGGGGCCCAGCCCAGCCTTGACGAGTGTCTGGGACAAGCCTGACAGCCAAGGCTCTCCTCCTTCCCGACTTGGGAACCCCATCTGACTCCAGTACCCTCATCTGCTCTCACTTCTTGGGTGGAGCCCTAACTCCTGCCCTTTTCCATTTGCACCCTTACTTTAGCCCCACTGGCCTAAGCTCCCCTTCCCCACACCCCCGGGCCTTTGCACATGCTTTCTCCTCCACCAGAATCCCTTTCCCACCTGCCTTCCCTTGCCCCAGATCCCAGGTCTCTCCCCTGGAAGCCTTCCTGACATACTCCCAAGCCCAGAGGGCAGGCACCCGCCACCGGCTATGAGCTCCCCACAGGCCAGCAAGCATGGCTCTCCTCGTTCCTGTGGCCTAGTGACCACATAGGGTCACGGTCAAGTCTTCCTCTTGAGGTCGTTGAAAGGAGTAAAAAGTGCACGTTTCTATTTTAAGGTTTGTTAAAAGAATGCCGATGAGTGTGAAGGAGGAGGGGGAAGTGAAAGAGGGAATCATCAAGTCAGGAAGGGAAGGGAAGTAATAGGAAATGGGGAGAAAGGTCTCACTTTCCTGGAGCCAGCTGAAGGTCTGTGGGGGCTGCAGGGTCAGACAGGGCTGAGTCCCAGCGGGAGCTGCCGTCTCGGCCGCCCACACCCCCCAGGGCCTCGGGAGGCACCGCCACCCAGTGTCCACCATTCCCACAGAGCCCCCCAGATCACGCTCTGCTCACAGGGCAAGTGAGCGCGTCTCCAGGGCAAGTCCCAGCACCAGTGGTGAACTGAGGTCACCCCACCGCTAGCAGTGCTGGGGGGGACCTCAGGGCAGGCAAGGACGAGGGCTGTGGCTGTCACCACCGTGTGGCCTGACGTGCCTCCTCCGCCCTCAGAAGTAGTGGCGTGAACTCTTCCTCTCAGGGGCGTGTCGTCTGCTGTGGGGGCGACCTGGGGAGCCCAGCCCAACACCCGAAACACTCACAGAGCATGTGACAGGCAGGGCACATCTCCTGCCAGCAGACGACTCGCAGCGCCTCCCTGAGCCCGGCCCTGCCCCTGTCTGCACCTCTGTCTTTCCCACTAGGCAAAATTTAACTTTGTTAAATGCTTATTTATTAGAGAGAGAGAGAGAGAGAGAGAGAGAGAGAGAGAATGAGTGGGGGAGGGGCAGAGAGAGAAGGAGTCAGAGGATCCAAAGCAGGCTCCTTGCTGAAGGCAGACAGCCCAATGTGGGGCTCCAACTCAGGAATCGAGAGATCAGGACCCAAGTTGAAGTCGGACGCTTAATTGACTGAGCCACCCAGGCGCCCCATATTCACCATTTTTTTAAGTTTATTTATTTTGAGAGAGAGAGAGAGAGAGAGCATGGGGGAAGGGGGGGCAGGGAGAGAGCATCCCAAGCAGACTCCACTCTTGTCAGCGCAGGGCTCGATCTCACAAACGGTGACGTCATGACCTGAGCCTAGATGGAGTCGAGTCAGAGGCCTAACTGACTGAGCCACCAGATGTCCCAACCTTGATCTTTTTTTTTTTTTTTTTTAATTTTTTCAACGTTTATTTATTTTTGGGACAGAGAGAGACAGAGCATGAACGGGGGAGGGGCAGAGAGAGAGGGAGACACAGAATCGGAAACAGGCTCCAGGCTCTGAGCCATCAGCCCAGAGCCCGATGCGGGGCTCGAACTCCTGGACCGCGAGATCGTGACCTGGCTGAAGTCGGACGCTTAACCGACTGCGCCACCCAGGTGCCCCACAACCTTAATCTTTTTAAGGGCTCTTGAGGACTCTGCTGAACGGACACTCAGGATCACCAACCCCCTGCTGTGGCACATGCAGGTTATTTCCAGCCTTCTGCAAAGCCGAGCAGTGCTGTGAGGACATCCCTTTGCACGGCGGTGTGTGGAGAATAAATCCTCCAAGGGCTCTGCGAGGTCCCACAGGTGAGATGCCGGAGGATGCAGATTTTCGAGGAGGGCCCCTCACCAGGGACCGACCGAGATACTCCCTCCAGAGCCAGCCAGCTCCCAAGAGCGGGTTCCCCAGAGAGAGACCGCTCAGGAACCCCAACAGGTGTTCCTTTTACAGGTGGATCCGTTGTTGTGGTTGTCCTTGTCGTTGTTTTGGCCGGGGGGGCAGTGCTGGGCTCCAGCCCTAACTGCAGAAGGTACAGAGCTGGTCTGGGCAGGTGGTTATGCAAATCAAACAAGGAAGTAGGGCTCAGGGGAGCAGAAGGGTTGGCTCTGGGCTCCCTGCCAGGGAAGAAGCTGAACTAGGCTCATCCCCTCTCCCTGCAGGAGGCCTGAGGGGTTCAGGAAAGGGCCCATGGACCACCCACTCCCAGGGGAATGGGTCCTGCCATGGCCCTGGCCCCTCCGTTCTATCCCCTGTGTTCCTAGAAGTCCCTACAGGGTGTCTCTGTTGAGCTCAGAGTCCAGTATGGACAGATACTATAATAGGACGGCCGTTTCCTTCCCCTGGGCCCAGGCTGGCATCCCGGTTGCCCACCACAGTGCCCACCAGTGATGTAGGAACGTCCAATGGGGCCTCCTTGGTGCCTACAGCTCCCGGGGCGCCCATCCCAGCCCCAATCCCTCAGCGTGACACTGTCTCCTTAACCGTGAGTTCCGGGACAACAGAGTGGGTCACAGGGGCCCAGCAGGTGGCAGCTGCCCAGTGCTGCCTGTCACTGAACATCCTGACCAAGTCACACTGGCCGGGAGCTGCTGGTGCCTGGCTGGCTGAGGGCCCCCCACCCCCACCCCCGGCAGGGCCTGTCCGTGGGAATGACGAGAAACAGGGTTCCTAGCCAGAGCTGCCGGCAAAAATCAACGAGAGGGAGCCCACCCCAGAGCCTCAAGCTAACCAGGGCCTGCAGGCCAGTCCAGGTGAGGCCGGAGGAGCCCAAGCCAGTCTCCTTCAGATGCTGCATCCATCTCATAGCGTTCCAAATTGGAGATGCCAGTTTCTTTGCCTTTTTTTTTTTTTTACGTTTATTTATTTATTTTGAGAGAGAGAGCATGTGCGTGAGGGAGCACATGAGTAGGGGAGGGACAGGAAGTGGGAGAGAATCCCAAGCAGGCTCCACACTGTCAGCACAGAGCCCCACGGAGGGCTCAAACCCACGAACCCTGAGATCATGACCTGAGCCAAAATCAAGAGTCGGATGCTTAACCGGCTGAGCCACCCAGGCGCCCCTCTTTTGCCTTCTTTTGAACATTTCAGGCCTCTTTTAGCAAATTGATTTAAGGCCTCTTGCACCTAGGATTGGCAATTCTGATAAGCATTTGTGGAATCCCCCCAGGTTTCAGACACAAGGCTGTTGTGTCCCTGCTCGCCTCTGTTCTTGGTGAGCTTTGCCTGCATTTGTGCACAGAATGAGCTCATTACACAAAGTGGCCTGTGCTCCCTGATGAGTGAGGGATGCCTGCCTCAACGGCAGTGTCGGATGTGATGGATTCCACCACAGAAGTGCATTTAGTTCCCCTGCACACACACCAATCAAGGTGACACCGAGTCATGCCGTCCCCGGTTATATGCACATCAACACTTGACAATTGATCACCAGCATGTTTTCATTTGACTCCAGCTGCCCCCACCTCTCATGAGTCGGGGCTGAAAAATTCGCCCATTTCAGCAGCTCCTGATGGTCTGGGCTGATAAGGATCCGGGTCAGGCTACCTGTTACTCACTGCCTGGTGCTGAGAACAAGCCTCCAGGTCTTTGCACATGTGTCTCTCTGCCCAGGGAACCTCTTATTATCAGCCCTTAAAAAAAGACACAGACTCATGACTGTCATATAAAACTGAACATGTGTTAAAGTTTATTAAACTCCTAAATCAATGGGGGAACCAGGCACATGTTATTACCAGTTCACAAGAGAATCTGAAGAACAGGCACAATTATCGATCAGGAATATTGAAATGAACACGCAAATGAAGGCAACACTGGGGAGGGAAGTCAGTTGGTGTTCTATGAGACGGGCCAGAGTCCACAGGTCTGTAACAAGAATAATTTTGCATTACTTATCTGTAATTTGCAGAGTTGTAAAATAGCCCTCATAGAATGGAATCAGATAATCCAAGAGGTGTTCCCCAAGAGTCAAGATAATGCATCGCTTTTCCACAGGTGTACAAATACTTCCCTGCAATCCCGACCACCGGGCCACTGAACCCCCATCTTGTCCAGGAGGCCCCCCTGGCTCCCAGCGTGGATGGTGCCATCCACTGGACTCCTTGAACTTTTTTTCTTTAATGTTCAGTCCCTTGAACTTTTTTTTTTAATGTTTGTTTACTTTGAGAGAGAGAGAGAGAGAGTACACACACACACACACTCAGCGGAGAGGGGCAGAGGGAGAGAGAGAATCCTAAGCAGACTCCATGCTCAGCACAGAGCCTAACTTGGGGTTTGATCTCCTGAACCGTGTGACCATGACTTGAGCTGAAATCAAGAGTCAGATACTCAACTGACTAAGCCACCCAGACACCTCTTTCTTTTTCTTTCTTTCTTTTTTCTTTCTTTCTTTCTTTCCCTCCTTCTTTTTCTTTCTTTCTTTCCTTCTTTCTTTTTTTTCTCTTTCTTTCCTTCCTTCTTTTTTTTCTCTTTCTTTCCTTCCTTCTTTCTTTCTTTTTTTTTTTGGGAAGGGGAGGGGCAGAAAGGGAGAGAATCTTAAGCAGACTCCTTGCTGAGCTTGGAGTCTGACATCAGGCTCCACCCTACGATCCTAGGATCATGACCTGACCCGAAATCAAGAGTCACATGCTCAACTGACTAAGCTACCCGGGTGCCCCCAGTCCCTTGAACTCCTTATCACACTGTTCTGTCTCCCCCATCGGTCTTGTAAGATGCTTAAAATCACCACTTGTGTCTACCTCTGATTGCGAGGGAGCACTAGAGGTTGAGTAGATGGTTGAATAGATGAATTAATGAGAGAACAAAGGGGTAACGGCCTAAAACCAGGGGGTCGTGGAGCACCGCTGTAAGACAGGCAGAGACCTGCAGGTTGTGGAAGTGTGTTGGTTTCGAGATTGATCTTACTAAGGGCCCCTCGGATAATACAGCCCCGAGAGCAAACAAGCTCAGAAGTACTAGGTTAAACACGAACGGGTTGTTTGCTTCTCCCCTTTCACCACAGCACTTCCGACAGCCTCTACCGTATCGAAGTCCCCCGTGAATGTCTCAGAAGGAGCGGGCAACATCCCGGCGTCTTCCGTGCTTATCTGATGGCGAAGCAGCTCTTTAAAAATGAAGGAAAGATGAGGGTTCTGGAAAATTCACAATGAGAGAGACCAATTTAATCCAACCCTCCTGATTTATGGAGTGGTGCAGACGTCATTACTGCCTGTGTCAGAGTGCCAGCCCCAGCGTTAGAGCTCCTGTGTGGCTTTCGACAAGTTCCTTAACGTCTCCACACCTCAATGGCTCCATCCATAAAACGGGACTAAAGGGGCACCTGGGTGTCTCAGTCGGTTAAGCGTCCGACTTCGGCTCAGGTCATGATCTCCCGGCTTGTGAGTTGGAGCCCCGTGTCAGGCTGTCTGTGCTGACAGCTCAGAGCCTGGAGCTGCTTTGGGTGCTGTGTCCCTCTCTCTCTGCCCCTCCCCCGCTTGTGCTCTGTCTCTCTCTCAAAAATAAATAAACATTAAAAAAACAAACCAAAACAGGACCAGAAAGAGAAATCGCCTCAAAGTGGCTGGCGGGGGGCGGGGAGGAGGTTAAATGAATTTCTGGGAGGAAGACTTGCAACATAGAGCCTGGCACAGTCTGTCCTCAGTCAGTGGTAACTGTGTCACTATTACTTATAAAAACACGAGGTGCCATTTATTGACTTGTCTTTGTATCATCTTGCTTGACCCTCACTTCAGCTGAGACCAGATGAGGAGGATAAGGCCAACGAGGACAGCACGCTCGGGAGGTGAACTCACAGGCCCACAAGGCCCTGCAGCTGGCAGGGGGCCAAGGTTCTCCGACCAGGCATGAAGCCCGAAGAACGAGCCAGCCAAGGGCTTGGCATGAAGTAGGTGCTTAGTAAAGACTGGTTTCTTCTATTCCTTCCTCCTTCCCTTCCAACAGCCATCTGGGCCCCCAGTCAGGAGGTCACCTCTGGCCAGGGCTGTGGTAGGACAGACAGAGCCCCAGGCCGGGCCTGGCCTTCTCCCCCACCAGCTGAGGTGCCCCCTTCCATTTCTTCTTCTCCTCCTCCTCGCCACGCCCCCTGCCTCTGTGTGCCCGCTCAGTTATCTGGTGACTCGAGGACCCCGGGAGTCCCTCTGTTCTCCTCAGCCACCCTGGTGACAAAACAAAGGAGGAGCTCAAAATCAGCCTTGATTCAGTGCATGAAGCCCGTGGCCTGGGCTTGAGTGGCCCTGCCAGGCCACCTGGGGCCGTCCACGGGCGCCACACAGACCCACACAGGGCCCCACGCCAGGCCCGGCCAAAACTGTCGCCCCAGCTGACGGCTTGCTCAGGGAAATGACTCAGCCCAAGTGCTCAGATGCCCTGTCCACGTTTTATGAACTAAAGGTGTTTTCATAACAACTGGGGGTGATGAGCCAGCAGCAGGCTGTAAACAGAGCAATGATCTGGTTGAAACGCCCAGGTCCGAGCCCCCGCCCACAAGCAGGGCCTCCGAGGTTGTCAGCTTCTCCACAGCGGTGCTTCCTTCACGCCCAGGTGGGGCCACGGGCCCCTGGGCTCGTCCTGGCAAACAGCACAGACTCCCAAAATAACGTGGAGACGCGCCCAGCCGCATCTGTAACCCAGGAGGGAAGCGAGTGACAGAGCCAGACCCGTGGCCTAGATGCCTGCTTCTGTCCTTCCCGGATGCCCCGGGGCCTCCTGTGGGACCGGAAGCCGTCCATGAGCCAGGGTCCTGGGACCAGAACTCTGGGAGGCCCAGCCCTGAGCTGGAGTTCGCAGGGCAGGGAAAGTGTACCTCGCCTCCCACAAGGACAGTGCCGCTGGGGGTGTGTGACACAGGTGCCCTAGAACAGCAAATGGTGTGAAACAAGGAAGGCGGTCCTCAATCCTCCCGGGGGATTCTAGAGCTGCCAGAGGTGAGACAGCACGGCCTGCTCATTCACCCTGCCCCCACCCCTGCTCTTCCTTCCGTCCCTCAGGGCACTTTGGGAGGCCTACCTGTCAGCCGTACCCCAGGCTTACCCATTCCATCCTCTGCCCAAAAGCCAAGCAGTCCTCTTCGATCCTAACTTTTCCAACCCACGGCAAGTCCCGTCCACCTTACCTCCAGCCACTTGGCCGCCGCCACCCACGCCCAAGCTGCTCGCCTCTCGCTTGGACAGCCACCCTGCCTCGCTGGGGTCACCTCCTGACCCCTCAGCCTTGGCCTCTAAAATCCGTTCTCCACTCATCGGCACGACGGTGCCACACCATCTTTCTGAGGCCCCACCCACACCCCACCCGCCTTCTTGGCCTCCACCAGATCCTGTCAGCTATTCAAGCTTTTTAAAGAAACTGAGCACAGCAGCTTTGGCATCAGGCTATGAAGAGATGAACTGAACAGGAGGAGAGCTCAGAGGCACAACCATGCATGAAGGAGAACGTGTGCTTGTGACGGAGAGACACCACCAACGGGTGGGGAAAAGACTCATACGTGGTGTTGAGACAGTTGTGATCCATATGGAAAAAAAGTAAAATTAGATCCCCACCTCAAGCCACACACACACTCCAGGTGGATTCAAGGCCTACCTGTGAGTGACAAAAGTTTAATACGTTTAGAAGAAATTCCAGGAGAATATTTTTTAAATTAATTAATTCATTTTCTTTTTAACATCTACATCCAAGTTAGCATCTAGTGCAACAATGACTTCAGGAGTGGATTCCTCAGTGGCCCTGACCCATTTAGCCCATCCCCCCTCCCACACCCCCTCCAGTAACCCTCTGTTTGTTCTCCATATTTATGAGTCTCTTCTGTTTTGTCCCCCTCCCTGTTTTTATATTATTTTTGCTTCCCTTCCCTTATGGTAATCTGTTTTGTCTCTTAAGTTCCTTCTATGTGTGAAGTCCTATGATATTTGTCTTTCTCTGACTGACTAATTTCACTTAGCACAATACCCTCCAGTTCCATCCACGTAGTTGCAAATGGCAAGATTTCATTCTTTTTGACTGCCGAGTAATACTCCATTGTATACATACCACATCTTCTTTATCCATTCATCCCTCAATGGACATTTGGGCTCTTTCCATACTTTGGCTATTGTGGATAGTGCTGCTATAAACATGGGGGTGCGTGTGTCCCTTCAAAACAGCACACTTCTGGGGCGCCTGGGTGGCTCCGTCGGTTGAGCGGCCGACTTCGGCTCAGGTCATGATCTCGCGGTCCGTGAGTTCGAGCCCCGCGTCAGGCTCTGTGCTGACAGCTCAGAGCCTGGAGCCTGTTTCGGATTCTGTGTCTCCCTCTCTCTCTGACCCTCCCCTGTTCATGCTCTGTCTCTCTCTGTCTCAAAAATAAATAAACGTTAAAAAAAAAAATTAAAAAAAAAAAAAACAGCACACTTGTATACCATGGATAAATGCCTAGTAGTCCAATTGCTGGGTCGTAGGGTAGTTCTAGTTTTAATTTTTTGCGGAACCTCCATACGGTTTTCCAGAGTGGCTGCACCAGCTTGCATTCCCACCAGCAGTACAAAAGAGAACTTCTTTCTCCGCATCCTCGCCAACGTCTTTTGTTGCCTGAGTTGTTCATGTGAGCCATTCTGACAGGTGTGAGGTGGTATCTCATTGTGGTTTTGATTTGTATTTCCCTGATGATGAGTGATGTGGGGCATTTTTTCATGTGTCGGTTGGCCATCTGGATATCTTCCTTGGAGAAGTGTCTGTTCATGTCTTTTGCCCATTTCTTCACTGGATTATTTGTTTTTTGGGTGTTGAGATTGATAAGTTCTTCATAGATTTTGGATACTAACCCTTTATCTGATATGTTGTTTGCAAATATCTTCTCCCATTCTGTTGGTTGCCTTTTAGTTTCGCTGATTGTTTCCTTCACCATGAAGAAGTTTTTTTTATCTTGGGGTGCCTGGGTGGCGCAGTTGGTTAACCATCCGACTCTTGATCTTGGCCCAGGTCATGATCTCACAGTTGGTGAGTTTGAGCCCCGCATCAGGCTCTGTGCTGACGGTGCAGAGCCTGCTTGGGATTCTGTCTCTCCCTCTCTCTGTCCTTCCCCTGCTTATGCGCTCTCTCTCTCAAAATAAATAAATAAACTTAATAAAAAAAAAAAAAGAAGTTTTTTTATCTTGATGAGATCCCAATAGTTCATTTTTGCTTTTGTTTCCTTTGCCTCTGGAGATGTGTGGAGTAAGAAGTTTCTGCAGCCAAGGTCAAAGAGGTTTTTGCCTGCTTTCTCCTCAAGGATTTTGATGGCTTCTGTCTTACATTTAGGTCTTTCATCCATTTTGAGTTTATTTTTGTGTATGGTGTAACAAAGTGGTCCAGGTTCATTCTTCTGCATGTCTCTGTCCAGTTTTCCCAGCACCATTTGCTGGAGACTGTCTTTATTCCATTGGATATTCTTTCCTGCTTTGTCAAAGATTAGTTGGCCGTTCGTTTGTGGGTCCATTTCTGGGTTCTCTATTCTGTTCCGTTGATCTGAGTGTCTGTTTTTGTGCCAGTACCATACTGTCTTGATGATTACAGCTTTATAATACAGCTTGAAGTCTGGGATTGTGATGCCTCCTGCTTTGGTTTTCTTTTTCAAGATTACTTTGGCTATTCGGGGTCTTTTCTTGTTCCATACAAACTTTAGGATTGTTTGTTCTAGCTCTGTGAAGAATGCTGGTGTTGTTTTGATAGGTATCGCTTTAGGAGAATCTTTTTATGATGTCAGGGGAAATAATTATTTCTTTTTTATTTATTTTTACTTTCTAAATGTTTACTTATTTTGAGAGACGGAGGGGCAGAGAGAGAGGGAGAGAGAGACTCCCAAGCAGGCTCCGCTCTGTCAGAGCAGAGCCCAACACGGGGCTGGAACTCACAATCCAGAGATCATGACCTGAGTCGAAATCAGGAGTCACACACTTAACTGACTGAGCCACCCGGGAACCCCCGATTTCTTTTTTAAATAAACTTTTTGTTAATTAACAACATGCATAAAGAAAAGTGCATGTCGTAAGTATGCGGCGTGATAAAATTTCACAAAATGAACCCAGCTTTGTACCCAGCACTCAGGCCGTGAAAATAGGACACAGCCAGCAACCTGGAAAGCCCCCTCATGCCTCTCGATAAGGAAGACTATCCTGGGTACAAAAAGTATCAGCCATAAAGGAAAATATTAAATGAGTCTGATAACATTTACATTCAAATCTTCAGTTCAACACAAAAACATACCACAACCAACACGATAAGATAGGCCCACAATCTGGGAGGAGATGTTTATAATACATACAACCGACAGGAGATTAGTTTCCAGGACATGTAAATGACTTCTGCAAATCAGAATAGACAGACAACCAACCCAACCGAAGAGTCAGCAAAAGTTGTGAGCAAACGCCTCACAGAAAAAAAAAAGTCCATAAGGCCAACCACAGGAGAAGAGATGCTGTTCCTTACTGATATCAGAGAAATGCAGATTACAACAATAGCAAGATATTCTGTCTCCCCCATCAGATTGGCAAAACTTAAAAGAAAACAAACAAGGGGCGCCTGGGTGGCTCAGTCGGTTAAGCGTCAGACTTGATTTCGGCTCAAGTCATGATCTCACGTTTTGTGAGGTCAAGTCCCATACATCGACTCTCTGCTTGGGATTCTCTCTCTCCCTCTCTCTCTCTGCCCTTTCCCTACCCATGCGATGCTCTCTCTCAAAATAAATAAATAAGGGGCTCCTGGGTGGCTCAGTTGGTTAAGCATCCCACTGCAGCTCAGGTCATGATCTCGTGGTTTGTGAGTTTGAGCCCTGCATCAGGCTCTGTGCTGACAGCTCAGAGCCTGGAACCTGCTTCAGATTCTGTGTCTCCCTCTCTCTCTCTCTCTGCCCCTCCCCTGCTTGAACACACACACACTCTCTCTCTCTCTCTCTCAAAAAATAAACACTAAAATAAATAACATAAATAAATAAACTTTAAAAAAAGGCAAAAGAAACAAACAAAAAACTGCTGCTACCAAATGTGGACCCCAGCCTCAGACGTGGCTGGAGGAGGAGATCGGGAAGGCCCCCTCCTCTCTTAGCCCCGTGGTCACTACGCTCTTTTGCTACAAAGCATCCGGCAGCGCCCGTGGCCCCTGACCTCTGACCCCAAGCTCGTAGGGGTCTCCCGTTCAAGGGAACAACTGTTAACTGGCCTCATAGAGTCTGTGGGCCAAGAATTGGGACAGGACCCAGAGGGGAGAACTGTATCTGTCTGCCACACCTGGGGCCTCAGCTGGAAGATTGAAAGCAGAGGCTGGAATCCTGAAAGCCCTTCACTCCTATGAGGTGATTGATCAGCAGAGACCTTGGCCTGGCATTGGCCAGAGCCTCCGAGAGGCCCTGCCAGGGACTTCCTGGCACCGTGGCAATGGGTTCAAAGGTCAGGAGAGACTTGGGGAGAGAGAGGCTGAATCCTTATTATCTTTACGACCTCGCTGTGGAGGCCACACACCATCGCTCCCGCCACAGTTTATTCATCAAGGCAGCCTCAAAGGCCTGCTCAGGTTCAAGAAGAGGGACTGACTCCGCTTCCCGTGGGCGAGGTTTCAGGCCACGTGGGACTGAAGAGATTTCTGTGGCCACTTTTAGATGGTAGACATAGGAAAACCCTAGTATTTAGAGCCAGGACTGAGTTGGGGCAGAATCACAGCACCCTGAAGGCCTCTCAGGGGAACCAGAGGCAGGGAGGCCGCGAGGAGGCTGCCGCATGAGGCCAGGCCTTTGTGAGGAGGGGCCGCTGGTTAAGAGGAGGGGACAGAACTGCAGGTGAGGCCACTGATCACTTCAGCTCGGTCACCAGTGCGGCAAGTCACTGTCCTCCTTGGGGCTTACCTGTATTACCTACAACATGAATGAGATGAAAACATTAAGGCAGGAGGGCTCCCGTTCTGTTGTGGACCCTTTGAGAATCTGGTAGAAGGAATGGAATGCTCCCCTCGGGGGAAGACAAGTGCGCTCAGGCACAGGCATAAAGAGCTAGCCCAGGGGTGCCCGGGTGGCTCAGCCATTGAAGCATCCGACTTCGGATGCACCTGAGTGTCTCAGTCGGTTGAGCGTCTGACTCTTGGTTTCAGCTCAGGTCGTGATCTCACGGTTTGTGGGTTCAAGGCCTGCGTCACACTCTGTGCTGTTAGCGTGGAGCCTGCTTGGGAGTCTCTCTCTCTTCCCCTCTCTTTGCCCCTCCCCTGTTAGTGCCCGCACACTCTCTCTCTCAAAAATAAGTAAATAAACATTTAAAAAAGAAAAAGAAAGAAAAGAAAATCTCTTCAGCTGAAGACCTCCCCTTGATCTCATTGCCCCTAGTGGGGTCACGTGAGCAGTCCAGCATCAGTGAGGATGAAGACCGGAGGGTTGGCTCACGGGTTCTCAACCAAGGGCCAGAACTGCAGCTCAACAGGGTGTTTGGAAATGTGGGAGGGACGTTTCAGGTTGTCACAGTGGTCGGTCCTTTAGTGGAGGCGGGGTGGGGCACCGCAGCACAGGGAACAGTTGTACCTGAAGAACGTTCCCCCGGAAAGGCCACGAGCATTTTCAACTCCGAAGCTCTTGTGGTGTCTAGAGTGGAAGCAATGGAACAGAAAGGGCTGGGAATGTGGGCCAGTCGGCCAGCCCAGGGGTGTCTGCGGCCACCCTCCCCTCACAGGCTGCTGCTAGGGGCACGGGTAAGTGCTCAGGCCGATGCACACGCAGATGTTAGCATCTGGAGAGCGGGCCCGCGGCCAAGGCAGAGAGAGAACCAACTGTAGGACCAAGAGGTGATGTGTGCGGGGACACACGTCTCCGCTCATGCTCTCGTTTTCCTTGGAACTTCTTGCCTGGCCCTCAGGGGGCCGCCCAAAACGTCACCACATCCTGCTGTGTCATGCCACATCCTCCGGTCAGTCCCCAAAGGGACCCTGACTCAGCAGCAGACACAGTGGGGCAGGTAAAAGGAAGTGGGGGAAACGTCACCGTTACCATGTCCTTCCGCCTGGCCCAGTTCCCGGCAGGCAGGGAGCCGCCACCCCCCTCCCCGGGGTGGCGGGGGAGCCCAAGCTATGGCTCGGCCAGCGGGCCGGCTTGGTGGCTGCCAGGACCTCTGTCACCTTCGGGATCAGAGGGCTGGCTCTGATCCCTGAGCCAGAGGGAGGAGGTGTCTCCCCAGCCTGAGGGACGGAGAACCAGATCTCACCCTTTGGAGGAGTGGACCCGGCCCCACTCCTGCCTGAGGGTCCCCAGCCCCGGGCGGAGGGCGGGTGCGTTGACAAAGTCTGCCCCCTGCTCAGAGCGGGGGCCTAAACAGCCGGGCCCCGTGGACACTGTTTATTTCTTTGTTTTATTTTATTTTTTAACATTTATTTATTTTTGAGAGAGAGAGACAGAGCATGAGCAGGGGAGGGGCAGAGAGAGAGGGAGACACAGAATCTGAAGCAGGCTCCAGGCTCCGAGCCGTCAGCCCAGAGCCCGACGCGGGGCTCGAACTCACGGACCGCGAGATCGTGACCTGAGCCGAAGTCGGGCGCTCAACCGACTGAGCCACCCAGGCGCCCCTCCGTGGACACTGTTTAAAGGTAGCAGGTTTTGTTGTTGCTACCCTGATGGTAAAAGCAAATCGTGTTCACAGTTGAAAAGGTTGAAAGGCGCGGGGAAGAAAATAAAAATCCAGCCTCAAGCCCGTCACCCAGGACAACTGCCCTCAGCCTGTTGGTGTATTTCCTTCTAGTTCTTTTTCGGTGCATGTATATGAACTTCATTTATCTGTACTATTTTATAACCAGTTCCTTTTTTTTTCTTTTAAAAATACAGTATGGGCCAGGGGCGCCCGGGTGGCTCCCGTCGGTTAAGTGTTTGAGTTCAGCTCAGGTCATGATCACGCGGCTCATGGGTTTGAGCCCCCGCATTGGGCTCTGTGCTGACAGCTCAGAGCCTGGAGCCTGCTTCCAATTCTGTGTCTCCCTCTCTCCCTGCCTGTCCCCTTTTGCACTCTGTCTCTCTCTGTCTCTCTGTCTCTCTCTCTCTCTCAAAAAATAAACAAACATTAAACAAAATTTTTTAAGAAAATAAAATTACAGCCTGAGCCATATTGTTGTTTGAAAACACGATACAGACAAAATGCACAGCCGGCTCGTCCTTCTCCCACTCAGTGCCACCAAAGTTCCCATCCCAGCATTGCCCGTGTGACGTGGGTGGGCACAAAGGAGCTGAGGTCACTGAGAAAGGGCCCTTGGGAAGCCAGAGGTAAGGAGAGTCACAGGCCTCTCCTTGCCAGAACCTGCTTCCAAGCAGGAGATTCCCTGACCTACCTACCTGGTCCCCAGCCAGCCGGCCACAGGGGGAGTTCCCTCCACGAATGTAAGGGGCCCTTTGTCTGCAGCTCTTGCCACAGACCGTGGGCACCAGGGGCAGCCGTCTGGGGACTTCTGGGCCGCTCTGCAAATCCAAGAGAAATCCATTTTCTCACCCTCCAAGCTTGGCCAAGGTATATCAGTTCCAGTGACTAGAGAGCCAGTTGTCAGGTGGCCTGTTTCCCACAGGACGGTGTGGGTCACAGGCTGGGCTCTCACAGCTGGACAAGTCCTCAGGTAATTCCAGCTGCCTTCTTTCAGCACCTGCCATGTGCGGGGCATTGTGCCAAGCATTTTATAGAATTAGTCCATCCCATTCTTGTGACATCTCGGCAGGGAGGTATCATTATCCCCATTTAATGGATGAAGAAACTGAGGCTCAGCAAAGTTAAGTCATAGGTCAGCTTCCTCATCGACGGATCAGGCATGTGAGGCCAAGAGAGCAGAGACGGCCTGCCCAGGATTGGCACCACCCTAAAGCAAGTCCTGTCCCCTGGACTGGGCCAGGCTGCCTCTGTCTGAGGGTCCTGGGCAGTTGGCCCCCGACACAGGCCAGGGACTAAGGTTCAAAAGGACACGTCCAGCCAGCAGCCATGTTCTGGGCACTGAACCTCCCCAACACCTGCCCACCACAGCCCTGCTGACCCAGGGAGCCCAGAAAGTCCAAATTTAATAAGGCCAACCCAAGCACCCTGGGATTTCACATTCTGCACTTGGTGGCAGATAGACCCGGAATGCTTTCTTCCACGGGGCACGGGGACATACACGTGTGCCGTGTCTCCCGCACCAACTGTCCCGTCACAGGTGACAGCTTCTGGGTGAGCAGGGAGAAGACCAGCGCTCCGGACCCACTTCTCCCCACCAGCATCCAGCGTGACCTTGGCCGGGTCTCACTCCCTCTCTGAGCCTCGGTTTCCTCATCTGAGGCATCCTAACCCCGTGATTGTCGCACGGCAGGCGAGGTGAAGACAGTTCTTCGGCTCCTCCCTCAGGGACGACTCTTCTGCCAGCGGAGAGCCGCTACGTTTTCATTCCGCGTGCGGGCTCCGGTGGGTTAGCGGTGACCGGAACATGGTAGAGAGAAGGATCCCACGGCCTTGTGGCAACGGATTAGCTGGGTCTGCCGCGAGCGAGGACACAGACGCAGGGGGCGGGTGTGCTGTGCGTTTGCCATACCTGTGATCCCCCAAGTGTCCCAAGTGAACCCTCAAGGAGTTCCCCGAGTGCGCCCCACAGGTGACATGCCCCAGTAACCCCGTTTCTGTGCAGATGGACTCCTTGGAGAGATTACGCAGCTCTTGAGAGGGGATTTTGCCTTGGTGCGTGTTTCTCGTAGCCACTTCCTGTCTCAGATAACTGGTTCTCCAGTACCTGCGCCGGGGTGTATCCGTGAAGTCACGCTCCCTTTGATCTCTTCGACGCTGGGGACTCCTGTCATGGAGAACAGGGCTTTCGGGCCACCTCCTTTCCTGGCAGTGCCCCCACTTCTAAATGCCCCCATTACCACTTCAGCTCAGGTCACGATCTCGCGGTCCATGAGTTCGAGCCCCACATCGGGCTCTGTGCTGACGGCTCAGAGCCTGGAGCCTGTTTCAGATTCCGTGTCTCCCTCTCTCTCTGACCCTCCCCCATTCATGCTCTGTCTCTCTCTGTCTCAAAAATAAATAAACGTTAAAATAAATAAATAAAATAAATGCCCCCATTACCAAATCTCGCCATCCCCCCATGACCCGTTCAGGGCTGACACGCAAATTTGGGCCTGGTTTCTGTGGCTCACGTGGTCTCTCCAGTGCCAGAGCTCCAGACATCATGGCTGGTGGCTGGGACGTGGCTGGTGACGGGGGGATGGCCTGACCTATCTCAAATCAGTCCAGCCGGTGAGCGTCTGGACTGGCTTCCGTCCACCTTTGTCACCATTTGCAGGTCTCTGCCTCCTGGGGCAGTCTTGTTTGGCTCCGATAGGTGACTCCGCTCCACCCTGTTTCCCAAGCCTTCTGGGTCAGAGGGCTCCCCACCCGGTGCTGGGCACCAAAGGGAAAGTCCTGTGCTGGTCAGTGGCTCTAAATTGCAGAGGACGCCTCTGAGTCGCAGAGAGCATTTTGCAGAGCGTAGGAATCTCACCTCCACGCAGCGCGCACCGTCCCGCAACTCGTCCGGGAACGGGTGCTTAGTTTGTTTGCACTGAGACGCCTCCAGAGATGGGGAGCCCATTGGAAAGGATTGGAAATTCTAAAGCATCTTCTCTTTCTTCTTTGTGCCTTTATGTAGACTCAGGTTTTCTACCACGATGAATGAAACCATTCATTCACCAAATATTAATATTTTATTTATTTTTGAGAGAGAGAGAGAGAGAGCCAGTGGGGGAGGGGCAGAGAGAGAGAGAAAGAGAGGGAGACACAGAATCCGAAGCAGGCTCCAGGCTCTCGAGCTGTCAGCACAGAGCCCAATGTGGGGCTCGAACCCACTAGCGGTGAGATCATGACCTGAGCCGAAGTCAGACGCTCAACCGACTGAGCCACCCAGGCGCCCCTCATTCACCAAGTATTTATGGAGGGCCTACTGTGTGCCAGGCACTGTTGTAGCCCCTGGGGATAAGCAGTGAACAAAACAGACAAAGCCCCTGCCCACATAGAGCTGACAATCTAGTGAGGGAAGAACGGCAATACATCAACCCGTAAGGAGAATATAGAGTCTGTCCAGTGGTGAAAAGTGCATTGGAGAAAAATGAAGCAAGGAGAGGGGGATGGAGCACGCATTTGCATGTTAACATACTGTAGGCAGTGAAGGCGATGGTCGAGCAAAGCCCTGAGAGAGATGAGCATTGTGCAAGAGAAGTCCAGCTGGAATGGCCAGTGCAAAGGCCCTGGGGTGGGAGTGCTGTTGGAGGGACCGAGAAGTAGCAGGGAGGCCAGTGCGCTGAAGCCAAACGAGCCAGGTGGAGAACTGGGAGATGGGACCTCGGGAAGGCACAGGGATGTCTTTGGTGATGCAAGAAGCCAACTTTTTTAAATAGGAAAGGGTTGGTGGGGTTCTAATAGAAGCTCAAACCCAGATGAAAAGAATGCCCTGATCCAATCCTGGCGAGCCAAGTGAAGACCGCACTGGGAGCCGCACGATGGGACCAGCATTTCTGGAAGTCACATGGTGCCTGGCCCATCATCACCTGGAGCCGAAGAGATGGGGCAACTTGGTTTTACAAGCAATTGTATTGATGTAGGGAAAATGGAAAGCAAATGACTATGTGATTTGGTAAGAGGCTTCACAGAAAGGGCTGGGCTTCGATGGGCCTAGCTGGGGGGGAGGGAGAAGGTATCAGTGTTCTCAGGCCTGGGTCTGAGGAAGGGGGCACAGGTGGGCATGGAATGGTACCCCCCACCCACCCCCACCCCCCCCAAGCCGGCTGCCTCAGGCCTGTGAGTGCCTCTCAAGGAAGAGTTTTTGGCAGAGGGTGGGAGTGTCCAGACACGGAGAGGACCCAGGCATTCGTTATGTGAACCTCAGAGTGAGTCAGCCCCAGCAGCCTGACTGTCCTGATCCTTGGGAACCGAATCGCCAGCCTGGGACAGCCGTTGAGGGGGACTCCAGTGGCTCGTCATCTTCATCAGCAAGCTGTTCGTGCCTGTCGCCAGCAAGCTGTGAAGCTCAGACCTGCTCCGTGACCTGGTACCTAAGCGTGGGGGGGGGGGGGGGGGGAGGGGGGAGGCTTCCTCTGGGCCTACCTGAGCGCCCTCTCACCTGGACTGGGAGCTGCGGGGAACAAGGTCGGGCTGGGACAGGGAGAGAACAAACACGCGGTGGCAGGAGGGGCGGGGGTTGGGAGATGAAGCAAGTCGGGGCAAGAGGAGGGGGGAAGCGGAAGGCCACCGGGAGGTGACGGCCACAGAGTCTGCGTCTTATCTTGGGCACTGCCTGGGCCCTGCCCGGCCCCAGCCCAGCAGAGCCGGCTGGGGACTCTAAGGCACATTTAGAACTCTCAATCCGTTCCTTCGCCAGGACCTGACAAAGTGTCATTGTTACAGTCACGGACATAGATCGTTTTCTTCCAAATGGTATTTTTGGCATCTGTGTGTGTGTTCATTCGCTCTGATACCGAGAGAGGGGAGGCAGGGTCACGTAACAGGCTCGGTGCGCAGAACTTCAGGGGGACGGTCCCTTGGGAGTCTAGGTCCCATCAGGGACTGTGACCACCACATTCCCCTTTTGCCCTCTGCTCCAGACCCCCGTATATCCTGCTTCACCCAGCCCAGCAGGGCCTGGCCAAGGTGAGCACTTATGCCCAGGATCTGATGGCAAAGAGCTTAGGAAGCCCCCTGCGCCAGCCACCAGCCCTTAGAGTGGTCACTGGGGTCAGCCTGACACGGGTTCAAACTTCTGACTCCACACTTCCTGTACACGTGACCTGGAGCAAGTGATTTAATCCCTCCAAGGCCGAATGTTCTCATCTGTAAAATGGGTAGTGCCTTCTTGATGGGGTTTTTGGAGGGTTACGTAAGACTTTGTCCAGCATGTAGCACAGGGCCAGCACATAGCAAGTACTCAGTACACGTTGGTCATTATGATTATTTTCATCATCATTACTGTCGGCCTGACCACCTTACGATCTCCTTTTGACACGGGATTTCACTGCCCGAGTTTGCATTTGTGTTTATGATTGTATTGGCATCCAGCAGTCCTTTTTAATTGCTGCTGGCTAACAAGAAAAGAACAGAGGCGGATTTAATGCGTCAATGATGCGTTGAAGCCAAGTGAGGGCCAAATGATGTAACAGCCCGCTGTGTAAACAGAACCACTGCAGTAATTCAAATAGAGAAAAGTAGTGGGAGAACTGAGTCACGCCCAGCACAAGGCGGCGTCCCCTAGGCATGTCACAGCCGTGAGGAGGCCCGCTCTCATTGGTCCGTCCCACGTCCCTGCAAGCGGCCATTGGTTTCGGCCCAACGACATCATCCTTCCCTTTAGACTGATGTTCATTCTGAATTGTATTGGGTTTGTAGACTTGTTTATGTTTATCATGTGAATTTCTCCAGAGCGTATATCGCTAGATAGAAAACAAATTGTTATATGCTACCTTTTGATTAAAAAAAAAAAAGAGTACAAGCATACATATGGAGAGAGCGATAAATGTGTATGTATTTTTTTTTTTCAGGAAGAAAACACTGGAAGGATAAATCGGATCTAGTCAAAATTGGTACTCGGGTGTGGAGGGGGACTACCCAGTAGGGGCAGAGGTAGGGTTGCTTTATGTGTATTTTTCTGTACAGCCTTGACCTTTGAATCATTTTGGATTGATGGTTGCATAAGAACTGGGAAAAGGAGGGGTGCCTGGGTGGCTCAGTCGGTTAAGCGCTGGACTTTGGCTCACATCAGGACCTCACAGCTCGTAGGTTCGAGCCCCATGTCAGGCTCTGTGCGGATGGCTCAGAACCTGGAGCCTGCCTTGGATTCTGTGTCTCACTCTCCCTCTGCCCCTCCCTCACTTATTCTCTCTCTCTCTCTCTCTCTCTCTCTCCCCACTTCCCCCACCCCAAAAAAAGACCTGGAAAAAGGAACATGTACCTAATATAACAAAAATAATTTATCTCAGTCACCACTGGGGAGGCTGCAGGAGGGTCTGTCCCAGGAAGGCAATGTGCAAGGGCTCAGATTGGAGGCGCGATGTCGGTGATAAAGATCCCCGTTGCTTCCCAAGAGAACGATCTTCCTAGAATCCTATCTGGAAGTATTTCTTCTCTCTCAACAACTCGCAGGTCAGGAAGATCAGCCCCGGCAGGACTCTGATGAGAAAGCCTAGAAAGCACGATGCTGCGGCCGGTGCGGGGCCATGGTCTCTGAGGGGCAGCTAGCGGTCTGGCCCCCATGTGGCCAGATTTCCAGGTGCCCCCTGGAGAGCAGTGCCCGCTAGTGTGCCTGAAACGGCCTCTACAGCCCCCAGCCCCCCAGCAGGCATCAGGGTGTGGAGTGGCACCTGCCAGCAAGGCCCGCCGGCCTCCCTCAGCTGGTCCATTCGCCCCAGTGGGCTGCCCGCATATTCTGCGGTCCAGAAGCACTGCCTCACTATCCGCTGATCTCTGGCCTTGGAGGCAAGAGGTCAAAGGAGTAGGTGGCTTATAAAATGGGTACAAGGCACCTTGTGAGCCACCCGGGGACCAGACCACACCAAAGGCTGCTTTGAGCACAGACAGCAGTGTGAGGAGGCTAGCAGCTCTCCTGGCTAGGGGAGGAAAAGGTCATCTGTCAGCTCCCAAAGAAGAGCTGGGGTGAGGGCAGAGATTTCATCCCCAAAAGCCTGGTTTGAGGCCCATGTGGAAGCATCAGGAAAGCATTCCTGGGGCGCCTGGTGGCTCAGGCGGTTAAGCATCCGACTTCGGCTCAGGTCATGATCTCATGGTTTGTGAGTTCGAGCCCCGCGTCGGGCTCTGTGCTGACGGCTCAGAGCCTGGAGCCTGTTTCGGATTCTGTGTCTCCCTCTCTCTCTGCCCTTCCCCCACTCGCGCTCTGTCCCTCTCTGTCTCAAAAATAAATAAACATTGGAAAAGCATTCCTGCCTCGGAAGGAAAAAGGAGGCCGCTTAATCCCAGCAGCCAGTGCATCTGGCCAGATGCTGTGCAGAGCACTCTGCAGGCGTCACCTGATGAGCTGGGTAGATTTTTGTCCCATTTCACAGATGAGGACACTGGGGACCCAGAAGGTTGCGTAATTTGCCCGGGGGGCGTTCAGAGCAGGATTTGGACTGGTAATCAGCACACTTGGAAGGTCTCCTGCAATGTTTGTGTGTAGGGGCGAGGGCAGCTCAGTAGCGGTACACACATTCCAGAAAGAGCCACAGGTACTACGGGCAGGATACAGGCAAACGGGCCTCGTCCAAGAAAGAGTCAAATGTGAATCACAGCTGAGCAGCCCGCACCACCACGCTCGAGGGAACCAGCGTCTGATTCAGCCATGGTTCACCCTCTTCTAGAGGCAGATAGCTGAGTGGTTTAAGTGTGGGGGCTTTCCGTTACGGGTCCCCAGGTTCAAATCCTGGGTCTCCCTCTTCTTCACTGTGACTCCCAGCAAGCTGTCTAGGCCTGTTTCCTAACCTGTAAAACGGGCATAATAATAGCCTGCCTCAGGGTCGTTCTGAGCAGTAAATGAAGCAATTAGCATAAAGCACTTAGAGAATCAGCAAATGAGTGCTCTGTAACTTTCCAGTGTTAACCCAAAGAAACTTTTCTTTTTTTTCATAATTTTTTAAAAATATCTTTTTTTTTTTTTTTTAATGTTGTTGTTTATTTTTGAGACAGAGAGAGACAGAGCATGAGCAGGGGAGGGGCAGAGAGAGAGGGAGACACAGAATCCGAAGCAGGCTCCAGGCTCCGAGCTGTCAGCACAGAGCCCGACGCGGGGCTCGAACACAGAAACTGCGAGATCATGACCTGAGCCGATGTCAGACCCGTAACCAACTGAGCCACCCAGGCGCCCTTTCCCAAAGAAACTCTTGTTGCCAAGTCACCTGCTAGGATGCCCACGTAGGTATGGTTTAGGAGGCGGTACCTGAACCCACCCAAGTAGGTGGGCAGTGGGACCCCAGGCCTAACAACCCTGGCCAACCTGCCTAAGTGCTGGTTTCTCACGGTGATGAGTGACAGACACCCCGTCTTTCCCAGGCTTGCACCGGAGCCCACAAACCCGCTTACTGAGTTACGAAAGTCGCTCAAATTCCCCAAGGCAGTCCCCGACCTCACAGGTAACGTGGGAGGGTCACGGACAGTGCCTCCTGGGCTGGGCTGTTGTGGGGCTCCCCCTCTGAACCCCTATGTGGCTTCTGTCCCCACCATAGAGAACCTTTCAAAAGGGTAAATTAGCAAAATTCTCCAAAATCTGTCCCGTGCTCTGAGAATTCAATTCAATACCCTGACTAGCCCACCACCGGGCTCCATGACCCAGCCTGGCCTCCCCTCCCTTCTCATCTCTTCTACTCTGACTGCTCCCACTGCACCAAGAAGTGTCTGCTTTCCAAGCGCACGAGCTCATGTCCAGGCCTGTCACCTCCTGGTTTCCTTGGCCTGGGATGCCCTCTCTCCAGATCTCTACATCACTGTGTCTTTCTTGAGCCTCGACTCAAATATCACCTCCTCCAAGAAGCCTTCCCTGACTACCCCAGGGACAGCAGACCACCCCCTCCCCCAGGCACTACCGCATTACCCTTTTCATTACTTGTGTTCCAGAGTTTATGCTGCTCTGAACTTCTCTTGTAAGTGCTTACTTACCTGCTGTCTGCCTCCCTCACCACAACTGGAGCCCTGGAGGAGGTCCTGCACCCAGCACGTCCACAGTCACCATCTGAGGGATAACTGAATGAAACGCCTGGTGCACAATCAACCCTCCACACACAGGTCTTTACAGTCCCAAGAACTTATCCCCACCCCAAGCCCTCTCCTCGCTCCCTGGCCTCTCTCACAGGCTCTTGAGAACCTTGCTTGGAGGTCTCCGTCAGCTAAAAAGCCTCTCAAACTGTCAGCCAGAGGCCCCTCACTGTTTGCCCCCCACGGCTCTCCCTCCTGGGCATCTCCAGCATCTTACCCGGCCAAATGCATCCCCTCGGGCATGAGCCCTGGTGCCTTTCATGTGCAGCCGCCCCCATAACAGCTCTCGGCTCCCCCGGTGTACCGTGTGCCCCAGGGAGAGATAGCACCCACCCTCCTGCAGGTATTAACTGACTTTTTCTGGAGCCAGTGTTTGCTTTAGGGATTAAAGTTAGTGGAGGAGCCTCATCTGCTGCCTTCCTGGCAGCCAGCGCTAAGTTTGTTATTTTATTTCCCAAGCCCCTGATAATACGGTTCCAGACATGTTGGTTTGAGAGCATCGTCCAACAGAAAAACCAGTGCCTCCTCTGAGCCAGGGGACAAGCTCTAGCTGACTTCACGCCGGCTCTCCCTCCTTCCTTAGGCCAACCTTGAGGCCCGCGATTGTTTTCTCCTTTTTCTCTGTTTTCTTCTCAAGAGCTGCATTGCTCTTAAGTACCCCCCAGTTTATCTGGCACAGTCAAGGAACGGGCTACTGCACATTAGTCAGTTTTCCAAAATAATGCCTTTCAAGCCCTGAAACTTTAAACAATGAAATACATTTTAGAAGCAGATTAATTGACATATGATTGGCACACGATAAACTGCATGTATTTAAAGTGTACAACTTGATCCATTTTGACGTCTGGGTACACCCATGAAACCATCAACGCGATCAAGGTAGTGAACAGATCTGTCCATCACTCCCAAACTCCCTCTCGCCCCTCCCTGCCCCTCTTCCCCAAGCAGCTACCGATCTGCTTTCTAAACACACATTGAACGCAAAGCTGTCTCCCCCACCCCACTTCCCCACCTTAGTAAACAATGCGATCGACATTGTTGCTCTCCCTGCTCGGCGTTATCACTAACGTTCCTGAAAGCCACGGTGCAGAAATACCTGGGACTGTTCTGAGCACGAAATGACCCCATTGATGCATTCCACGCCGGACGGTTCGGGGTTTGGCAGTTTTCTCCCTTGCTGCCTGCTGTCTCGGGGTGTAATACCCACGGACAAGTCCCGCTGCCTTGCCCCCGGAACACCAGCTGGCTCCCGTGCCAGCTCGTTCCTAGCTCTGGATCCGTGGCTGTCTGCTGGGGGGGTGACTCTGCCCCTCAGGTGACCTTGGGCCATGTCTGGGGATGCTTTTGGGGTTGTCATGATGGGGTGGTGGTGCTCCTGGCACCTAGTGTTTAGAGACCAGGGATATTGCCAAACATCCTACAATACACAGGACAGTCCCCGCAAAAAAAGGAACGATCCGGTGGCCCCAGGTGGAAATAGTGCTGAGGTTGACAAATCCGATTCTGGATGACAAACTAATTGGAAAATTCAACAAGTCATGAAAATTGTTTGTTGGTGTTTTTTTTTTTTTTTTCAAATTTTTATTTAAAAAAATTTTTTTAACTTTTTAAAAAAATGTTTATTCATTTTTTAGAGAGGTGGGGAGGGGCAGAGAGAGAGGGAAACACAGAATCTGAAGCAGGCTCCAGGCTCTGAGCTGTCAGCACTGAGCCCAACTTGGGGCTCGAACTCATGAACTGTGAGATTACACCCTGAACCAAAGTTGGACAATTAACGGAGCCACCCCAACAAAAACAAACTTTTTTGTTTTTTCAAGAGAGTGCATGGGGGAGAGGGGCAGAGGGAGAGAGAGAGAGAGAGAGGAGAGAGAGAATCACAAGCAGGCTCAGCACCGAGCCTGACTCGGTTTGATCCCATGATCCCATGGGGTTTGATCCCATGATCCTGGGATCACGACCCGAGCCAAAATCAAAAAGTCGGATGCCCAACCAACTGAGCCACCTAGGCTCCCTCAAACATTTATTTAATTTCTAGTTAGTTAATTGATTGTTTTATTTTTCTGGACCAAGAGGGAGAAGGAAGGGCAGGGATTGGTGGCGACTGCAAAGCCAGGGTTGGGGGGCAGGGTGTAGATTCTTGAAGATGCTGGTGCCCTCAGGCACCTCCTTCTAACCCTCGCAGATGTCACTGGCTTCCTGAGGACAAGCTCTAAGGGACTCAGGTGCAAGGCACCAGGGCCCTGCATTCAGCAGGTGCTCAATGAATGTCTGCCAGACTAGACTGCATCCAAAGCACATATTGGGTGCCCAATTGTGGGTAGCATCGGCTGGGCACTGAAGACAAGGAAGAAGACACAAAGTAGGCAAAGGGAAGCTATCAAACCGGTAAGTGACTTCGGGACATGGCAGAGCCACACAGGCAAAGGTAAGCGCAGACCCACCCCAATAACTGGGAAAATGAGAAGGGCCGGCCATGCTGTGATCCTGTCCCAGCGTGACCAGATATGTCACCAACAAATCGTTTCCAGCTCCTCCCCCCACCCACAGACACCCTGTTTGCCACCCGTCATATAAAGGAGGTTTTCCCAAAGTGGTTTAGCCAGAACCGGATAGGCCCTGCCCTGTGACCAGATAGGAGGAACCTGGCTGTTGCCCTGGCAGCGTTCGAGATGGACCCCAGGTGTTCTGGCGCTAGATGGTGAAGTATGGGCATGCTTTATTCAGTTTTTCATGACTTAAAGGTTTAATTATTTCATTATAAGAAGTTACTGGAGACATTTCTGAAAAACGCAGGTAAGCAGAAAGGAAGAAAACAGAAAGCTCTCAAATCCCGCCCTTTCAGAGAAAATACCAATTAAATTTTGTCGTGTGCCCTTCCGTGTATTCTAAGAATGCGGTGTGGACATCTTGATTAAAACCAGGTGTGGGTGCTGCTGTCTAAGGCTTTGAGGTGCCTGAGAGTGGGGAGGAGGTTTTGAGAGGGGGGGACCCCCAGAGCATTCCAAGGGGACATGGGCGAGCCTGGGTGGGTGCAGCCAGAGGACTGAGGTTGCCCTCCAGGAGCCTGGCAGATTAGCCCCAGTTGAAAGATGAAGAGAGGCCCGGCTGCCTGCCCCCCTCCCACCCCGGAAGGTGCAAACCCGTTCACAAGCCCCTTCCTCGCTCAGGCCTTACCCATCAGGCCCTGTTCCCCCTCCCACCCCCTCCCCCACCCCTCCCAGGCCTTCCTGCTCCGGACTGCCGTCACATGGTGCTACCAGGTGTATAAACTGATAAACTGTGACCCAGAGGCCCTTGGGCTCTTAAGGCCCTAAGGGGGACTTGGGCTTCAAGGCGCAGTTTAGCTCCCTCAGGCCTCGAGGCCTCAGATAAATGGTTGGGTGTGATAAAAAGAACAATACTTGCCCCCAGAAACTTGTTTCGGGGAGATAAAGGGAGAAGTGGGCTAACAGTCACCAGCTGAGACAAGCTGGGATTCTCTCCCAGAGGGCTCTCACTCAAGGAGAGTGGCTTCTTTTTAGCGAGAGGACAGTTGTACGTGAAACTCCCAAATGCGAGGGGGACTAAGGTAAAGATGCTGGGGGCGACGTAAGAACAGGTGCTCACTGGCTCAGTCCTCTCCTCCCTCCGCCCCCAAGTGATGCACCTCTGAGCAATACCTCAGGGCCCAGGCAGGGTAGGAGAGGCGGGCTCTGCAGCCGCTGGGTCCGGGGCCAGCCCCTCCTCCCCCCTCCACCCCCCTGCTGCTCCCCTGGGGCCAGCCTCCAGGATGGGTGGGGCACCCAGAGGCGGCCGGCGTTGCTTGGTTTCTGGCTTGACCTTTCTTCTAGGCAGGAGGACAAGTGGGAAAAGGGCACCACACTGGGGGACCTCAGAGGCTCCAGGCTACCCGGGGCCAGCCCTGTCCCTGTTTCCCCTCAACAGGGTTCTCTTGCTCACAGACTGAGGAAGAATCATGACTCACTTCCTGCCTCAGTCTGACTGCACAAGTATTGTTCTCCCAAACGTGGCTGGTGCTGGTGGGGCTACCCCAGGGTGGCCCGGATCAATCTCAGCTTTTGGGGAGGGAAGTTCCCACTCCGAGAGGGAGCCAGACAGACAGCTCCCGGCCCGACTTCCGGGACCTCACGTTCTAACCCGAGTGTCCGGTTTTGGCAGCATTTGCTAGGGTAGCCGAGTGGCGCCTTCGCGCGTGAATTGAATATCATCTCCATCCTACGGAGGTCGAGGAGCAGTCTCTGCCCATCCCTCCCTGCTCCCTGTGAGATTACCTGGTAGCACAGTACATCCATCCCAGTAAATGGAGGCTCTGAGAATTAAGGAACTCGTCTAAGGTGGCGTGGCATAAAATGACTGCTGTGGAAGGGGGGGGGCGGTGGTGGCGGGGCGCCTGGGTGGCTCAGTTGGCCCAGCTTCTGACTTCGGCTCCGGTCATGATCTCACGGTTTATGGGTTCGAGCCCCACATCGGGCTCTGTGCTCTGAGCGAGGAGCGTGCTTTGGATTCTCTGTCCCCTCGCTCTCTGCCCCTCCCCCACCTGCACTTTGTCTGTCTCTCAAAATAAATAAATAAAAACTTAAAAAAAAAAAATAGTGCCTCAGGGATCTGGACCCAGGCTGACATGCCACCTAGTTACCTTAGGGATATTACTTGACCTCTCTGGGCCTCAGTTTCCTCTTCTGTAAAACGTAGACAGCGCTACATAAAAGGTGCCAAAGGAAGATGTATTGTACCCACCTGGTGGGGTTGGTGGTGAGGAAGAAATAAGTTAACACATGGAAAGAGCCGAGAATAGCACCGGGCTCACAGTAAGCGCTTGGTGGTGTATCTTTTCGTCATTACCCACCCCCCCCCACGCACCCCCCACCGTGTTCAGGAGGCCATGGGGTGACACTGAGCTGCCAGGTAATCTCAGCAGGAATGGATGGGCAGAGGCTGCTCTTCGACCTTGAAATAACCCAGCCTGGGGAGCTCTTGGCCACATTTCCCCTCTTTTCTTTCTCAGCTCAAGCAGTGGCGGCCTCAGCCAAGTAGCACAGACGTTTTCTAGGGCAGGGACCCAGGGAGGGAGAGAAGCCGGTTGGTATATTGCAAAGTAGCTCGGTTTCAGGCTCCACCAAAGCCCCAGATCTCGTCCAGGCTCTGGGGCCTGCCAGCTGGGGGCAAATTATTTAAACTCTGTGCTCCTCAGTTTCCTTATCTGTAAAATGGGATTACCAATGTCGGCCTGGAAGCATTATGTAGATTAAATGCTGTACGGAAGGAGATAATAATGTAAAGTGACTGTCCTGGTGTCTGGCAGGCGGTTGGTGTTTGAAAAAAAAAAAAAGTTAAAAAAAATTAAAAGGCGTGGGCTGACTGGTTCAGCTTATCCACCTGTCTATATAGATGCAAACAGTCGTGACTCTTCTAACAGTAGGCCTTGGGAAGGTGTGCCCCATCTCGGTGAAGTCTGACCTTAGGGGGAGCTACCCCAGGTGGGTCACCGCAGGACACTTAACCGGGTCATGCCCAAATTCAATTCGTGGCTCAGGAATGAGGCAGTCGTGGCGTGGGGGGTGGGGAGAGGGCCAGCTCCCCCACAATCCAGCCGAGACCGAGCTCCGCGTGCCTCCTCAAGCCCGCGGCAGCCCGCGCCCAGGGTTCCGAGTTCGGGTCTCCGCGGCCGCCTGCGCCTGCCCCGGGAGCTCGTGGCGCGCAGAGCCGAGCCCGGCGGCGGGAGCGCGGGCGGCGGGGCCGGGGTTGGGGGTGGCGGGGGACGCGCCCGGCGGCCGCCAGGGCTTTGGGATCGCCGGCTCCACTTCCTACCTGCCCCTACCGGGCGCCGGAGGCAGCGGCCGCCCCAGAAGGCCGCAGGGCCTGGGCTCGGGGCCCGGGGCCCGGCGCCCTGGGCGCGCGGCGCCGGCGCTCCGCACGCGGGCCGGGGCGCGGGCGGCATGGGCGGCGCGGCGGGCCGCCGGCGGCGGCGGCGGCGGCCCGGGAGCGCGGAGGTGGCGCCGCGAGGGGGAGGGGCGCGGCGGCGGAGGAGGAGGAGCCCGGGCCGCCGCAGCCGCTGACAGCCGCCGGAGTAAACAAGCCGCGCCGCCGCGGCCCGGCCGCTGCCCCCGCCCGAGCCGGAGCCCGAGCCCAGGCCGAGCCCTGCCCTGGTCGCCGGCCGGGCCGAGGCCGCCCGCCGCGCCTCCCCGCCTCCGCGCGGTGACGCTGCTGCTGGGCGCGGGGACGGCGCCGAGCCCAGGCCCCCGCCGCCGGGCTCTCCGCTCGGCCGAGGGGCGCCCGAGCCGCCGCGGCGCTCGCCTGGAAAAGTTACCCGCCCGGGCTCCCTCGGGTAAGCAGGAGGGCGCGGGGCCCGGGGAGGCGGCGCGCCGGGGCGGCCGGGGCGGCCGGGGCCCGGAGGGAGCTGGCCGGCCTGGGCCGCTGTGCGCGCGGAGCGGGCTCCGCGGCCCCGGCCGGGGAGGGTCGGGGCCGCCCTGACCCGGGCCCCCAGGCCCCGGCCGCCCGCCCGGCTTTCGGAACTGGCTCGGGGGCCGGCCCGAGGGTGGAGCCGCGGGGAGCAGGAAGGGCGCCGCGCAGCCCACCTGAGCGCGCCGGGCCCGGCTCGGCCCCCGGCCCCCGGCCCCCTGCCCGTGCCGGTACTTTTCCGCTTGGGGCCGGGGCGAGCCCTCTGACCTCAGGAAGCGTCTGCGGGGGCCCCCGCTGGGGGCGGGATGGGGAGAGAATTCCAGAGGCGCCGGGTGCTCCCGCCTCCCCGCCGGCCGCCGGGGGCCGCCGCCGGCTCGCCCACTCCGCGGCCCGGGAGGGGAGGAAGGAACAGCCGGGGCCGCGGGGACCGTTCCCGGCCCGGCCCCGCCGCCGCCCGCGCACCTGGGCGACGGAGACTCAGGTGCGGGTTCCGCGGGCTCCGGGAGGCCGGCTCAGGTAGGTTCCGGGGCTCCCTCCCGCCGAGGCCTGGCCCAGGCCCCTGCTGCCCCCGTGGGGTGGCTGGACTGCGGGGCCGCCCGCTTGCCAGACAGGTCCGACAGCGGTCACTGGTCAGTACCTGCTGTCCCCGAGCCCCTGGGGGTGCAGACCCTCGGCCGCGGGAGGGTGTTGGGATTCTGTGTTTGATTTGGGAAGTGTGAGGAGAACCCAGGTGCTGTGGGCCTAGTGAGGGCTGGGCAGCTGCGGGCCAGGTGTGTGGACAACAGCATAGGAGGGTAGCCAAAGCTGGCCGCGGCTCAGAGCAGAGCAGAGCAGCCCATATTGGACTGTTTCCTATATTGAGCTTCCACATAAAATTCGATTTTCTAAAATGGATTATATGGCTTTAAAAAAAAAAAAAAAGTTTGTAAACCTCGGATCTAGCAGTTTTTACCACCAAGGAAACTGAGGCCCACCAAGGAAACGGAGAGAGAAAGTGACTTGCTTGAGATCACACAGCAAATGAGTCGTTGAGCAGGGACTGGAAACCAGAATTTCAAGAGAGCCTTTCAAGTTGCCTGTAACAGGCCCTGGCTTGGGGTCTCTGCTGGAAAAGAGAGACTGGATCGGGTTTCCCAGACAGCCCCTGTCCACGCCAGAGCCTCAGTGCCTGAGCACCAGCAGCCCTGCCTGGGGGGTAGGCTCAGTTTGATGCTTCAGACTGGCTGTCTGTGTCAGAGGTTCCTGGGACCAGAGAAAGGGCTTTGCCTGAGACCACAGCCAGAAAGAGCACTCCCGTCTCTGTGGCCACGGCCCAGAGCCGAGTCCCATGTGAGAGGGCATCACGGGAGGCTAGAAATACAGCAAGCCTCTGGGTTGAAGCTGAACTGGGACTCATAGGGTGAGTCAGAGTCTGGGATGGGGGTGGGGAGAAGCCCATTCATTCATTGTTCTCAGCGCCTGCTGTTTGGGGAGGGGGGATCTTCCCTTCATCCAGGATGCTGAGCTAGGGCTGTCTAGGGGCTTGGGGGCTCCACGGGGAGCTATATCCATCCACCCCGTGACGAGGGATGCTGTGCAGAGGGAGGCAGGCCCTTTCCTGGGAGATTGTTTGGTTGTGCCTGAAGCCTGCTTTCTTTTTGGGTGCTGCAGGGTAATTAAATAGTTGGTTAATCACCTCTAACGTCAGCCAGCTGCAGCCCCATTCACCGTGTGCTGGAAGCTGGGTCTTGGTTTGGGGGCTTCAGCAGGGCTCACGGCACTGTGGTCGGGGGCAGCTCCACTTGCCATCTGGACCCAAGAGGCAGCTCTTGCAACGGCAAGAAGGGGGAGAAGAGGCCTTGTTTCTATCTGGCTCTGCCCCCCGCCCCCTCCCCCCATCCTCTGTTAAACGAGGGGCTTGGGATCCCTTCACATGCTGGGGCCTATGTTAGGCCACCCCACCATTGCTAAGACTGGCTTTGTGGAACTTGGAACTCCAAGGCATCGTGGGTCTGTGGCTTCCAGGCCTGTCCTGGAGCCCCATGGACTCTGCCCGGGTTGAGGAGGGGCTGCGTTGTGAGTGCCCCCTGCCATCAGCTGTCAGGTTATTTTTGTGTAAACTGAAAATACCCTGGGAATTGTGTGTTGAGTCCCTCCCAGCCTGCAGGGTGGGACTGCAGGGGGACCAGCCAGGGAGGCCAGTTGTGGCAGAGGGTAGTCAGCCCCTGGAGAACTGAGGCTTCCCGGTGGTGAGGGTGGTGAGCGAGTCTGCCCCGCTCCCCACGGCCTGGGGGAGCTGTGGGGAGCTTCCCTTTTGCCGCCTGGCAAGAGTGGCCTCCTTTGGGGCTGGGAGTGGTGGGGGCATCCGGGACCCTGTGGGCAGGCTCTCTGCTCTCTGAGCTTGGCACTGAGACAGGATACCCCCAGCAGCCCTGCTGGGGCCTCCCCCAGCTTCTCCCCACCCCAGGGGCTTGGCTTCTGGCTAGTCAGGGGCCCTTTGTGGGGACAGTTATGTGGCCCCGGGCAGAGAGGTCCCGCTGTCTGTTTGCTGAAGGAGGAAAAACAACACGCAGACTATTGATTCAGCCTCACCTTGGCGCTCCTGGCTCAGCAGCCAGTGTTTGCCCTGGCTGCCTAGGCTCGGATTACGCAAGGCCGGTGGGCGTGGAGTTCGAGGGGGCTGCTGGGGGGCCTCTGCGCCCAGGCCTGGGCAGGGCTGGGCGGCCCCAGCGTTCCCCAGGAAACAGCCTGAAAGGAGTCTGGGTCCCCGGTTTTGCTGATGGCCACCAGTCTGGAGTCTGTCCGTGGAGGGAGGTGAAGCCACTGGGATCCCCTGTGCTCAGCCCCCAAAGCCCCATCCCTCCTGTGGTCGCCCACTGTTTCTTCCCAGGGGCTGTGGGGCTTTGCAGGTAATTCTTTGTGGCTGGGTCTGCTTTGCTGAACCAAGAAACCCTGGTGAGCCGGGTAGACACCCCCCCCCCCATTCAAAAAGTTTGAAAAGCCAACATTTTATTTCTTTGTACAATGTACCTAGGTAATTTGGAAAATCTACAATGATACAAAGAAGAAAATAACAATTACTTGTAACCGTCACCATCTTGAGAGAATCATTGTTAACGTTTTTGCATGCAGCCCTTCCAGATTTTGTTTTGTGGTTCTATATAAATATACGCGTATAAATAGTTATTTAAAAACAAAATGGGGTCATGTGTGCGTACTGCTTCATAACCCATCCTTTTCGCTTTGATTGTGGTGAACATTTATTCAGTTGTTGTTTCTGATTCTGAGTGACTCAAGCTTGATACACTTCATCCCACTTCCATATTCTTGTGTGGAGAGAGGCTGAGGAGGTGTGCGCGCGTGTGTGTGTGTGTGTGTGTGTGTGTGTGTGTGTGTGTGTGTATGGGGGGCCCGTCTGGCTGGCTGGCTCACCGACCTTGGGGGGCTGGATTTTCACCCCTCTCCCCTGGGCCCCTTTTCAAGCCTAGATTGTGCCATGGGGTGGGAAGGCAGCTTTAGCACATGGCCGGGGAGGCACTGACGGTCTTCCCCTCTTCCTCCCTTGTCCCCCCTCAGGGCCGGCAGCCCTCCTCCCCTGCCCACAGCCCTGCCCTGCTCGGCCCCATGCCCCCGCCAGTCAGCCCCGGGCCACAGGCAGCAAGCAGGCACGTGGGAGCCGAGGCCCTGTGACCAGGCCAAGGAGACGGGGGCTCCGGGGTCCCGGCCACCTGTCCCCCCCATGGAGCTGAGGCCCTGGTTGCTATGGGTGGTAGCAGCAGCGGGAGCCTTGGTCCTGCTGGCGGCCGATGCCTGCGGCCAGAAGGTCTACACCAACACCTGGGCTGTGCACATTCCCGGAGGCCCAGCCGTGGCTGACAGCCTGGCACGAAAGCATGGCTTCCTCAACTTGGGCCAGGTAGGCGCCCTCACTGCCCGCTGGCCTGGGCATACGACACTGCCGGGGGTGGGGTCAGTGAGGGCAGGGGTTCAGGCACTGGGACCAGGAACTGTGGGGCTTACCTGGGTAGCAGGCGTGTTCTGGGTGGCGAGGGGGATGGGAGCGGTGGCTCGTCCTGCCTTTGGGCTTCTGACATAGGTTGTTTGGAGAGCCGGGGTATCCCAGGGAGATAGAGTCCCTCTCTGTCCTTGCACCTCCTTGCCGGGTCCTGGGCAGGCAGCAGATGCCCTACCAGCCCCTGCCGCCGTGAGCCTCCCGTGAGCAGCCGGTCATCCACCCCCATCCGCTCCCTCCCCGGGGGGCTGACAGATGGAAAGCCCAGCTCAGTCTCCCTGCTCTGTTGCAGATCTTCGGCGACTATTACCACTTCTGGCATCGAGCGGTGACAAAGCGGTCCCTGTCGCCTCACCGCCCGCGGCACAGCCGGCTGCAGAGGGAGCCTCAAGTGAGTGCGGCCCCAGCCCTGCTTGCCTGCCACCCTTCCCTTCCTGCTCTCTGGAGCCGCTCCAGTCCTCCGCCCACACCATCCCTCCCTCCCTGCCTCCCTCCCTCACAGGTACAGTGGCTGGAGCAGCAGGTGGCAAAGCGAAGGACCAAACGGGATGTGTACCAGGAGCCCACGGACCCCAAGTTTCCCCAGCAGTGGTACCTGGTACATTGCCTCCTCGGGGCCTGGGTCCTCCTCTCCCCACTGCATCCATCCAGCCCCCGAAGGGTCTCGTGGGAGGGCAAGGCTGACTTTGAAGCCTTCCCTCATTCTTCCTCCTCCTCTCTACGGAGCACTGTCTCCCTAGCGCTTCCTGCTGAGCCTGGAGTTTGCCCTTCCAGAGTTTTTTACGCTCCCATGGAGCCCAGACAGCCAGTGGCAGTGTTTCAGGAGAAGGGGGCGGGTGGAGAAAGAAGTTTTGGGGGTGGTGAAGGGATTCTTCGGGGTACCCCTAAGCTCACACGGCCAGCCGCGTCTTCTAAGTGCTGGGGTGACGGGGGTGGGTGTCCCTGCAGTCTGGCGTCACCCAGCGGGACCTGAACGTGAAGGAGGCCTGGGCTCAGGGCTACACGGGGCACGGCATTGTGGTCTCCATCCTGGACGATGGCATCGAGAAGAACCACCCAGACTTGGCAGGCAATTATGTGAGGAGGTGGGGGGGGAGGCAGTGACCCCTGTTGAGGGGTGTCTCGGGGCTGTCCTGCTGTGCCAGTGCGGTCAGACCATTCCTGACGACGGCCATGTCCTCTCCAGGATCCCGGGGCCAGCTTCGATGTCAATGACCAGGACCCTGACCCCCAGCCTCGGTACACACAGATGAATGACAACCGGTAAGAAACGGCAGGTCCCTGGCCTCCGCCTCAGTTCTCCTCTCTGGCACTGAGGAGGCAGGGCCGGGCCTGGGTTAAGACACCCCCCCTGAAGAGGCTGAAGTTTCTGTTTTGCTCAAAGCCGAGGTGGCCACAGAGTGGAGAATGTGGGAGGGGACCGTGCACACAGGCAGGACGGCGCTCTTGGCTGGAGGGGTGGGCCGACCCGTCCCGTTCCTGAGGCCTCACCTGCTCTGTCGACCGCTAACATCCTGCTCTTGGCCCCTGACAGGCACGGCACACGGTGTGCGGGCGAGGTAGCCGCGGTAGCCAACAACGGCGTCTGTGGCGTAGGCGTGGCCTACAACGCCCGCATTGGAGGTGGGTGTGGGCCTTGGCCACCCTGTCCTTTGGGAGGGCCCTTCGGGTGGGACTTTCTCCACCCACTTCCCATCTGACCAGTGCCCGTCACCTTCCGCCTGTGGATCCTTTCGGCCACATGGCTATTCCTTAGAGGGTTCTCGACAGCTCAGAGAGCCGAGCTGTGGGACAGGATGAATGTTTCTCGGCCGGGGCCTCCCTAAATCCTCTCCACCCCCTCTGAGTCCTTACATGGCAGGCCTTGGTCACCACACTCCTCCGGGAACCCGGAGGCTCGTTTTAAGCCAGGGTGTGTGGTCGAGGGCAGGGTGCACTCTTTTTGGTTTTTTCCCTTCCGGGTCTCGTCTAGGAGAGGCAGAGAGGCAGGCCAGGGGGTTAGGGGCTTGGGGTTTCCCAGCACCAGCCTCTGCCCTCCCCCTGCCCGTCCTGTGGGCACAGGGCTGGGGGTGCTCCAGGGGGTGCCCCTGGCAGCTAGACCCACGCAGCATCCCTCTCCCCACCCCCCTCTGTGGCCAGGGGTGCGCATGCTGGATGGCGAGGTGACGGACGCGGTGGAGGCGCGTTCGCTGGGCCTGAACCCCAACCACATCCACATCTACAGTGCCAGCTGGGGCCCCGAGGACGATGGCAAAACCGTGGATGGGCCTGCCCGCCTGGCTGAGGAGGCCTTCTTCCGGGGGGTCAGCCAGGTGAGGTGGGGAGGCCAGGCCCAGCCTCTCGGGGGCAAGCCGGGCGCTGTCTTTTCCATAGCTTTCTTCCTGTGTTTTTTGGTTCCTGTTTGTTTATTCTTGTGTCAAATTGTCATTTTTTAAAAAGTGTTCTTTAACGTTCATTTATTTTTGAGAAAGAGAGGGAGAAAACGCATGAGCAGGGGAGGGGCAGAGAGAGGGGGCGGGAAGACACAGAATCCGAAGCAGGATCCAGGCTCTGAGCAGTCAGCACAGAGCCCGATGCGGGGCTCAAACCCACGAGACATGAGGTCGTGACCTGAGCTGAAGATGGACGGTTAACTGACTGAGCCACCCAGGCACCCCCGATTTTAATCTTATACAAGGCGTATTTATTACAACGGCGAAGGACTAGAAGGGCAGAAAAGGGGAAAATGAGTAAAGATGACCCATCGCTCCAGCCTCTGGGATCACCACTCCGGGCACTTTGAGTCGTAACCTGGGTCTGTTTTTCTGCACACAGGGGACATACTTGCATATGTATCTGACCCGCCAGGGATCTCCCAGGCTGCGGGACGGTGTTGGGCGTGTGCAGAGACAGGCCCTTGGGAATGAAGCCCCAGCCTCCCCAGTCTCTGGCAGCACCTTCCCACCAGGCCTCCCTCCCCCAGGCCCTGTCTCCAAGTGACCCTGGCCCGTTCTGTTCACAGGGCCGTGGGGGTCTGGGCTCCATCTTTGTCTGGGCCTCGGGGAATGGGGGCCGGGAGCATGACAGCTGCAACTGTGACGGCTACACCAACAGCATCTACACGCTGTCCATCAGCAGCGCCACGCAGCTCGGCAACGTGCCCTGGTACAGCGAGGCCTGCTCGTCCACGCTGGCCACCACCTACAGCAGCGGCAACCAGAACGAGAAGCAGATCGTGAGTCTCGCCCTGGGTGGGGACCCTGGGAAAATGCTAGCCTGCTCTGCCCCGGGGCCCACTTTCCAGAACTTGTGCGGCCGGGTGGTCGTGGCGGGGGTATCGTGGAACGGGAGCTGGCGGGCTCTCTGAGACTGGGCCATGGGGCTGTCTGAAGCCCCTGAGAAGTGTAGCCTCTCCCCAAAGGTATGCGTTGCTCTTACTGGTCCCCAACCTCCAGCTCCACCCCTTGTTCCTTGGGAAACCGAGGCCCAGAAAGGGCCGGGCATTGGCCTGTTCACAGCAAGTTAGCAAGGCAGCAGCTGGGACCGTGTGTTAGTTCCCAGGGCCTGTGGGCAGAGGGAGGGCAGGCAGATGGCCCCTCTTAGTCCCTCCACCCATCACATTGTCCTCCTGGTAGGTGACCACGGACTTGCGGCAAAAGTGCACGGAGTCTCACACGGGCACCTCGGCCTCTGCCCCCTTGGCAGCCGGCATCATCGCCCTCACCTTGGAAGCCAAGTAAGTGGGTCGGGCTGAGGAGCAACCCTGTCCCCACCAGCGCCCCCTGCAGGGCAGCCTTTGGTCTGCAACTTCTTTCTGAAGAGGCTGAGCCCTGGCCTGTCCCTCCCACCTTTGCAGTAAGAACCTCACCTGGCGGGACATGCAGCACCTGGTGGTACAGACCTCGAAGCCAGCCCACCTCAATGCTAACGACTGGGCCACCAACGGCGTGGGCCGGAAAGGTGAGGACAGGGTGGCCCAGTGCTCCAGACTGGGGGAAGGTCAGGGGAGCGCCGCCTCCCGGCTGACCCCACCTTCCCTGCCCCGCAGTGAGCCATTCGTACGGCTACGGGCTGCTGGACGCAGGTGCCATGGTGACCCTGGCCCAGAACTGGACGACCGTGGCCCCCCAGAGGAAGTGCATCATCGACATCCTCACTGAACCCAAGTGAGGGTTGGATCCTGGCTGGGAGGGGTGGGTGGGGCCCAGGGGTCACAGGGGGTGCAGACCCTCCCTGCTCTCTGCACAGGGACATCGGGAAGCGCCTGGAGGTGCGGAAGATGGTGACCGCCTGCCTGGGGGAGCCTAGCCATATCACGCGGCTGGAGCACGCACAGGCCCGCCTCACCCTGTCCTACAATCGCCGCGGTGACCTGGCCATCCACCTGGTCAGCCCCATGGGCACCCGCTCCACCCTGCTGGCTGCCAGGTGCTTGCTCCCTCCCCTGCCCAGTTTGTCCTTTCTCTCACACTCACATGCGTTCCTTCACGCGTTCACACCCTTCCTGACTTGTCACACAGTCTTAGTGGCCACCACGTTCTTCTCAGTGGGGGCGCTGTTGGCATTTTAGGAGGCCCGGTTTTGTCCTATGGGGCTGTCCCCACATTGCAGGAATCCCTGGCTTCTACCCTTTCCATGCCGGGAGTGTGCCTTCCCACGTGTAGCAAGCACCCTTGCACGTTTCCAGAATCTTCTGGTGGAGGGCATCTGGCCCACTGAGAAACAGCCCCTATGGCCCCTACAGGCATTTCCAGCCCCGTGGGGTCCGCGTGTCGTGTACGGGCCATGTGTTGTGACTTTGGCGCCCCCTGGCTGGGTCTCCCCGGGGCCTCTGAGACAGCCGTGGGCACCCTTCTCCCCCAGGCCACACGACTACTCCGCAGATGGGTTTAATGACTGGGCCTTCATGACAACCCACTCCTGGGATGAGGACCCCTCCGGCGAGTGGGTCCTGGAGATTGAAAACACTAGCGAAGCCAACAACTACGGTATTGGGGATATTGGAGGGCTCAGGGGAGGGGGATGAGGAGGAGAGCTGGTGGGCTCTGGGATTCCAGGTGCCGTGCTGGTGCCCCCTAACTCTTGCCTCCCCGCCAACCCTGGACTAGGGACACTGACCAAGTTCACCCTCGTGCTCTACGGCACGGCCCCTGAGGGGCTGCACGCGCCTCCCGAAAGCAGCGGCTGCAAGACCCTCACGCCCAGCCAGGCCTGTGTGGGTCAGTAGTGGATGCCGTCGGGGTCTGGGGGCCTGGGGCTTGCGGGGGGGCAGAGGGTACCTGTCCTGAAGCCCAGCGCTGGGAGGAAAGGGGGTTTGGAGATACCCGGGCATGAGTATGGTTCCAGGGCCGGAAGCTCCCGGGGGCCCACGGTGACTGCTCGGGGCAGCCGTGTCTGCTTAGCTGACGCCCCCCTTCCGCCCCCTGCCGGCAGTGTGTGAGGAAGGCTTCTCCCTGCACCAGAAGAGCTGTGTCCAGCACTGCCCGCCAGGCTTCACCCCCCAAGTCCTCGATACACACTATAGCACCGAGAACGACGTGGAGATCATCCGGGCCAGCGTCTGCGCCCCCTGCCACGCCTCGTGTGCCACCTGCCAGGGGCTGGCCCCCACGGACTGCCTCAGCTGCCCCAGCCACGCCTCCCTGGACCCCGTGGAGCAGACCTGCTCCCGGCAGAGCCAGAGCAGCCGCGAGTCACCGGAGCAGCAGCCGCCCCGGCCACCCCCGGAGGTGGAGGCCGAGCCCCGAGCCAGGGCAGAGCTGCTGCCCTCACACCTGCCCGAGGTGGTGGCCGGCCTCAGCTGCGCCTTCATCGTGCTGGTCTTCGTCACCGTCTTCCTGGTCCTGCAGCTGCGCTCGGGCTTCAGCTTCCGGGGGGTGAAGGTGTACACCATGGACCGTGGCCTCATCTCCTACAAGGGGCTGCCCCCCGAAGCCTGGCAGGAAGAGGGCCCGTCGGACTCGGAAGAGGACGAGGGCCGGGGCGAGAGGACCGCCTTTATCAAAGACCAGAGCGCCCTTTGACGAGCGCCCACTGCCTGCCCCTTCAAGCCCATCCCCTCCTTGGGCACTTTTTAATTCACCAAAGTATTTTTTTATCGTGGGACTGGGTTTGGACCCCAGCTGGGAGGCAGGAGGGGCAGAGACTGCTTCCCGCCCTACCTTCGGGCCGCCTGGCTGCCTGAGGTGGGGCCCCAGGACCAGCTGGGAGGCAGGGGAGGGCCTCACCCCACCTCCAGCACCTCTTCCGTGTGGAGGAAGCAGTGGAACGTTTAGGGCAGCTTTCCAAGGTCCAGGCCCCAGTCGGAGTCCCTGCGGAGCGAAGCGGGTCAGCCCGTTCGGGCTTCCTGACCCGGGCTGCAGCTCTCATCCCTTCCCTGTTCCTCTAAAGCAATAATGGTCCCCATCCAGGCAGCAGGGAGGCTGGCCTAGGGGGTATTTGAAGGAGGAGGCCACCTCTCCAAGGGCTTTTGTATCCCCGACCCTGTCCCCCACGTCTGGTGAGCCTCTTGAGGAAGCGGTGATCAAAGGAAGGGACCAAGGAAGGCAGGTGCTTCCAGGGCGAGCATGCGTGCACGAGAGGTTGTGTCCCTGTGCCCACCTCCACCACAGCTGGCTGCCCACCGAGCGTGGCTGGCCCGACCAGGCCCCCGAGCCAGCATCCTGACCACCCTACCTTCTCGGGGCCCCCTCCCCTCCCGCCAGGGCCCAAGTCCCTGTTTTCTGAGCCCGGGGGGGCTGCCTGGGCTGTTGGCACTCACAGTCCCGGAGCCCCTGGGTGGGTGGTGGGGGGGGGACGGTGGCCCAGCCGGCCTCTCCCGCCTCCCACCCAATGCTGCTTTCCCCTGTGGGGATCTCAGGGGCTGTTTGAGGATATATTTTCACTTTGTGATTATTTCACTTTAGATGCTGATTTTTTTTTTTTTTTTTTTGTATTTTTAACGGGGGTAGCAGCTGGACCACCCACCTTCCCACACCCACTGTCCACTCTGCTGTTCCCCCGGCTACCCTGGCCCCAAGGTGTGGGGGGCTGCAGCATGTTGCTGAGGAGTGAGGAGTAGTCAAGCCCCCAAGTTCTGAAGAGGCAGGTGGACAAGCCAGGTGGGCCCTAGGAAAGGGGGTCATGGTGGGAGGAGCAGGCTGTCATCCGTGTTTCAGGTGGGGCTCATTGTGCCAAGGGCTCATGGGTCACTGGTTCTCCAAGTGCCAGGGGTGGGCAGGCGGTGGCACTGAGCCCCCTCCAACACTGTGCCCTTGTGGAGAAAGCACTGACCTGTTCTGCCCCCTTAAGTCCCCCTCTTCTGACGTGCCTTTTGCACCCCTCCCATTAGGACAATCAGTCCCCTCCCATCTGGGAGCCCCCTTTTCTTTCTCTCCCCCAGCCTTTCCTGGCACCCACCCACCTGCCCAGGGGTGTCCCCTCGTCTCTCATCCCCCCACCCTTGTGGCCAGCCTGGCTAATTTTGTAAGATACTGGGTTGGTGCCCAGTGATTTTTTTTTTTTTCCTTGTAATTTAAACAGGCCCAGCGTTGTTGGTTCTATTTAATGGACACGAGATAATGTTAGAGGTTTTAAAGTGATTAAACGTGCAGACTATGCAAACCAGGCCCGGTCTCCAGCGTGGTGATGTTCTTCCTAGGATCCTGAGACTGCATCTGGGATGGGGACAGAGAGTGGGGCCAGTTAGACGTCCCACTGGCCTCCTAGCTCTAGGGCCCCTTTTGGGCAGCAGTGGGCTGTGGAAGGAGGCAGCAGCTGGAGACCAGCCCCAGGGCATGGGGGGAGTGAGCCCTAAGAGGAGGACAAGCCAGCCCTTCCAGCCCCGGGGGGGCCTGGTCTCCAGCAGGGAGGAGAGTTAATTCCCGTGTGGCCCCCTTGCTCAGGTTCTCACTTAGCTGTAGGGCGGAGGTCTCCGGTGGGGCCTGACTGAACCCAGATAGATTGCTTCTGCTGGCCCTGTCAGGCTCAGGAAGCTCCATACCTGTCCACTCTCCAGCTCCAGTGGAGCAACCCCTGGCAACCTCCCACCCCCCCCCCCCCCACAACGCCAGGCTCCCCTCGGGACAAGACCCCTGCCCCCCCTCTCTGGGCTAGGGGAGTGGTTTCACCAGGACCTGTGCGCCGAAAAGGAGGCCTCTCCTCGGGGATATTTACTTGGAAATTTTATTCAAATGGAGGCTGGCGCCTGAACTCTCCTTGGGGAATCCGATGGGGTGGGGAGGCCCGGCCCAGGCCTCCCCCTTCCCCTCTGGGCCGCCCTGGCCGCGCGCCAGGCCCCCACCGCGCACCGGCCGCTACCCCGGGCTCCCGGGCGCTGCCCAGGCCCCGAGGGCGCCGGCAGGCGGCTCTCCGCGGCCATTCTTCCCCGGCCCCCTCCTCCCTTCCGTTTCCGCGGCCGCAGTGGCGCGCTGGGCAGGGGGGCCGGCAGGCGTCGGGGGCGCCGGCCCTCCCGCCCGCCCCTTCCCCTTGCAGGCCCGCCCCGGCCGGCCGACTGAAACCGCGGCAGGAGGAAGCCGAATCAGGAACTGGGCAGGGTGGCCCGGGCCCGGAGTCATCCCCCTGAGGCGTCCTCGGCAGCCCCGGAGCAGCTGCCCGCGCGGTAACTCCTGCCCTGAGGCTCGGGGGGTGTTGGGCGGGTGCCGGCGCGGGCGCGCGGTGGGGTGGTGGGGCAGGGCCCAGCCAGGGGTTCGGGGACGGGGGACGCCGGACCGGGTGGGACCTGGCGGAGGGGCAGGGGTACCGGCAGGGCTCAGACCGTGGCTGCCTGAAGCTCCTCCACCCCCACCCCTGATGCCCCCCTCCCCCCGCTCACGGAGCCCCTGGGAAGGGCGCTGGGTAGAAGGGCCTGGGGAGGGAGGGGACCCCTGGCGCCAGGCCTTGGCCCGAGACACAGGAAGCAATGAGGGCCGGTCTCAGGCCAAGTTGCCATTTTGTACCTATGGCTGCATTTCAGCCGGAGAGCACCCCACCTCCTGTGTGTCTGCAGCTCCTCTTCCCCCAGCAGCCCCCAGCCCCTCTGCCCCACCCCTCCATCTCCAGCGGCTGCCTTACCCCATGGTGGGCCCTCTCCTCTCTCTGTCCCCAGGACGGCACTATGGGCTTCTCTTCCGAGCTGTGCAGCCCCCAAGGCCATGGGGCAGTACAGCAGATGCAGGAGGCTGAGCTGCGGTTGCTGGAGGGCATGAGAAAGTGGATGGCCCAGCGGGTCAAGAGTGACAGGGAATATGCAGGGCTGCTGCACCACATGTCGCTGCAGGACGGCGGAGGCCGGGGCACAGGCCCCTATAGCCCCATCAGCCAGGTGGGGTTCCGTGGGACCCTAGTGCTCCTCACCCCCTTCCTGCCTTCGACGGAGAAATCCCCACGGGTGTCCCTTATGTCTGCCTGCCCCCTTCCTTTCCCCGAGCCCACTGGGGAGGGTTGGAGAATCGGGCAGGCCCAGGCTTGGGAGCCATTGTCCCCTTGCTCCCTGTCTCGCCCATCCCGTGTTCTAGTCCTGGGCCGAGATCACCAGCCAGACGGAGGGCCTGAGCCGGTTGCTGAGGCAGCACGCGGAGGATCTGAACTCGGGGCCCCTGAGTAAGCTGGGCCTGCTGATCCGGGAGCGGCAGCAGCTGCGCAAGACCTACAGCGAGCAGTGGCAGCAGCTCCAGCAGGAGCTCACCAAGGTGCGTGCGTGGCCCTGAATGTGTACCACCCAGAGTTTGAGGCTACAAGGGCCGGTTTTGCACACAGGACGCCCTGGATTCACTGGGGAAGTGGAAGTCCCTGACCACAGGCCTACCCCAGCTTCCGTCCCTCCTCCCTGCATTTGGGCTGGCCTGCAACAAGGCCTCTCTGTGCATTTTGTTACCTGACCACATGCCCGAGCAAAGGGCCGGGAGTAAGGGTGGGCCATCCAGCCACCACCTCCCAGGCACATGGGATCTGTGACCCACCTCTTGCCCTGCGCCGGCTGGCTCTGGGGTCTGAGAGACAGCAAGGGGAATCGGGGCTAATCTGTCTGCCCTTGGCCTAGGTGGGCTCCTCCCAAGGCACCAGAGACACCACAGGGAGCAGGGTGGCCCCCTGACACAGCGGTTTAAGACCAGGGCCGCAGAGTCAGCCTGTCAGCATTTGAACCCTGCGCAGCTCCTGGTCTGGAGGCTGTGTGATTGCAGCTATTTGTGTAGGTGCTTCAGCCTCCTGATTCAGTGTGCTGGTCAGCACTGCGGTGCCACACCCCTTCCACCTGCGCCAAACCCAGCCTTACCGTGGACCCACAGCGGCCCCTGGTGGCCAGTGTCCACCTACCGTCTCCCCAGAAGCACACTGAATTCAGCGGTCGGCCCATTTGTGTAGGTACTTTTACTGGAACACAGCCGTGCCCGATTGTTTGTTTTCACATTACCTATGGCTGTTACAGGGCTCTAGTGGCAGAGCTGAGTGATTTCAACAGAGACTGCTTAAAGAAAAAGTTTCATCTGGACTTGACCTTAAGCTGTTACAGGCGGGGAAACTAAGGTTTAGAGGAAAGGGATAGAACTTACCCAGAGGATCCCAGTGCGTACATAGGGGAGCTGGGGATAAGAACTTTGGTCTTGGCCATCCGTTGTTCCTGCACCAGGAACGTGATTTATTGGACTCGGTGCAAAATGAAAATGAAACGCGGGGCTTCTTGTGGAAAAATTGGTAAGAATTTCGAGATAGCATCAACAGAGCATCAGACCCAGCACAGGGCCCTTCTGAGGGTGGAGTTCTGTGCCGTGACTCCTCAGGCCACACGTGCCCACAGCCGGGTCCTGCCTGCCCCCAGACACCCCTCTAGGTCAAGGAGGGACAGGTGGAATCTGCCAGGCCCACCTCTCTGCCTCCCCCAGGGGCCTGTCCTTAACCCAGGTGCTCTCATCCTAATGTCAGCGGCAGAGGCTGGGCTCCAGAAGCTTCCCGGCCCCTCCCAGAGGAAGGACTTGGATGTGCTTCCTGCCTAGACTGCAGGGCCCGTGTGGGGCTTCACCTCCAGCAGGAATCTCCTGTGCCCTGGGGACCTGCCACCCCACACTGGCCTCTCCTCTCTCCCCAGACCCACAACCAGGACATCGAGAAGCTGAAGAGCCAGTACCGAGCCCTGGCACGGGACAGCGCCCAGGCCCGGCGCAAGTATCAGGAGGCCAGCAAGGGTGCGCGGCTTCCCTTCCCGGAAGAGAGGGATCCCCGAGCCAGCCATGACCTATCCACAGGTGCCCAGGGAGTGGGGCGTCCCCAGGCCTCTGGGCCGTCACCCACAACCCCTCTCCTCACCCGGCAGACAAAGACCGCGACAAGGCCAAGGACAAGTATGTGCGCAGCCTATGGAAGCTCTTTGCTCACCACAACCGCTACGTGCTGGGCGTGCGGGCCGCGCAGCTGCACCACCACCACCACCACCAGCTCATGCTCCCCGGCCTGCTGCAGTCGCTACAGGACCTGCACCAGGAGATGGCATGCATCCTGTAAGCCCGCACCCCAGCCCGCCCGCCCCCTTCACAGCCCGAAAGCCCTGCCGCCAGGCCCGGAGGCAGGGTCCAGTGACAGTGGCCGGTGACAGTGGCCGCGTCACCACGGGAGAGTGGGCCCTGGGCTGAGGTTTGGAGCCCGTCAGCTCGTATCCGGATGCCGTTATTCCAGGATCCCTTACTGCAAGGTTTGGTTAAATTTATGGAGCCCTGCTCTGGGCTCTGGGGTACAGCAGAGACCAACGGAGACCAAAAACGTCTGTCCTTTGGGATCATTCGTGTTACCGGAGAGAGAAAAGAAAGTCACTACAGTGGATGGTGTGTGGAGGCAGTAAGTGCTGTGGAGAAAAATAAAACAAGGAGAGGAGTTTGGGGGGCTGGGAGGATGGACAGCTTTCAATAGAGTGCTTTGGAAAAGCCTCCATTACTGGAGTGAACCAGGGGGATGTTTGGAGAAAGACCATTCCAGAAAGAGGGAAGAGCAGGTGCATAGGCCCTGAGGTGGGAGAGTGCCTAGAATCCAGGAACAGCAAGGAAGCCAGCGCATCCTAGGCAGAGTGAGGGGAGGGCAGAGCCGGACGCCAGCCCGGATGGGTCCAGGGGTTGGGGGGCTACTGGGTGACACGGGGTCCAGCAGGCCGTTTTGAGCACTTTGGCTCTGCTGTCTTAAGGATAGGCTTTGGGGCGCCTGAACAGGGCCAGGGCGATGAGGCGGAGGCTGCTGTGGTCATGCAGACCACGGACTGTGGCCGCTGGGCCAGGGCAGCAGTGATGGAAGGGAGAAGCCCTAAGTTCCCGGGTGCACCCTGAAGGCGGAGTGGAAGTGAGGTGTGAGTCGAGGGTGACCGCAGGATGACTCTTGGAAGATGGAGTTTCCGCCACCTTACGTGGACAGGGAGGGGAGAAACGGGTTCAGGAGATAAGAATAGGAGTTCATGTTTCAACTCGCGGAGTTTGGGTGTCTAAGAGATGTCCAACGAGACGTTCGAGCAGGTGGATGGCTGCGTGCGGCTAGAGCCCTGGGGAGGTCCCGGAACTAGACACGGAGATGTCGGGTCAGCGGCACGTCAACGGCCTGTGCATGTAGCAGAGCCCCAGAGCCGCAGCTGTTGGGCTGGCTGCCCAGGACAGATGTGATTGTGCTCGCATTCACTGAGCGCTTCGGTATACCGCCCTCTGTGCACACGCGCTCTCGTTGGGTCACAACGCCCAGCGTCCCCAGTGTCCACATCGGGAGGCGAAGATAAGAGAGACGTTGAGTAATTTGTGTGTGGTCATTTGGCTGGTAAATGATGGAGGGAGGGGTCAACCCCAGGGCTGACTACTCTAAACCCAGTGTGGCAGGTGAGCTTTCCGGCCTCACCCAGCCTGAGGCCGCACTGACCAGCGCTCCTGTTTGGGGACAGGAAGGAAATCCTGCAGGAGTACCTGGAGATCAGCAGCCTGGTGCAGGACGAGGTGGTGGCCATTCACCTGGAGATGGCTGCAGCTGTCGCCCGCATCCAGCCCGAGGCCGAGTACCAAGGCTTCCTGCGACAGTATGGGTAAGCCCCTCCTTCCTTCCGCCGGGCACCAGGGCCGCTGGCCCGTTCACTGACGGGGCACTGTCCCCCTGAAGGTCCACACCTGACATCCCACCCTGCGTCACCTTTGATGAGTCACTTCTCGAGGAGGGAGAACCGCTGGAGCCCGGGGAGCTGCAGCTGAACGAGCTGACCGTGGAGAGCGTGCAGCACACGTGCGTGGTGGCCCGGCACCGGGCCGGGCTGGCCGGGGTGGCCAGGGGCGGACGCCGTCTCCGCGGAGCCGCAGCCTGCCTTGCTTGGCTCTGCGGGGATGCCTCCGTGGGGCACGGGACACGGCTCTCACACGGCCCTTCCTCCGGGCACAGGCTGACCTCAGTGACGGATGAGCTGACCGTGGCCACCCAGACGGTGCTCAGCCGGCAGGAAGCGGTCGCTCAGCTGCAGCGCGAGCTCCAGAACGAGGAGCAGAACACCCACCCCCGGGAGCGGTGAGTGGGTTCGCCCACGCAGCCTCCCCGCCCCCACCTCCACACCCCTGTCCTTGGGCTAGAGGCTGAGCCCCGCCCCCTCTCTCCCACCTCCCACCTGGCCCCGCCCACAGGGTGCAGCTGCTGGCCAAGAAGCAGGTGTTGCAAGAGGCGCTGCAGGCGCTGCAGGTGGCGTTGTGCAGCCAGGCCAAGCTGCAGGCCCAGCGGGAGCTGCTGCAGGCCAAGCTGGAGCAGCTGGGCCCTGGCGAGCCCCCGCCCGTCCTGCTCCTGCAGGATGACCGCCACTCCACGTCGTCCTCGGTGAGCCGCCCGCCGCCATCCGCCGCCGCCAGCCACGCCTGCCCGCCCGGGGCGCGCTCCTCATGTTTGCCCTCCCCCTCCCCAAGCCCGGCCACCCGCTGACGTCTGTCCCTGGCCCCAGGAGCAGGAGCGAGAAGGGGGAAGGACACCCACCTTGGAGATCCTTAAGAGCCACATCTCAGGAATCTTCCGCCCCAAGTTCTCGGTGAGTGGAGCCTCTGCCCCTCTCCACGGGGTGGCCCGGGCCGGGCCAGGGGTCTCAGGCATGTACTCCCTAAGCCCCTTACACCAGGGTGTTTGGGGTTAGTCGCTGGGTTGCCCTAGAGAGGAGGCTCTGCCCAGAGGAGGCTGCTTTTTTTTTTTTTTTTTTTAACGTTATTTGTTTTTGAGAGAAAGAGAGCGTGAGGGGGAGAGGGACAGAGAGAGAGGGAGACACAGAATCGGAAGCAGCTCCAGGCTCGGAGCCGTCAGCACAGAGCCGGCCGCAGGACTTGAACCCACAAATGGCGAGATCATGACCTGAACTAAAGTCGGGCGCTCAACCGACTGAGCCACCCAGGCGCCCCAAGAGGAGGCTACTTTTATCGGGGAGTCCCTGTCTTCCCCGAGAATCTGGGCTGCATACGTCCCCAGATCTTGCCGGCCTGCACCTCCTTCTCCTCCACCCCCCTGTGTGCTTCAGCCTTGTTCCCCCCACCCCCACCCCCCACCCCCACCGGCTCTCCCTGCATTGGGACAAGTTGAGCAGCTGGGGCCTGGAGGAAAAGGCAGAAGCCTGCTTTGAGATGAGCCAGCGTGGGCATCCCCTCCCGGCTCTGCCTCCAAAGTCATTTGCTTGCTTCGGGGGCTCTAATGCCAACAGGTGGTTCATGAGGATGAGGGGCATATACGAGAGAGAGACCCCCCCCAAGCCCCGGCTGACCCCTGTCTGTCCTGGCGGCCTCCCCTGACAATCTGGCTGAGTGACCCTTCCTCGTTCCTCCCCTGCCTCTGCCAGCTCCCTCCACCCCTGCAGCTCGTACCAGAGGTGCAGAAGCCCCTGCACGAGCAGCTGTGGTACCACGGGGCCCTCCCACGGGCAGAGGTGGCTGAGCTGTTGACGCACTCTGGGGACTTTCTGGTGCGCGAGAGCCAGGGCAAGCAGGAATATGTGTTGTCGGTGCTGTGGGACGGTCAGCCCCGCCACTTCATCATCCAGTCTGCTGATGTGAGTGGGGCCTGGACTCCAGCCTTCCCGCCTCGCTACCCCTCTCCGCCCCCCCCCCCCCCCCCCCCCCGCCGACCGCACCCAGTCCCTGCAAGAAGCCAGACACATAAATCCTCTAAGGAGGGGCTGCGGGCCTGTGGCGCAGCATCAGAGAGCACATTTTCTGGCGGCCCTGCCTCCCGTCCCTCCCTCCTGTCCCAGGGCTCAGGCCCCCTCAGCAGTGGGGGCTGTTGACCTTGCCGCCCGCCCCGCAGAACCTCTACCGACTGGAAGGAGACGGCTTTGCGAGCATCCCCTTGCTCGTCGACCACCTGCTGCGCTCCCAACAGCCCCTCACCAAGAAGAGCGGTATTGTCCTCAACAGGGCTGTGCCCAAGGTGAGCCCGTGCCACCAGCGTCAGAGCACGAAGGGCTCCCGGGGTCCTGTCTGCAGACACGGTGCCAAGTGATTCCGCCCTCGCCAGGGGGCCAGCCGCCCTCTAGGCTTGGAATCTCAAGGCCCCTTCCGTTCCATGGGGGACACACACAGCTGACGTTCCCCTAGTCAGGGCACCCGCCTCATCTCCCGAGTCATCTGAGTGTGATCCTAATACCACCCAGCCCCCATTTTTCAGACCAACAAACCGAGGCACCAAGAAACGAAAGACATTGTGTTGGTGGGGGATGATGTCCGGTCCCTTGCAGGGCCCAGCACGCATTCCCCTCACTGACTTCGGCCCCCCCCCAACTCCTCCCTCCCCCAGGACAAGTGGGTGCTAAACCACGAGGACCTGGTGTTGGGTGAGCAGATCGGGCGGGTGAGTTGAGTATTCTACCAGCTTCCTGTTGTCTGGTGTCTCCCTCCTCTAGCATCGCTGTCTCCCAGACCTCGGGCCAGGTCAGCCCTAAACCTTGGCCTCAGGGAACCTTTCTGTCTTCCTGCCTCAGTCTGAGTGCCAGCTTGGACCCCTGATTCTCCACCTGGCCATCGCCACACACCATCCCACAGGAAACAGAGGGAAAAGTACCTACCCTGGAAACTTCCCTGGGGGGTGGGGGGGGTCCTTACACCAGAACCCTCCAACCCTCAACTCCTCCCACCACCCCCAGGCCCTTGTCTCTTCAGCTCGCTCTTATGTGCATGGGGAGACATACTTTGTTCATGTGGGCTGTAAAATACACGCTAAGGAAAAAAGTCACTTTCTTAAAACTCAGAATGTTTTTTCAACCCAAGCGGGAAGTGATTTTTGGGTTTTCTGGGTCACTGCTAGGTGAATGTGGCGAGTCAGAGGTAACCTTCTCTGCCTGTCCCCTGTGCGCCATCTGGGTTCCCCACCCAGGCAGAGAACTCCTAGAGAGCACGACTGAGCGGTCTTCAGCATGGGGACAGTGAGTGCAGGGTGGGTGGGGACGAGGTGAGGACAGGTCCCCGGGAGTGAGGAAAAGGAAGACTGATGGTCCAGGGAAGACTGATAGGAACTCGAGACCCTTTCAGGGGAACTTTGGAGAAGTGTTCAGTGGACGCCTGAGGGCCGACAACACTCTGGTGGCCGTGAAATCTTGTCGCGAGACACTCCCACCTGACATCAAGGCCAAGTTTCTTCAGGAAGCAAAGTAGGTGGTAAAAGAACGATCCCATAATTCCGCACGCAGTGGGTTCGTCTGGGCATGGCAGGGGGTAAACTTGGACTTCGATGGGAGTGTTTAATCCTCACGCCCCCATGCAGATGGGACTCCCCCCCCACACACACACACAGTGTCCGTGACCACCCGAGGTCACATCTCCAGGTCTGCTGGCCTCAGCGGCCAAGCTCTCCAATTCCGCTGCCCTCTCCCGCCCTCCCTCAGTCTCCCTGGGGCTCGGGGGCTCCCGCGGTCGGGGAAGTGAACGTGCCAGCCCCCGAGGCGGGCTCCTAAGCGGCAGTGCCCCCTAGGATCCTGAAGCAGTACAGCCACCCCAATATCGTGCGTCTCATCGGCGTCTGCACCCAGAAGCAGCCCATCTACATCGTCATGGAGCTCGTGCAGGGTGAGCCGAGGAAGCCGGGGTGGAGGCGCAGGGAGGGGGGTTGCCGGAGGCTCACCCAGGCTTCCCCTGCCCACCGCCAGGGGGCGACTTCCTGACCTTCCTGAGGACGGAGGGAGCCCGCCTGCGGATGAAGACGCTGCTGCAGATGGTGGGCGACGCGGCCGCGGGCATGGAGTACCTGGAGAGCAAGTGCTGCATCCACCGGTGGGTGAGGGGCGCCCCCCCCCCCCCCCCGCCTGGCGCAGGCCGTGCTGTCACCCTGCCGCTCCCCTCACGGCAGGCCCCTGCCCCAGGCGTGGAGTCGGCTCGTCCTCGTGGAGCAGGAGCCGCGGGGCGAGGAGCAGCTTGGTTCACGGCTGTGCCTAGAGCGGGGCCGGGCACGGGGGCAGGTGCCGCCGGGGCCCCGGCTCAGTGGCCCTGCCCTGCCTCGCCCAGGGACCTAGCTGCTCGGAACTGCCTGGTGACGGAGAAGAACGTCCTGAAGATCAGTGACTTCGGGATGTCCCGGGAGGAAGCCGATGGGATCTACGCGGCCTCAGGGGGCCTCAGACAAGTTCCGGTGAAGTGGACGGCACCCGAGGCTCTTAACTACGGTATCTGGGCCTCCGGCCGGGGGCAGGGGGCCAGGCTGGAGGGGGCCTCACTCTGGCGAGCAGACGTGGCCGGCCCACCCACGCCTCGCCTCCCCACAGGCCGCTACTCCTCTGAGAGCGACGTGTGGAGCTTCGGCATCTTGCTGTGGGAGACCTTCAGCCTGGGCGCCTCCCCCTACCCCAACCTCAGCAATCAGCAGACCCGCGAGTTTGTGGAAAAGGGTAAGACGTCCCTGCGGGATGGCAGCTCCGGAGCCACGCCCTCTTCTCCGGGCCGCGGCTGGGTTCCTCCAGGTCCCCGGGCCACCCACTGGGGCAGAGCGAGAATCACCCTGTGGCTGCCACGTGTGTGCGGGACCAGCACTGTCTAATTTACTCTTCATAACTTGGGAGGGAGGGGCTTAATGTGTCCCTCTTACAGACAAAAAAACAGGCTTGCGGGGGCGCCTGGGTGGCTCAGTCAGTTAAGCACCTCTCAGTTTCGGCCCAGGTCATGATGTCATGGTTTCCTGGGTTCCAGCCCTGCGTTGGCTCTGCACTGACAGTGCGGAGCCTGCTGGGGATACTGTCTCCTTCTCTCTCTCCCCCTTTCCCACTCTCACCGTCTGTCTCTCAAAATAAATGAATAAAACTTAAAAAATAAGTAAAAAGAAAAAAAAAGAAAACTGGCTTGCAGAGGTCACACAACTGGCACACAGTGGGACTGAGGTTAGACCCTCTGTCCTTGGAGCCTTTGAAGAGTGGAAACTCAAGAACAGTGCATCTTTTTTTTTTTTTTTATGTTTTTTAATTTATTTTTGAGAGAGAGAGCATGAGTGGGGGAGGGACAGCGAGAGAGGGGGACAGAGGATCAGAACTGGGTTCTGCGCTCACAGCAGTGAGCCCCATGCGGGGCTCGAACTCACGAATCGTGAGATCATGATCCGAGCCAACTGAGCCTCCCAGGTGCCTCGAGAACCGTGTCTTAGGCCACTCCCATTGCTCAAGGTGTGTCCCCGGGGACTGCTGGGGTCTTCACGCCTGTTCCTCGCACCCCGTGTGCTGTGCCTGTCCCCACAGGTGGCCGCCTGCCCTGCCCCGAGCTGTGCCCCGACGCTGTGTTCAGGCTCATGGAGCAGTGCTGGGCCTACGAGCCCGGGCAGCGGCCCAGCTTCAGCACCATCTACCAGGAGCTGCAGAGCATCCGAAAGCGGCATCGGTGAGGCCGGCCCTGCTTCTCAAGCCGGCGGCCTCGACAGGCAAGATCGTACCTCCTCCCCAGTCCAGCCCACACTGCCGGATGGCTCCTCGCAGCCCTGGACCGAGCCACTGGCGTCCATGCTGCGGGCATGCATGTAGTTCGCTGGGCTGTGCGGTCCCGCTCCTGCCCGGGGCTCCCTCTCCAGATGGAAATAATAAAACCACTTGTGCCCATTGAATGCTCTCAGCATGTGCGCTCCTCTGGAGGGCAGGTCTTAGGAGTAGCTGGCCTCTGCTGTGGCCACGGGGAAGGCAGAGGACCGGCAGGGTTGACGGGGCAGAACTGACGTGGTCTGGTCGCCACTGGATGTGAGACACGGGGAACGGGGAGAGAGATCAGGTGACACACAGGCTTCTGGCACAGGGCAGCGTCTTGCCTGAAACAGAGTCACAGACAGAGGAGCAGAGCTGCGGAAAGAATGGGTAGTTTGGAGACGTTGCATTTGCGGGGCCTGTGGGGATGATGAAGTTTTGGGGTGATTGGGGTTCATGGGGTCCGGAGCCGACGGCCAACAAGGAACTCCTGAAGATGTCTTTGGTGCAAATAGGTGATTTTATTAAAGCACAGGGACAAGGACCCGTGAGCAGGAAGAGCTGCACTGGTGGGGAGGGGGTCAGGGATAGAGTAAGTCTAAGGAATTTTGGAAGCAAGGTTTCCAGGGCCTTGAGGGGCTAGCTGTTGCTAGGGAAACGCCATTTATTATCATTTAATAAAACCTGAGTCCTGAGACCCTTCAGATGTATATTGGGGGCCTTAAGCTTGGAGTAGGATTGCCAACGTATATCCTGGGGCGGCTGAGATAAAGGAAGTAGACTTAACAGGATCCTTGACCGAGGTTGAATGTTAAGCTCACGTTCTCTTTTGCCCCCAGCAAAGTGTCATCATGGAGACAGCTGAGCTTCTAGAGGAAGGTCACTCTGCCGGTCTCAAGGACCTGTCACTGGGCTGTAGGCAGTAAGGGAATTTCATTTTTCATTTGCCTTAGTTTCCCTCATCGCCGTGGCAAGCACTTAAGCCCCTTTCCTTTGGTCTTGGGTAGCTGGGAGTGTTTGAGGAATATCACATACTCCACCCTCCACCTGGCGGGGGACGAGCGCCAGCCCGTATTTTGCCCTCAGCTTGCCTCATGCTCCCTCCTCAGGGATGTGGGTGTGACAAAGAAGTCTAGAAGCCCAGATGGCAGCAGAGGCTGGCAACTGACGTTTGAAAGTCATCAGCTGATGTTAGGAAGGAGCTGACACTGTGATGCGTGCAGGGGAGTCAGGCAAAGTGAATTTCCCTGAAAGGAGACTGGGGTGACTGGAGAGAAAGAAAATGCTTCCCAGGGAGTTCATCTACTAAGACGACTCTACTGAGCGGCGAGGTAGCAGAGCGGGAGCCCTCACCTCCTCCTCTAATGCTAGAAAGTCCCCCGTGAAATCTATAAAATCATCTGAAACTTCGTGAGCCCCGCGTCGGGCTCTGTGCTGACAGCTCGGAGCCTGGAGCCTGCTTCACATTCTGTGTCTCCCTCTCTCTGCCCCTCTCCTGCTCACACTCGGTCTCTGTCTCTCTCTCAAAAATAAACATTAGAAGAATTTTTTTAATAATAATTCAAAAAAAAAAAAGACAAAAAAGTACAAACTGAAAAACAGTAACCAGGAAAGGTCTCTAGCACCAAAGAACAAAGCAACAAGAACTTTGAGGTAAAACGGCCAACCCTCCAGAAAGTGAGACAGGCGTTGACCTCGGTTTTCAAAGGTGAGAAAAGCACAGTAAGTTGTGTAAACCAGAGGAAATCAAGGGAGGATGTGATTACGAAAAATACTAAGAAGTCAGACTCTATCCATGGGAAGCGGTAGAAAGCAGAACCGAGGCATTTCTGCTCCTGAGTAGGATGTGGTAGGTCTCCGCAGGCCGCTGTTCCCGTTGCAACAGCGAGGAGGAAGTGAGATGAGAATCATCACCTGTGGGAGACTGAGGCGTGGTGGAAGGAATAAGAACCTCATGAGCAAAATATCAAGGACGAAAGAGCCCCTCCAGGGGGAAGTGATGATGGCGGTCGCTTTCTTCTCCGAGGGCCTCGTTGATGTGGGGCCTCTCTGAGGATCAGCATTGCCCTGAACAGGGAGACTCTACTGGGGAAAGAGGAACGAACCATTTCTGGTACTTGTAAGGACTGTGCCCTGGGTTGGGCGCTGGAAGAGCCTGGAATGCAAAGTTAGTTTCCCCCCACGGAACGTTTGCTGAGGTCTGGAGCACTTCGGGCAGCTGAGGGGCCTGGGGGGGGGGGCTGGAAAGGCAGGCCCCACAGTCTCGAGGTGCTTAGAGGGAGGGGGGTGCTGAAATATTAACCGCCTCCCGGCTCAAGACTGGCCAGATTGTGAGCCTGGGTGGTTTGGAAGGCTGAAGAGCTAACCTCAAAATCTCTGAAGAGAATTCAAGGGACTAGAGAGATACAGGCTGGCCAGGCTTTCAACGCCAGATCCAAGAGGACAACTCCTAAGGGACAGGGACAGCCCAGAGGAGGATTGAGTTTTACCAGAACTGTAGCTGTGCCCTAACTCTGCTCAATGCTTGATTCCATCAAGGGGACTGACTCCCCTGGGGTGGGGGGTGGGGGGGTGGGGGAGAGAAATAACATAGTCTGAAGTCCCTACCCTTTTTTTATTTTTTTAAGGTTATGTATTTTTTATTTTATTTTTTATTTTTTTTAACATTTATTTATTTATTATTATTTTTTTTTTTACGTTTATTTGTTTCTGAGACAGAGAGAGACAGAGCATGAACGGGGGAGGGTCAGAGAGAGAGGGAGACACAGAATCTGAAACAGGCTCCAGGCTCTGAGCCGTCAGCACAGAGCCCGATGCGGGGCTCGAACTCACGGACCGTGAGATCATGACCTGAGCCGAAGTCGGATGCTTAACCGACCAAGCCACCCAGGCGCCCCTGTATTTTTTATTTTAATTCCAGTATAGGGGCACCTGGGTGGCTCAGGTGCTTGGGTATCTGATTGTGGCTCAGGTCATGATCTCACGGTTCGTGAGTTCGAGCCCCGCGTCGGGCTCTGTGCTGACGGCTCGGAGCCTGGAGCCTGCTTTGGATTCTATGTCTCCCTCTCTCTCTACCCCACCCCTGCTTGTGCTCTCTCTCTCTCTGTCTCTCAAAAATGAATAAACATTAAAAAAAATTAATTCCAGTATAGTTAACATGCAGCATTAAAGTAGTTTCAGGTGTACAATATAGTGATTCAACAATTCTATATATTACTCAGTGTTCATCAGTCTACCCTTCTTTTATACCCAACATGTAACGTACAATCAAAAAGTATGAAACATGCAAGAAAGGGGGTAGAAAATGGGACCAATAAACAGGAGAAAAAGTAAACAATAGAAGCAGACCCACAGATGATACAGATACTGGATTTGGCAGATGAGAATTTAAGAACAACTGTGATTAATATGTTAATTGGATAAAGAGGCAAATAGCCACAAATATAAAGAATTTTAGCAGGGTTGAATCTATTTAAGAGGGGCGCCTGGGTGGCTCAGTCGGTTAAGTGTCTGAATTTGGCTCAGGTCATGATCTCACGGTTTGTGAGTTTGAGCCCCACATCAGACTCTGCACTGACAGCTCAGAGCCTGGAGCCTGCTTCAGATTCTGTGTCTCCCTTTCTCTGCCCCTGCCCCACTCGTGCTCTGTCTCTCTGTCTCTCTGTCTCTGTCTCTGTCTCTCTCTCAACATAAACTTAAAAAAAAAAAAAGAATTGAAGGACGGGTGCCTTGGTGGCTCAGTCAGTTAAGCATGTGACTCTTGATCTCAGTTCAGGTTTGATCTCAGGGTCATGATTTCAAGCCCCAGCATTGGCCTCCATGCTTGGTGTGGAGGTGTGGAGCCTACTTTAAAAAAAAGAAAAGAATTGGGGTGCCTGGGTGGCTCGGTCAGTTAAGCATCTGACTCTTGGTTTTGGCTCAGGTCATGATGTCACAGTTCAGATTCTCTCTGCTTGGGATTCTCTCTCTCCCTCTCTGCCCCTCCCCTGCTCGCTCTCTGCCTCTCTCTCTCTCTCTCTCTGTTTCTTTCAAAATAAATAAACTCTAAAAAAAATTTTTTTAATTAAAAAAAAAGAACCCAAGGAGCAGGTAGAACCAAATACTGTCATCTCTGAGATTACACGCTCCTTGGATGGGTTTCATAGAGACTCATAGGACTGCAGGATAAAATCACAACCATAGGGATTGGACACACCAGAAGACAGAATTCACGAACTCAAAGATAGATTAATAGAAGGTGTCTAAACTGAGATATATAGAAGAAAAAAGAATGGAGAAAACAGGCTAAGAAACACGAGATTCCAGTATATGAGTGATGGAAGTTACAGGAGGAGAGAGCGGTTAGGACCAGAATAAACTGGAAATGACCCAAATGTGTCTCTAGCAATAAAAGCAGACCACTGATGCATGTACCAACATTGATAAATCTCAAAGACCTGTTGAGTAAAGAAGGCAGATGTGAAAGGGTGCATTCTTAGGATTCCATTTTATCAAGTTGAGGAAGAGGCAAAACGAAGCTAGAGAGCAGTCAGACTCAAGCTCATGTCTGAGGGGTACTGACAAAAAGGGGCGGGAGTGTAGGGGGACAGCCCCACCCTGGTAGCCTTTACAACTTTACACATCTCCATGTAAGTTTTGTAGGTGAAACTTGAGGAGTTTGACTTGAGTCAAACTTGAGCCCGATTCCTCCTGGAGCAAGGGGACAGAAGCAGCCGGGCGAGGAACCTCCCCAGCTCCCGTGTGGGGGGCTACCATGAGGCTATTCCCCTTCCCATCTTTCTAGTTTCAGTCGAGTACAGGGCTTGCCACTGGGCCCCCTCCTCCCGTAGAGTGTAGGCCGCACAACTGCTTGGCTGGAGAAGCACCTGGGTGGCTCGGTCGGTTAAGCAGTTAAGCGTCCGACTTAGGCTCAGGTCGTGATCTCACAGCTCGTGAGTTCGAGCCCCATGTCGGGCTCTGTGCTGACAGCTCGGAAGCTGGGGCCTGCTTTGGATTCTGTGTCTCCCACCGCCCCCCCCCATCCCTCCCCCACTCACTCCCTGTCTTTCTCTCTCTCTCAAAAATAAATAAACATTTTTAAAAAGTATTTAAAAACAACTGTTTGGCTGTAGTTTAGAGTTGGCTCCTTAGCCCAGAGCGACCTACCACCATACTGCGTGTCCCGGTGCCGTTCTGTGGAACTAGGGATGTGAGAAGCTGGCACCACGCTGGTCTTTCTTTTATTGTGTGAATAAAAAGCTGTCTGGAGCCCTTGGAGCTTGTCATTTCCTTACTGTGTGAGTCTATGGAAGTGTGGTGGTCTTTGAGCCACGTGGCTGCAGTCGTGGCCCTTGTGGCCCTGCACTTACGGACTGCATGACCACTTGGCCAATTTGGCACTTACTGTGGGGCTGATAAGGTCACAGTCTCTCTTTAGAGAAGAGACAGGCCTCCGTGGACTGTCAGGTCAAGTATGGGAGAAGAATTATGGTGGACCTAGGGTCCACTTCGTGCTGAGGTGTTTGGTGACACCAGAGACAAGTGGTCTTTGACCATCATCCCCGATCCCAGATAAGCTCCATTGGTGTTTAGAGTTTGGAACCAAAGAGAAAGTTCTTTGCAGGGCTGAGGAAAGCACACAGTGGTTCTTGCTCCCCCTCTTACTGTGACTACAGATGGAACACTACCGGGAATCAAGGGCGGTCACTCAGAAATGCGCCGAGATCCACTCTTACAATGAGTGAGAAAGGAGGGAAATCAGAGATTTGGGCGAAGTCCAGGGAAACCATAGAAGCATGACTCATCTGACTAGCAAATGAGGGTGCTATAAGTTCCACAGGCTTATAAGGAACGGAAGTCATTTGGGTGCTTAACAACTGACCCCACGCTCCAAGCCACCCTGGCCACAACCGTTGAGGCCAAAGCTATGGATGTGGAGAAGGAAAATATAAAGATAAGTCAGGGCTTGCTGCAATGGGCCTTTACAGCTACGACAAAATGGTGGCCTATCCAAAATGAATTCCTGTCACCGGATAAGCACCCTCAGACAGTGTCGGGAGAGGCTATCCCTTCCTTTTAGTCCACTGTACCCTTGGCCTGGATTCATGATGGAGATTGTGAATGGTCAGATAACAAAAAAGTCACCCAGAGTCAGACTGAACGTTTGCGTGACTCCCACCAGGCTACAGGAGAAATGGGGTCTTCTCTCTCTGGAGATGTCTCCAGGAAACTAGTCGGCTACTGTGCAACCATTTTTCTAGAATGGAAGCCTTGGCAAAAGCCAAGAGGATGCACCTTAGGCCAAGGTAGGAGAAGGAAAGACCAGGCCGTTTGGGCCTGGTTATTGTGCCAGGAGGTCCCTGAAGAGGAAGGTGATGATCTTCCTGTGACAAAAAATTCTCTCTCATGATTAGGCTCTGGGATGGCCATGGGACTTAAAGATTTGGGCCAGCTTTTTTCACTGAGCCAGCTTTGGTGTTTCCTGTAGGCAGACAGGAGGAATACCAAGAAAGCCTCGACCTCCCCACTGAGGTTTTGGCTATTTGGACTACAGTTTGACCCAACACTTTCAGCACTATCCCTGACCCCCATCACAGACAAACTGGACTAGGTTGGGGGGCCAAGGTCCTTTCATCCCCAGGGGAGACCAGAGGCCCTATGCAGGTCAAGGTGAATTGGAGAACTGACAGCAACTACAATCCCCAAAGCTGCCCGGCCCTCCTGGACACTGTGGCCCGGCCATTGTGATATCGGGACATTCCTGCAGGCATGGCTGAAAAGCTTACCTTTACTAGGCTTGGAAACAGCTCTCCAGTTGGACGGTGGGTTGACATCGTTTTGGAGTCGGCCCTTTTGAGCCAACACACACCCAAGTGGTTGTAACTAACACTGTTGAATGTATCATGGGGGTAGAGGTTTCGGGTATGTGTGTTACTTCTCTTGATCGTAAGATATGGTCCAGGTGGGAAATGTCACACTTAGGATGGTGGTAATAGGGCAGGGACAAGTGGTCACCTCTTCTAATGTGGCCAAGTGGTTACCATGAAGTAGAGCAGAATAGGGGGATGAGGAGGGGAACTAGTAGATTTAAGGATGCTCAAGGAAATGATATCTCCTTCTAACAGCCCTACGTGGCCACTAAAAAGGGCCACTTGCTGTGGTGACTCACAGATTATTACCTGTCATGGAGCTCACTGCACAGATTGAAGACCCCTGTCATGGGGGTGGTGGACGTTGCTTGCTAATGCCTTTTTAGCTTTCCATTACATCCGGAGGATGAAAATCACCTTGCCTTCATTGGCTGGGGTTACAGTACGCCCTAACAGCGATGCCACAGGACTACCTGAGTGCCCCTGTGGTTCCCCACCAGTCCCAACTCCTGTCGGGAGAGTGTTATGGCCACAGGTTGCGTGGAACGTGTGTCCCCTGTTCACAACCCGTGGAAAGCATAATGGTTATCTTATGTGTCAACTTGGCCCAGCCATGGTGCCCAAGTACATGGTCAGACATTATTGTGGATGTTTCTATGAAGGCTTTTTTGTTTGCGGTTAACATTTAAATGGATGGACTCTGAGTAAAAGCAAATTTCCCTCCATAATGTGGGTAGACGTCATCCAATCAGCCGAAAGAGAACAAAAGACTGACCTCCCCCACGCAAGAGAGAATTCTGTAGCAGATGGCCTTTGGACTTGAACCACAACTTTGGCTCTTCCCTGGGTCTCCAGACTGCTGGTCTACCTTTGAGATTTTTTTTTTTTTTTTTTTTTGGACCTGCCAGCTTCCATGATCACGTGAGTTTATTTCTTTAAATAAATAAACAAACAAACAAATACACACACATGCACACACACATCCATACATCCTGTTGGTTCTTCTTTGGAGAATCTTGACTAACTCAGGCTATCTACGGGAAAAGACCCTTTGATCATGAACAGCAGTGGAACCCACAAGCTGTTTAGAACTGTACCACCCAGGTAAGAACTATAGTCAACTGGATCCATTATCACACAGGACATGGCAGGCCATCTGTGACCCACGGCCTGGCTTATATGCCTGGACTAATATGCCTGGACTGCTAGCTACCCAGGAGAGTGACAGAACTCTGGGGCATGTATTCCGGGGCACCAAACCTGCCTGGTCATGACAGATAGACTAGATGGGTCTCCTACTTTCTGCTCAGTGGTTTTGTTGGGCATTGACTGCCATAGGCAGCTTTTCCCCATCTGCCCGCTAGGTGTGGCCATACTGTTTAAGGACTCCTAAATGGGCTGTGTTGTATATTTGGGTTCTCCAAACACATCCAATTAGACAATGGTGCTGCCTTTATAGCCAAGAGCGCTCAGCGGCAGGTAACTGCCTGAGGCATTTGACAACATTTCATGCCCTGTATCACCAACAGGTGGCAGGTGCCAATGAAAGATGGAATGTACTCTTCAAGGAGAAACTAAAAAAGATAAGTGCACAACCAAAGCTCAGCTCCCGCTGGAGCACACCCTTGAGAAAGGCAGTGTGGAATCTAAATGTGACAATTCCAGGAAAGGGTTGTTCTCATTCAAACGGTGTTTATAAGCTTGAGAGGGAGAAAAGAGGTCTCAACTGGTTATAAGAGACCATATTTAGTTCCGCCGTATTCTTTCTTTTTCCCTCTCGTGCCTACCTCCAGGAAACCAGACTACTGGAATCTACACTTGCAAAAAGAGCTGGGGGTGGGAGATTCTAACCAGATGACGCTTCTCCTACTGCTGTGGTTACGCCTGCGGACATTAGGCCTATACTTACCTACCAAACACTAAGCAGTAGTTTAAGTGGTGATGGACGATTCTATTACCCTGGGCTTCGTGCTGGCCAGTCAAGGCAACATATTCATGGTTGCCAATACCTCTTGCTGCACTTGGATTAATGAATAAGGGAAGGTGACGTGGGGGTCCATGGGTGGCTCAGTTGGTTTAACAATTCGGCTCTTGATTTCGGCCCAGGTCGTGATCTCATGGTTCGTGGATTCAAGCCCTGCATTAGGCTCTGGATCGATGGTGTGGAGTCTGCTTGGGATTCTCTTCCTCTCTCTCTGCCCCTCCACCCCTCAAAAATCAAATAAATAAATTAAAAAAAAAGTGGACTGATCTACTTCTCAACTTATAAACAGAGTGGTTCTAAGGTTGATCCCCAGGGGCATCTGGGACATGGTGGTTTGGCTCCGAGTAGGGAGTCTGGCTGTGGTCTAACCCCCAAGTGAGCCTGACCATCCTACTGGGAGGCAAAGCTGGGTCGTGCTCATCGAATGTTATCAAATAGAAAGGACTTGGTCCAAACTCCCGTCAGTACAGTTAGCTCTCTGATGGAGTGGCTATGCTCCTGAAAATAATTCTTAACTGGACACATGAAAGGCTGGGGTGGCAGGAAGCCTTGTTGTAGGGAACAGCTCTGACACAGTGTCCCAATGACTTGCATAGCTCCCTATAGGCCACGAAAGTCAGGCTTGACCACAGTCCCACCCAAGTTGTGGCAGAATGCATTAGGAGTCCTCCTGCAACATGCAGCCTTCGATTCCTCCTGCAGCACGAGGACATAAGCAGCCTGGTGAGGAGCCACCCTGCCTTGTGGGGACACTGCCACAAGGCCATCTCTCATCCCTCCTCCTAGGTGCATCCTTCAATTGGTCCCTCCCTCCATTAGGGGGCAGCTGCAGGCCACGAAAGTGTCTGCTTGGCTCCTTAGCCACAGAGAGTCCTACCACCACATGGCCTATCATCTGGTCCCTCCAGTTCCCTTTGTCCTCTGACCTGGGAAAGTGACACCATGTTGGTCTTGCTTTTGCTGCCTGTATGAGTAAAAAGCTGGGTTTGCATCCATTGGGGCTTGTGGTCTCCTTACTGGCTGAGTCTACGGAAATGTGGCAGGCCAACCTAGTGTCTTCAGTAGTAACTCTTGTGCCCCTGTTATAACGCCACCATGCTGTGCTTAGGGACTGCTTAACCTCTTGACAGAGGGGAACATTTTGGGGATGATGGGAATTTTTTTTTAATGTTTATTTTTGAGAGAGAGACAGAGACAGAGGATGAGTGGGTGAAGGGCAGAGAGAGGGAGACCCAGAATCTGAAACAGGCTCCAGGCTCTGAGCTGTCAGCACAGAGCCCGACCTGGGGTTCAGACCCAGAACAGCAAGATCATGACCTAGGCCAAAGTCGGATGCTTAACAGACTGAGCCACCCAGGCACCCCAGGGAATGTTTTGTCTTGATCTGGGTAGTGATTATACTAGTGTATACAATTATCAAAACTTATCCAGCTGTAGACTGAAGACTTGTGCCAGAAACTGTAAATTATACATCAGTTAAAAAAAAACTCAAAAAAAAAATCATTAGAGAACAAACGAACTCTTGAAAGTTATGATTGCCAAAACGAAAAATTCAGTAGTAGGGTTGGGAGAGAAATTTCCCAGAACACAGGGCAAATCACAGAGACACAGGGAATGATGAACCTAGCCTAAGTCTAACACCTGAGAACCAGGGATTCCGGTTCCTAAATAAATCTAGAAAAATGTCTGTGGTAATAAAAGAGACAGGAGTGAAAACAATGAGATGACAGTGTAAATCTGGCTAATCAAACAAAAAATTGTGTAAGCAATATTCACCAGTTTGTAATTGACAGCACAATCCTTCGGGGGAGCAATAGAATGCCAAGTATCATCAGGCACACGGGTCTTTACCTTTTGCCCAGGAAACCTCACTGCTGGGACTCTGTCCTAAGACAGTTAACATAAAAAGAGAGCAGATGTGGAATTCATGGAGATATTCACTGCGGTAGGGGTTTTGATGCTGCAAAAGTACGAACCACCCAGACGCCAGGTAAAAGGAGAAACACCACGAAAATGATGTCTTTCTCAAGGGGTGGCAAGTACGCATAGGCATCGTGATCGCACCCACGGGCGGCAGCACCCCTTGGCCTGAGAAGCGTAACTGCATCGGATTAAGGGGACGTGGAGCAGAACAGGCGAGTCCGGAGACCGGACTTCACTGCTCGGCGGATGAAATGGAGGAAGAATGTTTCTACTACTGCTTGGCAATGCGCTCACGCTAGTGACATCGGGAAAAATGAAGTTACGCGCCCCTCGCGAAGGTGTCGCAGCGAGCCGAGGCCGGGCCCGGGCTGCGGCTGCGCACTGCGGCTCCGCTGCCGGCGCCCGGGACCGGAAGCGGGGACCGCGCTGGAGGGGCCGGCCGGCGGGCGGGGCCGGCGCGGAGGAGGCGGGGCGGGGTCGGCGCGGAGGAGGCGGGGCGGGGTCGGCGCAGCTGTCCCCGCCCCGCGCGCTAGTCGGCGGGAGGCGAGGGGGGCCGGCGCGGGGCGGGCGCAGCAGAGCGCGCGGGCGGCCCCCGGCCCCGCGGGAGCGCGGCTACGGCGCGCGGAGCCGGCGGCGACGGCTGGGCGGACGCCCGCCTTCGCCTGCGTCGCTGCCTCCGCGCGGGCCGCCGCCCCCGGGGATGTGAGGGGCGCAGCTCGGCCGGCGGGGCTCGGAGGCCGGCTGCGGACGGTAACGCGCCGGGCGGACCCGTGGTGGTGGAGGGGTTTCCGTCTGACCCCGGGCCGCGGCCGGGGTGGGAGGCAGGAGCGCGAGCGGCGCTTGGGCTCGGAGGCGGCCCGGGCTCCCGCACCCGGCCGTTGTCGTTGCGGTCCCCGGGGTTGGGAGGGTCGGAGAGGGCCTCGGCCGGGAGGGCCGGGAGCGGGCTGGGCCGGCGGGACCCGGCGGCAGGTGCCTACCCACCCGGTGACCCAACTCCCTCCTCGCAGCTCCACCCACTCTGGCCTAGACCCAGCCTCCAAGGGCTAAAAATATTGCCCGGAGGCTCCTGTGCGGAATCAGATCGCGCTAAGTAGGGCAAACGGCGCAGAGGCGACAGAGCTCCTCGGTCCCGGGGCCGGAGCAAGTCTCCGGGGCGGCGGTTCCGCCCACGCTCGGCTCAGCACCTAGCGGCCTCCCTCCACCCAGCAGGCAAGTAGGCTTCCGCGGGCGGTGGTAGCGGGCACTGGTCTTCCGAAGTTGGACCACAGCGGGGCAGCTGTGCCCAGCCTCCCCATAGCCAGGAGACATTCGGCACCAATCACTGCTGGCTTCCCAGGGGGTTCCCTGAGTGCTGTATAAGCAAAGGCCGAAAGTTACCCACTGCAGGAATCAGAACCGGCCGGGAGAAGATGCAGGGCCCTCTTTATGTTAGAAATACAAGCCACTGCTGCTGCCTTTTAAGCTCATTATGTTTTTCTTAATGAGAGAGGTGCTGTGCCAGGCACTCTTTCTGGTGAGTATCAGTCTGATCCAAGAGGGCAGGGAGAAAGGCTTCCCTGTCCGTTTCTTTAACTGGATGCCAGTTTCTTCCTCGGAAACTAGAAGCACGTGGCCAAGGAACCTGGACACTCACCTCCTTTGATTGGCTGTATCTTTCTTGTAGGCAAGCGATGCAGAAAGCTGGTTAGAATCAGGAGGTTGTGAGGTGAACTCTGGAGGCAGAGCTGGAAAGTTTGTTATCCGGTCGTGTTTTTTATGGCATTAGCCTGGGAGACAGCATCCTCTGTACCCTAGGGGCAGAGCTCCCACCAGGACCAGGCAGGACCAGCTTTACATACTTGCGCTTTCTGTGTCTCAGCCAAGAGAGTAGGATCCCGGTTGGGTCAGGATCCACAGCCGGTGTTGGGATTTGGGGCTTAGAAACTTGCTTTTTCTTTGGAGTCAGGCAAATAGGTGTTCCTTGAGAGTAACGCTCAGGCACGCACTGGGGCATTTGGTGGAAAGACCAACAGAGATTTTGTCTGCCGGGGCTGCATATGGTGTCCCTCCCTCCTGCCAGGTGTGTGTGGAGGCCAGTATGAAGCTGAAAAAGCAGGTGACAGTGTGTGGGGCTGCTATCTTCTGTGTGGCCGTCTTCTCGCTCTACCTCATGTTGGACCGAGTGCAGCATGATCCCACCCGTCACCAGAATGGTGGGAACTTCCCCCGGGTGAGTCATGCCTGGTTGCTAATCTCTTCGTGTACCAGTCTCTGAGCTCAGGCTGAGAGTCCGTGTCAGCCCAGGACAGGAGGGTTTCTTCCCAAAAGGCAGATTTTCCAGAAGCCCAGAGATCAAAAACAGTGATGGCAAAAAGAAAGAAGGAAGGGAAAAGGCGAACTGCCGGCTTGTCCTCCTGAATTCTTGGCAGACATTGCTAATGGATTGCAGCATTCGTTCCCACTAAGCCCGGATGCAATCCTTGTCAGCACAGCGCTCCTGACAGGCCACACTGGTTGTTGAGAAGAGGCACGCAAGATGAAATCTTTGCCATCCACGAGCCAGGGAGTGGGGGCACTCCCAACCCCAGCGGATTGCAGTTCTCTGTAGTGATTTGCACATCTTTCCTCACCGGACCACAGCCATCCAGCCCCATAGGCTCGTGGTTCCGCCTTCAGTTGGGGAGGGAAGGACCACAGGCCCTGGGTGGTGGGCCCCATGCAGAGATCCTTCCTGTGGCACAAGGAGCCGTGGGTGATTGCTTTCTGGTCTTTCGGCAGAGCCAAATTTCTGTGCTGCAGAACCGCATTGAGCAGCTGGAACAGCTGTTGGAGGAGAACCATGAGATCATCAGCCACATCAAGGACTCTGTGCTGGAGCTGACGGCCAATGCGGAGGGCCCGCCCGCCATGGTGCCCTACTACACGGCCAACGGCTCCTGGGTGGTGCCGCCAGAGCCCCGGCCCAGCTTCTTCTCTGTCTCCCCCCAAGACTGCCAGTTTGCTCTGGGGGGCCGGGGCCAGAAGCCAGAGCTGCAGGTAGGGGTCAGAGCCGGCAGGGACCTCTGGTGGCTGTGGATGGGCACTGAGCTACTCTCTGGCCTGGCAGATGCTGACTATATCGGAGGAGTTACCGTTTGACAACGTGGATGGCGGCGTGTGGAAGCAAGGCTTCGACATCTCCTACAGCCCGCACGACTGGGACGCCGAAGACTTGCAGGTGTTCGTGGTGCCACACTCTCACAATGACCCAGGTGAGGACCCAGCAGGGCCCCGGGGGCCGGGCTGTGCAGAGAGCTTTGTGATGGCAGAGGAAAGGGAGGGGCAGAGGATGCTGGCATCCTCAGGGTATCCTGTGCTGGTGCCCTAGGCTGGATCAAGACCTTTGACAAGTACTACACTGAGCAGACCCAGCACATCCTCAACAGCATGGTGTCCAAGCTGCAGGAGGACCCCCGGCGGCGCTTCCTCTGGGCGGAAGTCTCCTTCTTTGCCAAGTGGTGGGACAACATCAACGCGCAGAAGAAAGCAGCCGTGCGAAGGCCAGTGCCCGCCGGGGAGGCATGGGAAGGCTGGCCTCTGGGCCCTGGACTGGGGGCCAGAGCAGCTGGGTGCCACACTGTGGGTGGCAGGGGGAGGCAAGGGGAAGCAGGGCAGAGGGGAAAGGGCATGGTGGAGGGGCCGAGAATGAGACGGCAGGGACTGGTGTGATGGCCACTGGGTCACCGGTGTCGGGAGAAATCAGAGTTAGGTGCAGGCGTACGCACAAGCCAAGAGGGAGCGTGGGGCCTGGTCCGGAGAGAGGCAGGGCCGGGACAGCATGGAGGCTGTATGGAGGGAAAGGAGAGTGCCTGTTTGTTCTGTTGGTCCCGGGTGTGGTTGAGCGGGCTCAGTAAGGCCTGTGCGCACAGATCCCCGCATCTTCTGGTTGGCGGGACTGGGCAGAGCATCCCTGCCCCACGCTGAGTGTGAGTCCTTCACTCCAGGCTGGTGGGAAACGGGCAGCTGGAGATTGTGACAGGAGGCTGGGTGATGCCGGACGAGGCCAACTCCCATTACTTTGCCCTGATTGACCAGCTCATTGAAGGACACCAATGGCTGGAGAAAAACCTCGGTGAGTCTGGGCTCAGGAAGGAGAGTCTGCCCCTGTAGCTGGGCCAGGGAACAGCAGGGGCTGGGCACAGGGATCGGCAGGGGGGTGGTTCCTCTCTAGGCCGATTCCACCAGGCATGGGCTCAGTATGATGGCAGGAAAGGAGCGGGGTCCCCAGGACCTGAACCCCTCAGGACCTCTGGCTTCCGTGCCCTCTCAGGAGCAACCCCACGCTCTGGCTGGGCCGTGGACCCCTTTGGACACAGCCCCACCATTCCTTACCTGCTGCGCCGTGCCAACCTGACCAGCATGCTGATTCAGAGAGTGCACTATGCCATCAAGAAGCACTTTGCTTCCACCCACAGTCTGGAGTTCATGTGGAGACAGAACTGGGGTAAGACCAGGTAGGGTGGAGGGTCACAGGAGTAGTGCTCACTGTGGGAGGGAAGGGCAGGGCATGAGGGTAAGACCCACGTCCTTCAGAGCAGACCAGCAAGCACTTGCACAGACCGCCAGAAGTACTGTCCTCCTTCCGGTTACATTGGGGATCGGTCACATTGACCTCTGGCCTCTGCAGAGCCCCCCCGTCTATACTGAGGGTCTGTCCCGGGAACTGTGGGCTCCAGATCCCTCCCTGTGCCCCTTGGCCTGCCCGTCTTCTGCAGCCTTAAGTCCGGTCCAGGCCTCACCTTCTGTCAGAGCTGCGCGTGGCTGGAGCAGATCCCCACCCTCCTGGCATCTCCGTGACCCGCTCCGGAGGCTGCCTGCTGGTGGCCGACTGCCCGGTGTGTCTTCTACAGACTCGGACTCCAGCACAGACCTCTTCTGCCACATGATGCCCTTCTACAGCTACGATGTGCCCCATACCTGTGGCCCGGATCCCAAGATCTGCTGCCAGTTTGATTTCAAACGCTTGCCTGGTGGGCGCATAAACTGCCCCTGGAAGGTGCCGCCCCGGGCGATCACAGAGGCAAACGTGGCTGAGAGGTATTTGCTCCCGGCCTAGGCTGGGCCATTTTCACTCCACAGGGGAGCCAGGAGACCTGGCCTTGGCGTGGGCTCTGCTGCACGGGGGTGCTTCTGGTTGTACCTCTGTAAAATGGCAGGCGGGGGCGGTGGGGCTCAGGTGGTGAGTTCAGGTCCACAGCCGCTAAGGTGGCGGCTCCTTCACTGAGCCTCCCTGGAAAGCTGGAGCAGCTCTAAGGAACCACCTTTTCCAGAATGGTTTTATTTCCCCAAATGAGTGTGTTTCCCAGCGTCCTAACAAACTGCCAGAGCCGGTTGACCGACTCAGAAGTGAATAATTCTTAAAAAAGGTAAAGTTTCTTGTACCATGTGGCCTAATATGCCTTCGTTTACTGCAGGCATCTTGCCTTAGCTTGATTAGGCCAGGATCCCCCAGTGCTTGTGGACCATTCACAACATGTTCGGTCCTGCCCAGCAGCCCCCAGCATCAGAGAAAGCACACCTGTCCCCCTGGGGGGTTGTTAGGGACCCCTGAAGATGTCTCTGTGGCTGAAGTCCGCCCCCGCCTCCGCCCACCCTGGAAAGAACAGATTACCAGTGACCTGAACCGTGGGTTGGCTGGAACCCACTAGCCTTGAGAATGTAACAAGTTGAGCTGGTTTTCATGAGGCAATACTCTGATTTCCATGATGTCCACGAGGTGAAGCATGTGACCAAAAGGGAAAGAAAGTGGTCTTTTGTTTCTGAAAGCCAGAAATCTAAATGCAGATTCCAAGCAAGAATCCAGGACTATTAAGGGGTGATTTTTCTTCAAGCAGCAGCTGTGATCAGATGCCAGCCCAGCTTTGCAGAGAGCAAGTCATGAGAGTAACTTCGTTTTCTCCTTTGAAAGGCTTACAAGGCTGATAAATTAGAGGGAAGTGGTATTCTAGGAGTCCTCTCTTGAGAACAAAGTAGGGAAGCACAAGCTGGATCAGCACAGTTAAGCAGCTTAGGGGCAGGCTGACCTACAATACCTGTAACATGCCAACGACTGGGTTGGTCTAAATGGAGAAAAAGCTTTAATGAGATGCTACAAGGTTTTGGTTCCTATTGATTTTACCAGTAACTTCGATGAAAAAGAAAGTGACAAACGTGTGTATATAGTTCCTACTGTGTACCAGGCGCTAGTCTGAATTTATTTATTTATTTATTGTGTTTTTTTTTTTTTGAGAGCAAGAGAGAGCACAAGTGGGGGCGGTGCATACAGAGAGGGAGACACAGAATCCGAAACAGACTTCAGGCTCTGAGCTGTCAGCACAGAACCCGACTTAGGGCTCAAACTCACTTAGGGCTCAAACTCACGGACCGTGAGATCATGACCTGAGCCAAAGTTGGACGCTTACCCCACTGAGCCACTCAGGCGCCCCTACCAGGTGCTGTTCTAAGTACGTAGCAAATAGTAATTTATTTAGTTCATTTTAACTTTCATAACATTATGATGGTAGGTACTGATGCTATTCTCATCTTATAAAAAACCGAGGCCTAGCAAGGTTAAGTAGCTTAACCAGGGTCACTCAGCCAGTACATGTAGAGCTGGTATAGTATGGTTCTGATTTTAGGTCTTCAGAGCTGTGCTCACTTGTGGGCAAAGTGAAGCTGGGGTGTCAGAATGAGGACCCCCCCCCCCAAAAGGATCAGGATCCCAAAAGATCTCAGTAGGTTGTGTGCGACGTGGGTCGAATCCAACCAGATAGGATTTATCGGATGTAAATGTGAAGTTCCATCCTTAGTCTCAGGAAAGAGAACAGGAAAGGGTCGGGATGGGGAGAAAGGCCCTTGCCGAACCTCTCGTGTGGGAAACCCTCGTGGTGGCCGAGGTCGGCACTGGTGTGACCGTGGGGCTGCCGGAGACGCTCCCGTACACGCACGCGGCACACCGGGCTGGCCGAGGTGTGTGTCCCGCCTTCTGTTTGCCGGTCGGCCCACCCCGGAGTCCCGCATCAGTGCCAGGCCCCTCACCCTGAGGGACGTGGGCAGAAGGGTGGCTGGAGAACCGCTGGTGATGCAGGGGGGGGGGGGGGGGGGGAGGGGGTGCCGGGCTTGTAGAGCCTGAAGGGAGGCACAGGGGAATGCGGCACGTCTGTGGTGTGTGTGAAGGACCCCGGGGCAGGGGCGTGCTGTTGTGCATGGTGTCGGCCTGGAGTCCGGGAACTGCAGCCGAGCATAGGAAGACCCGGGCCGCCCCGCTCCCTTCCTCTGCGCCGAGCCTCTGTGTCGGGCCCCGCGCCCTTCCGCCCGCAGGGCAGCGCTGCTCCTGGACCAGTACCGGAAGAAGTCCCGCCTGTTCCGAAGCAACGTCCTCCTGGTGCCGCTGGGGGATGACTTCCGATACGACAAGCCCCAGGAGTGGGACGCCCAGTTCTTCAACTACCAGCGGCTCTTTGACTTTCTCAACAGCAAACCTGACCTCCACGTGCAGGTGTGGGGGCACGGGAGGGGGGACGCTGAGCTGGGGAAGGGGGAGGCCCACGGTGCTGCAGCCTGGCCCTTCCCGAAGGCGCCGTGCTCCCCGTTCCCGACTCTTGGGCAGGGTCTCCCTTTGGTGTGAGAATTCCTTGCCGGCTCCCGGGCTTGGCGTGCGGTGGGAAAGGGTGGCGTGTAGTGATCGCAGGTGGGGCGCGTAAGCAGAATCCTTGCCCCTGGCACTGGGCTGCAGCACGGTGGCGGGGGAGGGGGGCTGACAGGTCCCAGAAGACTCCGGAACTGATGGAAGCGGGTTTTTGGGGTCCCCACAGGCCCAGTTTGGCACCCTCTCTGACTATTTTGACGCTCTGTACAAGAGGACAGGGGTAGAGCCGGGGGCACGGCCCCCAGGGTTTCCCGTGCTGAGCGGGGATTTCTTCTCCTATGCCGACCGAGAGGACCATTACTGGACAGGCTATTACACTTCCCGGCCCTTCTACAAGAGCTTGGACCGGGTCCTGGAAGCCCACCTGCGGTGAGACTCCGCCTTCCGCCTTCCTGGCTGGAAGGAGTAGAATCGGCTGTGGGATTTAAGGAAGGGCTGGATCGGCTCCGAAGGCCCTAGGAAGGCTTGGAGACCAAGGCAGGCAGAGACGTGGTGGAAAGAAGGGAATGGGGCTTGCTGAGCGAGGGCGGGCCTGGGAGTTGCGTGGGCAGGAGGCTGACCTCTGTCTCTGGGCAGGGGCGCGGAGATCCTGTACAGCCTGGCTGTAGCTCACGCGCGCCGCTCTGGACTGGCCAGCCAGTACCCGCTCTCCAACTTCGCCCTTCTGACGGAAGCTCGGCGCACCCTGGGGCTCTTCCAGCACCACGATGCCATCACCGGCACTGCGAAGGAGGCGGTCGTGGCAGACTATGGCGTCAGGTGGGGGGGGCCCTCTCCTGCTCCCCGTCGGCTCCACACCCTTGCCCGCTGTCCCAAAGAAAGGCCGGGCTGGCGGTCAGGGGGCAGGCCTACCGGTGAGGTGCGCAGTCTGTGGCCGTCTTCTCCATGGTCCCTCTCCCACCCCCTGTCCCCCGCAGGCTCCTGCGCTCCCTCGTCAGCCTGAAGCAGGTCATCATCAACGCGGCACACTATCTGGTGCTGGGGGACAAGGAGGCTTACCACTTTGACCCTGAGGCTCCCTTCCTCCAAATGGTGAGCCCCCTCCTCCATCTGCTCCGGGCGCCCTCGGGCGTGTGCGGTCCCATCCAAGAGCAGTGGTGTGAGGGTGTCGCTCTTCTTTTCCTTCCCTGCCCTGGGGTGAAGGATCTGTGCCCAGGGAAGCTGGTGGTCCACATCCGGGACAGGCAGGGGAGGAGGCAAGACTCCGAGCCAGGCCAAGGCCCGTGATGGTTCTTCCCTTGCCACCCCCTTAACTCCAGGATGACACCCGCTTGAATCACGATGCCCTGCCGGAGCGCACAGTAATCCAACTGGATTCCTCGCCCAGGTGAGCCAGACCAGGCCAGGCACAGAGGCGAAGCCACTCTGGCTCCCGCCACCGTCTCTCCCCCTCACCTGCCCAGATACTCTTGGCCTCTGTTTCTGCCTCCGTTGCCCAGGAAAAGCCTGCCTGGGTGAGCCTGCCTCTACCTGCAGGTACGTGGTGCTGTTCAACCCGCTGGAACAGGAGCGGTTCAGTGTGGTGTCCCTGCTGGTCAGCTCGCCCCGGGTGCGTGTCCTTTCTGAGGAGGGTCAGCCCCTGGCCGTGCAGATCAGCGCACACTGGAGCTCTGCCACTGACGTGGTCCCTGACGTCTACCAGGTAAGGTGGGGGCCCGGGAGGTGGGCCCCAGCCCTCCGTGCTCATCCTCGGCCTCTCCCCGGGGCCTCCCTCTGCCTCGTGACACCCGCCTCCTGCCCTCCTGCCTGCGCCCCAGGTTGGGGACAGCCGTCTTGGGGAGAGGGGTTGCCCAGAGGACAAGCACTGTTGGCATTTGGGTCTGTCCTCGAAAGGCAGGTGAAGTTTGATAAACTATGATAATAGTGAGGATGGGGCCGGGGTGTCGTGTTATTTCTTCGTTCATCAAGTGTTTATGGAAAGTTAATGTGCGATTGCCATTTCATAGTTTCTCAAATAGCATTTGAGACTCCTAAAAGTCTGACCCGAAGCAAGTAATGTCACTTCCACCTTCAGAGGAGGGGACAGAGGCCCCAGCAGGTACAGGGATCTGCTCAGACTTTATCAGTTAGTAAGAAAGCCCCAGGACTAGAATCCCGGGCCTGCATCCAGAACTGGTGCCCGTGCTGTGGGCCGCGCTTCCTCACCCTTCCTGTGCCAGCAGGTGTCTGTGCCCATCCGCCTGCCAGCCCTTGGCCTCGGCGTGCTGCAGCTGCAGCTGGGCCTGGACGGGCACCGCACCCTGCCCTCCTCTGTGCGCATCTACCTGCACGGCCGGCAGCTGTCCGTCAGCAGACAGGACGCCTTCCCTCTACGCGTCATTGACTCTGGCACCGGAGACTTCGCCCTCAGCAACCGCTACATGCAGGTCTGGTTCTCAGGCCTTACCGGGCTCCTCAAGGTAAAGGGCCAGGGCGGGGAGCCGAGGAGGGTGTGCGTGGCGGTGGGGCGGTGCTGAGCCAACACCCGACTGACGGCGGGCCTCGGAGCGGGCCGTCTTGGCTCCGGGCTGAAGGCACGGGGAAGCTGGGCTGGCTCCTTGGGGAAGTTCGTCCGTGCCCTCCCAGGGGGCAGGCCTGACATGCTGGTGTGGGGCCAGGGGTCAGGGCTGTGTTTCTTGGCAGAGCATCCGAAGGGTGGACGAGGAGCAGGAGCGGCGGGTGGACGTGGAGTTCCTCGTCTATGGCACCCGCACGTCCAAAGACAAGAGCGGAGCCTACCTCTTCCTGCCTGACGGGGAGGCCCAGGTACCCTAAAGACTCCTCAACACCCCCGCAGGCCTCGGGAGGCCCCGCCAGCGGAGGGCACGAGGAGCCCCGTGACCCGAGGCGGTGAGGCGGAGGGGCACGGGCCTTTCTCCAGGACGGTGCCTGCTGCCAGGGCCCTCGCGGGGGCCGCCTCCGGGAGGCGGGGTGGCCGAGGAACGGCCGCGGGGGGCTTGGGCCGGCCCAGCCAGGGGTCTCGGGCGGAGGCCTGCCGCCAGAAGCACTTCCGCCGAGGCTGGGCCGGTGCCCCCAGGCTTTGCCTTCCGTGCTATGGCTTCAGCTGCCACCTGCTCTTTCCCCAGCCCTACGTCCCCAGGGACCCCCCCGTGCTGCGTGTCACCGAAGGCCCTTTCTTCTCAGAGGTGGTTGCGTACTACGAGCACGTTCGCCAGGTGGTCCGGCTCTATAACCTGCCAGGTGAGCCCTGCCGCTCGGAAGGTCCGAGGGGCGGCGGGGGCTGCAGGGGTGTGCGCTGCTCTTCCTTTTGCTCACGGCTCATGCGTCTGTTCCCAACAGAGGGATCGTTTGCAGTGGGGTCACGGTAATTCTCTGAGAGAGAAGGTCCTCCAGAAATGCGGGCGTCGCCGGGGGTCTGGGCACAGCCTCTCCCTGCCCAGTCTCTCCGGCCTCTCCATGCTCGCCCTTTGTCTTTGTGCCCAGGGGTGGAGGGGCTGTCTCTGGACATGTCGTCCCTGGTGGACATCCGGGACTACGTCAACAAGGAGCTGGCCCTGCGCATCCGCACAGACATTGACAGCCAGGGTGCCTTCTTCACGGACCTCAATGGCTTTCAGGTGATTTTCGGGGCCCCGGAGAGCACATGCAGCAGGCACTGGGAGCGGTCTGCCCTGAGGGAGGGGGAGGAATCAGAGACGAGAGTGATCAGAGACTCCTTCAGACTGGGGACCCGTTGGTCCCACATGGTGCCTGGATGCCTGTGACCTGCTGGCCTTCCCCTCCCAGGTGCAGCCCCGGCGCTATCTGAAGAAGCTACCCCTGCAGGCCAACTTCTACCCCATGCCGGTCATGGCCTACATCCAGGACGCCCAGAACCGCCTCACCCTGCACACTGCACAGGCCCTGGGTGTCTCCAGCCTGCACGATGGTGAGCGGGGCAGGAGCTGGTACACAGAGTGATGGGCGGGGTGGAAGCCCATCTGTGCCCCCGGCCTCTCCCCTCAGCGGTCCCCACCCCTGCCCAGTCCACATCACCTCCATGCCTGTAGAACCATTAACAGCAAGCCGTTAACTCCCGCCAGTCACACACGGGCATGGCAGGAGGGCAGGCCACTGCCGTCACCCTCGCCCCTAGCGGAGGCAGCCTTGGAGGTGACGTGGGGGGTGGGGGGCTGGGTGCCCCATTGGATCCCTTTAAGAAGCATCACGGTATTGAACAGTTACTCTCCTGGTCAGGGATGGGAGTAGGGACAGTTGAAAAAGTGCATGTGATGTTATAACAGCAAAGAAGAAAAACATATGCTGTTTTTATTTTTTATTTTTATTTTTTTATTTTTAAAAAATTTTTTAATGTTTATTCTTGAGAGAGAGAGAGAGAGAGAGAGAGCATGAGCGGGGGAGGGCAGAAGAGAGGAGGAGACACAGAATCCACAGCAGGCTCCAGGCTCCGAGCTGTCAGCACAGAGCCCGACGTGGGGCCCGAACTCACGGACTGTGAGATCATGACCTGAGCCAAAGTCAGATGCTTAACAGACTGAGCCACCCAGGTGCCCGTATTTTTTTTTTTTTATTTTTTTTTAATGTTTATTTTTGAGACAGCATGAATGGGGGAGGGGCAGAGAGAGAGGGAGACACAGAATGGGAAGCAGGCTCCAGGCTCTGAGCCATCAGCCCAGAGCCTGACGCGGGGCTCGAACTCATGAACCGTGAGATCATGACCTGAGCTGAAGTCGGATGTTCAACCGACTGAGCCACCCAGGCGCCCCCATATGCTGTTTTTAAAAGAGAGAATGGCATTTTTAAGAATTCAAACACGGGCATGAGGAGTGCTGGCCTAGGGCTGGGCACACTGGGCCAGCTGAGGTGGCTCCTACGTCAGAGTAAAGTGAACGCTTTGCTCTTGGTGGCCTCTGAGGCCTTCAGATGGTCCGTGTTTGGGACAGAGCCTTTGTGCAGGGCTGAGCCGAGAGGCTTCGCCCCGGGGGGTTGGTGGCTGGGGCAGTGGAGGCCTGACCCCCTGCTGCAGGAGTGTGGCTCTGATCGCCCCGCTGTCAGGCTCTGCCACGGTTCTGTCTACGCTGTCGACTGCTAGCTGAACCCCACGGGATTCTCTCTGCCTTTCTGGAAAATAGCGTGCTGAGAGATTATTGTTATATACGCACGGGTCCGTTTTAGGACTTTCGGATATCTTTCCAAAAAAGGATTGCTCAAGATACAAATACGTAGGAACTACAGAAGTCAGAATGTCAGGCTGGGGAGATGGTTAGGGCCATCTGAGTGGACGCTCTCAAGAGATTCTTAGAAAAACAGGTGCTGGGAAAAATCCTCACCCCAACATATGTCTGCTTTGCGGCCAGCCCTTCCCCAAGCGTATTTTATGAAGAAAGCACAGGCGGTCATCTGCCATCCCTTTTCCCCAGGGTGACCACAAACGACACCTGATTGGAGCTTCTGTCTGATTTGCCATCTGCCTGTTCTCTCCGCACTCTCCTTGTGACGGACGAGGCGGCAGAGCTGGAGTCTTTCCCAGCCTAGGAGGGTGGGAGGGCGCGGGTTCTAGTCCCAGCAAGCTCTGCCCCAGCTGCCTGGACCGGGGCCGCTGCAGCAAGCGCTGCTGGCTGGCGATGGCAGTTTTGTGTTCGCTGGTTTACTCTGTTCAAGTGGCCAGTGCGGCTGGCGATCGCCGCCCGAGCTCCCAGGTCTGTTCCCCCTCCTCGGGCATCGAGCGTGGGCGGTAAACTGCCAGGGCCTGCTTGCTCCCTCCGGCCTCTTTTGTTTCCTCTTCTGTGATACCGGCCCTTCACTCGGTCCCCTTCCAGCTCCAGGCCCCCGCTCCTCCCCTCCTGAGTGACTCCGCTTGAGGCTGTAGCTCCCCGGGCTTTTTCCTCGGGGCCTGTGGTTGGGATTCTTCCAAAGCCCAGTATCTGCTTGGGGCTCACGGTGAACTTCCCCAGGCCAGCTGGAGGTGATCCTGGACCGTCGGCTGATGCAGGACGACAACCGGGGTCTGGGCCAAGGGCTCAAGGACAACAAAAGAACCTGCAACCATTTCCGCCTGCTGTTGGAACGGCGAACCCTGGGCAGTGAGGTAAATTCTGGGCCTCCCTCCCGGGGAGCCAGGTCAGGCTGGTCCCTTGGGCGGCAGAGCTAGAGGCGGGCGAGGGGTAGCGAGAGTAGTGCTGCTCCTGGGGTGCGGGGGGTCAGTCTGACGCTCTGCTTCTCCATCTCCGGCAGCCTGGCACCTCCCTTCTCCCACAGCGTCCTGTCGCCCGTGCCCCCGAGCCATCTCCCGCCTTCCTCTGTGCCCCCTCCCCGCCGCCATGTTCTCTGACCCTCTCTGCTCCAGCCCCGTTCATCTCATGGCTTTCTTTGCCCCCACCAGCCTGGCTTTTTCTCCAAACTGGCAGCCATGTTTAGGGGCTTGATCTTTCACAGCAGCAGGAGCGATAACCGAGAGGTAAGGGCCAGCCACGGGGGGTCGAACTGGTACTGGCCAGCGGTAGCTGGACTTCGAGCGTGCGGAGGATGGAGCCTGCCACCCAGCCTCCTTGTCTGTGGCTCAGTCCTCACCCACCAAGGAGCTACTGATCACCCGCTGTGCTTTAGGGCCCGAGAGGGACACAGACTCTGACACTGACCCTGCTCTCCAGGACTTCCCTCGGGAGTAGGGGTGGGGGGTAGGCTACGTGCGTACAAATGAGGCAGAAGTAGCTTGGCTGGTTAGTAGCGGGAGAACGTTGTGAGCCAAGGGGATCGAGGACAGGTTCTGGGGGACATGTTGACCAGGCACAGCTGTGATGGATGGGGTCTGATGTAAACACAAGGACTGGGGCGCCTGGATGGCTTAGTCGGTTGGGCTTCCGACTTCGGCTCAGGTCATGATCTCACGGTCTGTGAGTTTGAGCCCCGCGTCGGGCTCTGTGCTGACAGCTCGGAGCCCAGAGCCTGCTTCGGTTCTGTGTCTCCCTTTCTCTTTGTCCCTCCCCCACTCCCGCTCTGTTTGTCTTTGAAAAATGAATAAACCTTTAAAAAAATTTTTTTTTAAAAAAGCACAAACTAAGGCAGAGGGAGACCACGTAAACAGGGAAGAGCAGTGAGTTCACTCAGCTAGACCACAGCCGCTAGTCCAGCGTGGTAGCTTCTAGCCACATGTGGTTATTTAAGTTAATTAAAATTAAATATAGGGGCACCTGGGTAGCTCAGTGGGTGAAGGATCCTACTTGATTTCAGCTCAGGTCATGATCTCAAAATTGTTGAGTCTGAGCCCTGTGTTGGGCCCCACTCTGACAGCATGGAGCCTGCTTGGGATTCTCTCTCCCCCCCTCTCTGCTCCTCCACCGCTCACATTCTGTCTCCTTCTCAAAATAAATAGACTTAAAAGAACTAAATATAATAAGTTCAGTTCTTCAGTCATACTGGCCACATTTAAGTGCCCAGTGGCCACAAGTGGCTAGCAGCTACTCTATTAGTGCAGGTATAGCTTATTTCTATCTTTGCAGAAAGTTCTAGTGGCCGTTGCTGGGCTAGCATGGGGTCAGGGTTCGGTTGGGGCAGACTAGCGGGCCCAGAACGGCTGGCTGTGGGGTCTGGACTTTATGTTGGAGGCCAGTGCAGGATCTGAGCACGGAGGGACGCTGTCGGACTCTGCCCTGAGCTTGTCCATCTAACAATAGGGATAGGGCGGATCTCCAGGGAGCCTGGAGGCAGGTGATACTTTACAGGCTGTTCAAGCGGGAAATGTTGGTGGCTTGAACTGAGCCGCGGGAGGGAAAGGTTGGGGGTGGGTGTGAGGATACTGCCGAGATAGGGAGAGATTCTGGGCGATTGGAAGGAAGGTGGCACTAGGGACAGAAGTCCAGAGGACAGAAAAGTGGCCGCCTTGGGGGAAGTGCAGCTTAGGCCTGTGAGTGTGGCATACAGGGCAGTCACCCAAGCGGCCGCCCCCGGTCGGAACAGCTTGGGGAGCACTGGGCCCGAGGATCGGGGCTGGCACTATGGGTGTGGGGCTGGACCCGGAACCGCAGGATCACTCAGGGTACTTGCCTCGTCCGTTATGGGCACACATCTGTCTGTCACCCGTTCTCCCGCACTGAGGATCTGCGATGGGAGATGGATGGCGCTCACAGGGCGTGTGCTCACGTTAGTGTGAAAGCAGAAACCCCTAAGGTAGAGGAGACATGTCCCCTGTAGGTTGTGGGAGATGGGAGTGACCACACGTGGAGGGTGCTGGAGCCTTCCAGACGCTTCAGGGAAAGCTCTCTGCCCCTTCGCCCACATCTCGGCCGACCTTGCAGGTCCAGGATGGCCGCACTACCAGCTACCCATCCCTCCTCAGCCACCTGACCTCCACGTACCTGAATACCCCCGTGCTTGCCCTGCCCGTAGCCAAGAGGCAGCTCCCGGGCCCCGGTCTGCGCTCATTTCATCCCCTGGCCTCCTCCCTGCCCTGCGATTTCCACCTGCTTAACCTGCGGACACTGCAGGCCGAGGTGAGTACCCCGCCCCGCTCCTACCTCCAGGACCGGATTCTGGCCTTTCCTCACCCACACTCCTCCTGGTCCTGGTCCCGGTGCGGCCTCGAGGGCAGTGCCGTTGCACCCGCGAGCGCTGAGCAGCACCCGCCCCCACCACCCCTTCTGTGTCTGTCACCCAGGACGACGCCCTGCCCTCGGCAGAAACCGCACTCATCTTACACCGCAAGGGTTTCGACTGCGGCCTTGAGGCCAAGAACTTGGGCTTCAACTGTACCACGAGCCAAGGCAAGGTGAGAGGGGCCTGGTACAAGCAGGAACACGGTGCGCCGGGGCACAGCAGGCCTGGGGCTTGGGAGACTGCGGTGAGGTGGGCAGCGGAGAGAAAAGGGAGCAGCCGTTGATGAGTGATTTCAAAGCAACTGAGGCCTGGCTGGGGCACGTTCTGTACAAGGCATGTGCTCCGTGAGTAGGGGCCACGGCCAGATGCAGTGGAAAACATCAGATATAAAAATCCAGGGGCGCCTGGGTGGCTCAGTCGGTTGAGCGTCCGACTTCGGCTCAGGTCATGATCTCGCAGTTCGTGAGTTCGAGCCCCACGTCGGGCTCTGTGCTGACAGCTCAGAGCTTGGAGCCTGTTTCGGATTCTGTGTCTCCCTTTCTCTCTGTACCTCCCCCGTTCATGCTCTCTCTCTCTCTGTCTCAAAAATCAATAAAGGTTAAAAAAGTAAAAAAAAAAAAAAAAAAAAAAAAAAATCCAAAGCCGTCATGCTGCGGCTCTGAAAGCTCTGGTCATGGTTCAGGCAGGCGCTGACAGGTGCCCCCGTGTGCCACAGCCCATGCTGGGCACTGGCGATTCCGGAGTGGACCTAACACAGTCCCTGTCTTCAAGGAGTTCGCTGCTCAGTGCAGTGGTTCCTACCCTGAGGTCTGTGGATGGGCTTTGGGGTTGAGCAGAGTGAGCCCCTGGCCCGAACACAAGCTCTCGTGCACAGCTGGGCACCGTGTTGCCCAGAGGGGCCAGAGCCTCTGTGAGGTTCTTAAAGAGGCAGCAAGTCATACAGAGAAAAGAGCTGTGTCACATAACGTGTGAACACCCAGCACAACCCTGTGCCATCTTTTCTCTCCACAGGTGGCCCTGGGGAGCCTTTTCCACGGCCTGGATGTGGGTTTCCTGCAGCCAACCTCCTTGACGTTACTGTACCCTCTGGCCTCCCCCTCCAACAGCACTGACATCTATCTGGAGCCCATGGAGATTGCCACCTTCCGCCTCCGCTTGGGCTAGCACTTCCTGTGGCCTGAAGAGAAAGTTCATCCACAGAGACTGCCTCTTACATAAGGTCGGGTTGGACAAACCAGATGGGTATCCTGTCCCGATCTACCTCTCAGAACTGTGACAGACTGGGCTCTGCCCTCATTTTCTGTTTCTCGTTGCTTCTGTGTTCGGTGGCAACCCCAAACCCGGTGTTGGGTAGACAGGGCAGATGCTAGTGAGATCTTGGCCAGAGGGTCCTTGGTCAGAGTGGGCGGTGCCAGCCTCTGCTTTGGGTTGTGAGCGGCACCCATTGGGCACAGGCTCAGGCACCCACCTTTCTCCCAAAATGCGATGGAGGAGAAGCAGGGTCAGGAAAGATAGGGGAGGCTGAGTGGGTAGGAGCCCAGCGCCAGGGTCACTGGAGGTGGGAGCTGGTTCTGGGTGGGGGGGGTCCTCTGGTTACGTAGGGACTGGATGTCCTGATGTGAGCGGGAACTGAGTGATGGCTGGGTGGGGACCCAGAGTTAGCAAGGTGGAGGAAGAGGAATCTCCACTTTCTGTGATGACTCCACTGGGAGGACTCCACGCCTCGGCTAGCGGCTGTGGTGCGGCAGGAAGAGACCATGCGTCCCTAGAGACCATGTCATGGCTAGAGGTCATAGCACACTTCAGGTACCAAAACCCCCATCTGGCCCCGGGCGCCTGGTCCGTGTGTTGATGTATGAGATGGTGGCAGGGACGTGGGGGCGTCTTCCGTCCTCGCTGACGCCTCTTCTGTTCCTGTACTCTGTACACCACTGTCCTCGAGCCCCTTCCCACCCTGGGGGCATCTGGTCTGGCATACTTCCTTTCCCTGGAAGGAAAATGAAGCCTCCAGTCCACCGCCCCTCCCCATGAGCGTGAGCAATTTGAGAAGGCTTTCTGCTCCGTCCCTACGGTCAGGCCATGGAGCTTCAGCTGTGGTACATGCTTCTACAGAGGGATTTGGATCCTGGCACAGGGACTAGGGTTATGTAGAGTGAATTAGGAGGCAGTATGTCTGTTCAGCAGCCTTCATTCAGCTTCGATTAATAGAGCAAAGGTTTTGACGGTCTCTATAGATGCCGAAGCAATATTTGGTAAAGTTTAAAATCTATCCCTTGTTAAAAATCTTAGTAAGTTAAGACTACAAAGAAACTCCTAATCTAGATTAAAAATCTCTATCAGAAACCAGCAGTTAATGACATTCGAAAGAGTCAGACACCACAGGCATTCCTATAAAAGAAATTAGCCAAGGACATACTATTATTTAGCAGGGTCCTGGCACCATAAACCCCACAGTAGAGCAGGCGAAGGAGAGGAAGTTACTACTGTCGTTATTTGGAGACAACAGAATGGCAACCTATAAAATCTACGAGAATCAGCTGGAGACCTAAGACCATTCTGTAAGTGGACGTAAATGATAGACATCATGCTCCTGTAAGGATTTCGGTTCTCTCCAAATCAGTCCATAAATTCAGTGTGTTCCAGTGTGATTGAATACTTTTGGAATTTTGATGAGTTCTAAAGTTCATTTGGAAGAGTAAATACATGAGAGTACTAACAAATTCTGAATGGTGGTGAGGTGGGGGTGGGGGTGGGGGCGCCGAGGGGAGGAAAGGGCACCTGTCCCGTGGCATTGCCCCAGGGACTCTCAGGCAACCACACATGGTCCGTGTGACCTGGTGTGGGATCGGAAAGACAGACTGATGGAACCAAAGTCAGAGTCCAGAAGCAGACCCAGGTAGATGGGAATTTAGTGGGATAAAAGGATTATTTGAAGTGGGGAAAAAGATGGGTTGCTTTAAATAGTACTTGAAGTCACTGACTATCAAAGTAAGAGATCTGTAGCTCACAGTTTCCACAGAAATTAGTCCCAGAGAAAGGAACAAAAAAATTAAACTACAAAATTACTGAAGAAAATACAGGGTATTATTATACCTCTGGTGTGGAGAGCTGTTCTAAACATAACACAAAACCTGAAAGATGTAATAAGGGAAAAGATTAAACAGATTTTATTACCAAAAAATACTGAAAGTTTTATGTATGACAGAAAACATCAAGGTTAAAATACAAATGACAACCTGGGAGAAGATGTTTGCCACACCTCAAAAACCGGTGAGTTAATCATTTTGGGTGAAAGCTTGCTTTGGGGTCCTCAGAGAAGGTCCGCTGGGCCTGCTGGGCCCCTACCTGAATATCAAGAGTCCTTCCAGATCATCCAGGGCTGTTGGCAGCTTCAGGCCAGGGCACACCGAATCCTTTCTGTATCGCTATGGAAGAAATAAGATTATTGATGTGAGGTGCTCAGCAGAGTGTCTGATGCACAGAGGAGCTCAATAAATAGGAGCTATGATCTTACTAGTAAAGGATGCTAAACAGTTATAGCAGGTGTCAATTACTCGTATAAGATGGCTTATAATCACATGATAAGGGAGACTGTGTGCCTCCTCGGAAATGAGCAAAATAAAGGCTGTTTATCTTTGGATATCTTAGATGTACCATGAAATCATTTATCTGCCAGGAACAATGTTTAATGCTACACACTGGCCTTTTAAAACGACCTAGCGTTCAAGGTATGGTCCGGGATCACCAGAAATACTTGTTTCAAGTCCGGCTTTTTGGCCTCTCCTCACTAGGGCTGCTCCTTCAGCCTGGACGTAGGACTGAGGGCCTGTGGAGCAGAGACTAAGACTCGCTAAGACAGATCTGTAACAGGAACAAGAAACAAACGTTCCTGTAGAACGTCGAAGAACGTAGAAGGAAAAAGCCGATTCCTGGGCACAATTTTCTGAAGTAATTTCTGGGATGGCAGTCAAAGGATCTACTTTTTTAACAAGCTTCCAGGTGATTCTTTTGCACACATAATTTAGAAATGGGCCTGTGATTTTAAGGCACGCAGCCACCCTTTACCACCACGTGCTGGCACTGAGGCCTCAGTTCTGAGGGTTGTAATCATCATCAGAATCCGGGTGTGACACAGAAGCAACTCAACCACCGGAAATAGCATTCTGTTCCTCCCGGGAACCTTCCATGCACTTAGGACTTAAAATACAAAGTTCTAGCCCATTTCCACGAAGAGAGGACTGTATGCCCAGTTGGAACCATGGAAGGGAGACTGAAACTAAGAACCCAGTCCTCCCATGCAGGTTGAGGCAGGCGCAGGTGGTGCTCTGATTCAGCTTGCCTAGGAGGTGGGCACAGAGAGAGAAACCTGTAGAAAGAGTGACCTCTCTAACCTCCGAGTTCACCTGCCTACCCCACGGTCACCGAGGTCAGCTAACTGCACTCATGTGCTCGCAGAGGGGGGACGTCCCAGTCTGGGTAGCAGGACTGAAGCTTACCATCCAAAATAGAGCACCCTGGAAAATATGTTTGTTTTTCACTGGCAAAAATACGTACAAATAACAAATACCTCAAGGGCGAGAACAGGCACTGGAGGAGGAGACCAGATCCTTCAAACCAATTTTACATAAAGTCCGCGGGAAATAATTCAGATCTTAACAGTTATCCGGCCCAAGTGCGTCTGCGAAGAGTCTCTGTCCATTATGGGGCCTGACCTTGCACCTTCCTAACCGAGAGGAAACCTGATCTGAAAGTCCACTCCGGGCACAGGAAACCCTCGGGGTTGGAGATGAGGGCTTCCCAGCGTTTGGAATGTGACGGAGTTGAAGGCTGAAAACACAGCACCGAGTATGGAAGCCTCGAGAAGCTCTCTCAGTGGAGGGGGAAACAGTGACAGTGACAGTCCCTGTCAGCCTGCCTGGGGACTTGCACTCAAACCAGAGGAGTGAGTGCACCTACATCTGCCTCCTCAACTCCTAATGCCTACGAATGGCAAGTGAGATATTTACAATGCCAAAGCATAGAGTAAAATGGGAGGAACTCTCCTTTGACCAAGAATGGAGAGAACAGCTACAGGCCTGAGCAGACGGGAAGCTCGCAGCTCGAGACAAAGCCCAGCAAAGGGCAGCAGCACTGGCACAGACAGGGCACCAAGACTAACCCAGGAAGGCCAGAACCAGGCTGAGCAAAGAGCAGAGGAAAGCAAAGCAGAGGCTGCCAGCGAAACATGACAAAATAGAAGCGACCCCAAACAATGCTTTATGGAAATACAGTCTACATACGGGATAAACACTAGGTTCTGTGCGAATGGTATGGGGACTTTTGTGGATTTGGAAAACGGAACTAAGGAATCTACTTGACCACACCGCAGAGATAAAAGGAAAACCTAAGAGAGAGGTTAAGAAAGATGGCAGATAGGGGCGCCTGGGTGGCTCAGTTGGTAAGCGTCTGACTTCAGCTCAGGTCATGATCTCACGGTTCGTGAGTTTGAGCCCCGCATCAGGCTCTGTGCTGTCAGCTCAGAGCCTGGAGCCTGCTTCAGATCCTCTGTCTCCCTCTCTCTGTGCCTCCCCCATTCTCTCTCTCTCTCAAAAACAAATTAAAAAAAAAGAAATATGGCAGATAGATTTAGAAGCATTACCGTAATGTTTAGTAGCTCTTTTAGGAGAGACTAGTGAATAGGGAAAAGGAAGCCTTCAAAAGGAAAGCGGAGGCACTCTTCAGAAACGAAGAAAGACAGGTGTGCGTCCTTGTGGTGAAAGTACTCACGCAAGTTCCAAGAAAGGTACATTAAAAAAAACAATCCTCACCTACATATATTACAAATAAATCCCTAAAAATCAACCAGATTTTTAGGAAAGAAACTCCATAAGGAAAGACTATCAGATGACAGCAGACAGTTAGCAACAGTGAACAGGGTACCTGAAGACCAGGAAATAGTACATTCACACTTAGAGAACATAACCACTAACTCTGGATTTGGTATTAGCTACACTGTCATTCAGAGTGAGGGGGAAATGACATTTCAAACATCCAAAGGCTGAGAGTTTGCAGTGTGCAAAACTTCAGTGGAAGAAAAGACATGTACTTGGGGGGAAAAAAATCCAGGGTGCATCAACCAAGGGGGGGTATACCTAATAAGCACTGGCTATAAATTATAATATAGCTTAAAAAGAAGCAGAATGAGAATTCTAGATAGCAATAATGTTAAGTGTTATTCCAGGGGTCCTTGCTCAGAAGAAATATAAGCACACCTCAAGATTCACACGCACAAAGGAATTTTTGAGGATGAGGATGTTCACTGGAGCATTACATGGTGTAGTGAAAAGCTGAAAACAAAACTTAATTGTCTATCAGAAAGGGGAATGCATAAATAAAATACTGTCCATTCATATGGCGAAATACTATAAAGTAGTTCAAAGGATGAGCTAAACACTTATGAGCATCAACATGATACATCTCATGAGCATTGCTAAAGGAAAAGAAAGTTACAGGGGTGCCTGGCTGGCTTAGTTGGTAGGGCATGCGACTCTGGGTCTCGGGGTTGTGAGTTCGAGCCCAGCGCTGGGTACAGAGATTGCTTTAAAAAAAAAAAGGGGGGGGGGGCGCCTGGGTGGCGCAGTCGGTTAAGCGTCCGACTTCAGCCAGGTCACGATCTCGCGGTCCGTGAGTTCGAGCCCCGCGTCAGGCTCTGGGCTGATGGCTCAGAGCCTGGAGCCTGTTTCCGATTCTGTGTCTCCCTCTCTCTCTCTGCCCGTTCCCCATTCATGCTCTGTCTCTCTCTGTCCCAAAAATAAATAAAACGTTGAAAAAAAATTTTTTTTAAAGTTTACAGAGTGATATATACTTAAGATAAAATACTCCAAGTACTATAAAGACCTTCTTTTCAACAAATGGTGTTGGAAAAATTGGATAGCCACATACCAAAGAATGAAGTTGGAAGCTTGTCTTACACCATATACAAAAATTAAAATGGATCAAAGGCCCAAATGTAACAGCTAAAACTATAAAACTCTTAGAAGAAAATAGGAGGAAATCTTAATGAGGAATCTGGCAGTGATTTCTTAGGACACCAAAAGCACAGGCAATAATCCTTCTGGAAAAGATTCACACCACTCTAGATGCCATTAAGAACATGCAAGGTTCACGGGAAGAAAGCAAAATATCAACATCAACAGGATTCCAACTGGGAAATACTGATGCCAAACTCTCAGATGACTTTGAGAGGGTCAGGACTTCCGTGGAGGAAGTCACTGCAGACGCGGTGGAAACAGCAGCAAAAGAACTAGGATCAGAAGTGGAGCCTGAATGGGGCGCCTGGGTGGCGCAGTCGGTTAAGCGTCCGACTTCAGCCAGGTCACGATCTCGCGCTCCGTGAGTTCGAGCCCCGCGTCAGGCTCTGGGCTGATGGCTCAGAGCCTGGAGCCTGTTTCCCATTCTGTGTCTCCCTCTCTCTCTGCCCCTCCCCCGTTCATGCTCTGTCTCTCTCTGTCCCAAAAATAAATAAACGTTGAAAAAAAAAATTAAAAAAAAAAAGAAGTGGAGCCTGAAGATGGATGGGCCTGAGTCGTCACTGCAATCTCAGGATCAAACGTGACTGGGCGAGGAGGAGTTGTTTCCTGTGGATAAGCAAAGAAAGTGGTTTCTTGATATGAAATTTACTAGTGCGATGCCGTGACGACTGTTGAAATGACAACAAAGGATTGGCAATATTACTTAAATCTGGGTTGACTCCCATTTTAAAAGTACTACTGTGGGTAAAATGCTATCACACAGCATTGTCCACTACAGAGAAAGCATTAGCGGGGTCAGTCAGTGCGGCAAACTTCACTGTCTTATTTTAAGAAACTGCCGCAGCCACCCCACCTTCAGCAACCAACACCCTGGTCAGCAGCCATCAAGACAGATACTTCACCAGCAAAAAGATTATGACTCACTGAGGGCTCAGATGATGGTTAGCATTTTTTTTGGCAATAAAGTATTTTAAAATTAAGGTACATATACTATTTTCTTAGAGACCTAATGCTGTTGCACACTTAATATGCTGCAGTATAATGTAAACCTAACTTGTATATGCACTGGGAAACCAGAAAGTACATTTGACTCGCTTTATTGTGATATTCTCTTTATTGTCGTGGTCTGCAACAGAACCCACGATGTCTTCAAGGTATGCCCGTAATCTCAAATGGCTCAGGGGAAAAAGTTCCTTATTCTGTACTTCGAACTTTCAAGTTTCTGGTTGTTTAAAAATACATATTTAACAGATTAAAAAAACAGATACCTACTACATCGGCTCAAATCAAACATCTAGGGAGGCCTTGGACTCATCATCCATCTAGCCCCACTAGCCACTTCAGACCTGATCTTTACCATGTCCAGTAGTTGGAGCTGATCTCAGTGTGGTCACTTTTGTCTGGTTAATAAAGGCCCGGGGCAGAGGGGGGAGGGGGGGGGCAGGGCCCAGTAGGGGGCGTCTGGCTGGCTCAGTCAGCAGAGCAAGACTCTTGATTTTGGCATGGTGAGTTCCAGCCCCATGTTGAGTGTAAGGATTACTTAAAAATAAGTAAATAAACTTAAAAAAAATTTCTAAAGGCCCAGTAGTGTGGCAAAAAGAGAGGGGATTGTGGTCTTCTGTTACTGTCCCTCTATTTGATGGTTAACAAGTCTTCTCACCTCCCTGAGCCTTGCATTTTGTCTCTGTGAAAGGAGAACAGTATCCCCACCCTTCACTGTCTCATGTGGTTATTATAAAGAACAGATGAAGTAACACAAGTTAAAAGGTGTTTTTGTAAAACAGCAAGCACCTTGTGACAATTTACCCCTGCATTCAGTAGGGTGATTTTTATTGTCCTAAAGCCTTAATTTTAGGTCACTTAAAAACTGTAGATTTATTACATATGTGTGTGTATATATGTGTATGTGTGTGTGTGTATAAAGTTTAAGGGAATAAAATTTTTAAAAATCCTGTAATCCTACCCCCCCCAAACTAATTTATTAAAAAACTAAAACCAAAATTCTCCAAAACATACCACACCCCAGTCTGCCTTAAGAGGATTACATTGAACTCTGCTGATCTGTTTACTTGGGATGGTCCTGCAACTCGATTCCTTTATACTTTTTAAAAAAATGTTTATTAAAAAAAATTTTTTTTTAACATTTATTTATTTTTGAGACAGAGAGAGACAGAGCATGAACGGGGGAGGGGCAGAGAGAGAGGGAGACAGAATGGGAAGCAGGCTCCAGGCTCTGAGCCATCAACCCAGAGCCCGACGCGGGGCTCGAACTCACTGACCACGAGATCGTGACCTGAGCTGAAGTCAGACGCTCAACCGACTGAGCCACCCAGGCGCCCCTAAAAAAAATTTTTTTAATATTTATTTTTGAGAGAGACAGAGTGAGAGCAGAGAGAGAGGGAGACACAGAATCCGAGTCAGGCTCCAGGCTCTGAGCTGTCGAACTCGGGGCTCGAACTCAAAAACCGTGAGATCATGACCTGAGCGGAAGTGGGAAGCTCAACTGACTGCGCCACCAGGCGCCCCAATAAACTCCTTTCCTTTTAAAGGCCACTTTGTTGCCCTTCACCATTGTCCCCCCCCCCACAGACACTGCGATGGGCATTCATTAGGTACATAACCATCGTGGTCTAGCACGAAATGGCCTTTGACGTAACAACGATTTCCTCACCTCCCAGGCGTACCCTTTCCGAGGGGCCAATAAGCCCCAACTGCTCAGCAGTGACCAAAAATCCTCCACCGGAAGACCTCTGCCCGCGGCGCCACGAAGCGGCCCGCCCCCTATCCTAAACTCCGCCCACCCCAGGGCTCCCGGGCTGGGCCGCCCCGACCACTTCCGGAGGTGCCCGGAAGTCCATGTCTCTTAGCAACCCAAGGCACTGGCAGAAGGCTAGCGCTGAAACCCGGGATGGGCTGCGGTCTGGGACCCGCAGTCCCCCACCGGTCCTGTCATATTGCTCCTGGGGTCTCTCCAGGGCTCAGCAAGAGCAGCCAGTAAGCAGGTGGCATTCCTTTCCAAAACGTCAGTCATCTCATCCCGTTTTCTTAAGGAGGACGACGACTACCGTTTTTTGAGCGCCTATGTGTCAGGCTCCATCTGAGACGTCACATAATCTAACCCTAATAATTACACAGCCTGTCTCACTGTTAAGGAAACCAGGCTCAGAGGGGTTGAGGCGCTCAACCTGAGGAACCTTTCCCCGGGGGACACACAATTGGAACCCTGCCATGCTGAATCCCGCATCCCAGTTCCCCATTCAGGAGGTTGGGGAAGGAGCAGCAAGAACTTAAAACTTTACCCAAAATGTTTTATTTTCCATAATGACTTATGAGTGTTTATATAAGCCCAAGTCCCGGGTGGGGGGGCGCAGGGTTTTGGCCCATGCAAAATAGCAAAGAGACCCAAGGAGAAGGGGCAGTAAATGCGTTAGAAATGGATGAGCTGCATCTGATTTTCTCAATCCAGGGCTCAGCTTAGTTGGCAGGAAACACTGAGAGATATCTGGGCTGAATAAATCAGGGAGTGAGATCCAGAGGCACCAAAAGGTTGGAATATGATTCCTTTCTGGCCGGAGGAGGCTGAAGTCTGGGCCACCTGGTGGCTGCAAGCACTGCTCAGAGTGTCAGCCCCCGCTCCTTAAACAACTGCTTTAGAGCCTCTTCCAGCTGTCGGTTTGTTCCCTGAAGCCCCTTCACCACTTGCGCTGCCCACTCGAAGTATTCCTGGACTCGATGTTCAGACCATCCTGCATGAGAACGGACAGAAAACTGCTCATAGGACATCCAGGACAGTATTGGATTTTGCCCACTTCCTGGAGGGCGTGGTGCACGGCCATGAGATGAGTGCCTGATGGGATCTGTCCAGACACTTGCTCTGGGCCCAGTTACTGTTATTTCTACGGTGTGAAAGGAGACCAGAGTGGTCTAGTATTAGCTTGGGGAGTCAACAAGAAAACCCAGGCTCTTTTCTTTCCAGGGGAACTGACCAACCTGTGCCTGGGGAAGGTGGGCGTCCCTCCCCTTCCCCTCAGGGCAGGTGGGGGGAGCGTACCCTCTGGGGTGCAGCGATTCAGGTCCCTCAGATTGTACAGCTTGTCTGCCAGCTTCACCAGTTTAGCCCCGGGACTGCTGTGGGGAGCCTGCTCCACCTGCAGCCGCTTTCTCTCCAGCTTGGGCAGAGTCTTGTCATCTGTTACCTCCTCCACCAGGCGCCGCACTTGTGCCCCGAAGTGCAGCTCCACCTCATCCAGGGTGGTGTCTGTGTCCTCCACTGTGTCATGGAGCAGCGCTGCCTGGGGACAGGCTTCCACTTAGCCCTGCGGCTCCAGCCAAGGGGTGCTCAGGGCTGAATGGGGCCCCTGATCCCCACCCTAGCTCCTAGTGGAGGAACGACGAGAGTTACCTGCAACACCACAATGTCAGTGACTCCCGCCTCATGGGTCAGGATCCGAGCCACACCTGACGGGGCAAAGCAGGAAGTCAGAACTGAGGGAGTCCCAGGCTGCGTGTTGTGGATTCTGTAGAGCCAGATGTGGCTTCTCACTAGCCAGATGACCTTGGGCAAGTCCTTTACTCTCTTTGGGTGTCAACTGTGCAGAGGAACAGTGATGCCTACCGCCCCGGGCTGTTGTGAGGCTTAAACGCGAAAGGTGCCTGGCACAAAGCCTGGTACAGAGCAGGTGCTCAATGAGGTGTAGGCCCTCCGCGTTCCCGTCCCGGTCCCCACCCCCTAGACGCCGCTGCGGCTGCTCCCGAGGCGGTGCGCCCACCGATAGGGTGGTTGATGTAGGGTGTCCCTTCGGGGTCCTTCCGCCGCTGCAGTCGGTGCTTGCGAGCTGCGAAGTCGGCAGCCTCCACTAGCTGCGTGGCCTCGGAGCCCATCGCCGGGGTGGGGCAGGCGACTGAGGTCCCCAGAGCCCCTGGAGCCCGGGACGGAGCGTTCACAGCGCCCCCTGGCGCCTCGGAGGCCGGGGGGGGGGGTTCTGGCTCAGACTGGTTCTCTGCAGCTGATATCCAGGCGGAGAGTAAGGGAGTTTGGGAGCTGCTCTCAGCCTCGCAGCCCCTGGCGCAGGCGCTCCCCGGAAGGTGCAGGGAGAACATGGCGGGGCTCCCTGGGAGGCCACAATCTCGGGGAAGGAGGAAGACAAACAAGAAATAAGACAGTGTCCTCACAGTGTGCCACATCCAGGGCTGGAAGACATAGGGAGCTATGGTACCTTGGAGGAAGGGCGTTCACCTAGCCTCTGGGGTCAAAGACAGCCTCTCCCAGGAGGATCCTCTCCTCCCATGAAAAGACAACCTTCAATCTGTCAATGCTCTGAAAATTCTCAAAGTGGTCCAAAAGTGGTTTTCCCTGCAGGGATGGGACTGGTTGCTATGGGCATGGGAGCCTCACCTTTGGGCCTGATCTTCTGGAAATTGGAGCCTACACTAGAAGCCTGCCCAGTAGACTCACAGGCGGCAGTGATGTTTCTGCAAGAACTGTCTTCTTTGTTCTCAGGTGCCTGGACAAAATGTTTGCATTTCTTTCTTGTGCCATAAGTGTTCCTGCTTCAGTCCCCGGGCACCTGCTGTGGGCCCCTCGGGTGATAACTGTTGTCTTGCTGTTCTGGGAGCGTGGCATTGTCAGGCCTCAGTAGGCCCTAGGATAACACTTAACACTGCTGGCTGGTGGCCATCAGCCTCCTAGAGAAATCCCCTGTCACAGCAGATGGTATCTATGAGGTTTAAGGGGCAAGAGAGACCCGGAGACCCTGGAAGAGCTTCTCCTGTGCACTGGGACTGGCTAGTTGTGAGGTACAGTTCTCCAATCAGACTGGTAGCTTTTGTGCTTTTGGCTGGTAGCTGGGGCAGATGAGGGCTCAAGGGAAAGGTTAATGGAAGGACTTGCCCTTGTTCTTCAGCTAGTCTTGGTGGTTGTCATGATGCAGAAGTTAGGGAGGAAAGCTCCAGAGCTGTCACTGAGGTCCCTGGGGCCTGAAATGGAACGATCAGAATTCCCAAGGCTTCCACAACAGCCTGGGAGGTGAGAGTGCGTAGACAGAAACGCTTGTCTGTTCGTCAGGCTCATGGCTCAGCTTCTCTCTCATGCTTGCTTCTGCCTTCTGGTCTTCTGAGGCTTTCCCCCTTCAGCTCAGAAAACCTTAGGCAGCTTGGAGACACAGTCCCCATGTTTTCCATCAGAAGATAGAAACTCAGTCCCTTTCATCTCTCTCTAGAGGTTGGTGACAGAGAAGCTTCAGGTTTGTATTAATGGTGCCCAGAGGCCTTGTGGTTTTGATTTTTATTTCCTTACTGTCTGCAGCCATGGCTTAGAAAGAGAGATATCGGGGTTCCCATGGCCAGGACCGAGGTGGAGGTGACCGCGCATGGACTTTCAGAGGAGGCTGGGCCTTTTGCTCACAGCCCTCAGCACGGGGCTACTGCTGCTTTTCAGCTGGGTGACGCTTGCTCAGCCCATCTCTCTTTCAGGTACAGCGCTCTCCTCTCCCCTCTGCGCGTGCCCCTCTTCAGATCCCCTATCATTTCAGCAGGGGATGGGCTGCTCTGGGGAGCTTGTGGGGAGAAAGGAATCTGCGCTTTTGAGAACGGTCCTTTTCACTCTCCAGAGGGGTCGAAGTGGGGTGTGGGCAGACCATTCTTGCCCGTCTCCAGCCCTCTTGCTCCTCCCTTCAGCACTGGCCCACCACCCCCACTTGTGCCAGACTAGCTGGGATGCTGATGGCCGCCACTACCCCGGTTTTTTCTGTCCTCGGCTGTCGGATACCCCGGAGGAAGCTTACTGCTGTCACCTGCAGGCTGCAGGGGGCTCCTGCTGCACCCGGGCTGAATTCGAGGCCTTGTACCAGGTCAACCTGTCCGCCCTTCCGCCCCCACCCCTCCTCAGGTGAGAACACCAGCCCCAGAGCCACTGGGATCCAAACAGGGTGTTCCAGCATCCGGGGCTCTGTTTTTAAATTCTGGGGCGGAAGGCTTAGTACAGACTAGTGGAGGGGCCGACTTCGAACAGAAAATCACGTGAATGCATGATTACAAACAGTTGTGTGGAGGAAGTTCAGGAGGCTGTGTAAGCGGGTAACAGGGAGCCACTGCTTGCATCAAGGGGCTGGGGCGGGGTGGGACGGGTGTCTAGACTAAGAGGATTTTGTAGTCCGAGGATTACACCCGTTATGGGTGGGGTTTTCAATCCTGAATCCGTCCATGAATGGTTTCACGGCACCTGCGAGCCCTCTGAATTTCTAGTTAGGAATTCTATATTTATCTGGGGAGAGGGGTGTCCCGAGCTTTCTCCGGACTCTAAGGGGCTCAGTAACCCAAAGGCTGCAGCAGTGAAGGCGCGGCTGGGGCCAGCACCTTGATACTCTCGCCTCTCCCACAGGGGCCGGGGTCCGCTCCTAGCGCTGGGCCTCTATACCCTGCTGCTCGTGGCCCTGATGACCGCCGACCTCGTGCACTTCTGCCGCAGTCGGGGAGGGGGTCGGCGCCCAGGCAGCCTCGGGCCTCCCTCTGGGTCCTCTGCCGCGCGCCCCCTGCGGATCTCGGCTGGAACACACTAAGCGCGCCCACGGCTACTCTGCGCCGCGGACCCGAGCCCCGCCCCCTCGCCCGGCGCGCTCTCGCGTTGGCCCCGCCCCTTCCCTGACTCCCGCTCTGACGCAGGACCGGGGCGGGGCCGCCGACGCCAGATTCCGGAGCCTGATCCCACCCCGCCCCAGAGACTGCGCTTGCGCGCGCCTTGGACTCTGGCTCCGCGATGACTGTGAGTGGTCCGGGCACCCCCGAGCCCCGGCCGGCTGCCCCCGGGGTGCGTACCCGTCCCGCCCGCGCCATGGCTACTTCCCACCTGTTCTGACCGTTCCCGACCCTCCATCTCCCAAGTCTTGGCCCTCCATGGGATTTGCCCCTGACCCCCAGTCTCCTCTCTCCCAGCTCCCCGGCCCTGGCTGGAGCCCACCCCCAGTGTTTCCACCCATTCCCTCCACAGGCCAGCTCAGTGGAGCAGCTGCGGAAGGAGGGCAACGAGTTGTTCAAATGCGGGGACTACGAGGGCGCCCTGACGGCCTACACTCAGGCCCTGGGTCTGGGTGCGACGCCTCAGGACCAGGCGATCCTGCACCGAAACCGGGCCGCCTGCCACCTGAAGCTGGTGAGGGAGCCCACTGCCCTTCCTCTGCCCTGCCACGGCCCAGTTTCCCCGTCTCGCTGCTGCTTGGGCCCCGGTTGGGCATTCACCTTCCCAGGCCACCTACACTGGTCTGATGTCTCTTGGGCCTCCGGGTGGTGGTGAATCGAGTGGCTCTAGGGAACTACCCTGCTGCCCCGCTAGTGCTGGGAAAGGGAGATGACCAGCCTCTCAAGCCCCTGAACCTCTTCTTGCAGGAAGATTACGACAAAGCCGAAACCGAAGCATCCAAAGGTAGGGGACTGTGGGCGGTGGTGTGGAGCTGTGGGGCTTCTCCTGGGGGGCAGGGATTCTGGGAGCACTGCATGTTCACATTCTCCTTTTCCTTTGGCCCCTGAAACACCTCTGCTTTCTTTCTTTCCCACTTCCTTGGGCATTTCCTTTTCTGCAGCTACCCTCACCTTTTCTGAGGCTGGATTACTGAGTCCCACATCTGTCCCCCCACCTTCCTCTGGCCCTCGAGATCTTTCCCCTACCGCTCTTGCCTGGAGATTGGTGGCCTCATGGGTGCTGACGGAGCTCCCGTTTGTACTCAGCCATTGAAAAGGACGGAGGGGATGTCAAAGCACTTTACCGGCGCAGCCAAGCCCTAGAGAAGTTGGGCCGTCTTGACCAGGCTGTCCTTGACCTGCAGAGATGTGTGAGCCTGGAGCCCAAGAACAAAGTTTTCCAGGAGGCCCTGAGAAACATCGGGGGCCAGATTCAGGAGAAGGTATGTAAATGACATGGGGTGGAGGAGAGAGAGGTGGTAGAGGGACATTGGCCAATGGATCTGGGCAAAGGGTGTAAACACAGAGAAGAGATACTGATGGCAAATGAGCTTATGGAATGAGGCTCAGTCTTGCTAGTATTTAGGGAAAAGCAAACAGAAATAACAGCAACGTGCCGTTTTTTGGTTGTCTCTTTGGCAAGCTTTTTCTTCCTAATGTTTATATATTTTTGAGAGAGAGAGAGCGCAAGCGAGCGGAGGAGGGGCAGAGAGAGAGCGAGACCCAGAATCTGAAGCAGGCTCTAGGCTCTGAGCTGTCAGCACAGAGCCCGAGGCAGGGCTCGAACTCATGAACCGCGAGATCATGACCTGAGCTGGAGTCAGACGCTTAACCAACTGAACCACCCAGGCGGTCGTTTGGCAAACTTTTTAAGCTTTTACACTCTGCTAGAATTAGGGAGGCAGACACTTAAGTGGTGGGCTTGCTCACCCACTGCTGGAGTTGGTATAAATTGGTACATCTCCTTAGCATATGTCTTAAAATTTTAAATGAGCATATCTGTGATTTAGTATGTTTACTTCTTGTTGCCTTCCCTAGAGAAGCCTTGCGCATGTACACAAGCAGGCGTGTGTGTGTTTATTTCAGACTTGTTTGTAGTAATGAAAAATCAAATTGGAGCTTTGTCTTACCGCCGGCAATAGGGGAATGGCTAAATAAACTGGGTGCTGCCCTTACTATAGACTCCTATGCCGTCGTCACCAAGAATAGGTAGATCCACGTGTATAGAGGTGGAAAGAGGCTACTTGTTAAGTGAGAAAGCAAAGTGGGCTGTAACACACACTGTATGATATCCTTTATGTTAAAACACTACCCCACATACACCCTCAAAATGATACCATGTTTTTTCTGTGGGTCCGTTTGGGTGTGTAAATATGAAGAAAAATCTTTTTAAAAATAGACGTCAGAATGATAACAGCATGACTCCTTGGTAAAGGAGTAGATTGATGTTTTGTTTGAGAGAGTGCGCTCATGCGAGTGGGGGAGGGGCAGAGGGAGTCGGAGTGAGAATCTTAAGCAGGCTCTGTCCACGCTGAGTGTGGAGCCCAAGGTGGGATCATGATCTGGGTCGAAATCAAGAGTCGGACCCTTAAGCGACTGAGCCAGTCAGTTCCCCCCTCCCTCCCGATGGGGTTTTTCAAAGGAGATTTTGCTTCATCCATTACCTTTATGATCTAGGAACAGACATTGTTTGTATAGTACATACGTTTAAAAGTTACCTTAGGAGAAAAAATATCTGAAGACCATCTTGAACAATGTCCAAGCTTGAATTAATCAGATAACGTGATGTTACAACGCTGGCACAGTGAAAGCAGGAAATACCATGGCAGACACCTTACTGAAAGCTTGAGACCTGGGAAGGCACATCGTTATGTCTCCATGCCAGCTCTGTGTGGTCAGCAGGAGCTGCCTAGGGCCCTGTGTTGAGAAGGATTAGGAAGCAGATGGCCCAGGGCTAGCAGAATGTGCCATGACAGATTTGTCCGTCTGCCCTGAATGCAAAGGGGGAAGCCGGGAGTGGTGCACGGGCTAGGTATGTGCCCCTGTCCGTAACCTGGGTGGGGGGAGGGCCTAGGATGGTCTTAATCAGATTATTTTATTATTTCATTTATTATTTTTGAGACAGTGAGCAGGGAAGGAGCAGAAAGAGAGAGGGAGACAGAGGATCTGAAGCGGGCTCTGCACTGACAGCAGAGAGCCCGATGCGGGGCTCGAACTCACGAACCTTGAGGTCATGACCTGGGCTGAAGCCCGATGCTTAACTGCCTGAGCCATTCAGGTGCCCCGATTTCTGACAAGCTTTTTAAATAATCTGATTGAGGGGCACCTGGGTGGCTCAGTCGATTAAACGTCGGGCTTCAGCCCAGGTCATGATCTCACGGTTGGTGAGTTTGAGCCCCGCATTGGGCTCTCTGCTGTCAGCGCAGAGCCTGCTTCAGATCCTCTGTCTCCCTCTCTCTCTGCCCCTCACCTGCACCCTCTTTCTCTCAAAAATAAATAAACATGAAAAAAAAAAAAGAAAGAAGATGTCAGAGGAGAGTTCTGGAGCCACAGGGAGCATTAGCAACTACCTCCTGATCTCCTGGCTCCCTTGCAGCAGGCGTCAATGCCGAGTTCTGTGTCATGGGCAGAGCACCCATGCTGCCACAGCACAGAGGGTAGCAGTGGGAATGGGTTGCCTCATGGCCAACAGGATGCCCGCCCTTCTGAATGGCACTGCCTTCAGCATTGGCGCCACCTGTCCTGCCCAAGCGGGAAGCCGCTCAGAAAGGAAAACAGCCTCGGGAAGTTTGGGTGAAGCTGCCAGGCGAGTCTCTTCCTGCCCAAGGTAGCTTGGTGCCCGCCCTAAACCCAAATGTCCTAGCTGTGCCTCCCGGAGACCGGAGCCAGGCCGTGGGAGGAGCCGAAGAGAACAAATAGGGAATGTGATGTCTCTGGCTAAAAGAGTGATTTCTTCCATGCCTTGTTGGTTTGTCGTAGGTGCGGTACATGTCCTCGACGGACGCCAAAGTGGAACAGATGTTTCAGATACTCTTGGACCCCCAAGAGAAAGGCACCGAGAAAAAGCAGAAGGTATATCCATGTCTGGACTGAGTGAGTGGGGGCTGAACTCCCACTGGAGCTGCCCCTCCCTGTGTGCTGATGTTGGCCCAGAAGCTGCTGCTGTGCCTCTGGCAGCCGAGCTCCCAGAGTCTGAGCGACAGCTTACAGGGCCTGGGGCCTGAGTGTGAGGCACGGAGAGGGAACCTGTGTTCATTGAGCGCCTTGTTGCCAGGGGCTAGGGCCGTGGAGGTGACTGAGGCGGGCTCTGCCAGGGACTCGGGATTCCATTCACTCTAACCATCAATCCCGAGAGCAAGCTCTTCCTTCTACTTACAGAGGAGGAAACTGCAGTTCAGAGAGGTTCAGTTTATGGCCAAGGTCACTCAGGTGCTGAGTGGAAGCAGTGAGGTCCAGAGCTCAGGGTCTCTGCTTGCCCTGGCCTGTGCTGCATGTAGTGTCCGCATTGTGGCGCACTTCCTTTGACACAGGCTTCCCAGAACCTGGTGGTGCTGGCCCGGGAGGATGCCGGGGCGGAGAAGATCTTCCGGAGCAATGGGGTTCAGCTCTTACAACGCCTGCTGGACACGGGTGAGGCCGACCTCATGCTGGCGGCTCTGCGCACGCTGGTCGGCATTTGCTCCGAGCACCAGTCTCGGGTAGGTGGGGCGGAGGGGTGGGGTTGCTACCTCCGTCAATCTGTCTGTCCCTCCCTCCACCCACCCACCCACCCCTCATCGTATTCCCAGAAGAACTGAAGGCAGAGTTCAAGGAGACCTATAACAAGAGAGGAAAAATTAAAATAGCTCGAAAAAGCCCAATGTGATTTGGGATGAGCTGGGGCCTGAAAAGAGCAAAAGCAGCCCACCGGTACCCCAAGCCCTTGCTTTTGGTGGGCTTAAAGTGTGCGGCGGGCTCAGAGATGCCTGGCCCCAGACTCACGCACCGTCCACACAGTGAGAGAAGCTTGGTACCAGGAGAAGGGTCCCTGTCCTTCCCTAACCATCAAACTGGCATTTCCCCTGCGGGGCATCCTCCAGCGAATGATGTGGTCAGTGATGTTACCCACAGCATCTGGACCATCGAGACAGTGACCACATGTGCGGGGCCTGACCCTGAACGGATTCTCAGCATAGACGGGGCACATCCAGTACAGACAGTTCCACAAGAACAGTCCTACCCCGATGAAGTCTGTGCCCTCGCTCTTGCCTGAGCATGCTGGACCCAGGGGACAGGGACTCGAGCCTTGGTTCCTTCCAGAGGCACCCGTGATTCCTAGATCAGGGATGGAGCTGTGGGACATTCTGTGAAAGATGTTTGGGCCAAGCTCAGGTTGTATTTCTGGGTCTCCCAAGACTAAGAGTGGTGAAACCATGCGAATTGCATCTACCTCCTTCTGCCTTCCTGCCTGTGCCAGTGTGAATATCCAGCTTAGAAATGGGGTAGAGAGACCTTGCAGTCTGTTCCACGCATGTCCACATGCCCAGACTGTAGACAGAGCCTCACACTTGGCATTGAAAAGGAACTAGGTGTCCCTGGAGCTGAGTCCCGGAGCTTGTCCAGACTTATGTGACTCCTTGCTAGGGAAACACGAACCAAAGCAGCTGTTCTTGGGGCCACAGTGTTCCTTGTCTCCTCTCACTGGAGCCGAGGAGAGGAGAGGTAGTGGTGGATGCCTCTGGAATGCTTTCTTTAGGAAGCCTTTCCAGCAGAATAATGCTGGCATTACCCCTGGTCACACCCTCAGGCCCACTTTGATTCCACTTGGAGCTGGTCCTTCCACCCAGATGTTTTCTCCCCCTCTGGCCACACTCGCAACTCACACTTAGGGGTCTCTGTAGCTGCCCTTCACCAACTGGAGGCTCTGTCCCTCTCTGTCCCACACAGACAGTGGCAACCCTGAGCGTGCTGGGAACTCGGCGGGTAGTCTCCATCCTGGGCGTGGAAAACCAGGCCGTGTCCCTGGCTGCCTGCCACCTGCTGCAGGTTATATTTGATGCCCTCAAGGAAGGCGTCAAGAAAGGCTTCAGAGGCAAAGAAGGCGCCATCATTGTGGGTGAGTAGAATCAGGTCCGCGGTCCTTTGGGTGTTGCGATCATGGAGGGGAAGGGGCTGAGCCAAACAAGCCAGCTCTTTGCAGCTGCAGGTTGTTCAGGAATGTGGCTTGGGGACAGTATTTCACTCTAGGTTCTAAGCCAGGGTACCTACAGGGAAGGCTGGAGCCCAGGCCAGAGCCCAGGATGCAGGTCTCCCTTTTCTGTGTCTCCCTGGCCTACTGGGGAAGTTCAGGGGCCGGACAGGGCTGGGCCACTGTGGAGCCCACTAATGTCTTTTCATTGCCAGATCCTGCCCGGGAGCTGAAGATCCTTATCAGTAACCTCTTGGAACTACTGACTGAGGTGGGGGTCTCTGGTCAAGGTCGGGACAACGCTCTGACCCTCCTGATTAAAACAGTGCCCCGGAAGTCTCTTAAGGACCCCAACAACAGCCTCACCCTCTGGGTCATTGACCAAGGTTGGTGATCAGTTTTAAAGAAGGACAAAGATACTGAGCGTATGTGTTACATCTTGCTTGGGTGACTGGGCCGAGTTATCCCCAGTGGGGACTGTTCCCTGCCATATGTCTGCACTGAAGTGTACCCTGTGGCTGCGTCGTATCCTTAAGAGAACTCAGAATTAGACCCTTCAGCCGTGAGCATGTGCACATGCTTGTACATCGAGCAGGCGTTGCACGCAGGTTAAGGGGGAGGCTGGACCAGCTTTCTGTGTTTGAAGTTTTTTCAGTGAGTGTAAATTATTTCTATACTCAGAGAAAAAATGCTTAGAAGTTTACTATATAAATTCATACTTCTCAGGGCGCCTGGCTGTCTCAGTCGGTGGAACACACCAACTCTTGATCTTGGGGTCATGAGTTCGAGCCTTGCATTGGGCAGAGAGAGTACTTTAAAAGAGTATTACATACGTACATACATACACGCATATATTCATTAACTAATTCGTACTTCTCTTTTCCCTTAAAACGTAAGTGAGGAAGGTTTGGCAAAGTCCCTGCATGAATACATTTATCGGGGGCTCATCCTTCAGTGTCCCAGTCATGGTGTGAGCCATGGGTGTTATTTTCCCCTTCAGTTTTACAGACCAGGAGCCTCAGAGTCCCCAGAACATTTGGCCCCATGGGTAGGGCCACCATGCAGTCCTCACTTCTTTAGTTTTATTTATTTATTTTTTAATGTTTCTTTTTGAGAGAGGGAAAGGAGAGACAGAGCATGAGTGGGGGAGGGCAGAGAGAAAGGGAGACACAGAATCCAAAGCAGGCTCCAGGTTCTGAGCTGTCAGCACAGAGCCTGACGCGGGACTCGAACTCACGAACCTGAGAGATCGTGACCTGAGCTGAAGTCAGATGTGTAACTGACTGAGCCACCCAGGTGCCCCCATGCGGTCCTCACTTCTGAGTTCCTTCCCCGACCCCAGAGCCGCCTCCATAGGCAGTGGTGGTTAGCTGGCCATGCTCTCTGAGCCTGCTTTGCGTGTGGCTGTCCACGCCCTATGCCCTTGTCCCTGAGAGGTCCCTCTTCTCCGTGCCTCTCCCAGGGAGCATCCTCCCTTTGCCGCTAGGGGTTGGAACTAGCATTCTGCTGCCTAAATAGTGTGTCTTTTCAGGCCTGAAAAAGATTCTGGAGGTGGGGGGCTCTGTGCAGGACCCTCCTGGGGAACTCATGGTGACGGCGAACAGCCGCATGAGCGCCTCCGTCCTCCTCAGCAAGCTTTTCGATGACCTGAAGTGTGATGCTGAGAGGGAGAATTTCCACCGACTCTGCGAAAACTACATCAAGTAAGGGAATTGGCCCCTTGTCTCATTGCCGGGGGCTCCGACAGGAGTCCTGACCCCTCAGGGAAGGGTGGCAGAGAAAGGTTTTCAGCAGGGAGAGCAGCCTGGGGGAGGCCTAGCCGGGGACAGGGACACTTCTTTTCCCAAAGTGGCCTCCCCGGGGACGTTCTATGTTCCGTTCTACGATGCAGCAATGTCCTCGAGCACTCCCTGTGCTTCCTGAGCACTTGCTGTGTATCCGTTCCCACACGGCGGCGCAGCGTGACAGTCCTCCTACCCTTAAGGAGGCGACAGGTGGGGCTGAAGACCCATCATAAACTAAGCAGAACAATTTCAGGTCTTGATGAGTACAGGAAAGGCAATGGACGGTGGTGTGAGCGAGAGTAACCTATGTCAGGCACATAATCAGGGGAGGCCTGAAAGCCCAGAGAGAGAAAATGGGCAGCTGGCCTCCTGGGGAACGTCCTAGTCTTCCCATTGGTGGCTTTTCTTGCTGTTCCCGCCCAAGTGGTGCAGATGCCTGGCCGGTGGACGGGAAGGGGGGGAAGGAGGGTCCCGTTATGTCAGCTTTGGTGTGACAGCTGTCACCCTGTGCCCCTCAGGAGCTGGTTTGAGGGCCAAGGGCTGGCCGGGAAGCTGCGGGCCATCCAGACGGTGTCCTGCCTCCTGCAGGGCCCATGCGAAGCCGGCAACCGGGCCCTGGAGCTGAGTGGCGTCATGGAGAGCGTGATCGCTCTGTGTGCCTCTGAGCAGGAGGAAGAGCAGCTGGTAGCCGTGGAGGCCCTCATCCACGCGGCCGGCAAGGCCAAGCGGGCCTCGTTCATCACTGCCAACGGCGTCTCGCTGCTGAAGGACCTGTATAAGCGCAGCGAGAAGGACAGCATCCGGATCCGGGCGCTGGTGGTGAGACGTGCCGGCCTGGGCTGGGCACACGGGGGGGTGGGCAGGCGGGGGTATTGGGCGGCCCGTATCTCAGGGTGCGGCTCCGGCACATGCTGGTGAAAATATGGGATGTGCGGGGCCTCGTCGAGGCCGGAGGCATGAGCCCTGGCTCCTTCTACCACGCGGCTCATGGGCTCATGGTCCAGTCGGGAGATGAGCCTCTTCCTGAGAGGACTCATGCCGCCCCCTGGAGGTGGTAGGAGAAGCTCCAGGAGGAGATGGTGGAGGAGGAAGAGGACCGCCCGGCCAGGCTAGTCAAAGGGGCCGTGCGGAAAGGCGGGGCCTGCAGGCGGCCCCAGGTGCTGGTGGCTTGAGCACTGGATGGCCTCCATGCAGCTTGGGAAAGCCAGTCCTCCTCCTTGGGGAGGCCTGAAAACCCAGGGAGAGAAAATGAGCTTAGTCTCGGACTTCTCCATCCCGGGAGGATGTTGCCTTGGCCGAGGCACCTGTCTTCTCGCCACACGTGTCATAGCTCCACCTGTAAAGAGCTCTTTGTCTGACATGGAAATGAACAGAGCAAGTCCAGGGGTAGATCTGGAGGGGCTGGGATCCAGGCCTGCGCAGGGGACGTTACGCCAGTCTCTCCAGATGTGTGTCACGTGGCCACCCCCGTAGCTGATTTGCTGCCGGTGCTGCAGGTGGTAGCCTGGGGTGGATGTGCGTGGCCTCCAGAGGGCCGGGCAGAATGTCAGGGAGAGAGCCGGGCTCAGAGGAGCCCAGCTCTGCCTCCATCCCCGGAGACCGACAGCTGGTTCTCGCCGCCTCCTCCAGGGGCTGTGCAAGCTCGGCTCGGCTGGAGGGACGGACTTCAGCATGAAGCAGTTTGCCGAAGGCTCTACTCTCAAACTCGCCAAGCAGTGTCGAAAGTGAGTTATTTGGTGTTGCCATGGCTCCCCACCTTCGAGAGAAAGGTCTGGGTGGAGGGTGGGACCTCCTCATGACCCTGCTCTCCTCCAGGCAGACCCTCCTGGATCCTGCCACGTGAACTGCTTCGTGCATGGAGGGGGTGCACAAGCCTGTGGCTTTGCCCGCTCGGTCTTGGCGGCCCCTTCCCCCAGCCCTTCTGATGGTCATCCGCCGCCCCACATGTCCCTAGGTGGCTGTGCAATGACCAGATCGATGCAGGCACCCGGCGCTGGGCAGTGGAGGGCCTGGCCTACCTCACCTTCGACGCCGATGTGAAGGAAGAGTTTGTGGAAGATGAGGCCGCCCTGAAGGCTCTGTTCCAGCTCAGCAGGGTAGCTCGTGGCTTCCTGTAGTCCTCTGGGAACAGCGTCTAGGATTAGAACTTACCGAGCTCTTTTGGCAGGCCTCGGCCAAAGGCTCTTGTGGCCTCAGATGGGTGGGGAGGGCTGGCAGCCCGCGTGGGTGCTCCGTGGCGTAGACCTGCTGGGCTGCACCCGCAGCGTCAGACAGGATGGATGGTCTCTTTGGAGGAGTTCGGGGGGTCGGGTGTGTGAGCTCCCAAAGTCTGGGGCCAGCTTGGGCCTGGGAGGTTCCCACGTTCATCCCGGTGCCCGAGCGGTCCTGCTGGGGGTAGAGTCGGTGGCCTGGGCAGCATTTGTCCCATGCTCCTTTGCCCCGGGATGGCCGGCTGACCGCCCCTCTGCTGCCGGCAGTCCGAGGAGAGGTCGGTGCTCTTTGCGGTGGCCTCGGCACTGGTGAACTGCACCAATAGCTACGACTATGAGGAGCCGGACCCCAAGATGGTGGAGCTGGCCAAGTACGCCAAGCAGCATGTTCCGGAGCAGCACCCCAAGGTGAGAGAGCCTGAGAGGCTTTGGGGGCCTCTGTGCCTTTGGGACCAGTTGACCTGGGGCATCCACAGCAGCTTAAACTTCCGTGTGAGCAAGTTTCTTTCCCTTTGTACTCCTGTTCATCAGTTTGTGCTGTACGGAGGGTCCCCTTTTTCCTGTCCAGCCAGCCAAGGCTCTTCTGCTAATAAGCTGCCTCCCCATCCAGGACAAAGCAGGTTTCGTGCGGGCTCGGGTGAAGAAGCTGCTGGCGGCGGGCGTGGTGTCGGCCATGACGTGCATGGTGAAAACCGAGAGCCCTGTGCTGACCAATTCCTGCCGAGAGCTGCTCTCCAGGTGAGGCCGCCTCGGCGCAGCCAGAAGCCTCGAGACGGTCCGTGTAACTGCAGAGGAGCAGGTCCCCGGGGCTGCGGGCCTCTGGGAGTGAGGGGCCACTGTGTAGCTTCCTGCCTTCGCTGAGCCCAGACGGTGCGGTGTGAGCCAGAGCCCCGGCCCCCTCCCACCTTCACCCTCTCCCCGCAGGGTCTTCCTGGCTTTGGTGGACGATGTAGAAGACCGCGGCACTGTGGTTGCTCAGGGAGGGGGCAAGGTAAGCTTGCACGCTCCTTCCTGGTGGTCTGTAAAACGTGAGTCAGCGGCTGCCACACTGGAGACGAGGCCGGAAGGCATTACGAACGACCGGCAGGAACATCCTCCTGCCGAGTGAGTGATGCCGACGAGGGCAGGTTTGCGCCCATTCAGGTCCCAAGTTCTCCTCCTCTCCCTCGTGTCACTGACCTGCATGGTCTGGGGCCCAGCACAAGCCGTGGCTGGCCCTTAATAGGTGTTTCCCGAAGTGTTTGGGCAGCTTAAGGGGATGCCTGGGAGACATGAAGAGATCTGAGCAATGTGGTCAAGCCTGGGGGAGGAGAGAGGCGAGCACCCGGTCAGGGCTCAGGGCCTGGTGGTTTGGGCCTGACCTGCTAGGACACATCTCGGACACTCATGGGCTTGTCCCCACAGGCTCTGCTCCCACTGGCCCTGGAAGGCACTGATGTGGGGCAGACAAAGGCTGCCCAGGCTCTTGCCAAGCTCACCATCACCTCCAACCCAGAGATGACTTTTCCTGGAGAGCGGGTATGTGTCCTGCTGCCCCAGCCCTGGCCTCTCCTCCACCTCTCACTGGGTCCTGGTGGCCTCTGACCTGGGCTGTGGCTCCTCCTTGGGACTGACAGGATGTGGCAGCTTTGCTGAGCCCTGGTTTGGGGAGGGTGGCCTTCTCTCTGAGGGCGGGCTCTGCCCCTCAGGGCGGTGGGGGCGGGGCGAGTGGCCCTGACAGGTGGATGTATCACAGATCTACGAGGTGGTCCGGCCCCTCGTCTCCCTGTTGCACCTCAACTGCTCAGGCTTGCAGAACTTCGAGGCACTCATGGCTCTGACCAACCTGGCGGGGATCAGTGAGAGGCTCCGGTAAGGTCCCTCGGGACAGGGGGCCTGGGCAGGGAGGGCATTTACCCCAGGACTGCACTTGACAGCGTGAAGAGCACTCTTGGGTCATTGCTTTATTTGAGCCTCGCGGTGACCTCTGTGTATTATGTAGCTGGGGAGACAGGCCAGTTTTGACTAGGCCAGCGTTCCACGAGTGGGCAAGGCATTGGGCAGCGACAGTGCGAGCTCTAGAGTCAGACTGCCCGGGTTTATTAAATCCTGACTTCACTGGTTACCGGTGTGCAACCTCAACCTCAAACGAGTGCTGCTCTGTGCCTCCGTTTTCCTTCTGGGAAATGGGATGGTTATAGTACCCATAGGTACTACAGGGGTAGTAGCAAGGAGAGGTAAATGAGAAAACGCAGGCAAAAGCACTTAGTACACAGAACGTGGCTCCCAGCAACGTGCCCAGTCAACATGTGTCAGCTGTTACTACTAATTGTGATATTGGCCCCATTATCCACTACTCAGCCTTGGTCTCTTCTTGTGCAAAACAGTTATAATCATACCTGCACCTACACCATAGGGCCGTGGTGAGGACTAAGAAAGATAGTCCAAGTTCGGGGTCAGGGTAGGTGCTTAAATGTTAGCTGTTAGCATCACCATCACCAGCCCCCTGGTCTCCTAACTCCTACTGTAGAGCATTTTCCCCGGTCCCATGCTGTCCCCCAGGCCTGCTTAAGAAGCTGGAAAGCAGTGCCATTCATACCTGGTGCAGGAGGGTCTTTGGATACCCCCTGGGAAATCCTTGGCCTGGGGCTCGATTGTGTGGGGACGCTGGGGTGGGGGAGGTGGATGCGGAGGCTCACCTTTCCACCCTCGGCCCTACAGGCAGAAGATCCTGAAGGAGAAGGCCGTGCCCATGATTGAGGGCTATATGTTCGAGGAGCACGAGATGATCCGCCGGGCAGCCACGGAGTGCATGTGTAATTTGGCTATGAGCAAGGAGGTGAGGGCTGGTCCGGGTGGTCCTGACGGGCAGGCATGCAGAAGTACCTGTGTCCCGCCAGGCTTTGCCCCAGCCGACTCCGTCCCCTCCCCTCCTCTGGCTGCAGGTGCAGGACCTGTTTGAAGCCAAGGGCAACGACCGGCTGAAGCTGCTGGTGCTGTATAGCGGGGAGGACGACGAGCTGCTGCGGCGGGCAGCTGCTGGGGGCCTGGCCATGCTCACCTCCATGCGGCCCTCCCTCTGCAGCCGCATCCCCCAAGTGGTCAGTGCGTCGGTGCGGGAGGGAAGGTGGGCCAGGAACTCCTTGCATGCTGGCGGTTGGTGGGGTGTGGGGGGGATCCCAGGGCACGCAGATGTGCTTCTGCCGGGGTTGAGCCTGTCGCTCAGTGGTGGCACTGCCCTGTTTCCCGCAGACCACGCACTGGCTGGAGATCCTGCAGGCCTTGCTTCTAAGCTCCAACCAGGAGCTGCAGCACCGGGGTGCCGTGGTGGCACTGAACATGGTGGAGGCCTCGAAAGACATAGCCAGCAGCCTGATGGAGAGCGAAGTGCTGGAGATCCTGTCGGTGCTGGCTAAGGGCAAGGAAAGCCCTGTCACAAGGGCTGCCGCAGCTTGCCTGGCAAAAGCGGTGGAATACGGGCTTATCAAACCCAACCAGGATGGAGAATGAGGGGCTGCCTCATGCACACGTCACCTGTTGCAGCAGAGGAGTGAGGACATACGCAGCTTGGGCTGGTGGGGGCTGGGATGCTGCACACTGGCTGGTCTGTAGCTGCCCTTTGACGTCCTCTGCTAAGTCAGGGACCACCTTCAGTCACAGCCCTGCTCTGCCAGCACTGCCTCCAGCCTCACACAGCAGAGCCCTTTTCCTGTACTACTGTAGAGAGCTGGGAATGGGGAAGGTGCATCCTAACCCAGCCTGTGGGTTCCCGGCATTGGGAAAGGGCGCATCAAGCAGCCTCACCAGCTGGGAGCAACTCCCGAGCCTGCTAGCGGGACTGCCTCGACCCTCTACGTATATATAGGAAGTGAAATGTGTGCCCTGTCGCGAGGCAGGGAGGGCTGGCTGTGAGCCTGGCCTGGTTGAGTCTACAGCGGAGCTACACAGCACAGCCCCCTGGACGGAGGGAATCCAATGGCTTCTCCACCCTGGAGGCTGCTGAGTTGCTTTTTAATTCTGCTCGAGGGTCAAGGGGTAAACCTAGGAAGCTAATAAAAATCTTCCGTCGCTTGGGAATAAATGGGTTTGGACTCCTAGATGCTGCCCCTTCAATATTTTTGTCTTTGTATTGAGACTTCCCAGTGGCCTCCGCTCGGGCCTTGCTCTGGATTTGGGGTGGGTGTGTCCTCGGGGCATGCTCTTCCGTCCTGGAAAAAAACCCTTAGCTGAAACAGGTGAGGGCAAGAGCTCCCTGACCTGCCGGGGCGGGCAGTCCGCGAGAAGCCTGCTTCCGTTCTGGGAGCCCAGACTGAGGCTCATTGGTTCGCACAGATGAGTGACAGGTCTCGAGCCAATGGAAGGTTAAGCTCGCCGAGGCTCCCGCCTAGTACGGCTGCTTCCTGTCGGGCATCGGTTCCGCGCGTGTGGGTGAGCTGCCGCGGTCCCGGAGTGAGGGGAATGACAGAGAGCACGTGTCTCCGCAGTGGCTCCTCGCCAGCCCTTCGACTTGGATTCTGACCCGAGTTGCGCGGCCCCGCGCGTGGCTGCGTAGGGCGGGGCCGTCCGACCCGACCTTTGCCTCGGGCCCGCGCCCACCGGAGGTTACCTCGTTCACACTGAGGGCGCAGCGGCCCAGCGCAAGCCCCGGGGCCGGCTTGACGGAACTCGAGCTGGACAGACCGCAGCGCTGACCGCGGCCGGCGAGGTGAGCGCCGCCCCGAACGGGACGTCACCTTCATCGCCGGCGATTGGCCGGGGGAGGCTGCGGCCGCCAATGGGCGCCTCGCTCGGGGCGCGGCTCTTCAAACGTTTCCTCCGCGGCGGCTGTCAGCCGGGTCCTTCCAGGGCCTGGCAAGCCGTTCCTGGACGGCTGCCCTGCTCCCCCGCTTTTGCTTTTCCTCCCTCTAGAGTGCTGGTCGGAAGGAGCTGCCCGAGAGGATGGAGGGCACAGGGTCAGGAACGAGGTCAGAGACACCCTTGGGTTGGGACTACACGGAAGGGATTAGGAGCCCAGATCCGGGTCAAGGAGGTTTGGTCGCAGAAGGGACCCAGTAGCTGACTCACAACGCTTGAAAATGTGAAATTCTGATCAGGCCGAGCATGCTGTACGGAAGAAGCGGCGTTGCTTTTGTAACCACTGAACTGTGGATTTGTCTCCCCTTTATGTGTGAGCTCCTCGGGGACAGACAGCTGTCTTATCGGCCCCGAGCAAGGAATCAATAAGTGCCTGTAGAACGAATAAATGACTAGGTGAGGTCCAGTTGAAATTATTGTTACATAGGTCCCTGGAAAGCCAGTACCACTGGTCTTTTTTAAATCCACTCTAAGTACTGGATTTAATAGACCAATACTTCCCTTGTGCCTATCGCGATATGTGCCAGTACTTAAACCCGTTTTTCCATCTGTTCCACGCAGACGGGGTAGGTACAGACGGCGCCCTTTCCTACCCCTTGCTTTTGTAAAACTGAAGAAACGGAATCGGACTCAGAGAGCTTAATTGGCCAAGGACACAGACACGGCCACCTGCAGAGGCAAACGTGTGAACCCTGGAGCTGGTTGTAACCTGCACAGGGCACTGTCTCCCAAGCGCTCCGCTTTGCGCTGGTGGGAGGAGCACAGTGTGGTTGTAAAGGCTACTTTCTCTGGGAGTGTCCTCTGTCAAATGGGAATTCTGGTTTCCAAGATTACACGGGATAACGTGCCTGACACTGGGAATTTGGAGCTGGAGGTGCTCAGATCCTAGGCCAACGTCTAAGGGAGAGGCCACTTAAATACCTGGTGCCCACTCTGGGCGACGCCGAGCTTGCTTGAGTCCAAGGGAGGACAGGGAAAGTGCCTCCATTCTAGGCAGCCCCTGAATCTGGTAGGATTCCTAACCCTGTCCCGCCGCCCACCCCATTCAGGTGGCGGCCAGCAGAGGGCGCCGCCCGAGCATGGCCGAGGAGCGCCGAGGATCCTGGTTCGGCTTCGGTTTCTGCGGCTTCGGGCAGGCGCTGGGCTCGGGGCGCGGGCGCCAGGTGCACAGCCCCGAGCCGCTGCAGACCCCGGGCGAGGGCGAGGGCGCGGACGTCTGCCGCGTGAGCGCGAGCTGGAGCTACACCGCCTTCGTGACCCGTGAGCGTCCACCCCACCGCGCCCCCCTATCCGGTCACGACCCCGGGTGAGTGGCCTACCCGCTCCCCAGCCCCGTCTCCGTCCCCACAGGTGGAGGCCGGCTGGAGCTGGCGGGCTCCGCGGGCTGCGCGGCGGGCGGCTGCAGGGACGCGTGGGCCTCGGAGGCGCTCCTCCTGGTGCTGCGCGCCGGGCCGGGACGCGGGGCCGGGACGGAGCTGCAGGCCTGGGCGCCGGGTTCGGCGCTGAGCGGAGAGCCCCTGTGGGCCCACACCGTGGGGCCGGAGGCCGAGGGGGAAGACGCACCGGGCGGTGAGCCCCAGGCCGGGGCCCTGCCCCTGTTGCCCGGCGGGCGGGCCTACGTGAGTCCGCGGCCGCCCTTCTACAGCCCTCTGGCCCCCGAGCTGCGGGCGCGCCGGCTGGAGCTGGGCGCCGAGCACGCGTTGCTGCTGGACGAGGCGGGCCAGGTGTTCTCCTGGGGCCAGGGCCGGTGAGTGGGGGGCGTGGCCAGGTGTGGCCCGTGGGCCTCTTGCGGGGGCGGGCGGGGCAGATAAACGTGGCTCCGCGTGGGAGTGACCGTGTGGGGGCAAGCCGAGTGTGATTGCGGTAAGGAAGGGGAGACCTGACCCGGGTCTCCCTTGCTCAGGCATGGACAGCTGGGCCACGGGACTCTGGAGGCCGAGCTGGAGCCGAGGCCGCTGGAGGCGCTGCAGGGCGTACCCATGGCTGAGGTGGCTGCAGGGGGCTGGCACTCCGTGTGTGTGAGTGGTAAGTGACCTAGCGCCTCTCCAGACGAATTCCGGGGCTCCAAGGCTCCAAACCTTTCTTCTTTTCCGGTGTGGGTGGGTAGCCTAGCCGGGCCTCCTTCCAAGTTCATCCTGCGTTAATCAGTTCAGTCATTCGGGACTCCTACATGCCTTTCAAATTCAGTCCCTCTCGGGCACCTGGGTGGCTCGGTCCGTTAAGCATCTGACTCTTGATATCGGCTCACGTCATGATCTCAGGGTTTGTGAGATGGTGCCCGGCATCTGGCTCTGTACTGACAGCGTGGAACCTGCTTGGGATTCTCTGTCTCACTCTCTCCCCCTCTGTCCCCCCCCCCCCCCCCCCCCCCCCCCCCCCCCCGTACAGGAGTGCATGCTCAAGCACTCTCTCCCAGAAATAAATAAAACCCTAAAAAAAAATTCAGCCCCTCTGCCACAGCCATTACCCACTCACACCGGTACTGTGGCAGTTGTTTTCTACCTTCTGTTGTTGGCCTCCCACCTCTCCCATCCCTCCGCCTCCAGGCAGGGCTGCCTTCCTAAAACACTGCACGGGTGCGTGAAGGGGTGAGGGGTCAGCTGAGCCAAGGAGAATGGAGAAGAAAGGCTCAGTGAGTCAGGTGGCCATGAGGTGTGGCCCATAGGGGACGCTCAGGTGCCCACGGGGAGGATGAGGGTGGGGAGGGTGAGCCTAGAGTGAGGACCCTCGCTTCGGATTGTAAGTTCGCCGCCCTGGCAGGGCCCCGGCTGCAGCTGATTCCTGGGGTGTTGGGTGGGGCTGGGAGCAGATCTAGTCAAGGGTCTGCATCTGGGGCTCTGGCTGCCACTTACATCTCCGGGGGTCGGGGGCAGCTGTAACAACAACTTAGGCCTGCACCTCCGCCCCCCGTAGTCTCATGTAATGGCCCTGGGTTGGCAGCCAGACCTGAAAACTGCTGGGCCAGAGGGAAGAGAAGAGAGGAGCTGGATGGGAAGTCTCACACTTATGGGAGCTGGGAGCCTTGTTTCCTAGAGCGTTTGGAGCACAGGTGCTTCAGAGCAGACATCCTTTTGCCCCCTGTGACCTTGGGCAGGGCACTTGACCCGTCCATGCCGCGTGTCTTCTCGTAAATAAAACGGGATGTGGTCATGTGACCCTCTGTAGGGCTGTCACGAGGAGTGAGTGATTATATTTGAAAAGTGCTTGAAACACTGGCATAGATCGAACGCTTGATAAAAGCGAGCCACAGTCGTTAGTGGGTTTTTACAGGAGGGCCATTGCTCCAGCCAACAAACTGTAGTGTTGTGGGAGACGGGGAGGTGAGAGCTTCCAGAAAACGCCTTCAACGGTACCTGGGAGGGGGGAGGGCGGATTAACAAAGGGATGTTAACAAAGGGCTCAGTGGGTTTGAAAGGGAAACGTTGGGAACTTCCAAGGGCACATTTCTGAAGTGTGTGTTGTGGGACGTTCCGTGAAAGGGAAGTTTGTGCAAAATGACCTCCAAAGAAGTTGTGGACCAAAGAAAAGGCCTAGTCCAGCTTGGCGAGAAACAGTTTGTTTCCGGACGTGTGTGGTGGGCAGCTGCAAGTCGGCTGTGACCTCACCTCCCACCCCAGCCCTCGAGGCTGGGGAGTCCACGCCCGCCGGGGACCACCTGGAGGAGACTGAGAATAGTTAAGTGTCAGACTCCTTTCCAGAGCAGATCCAAAGACCTTACGCCCCAAGGCTGTTCTTAAGGGCTCTTGTGTGCGTGATCTAAAAAAGAATGCGTCAGGGGGCTGTGCTCAAGAAGGCTTCAGGCCACAGGGCTGTTGTCATGGCAGGTTTGTCCAAGATGGTGTTAGTCCAGGGGCGCCTAGGGGGCTCAGTTTGGCTCAGGTCATGATCTTACGGTTTGTGAGAGGGAGCCTCACGTTGGGCTCTGCACTGACAATGCGGAGCCTGTTTGGGATTCTCTCTCCCCCTCTCCTTGCCCCTCCCCAACTCGTCTCACTCTAAATAGATAAAAAGAAATAAAAAAGAAAGAAATAAAAGACCAGGAAACTGCTGGGGGCTGAGGGAGGCTCTGCCCCATGCTAACTTGGGCAGGGCAGGCATTTCTTGTCCCCAGGGAGCTAGAGGGTACGAGGGAGTTTGGATGGATTCAGGGGTCCTTGGAGGTTGTGGGGGGTTTATAGTCTATTTGATGGGTCCCCTTTATCTCTTTTTCAGAGACTGGCGATATTTATATCTGGGGCTGGAACGAATCCGGGCAGCTGGCCCTGCCCAGCAGGAGCCTGGCAGAGGTTGGCAAGACCGCTGCAGGGGAAGGTGAGCGTCAGTTCTATGCGTGTTTCTGTCAGTCCCGACTCCTGGCCACGTGCTGGCCTGAGACCCCACGGTGCTCAGAAGGGACACATGACAACGTGGGACCCCAGGCCCCGCTGCAGGACCCTTGGCCCCTAGGGACGGGAGCGCGGTGAGGCTGGTGCGTCAACACCACACTTCCTGCGGACCTGTCGAGCCCAGCACGTCCTGGGGGTGTGGGCGGTGGACAGAAGGTGCTCCGTGGCGCTTTTGTGTGGGTAAGGGGTAGGTCCGTGCTCCCTGTGAACCGCCATTATCCTCATCACGCTCCCTGCTTCCCTGAAGCCAGTGGACTGAAGGAAGACGGTTGTGACGTGAGGACAGCCGAGGGTGAGAGTGGAGGCCTGGCCCCCTTCATAGCCATCCAGCCCTTCCCTGCTTTACTGGATCTCCCCCCGGGCACAGATGCAGTCAAGGCCAGCTGTGGATCCCGGCACACAGCAGTGGTGACCAGTGAGTGGGGCTGGGCGGGCTGGGTCACAATGGAGCAGGAAGTCCCTCTTCCCGGTCCCACACCCGCTCCGGGAAAGAGTGTGATCACCTTAAACACTGCTATTTTCAGGGTCTTTGACGAGTGCTGAGTAGCTGCCTCACTTCAGTGACTGCGGCCCCAGCCCCCGCGGGGCGTCAGCAGTAGGTCCCCAGCCGGCAGGCCCCGAAGGTCCCCCCTCCTGGAGGGAGGCTTGTGTTGGCCTCCTTTGTCTGAGAGCAGGGCCTGCCCAGTCCAGCCTCTGAGACTCCTGAACTCGGTAGCTGTGAGATGTAGCCCCTCAGCTGGCAGAAAGGAAGGTAGACTGGTTCAGCCTGCGTCCTTTATCACCCTGAGTGCCATCACACAGTCGTTAGAGAGTATGTTTTGCTGTGCCCAGCAGAGCTCGTGACACGTACAAGGTGCTGGCTGAGGGTTGTGGTGGGCCGTGTAGACAAATGCCTTGTGACAGCCCCTTCCTGTCTTTCTGGTTGTAGGAACGGGGGAGCTCTACACCTGGGGCTGGGGTAAGTAAGGGCTTGCTCGGGTGATGCTTGAGCCAGTGGAAGGAGAAGGGACTGGGAAGGAGAGGGCAGGAGACGACAGCCATGCAGCCGTGAGGAAGCAGGGGTCTCGGCCTGACCACTGGGGAGTCAGGGACTGAACTGTGTATCCCCTTGTCCAGAACCGGCCCAAGCACACCAAAGCTCAGAGACCAGACAGGAGAAAAAGAGACGCTGTTAGTACTTCCCATTTATCTTTCTGAAAAGTTGTCTTAAGGGAATAGTTGGGCAGCGTTGATGACCCATCTGTTGGTCTGCACTGGGCAGAAAAAAAGGTTCCAACAGAAATCTCTGCTCCGAGTATCTGGGGCGAGGAGCAGGCTGCCCGGAAGAGATTCTTGCCCGGAATGGCTGGTGGCAGCTGCCCCCCTTGGGGGCCTGGGGGTTCGCCTGGCCCTGAGGACTCTGTGGCCTGGTCTCCTGATCTCCCAGAGCAGACCCCAGCGGAGTGGAGGATTAGACCCAGCACTTTGGTGCATGCACTGAATTTCCTTCCTGGAGGGGGGCAGCCCCAAGGTCGAGCGGCGAGGATGGCCAAGGGGCTCGTTTCACTTTAGGTAAATACGGACAGCTTGGCCACAAGGACACGAGCAGCGTGGATCGGCCCCGCCGAGTGGAGTATTTTGTAGACAAGCGGCTCCAGGTAAGGGCTGTGAGCTGTGGGCCCTGGAACACCTACGTGTATGCTGTGGAGAAAGCGGAGGGCTGACGGCTGCAGATAAGGGCATAAGAAACGTACAGGAAATTCTACAGTTAACATCTGTGAAACTCCCACCCCCGGCAAGGAAGCCAGCAGCCCAGATGCCCGCACCCGCCCCTCCCGCCTCACCTTAGGGCCGTGCCTTCCACTTTGTCCTCATGTTAGAAACACCTGGGAGCTTTGGAAGGGAAGCCCAAGGCCAGCACTGCAGACGCTGTGGGATCAGACCCTCCACGTGGGGAGCCTAGGCTGGGGTAGATTTTAAAGCTCCCCCACCTGACCCAAGGTGACTGAATTTAGGGTGGAGATTGGGAACCACTGGGAGTCATCTTTTGTTACTCCCTCCCCTATTCTCTCTTAGAATTGTGTCACCCTTGCGCGTGTCCTTATAGTTTGTCTGCTTTTGAACTTTATGTAAATGGAACCATTCTGCGTATGTTCCTTTGTGTTTTGTTTTTTCATTGAACACGGTATGATTTATCCATGTGGTGTCCTGTGTGTAGTTCGTTCATTTTTATTGTTATGCGGGCTTCCATCATGTGAAGCCAACACAGGGCTTGAACAAACCTTGAGATCATGACCTGAGCCAAAATCAAGAGTCAGACACTTCACTGAGCCACCCAGGTGCCCCAAAACTTTTTACCTATTGAACAATGATTCCCTACTCTCCCCTGGAAACTACCATTATACCTTCTGTCTTTCTGACTCCGACTAGTCTAAGTACCTCATATAAATGGGATCTTATATATTTTTTTGTCACTAGCTTCTATTACTTAGTATAATGTCCTCAAGGTTCATCCATGTTATAGCATATTGCAGGATTTCCTTTTTAGGCCAGAAGAGTATTCCATCTCATGTACATACCACATTTTGCTTATCCACTCCTCAGTTGATGGTCGCAGGGTTGCTTCTGTGTTTCAGCTGTTATGGATAATGCTGCTATGAACATAGGTGTACAAATAGTTCTTTGGGGCTCTGTTTCCGATTCTTTTGGGTGCATACTCAGAAGTGGAATTTCTGGGTCATATGGTAATTCTCTTTTTCATTTTTTGATAAGCCTACATACTGCTTCCCCAGAGGCTATACCATTTCTTTAACTTTTTTTAAGATTTTATATATTTTACGGGCACCTGGGTGGCGCAGTTGGTTAAGCGTCCGACTAAGGTCACGATCTCGCGGTCCGTGAGTTCGAGCCCCACGTCAGGCTCTGGGCTGATGGCTCAGAGCCTGGAGCCTGTTTCCGATTCTGTGTCTCCCTCTCTCTCTGCCCCTCCCCCGTTCATGCTCTGTCTCTCTCTGTCCCCAAAATAAATAAATGTTGAAAAAAAAAAAAAAAGATTTTATATATTTTAATATTTATTATTTTGAAAGAGAACAAGCTGGAGAGGGGCGGAGAGAGAGAATCCCAAGTAGGCTCCGTGCTGTCAGTGCAGAGCCAGACCTGGGGCTTGAACGCAGGAACTGTGAGATCATGACTTGAGCTGAAACCAAGAGTCGGATGCTTAGCCACCCAGGTGCCCTTAAGATTTTATATATTAAAAAAATTTTTTTAATGTTTATTTTTGAAAGAGAGCATGAATGGGGGAGGGGCAAGGATAGGGGGACAGAGGATTGAAGCAGGCTCTGTGCTGACAGCAAGCCCAAAGTGGGACTCGAACTCATGAACCATGAGATCATGACCTGAGCCGAAGTCAGACCCTCAACTGACTGAGCCGCCCAGGTGCCCCAAGATTTTATATATTTTTTAGGGTAATCTCCACTCCCAACGTGGGGCTTGAGCTCACAATCTTGAGATCAAGAGTCGCGCCCTCCACTGAGTGAGCGAGCCAGGAGCCCCGTATCATTTTTAGTTCCTGCAGCAGTGCACAAGCTTCCGATTTTTCCACCTCCTTGCCCGACACTTGTTTTCTGTTGTCCTTGATAATCACCATCCTAATAATGATGTAAGGTGCCATCTCCTTGTGATACTGATTTGCATTTCCCTAATGATCAGCGATGTGGAGCATCTCATGTGCTTATTGGCCATTCATGTATCTTTGGAAAAAGGTCTATTCAAGTCCTTTGGACATTTTGAATTGCACTATTTGATTTTTGTTGAGTTTTAGGAGTTCCCTATGTATTGTGGATATTAATTCCCCATCAGATATGTGATTTGGAAATATTTTCTCCTGAGGGTTGCTGTTTTACTCTTGTGCATAGGGTCTGGTGATGTAAAAAAAAAAAAAAAAAAAAAAAAAAAGTTTTAATTTTCATGAAGTCCGACTTGTTTTCCTTTTGTTGCCTGTGCCTTTGGTGTCCTATTAAAGAAATCATCGCCAAATCCAACGTCCTGAAGCTTTTTTCCTGTGTTTTCTTCCAAGAGTTTTATTGTTTTAGGAGCTGCATTTAGGTCCTTTCTTCATGTTGAGTTAATTTACAGGTCTGGTATTAGGTAAGGATCCAGCTTCGTTCTTTTGCATGTGATTGTCCAGTTTTCCCGGCACCATTTGTTGAAAAGACTGTTCTTTTCCTACGGGCTGGTCTTGGCACCCTTGTCAAAAATCACTTGCAAGGGTTCACTTCTGGGCTCTCTGTTCTGTTCCATCGATCTCTATATCTGTCTTTATGCCAGGGCCACACCGTTGTGATGGCTGTAGCTTTGTGTAGTAGCTTTTGAAATCAGGAAGTATGTCCTCCACTTTTGTTCTTCTATTTCAAGAATGTTTTGGGGGTGGGGTGCCTGGGTGGCTCAGTCGGGTAAGCATCTGAGGATTCTTGATTTCAGCTCGGGTCATGATCTCGTGGTTTGTGGGTTTGAGTCCTGCGTTGGGCTCTGCACTGACAGCATGGAGCCTATTTGGGATTCATATTTTCTCTCTCGCTCGCTCTCAAAATAAATTTTTAAAAAGGCGGGGGGAGTGCCTGGGTGGCTCAGTCAGTTAAACGTCTGACACTTGGTTTCAGCTCAGATCGTGATCTCATGGGCTATTTGCTGACAGTGCGGAGCCTGTGTGGGATTTTGTCTCTCCTCTCTCTCTGTCCCTCCCTTGCTTGTGCCCCCCTTTCCCCAAATAAACTTTGAAATGTTTGGGGAGCACCTGGGTGGCTCAGTTGGTTGAGCATCCAACTCTTGATTTTGGCTCAGGTTATGGTCCCAGGGTCATGGGATGGAGCTCTGGGTCAGGCTCTTTTTAAAAAAAAAAAAAAAAAAAAAAGGAGGAAAAAATTTTTTTGACTATTCAGGTTCCCTTCAGGAATGCATGTGAATATTAGGATGTTTTTTTTTTGTTTTTTGTTTTTTTGTCTTTTAAAGTTAATTGGGGCCCCTGGGTGGCTCAGTCAGTTAAGCATCTGACTTCGGCCCAGGTCATGATCTCACGGTCCATGAGTTCGAGCCCCGCGTCGGGCTCTGTGCTGACAGCTCAGAGCCTGGAGCCTGCTTCGGATTCTGTGTCTCCCTCTCTCTCTACCCCTCCCCTGTTCATGCTCTGTCTCTGTCTGAAAAGTAAATAAATGCTAAAAAATAAAATAAAGCTTATGTATTTATTTTGAGAGACAGAGTGCACTTGTATGCACAAGCAGGGGAGGGACTGAGAGAAGGAGGGAGAATCCCAAGCAGGCTCCACACTGTCAGCACAGAGCCAGATGCAGGGCTTGAACTCATGAACTGTCAGATCATGATCTGAGCTGCAATGCAGAGTCGGTTGCTCAACTGAGCCACCCAGGCACCTTGGGTTTTCCTATTTCTGCAAAAATATCACTGGGATTTTGATAGGGATTGTATTGAATCTGTAGATCACTTTTGGTAGTATTGACATGTTTGCTATATTAAATCTTTCCATGAGCATGGGCTGTATCTCCGTGTATATATGTCTTTTTAAATTCAGCAGTGTTTTGTAGTTTTCGTTGTACAGGTCTTTCACCTCCTACATATTTTATTCTTTCTGATTTTATTGTAAATGGAATTGTTTTTATAATTTCCTTTTAAGATTGTTCATTGTTTGGGTATAGAAATGCACTTGATTTTTGTGTACAGCTTTGGTATCCTGTTACTCTGCTAAATTCATTTACTCTGATAGTTTCCTTGTGGATTCTAGGGTTTTCTATATAAGATCATATTATCTGCAAACAGATAGTTTTGCTTCTATTTTTTCCAATTTGGATGCTTTTTATTTCTTTTATTGCCTAATGACTCTGACTAGAACCTCCAGTACTGTGTTAAATAGAAGTGGTGAGAGTGGGCCTCCTTGCCTTATTCCTGATCTTAAAGGAAAAACTTTGTCTTTGACCATTTATTCTGTTTGCTGTGGGTTTCTCATATGCAGCTTTTATTACGTGGAGATAGTTTCCTTCTCTTCCCTATTTTATTGAGTGCTTTTATCACGAAAGGGTGTCGAATTTTGTCAAATGCTCTTCATTGATTGAGATGATCATGTGGTTTTTTTTCCTCATTTTGTTCATGTGGTGTAATCATCCATCGTCCTTGCATTCCAGGAATAAATCCTCCTTGGTCTTGGTGTGTAATCCTTTTTAAATGTTGCTGAATTCCGTTTGCTTGTGTTTTGCTGAGGATTTTTGTGTCAATGTTTAAAAGGGATATTGGTGTGTAGTTTTCTCGTAATGCCTTTGGCTTGGGTGTCACAGTTATGCTGGCTTCATAGAATGAGTTGGGTAGTGTTCTCCCCACCCCCACTTCATTTTTTTTTTTGAAAAAGTTTGAGAAGCATCGGTATTTAGTTCATCAAATGTTTGGTGGAATTTACCAGTGAAGCCTTCAGGTCCTGGGCTTCTCTTTGTTGGGTGAGATTTGATTACTGATTTAATGTCCTTACTAGTTATATGTCTATTCAGATTGTCTATTGCTTTGTAATTTAGTCTCAGTACGTTTTGTGTTTCTAGGAATTTGTCCATTTCTTTTTTAATTTTTTTTTTCAACATTTATTTATTTTTGGGACAGAGAGAGACAGAGCATGAACGGGGGAGGGGCAGAGAGAGAGGGAGACACAGAATCGGAAACAGGCTCCAGGCTCTGAGCCATCAGCCCAGAGCCTGACAGGGGACTCGAACTCACGGGCCGCGAGATCGTGACCTGGCTGAAGTCGGACGCTTAACCGACTGCGCCACCCAGGCGCCCCGGAATTTGTCCATTTCATGGAGGTTATCCAACTCGTTAGCATACAATTTTTCATAGTATACTCTTCAAATCTTGTTCATTTCTGTAGAATCAGTAGTAATGTCCCCACTTTCATTTCTGATTTTAATAATTTGAGTCTTCTTTTTTTCCTTAGTCCATCTAGCTCAAAGTTTGTCAATATTATTTATGTTTTCAGAGAACCAATTTTTGGTTTTGTTTTTCCCTTTTGGTTTCCTTTATGTGTGCTGTAGTCTTTACTATTTTCTTCCCTCTGTGAGCTTTGGCTTTAGTTTTTTTTTTTTTTTTTTATCCTAGTTTAAAGTTAGGTTGTTGACTTCAGATCTTTCTTGTTTTTAAATGTGAGCATTCATAGCTAGAAATTTCCCTCTTGACACCACGCTTGCTGCCTCCCGTGAGTTTCGACTGTTGTGCTTTCATTTTCATTTGTCTCTGTTTTCTAGTTTGCCCTGTGATTGCCTCTTTGATCCACTGGTTGCTTAAAATGTATGGTTCAATTTCCACAATATTGTGAATTTTCAGTGTTGTTATTGCTTTCTAACTTCACCCTGTTGTGGTCAGAGAAGATACTGTATATGGTATCTTTATTTTTCTTAAGTTTTGAATTTAATTCGAGGATAGTCAGCCTACGGCGGTGTATTAGTTGCAGGTGTACAATATAGTGATTGGGCACTTCCATACGGCACCTGGTGCCATCGTGATAAGCTCACTCCTTAATGCCGCTGCCTATTTCGCCCATTCCCCCAGTCCACGTCTCCTCTGTTAACCATCAGTTCTCTATAGTTTAAAGTCTGGTTTTGGTTTGTCTTTTTTTTTCCCTTCCTTAGCTTGTTTTGTTTCTTAAATTCCACGTGCGTGAAATCATATGGTATTTGTCTTTCTCTGCCTGACTTCACGTCCCATCATATTCTCTAGTTCCATCCATGTTGTTGCAAATAGCAAGAGCTCGTTCTTTTTCATGGCAGAATAATAATTCCACTGTGTATGTACACCACATCTTCCGTATCCATTCATCTGGGTTTTTTTTAATTAAAAAAAAATTTTTAATGCTTATTTCTGAGAGAGAGACAGAGACAGAGGGCAAGTGGGGGAGCGGGGAGAGAGGGAGACAGACACAGAATCGGAAGCAGGCTCCAGGCTCCGAGCTGTCAGCACAGAGCCTGACGCCGGGCTCGAACCCACAAACCGTGAGGTCATGACCTGAGCCGAAGTCGGCCGCTCAACCGACTGAGCCACCCAGGCATCCCATCTGTTTGTTGATGGACATGTGGGCTGTTTCCATAATTTGGCTATTGTACATAATGCTGCAGTCAACTTAGGGGTGCATGTATCCCTTTGAATCAATTAGTGTTTTTGTATTTTGGGGGTAAATACCCAGTAGTGTGATTTCTGGATTGTAGGGTAGTGATTTTTTAACTTTTTGGGGACCCCCATACTGTTTTCCAGAGTGGCTGCCCCAGTTTGCGTTCCCACCCACTGTGCACAAGGGTTGGTTCCTTTTTCTCCCCATCGTGGCCGACACCTGTTGTTTCTTGTGTTGTTGATTTTAGCCGTTCTGACAGGTGTGAAGTGACCTCTCCCTTGTGGTTTTGATTTGCATTTCCCTGACGATGAATCGTGTTGAGCGTCTTTTCATGTGTCTGCTGGCCACACGCATGTCTTCTTTGGAGGTAGGCTGCCTTCTAGTTTTGTTGATTGTTTCCTTCACTGCGCAGAAGGTTTTTTATTTTTGATGTAGTCCCGATAGCTTTTTTTTACTTCTGCTTTTATTTCCCTTGGCTCAGGAGACCTATCTAGAAAAATGCTGCTACAGCTGATGTCAGAGAAGTTATTGCCTGTGTGCTCTTCTCAGGTTTTTTAAGGGTTTAGGTCTCACATTTAATCCATTAATCCAATCTTTAATCCATTTTTTAAGTTTTTATTTACTAAGAATTTTTTTTTTTTTTTTTAATGCCTGTTTTTGAGAGGGAGAGACAGAGCACGAGCAGGGGAGGGGCAGAGAGAGGGAGACACAGAATCTGAAACAGGCTCCAGGCTGAGCTGTCATCACAGAGCCTGACGCGGGGCTCGAACCCACAAACCGCAAGATCATGACCTGTGCCAAAGTCGGGTGCTTAACCAACTGAGCCACCCAGGTGTCCTGAGTTTATTTTTGTGTATGGTGTAAGAAAGTGGTCCAGTTTCGGGGCGCCTGGGTGGCGCAGTCGGTTAAGCGTCCGACTTCAGCCAGGTCACGATCTCGCGGTCCGTGAGTTCGAGCCCCGCGCCGGGCTCTGGGCTGATGGCTCAGAGCCTGGAGCCTGTTTCCGATTCTGTGTCTCCCTCTCTCTCTGCCCCTCCCCCGTTCATGCTCTGTCTCTCTCTGTCCCAAAAATAAACAAACATTGAAAAAAAAAAATTAAAAAAAAAAAAAAAGAAAGTGGTCCAGTTTCATTCTTTTGCATGTGGTTTCCAGTTTTCCCAATGCCATTTGTTGACGAGACTTTTTCTTGTTGCACATGCTTTCCTGCTTTGTCAAGGATTAACAGAGCATGTAATTATAGGTTTGTTTCTGGGTTTTCTATTCCGTTCCACTGATCTATGTGTCTATTTTTTTGTGCCAGTACTGTACTGCTTTGATTACTACAGATTTGTAATATAACTTGAAGTCTGTAATTGTGATGCCTCCTGTTGTGATGGCTTTGGCTATTCTGGGTCTTGCGTGGTTCCACGCCAATTTTAGGATTGTTTATGTTCCGGTTCTGTGAAAAATGCTGTTGGTATTTTGATAGGGATTGCTCCGTATGAGGTCTTTGAGACTTAATTTGTGGCCTAATGTATGGTCTGTTGTGGAAAATGTCCCATGTGTACCTGAGAAGAATGTGCGTGTTGCTCTCGGGCGGAGTGTTGTGCACGTGTCTGTTAGGTCTATTGGTTTACTATGTTGTGTGAATCCTGTTTCCTTCCTTTGGTCTGGTCTGTCCGTTATTGTGAGTGGGGTACTGAAGTTTCCACCTGTTACTGTACAAATGTTTCTCCCTTCAGTTCTGTCAGTTTTTGCCTCCTATATTTTGATGGTCTGTCATTGAGTGCATTTTTTACATATTTTCTTGTTGTATGGAGCCTTTTATTAATAATGTCCTTTGTTGACTCCTGTAACGTTTTTTTAATGTTTAGTCTGGAAAGACCGTGAGCGGGGGAGGGGCCGAGAGAAAAGGAGACAGAGGATCCAAAGCAGGCTCTGCACTGCCGGCAGACAGCCGGCCGCAGGGATCGAACTCACAAACCGTGAGCTCATGACCTGATCTAAAGTCGGATGCTTAACAGACTGAGTCACCCAGGCTTCCCCTTTTTTATTTAAAGTGTGTTTTGTCGGGGCCCTTGGTGGCTCAGTTGGTTAAGCGTCCAGCTTCGGCTCAGGTCACAATCTCCTTGTTGGTGAGTTTGAGCCCACGTCGGACTCTGTGCTGGCGGCTCGGAGCCTGGAGCCTGCTTCGATTCTGTGTCTCCCTCTCTCTCTGCCCCTCCCCCACTCACGTGCTCTCACTCTCTCAAAAAGAATTAAACATTTTTTAAAAAGTAAAATAAGTGCGTTCGTCTCCCAGATCGTGTAGAAAACGAGATTGGGAGTTATAAACCAAAGGTACAGGAATACTAGCTTTTACGTCAGTTTTCTTTTTTCTTTTTTTCATTTTTTTAATGTTTGTTTATTTTGTGAGACAGAGACAGAGCACAAGCTGGGGAGGGACAGAGAGAGAGGGAGACACAGAATCGGAAACAGGCTCCAGGCTCTGAGCTGTCAGCACAGAGCCCGACGCGGGGCTCAAACTCACGGACCGCGAGATCGTGACCTGAGCTGAAGTCGGATTGAGCCACCGAGGTGCCCCTAATTTTCTTTAAATGAATTAGTCTCTTAAATTACACAGACAACAAAAAGTACAATTGCAAGCCAGACACTACAGTAATACGAATTTTTGTCATTGCCTATGTTTACCTTTACTGAGATCTTCGTTTCTTTATATGGCTTCAAGTTACCTAATGTTAAAGACGATGCCTTGTAGGTGATGATTCGCTTCTTTCTCTCTTGCTGCTTTTAAGTTTCGCTCTTTGTCTTTTGAAAATGTGACTGTGATGTGTCTTAGCGTGGGTCTTTGAATTCATCTTACTTGGAGTTCGTTGAGCTTTCTGGATGTTGATGTTTTTCTCCAAATTTGGAAGTTTTCAGGCATTATTTCTTCAAATGTTCGTTTTGCCCCTTCCTCTCTTCTCTTTCCGGGACGCCTGTGACCTGCGCCTTGGTCCCTGTGTTGATGTCCCGTAGGTCTCTGAGGCTCTGGTCACCGTTGCCGAGTCATTTTGTTTTCTCCCCCTTCCTCAGCCTCGGTCATTGCCATCGTCGTGTCTTCAGTACCTGACTCTTGGCCCTGCCTGCTCAGGTCTGCCTTTGAATCCCTCTAGTGAAGTTTTCATTCGAGTTACTGTGCTGCTCAGCTGCAGAGATTCTTCTTGGTTTCTTTTTAGGTTTTCTGTCTCCTTAATATTTCCATTTCTCTTCACGCTTTGACTTTCTCCACATCTTCCTTTAGCTCTTTAAGCACATTTAGATCATTGTTTTATTTACCTATTTATTTAAAAATGTTTATTTTTGAGAGCGACAGCCCAAGCTGGGGAGGGGCAGAGCGAGAGAGAAAGAGGATCCGAAGCGGGCTGTGTGCTAACAGCAAAGAGCTCGACGCAGGGCTCAAACTCACGAACCATGGGATCGTGACGTGAGCGGAAGTCGGACACTCAACCGACTGAGCCCTCCCAGGTGTCCCTACTTTTTCCTTCGAATGATAGGCCATATTTACCTATTTCTTGGTATACCTTGTGACTTTTTGTTGAACACTGGACATGTGAATCCAGTTGTGTGGTAACTCTGGGAATTGGATTCTCCCACTTCCCCAGGGTTTGCTGTGTTTTGTTATTGCTTTTGCTTTATTGTAAGCTGTCTCTGTAGCGAGGATCCCCTGAGGTGTAGACTTTGTCTTCTTATGTCTTTTCTAAACCTTTCCTTGAGCGTGCGCAGCGACTTTCTAATTTTTCCCATATATGCGGATATTTGTGAATGTGCTAGTCTTTTAATGTGTGGCTCCTGAAAGGGGAAAAGTGAAAAACGAAGAGGGAACAAAAGGGCACCGGCCCTTTGAATCACCTGGAAGTCACTTGAACCGGAGTGGGGACAGGCTGGCGACTCTGAGGGGAGGTACCACAATAACGGCTGCCCGCCTCTCTGCCCCTCTGCGATCAGAAGCGGCGACCAGAACACGGACCCCTGGTGTTCCGAGGACGGGTGCCTCTCGCCCACCCTGACTGCTGTACGTCGCGTGCGGCCGCATCAGGGGGTGGGGAGCCGCTACTGTGCAAAGCGCCGAAACCGCCCAGAACCGGTCAGTTTTGACCCTCCGAGCCTTCCCCTGGAAGTTGCAAGCCTTCGGCAAACCCGCCTTCCGAAACTGGCGCCTCGGTGTGGAGCCGGGGGCTTTCCTGCCTCTTCCCGGAATCCTCCCTGCTGGGTCATGTACGTTTCTGATTTTGGGTCAGAAACCTCGCGTGCGCGGGCACAAGTTCATCTGCGCAATGCTCGCGAGCCCTGGGCGGCCGAGGCGTCTCTGCCAGCGGGTCCGGTTCGTCGCGGCCCAGACACCAGGTGGACAGGTGGCCGAGGCCGCGTTTCCCCACGTGCGGGCGATGTCGGGCGGCGTCCGTTTCATCCGCCGTTTGGAGTTGTTCTGTCTTCAAGTGGCTGTTGACATTCTCCTGCCCTTCTGAAGTTTTCTGTATTTTTCGTAGTGACTTGTTTTCCTCGTAAATGTTAGCCGCAAGTCCCTTAATAGTTAGGGGTTCAAAGTGTCTTCCGCCGCCGTTTTCTCAGGCTCCGGTATCTTTTGATGTTAGCCATTTGTTTTAAACATTTATGTGGTGCTACTCTGTGCCAGGCAATGCTCAGGGTGCTTTACAAATACCTTATTTTGATGAACATGAGTTCTTAATGTGCTCAACTTCATCCGCATTTCCTTTGATGTTAATTTGTGTGTATGTAGGTGATTTAAGAAAATTTTCTGACTGTGGGGGAGGCCTTTAAGATACTTTTTTTCTTCTTGTGGTAAAATATACTTACAGATGGTTAAGTGGTAAATCTTATGTGAAGTGTATAATTCACTGGTATTAAATACGTTCACATTGTTGTCCACCGAGCACCGTCCACCTCCAGGGCTTTTTTAAACTCTCTACACAAATTCTATCCCCATTAAACACGAACTCCTGGTACCTGCCCCCCACCCCCACCCCCCGCAACCATCATTCTACCTTCTGCCTCCTTTGTATCTTCTTTCCGATGGCTGGCCCTTGTCTCCACGTCCAGGGACGTGCGATGCCAGCATTGTCCTCTACCTAAGTTCTGTACGTGTTTGGGTCTATTTCTAGACCTTCTGATCTGTACCCCATTGCACCACAGAAGCTTTGTGTAGGATATTTTGTTCTGGTAGGGCTTGTACCCTTCCCCCTCCTGTATGTAGTCCAGCTGTTTCTTAAGTTTTGGAAGTTCTTTATATATTCTGGATACACGTCCTTTATCAGATACATGATTTGCAAATACTTGCTCCTAGTTGGCGGTTTGTCTCTTTGGTCTGTAAGTATCTCATGCAAAGCAAGTCTAAAAGTTCAAGTCCAACTTACCAATTTTTTTTCTTTTATCGATCATGTTTTTGATGTCATAACTAAGAACTTTGCCTGGCCAAATACCATGAGTGTTTTTTCTTCCTCGAAAAGGAGATTTTGTGTTTTGATCTTGGGGGGTTAATTTTTGCTTCAAGAGGAGTGAGTGAGGCATACCTAGAGCTCCCTTTTATTGCATAAGAATATCCAATTATTCAACACCCTCTGTTAAAAACACTATCCTATCTTGTCTTTACGCCTTTTTCAAAAACCATTTGACCATATTTGTGTGGGTCATTTTAGACTCGCTGTTCTGTTCACTGACCTGTTTCTGTCTTTTCACTCATCGGTAGCACAGGCTAGTCTCAGATGAGATAGGGTGATAGAACCAGCCTCCAAGTTGGTTCTTTTAAAAATCCTTTGGCTGTTCTCGTTGGTGTTTCCATATAAAGTTTAGTGTTAGCTTATCTGCTGGAATTACATGAGCTCTACAGACCATTGGGAAGGACTGCTGTCTCACTTTGCTGAGGATTCCGACCCAAGAACACAGTATGTCTATTGAAACAGGTCTTGTCTCTTTCATCAGTAGTTTGCAGTTTTCAGCATACAGATAACAGGTTTTGATTTGTACCTAGGTATTTGTTTTGGAGTTCTTTTAAATGCTCTTTTGCAAATTTTAGTTTTAATTGTTGATTACATAGTATGTAGAAATGAGGTTGATTCTGTAGGTAAACCTTGTATCCTATAGCCTTGTGGAACTAATTGGAGCTTTTTGTAGGTAGGTTCCTTGGGATCTCCACAACCATGATCCCTGTGAATGAAGATGGTTTCTTTTTTCCAATCTGTGTGTCACTTATTTCTTCTTGCCTTATCGCACCGGTTAGGAATTCCAGTATACTATTCAATAGGAGGAGTACAAGTACACAGCTTTGCCTTATTTGTAATCTTACGAGGAAAACATCCAGTGGTTAGTTTCATATGTTACCTGTAAGTTGACTCTGGTAGATGCAATTTATCAGGTTAAGGAACTCTCCTATTATTCCTCATTTTCTGGAAAATTTTATCATAAATTTTGTCAAATGCTTTTCCTACATCAATTGATAGGATCACGTGGTTTTTTTTGGTTAATATGGTAGATTACACTGGTTTTTAAAAATTACACATAATTCACATACTGTAGAATTCACCCTTTTACTTATTTTAAAAAGTTTATTTTGAGAGACAGCACGCATGTGCAAGAGGGAGGGGCAGAGACAGAGAGAACTTCAAGTAGGCTCCGCGCTGTCAGCCCCGAGCCCAACACGGGGCTTGATCTCCTGAACCACGAGTCAAGAGTTGGGCGCTTAACCGACGGAGCCACAAGGTTCAGGGGCTTTTAGTCCCTTCACAATGTTGTGCAACAACCATCACCACAATCGAATTTCAGAACATTTTCATCACCCCCAAAAGAAACCTCTTACCAATTAGTAGTCACTGCCCATTGACCTCTTGTCCCCAGCACCACTAATCGACTTTCTTTTCGTAAGGATTTGCCTCCTCTAGGGGTTTCATATAAATGGAATCCTACAACGTATGGCCTTTTGCGTCAGGCTTCTTTGACTTAGCAGTGTTTTCAAGGTTCATCCATGTTGTAGCATGTATTCCTTTTTTTTTTTTTTTTTTTAATTTGAATGTGTGGGAGCGGGAGAGAGAGAATCCCAAGCAGGCTCCACAGTGTCAGTGCAGAGCCCAACGTGGGGCTTGGACTCAGAAACCTGAGATCATGACCTGAGTTGAAACCAAGAGACACTTAACCGACTGAGCCAGCCACGTGCCCCACGTGGATTCCTTTTTATGCTGCATAATATTCTGGGTGGAGATACTTCATTTTGTTCATCTTTCTGTCAACTGATGAACAGTTGAGTGGTTTCCACTTTTTTGCTATGAGGAATAATGTAAACATTTGTGTATGTGTTTTTGTAGGAACATGTAAAAAATATATATCCTGCCACCTTTTTTTAAAGTTTATTTTGAGAGAGCACGAGTGGGGAGGGGCAGAGGGAGAGAGAGAACTCCAGTCAGGCTGTCCGTGCAGAGCCCAATGCAAGGCTCCTTCCCACAAACTGTGAGATGGTGACCTGAGGCTGAGTCGGATGCTCAACTGACTGAGCCACCCAGACACCCCAAACATGTTTTCAATTGGGTATTAATACCTAGGAGTGAAACTTCTGGGTCCTATCTTACATTCCCAAGCCGGCCTTGTCTTGCTGGGGTAAACCCTACTTTGTCATGATGTATTCTTTTATGTTTTTGGATTCAATTTGCTAATATTAAGGATTTTTGTATCTGTTCACAAAGGATATTAGTCTGTGGTTTGTTTCGTGTTTCTGTGGTTTTGGTACCAGAGTCATTCTCATAAAATGAGTGAAAAGTGGTAGGTCTATTGTTTTCTGGAAGAAATTGCATAGAATTGATGTTCCATCTAATTTAAATGTTTAGTAGAATCCACCAATAATGCTGTCTAGGCCTAGAGTTTTCATTTTCAGGGTTTTAATGATGGGTTAAATTTCTTTGATTGCTATAGGACTATTCCGATTCTTCCTTTTGGGGTGAGTTTGGTAATTTGTGTCTTTCAAGGAATTTATCTGCTTAAGTTGTCAACATTTCTACGCAGAGAGTTTGTAACTGTCACTCATGATCCCTTTCAGGTTTGTGGAGACTATAGTGATAGCTCTTGGGGTGGCTGGGTGGCTCAGTCGGTCAAGCATCTGACCTCGGCTCGGGTCATGATCTCATGGTTTGTGAGTTCAAGCCCCACATCGGGCTCTGTGCTGACAGGTCAGAGCCTGGAGCCTGCTTTGGATTCTGTGTCTCCCTCTCTCTCTGCTCCTCCCCTGCTCATGTTCTTTCTCTCAAAAATAAACATTAAAAAATTTACAGTGATAGCCCTACTTTCATTCCTGATATTAATCTGTTATTTCCTTTCTTTATCACTAAAAGTTTACTTTTTTTTTTTTTTTTTTTTTTAAAGAATCCGATGTTTTATTTATTTCCTCTATATTGCTTTGGTCTTTTCAATTTCATTGCTTCCTGCTCTTATGTTTATTTACTTCCCTTCTCCTTTTCAGGTTATTTTTTTAGTTTCTTAACAGAAACTCATTGCATTGAGACTTTTCTTCTACGATAAGCATTTAATACTGTAACATTTCCTCTAGTGCTTTAGCTGCATCTCAAACGTTGATATGTAGTATTTTTTTTTTTTCAGTTTACAATGTCTGCAAATTGCCTTTGAAAATTCCTTTCCTTTCTGTATCATTTAGATGTGTTACCTAATTGCCAAGCATTGGGGCATTTTCTGAGAGTTTGTTATAGTTAAGTTTAATGGAATTAAATTTTTCTTAAGATTTTTTAAATTCATTTTGAAAGAGGGAGCGTGGTGGTGGGGGGGGGGGGGGGGGCAAGAGGGAGAGAGAATCCCAAACAGGTTCCACACTGTCGAACAGTGAGATCATGACCTGAGCCAAAACCAATAGTTGGATGCTTAACCGACTGAGCCACCCAGGTGCCTGCATCATTTAAAGTTTTTAAAAACTTAAGGTTTATGCCCCGGACTATGGTCTATTTTCATGACTGTTCCATATGCACTTTGCAAAAGAACGTTTCTGCTGTTGCTGGATGTTGTTCTACAACTGGGTCCAACCGGTTACTGGTGGGAATCGTTTTCTCTATAGCCTTGACTATTTTTTATCCAGTTCTGTCATTACTGAGAAAAGAAGTCTAATGGCAGATGTGTCCATTTTTTCCTTTCAGTTCTATCAGTTTTGCTTTGTTATATTTCAAAGCCATTTTAGGTGTATAAACACTTAGAATTGGGATGTCACTGAAAATGGTGTAGGGAACTCCAAGGCTCTGCCTTTCCACAAAAGCAGCGAATGAACTGGTGGTGGAAACCGTCAGAATCTACTTTTGCAGAACTCTAGAAATCTAGTCAAAAACTTCCCACGACCCGGGGAAGAAAGAAGCGGATGCTTTGCGGTGAGTGTGCTAGGACATTTCCAGTTGCCTGCCTCCTACACCGCACGTGGGGGCCGTAAGGACAAGAGCTCACGGTTTTGGTGCGTGCTGTTAGCACCAGCGGGAGGAATATAGTCCTTCTCAAAGCTTCGGGACTGTGGGCTTCAACACATCTGGCACTTGCCTGAAAGACCAGCCTAAGAGCTGGCCTTTGTTTTGCCAGACCCTGTGTTCCCAAGGCTGGGTGGCTCTGGCCAAAAGTGTTCCCTGGCCCTGGAATTGGCTGCAGCAACTTGGACAAGGGACGATGGTTGGGACAAGCAACAGACCTATAAGAAGACTGGAAAGAAAAAGTTGGGAAAGGAGATACTCAGGGAAAGGCCTTTCCGAGCTCCCACAGGCATAATGACGAACTGGGGAAACGTAGCCCATGCCCAGTGCTGATGTACTCCAGGAAAGGCCTGACAAATCACTCAGCTCGCACTCTGGCTCGTCTTCAGGCTCCACACAAGCAGAAGTGGAGGCTGAGGGGCGCCTGGGTGTTTCAGTCGGTTGAGCGTCTGACTGTTGATTTGGTTCAGGTCATGAACCCAGGATTGTGGGATGGGGCCCCGTGTTGGGCTCTATGCTGAGAGTGGAGCCTGCTTAGGATTCTCCTTCCCCAAACTCTGCCCCTTTCTTTCACTCTCTCTAAAAAAAAAAAAAAAAAAAAAAAGTAGAGGCTGAAACAGAGTGTGAATAGCCTGGCTGAGCCATGAAGGAACGGTCCACCAAGCAGAGCCAATTGATTAAGAGGGTATTTTTTCCTCTTTTTTTTTTTCTTTTAAATTAAGTTTATTTCCAGTAATCTCTACACCCAACAAGGGGCTCGAACTCAGGACCCCAAGATTAAGTGTTGCATACGCCAACTGAGCCAGCCAGGTGCCCCTTATTTTTCTTTTAATAAGTGAGTTTAGCAAGGTTTCAGAATATAAGAGCAATATACAGAAATCAACTGTGTTCCTACAGGCAGGCAATAACCAGAAATTATAAGTTAAAAATCTCACAGTGGCATCAAGAAATATGAACTACTTAGGGATAAATCTGACAAAGATGTGAAAGATCTGGATATATGACCTATAAAATACTGCTGAGAGAAGAGCCAAATAAATGAATAGGTCACTTCTCCCTAAATTGATCAATAGATTCAATAACGCTAGATTCTTTTGTAGAAACTGACAAGCTAATTCTGAAATTCATCTGAAAAAGCAAAGGACCTGGAGCAGCCAAAGTAACTTTTACAGGTATAAAATTGGAAAGCTAACACTACCTAATTTCAAGAATTAGTATAAATCTACAGTCATCGAGACCATGTCGTATGGCCATTAAGACAAATGGATCCATGGAACAGAAACTCAAGGCAACTGATTTTTGACAAAGGTACAAAAGCAATACGGTGGAGAAAGGGACAGCCTTTTCAACTAATGTTGCTAGAAACTGGATATCTACATGCGAAGCAAAGGAACTGAAAGTCCTAGCTGGAGCCATATACATGGATATACACAGAGCCAAAATGGATCACAGACATAAACACAAAACCTGAGATTTTAAACTTCTAGAAAACCTTTACCTCTTGGGTTAGGTAATGGTTTCTTAGAACAACAAAAACACAATCCAAAGAAAAACGGAAGTCATCAAACTTAAACCTCTGCTCTTCAAAGACACTGTTAAAAGACTGGAAAGAGAAGCCACAGACTGAGAGAGAATCTTTGCAAAACGGGACCAACAGACTTGTATCCAAAGCATACACGCATGCCTCATCTTATCACACTTCGCAGATACTGTGTTTGTTACAGCTTGAAGGTTCGTGGCAACCTGCATCCGTCAAGTCTCTCAGCGCCATTTTTCCAACACAGTTTGCTCACTTCTGGTCTCTGTGTCCTATTTTGGTAATTCCCTCAATATTTCATACTTGGTGATCTGTGATGAGTGATTATGACTTACAGCCCATGATGGCTATTAGCTATTTTAGCAATAAAGTATTTTTTAATTAAGGTAAGTACTTTTTTTTCCCTTAGAACTAATGCTATTGCACACTTAAGGTTTCACTATCCGGTAGTAGTTTATTAAGTTCTGCATGCTCTGGGAAACGAAAAAAATTCATTTGACTTGGTTTATTGTGGTGGTCTAGAACCAAACCTGCATTATCTGAGGCATGCTTGGATAGAGAACTCTCAAAACTCAACCCAGTTTTTAAAACGGGCAAAAACCGCGACTAGGTACTTGTCCAGACAAGGTAAGGATGGCAAAACAAGCACGTGAAAAGATGCTTGACATCATTAGGGTAGCGCAAATTAAAACTACAATGAGATATTGCCTCCTAGCTCCTAAAATGGCTAAAATTATAAAAACAATACCAAGTAGTAGAGAAGAGGTAGAGGAACTGAAACCTTCATCTGTTACTGGTGAGAACATAGAATAGTTCAACCACTTTGGGAAACAAACGTAGAGCTACCATTCATCTGACCTAGCTGTTCCACTCCTTGGTATTTACCCCCCAAAAAGTACAGCTCCATACAAAGACTTGTACGTGAACGTTCACAGCAGCTTTATTTTTAATAGCCCTAAACCGGAAACAAGCCAAATGTGAATAAACATAAAAAGTGAATAAACTGTGGTCTCCCCATACCCCGGAATAGGACTCAACCATAAGAAGGAAAGAAATGTGGACACAACAGTACGGATGAAATTCAAAATCAAAGTCAAAAGAGCCAGCCCCATGCATAGGGGCACTTGTACCCCAATGTTTATAGCAGCACTCTCAACAATAGCCAAATTATGGAAAGAGCCTAAATGTCCATCAACTGATGAATGGATAAAGAAATTGTGGTTTATATACACAGTGGAGTACTACGTGGCAATGAGAAAGAATGAAATATGGCCCTTTGTAGCAACGTGGATGGAACTGGAGAGTGTGATGCTAAGTGAAATAAGCCATGCAGAGAAAGACAGATACCATATGGTTTCACTCTTATGTGGATCCTGAGAAACTTAAACCCATGGGGGGAGGGGAAGGGGAAAAAAAAAAAAAGGTTAGAGTGGAAGAGAGCCAAAGCATAAGAGACTCTTAAAAACTGAGAACTGAGGGTTGATGGGGGGGAGGGAGGAGAGGGTGGGTGATGGGTATTGAGGAGGGCACCTTTTGGGATGAGCACTGGGTGTTGTATGGAAACCAATTTGACAATAAACTTCATATACTGAAAAAAAAAAACCCACACACACAAAAAAAACAACCCAAAAAGAATATATACTGCAGGATTCTACTTAGCTAAAACTCTAGAAAATGCAAACTCCTCCACAGTGACACAAAGCAGATAAATGGTTGGTAGGGGTGGGGAGGGGAAAACTGTAAAGGGGCAGGAGGAAATTTTGGGGGTAATGGTTAAGTTCAGAAACTGGATTGTGGTGATGGTTTCACAAGTGTGTGAAACTGTGTCAAAATTTATCCAAGTGTACACTGTAAATGGGCATTTATTTTCTAATAAAAATAAAGGCTGTTAAAAAACCAAAAGCCAGGCCTATAAAAGATGTCCTGTTAGGGACAGAGAGCAGTGCAAATGGAAATTTACATATCAGGAATTGGACTTTTTCTCAAGAAATATTTAGAAATAAATGCACAGAACATAAAACCATACTCCCAACAAAAAAATCTTATATTTTCTTTTTAGTCTTTTCTGTTTTCCACAGACCAAAGCAACCAAAAAGTGATTTGGCCGGGGAGAAAAAAAACAATATATCTTTTTGAAAGGTAAGTATACACATTTTAATTTATTTTTAAGAATATATTTATATTTTAAAAACAGGACATGTATACGTCTAAGCAGCATGGCGGACACAGACCAAATCCATGCTGGTGAGTTTTGAGAACCATTGAACGTGCTGACAGAGGCAGACAAGGTAAGAATAAATAGTGCTTTGGGGAGAGCAGTAGTGATCAGTAGGGTAGGTAAAGACGTGGACGCTGGAGCAGAAACAACTCCCCAATACTGATTTGTGCAAAGTTCCAGATCTCCACAACAGAAACGGCCCAACCCATCCAAACAGCCTCCCAACTCGGCAACTGCCGGGGTAGATGAACTCGGACCTAGCGGGCAGAGGGATGGGGGTCTCAACCCAGAGGAAAACTGCAGAAACAGAGTTCAGACAGGCATGTGTTCACACACACGTCCCCACAAAGGGCATTGCACAATAACAGAACTGTACACAGTTTAACAAAGGCGCTCCCAGCCTCCCTGTCACCTCTTTGGCAGTAGGTCAGGCCATCTCCACTTCTGACACACACACATCCTCAGCAGGAGGAAGGCTGTCCTGTGTGGCGGAGACAGATCTTTAGGTGAGAGCAAAGCTACTGTAGCCAGAGCGTTAACTCCGCGTCCCTCAACAAAAAAGATGTTAACTACTAGTGACAGCCTACGAGCCAATATTGCTTCAGGTCCCTACCCCAAGGACCGGCACACTCCTTTTCCCACACCGTGGTGAAATACGACACGCCCTTGCTCGTGCTTCAGCAAGCAGAATTACGGGGTAGAGAAAAATTAGGTTCCGTATGCTAAAATTTGCACTTACTGCTATGAACTAAGTTTTAATGTATTTCTTGGGTCAAAACAAAATCAGGTCTTTGAAGACCCACTAAGCCTATGATGGACTTTGCTCTGTGACACTCATTCACTTCTGTAAGTTAGGCCCGTGGTAGTGGAACCTGTCCAGGTTCCCAAGCACACCTAAACTCAAGAAAAATGAAAGCCACATAGATAATTAGATCTAGTCTAGGCACAGGAAGCCACAGCTGGCTGACCGCTCAGGGCCTCTCAGGACTGGATGTTGGTCGAATTGAGGATTCGAGAAGTAGCATCAGATTTGGAAGCCTTTGAAAGTTCTCGCTGTTGAAAAATAAATAATGTCAGTGGCAGTACTGTCCCTCCTCTGCATGCCCCGCCCTTGTAAGCATGAGTAAATGTCAGCACAAGGTCCCCTGAGGGCTGTTTCTCTGAGACAGAGGTCCCTCTCCAGCACAGGTTGTTAGGAACACAAGATGAGAGGCTCTGAGCCCCGTTCTATTAGTCAGAGATTAAGCGTGTGCACACGTATGCCCGGGACCTCGTCCTTAGCCAGTTCGTTCTGTTACAACCTCACAGAATAGCAGTCCCTCAAGTTTCACAAAGTACTCTATTGAGTTGTCAAGCTAGGCAGGCAACAACCTTTGGTCTTTTGAGCCCTGAATAAAGCAAGGGGCCAGACCTTTATCTACCAATCCCTGGGGCCGAGGGCCTTGTAACCTGCTGGTGATATGATCTCATGCTGGAGCACATGGAAAAGAAGATAAAGCACGAATACCACTGAGAAAGAGGTTAGTAAAGGTTAGTCTACCGGCTTTGGTGCCGCCTGGTGGAGTCTGTTACCAGCCAAAGCAGCCAAAACCAGATTAGAGATAAGCAGGGTACATTTAAGCCCCACGGGGATGATACGGGGCTTGGCTAAACAAGCAAGGAAGAGAAAGTTGGACCCTCTGTCCAGCAATCAGCTAGCCAGAGCAACGTACACTTCTATATATAAAACGATACCAATCACTTAATTTGAAACAAGTGCCATAATATGAAACTGTTTCAATGCTCAAAACAAGCTCTTGCCTTGGGCAACTGCCCCGTTCTGTCACTGCAGCAGTGAGAGCGGGCACCATGGCTTTAACGCCGTATCCCCTCACCCACGGTGAGGAACAGCCTCGCTTCCCAGCAGGAAGATACGGAGGGCAGAGAGAACGCACACTGGTAAGTAAAGGGCACTGCAGTTAAGTGTTAGTAAACACGGAGTAGGTTACTAGGAACTAAAGAGCATCTGGAAGAATCTCCCAATGCCACACATATGCTTTAGCAGCTTAATGAGGTAGAAACAGGCAGAGGCAAGGAAATGAACACTGGCTAGCTCACAGAAGACAGAAAGTTGGCAATTCAGCCCTAAGGGGTTAGTAAGTCATATACTCCAGGAAACAATCAGCACACAGGCCAAGAACCTCATGATGGGCAGCACACAGCTGGGGCTCCCCTCCCCACGTGATGGGGCCTCTATTCTTTCCGGCACATTGGAGGCCTCTGATGTCACAACTGGGGAGGGTGAAGGTCTTCTGTTGTGAAAGACAGGATTAAAAAAAAAAACAAAAAACTTTGCCTGACTTTAGGTAGGGCTGAGAATCCAATTCAAGTCTGAACAAGTTTTCTTGTTAATCAGCAGATTAGTCTCTTGGGACTGAAGTCAGATATCCTTGAGGTCCGCATTAGGACTTCTGCTCCTTTGTCAAAAAAAGGTTCTGTGGTAGTACAGCTGAGATTATTGGTTAGTGTAGCCCCGTGCCCAGACGGGAATTAAGCCAGCAGATGTGACAGGTGAGTTTGGAAAGCGGACATGGGACATGCAGGGGTTGCCATACAGACCTGAAGCCCGACAGTGGAGCTGTCAGAGAGGGACGGATCCTTCTAAGAACAAAGAATTAAGACAATTACCAAGAACTCCACCAAGAGAGCACCAGGGCCGTGATCAGAGGGTCACCTCCTGCAGCCAGGGAATGGTATTTCTGAAGCAGAAGGATCCAGGCTAAACGTCTAGTTGCTGCTGCCAACTTCCTTCTTGTATGCTCCTTAAACCAGCCCACCCCATGCCATGGTCAAGGCAGGAAAGGGATTCTCAGCCTCCAAAGAACTGTCCTCACGGCCTGGGTGCCCTTGGGAAGATACCCACTCTGCCCCAACTGTGTGCTCCCCAGAGACTGGCAGATATTAGAAAAGGTGAATTACCGCAAACTCAGAATAGGTGCTGGCAACAGAATTAATGCTGAAGTTGCGCTGGAGGGGGGCCGAGGCAGGGTACCCACCACTCAGGATGCTGCCGTTGAGCTCCAGGTTCTCCTTGTTGGCTCCATGCCTGCCAGCACGGGGCGTTTTTTTCCCCGAACAAGTGGAAGTGACGACCGGCTGCAGAGAAGGGAAAGAGAGAGATCCGCACACCATCCTCATAGTGACCACACACACACACACACACACACACACACACACACACACACACACGCAAATGGCTAAAGGCTGATACCGTCTTTGTTATTCATGGGCCTATAATCCTCTACTTGTGGTTTCAAAAAATACATGAATTCTTAATGACTTGCAAAATACCTATCTTGAGCATAGTCTGTAAAATACTTGAAAGACCCACTTAGCACAGATTCCCCACCTCTCCTGATGTGAGAGTACCCGATTCTGTCTAGTGATCCAGTGTCACTGGGCTTGAACCCACACACAGGGACCTCACTCAGCAGCAGCTGAAGACCAGGCTTTGCACTGAACCTAGTTACATCCCAGTGATTCCATACTACCGGGGTTCAGAATGACCGCTGGGTGTATTTTGTTGTTGGTGGTTTCTTTTTTTGGCAGATAAGCTGGCTTACAGCATCTCCCTGAAAACCGAATCCAGGGTTCTCAGAAACTCAAACGACAAGGTGGTGCCCCTGGGTAAATGGGCTGGAGGTGTGCTGGGGATGTCCCTTGTACACAGAGCATACATACTAACCTTGCTGCCAGAAGGTGGAAGTCGAGACACAGGGGAGCGGTAGATTGTCCCCCCAAAGACAGGCCGAATGCTGCTGTTGGCCGTAGCGTTGGACATGGTGGTAGTGTTCAGCTAAGAGGAAGAACAGAGATTATGGAGGTGGGGTAACATGCCTGGCAGCCCATCCCTACACTATAGAGAAAGGAGTATGGGAAATAGTCTAAGAAAGATGGGTTTACATGGTTAAGAGCTTTGAGGAAAATTGTGACAAGTGTTGAAAGTATTTCTATCCGGACTGCACTATAAAATGGTAGCCATTTTGTTTGTAATTTTATCATATTTAGGTATTTACCCAAGAGAAATGAAAGCAAATATCCCTACAAAGACCTATACATATATAGAGAGCAGCTTTATCTGTAATAGCCAAAACACTGCCTACAAGCCAAGTGTCCATCCACAGGCAAATGGATAAGCAAATTGTGCAATGGAATACTGCTCGGTAGTAAAAAGGAGTGGCCTATTATACATGTAACAACATAGATGAATCTCAAAAAACCTATGCTAAACGAGAGAAGCCAAACCAAAAGAAGAATACATACTGTATAATTGTATTTGCATAAAATGTTAAGAGGGGCGCCTGGGTGGCTCATTTGGTTAAGTGTCCGACTTTAGCTCAGGTCATGATCCCACAGTTTGTGAGTTCAAGCCCTGCATCGGGCTCTGTGCTGATGACTCAGAGCCTGGAACCTGCTTCAGATTCTGTGTCTCATTCTCTCTCTGCCCCTCCCCCACTTGTAATGTGTCTCTCTTTGTCTCTTAAAAAAAAATGTAAAGAAAAAATTTTTTAAACGTTAGAAATGCAAACTGGGGGCGCCTGGGTGGCTCAGTTGGTTGAACATCTGACTCTTGATTTCAGCTCAGGTCATGATCTCATGGTTTGTGGGTTCGAGCCCCATGTCCAGCTCTGCACTGACAGTGTGGAGCCTGCTTGGAATTCTCTCTCCCTCTCTCTCTGCCCCTACTTGTGCTTTCTCTCTTAAAAAAAAATTTTTTTTTTAAATAAAAAAGTGAACAAACAAAACCATAAAACACTTTTCGTTCATCAACAAAACACCATAAAGAGTAACACAAACTACACAAGACCCAAATGCTGCCGGTAGACATGGCAAAAGGTTCAATTTCCATTAGTAAGGAGGGAGATACAAACTAAAATGAGACATAACTTCATACCCTCAGATGGACAAAGACTTAAAGTATGAAAGTATCACCTGTTAACAACGATCAGAGTCTGACACTTAGGCACTGGCAGCACAGATCATTAATCAGTGCAACTAGGGCTTCAGAAATGTCTGATTAGAGGAAACTTTCAGATTTTATTTTTAAGCAATCTTTATACCCAGTATGGGCCTGAAACTCACAACCTGGAGATCCAGAGCTGCTCTACCAGCCGGGCGCCCCTGACTTCACTCTCGAGAGCAAGGGCCTCTCGCTTCTCTTTCATGCTCAGCATGTAGCACAGAGGTCTGCAAACTTTTAATTAAAACAGATCTTTCTATAATTGATTTTTAGTGTTCTAGGTTTTTAAAAGCTTATCACATTTTTTTTAGGTTTATTTTGAGAGAGAGCGCTCTCGTGCACATGCATGCCAGGGAGGAGCAGAGAGAGACAATCCTAAGCAGGCTCTGCCCTGTCAGCGTGGAGCCCCATGCGGGGCTTAGACTCCTGAGCTGTGAGATCATGACCTGAGCCGAAAGTGAGAGTCGAATGCTTAATCAACTGAGCCACCCAGGTGCCCCCATCACATGATTTTCATAATAAAAAAAACTACCTATTATGGGGTACCTGACTGGCTTAGTAGAGTGTGTGACTTATCTCAGGGTTATGAGTTTGAGCCCCACGTTGGATGTAGAGATTACTTAAAAATTAAATCTTTATAATATCTAATATTGGGGCACCTAGGTGGCTCAGTCAAGCATCCAACTCTTCGTTTCAGCTCAGGTTATGGTCTCATGCTTTTGTGAGTTAGAGCTCATCAGACTTGGGATTTTCTGTCTCCTCTCTCTGCTCCCGCAACCCCGTGCCACTTGCACTGTCTCCGTCTCCCTAAAAACAGAAAGTGGGGCGTCTGGGTGGCTCGGTCGGTCAAGCATTGGAATTTGGCTTGGGTCATGATCTCACGGTTACTGAGTTTGAGCACTGCATCAGGCTCTGTGCTGACAGCTCAGAGCCTGGAGCATATTTTGGGTTCTGTGTCTCCTTCTCTCTCTCTGCTCCTCCCCCATTCATGCTGTCTCTCTCTCAAAAATAAACATTAAAAAAATTTTTTTTAATCAAAAATAAAGTAAAATCTATCAACAATAGGGAACTAGTTTAATAAATGATGGTATGCCAAGAGAATAGAATATACAGCTAATAACGAGCATGTATTTGAAGAAAGTTTGATACTATGAAAAAGAACTACAACCAATACCAACTAGGGGAAAGGCAGAAATCCAAATCATATGTGACCTCTGTTTTGTAAAAATACATTATTTAAAAACGAGGAGAAACAGGGGCACCTGGGTGGCTCAGTTAAGTGTCTGACTTCAGCTCAGGTCATGATCTCATGGTATGTGAGTTGGAGCTCTGAGTCGGGCTCTGATCTTACCGCTCAGAGCTTGGAGCCTGCTTCAGATTCTGTGTCTCCCTCTCTCTCTGTCCCTCCCCTGCTCGTGCTCTCTCTTAAAAATAAGTAAACATTTAAAAAAATTAAAAAGCAGAAAAAACAAATACTCTCAATAGTTCTCTTGGAGTTACACTACAGGTGATTTTTTTTTTTTTTTTTTAAACTCCCTGCAACGCAGGGCTCACATTCACGGCCCTGAGATCAAGAGTTGCACGTTCTCACTGAGCCACCCAGGTGCCCCTGCAGGTGCTTTTTAAAAGATCTATTGGTTATAAATATGAGCTGAGGAAAGAGAAAGGAAATACTGCTCTATTTCATTTATCAAAGGAAAAGTTAAACTATCCCATTTACTAAACATGAAAGGCTCTCACAGAATATCATTGTCACTTGTTGGAATTCTAGGATGAACCTCTGAAGGTCTTCATCATTACGGAATGGTGACAGTTATGGTCTCCCAAGATTAATCCAAGACCTCAACCACAGGCACACATCGAAGCCAGGTCCTTGACTGTCATTATCAAGTTATTACTTGGGATGAAGTACTGCCTTCTGGTCACACTTTCAGATGGACTCAACCTGGAAGGTCCCCAAAGCCCTTTCCCATCTGCAGGGCAGAAGGCGAAAGGTGGCCAAGAGCCCCAGCCTCAACAACCCCTCACAAACGGTGGTTCACAAAGCCTCACGTTCACCTTGCGCACTTTGCCCGGTGTGTTGGGTACCAGTCCTCGCCGCTTGCTGGGGGTTCGGGGAGCACTGCCATAGAGCATCTCTGTCTCTGTCTGCTTCTTGTTCTTTAGTTGCTGTATGAAAGTCAGAAGGAACAGTGAAAACTCCCAGGAAAGGAATAGGTCTGGGATGGGGCAGAAGCTGGGCCAGATATCTAGAGCCAAGTGCCTGAACCCAGAGCTAAAAGAGGTGCGGTGGGCTAGCCCTTCAGCCAACCCAGATCCCTGGGAGAGACCCTGGGCTACTCACATCACCATCGTCCTCTTGCCCACACTGTGCTCACTTACTCTCTCTTGCTTGGCTCGCTCCTTCTCCATTCGATGCATCTCCCATTGTTCTGTCACATACTCCATGAATTTCTGCCCATTCACCACAAATGCCTGCGAATGCTCCTGTTCCCACATTTCAATCCGTGCCTTCAGCTCCTCTTCCAGCTGAGACCATAAAGAAAGAAATGTTAATCACTTCAAATCCTTGGTATGAAGCCCGAATTAAAGTATTCTCCCAAAGGAAGACTCCCGCCCCAGAGCACGTAAGCCTAATTTCAGGTAGCTGGACTCACGTGGGCCCAGGTCAGAGTGACCAGGAAGCAAATCCTAGGGACGATTTATTCATAACACACATGAAGGTGGGAAACAGCAAGAACCCAGAGTCTAACTGGGTTTTGGTGCTTAAAGCTGGAGGCACTGGGGGGACGAGCAACATTAAATGAACAATGTACATTATGGGGCGCCTGGGTGGCTCAGTCGGTTGAGCATTCCACTTAGGCTCAGGTCATGATCTTGCAGTTCATGAGTTCAAGCCCTGCATCCGGCTCTGTGCTGACAGCTCGGAGCCTAGAGCCTGCTTCAGATTCTCTCTTCCTCTCTCTGCCCCTTCCCTGCTCGTGCTCTCTCTCAAAAATGAATAAACGTTAAAAAAATATATATATTAAAAAAAAAAACCACGATGTGTATTAAGAGCACCCCAATCTGGGTCCCAGTCTAGAATCTACCTCTTATAGGCTATGAAAAGTTACCTAAATTCTCAGGGCCTCAGTCTCCTGATGCATAAAAATGGAAATGAATAAAATAGAACTACCCTACAACTCAGCAACTGCACTACTAGGCATTTATCCAAGGGATACAGGTGTGCTCTTTTGAAGGGACACATGCACCCCCGTGTTTATAGCAGCACTATCAACAATGGCCAAAGTATGGAAAGAGCCCAAATGTCCATCAATGGATGAATGGCTAAAGAAGATGTGGTATATATATACAACGGAGTATTACTCGGCAATTGAAAAGAATGAAATCTTGCCATATGCAACAATGTGGATGGAACTAGAAAGTATTATGCTAAGTGAACTTAGAGAAAGACAAATAAATGACTTCACGCATGTGGAATTTAAGATACAAAACAGATGAACAGATGAAGCAAAAATAATATAAAAACAGGGAGGGGGGCAAAACATAAGACACTTTTTTTTTTTTTTTTAATTTTTTTTTCAACGTTTATTTATTTTTGGGACAGAGAGAGACAGAGCATGAACGGGGGAGGGGCAGAGAGAGAGGGAGACACAGAATCGGAAACAGGCTCCAGGCTCTGAGCCATCAGCCCAGAGCCCGACGCGGGGCTCGAACTCCCGGACCGCGAGATCGTGACCTGGCTGAAGTCGGACGCTTAACCGACTGCGCCACCCAGGCGCCCCCATAAGACACTCTTAAATACAGAGAACTGAGGGTTGCTGGAGGGGCCGTGGGTGAGAGGATGGGCTAAATGGGGAAGGGGGAATTAAGGAAGACACTTGTTGGGATGAGCACTGGGTGTTATACACATAGAGGATGGATCACTGGAATCAACTCCTGAAATCATTACTGCACTACATGCTAACTAACTTAGATGTAAATTTAAAATGAATTAATTAAGGGGCACCTCAGTCGGTTAAGTGTTCCACTTCAGCTCAGGTCATGATCTCCTGGTTTGTGAGTTCAAGCCCCACATTGGGCTCTGTGCTGCCAGCTCAGAGCCTGGAGCCTGCTTCGGATTCTGTGTCTCCCTCTCTCTCTGCCCCTCCCCTGCTCTGTCTCTCTCTCTCAAAAACAAATAAATGTTAAAAAAAATTGTTTTTAATAAATTAATAAAAATTAAAAAAAAATTTTAATGGAAATGACTAATTGGAAAATACTTTGGAATAGTATCTGGCATTTAATTCAATAAACACTATTACTATTAAAATAGAGAACAGTAACAAAGCCCACAGCACTTTCTCAAAAGTTTGTCTTTTGTTATAGGCTGAATTGCATCCTCCCAAAATTCATATTTAAGTCCCAACCCCCACCCCCCAATACCTCAGAATGTGACTTTTTTTTTTCCCCCACAAACAGGTAATGAAGTTAAATGATAAATGAGATCATTAGGGTCAATGTGACTGGTAGCTTTGTAAGAGAAAAATCGGGACATAGATACATACAGAAGGAAGACCATGGAAAGATATAGGGAGGAAGAAAGTCATCCTCAAGTCAAGGATGGAGGCCTACGAAGAAACCTACCCTACTGATACTTTGATCTCACACTTATAGCCTCCAGAATTGTGAAAAAATAAATGTGTTGTTTAAGCCAGCCAGTCTGTGGTACTTTGCTACACCGGCCCTAGAAAGCTATTAAGCCTTGATATTCAGTCAGGAGGAAGGCTCAGTATGTACTTATCCTGGCCCAAGCTTTAGAAGAGAAGACGGTTCTGGGGCAAGATGTTTCAAAGCCAAGGATATACAAAAAGTAAGGTGTTTTGTAGCCAAGCAACAAAAACTCTCAGTGGCAGTATTACCTTAGGGAGTATTTTTTGAAGTTTGGCTCGCTGCTTTTCTTCTTTTAGAAGATTTCCTCCGCGGTTTGTAAATCGACTTGGATCTGAAGCTTTTCTCTGTGAAAAACAGATTTTAATTAGAGTAAGCCCTGAGATGGTCAGACCAGTTACTTCTGCTAAGATTCCTTGCTTTCGTAAACTGATCCATACTAAGGAGACTACATACTAAGGAGAGTTCTGCATTCCATCCACTGCAGCAGAGAGAAATGATGGTATTCCAAGGCAAGGGGAGTGGGGTGTGAGCTCCGTGGGCATATGCGAGGTCATCCACTGGGGTGCGGGAAGACTATGGTTCGGTTCCTTTCTAATCTAAGAGTGAGGTAAGCTTTAATATGGAGTGCACAATGTCACTGGCTCCCTTACTTGGTCCAGATGTCAGACATGACTTGTCACCTACAGGGAATGAGGTATTTGGAGGGACAAGGGAGAGTGGACTCTGACTGTCCAGGGCAGGCCTTCTTAACACTTGATCGCACTCTAGGGAAACAGAAGCTAGGGCGGTACCTCAAACTCCAAAAAAAGCCTCCAGCTTTCTTCCCACTTCTGGACACCTTCAAAGAGTTCTTTGTGAACCTCATAGTAGTTTCTTAACCGCACGATCTCGGCATCATGGAGCTGAAGCAGATTTTCTGTGTAGTCCTCTGCAAGATACAAGCCCAGGAGATGAAAAACTTCTAGTGTTTAGTAACCCTCATCCTCATCCTCCTAGAATGGAAATCAATTTTTCTTCCATAGAGTAAAAGTGATACGTGAATAAGCATATATCGTGGATAATAAAAGCCAGCTTTGTCACATGATCAGTCTGGGAGGAGAGGAGGGGCTCAGGGATTAGGGTGCAGGCCACAGCGATGAAGATTCTCAAAGCTCTAGGTCATCTCTTGCCTTGTCCTTGGTTTCCTTCATATTCTTCCTTTGCATCCTGCCCACAATTTCTAAAACCACTGCTGAATTTAGTACAGTCTCGTCTGTCAGACTAGAATTCTGCTGAGCTCTTGGGGACAGGCTCTGTGGGCTCAAATGTGGGCTCTGCTGCCTGTGTGCTGCCTCTGGGTTAAGTTGCTGAGCATTTATGTGCTTCTGTGTGCTCATCTCTTGACATGAGGACTAAGTGAGATAATATCATTAAGGGTTTGACACTGCACCTGGCCCAGAGTAAGCACCTGACAGACTTGAGCCTCACAACCACAGGCTACAGTGATATACTGCTTCAGAAATTGAGAGACCCCTTACTTCCTAGTAGCATTTGCAAATGTCTGTTTATTCAGGAATGGCAACTGATGCTAAATGGCTTGAAAGGGGAGCCATATCTGTTGGGTAGAGGAAACACTTCCCAGCAAACGTCTGCCCTCATAAAGACAAGTGAGCAGGCCACACGAAGACCACCACTTCTGTACGGACCAGCATAGTAAGGGGCAAAAGCCTGTCTCTGCTCCTGGCTGTAGAAACACTGGTCCCAGTACTGAGCCAGCTCCACTCGAATCGCCTCAATCACTTTCTTCATGTTCTGCATCTTCAGTTCCTCCAACCGATCCACTTCCAATTGCAGCTGAAACAAGGAGCTTTGGTAAAGGCGCTTGCCACACATTCATTTTCCCCCAGGAATCCAAAAGCTCCCATGCCCCTCCCCCTTTTAAATAAAATTATAACACAAAGCAACAGAGGTAAATCAATACTCTTTGCAACAATGAGCTCATGGGAGCCAGAAATCTAAGAAAGGCACACAAAAGGACAGAAGATGAGCAGCTGTCACCACCCTCGTCTGATGCTTGTCTTTTTTTTTTTTTAAGTCATTTTGTTTTAATGTTTATTTATTTTTGACAAAGAGAGAGAGACAGAGCATGAGCAGGGGAGGGGCAAAGAGAGAGGGAGACACAGAATCCAAGGCAGGCTCTAGGCTCTGAGCTGTCAGCACAGAGCCCGATGTGGGGCTAGAATTCACGGACCATGAGATCACGACCCGAGCCGAAGTCGGACGCTTAACTGACTGAACCACCCAGGCGCCCCTTGTCTTTTTAAAAAATAAAAATTTTTTTAAACGTTTATTTATTTTTGAGAGAGAGAGCGCGCGCGCGGGCAAATGGTGGAGGGGCAAAGAGCGAGGGAGACACAGAATCCGAAGCAGGCTCCAGGCACTGAGCTGTCCGCACAGAGCCCGACGAGGGGCTTGAGCCCACGAACCGTGAGATTGTGACCTGAGCTGAAGCTGGACGCTTAATCAACTGAGCCACCCAGACACCCCTGATGCTTGTCTTTAAAAACAGGCTCGCTTGAGGCAGGAAGCTGGTAAGGACAACAGACTTGACATTTGTAGAGACTGCTGACCTAGCACCCATTGGATTTCTTACCGCTTTCCTGACCTTGGCCTTTGACCCACTCATAACCGTGGCCACAGCTTCTCTCTCTTCTGCAGGTATTTGTAACCTGTCCCAGAGCTCTCGGATTTGAGCCCGCAGACCCTCACACACTGCTTCATTTTGTGACTTTCGCATTTCCAGCTGCGGGGAGGAGAGCTGACAGTTAGGGCAAAGACAGAACAAAGAAGCCCAGCCCGCTGCCTTCCCACAAAGAAATGTCTGGACTCACAAGAAGTACTCTGACTAGATTGAGAAGAAGTGTATTTTTGTGATTCTGAACACAAACTGTATGGCTGTCATTATGGTAGGATCTCAAACACCAAGAACCAAGAATCAAATTTTTAACTTAAAAAATTAAACACTAAGCTAATTCACAGACGGATAGTATCTCATTCAAAATTTCATTTTCACATTCTTTGAGCTACATATAAATTTTTGCTTAAAAAGTGAAAATCAAAGATGTTCATATCATTTGCTATCTTTATCCTTCCCCTTTTCACTTATATGGGCTTCTTATTTAAGACTGAAGGAAGAAACTGTCAGCTTTTTCAAACTGCTGGACACGATGGAGTAGTGAGTGGCCGTTACCTGCCGTAGCAACTTTTGTAGTGTTGCGATATTCTCCAGAGACAAACAAAAGGCATCTTCATCTTCACACACCACATCTCTTTCAAAGCTTGTGTCTGGGGTGTGATCTAGTTCTTCCATACACAGTATGATCTGTCTCTTTATGTTGACGAACTCCTCACGTCTAGAGGCCTATAAAATAAAATGATTACGAGCCCCTCCAGGAAAGTCAAACCGACCTTTAGGAAGTATGAGTGCAAACAGTATACCTTTGTCTCCCTCAAAGTGGCCACATGCTGTCTGAACTGGCTCAGCTCCTCTAGGCTGGGAACGGACGAGCTGTCCACGTCATAGTGGGGCAGGCAAAGAATTTCACACAGTTCTTGATCTTGTTCCTGAAGTAGTTTCAGTTCCTGTTTTCTCTCCTTTTTCTGTTTTCGCATCAGTTCTACCTGAGTGCGCAAATCCTTCTCTAGTTGCAAGATGGTCGTCTCTCCTTCCTCCTGCAAGAGACAATGTGCCGTTGTTACAAGGTTTCAAGTGGATTTATTCATATGAAGAGAAGGACAATGGAAGAAGGCTAGAGTGACAAACTTTTTTTTTTTAATGTTTATTTATTTTCGAGAGAGAGCACGTGAGCAGGGGAGGGGCACAGAGAGAGGGAGACAGAGGATCCGAAGCAGGCTCCACACTGATGTCAGTAAGCCCTGATGTCAGGGCTTAAACTCATGAACTGTGAGATCATGACCTGAGCTGAAGCCAGACGCTTAACCTACTAAGCCTTCCAGGCACCCCTAGGATGACAGACTTTTAGTTAAACTTAACAGTACATCAACTCACGGCCAACAAAATATGGCACAAGGAGGGTCCCCTAAGGAAGGTCTCTAGTAAAGGAAAGGTACCAGGGCACTTTGGCAAGAGGTGAAAAGTGGTTGGAAAGCTTGTTTTGAGTTAGCTATGGGGTAGTCTATTTAGCTCATAACTTGATGCTCATCCTAAAAAGCCTACAAACATCACCTAACCAATACAAATCGATAGTCCTTGCTTTACTCCAACAGATCAACAGGTGGCGGGGGGTAAGGGGGAGTGGCAGTTACAGGTCTTAAAAATTTATAGAATTTTATTCCACACTGGTGAACTAATAAAAACTGTCATGTGATTTAAGGGAGATATATATTTATCACTGTATATCTAACCTCTCACCCGATTTCACATTGAAAGTTAAAAAAAAGGGGCGCCTGGGTGGCGCAGTCGGTTAAGCGTCCGACTTCAGCCAGGTCACAATCTCGCGGTCCGTGAGTTCGAGCCCCGCGTCAGACTCTGGGCTGATGGCTCGGAGCCTGGACCCTGTTTCCGATTCTGTGTCTCCCTCTCTCTCTGCCCCTCCCCCGTTCATGCTCTGTCTCTCTCTGTCCCAAAAATAAATAAAAAAACGTTGAAAAAAAAAAATTAAAAAAAAAAAAAAAAAGAAAGTTAAAAAAAAAAAGACTAAAGAAACTATTTGTTCAAAATCAATGATATATATGCCATTTCTGTAGATTCCAAAAAACTACACTGATATCACGATCTGATTGCTCTTGGCTGCCAGGTATGAATTATCATTAACCCCTTAAAGGCGGTCTCCCTCCTAGCCTGATTCCATCTAGGTACCCACGTAGTTCTTCCTGTAGCAGAGAGAGGGACCCAAGAATCTTATTGGCACCACATCATAGCCATCCTGTGCTGGCCCTGCACTCACATCTATTCTAATTACCTTGCCAAGCTCCACAGTGGTTTTCACTTTTATGATCCCAACACTACTTATACGGGATCTAACCAGGGACACGTTTTGGAGTCCTGTTATTCATTCCATCCTTGCTGGTGTCCTCATTCAAGCTCTGCCTTGTGCTGGACCACAAAACAGCAACCTGTCAGCGTGGTACAGAGATAATCATGCTCTGAATTTGACTATGCTCTCCTGCCACTCCAGCTTTTGAGACATTTCTTCCCAAGTAGCCATTCTGGCTGGTTCACTGGTGTGCAGCTACTGGGTATAAAAAAACCACAAAGGCAGGTTTTTTGGTAACTTTCCCTTGTATCACTAGTCCCTTTTGCTTCCTAGGTAGTGCTTTTAATTTTTTTTTCAAAGAAAGAATAGCATGGTACCATCTGTACTTAGCTCTTCCTTAGAATTAAAAAAGAAAAAGTACATTATATATTATTTATATTAATATCAATATTATATATTAATAATATAATAATATACATAATATGTATATATATTATACACACACCCCACAAATATAGGGCTTGTTTTTGATCAAAGCATTGTACCACTTATTAGCTAGTATCTCTCAACAGGGCAACTCTTCACATAAGTGAAAGGTACTTTGGTGAAACTAAGTAACTAGGTGACAAATTCTCCCTGCTTTCATGGCCAGGATTTCACAAGGAAACCTTCCACCGGTAGCCCCAAGTCAGAGTACCTTCCTAATCTTACACCCCAGCAGGATCCCCTGAGACTCTGCCATGTACCTGAAATGGCTCGACGTGTAACTCGCTGCACAGGGTATTCAGCTCTTTTTGACAGATGGATATGCTTTTGATGAGCCTTTCCTTCAGGCTCTCCTCTTCGGCAATCATCATATCCAGGAGGTCCTACAAAAGAGAATACAGTCCCATAAAAGTCTGAGGCCAATGGGGGAAAAAACCCCAAACCAACAAACGACACCAAAACCTTCATAATTTCAAATTCTTAAGAAAGGACTTAAATACAAAGAAAACCAGGAAGAGCCTGTGACATCTTCGTGTCACTTCTGTAGCTATGTCAGATGAGACACCAATATCCTTACCCCTGAACCACCGTAAAGAGACCAGTACTACCCAACTCACCTTGATATGCTTCTTTACAACCTCCGTTCTTTGTAACCGCTGGTCCTCTGGAATCCCAATTAATTCCCATATTTCCCGAAGGTGATTCAGAGCTTTCTGGAGACATACTATTGACTCCTCCGCCAGCACCTCACTGAAAAGCAAAAGAGAAGCCAGTAACATGAACCACTGCCTCCAGACTAAAATAAAAATTTACTGAAACTAAATATACTAGTTTCTCAGTGGCCTGAAGGCTAAAACAAATTGAAAACAAGCATTCAGCTTAACCACTCTTCTCCCCAAAACACAACACTGGCAAAGGAAAATTCAGTATTGCCTTACTCTGGAAGTTCAATCTTCTGAATAATAGAATGTGGACTTTCATCAACAATTCTACCCATGGCAGTAGAATACAGAATTATAAAAGAAAAACCAGACAGGAGCGCCCAGCTGGCTTAGTAGAGCATGCGATTCTTGATATCAGGATTGTGAATTCGAGCCCCACGTTGGGTGTAGAGATTACTTAAAAAAAAAAAAAAAAAAAAAAAAAAAAAAAAAAAGCGGGGGTGCCTGGTGGCTCAGTTGGTTGGGTGACCGACCAGCTCAGGTCATGATCTCACAGCTCATGAGTTCGAGCCCCGTATCGGGCTCTGTGCTGACAGCTCAGAGCCTGGAGCCTGCTCCAGATTCTGTGTCTCCCTCTCTCTGCCCCTCCCCAACTCACACTCTGTCTCTCTCTCTCTCTCAAAAATAAATAAACATTAAAAAAAAAAAAAAAAAGTAAAGATAAACCAGACAAAATAAAATCCCACCAACACAAGAGCTCGCTTGGTGAGAAGATCCTATAAAACAGGTGGCAATTTATCACACTAATTTCTTGTTCTTAAATTACAACTACTGACTTACAGAATGGCTAAAATTACAAAAGATAAACATCATGTTTTGGTGAGGAGGCACCTGGGTGGCTCAGCTGGTTAAGCGCCTGACTCTAGATTTCAGCTCAGGTCATGATCTCGTGGTTCCTGGGATCGAGCCCAGGGTCAGGCTCTGCACTGACAGTGTGGAGCCTGTGTGGGATTCTCTCTCCCTCTCTCTCTGCCCCTCTCCCGCTCATGCGTGCATACACGCTCTCTCAAAATAAACAAACATCAAACACGAAAGTGATGGTGAGGATATAGAAAAGCCAGAACTTTCATAAAGTTGGAGTATAAACCGGTACAACCACTTTAAAACTGGAGGCAGCACCTATTAAATCTGAACATAGCAGTTCCACTTTTACATGCAGGTCCAGCAGAAACGCACACATATGCACCAAAGGCAAGAACAGGAATGATCAGAGCAGCACTCCGCATAATAGCCTAAGAGTAGAAACAACCCAGATGTCCATCAACATAATAAACAGTACATTCCTATCATGGAATATTATAACCATGAATACACCACATGGATAAATCTCAGAAACATTATGAGAAACTATGCTAAACGAAAGAGGTCAAATGCAAAAAGACTACGTACTATATGATTCCATTTTATGAAGTTCTAGAAAAGCAAAACTATGGTGAAAGAAAGCACATTAATTGCCTGGGATCAGGGCAAGGGATCAATTGCAAAAGAGCACAAGGAAATTTCTTCAGGGTGATGGAGTGCTCCTAGATCTCAACGGTGATTACCTAACCGTATACAATGACCAAAATTCGAACTGTACATGTAAAATGAGTCAGTTTTACTGTATGTAAGTTATACCTCAAACCTAAAAGAAAAAAAAGGAAGTAAAACAAACTACTGTGGAAAAACAAACAAAAGTTGGAGAAGAAAAGGAAAAACAGTCTTGAGTGAAAAAAGCCAGACAAGAAAGCATATATCACTATGTGATTCCATTTATATAAACTTCCAAAAACAGGCAAAACTAAGGTGTACTCTCAGAAGGCAGGACGGTGGTCCATCATCCTGGGAGGTGGTGACTGGGACGGGGTACAAGGAACACTGGTTACCTACATGTGTGCTGATTTTGTGAAAATCCATTGAGTCTGCATTTGAGTTTATGTACATTTCTGTATGTCATTCTTCAATTACAAAAAGCTCATTTAAAAATTTCATTGTTTATTTGAAATACGAATTTAACTGGGTACCCTGCATTTTATCTTAAAAAAAAAAAAGTTTACTTTAAAAATGATAACCAGGGGTGCTTGAGTGGCTCAGTCGGTTGGGCATCCGGACTTTGGTTCAGGTCATGATCTCGTGGCTTATGGGTTGGAGCCCCACACTGGGCTCTGTGCTGATACCACAGAGCCTGCTTGGGATTCTCTCTCCCTCTCTCTCTCTGCCCCTCCAGCGCATGCACCCTCTCTCAAAAATAACATTCAAAGAACAGAGAAATTTTCTCTCCTTTCTTAGATACAAATGGATAACAAAGACATTGCTCTGGCACCAGACAAACTAGAATCTGGATGTGCTTTGCCACCAGTCAGCAGTGAGGCCCAGAACAAGTCACTTAAACTGAGGGTGTGCCATCTACAAATGATGGAGCTAGGGGCTCTCACTGGCCCCCTTTGTGCCTCAGGGTATTCAGTGGCTCTTATGAATCACCAGGCTAGATCTCCAAGAATAGCAGTTTCTCCATAGGCTTCAATATTTTCTAGGGTTCTACTCGGACAGTTCAGAGCCTGGAGCCTGCTTCCAGCAGAGAGAGCCCGTCTCCCCTTCTCTCTGGCCCTCCCTGGCTCATGCTCTGTCTGCCTCTCTCTCTCTCTCTCTCTCTCTCTCTCAAATATAAATAAACATTAAAAAAGATTTTTTTTAATACATAAATAAAATAAAGGTTGCCTGTCCTAGGTGAAGAGAAGTTTTGGCACAAACACCAGTTGCCTATACCAGATGGCCAGTATCAATACCCAGATAATGAATAGCATTTCCGAGAATTTATTGTGGGGCACCTGGGTGGCTTAGTAGGTTAATGTCCAACTCCTGATTTCGGCTCAGTCTCAGTTTGTGAGACTGAGACCTGCACTGGGCTCTGCTCTGACAGCACGGAGTCTGCTTGGGATTTCTCTCTCCCTCTCACTGACCCTCCCCTGCACATGCTCTCTCTCTCTCTCTCAAAATAAATAAAGATTAAAAAATATTATTCATATCCATTCATTTTAGAAACGGTAACATGTAGGGACCCCTGGGTGATTGAGTCAGTTAAGTTTCTGACTGTTGATTCAGTTCAGGTCTTGATCTCAGGGTTGTGAGTTCAAGCCCATGCTGGGCATGGAGTCAGGAAGGAAGGAAGGAAGGAAGGAAGGAAGGAAGGAAGGAAAGAAGGAAGAAAGGAAGGAGGGAGGGAGGGAGGGAGGGAGGGAGGGAGGGAAGGGAGGGAGGGAGGGAGGGAGGGAGGAAGGAAGGGAGGAAGGAGGGAGGGAGGAAAGGGAAGAAAGAAAAAAAGAAAGAAGAAAGGTTAATATGTAATTAAGGCATTTATTTCATCTCAATTAACTAAAGTTAATTATTTTAATCTCAATTAACTAAAGTTCAACTACAGAGTTTTCCCAAATAATCCCTTTGCACTCCAATCTTAAGATAAAAGAATTCATAAACCAAAAACCTAATTTTCACATTTTATTAAAAATAACCTACATGGGAATGCCAGCTGGTGCAGCCACTCTGGAAAACAGTATGAAGGTTCCTCAAAAAACTAAAAATGGAACTACCCTACGACCCAGCAATTGCACTACTAGGCATTTATCCACGGGATACAGGTGTGCTCTTTCGAAGGGACACACATATCCCCATGTTTTTAGCAGCACTATTGACAATAGCCAAAGTATGGAAAGAGCCCAAATGTCCATCGATGGCTGAATGGATAAAGATGATGTGGCATATATATACAATGGAGTATTATTCGGCAATCAAAAAGAAGGAAATCTTGCCATTTTCAACTACGTGGATGGAACTGGAGGGTATTATGCTAAGTGAAATTAAAATTAGTCAAAGACAAAAATCATACGACTTCACTCATATGATGACTTTGAGACAAAACAGATGAACATAAGGGAAGGAAAACAAAAATAATATAAAAACAGGGAGAGGAACAAAACAGAAGAGACTCATAAATATGGGGAACAAACTGAGGGTTCCTGGAGGGGTTGTGGGAGGGGGGATGGGCTAAATGGTTAAGGGGCACTAAGGAATCTACTCCTGAAATCATTGTTGCACTATATGCTAATTCATTTGGATGTAAATTTTAAAAAATAAAAAGTAAAATTAAACTAAATAAATAAATAGAAGTGTAAAATAAAAAAAATAATAATAACAACCTACGAGATCTGGGGTACCTGGGTGGCTCAGTCAGTTGAGCGCTGACTCTTGATTTCAGCTCAGGTCATGATCCCAGGGTTGTAGGATCAAGCCCCATGTCAGGCTCCACACTGAGCGTGAAGCTTGCTTAAGATTCTCTCTCTGGGGCGCCTGGGTGGCTCAGTCGGTTGGACGTCCGACTTCGGCTCAGGTCATGATCTTCTGATTTGTGGGTTTGAGCCCCGCGTGGGGCTCTGCGCTGACAGCTCGGAGCCTGGCGCCAGTTTCGGATTCTGTGTCTCCCTCTCTCTCTGTCCCTCTCCCTCACTTACACTCGCTCTCTCAAATTAAAAAAAAAAAAAAAAAAATGATCTACAAGATCCAATCTGTGGCCAATATTCAATTTGAACGTAAAACCCTGGTGTTGAGCCAGACCAGCATGGAGCACTGCTCTGAGTGAGGGTTACTACTTCAGAGAATGCTCTCCAGTCTCTTCCAGGCTGCCTGGCCCACTCCACTCTAGCCAATCTCCACAGGACAGCTAGGTTCTTGTGAAAACAAAATCCAGTCAGGCTTAACTGCTCCCTTGCAATTTTCCCATTGCCCTCAGGAAACAGTTCAACCACTTTCAAAGGAAAGGCTTTCTAAAACCTTTCTCCAGGTTTGTCTCTTAATCTCTCCTACCCCTCATTCCCTAAGACTCCAGCCAAGGGGACTTCCGGAACATTCCATAGATGTGTTGCTCCTCACTCGACCATGTGTAGCTTTCAGTTGTTGATGCTGCCATGCTTCTGCCCATTACCTTCCATCTGCCATCACCTTCTTCGGACAGCTGTGGATTCCTCACGGTCATTTCTACACCCCCCCCCCCCCCCCCCCCCGTAGACCATAGACTCAAGGACAAGGACTGCCACATCTTATCATCTTCATTTTACCAGACCCGAATGCACAGCAATTATTCAATAAATGTAATATGAATGGCCTTCAGCTCCTGCCAAAGGTTCATTACGCCTCTAACGTCTAGTTACAATTCAGAGGAGATTTATAAGCAGGGCTGCCTAGCTCTGTAAAACATCCAGAAGGTAAAGCGATCGTTTTTCTGAACGATAAAAATCTAGCACAACAGGAAAAGAATCTGAATAGACATTTCTCCAAAGAAAGATACACAGACCAACAAGCACGTGAAAGCAGACTCAACAGCACCAGCCACTAGTGCAATGCAAACCAAAACCACAGAGACACCTTCACAGGCACCAAGATGTCTGTAGTAAAAGACAATAGCAAGTGTTGACAGGGAAGTGGAGAAACCAGAAGCCTCATCCACTGCTGGTGGGAATGTAAAATGGTGCCGCCTCCTTGGAAAACAGTCTCACGGTTTCTCAGTTAAACACAGAGTTACCATATAACGCAGCAATTCCATTCCTGGGTATTTACCCAAGAGAAATGAAAACATGTCCACACAAAACTCGTATGCAAATGTTTACAGCAGCATTTTTATAATAGCCAAAAAATACAGACAACTCAAAATGGCCATCAACTAATGAATAGGTAAATGTGATTTACCCATCCAGTGGAATATTATTTGACAATAAACCTTGAAAACACGATGCCAAGGAAAGAAGCCAGTCACAAATGACAAAGTATCATATGATTCCAAATAGGCCAGTCTACAGAGATAGAAGTGGATTAGTACTTCTGTGGGCCTGGGGAGTAGGCAGGGAGGGTGGCAAAGGGGAGTGACTGCTAATGGGTATGGGCTTTCTGAAAGGAGGCTGAATATGTTCTAAAACTGACTGTGGTGGTAAGTGCAGCACTCTGAATATACTAACACCTGTTAAATTGTATGCTACACAAAGGTAAGAAATCGTTTAAAAGACCATTTGAGATCCTTTCCAGTCCAGAGACTGGAAAAACCAGACCTTTTTACAACCTTTTGCGTCTTTGGGATGTATTCTTGTACGTATCCTCAGCTTTTCAGTGATGTGCTAGAAGAAAAAAAATCTCAAATTTCCACCTCTTAGGAAGTTACCTGAATCTATTTACAGGCAGTATATAATTGCACCAAGAGAATTATATTCACAGTGAATGTGCTAAGGCATCTTATGATCATACTTTTTTGAAACGTCCAGTTATTCATTCAAATATACTACTTGAATGTTTATTATATACAAGGTGCATCCTAAGTATTGAGGATTCAGCACTGAACAAAACTGACATCCCTGCCATTTTGAAGTTTACATTCTAACAACAACAACAAGTGATAAGCGAATCTCACATTAAATGGTAGTAAGTGGTGTGGAGAGAAATCAAGCAGAGAAAGGGCACAGGACTACTGAAGGTGTAGGAAAGAGGAAGTGCGGTTTTAAAGAGATTGGCCGGGAAAGACCTCCCTGAGAAGGTGATCTCAGCAAAGACCTAAAGGTGGTAAGGAGTCAAGCCACAGGACATGTGGGGGAAGAGAGACCTGGGTGGGGGAACAACAGATGCCCATGTCTGAGGTAGGACAGTGCCTGGGGTTCCAAAACAATCAAGGACTCTGGTGTGACTGGAGTAGAGTACAACAGGACTCCAGAGGCTTTTACTCTAAAATACAGAATATTGGAGGATTCTGAATAGAAGATAGGGCATCCAGCCTTGTGGCTCCTTGTCTTGTGTTGACAATAAGCTTCAGGAGGCCAAGGCAGAAGCCGGGAGACCAGGCAAAAGATAATGGTGGTGACCTGGACCCGGGTGGTGACAGCAGAGGTGGGGAGGAGTGAGATTATGGCTGTTTTTTTGAAAGTAAAGCTAATCTTAGGAATGAAAGAAAGGGTTGTCAGAGTGACAGAACAATCAGCATGAGTGCTCTGAAGAGTGGAACACTTTTTTTTTTTTTTTTTAAGTTTATTTAGTTTGAGAGAGACAGAGACAGCGTGAGACAGGGGCAGAGAGAGAGGGAGACAGAGAATCCCAAGCAGGCTCTGCACTGTCAGTGCTCGAACGTGGGCTCGAACCCATGAAACCATGAGATCATGACCGGAGCCAAAACCAAGAGTGGAACACTTAACTATCTGAGCCACCCAGGCTCCCCAAGAGTGGAACATTTTTTAATTCCTTGAAACGTACACTGGTGTGAGAACAGTTCTCCAAGTAGAAGATTTGTAATTCCAAACACGCATTTTCCAACAGGCCCAATATTGTTAAAGTAATCAACCCCGAGGGATGGTTAACAATTACAATTCTGTCCATACTGCTTTTAGTTGGCGGCCCTAACCTCGCCAGAGGTTAGCAGTCCGTATAGTGTAGATATTTGTTTTGGTTTATATTGGATTTGCGATCTACAAAGCTCATGTCACTTAATTTTGTGAAAGTAAGGTGGCTAAATTAATTAGTAAACAGCTAAGTTTACTAATTAAGTCACAACCCCTCCCCCCCCCAAAAAGCCTTCAGATGATTGCCAAAATTTTTAAAATACCAGCTTTATTGAGATTATTTTTATTCTTTTTTAAGTTTATTATTTATTTATTTGAGAGAGAAAGAATCCCAAACAGGCTCCGCGCTGACAGCACAGAGCCGGACGCGGGGATCCATGTCACTAACAGTGAGATCATGACCTGAGTGTAAATAAAGAGTCTCACATTTAACAGAGCCACAAAGACGCCCCTACTGAGGTTACTTTTAAAGCCCTGCATGTTTTTCCAGTGGTACCATTCTTTCTACTAAATTCCCATTCTGTGGAAGGCAAGCATTTGAAAAAGAACGATGGGATTAGTAATTATGGAAGGAAAAGCCTCCTACAGCCACAAAGCAGCCAGTCTGACCAATAACTGCAGACTAGCCATGAATCATCACTGCCTCACCCACTGCTTACAGAAAGTAAGGTCAACGTTTTTATTACTCTTAACACAAAACCTGTGCCCTGGTTTTATTCTTATTTTAGAACAAATTTGGCATCTCTGCCCTTTTGGAGGTTACAGTCTAATAGCAAAAGAAGGGTGATAAACCAGCACAGCATACATTAAATGGCAGTAAGTGCTATGGAGAGAAATCAGGCGGAGAAATGGGGATAAGAGAACACGGACATTCACCGTCCTGTCGCAAGTCACAAGGCTGGTGAGTAGCAGTGTGGTGAGTCTGGTCCCAGCACTGCACGAGTTGTTGTTAAAACCACCGGAAAAGAATTCCTTAATGGAGTTTCTTTCTTTCTTTCTTTCTTTCCCTTCCTTCCTTCCTTCCTTTCTTTCTTTCCTTAACGTTTATTTATTTTGGGAAGAGAGAGAGAGACAGCACGAGCAGGGAAGGGGCAGGGAGAGAGGGAGAGAGGGAGACACAGAATCCGAGGCAGGCTCCAGGTTCCAAGCTGTCAGCACAGAGCCGGACGCGGGGTTCGAAACCGTGAACCGTGGATGACCTGAGCCCAAGTCCAACGCTTAACCGACTGAGCCACCCAGGCGCCCCCTTAAAGGAGTTTAAGTTGCAAGGAGACCCGGCTACTTTCCAATTCAAGTAAAATGTTAGCACTGCAGCCCCGACGCCGCGGAAGCCAAGGAGAAATGAGAACGGGCCGGCCTTATTTAAAGAGAACCGAGAAACCGGCCCACAAAAGAGCCGGGACTTGGAACGAGCCGCCGGGCCGAGCGGCAGCACCTGAAACGCGGCGGGCGGGGCTCGCGGACACCCGGCGCGTCGGGGCCTCGGGAGCGCGCGGCCCCGGCCGGTGAGCTTCGGGCCCGGCCTCAGCCCCGCCGGCGCCCTCGGGCCGGGCGCCAGCTCTGCGCTCCGCGGCCCTGCCGGCCGCGCCCGGGCCTCCCCCGGCGCGGGCTGACGTGACACCCGCGCCCGGGCCGAGGGTCGTCTCGGGGACCCCGCACCGGCCCGCACCCGGGACGGGTGTCGCTCCCTCCCGCGTCCCCCGGACTCCCCCGCAGCCCGCACCTTCTCCTCATGGCGGACGCTCCAAGCAGCCGGGCGTCGAGGCCCCAGACCTCCACGCAGGGCCGAGCGCAGCAACCTCCCGCAAGCACCGGCGGCCTTGCTCCGGGTCGCGGCTCCGCGAGCCGTTAGGCCCCCGCGGAATTTCAAACCGAGCCCGGAGGCGGAGCGGCTCCACGATTGGCGCCCTGACCCGACGCTCCTCGGGAAGCCCCGCCCCTGGCGGCGCGCCGCGACCGCGCACTGGGTCCCCCGCGCCCCGGGGCTGACGGCGGGGGCTGCAGGGCTGGGCGGGGGAAGCGCTCGCCCGCCGGCTTGGGTTGGGGTCTGTGTCTGCGCGTGCGCCGGGTCTCGCAGGTGCGCGGCTCCCTCTCTCAGCTTCGCGGTGGCCGGGAGTCCGGTCCCCCCCACGCAGCCCCGCCCCGGCCAGCCGCCGAGTCCCGGCCCCACCCCGTCCAGGCGCAGTTTGGATTCGAAGTGCGCGCCGCCGCCCGGAGGCCGCCGGGAAGGGGCGAGGACCGCCGGGGGCCAGGGGCCGGGAGCGCGTTCCGCGTTTTAACTCGTTTCCCAGCGCGTCCAGAAGGCGAGCCTGGAGGTGATCTTTGGTGGCGGCCTTCCCCACGTCTGGGAGCCGTGCCCTGCAGCGGAAAGGGAGGAACCCTGCATCCGTCTCACAGGCCGGCACCTTTTTAGACGGTGGTCCCATTTAATCTCCACGACCGCCCCGTTTGGTATTCTCGCATCACCATTTCACGCAGGAGAGAACGGTCTCGGAAAGCTTGAAGGGCTTGTCCAGGTCACGTAATTGGCACACAAATGGAGATCGCCTGGGCGTGGTTCTTTCAAATAACAGAGGTTATATGGTTGTATAAAAATGTTTAAACTCAAAAGTCGGGGGTGCCTGGGTGGTTCAATGGGTTAAGCATTGGACTCTTGATTTTGGCTCAGGTTGTGATCTCAGTTGGGAGTTGGAGCCCCACCTTGGGCTCTGTGCTGGCAGGGCAGGGCCTGCTTGGGATTCTCTCTCCCTCTCTCTCACCCTCCCTTGCTCTGTGTGTGTGTGTCTCTCTCTCAAAATAAATAAACAAACAAACAAAAAAAACCAACCTGAAAATGGACAGTAAAGCACTTTTGTAACCTTTTTTTCGCTGAACATATGATACATCTCTAAATGCTAATATATAGCTTGGTTTTCAGTGATTCACAGTTGCATGATATTATGGCTGGAAAGTTCTCATAATTCAACTGTTTTGCTAACAATAGTTATTTAGATTGTAATTTTTACAAATAAATGTCTTCATACATAAATCTTTGCATCTTGCTTTATTTTCTTACAGTTGATTCATAGAAGAGGAGCTACTGAATACTCCCCTTCCCATGATGGCAGCCTCCCCAGAAGCATACCTTCCTCTCACCCTCCACAGCTCCTACTGTCCTTTTAAATCTCTGCTAATTTCACAGGCAGAGAGTGTCATTTCCTCGTTTGATCCACACTTGCTGGATTACAGATGAAAGTGCACATTGTGCCTGTGTCTATTGGCCATCCATAACTTTGGTGACTCCTTTTCATTTGCTTTTCCATTAAGAAAAAAGTAATGGATGCTTGTTTGCTTCGTGTGCAGGATCATGTATCTCTCACTTTCAGAATTTAATTGGTGCTTTCAACATCCTTTAACTTGTCAGCAGCACACCAGACATTCACATGGTTCATGGAGCGAACCGCAGACACATTTAAAAATTTTTTTAATGTTTATTTTTGAGAGACCATGACAAAGCATGAGCAGCAAAGGGGCAGAGAGGGAAACACAGAATCTGAAGCAGGCTCCAGGCTCTGAGCTGTCAGCAAAGAGCCTGATGTGGGGCTCAAACCCATGAACTGTGAGATCATGACCTGAGCTGAAATCAGCTGCTTAACTGACTGAGCCAGCCAGGCACCCTGACACCACATTTTTAAAAAAGTGTATTTATTTATTTTTGAGAGAGTGTGCATGAGTGGGGGAGAGGCAGAGAGAGGGCAACAGGAGACAGAGAATCCCAAGTAGGCTCCTGGCTGCCAGCACCGAGCCCAATGCTGGGCTTGATTTCACCAACAGTGAGATCATGACCTGAGCCAAAATCAAGGGTCGGATGCTTAACCCACTGAGCAAACCCAGGTGTCCCTAGATACCACTTTTTAAATTTACTTGCACTCTCTGTTGATTAACTTGAAACTTATTCAGAAAGCTTCAAAAATTTGTGATCTTCAGACACGTTCCCGGGGCCAGCATTGTAAGTACCCAGAGATAAGGAAATGTTGCTATCATGTCCTTTACTCTGTAATTCTGAAGCCAACAAAGTCATAGGACCGTTGGAAGATAACCAGAGTATATACCCACGTGTAAAACACCATGTAATTTGTGTTTAAATAGGACCCTTTTACAGGATCATGTATTTCTGTTGGACAGCATTGTTCTAGAACAATTATGTTCCAGAACGTAAGTGTGGTGCCGCTGTCTTTTCCCTTGGCCATACAATCATTGTCCTACCACCACATATTCTTTATACAAACAGCCCTGCCGCGGTGTCTTTGATCTTGTACACTAGCTTGACATGGCCCTGTAAAAATTCTAGCTGGATACCTGAGGTATGCATTTTCCTTGGAATATACGCTGACACAGCATTCTGTGTTTTGAATAGTTTTGATGATCCAACAACACAGATTTGGATCTTTCTTCCAAGATCTTTCTTCCACAGTGGCAGCACTGTGAATTGGGGGACAAATAGGAACCAGAGCAACTGGAATGGACAGTCTTGCAAAAACCCAGGCAAAAAATATTAAGTATCTCTGCCATGGGGACAGTTAGGAAAAGATGAGTCACAAGCGTTTAGAAATAATGGAGGGGCGCCTGGTGGCTCAATCCATTAAGTGTCTGACTTCGGCTCAGGTCATGATCTCATGGTTTGTGAATTCCAGCCTCGCGTCAGGCTCTATGCTGACAGCTCAGCACCTGGAGCCTGCTTCTGATTCTATGTCTCCCTCTCTCTGTGTCCCTCCCCTGCTCACACACTCTCTCAAAAATAAACGTTAAAACAAATTTTTTTCAAGAAATAATGGGTAGTGGGACCAGCTGAATGTGGGGGATAAAAGAAAGCATCTGAGGTCTAGGATAAAATTTGTTGCATGAACAAAAACTTGGGTAGACAATGAGGATGTCAATTACAGGATTACAGGAAAAGGAGCAGATGTAGGGATTCAAAGTGAGGACAGGTTCACACGCATAGTGAACATGTTGAGTTGAAAGTGCCTATGGAAGCAGGGAGTTGGAAATACTAATGTCAAGTTCAGCAGCAAGATGAAAGCTTGAGATCTGGAAGTGGATGACAACAAAGGATGGAGAGGGGATAGGCAGAGAGATGTAATCCAAGAAGACAGAAGGACAATCTAGGAGACCACAGGAGGACAACAAAAGAGCATCATGGAAGCTGAACGGGAGAAAAGAAAGGCAGTTACCAGTGAGGTTAAGTTAGAGGAGGACCGAAAAGAGGCTCACAGATGTGGTTACAGCTCACAATTTTTAATTTTTTTTTTCAACGTTTATTTATTTTTGGGACAGAGAGAGACAGAGCATGAACGGGGGAGGGGCAGAGAGAGAGGGAGACACAGAATCAGAAACAGGCTCCAGGCTCTGAGCCATCAGCCCAGAGCCCGACTCGGGGCTCGAACTCACGGACTGCGAGATTGTGACCTGGCTGAAGTCGGACGCTTAACCGGCTGCGCCACCCAGGCGCCCCACAGCTCACAATTTTTAAATGCCGAGCCTGGCTGGCTCAGTCGGTTAAGTGCCTGACTCCTGATTTCAGTTCAGGTCATGATCTCAACATGAGATCAAGCCCCGCATCGGGCTCTGCACTAACAGCAGAGAGCCTGCTTGAGATTCTCTCTCTCCCCTTCTCTCTCCCCTGCTCACAAGTGTGTGCTCTCTCTCTCTCAAAATAGATAAATAAACCTTTAAAAAAAAAAAAAGATCAAGGGAGAGAAAGGCCACTAAAATCATCAATTGGGGAGCACTGCTGACCTTTTTAGAAGCACTGTTTGCCAATGCCTGAAACTGCTCTAACAGGACATAAGCTTTCATTCTGTAATAAAAGACAAATGCTTAAAAGTGAAGTGCCTGGGGCGCCTGGGTGGCGCAGTCGGTTAAGCGTCCGACTTCAGCCAGGTCACGATCTCACGGTCCGTGAGTTCGAGCCCCGCGTCAGGCTCTGGGCTGATGGCTCAGAGCCTGGAGCCTGTTTCCGATTCTGTGTCTCCTTCTCTCTCTGCCCCTCCCCCGTTCATGCTCTGTCTCTCTCTGTCCCAAAAATAAATAAACGTTGAAAAAAAAAAATTTTTTTTTTAAATAAATAAATAAAAGTGAAGTGCCTTCTTAGGTTAAAACAGTAATGGACACATTTTTTCTAAAAGGATAATGAATCACAAGAAGTGCCTGGCTGGCTCAGCTGGTGGAGCACGCAACTCTTGATCTTGGGGTCATGAGTCTGAGCCCTGCGTTGGATGAAGTTTTACGGAAGGAAGGAAGGAAGGAAGAGAGAGAGAGAGAGAGAGAGAGAGAGAGAAAGAAAGAAAGAAAGAAAGAAAGAAAGAAAAAGAAAAGAAAGAAAGAAAAGGAAGGAAGGAAGGAAGGAAAGGAAGGAAGAGATGGAGAGAGGAGGGAAGGAGGAAAAAGGAAGAAAGAATAACGAATTACAGATTTTTAGAATTGGAAGGGTGCTTACTGATCACCTATCTAGTCCATCCACCTCATTTTAGGGTTGGGGAAACTCTGGTACAGGGTGAGTTTCGGGGAGCACCAGACCGGCCCCAGAGCTCCTGCACAGTCCAGGCCACAGAACACACGAACCCCCAGTGGAAGGCGCCCCTGTACTCCACTGAGCAGACAGAAGTGCATGACAAGGACTAAACATGACATTTGAGAGCAGAGGTTTTATTTACAATGATACTCAAACAGGATTTAGCAAAAGGTACCTCTTCCTCCCCCTCTTTTCAGCACAAGCTGCACTTCATCAACAAAAAAGAAATTTCCTGGGGGCAGGAAGTGAACGCTCTGCTCAAGTAACTTTCTGCTAAAGCCCACACAAGTTCTGCGCTCCCCAGCTCTGAGTAGGGTGGTTGGTGGACACGACATTAGCAGCTGGGACCAATTCCTGCATCCCCTCGGGAACGTGTCCAGGGAAGACGTCGACAGCGGCAGGGAGAACGTCAGGCTTTCACCTCACTCATGGCTTCCATGAGGCGAGCACTGTTTGTGACTGCCGTGGTCAGAAAAATGAACCTGTACCCTATGGAGTCAAAAGCACCGGCGTCCGTGACTAAGAGCAGGTCGCGGGCCCCCAGCACCAGCCACGTCAAGCCCTTGGGTCCACGGTCCCGGCTGGATCAGACACAGACGCATCCGCGCCCCGTCCCGTCCCGCACACGACGACTTGTAGCACTCGGTGGAAAGGGCGCCCTGCTATCCGGCCCACAGCCAGACCGGCGAGCGGTGCCGGGGCCAGTCGAGGAGCCTTCCTGAGCACTGCCCCTTGTCCCCCACATCCCACCTTCTGCTCCCTCTTACCTTTCTCTCTGCCCAGGAAGCGGAGGGCTGAGATCTCAGAGAACGTGCAGCCACCCAGGAAGACCACCAAGATGAGGCGCAAGGACTCGCTGGAAGCCTTGTCTTCCTTGGTCATGTCTGCGAAGATCAGAGCAGACACTCGAGTGTGGCGCGGTGCCCGCCCCCACCCGCTGCCGGCGCCCGCCCCGCCCGCACGGTCAATGCCACGCACCTGTGAACGCCAACTCGCTGCAGTTGAGCAGCCTCAGCACCTCGTCCAGACCCTGCCAGCTCCGCCGCTCCAGCACCTGGGGGGGAGGGGGGGCCCAGGCACCGCTTTCAAGCCCGAGACAGTGTCAGGCCTGGGAAAGGAGGGAGGCGGCAGGCGACCGTGGCCTCTCTTGTTAGTTACCGGGGCAGCTAACAGTCGGGACAGGCCAGGTGGCCAGAGAAAGCAGAGCGAGGAGTATGAATGGGAGCGGGTCGCCTGTCCTCACCTGCTCAATGACTCGGCAGCTGAGGGGCACGTAAGCGCCACTGAAGACATATGCCATGTCCCGCGGCACTTTCAGGTCATACTCGCCATCCACGCGTGGGATCTAAGGGGTAAAGGGGACTATGTGAGGCGTGTGACAACTCATCCCTCCAGCCCTTTATGCAGTCAGGGAAAAGTAGCATATCCCCCAAAACAGTTCTTATTTCAAATAAAGGGAAAACTGGCAAAATCCCTATTAAAAAAAAGGAAAAAGACTCCATAACCAAAGATTAAAAGCTTTTGTTCAGTATCCACTGATTCCCTTGAATGAGCTCCCCACGTTCCCTGTGAAGGGCTGAAAAGAAAGATGCCCCTTTGCTGATTTCTTGGTGACATGGGACAGGTCTGTCACTGACGTGGCACTCAGCCTATCCTCTGGCATTGGCGGGTGCTTGTTACATGTTTATTAAGTAAATGAATCTTTGTGTCTTGTCTCGGTACTTTTTAATTTTTTCAATGTTTAGTTTTGAGATAAAGAGAAACACACACAGAGTGGGAGCGGGCGAAGGGCAGAGAGCGAGAGGGAGACACAGAATCTGAAGCAGGCTCCAGGCTCTGAGCTGTCAGTACACAGCCCGACACGGGGCTCGAACTCACGAACTGTGAGATCATGACCTGAGCTGAAGTCGGACGCTTAACCGACTGAGCCACCCCAGTGCCCTGTGCCTTGCTTGTCTCATTATTAAATTAAGCTCATGCTGTAACGCTACTGAACAGAAGGATCTTTGTAAGAACAAAACAACAGAGAGGTTTGTGTGAATTCAAAGCACTCCACAAAGGACTGGACCCACGGCTGCCCCGTCTTTCCTGATCCTACGTACCAAATTCAGCTTCTTACTGATGGCACGAAAATTGCTCCTCTTGGCCAGAGAACTGAAGGCATCAGTAATCTTCCCTGGGAAGGAAATCTGTGCTGGATTTCATTTAAGGTCTACAGGGTCATGACATCGCCGCAGGTGAAAGCACTCAGGAAATGACAAACGGCGGGACCGCTCACGTCTCAAGACTCTCCTCAAAGCCATTCACCTAGAATTCCCTAGACCCGATCAGGACATCACCATCCTTCTCCCCAGCACGGTCTCCCGCCTCCTACAGGGTGCCAACTATCTACTAAGCGCAATCCGCAGGGTGAACCTCGCTGACTGGCTAAGTGTGTGGGCCTTGGAGTCAAACTGACCTGGGCTCAAATCTGACTTATTGAGGGATGTTGAACAAGTCATATAACCTCTCTAAGCCTGTTGCCTTATCTATAAAATGGAGATTATGAACTTACTTTGTGAGGATTGACAAACTGTTACCTAAAGGTCTTAGTACTCAGTAAGCGGACGATACGTGGAGCCTGCTCGCGGCGGAAGCAGTGGTAATGACAGTGAGAGTGAAGAATCCCGTTCTCCTTCCCCAGCTCGTTCTCTCCCTCCCGGGGTGCTCTGCCTGGTGTGAGAAGAGGGGACTCGGGCCAAGGAAGGGGCTACCCGTGCCCTGTGCTCACCTGCAGCCTTGTCCGTCACCAGCTTGCTCACTTTACTCTCCACGGCCGTGAGGGTGTCCCCAGGGGCCTGCTCCGTCAGGAGCCCCGCTCGCCGCAGATTGGAGAAGGTTAGCAGGTGCTCGGGGCCATAGCTCTGAAGAAAATGCAATTCAGCCACTTACTGAGCACCCGCCACACCGTATCACATTGGGTGATATGGAGGTGAGGGACAGAAGGGTCATGTATTCTGTGCCCTGAAGAAATAACCAAACGGCAAACAAAAAAGAAAAAAAGAAAAAACAAAAAAGAAAAAAAAAAGCACAGAACTGAGAGAGAACAGAGAAGGCCACTGATGTAAGACTGGAGAAAGACCTAGAAGGAAGGCTGTATCAATGCCTTCCAAGGCGCTGAAGTGAGGGAGAGTCCCAGGGGTGAGAACTCAGCTCTATGGCTCCAGTTCTCCCAGCACTGGCCATCCACCAAGAGAACCGAGAGTGGGAGAGACAAGGGCGTGGGAGGGTCTCCACGTGCTGAAAGGTGACCGTCCTGAGACGCTCTAAGAGGGAGGCAGACGGGGAACAAAACGGGGACACAGACAGGAAAGGGGCCATTTCTTCTGTGTCTTTTAGGAACGTCCCATGACCTCCCTCCACCAAGTTCCCCCGAGTGCATTCTCCTGGCCTTACCTGCAGATACTGTGTTTTCAGAGATCGGTAATCCTTGGGAATCAAACCTGGTAAGGAAGAGGAGACAGGCTCCTGCAAACACCAGCTGAAGTGTCCTGAAATCTACAGTCAGAGCACCCACCCACCCACCCATCCTCTTGCTGCCAAAAAAACCCTTCATCAGGAGGAAAGGAATCGGTAAATGTTAACCTTGCATCCTATCCAGCCGATTCTAAACGGACTCTTAAATTTAAGCTTGCTCAGTGAGAGACAGAGCCTGGATCTGAGAGTTCCAAGGCAGAGTCCTGCCTGAGCCGCCAGGGCGCCGAGGGAGGGACGCGGGGAGGCGGGCTGCTCCCAGCGGGCGTGGCGGAGGGATGCGGCAGGAGGGAGGGGGCTCCTGCGCATTTCTTCTGCCGTTGTGCCACCGCTGCTGCGAATCACTTTACCGCTACCGAGGAATAGGACAGATGTTCAGATGAAGTCCAAAAGTGCAGCCTGCCATGCTTTCCTCCAGGGAGGTAGGGAGAATGGGCTTGCGACTCTGATAGTCAAAGGAGATGTAGAATAAGCCGACCACTCCTCGGGGCGGAAAGCAGCCTTGAAGACTAGTCCCCACCTGGACGGCTTCCGCCGTACACACGAGTTGCCGTAAAGGGTGAAGGGAGTGGAAGGTGCCTCCGGCCGCGGGTGAATAAGTCAAGGGGAAGAATGGCACAGCACGGGGAATAGTCAATGGCACTGTAACAGCGCTGCATGGTGACAGGCGGTAGCTGCCCTGGTGGGGAGCCCAGCGTCACGCGCACGGTGCTGCACACCTGAAACTAACGTGACATCGTGTGCCAACTATACTTCCCGCTGAAAAAAAAGCAGGTGAAAAGGCTGCATAAGCAGGTTAAAAGGTCTGCCACAAAAGGTCGCAGGATCTGAGCTTTCGGAAATGTTTGTGCAATTCCAAAAGGCTGTCCCCTTTTCCTGGACTGTATCTTCATTAGGAAACCTCGTTGAAGGCAGGAGGCCAGATGGAATAAATGCCACTCTGCGCTAAGCCTCTGCGGTCCTACGATGTGACGGGGACTATTCTGGAGGCTTGGCTGTGGTCCTGCTTAGGGTCGGGATGATAAATTAGGACGTGGGGTGTCTCACTCAGAACAAAAACTGCTTTATTTTACGGGGGAAAGAACCCAAATTACTGGGAAACGTTCTGTCTGCTAGGACATTCGTCTCCGTCTTTCAAAATGATTTCTGCCATCCCTAAGGTACAGTTTTGCAATCTGGCGTCTTCAGTTCCAGGGGCTCACCATTCTCAGTGATGGACAAAAGGCACATGAGGCGAAGGCTCTCTATAGGCGACACCTACATGGGAAGAAAGAGTCAAAGACAGTTCAAGTTTCAGGACATACGTTCTCTCCCTTCCTCCCGCTGGAGGCCAACCCCACCGCAAAACACCGTTCCCGGAACCCCGGCCACCTGCTCACCTGCCGGTCTATGTGTTCTTCAATGTAGCTGGTGCTCTCCCGGATGTTGAAGCCCTCCAGCAGCGCTGTGAGTAAAAAACAGGGGAGCCTGTTACGGGGCTGGGGTGGGGGTGGGGGTTGCCACCTGTGCTAACGGGTGTCTATCTCCCCATCTTTCTCCATCCTTGGGGTGGGTTAAGGACCCCCAGGACTTCTAGCAGGGAGCAGCACTCCCCACAGCCAGCATCAGCCGAAAGGAGCCAGAAGGCATCTCTGCCGGGTGGGACGGGGCTGGGAGCAAGGGAAGCCTTAGCAGGGGCAGGAGCCCAGCAGGACCGCCGCAGCTACCGTGCTCGGTCTTGATGAGCTCCTGGAAGTCCTGTTTGGTCTTCTTCTTCATGATGGATTCACAGGCCCCGATATCTACAGATAGGACAAAAAGCGAGCTGACGTACTCCTGGTTCTAAAAGGATGTGCCTTTATGTCCAGAAGAATAAAAACTTCTTACTGGCCATGTTGGAGACAGTTATGTGATTACGTGAGAGAGTGCGTATAAATTAGTTAGAATGATACCTGGTGCTTCAACTATGTAATAAAATTATCTAACGTTGTAATCGTTACTGCCGTTAAACCTATAGAAGTATACAAAACAAACGAACAAACAAACAAAACTTCTTAAGGCAAAATGCAGAAGCCCCTCTTCCCATGTCAGACCAAGCAAGATCACTGTGTGCTGGGTGAACAGAGAGCTCCTCTCTTGGGAGAGATCTCTGAGGCATTCCTTCGCCCTCCCCTCATGAAACCTACGGACACTCAGCAGGCGGTGCTCCTGTTTCAGTCCCTTGAGCTCCTGGGACACGAAGTTCTTCATCTGCTTGATGTCCATGCCTCTCCGGCGCTGGCGGAAGATCCCCTAACGTCAGCCTCTCCCGGCCCTCAGACATGAGCAGCCACCCCTCTCCCCCAGATCCCCCCGATGCAAGAGAAAACACAGGGGGCTGTCGTCGTATCAGAAGGGAGCCGAAGGGCAGCAGCCTTGGGAAGCCACTGGGGAAACAGAACAGAGGACCCCGGCCTAGAGCCTCACGTCATACTGAGCCTGTAAGTTCCGGGCCTTCTGGCTCAAAAAGCCAAAGACGTTGGAGAAGTGTTCATTACGAATCTCATTAAACACCTGCAAGGGGAACAAGACAGCAACGACTTACCAGAGAGACACCTAACCAGCGCCTCCTCCCTGAGCAGCGTGATGAGCGCACGAGAGCAGCGCCCAGCTGTTCTAGCAAAATCACGGAGAAAGCTGAGCTGATCTCCTAAGTGTGTGACAAATATCAGCTCCGCGCTCGGGGTGTGCTCGCTCCCGGTGGGGAATCCCTCTCCCACAGGCTCAGCCTCCCCTCCCAGAGCTGGGGCCCACGCCCCGGGCAAGCCCACAGCCAGCACCCGTCCCCTCACCTTGTCCTCGGCATTGAGTAGCACCTTTAAGCTCCTGTCAGAGGATGTGACTTCTGGGCCAAAATCGACACTCCCTTTGAGAGCAGAGGGAGCAGCTATGAGGACCTCCGCTGAGGCCTTCTTTCTCCTACCCTTTCCTGAACTGCCATTAAAAGTCCCTGAACTGGCGCAGTCGGTTAAGCGTCCGACTTCAGCCAGGTCACGATCTCGCGGTCCGGGAGTTCGAGCCCCGCGTCGGGCTCTGGGCTGATGGCTCAGAGCCTGGAGCCTGTTTCCGATTCTGTGTCTCCCTCTCTCTCTGACCCTCCCCCGTTCATGCTCTGTCTCTCTCTGTCCCAAAAATAAATAAACGTTGAAAAAAAAAAAAATTAAAAAAAAAAAAAAAAGTCCCTGAACTATCTGGAAGCTAGCAGTGGGCTCTGAGTCTGGGGCTCTCCCACCAGCCCTGCCCCACGCAAGAGGCCCCGGCCGCCGAGCACCACCTCCATCTTGCCGGGACGCCGCTCACCACACTTGATGCGGAACGTGTCATCCACCAGGCCCTCGTAAACCACCTGGGAGCAAAGTGCCGTCACAAAGTCCACGTCTGAAATGAGATCCCCACCCATGAGGGTCCTCCCGGACCTATACGTCTACCCAGTTCACTCCGCGTCAGCTCCCGTGCCTCCAGAGGGCCCAAGCGCCACGCTCCCCATCAACGATGGCATTCACAGCCCCAACCTGAGGATCCCATCTGGGCCGCCACGTTCGCCATATCCTCACGTCTCCGAGGGTCCAAAGACAACGGGAGTGCTGAGTATAACGTACCTCTGTCCAGTAGGAAGATGTGTCCAATTTCTGGCCTTCGGCCCTTGGTTTCGCCATCCTCCTCCTCTTCCAGTGTCCTCCACAATTCATACGACATCTGCCAGGGACCAGGAAATTCCCAGTCTTGTGTCCAGGTCCCTGTGACAGCCCGCACCTACTGAAGCCCTCTTTTCCACATGACACCTCTATTTGACCCCAGGAGGGAAACTAATTGTTAACAATACGAACTCCTGCACCCGCACCTGTTCCCACCCCTTACCCCTCCCCATGCCCATAGAGGCGTGTCCCTGGCCCCAAAGAAGACATGTAGGAGTGTTACCCCTGAGGCCCTGCCCTGGCCTTTCTGTTAGCCACACAAGTCCTCCTCTCTGAGGACCTATTCCAGAACAAGAAAAGCAAGCTAAAGAATATACCTCTTATCACACATGCCCATGGGCAGTCCTTGGTGGGTAGAGAACGGGTGGAATGGGGGCTATCGGGACAAGATTGCTGCCAGTGCCCACCTTGGCACATCTGCCAATTCCGTAGCAGTTAGGGAAGGGTCCGTACAGAGTGCTGAGGAGGTGTAAGGCCTGCGCCACGGTGTTGATCCAACGCTGATCTCCCTCCTGCAGGGGCCATATGGGCCACAAAGATATGGGCCAAGCCAGCAGACCCGTCTGGAGAGGGGCTAGGGCAGGAAGGCAGGGTGTGGGGACTGCTTGAAAGCTTTCATTCTGATTGGCCCCAGAGCAAGGCCTGCGGATATCAACCAGTAGCATTTGATCTAGAAACCAGTATCTCGAGTTAGAGGAAGGTTCCATCAGTATTTCCGGCCCACTGTAGCCCACTGGACTCCATGTTTGTCCCCACCCATCAATGCCAAGACCCAAGGACCCTACACTTACCAGGAAGTAGTCCCTGAAAAATTCTGGGAGCTCCATGCTCAACAGATCCACATCAAGAGGTAGCAAAGAAAAGGCCCATTCATCACAGCTCACATCTGCGGGTACAGACGGCGTGAGTCTCCCTGCCGAAGGCACGGGGCTCCACGCTGAGTAGGTCGGTCCCCACAGTCATGCCGAAATATCGGAGCACCTGCCACATGCCCAGCATGACACGAAGCACGGGACACCCAAAGATAAGTTTAAGACAGAGTCTGTGCCCTGAAGGAGTTCACGGTCTGATAACAAAAGGAGACCCGTACACCACAGCCACACCATGTGGTAAGGGGTGTGTGTGCGTGAGGGCGCCGACAAAAGTGCTGAAGAAACCTCATTCCCTAGTGGACAAACACTGACAGGAAGCCACACAGGCACAGGCACTGAGGCACTGGGGGTACTGTGGTGAACGGAACGGACACGCTCCCCATCTTCCGCGAGAGAACCTCAATCTAGTGGAAACGCACCAGACACATCTCATCACGGCTGTGCCCCACGGAGCTAGAAGAGGAATCCAGGAGCACAAATGTTCAGGGATCGAACCTCAACTATAGGGAGCATGGAAGAGTATAGGGGTGCCGGGGCAGAGGAAAGACAAGCGACATTTAAGCTTAGAATTTGAGTAAAATTTGGGTATGGGGAAAAAAAAAAGCTGAGGGTGGAGAATATTCTAGGCAACGGGAACAGCATGTGTGAAGTGCCCAAGGCAGGAGGAGAGGAGGGAGCAGCACACGGTGAGGGGGAGGGGGGAGGGAGGGAGCAACCACAGGAGGCCAAGGAGGCCCCCGGGTCCCGGCACAGGCGGAGTTCGGAGTTCCAGCCAGGAGCACGGGGAGCACTGTGCTGGATGCAGAGGCAAGCAGAATGGAGGGCGTGCTCTCCCTGTGGGAAGGAGTCTCGGAAGGTAGGCATGGCGGCACCTGGCATCCCCTTCGGCCCTCCCTTTAGGGCCCTCTCCGGCCCCCCCTCGTCAGGAGCCTCCCCTCCTCCCAGGCCCACAGGCAGACACAGGGAGCCAGCGATCATTCCCTTCTTCGTGCTCCCCGTTTCCACTCACAGTGGCCTTCTCTCACCTCCATAGACTCCCTCTTCCTCCAGCACCATCTCACACGCGTGAAACTGAAAGACAAGAGGGAGTGGCTGGTGACGGCCTTCTCTGTGCTTCCGTCTCTGGAGCTCCACTGTCGCTGCTGAGGACAATACCTACTGAACCCAGCACCCACAAGGGAACGTGGACTCGGACGGCCAGGGAGGACCACTGGGACCGTCTAGCTCAGGGCTTTGTTTCCCTCTCATCCCCTTTATTTATGTATTCAGTCCAGTGCTCCTCTCTCCCCGAGAAACTGGAAAACTGCACAAAGGAGAAGGTATTTCAGCCGTCACCGAAGGGTGAGTCCCAAAGACAGACGTGCGAGGGAGGGCACGACCGCGCCTCGGAGGAAAGGGGTGGTGGCATGGAGAGGCTGGTCAGCGCATGTCCAGGGGACCCCTGGAGTCACTGAGAGGGGTCTGGAGATCCAGCCCGGGAGTCAACGGCACAGGGTGTTTAAAGTAAGTGGTGTGTGCGAGAGAAGAGAACAGGGAGGGGCACGAGAGCTACGGGGAGGATTCTAGGGAACACGGAAATTAAAAGGGCGCACCGTGCGAGACCTGGAGAGAAGACAAGGGTGGCATGGAGGGGGGAGCAGGGGACGCAGCACCTCTAAAGGCAGGACGGTCAGAGTCTCAGGAAGAATGGGCAACAGTGTCAACGCCGGAGACATTAGGACGCGCATGAACCAGGCCTCACTGGATTTGACAACAGAGCCCTGGGAGGACTCGGCTTAAAGACCGAGGTGGGCGTGAGGGTGTGGGAGCAGCGGCGGCAAGACCTCTTCACAGAAGTGTGGACACAACAGGAGGCAGAGCCCCCGACAGGGAGAAGACACGAAGCAGGGAGGATCATCTAGAAGACACAGACACGGGGGCGCCTGGGAGGCTCAGTCGGGGAAGCGTCCGACTTCGGCTAAGGTCGTGATCTGGCGGTCCGTGGGTTCGAGCCCCACGTCGGGCCCTGTGCTGACAGCTCGGAGCCTGGAGCCTGCTTCGGATTCTGTGTCTCCCTCTCTCTCTGCCCCTCCCCTGCTTGCACTTTGTCTCTCTCTCAAAAATAAATAAACACTAAAAAAAAGTAGAGAAAAAAAAAAGAAAAAGTGGCAGACATGGTTGAAGACAGAAGAGAAAGATCTACCTAACAAAGCAAGAGGGTAGAGAAGGAGCATGGATGTAGGGCTAAGAACACAGGTGAACCAGCTGCTCAGGGAGGGGAAGAGGCCAGAGTCACTTCCTCCTTTGAGACCAGTGGGAAGAAGGCAAAATAATTAGAGGCAATGAGGAGAACAGTGAAGCAGATCATCTGATACCGACGATGATGGTACCAATGTACATTCAGCATTTTACACGTGCTAGGCACTGTCCTTAGCGTTTTATAAGGATTATCTCTCACAATCCTAGACTGACTCTACAAGATGTGGAAGATTAATGCTATGTGTTCCTTATTTTACTTTACACAGAAAAATCCTATTCATCCCTCACTTATTTTTCTTTTAAAAAAAAATGCTTATTTATTTTGAGAGAGAGCAGGGGAGGGACAGAGAGAGAAGAGAGAGAGTCCCAAGCAGGCTGCACAATGTCAGTGCAGAGCCCGACGTGGGGCTCGAACTCACTGACTGCAAGACCATGACCTGAGCCGAAACCAACAATTGGATGCCTAACCGACAGAGCCACCCAGGTGTCCCTTTCTTTCTTTTCTTTTCTTTTTTTTTTTAAAGTAGGCTCTGGGGCACCTGGGTGGCTCAGTTGGTTAAACGACTGACTTCGGCTCAAGTCATGATCTTGAAGCAGTTACTGAGTTTGAGCCCCGCGTGGGGCCCTGTGCTGATAGTTCAGAGCTTGGAGCCTACTTTGGATTCTGTGTCTCCTTTTCTCTCTGCCCCTCCCCCATTCTTGCCCTCTCTCTCTCTCTCTCTCTCTCTCTCAAAAATAAACATTAGAAAAAAATTTTTAAGAAAAATAAAAAATAAAGGAGGCTCTACACCCGATGTGGGGCTTGAACTCACAACCCCGAGATCAAGAGTCATGTGCTCTATGGACTGAGACAGCCAGGTGCCCCATCCCTCACTCATTACTGTCAGTAAAGCTGAAACTGTAGGCCTACTTTTAGGGCTGAGAGTTCCAGAGCCCAGATCGACAACTGCCAATCTTCATAATTAAGAAGAGGAGTCTCTGGGGCGCCTGGGTGGCGCAGTCGGTTAAGCGTCCAACTTCAGCTCAGGTCACCATCTCACGGTCCGTGAGTTCAAGCCCCGCGTCGGGCTCTGGGCTGATGGCTCAGAGCCTGGAGCCTGTTTCCGATTCTGTGTCTCCCTCTCTCTCTGCCCCTCCCCCGTTCATGCTCTGTCTCTCTCTGTCCCAAAAATAAATAAACGTTGAAAAAAAAAATTTTAAAAAAAAGAAGAGGAGTCTCAGGAAGAGAGAGAGATAACCTCTTTGCTATGGCTACTGAGAAAGAGGTGGTTCAGTGACAGAAAATTCGGTCAAAGAATCTGATTAGTTAGGATGTGAGATGGAGAAGATTCACTGAAATACCGATTTTGTTTTCCTGTGTAAGAGGGAGGCTTGTAGGATTATTTGAAACTATTACCAACTTGTTCTATCCTGCTTAAACAAATCTGTCCTTGGAGGTACACTTTGAAAAAAGGGGTTTTGTAAGACTCCAAAAACTGGAATTTACTGCCACAGTTCCTTTAATAACATTAAAAAGTAACCTGTAACTCTGAACAGTTATCATAGTCAATAATTTCTTGCCCTGGTAATGATGTTATACTTGAAATATCTGTATTTCTAAACAGAATAAACAGCTGTAAGACTCTTCGACAAATTTTCAAGTGATCTTCAATGGAAGATCACTGACTCTTTCTTCTTATTCCTTTCACATGATAAGAGAACAATATAAGCCTGTGATTTCACAATAAAAGTTGAAAGCCATTTAAATCAAGTGAGGTAACTACTTGCCATTTGCAACGACACGAATGAATCTAAAAAGTGTAACGCTAAGAGAAATAAGTCGGTCAAAGAAAGACAAATACCACATGATTTCAATCATATATGGAATTTTTTTATGTTTATTTATTTTTGAGAGAGAGAGAGAGAGAGAGCATGCGGGATGGGGCAGACAGAGACAGAGAGAGAGAATCCCAAGCAGGCTCCACACTGTCAGTGCAGAGCCCAATGTGGGGCTCAATCTCACAACCAGGGGATCAAGACCTGAGCTGAAATCAAGAGTCGGATGCTTACCCGACTGAGCCACCCAGGCGCCCCTCACTTCTGGAATTTAACAAACGAACGAGCAAAGGGAAAACAAAAGAGAGAGAGACATGAACTGAGAAACACTCAACTACAAACAACACGCTGCCGGTCATCAGATGGGAGGTGCGTGGGGGGATGGGGGGAACAGGTGATGGGGAGTAAGGAGGGCGCTTGCGATGAGCACAGGGTGATGTATGGAGCTGGTGACTCACTGCCTTACACACCTAAAACTAATTACGCTGTATATTAACCATACCGAAATTAAAATAACAAAAAGTGAAAATGCTCAGCCCTTTATAAAAAAGAGAGGTAAGTACTACTATCAACTCCATCTCATAGATGAGAAAACTGGGACACAGAAAACTGAGGAACCCCATTCAAGATCACACAGTTAATCAGAGCTAAGCAAGGATTCACAGCCACTTTGGCTTTATTAGTCTTAGCTACCGCTTCCATTTTCTCTAGTTTTTTGGGGAAAATTGAAAAAGAATAAACCCCTGTCCTTTCAACCTTAATTTCCATCTGCTCTACATGCGACATGCACTACTTGGTACAGCTTTATAGGCCTAGGGCAGGCAGTGCAAAGACCTGGTACATCATTCCTTCTCATCAGTAAGACGGAGGATGTACCCATGATGCACCTTGCTGACGTGGCAGTGAGAGAGGAGTTGGATGGACTCAGGAAACGGAGGAGCCACGGCAGGTCACCAAACACTACAAGTACTGAGCCAGAAAGGATGGAAGAGACCTAGCCTGGTCATGCTAACTCCTGTGGGACCGTGGGCCTTACTTCCCTCTGCTGCTCAAAGCTGGGGTGGAGTTCAATGGTCTCTAAGGTTCCTTTCTCGTGTAAAAAAAGGCTTTTCCAAAGTATATCGGTATAGTTCTAGTAACCCAGAGGCAGCTGGCCACATGCCTTGGATGAGCATGACGGGGGGGTGCGGGAGTGGGGGGGTAATGACTTATTGTATTTACTATTAAAGGGATAGAAGAAGAAAGTCACTGAAACCATAATACAGTGCACCTTACAGTACAGAAATTTGTGTGAGAAGGGATACACAGCAGGTTCTACTTCACAAGAAGTCTACGTAGAGGCCACCTCTCACAATTCCACAGTCCTTAACTGGGGCAGTTTGATGACAGACCCTCCGCTAAACGGTAAGGACCATGTCAATGACAAGACCAGGACGGGTATTTTGTTCAGTCACATAGTTTGCTTCGCAGGAGATACGGCTATTGGGCCCCGGCCCCTTCCCAGCCTTCCATCTTGATCTACCTTCTCCTATTCCCACCAGCACCCAGACTCACCTTCTGAGGGCTGAAGATCACTTTGTATTTCCGAGTTCGGCCAGCCAACTTGTCAGCATTGACGAGACCTACAGACACAAGGAACGCAATCCAGAAAGCCATGGGCCATTTGTTAGACTAGAAGCAAGGAAGCAGATATCCTCTACAAGTGGTATGGCCAACTCGAAACATCTTTTCTTTTTAAAGTGGGTTTTTTTTTTTAAGCTTATTTATTTAGACAGAGACAGAGAGAGACAGAGCAAGTGGGGGAGGGGCAGAGAGAGAGAGAGAGAGAGAGAGAGAGAGAGAGAGAGAGAGAATCCCAAGCAGGCCAAAGCCCACTGTCAACCCAAAGCCCGACATGGGGCTCGAACCTATGGAACACATGATCACCACCTGAGCTAAACGGACGCTTAACCGAATGCGCCACCCAGGAGCCCCTCGAACCATCTTTTCTTTTAAAAGGTCCTCACGGCCCAAGCCCTTAATCTTGGCCACTCCTTCCCAGGTCTTAGTTACACGCAGCACCATGGCATACTCACTGGCAACGTATCGCATGTTCTTGATGCGCGGTCTGACCAAGAAGCACAACCTGCGGGAGAGAAAGGGAAAAGAACCAGAAAGCCGCAGTGAAGGAAAGTCACGGAGGCGGTGATGGCAGCTTGGGAGAAACTGAAACGTGAACTCTCTCACCATCTGCTCGTCTTGCCGGGCCTACCGTTCTCAGCCGAGCCAAAGCTCGGCCAGGCTCCCCTGGCCTACAGAAGACTCCCTTCCGTACAACGGCTACACCGGCACTCGGGGTGGGGGTGGGGGGCGCCAGGGGCTCCTGCTCTCCCATAATTTACAATCTACTGGGCAAAATGAGATGCACGTATGTATGGAGTATATTAATAATCAAGTGTTAAAAAATAACACAAGAAAGTATACAAGACAGTGTTTTTCAAATTGGGGTATTTTCCTCTAAAGGAGGATAAATGTTACTTACGATAGAAAAACAAGCAAAATAAAAACATAGGCCAGACAACAGGCTGTATGCGACCGAGTACCAGGTGAACAGGACAGATACTAAACACCAGGGAAATGCGGAGGAGGAGAAAAGCCCCCAGGAGTGGAAGGGCGACCCAGAGCTTCATGGAGCAGGTGGCACCGGGCTCTGAAGGCTGGGTGGTTTTCGCAGGAGCAGTGAGGGCAGGAGAGAACTGCACGCAGTGAATGGAGTGGCCCGGGGCAGGGGGCAAAGGCATAGCTGGGTGGCGCGCGCGCGCGCGCGCGCGCGCGCGCGTGTGTGTGTGTGTGTGTGTGTCAAGTAGAGGCTTGAGGGGACAAGTGACAGACGAGGCTGGAAAGGCAGCATGAGCCGCGCTGCAGACAGCCTTGGAATCTGTGACGGTCACTCTGGACTTCACTCGGTAAGTAAGGGGAGGCTTGGAGGTTCCTGTGAGGAGCGTAGTGGAAATATTTTTGGACGATTAATCAGTCTGGTTTAGCGACGGCAGACTGGATCAGAGAGAGACGAGAACAAGGGAGGGAGAAAGTGCCGAAAGGGAGACCAGTTACGAGGCCACGGCATGACCTAGGCGTGAGTTGGTAGAAGTGAAGGGAGATGAACCAGAGCGCAAACATGGCACCAGGCTCCAGCCAAGGCCGGACCGGGGGCAGACGTGCGGGGCCCTCCTCCAGCCTGGGGCCCGGACGGACTCTCCCAGACACTCACTGTTCACTGGAGCTGACGGCTGGCTTGTTCTCCACCTTGTACAGCTTGTCTACTTCATGTTGCTACAGAGAGAAGCCAACAAGGCCAAGGATGTAAGTGCTTGAAACCCAAAGCATGACACAAAGGGGACTGCAGTAAGGGCTCCTGTTCGTGGTACTTTCTAGGAATCAAACTGCCTCCCTGACAACCATCCCACCGAACTTTCCTCACGCTGGCAACAGAAAAAAAATAACAAAAAACCAAGACCAAACAATTCAAAAACAATCCAAACAATAGCATCGATCCCCCTTCATCCACCCGATTCAGCTACTCTGTATTTACTAATAGGGTAGTCACTCTTTGGTAATTTGTACTGCTCATCAAAAGCAAAACTGCTTAATGAGGAAAGAGGGGCCAGAGTCCACTGGGAAGAGGGGCAGGTACCTTCAAGATGGAGACATTGGCGATACGATCCAAAGGGCTCATGAGATCTGCCTCGATGAACAAGTCTTTTTTCCCCGGGAGCTGAAGGACACAGTATCTTGGGTCACTCACAGGCTCCCTCAGCTGAGAGCCTGTCCAGCCATCCACTTAATAAAAGCCCAGACCGAGTTGGGAGTGTGGGGGGCATCATATCATCTACTCCAGCACCTTATTCATTGTCTATATCCACACTGGACATTTCTTTATATATTCACCCCGTCTGTCTTCTCATTTCCTGTACCAGTAGAAAATTATTTCACCTTCTTTCCAAGGTTAAGGCCTGTCACTCAACACATATATATATAAATATATACATTTATTAAGCACATGCCATTGCTTGATTCTTCACTACGGACTCATTGGAGACAGTGTTGAACAAAACAGATGTCCTCAAGGACCTTCTAATCTAGTGGGGAACATGGACATTAAACAAATAAATAAGCATATAACCCATTACCACTATAGCAACAACATTAGTTTCCAAGTAAGACAAGATAAAAATCTCAAGCTCAGCTTTGCTTCTCTCTCCACCTTCACGAACAATCAGTAGATCTTTGAGTCTTCTTCCGCCCCGACTGAAAATCCATCACTTCCCTTCATTCCCACTGTCACTAATTTTGCCTCATCAGTGGTCTCCCAGCTCGCGTTTCTCTTGTTGCCCATGTTACCCCACTCCACACATGGCTATGAGCCATCTTCAAGCATTGCTTCACGCAGTTAAGGGGGGAAAGAAAATCTTCAGTGGGTCCTAAAGCCTACTGCATAATTTCTGATTGCTCTCTTCCCTGTAAGTGCCTTGTCCTTCCCTGATTCCTCAACTTTGCTCCTACCAACCAGTCTATCTGCCTGGAACACGGTCCTCCATTTCCAAGGAGAATATGCTTATTCCTCACAATGCTAGAATCCTTGAAACTCCCGACCACTCCAACTAGAAATGGCTGCTTGTTCTGAATGCTTCTGACACTCTAGCTGTCACCCGTTTACCCCGTGATATCACCTATGTGGTTAATTTGCGCTTCACAGGGCTCCTACTAGAGTAAATCCCTAACGACAAAGATGTCTTAACCATCTCTCCATCCCCGGTGATGCGGGGCACAACTGGTCTCCCTTGCCTCTACGAAAAACGAGTGACTTTCATGAACTGTCCGTCAGGTCCCAAGCAGCTTTTACTGCCCTCTGGTTTTCCTCCCTAAATGCTTCATTTTTGGACCTGCTATAGAAACTCCAAGGACAAGACCAAGGGCCTGGACCCAGACCAAGGGGACTCCGCAAGAAAGAACAACGCGCGCAGCGAGCGCTAAACTGTTGATGCGGAAAAGGCCCCAGGCGTGGCGGGCACTGACCTGCTCCAGCAGATAGATGAGCTGGTCTCGGGCCAGTCTCTTGAGCATGGAGAAGTCAGGTAGCTCTGGGGCGTCCAGCCGATGGGGAAAAGCCATGGCAGCGAAAACCGGAGCCGCAGCGTGGAAGGGGGACGCCCTCCGCTCGGAGAAAGTCGGCAGCAGCCTAGGCTAAGCGCAGGGCGGCGCTCCTTCGGGCTTGGGCACCGTTCGAAAGAGCCCCCCGAAGGGGCTCTCGCTCCTGCACTGGAATGAATGGCCACCTGTCGGTCAGACAGCCGCAGCGTCGGAGGACACTCGTCCAGATCAGCAGCCCCGGGACCGACCCGCCCCTCCCCGGTCCACTCCCCCCGTCCCAGGGTTCCGGTCTACACCCGCAGGTTTCTTTCGCGGCGTGCGGGAAGAACCCCGCCTCCTGCCAGAGAGCGAAGAGACTTCCTAGACCTCCCGGAAGTCCCGTGCGCTCGACCAGCGCTTAGCGTATCGGGAAGGGGACGGCGTCCTGGAAGGGACAATTAAAAACGCGGGAGCAACGGGTAAACGTTACAGTCTCATACCTGGCCAGAGGGGAGGGTTCCTATCATAAAAGGATGACATCTTAAACTAATTTTTAAGGGTACACCCAATTCTCCCAGTTCGCGCAAGCGAGGGTTGGACACTTGCTAGATTTTGAGAACTTCGTAAAATGGGCGAGGCCGACTCGGAGTCCGGAGGGCACTGACCTCTGGGGATCTTGGCTGTCAGTCAAATCTATTCCACAAACTTGGCTGCCAACTAGGAGCGCTGTGGCTTCCCAGCTGCAGGAGGCAAGACGCGGAGAGATGGGATGCGGCGGCGAAAAGAAGGGGAACGCGTTAGGATCCAATGGAAGCTAAGTCCCGCCCCCTGTGACCTTTGGCTACCCGAGTTTGGATAAATATCCTTCTTGGGAAAACGGATAAATAAGCTGTGGCATATTCATACAATAAAAATAACGGAATAAATGAAAGAACCCAGATACAGGGTGGCATCTGTATGATGCCATTAATATACAGTTCTAGAACAGGATAACATAATCAGTGGTGGAAAATTTTTCAGAAAAGTGATTGGCTTTGGGGTAAGAATTGCCTGGGAAGAGAAATTAGGGAATTTTCAGGGGTGATAGTAATCATCCATATCCGCCTAGTTTTTTTTTGTTTTGTTTTGTTTTTAAGTCATTGTAATGGACGGATCCGCTGAGAATACCTGCACTCACTAATCAATCATAACATCACATCCTCATCTCGTGGTGAGATACATAGAAGTACAAAGCATCACTCAATACGAAAAATTGAATCTGATCAAGTCTCAAGATCCAACTACCAGTTGATAGGAAATATAGAGAGTAGTAGGGACATGATAATAGACAACATAGGAATAAAATAAACTATACCCAAAACACAGGAAATACGTAAGGTAAATAACCCATAAAACAGTGAAGGGAATAAAGTGGAAGAAACCACTTTAGAATATGATACTCCCGGGACATAACCACATCATGCAATGTTGCAAAATGTGGACCTTGTCTGGATCCTAATCCCAAGAAATCAAACGTGGAAGTAAGTCATTTATGAAACAGTAAGAGAATATTATCGGGATGTTAGCTGATATTGAATACTAAAACTTTTAAGGTATAGTAATGGCTTATGTGTCTATGTTAACAAGGAGTCCCAATCTCTTTGAAATACATATTAAAGGACTTACAGATGAAATAATATCAAGTCTAGGATTTGCTTTAAAATAAGCCAGGGGGACCTGTGGGGCAAATAATGAAAAAAGATTGGCCATATGTTAAATGTGAAACTGAGCAATGGGTACACAGGGGTTCACTGCATTACAATATTATCCCTACTTTCATATGCTTGAAAAATCCTCTAATACAAGATTAAACAAAAAACAAGAAGCTTTTCTGCTCACACTGGGCTTCAAGAGCTCATCTAGTATTTTGTACTGAGGTTTTCCTACTCCCCCACCCCTCAGGAGATTGAATCTCAGCTGCGGAGAGGTGGAAACTGCCCTGAGCAGATTAGTGACACATATACCCTCCGGGGCGCAGGGACTTAAGTCCCTTCTGTTTGTAGTTTGCTAGCCTCTTGAGCTTGGCCCCAAGGTTGCAGAGAGTTTCCATTCCACCCACAGCCGCCTTCTCTCCAACTTGGGCAGAGCCTTGTCAACTGTTGCTTCCTCCACCTGACCCTGCACCTATGCCCCCAAAGTGCAACTCCACCTCGTACGTTGTGATGTCAATGGCTTTCATCGTGTCATGAAATGGGACTCCCTGGGGAGAGGGCACTATAGAGTCCTATGACCCCAGCCCAGTGGAACAGACTGGGTGAATCCCACCTCCCCCTTTCCAGCTTGGGTTGGGGGAAGGGTGCGCAGTTTCCCAAAACACTGCAGGGCTGGTGAGTTAGGATGTGAGACATGCTGACAGAATAAAGCAGGAACCGATCAACTTGGAGAAAGCTTAGGTCTTGTTGTTGGCTGAGGTCTGGATGAGTAGGCTGGCAGAGGTAAAAGGCAGGGCTTTCTGCCATTGTGGACTGGCTGATCAGTGAGGTTTTCCAACCATTTCTTCATTCACTCAACCAATGTTGAAATCTATGTTAGGAGCTGAAACTACAGCAATGAACACAGACCGGTCTCGTGCTCCCATGGGGTCTACATTCTAATGGAGGCAAAGTATGTGACGACAGACAATACAGTAGCAATCCATTTCAAATGGCAGGGAATATTAAACATGGTGACAGAATGTGAAGGGAGTTGCTTTAGACTGGGTAATCAGGGAAAGCCTAAGAAAGTAACATTTGAGGGGGGCCTGGATGGCTCAGTCAGCTATGCATCCAACTTCGGCTAGGGTCATGACCTCATGCATCGGGCTCTGTGCTAACAGCTTGGACCTGGAACCTGCTTCAGATTCTGTCTCCCTCTCTTTCCCAATCTCTCTCCCCCCACCCTCTCTCTCTCTCTCACACACACATACATTAAAAGTATGTATTTTTAAAAAAGTAACATTTGATCTGAGACTTGAATGACACGGAACTGGCCATGTGAAAATCTGGAGACAAAGAACTAGTAAGGACAAAACCTTAGATTGGCATTTTTAAGAATGGAAAAAAGATTTAAGCTTGGTAAGTAACAGGATGGTAGGGAATGAGGTAAATGACAAACTTATCAAAGTTTTTAACAACAGCTTCTAATTTTCTGTAGCCAACTGGGGAAAGGGCATGGTCAAATGATTTACAGGAGTTAAAAATGCCCGGGGCACCTGGGTGGCTCAGTCAGTTAAGCGTCTGACTTTGGCTCAGGTCATGATCTAGCAGTTTGTGAGTTTGAGCCCCGTGTCGGGCTCTGTGCTGACAGCTCGGAGCCCGGAGCCTGCTTCAGATTCTGTCTCCTTCTTTCTCTGCCCCTCCCCCACTCATGCTCTGTCTCCCCCAAATAAGTATTTTTTTAAATGCCAGTTTAATCAAATAGCATCTTCCAAGGCGCCTGGGTGTCTTAGTCAGTTGAACACCCAAATCTTGATTTTGGTTCAGGTCATGATCCCAGTATCATGGGATAAAGCCCTGCATTGAGCAGAGCGCTTGAGCTTGGAGCTTGCTTGGGATTCTACCTCTCTCCCTTGCTCGCTCTCTAAAATAAAAAATGTATTTAAAAACTAGCATCTTCTTGAGCGCCTGGGTGGCTCAGTCAGTTGAGCGTCTGACTTCGGCTCAGGTCATGATCTCATGGTTGGTGAGTTCGAGCCCCACGTCGGGCTCCGTGCTGACAGCTCAGAGCCTGGAGCCTCTTCAGATTCTGTGCCTCCCTCTCTCTCTGCCCCTCCCCAACTCATGCTCTGTCTCCGTCTCAGAAATAAATGAACATTATAAAAAAAATTTTTTTTTTAAGTAGCATCTTCTACCTCTTAAAACTAAAAAGTTCTAGTTACCTTATGTTTTAATCATAAAAGTACTGAGGGGCGCCTGGGCATCATGATCTCATGGTTGGTGAGTTCGAGCCCCACAGGGCTGTACTGACAGCTCAGAGCCTGGAGCCTGCTTTGAATTCTGACTCCCTTTCTCTGCTCCTCCCCCTCGCTCGCGCTCTCTCTCTCGCACTTTCTCTCTCAAAAAGAAACATTAAAAAGATTTTTTTAGTGTATTAGTAGGCTAGTGACAGAGCAGTGATAATAGGACCTTATTTGCCCACTGCTGTATTACCAGAAACTGGATTCTCTTTGATTGGCAGGTGATAGGGCCTTGCTATTTATACTGAACAAATTCCCAAGTTAACAGTAATCAATGATACTGTAATGGCTATTAATGACATCTGAAATAGCAAGGAGATTTACGAACACACTCAATGACAGGTTTGGAAAATCAATTATTTTCATTAAACACCCTGCACTTAAATTCTGAATAACCAGTTTTTGCCAGGAAGTTGTTAAAATGAGGCATGGCTGAAAACTGTCATTGGGCTCTTCTGTTGCGTGCACGTGTCTCACTGAATTTTCTACTGATAACCACGCTGGTTATAATGAAAGGTCTCTAAAAGATTTGGGAAATTAACAGAAATTATGCCAGGCAGGAATGGATTCCTGGAATTTTAGAAGCCCTGAATTAAAGGTCAGACCTGGGTTCAAGTCCCTGTGCTACTGCTCAGCAGCAGCCACGTGGCCTCGAGCATATCTGAAAATGAGACTGTCCCCTAATTTTTGAAAGGGGCCGATCATCTGCTCTCGCCCCCATCACAGCTCCATCGCAAAAATCTGATGACAACAGTGAAGATGCTATTGAAGCTTCTGAAAGTAGCTAGAGATGCTGCCAGAGGCCCGAAAGCCTTCACCTTTTTTTTTTTTTTTCATGGATCAAACCCCCCATACCCTAATCTCTTTCAGAGCCCCACCAACAGAAGGAAAGAGGAGCTCCTTTAGACCAGGTGATGCAGCGAAGGTTATGATGTCCTAATTCTTAGCTGTCAACATCAATTACTAAGCACGGTGATCTGCACAGTGTCCTTTGTTGGGAACTCCTCTGGCCCCATCTCTCTCCTATGTTTAATGACAAAGGACCTCTGGTCTCTTCGAACCCTCACTCTTCCCACCCCAGAGAGCACCAATCAACACAAACTGCTACATTTTATTTTCTTTTGCACATAATGAAAACATTCTACTGATAAAGCAGTTCCAGAACTATTAGTGTTCATTAATCAAGAAGTAAATGAGATCAGAAGGCAAACTTTTCATTTTTTCCCAAACATATACCGCAAATTTCACAGAAAAGTTCTAACAACGCATGCAACACGGGCTGGTTTCAACATACAGAGAGCCCAAGCAAAAATGGGGAGTACTGAAGATCCACACGGGTCAGATCAGGAGCAGAGCTCCAGGACACTGGAGTCTACCCAGCCAGTCATTAACCCTGCCCTGCCAATACACATTGGCCCTGTGAAGTTCACTGCCCTCTTGTCAGATTCATATCTGAGCAGTTGTTTCCTCCCATGGTCCAGGCTCATCATTTCCTCCCATCCCAAGGTGGATGATCCACACACAAAAGTCCAGGCAGCTCCAAACCTACTCTCCCAGCTGCGTTTCAGGTGGCATTCTCCACAAACCAGGCTCCAGCTCAAATTCTGTACAAGAAGTTCCCGTTACTGTCAAAGAACTCTCGCCCCCTCTGGACTACTTTGCTGCTGAAGTTCTGGTCACCTGGGTCCTGCGCCTTCAACTCTTCCAGCTTCTTGGCAGTTGGCAATCCATCACCGTCAGCTCGTCTAGAACCCGCACGATCGCTGGTGGAGCACTTCTGCAGCTCTTGCCCGTGACCTAGATCTGCAACAGGCACAGAGTGCTCCCGCTGCGGATCCTGGATTCCTTTATCCCCTCCCTTCTGTCTCCTTGGTGTACTGTGAGTGTTCGATTCTATCACTTTCAAAGCTGTGCTGTGACCCCAGCCTTTGAATGAGGTTTCATCTGCTGGCATCAACGAAGAGCCTGATCCAGAGTGGCTCGCGGAGAGCGGCTTCAAGGAATCCTGAGAACCCGGGAGCTGCCTGAACGAGAGGGCAAGCCCGGGTTTCTTAAGGACTTTTTGATCCTGCTTCAGTTTCTGCTCCAATGTGGGTACGAACTTGCTCTTTAAAACCCTCCGGATCACATGAGTGCTGACACCAAAGCCTTCAGCTAATCTGGGAACTGACCAGGACTCTGCAAATTCTTTACGCAAATATCTATGGAAAAAACAAGCAGGTTTTCAAGTTGTGAAAAAGTCTGCTATCAGAGTACCTAACTGACAATACGAGTTATATTTGTGTGAAAAGAAGAGGGCTTGGAAAAAGCGCGAACACGGTCTCTATCTTGTGCCACCAAATGGCTCTGTTCCGTTCCCATACACTGACAGCAACACCCAACCACTCTTAGGTCACTTTTATTTCACAAGAACTAAACTCCTCCCAATGTGTACCGGGCCCCAGTTAGATCCTGGGGATGCACGAATACTGTCCTTCCTTTCAGAGTACATACAATCTGGCGGTGGAGACAGATATATTAACATACAACACTACTGTGGTAAGGCATAGCAGAGAATGCTGTGAGAGCACCCAGAGGACCCAGGAACAGGCTACCACAACATTTGCCGGGTGGCTCAGGAATTGCTTCAGAAGTCCCTCTAAAAGGCCTAAAAGGATGAAGAGGAGTAAGGATGAAGCTGGCAGAAAGAAGAGAAAGAAGAGATCAAAGGTATTTTTTTTTTTTTAAACGTTTCTTTTTGAGAGAGAAAGGCAGACAGAGCACGAGCAGGGAACGAGTGGGGAAGGGGCAGAGAGAGAGGGAGACACAGAATCCAAAGCAGGCTCCACGCTCTGAGCTGTCAGCACAGAGCCTGGCACAGGGCTTGAACTCATGAACCATGAAATCATGACCTGAGCTGAAATCAGACGCTTAACCGACTGAGCCACCCAGGTGCCCCCTCAAAGGTTTTTTTTTTTTTAAGTCTTATTTATTTAAGTAACCTCTACACCCAATGTGCGGCTTGAACTCACAAACCCTGAAATCAAGAGTCGTACTCTTTTCTGACCAAGCCAGCCAGGCGCCCCTCAAAGGTATTGATGGTAGGGAGAGCAGCACGTAAAATGCAAAACAGCACATCACCATTGTTGGCAACAGCTCAACTTGTCTAACAGTGAGGGCAGAAGCAAGATGATGTCATGCTTCCGACTCTGAAGTTTATCCCAAATCAACAGTGAATCAAGGGAGGATTTTTTTTTTTTAAGTGGGTATATTCAAAAATAGCAGAAGGCAGGGGCACCCGGGTGGCTCGGTCGGTTAAGCGTCCGACTCCTGATTTCAGTTCAGGTCATGATCTCCTGGTTCATGGGTTCGAGCCCCATGGCAGGCTCTGTGCTGACAGTGCGGAGCCTACTTGGGATTCTCTCTGTCCCTGTCTCTGCCCCTCCCCCGCTTACGCACATGTTCTCTCAAAAATAAATAAATGAACGTTAAAAAAAAGAAGAATTAAAAAAAAACAGCAAAAGAATTGCCGTTCAGGACATCCAAGCTATGGCAAACCACAAGCAGATCCAGGAAGGAGTTTAAGCAGTGGAATGCCATGAGCAGCTTTTCCTTTTTGAAGCTCAGTCTAGGGGGTAGTTTTCAGTGGCAACACTAGAAATGGAAGGATCAGCCAAGAGGCTTTCATGGTAATCTAGGCAGTCTGAACTGAGGCAGCCGCAATGAAAGCAGAGAAGGAAGAGAGTTGAGGAATATTTTAGGAAGGCCAAACGGAAGAACTTGGTAAGGACTAAATAACTGGAGGTAGAAGTAGGCAGAGATTCCAGATTTCAGTTTGAGTGTTTGGTGGGAACATTCAGGGGTACGGGGAAAACAGGAACAAAGTGAAATTGCCAGGGGACAACAATAAATTCTCTCTTGTTGAGTTTGTGATTATGTTCAGTTTGAAGAACCTACGTGACACTCAAACAGGGATGGGCTAGCGCACAGTTGAAGATACACAAGTCAAAAGATAAACACAGACGGGAGACGACAGACTTGGAAGTCACAAGCCAAGACCAATGGTGGCTGAAGCCACGCGAGTGGCTGGCTTTAGGCAGGGAAACATGGGGAGATAAAATGACCCAGGACACAACTCTAAGGGTACCCCAGGAAGGAAACTGAGAAAAGGAGTCCTAGAAAGAGAAGTGAGTAGTACCGAGGTCAAGGGAAGAAAGAATCTCAAGAAAGCAGACTACAGGGTCACACGCTGCAAAAAACGTTAGGGAGGCTAGAGGCTGGAATGGCAGGAATGCCTAGCACTGAGGAAGTCTGATAAGATTTGTGGACAATAGTTTCATTGTTGTAACAAAACAACAAAGGGTAGGCAGCCAAGGACCAAAGGGGTGAGGGAGAACCTTAAGTTGCCGGTAGGTCTCTGGGGAATTAGATACATCTAAGACTAAGTGCACACAGAGGATGGGTCCTAGACAAATGAAGGGCTACCACTTCCCCTGGGATGTAAATAAGGGTGTTAACATCGAGCAAGGAAAATAAGGAGGAAGGCCAAGAAGCTTTAAAGGGCTCTAGGGGTGCCCGGGTGGATCACTCGATTAGGCACCCGACTTCACCTCAGGTATGATCTGAGTTCGAGCCCCACATCGGGCTGGCTCTCTGCTGTCAGCACAGATCCTCTGTTGCCCGCCACCTCCCCCTTCAAGCTCTCTCTCTCAAAAATAAAGAAACATTTAAAGAGCTCTTAATTAATGGCCAATTTTTTCTCTGAAGTAAAAGGACGTTTATTAGCCACAGAAGGGGAGGTGACAGGAAGATGTGGAAGAGCAGTCGTTCCAGAAAGGGAAGGAAGTGGACATGAGAGACGTACTACAGGCTCACAAAATCTCCTTGCTCTATAGAATCCCCTTCATTCTAAGTGTCAGTTTCAGAGTCACTCTGATGGGAACGGGAAATGACACACAACTCACAGAAGGCAACTTAGCAATATTCATCAAAAGGCAAATCCATGTGTCCTTCCACGCAGCAACTCTACTTCTGGGAATGTACACAACAAATACACGTGGAAGGTATGTGGAACGAGGTGTACACGAAGTTACTCATCAGAGTACTATCTGTGATAGCAAGTGAATGCAAACAACCGAAACACACTTCATAAAAGACTGGTTAACTGAATTATGATGTGCTGGGGCGCCTGGATGCCTCGGCCAGTAGGGCATGCAACTCTTGATCTCAGGGTCCCGAGTGTGAGCCCTACGTTGGGCACAAAGATTACTTAAAATTAAAAACAAAAATTACGATTTACTATTACTTCTTCAAAAAGGAGCTTTGTCTTCTGAAGAGGAAAGATCTATGAAATGTGTGAAAAGGGGCACCTGGCTGGCTGGGCCAATGGATCACGAGACTCTTAAGCTCCGGGTTGTGAGTTCAAGTGCCGTGTTGAGTGTAAAAATTATGTGAAAATAATATCTTAAAAAAAAAAACAAACCAAAAACTATATGAAAAAAGAAACGTGTAGAACAGTATTTACAGTATTCTGTTTGTGCTTAAGAAAATAAAAGTAGGGGCGCCTGGGTGGCTCAGTTGGTTAGGCGACCGACTTTGGCTCAGGTCGTGATCTCATGGTTTGTGAGTTGGAGCCCCATGTTGGGCTCTGTGCTGACAGCTCAGAGCCTGGAGCCTGCTTCGGATTCTGTGTCTCCCCCTCTCTCTGTCCCCTCCCCTGCTCACACTCTGTGCCTCTCTGTCTCTCAATAATAAATAAACATTAAAAACAATTTTTTTTAAACATGAAAAAAAAAAAAAAGAAAAGAAAACTTAATCTACATTCACAGTCGCTTGTATTTGCTTAAGGAAACCTGAAAAAAGGCACAAAAATTCATTAAAAATAGTCTCACTGAAGACTGGCAGGGATTAAAACTTCTCAATGTGTACAAATAATGTTCTAATTTTGAACTATATGCCACGCATTGTTATTCAAAACAAACTTAAAACTTAAGGGAGCTAAGATTTTAATGATATGGGTTTGCTCTTCCGAAAAACGTACGTAATCTTGTAAGTCCCCATCCCTGACATTAGCTTAAGAACGTCATGACAACTATTTTGAAGTTAAAGGCTGTGAGGTCTACAGCTTACTATTCTAAAATTTCAGCAAAAACGAACCGCGTCCTCATGTTAAAAACTACTAAATTTAGATGACGGGCTTATGCAAATTCACCTATTCTCCTTTTCATTTAGAAAACTTAAAATGATAAAAAGTAAACTATTACAATGATTCTCACCGGATCTGCTCCATGGCTTCCCACGTCAGGGTCCTGGGCGGGGCACCCGGCGCCTCCATTTGTCTCCGAATTTTCTGGAATCGGGCGGCTTTTTTCTGCTGTTTCAGGGTGCTGGGGGAGAGAACCAATGGCAGAAGCCAAGCGTGGGAGCGAAACGGGTGGCTGAAGAGCCTCGCGCTAAATCACAGGCCCAGCCCTCTTCTTTTTGTTTGCAAGGGAAACCAGGCCACGTCTGTAACCTCCCCAGAAATCTAATCCCTAAAACAGCCCGTAAGCATGCCGAACTTTCTAAGCGGGTGATGAAACACGTCACTGGTGAAGAAACCTGCCGTCCCAAAGGAGCCGCACACCTGCCCCTGCGCCCCCTGACAACGGGTAAGAAACAAGGGCTGCGGCGGATGCGGCGCTACAACGCCCGGCTCCAAGGGGGCGCGAAGCCCTGCTTCAGGCTGAGGGCCCGGGAAGCAGCCGGTACCTCTCCACCTCCTGCAGCTCCCGCTCCTCCGGCTCCCAGTCGGAATCGGGGTCTGGCTCCCGGCCGAGCGTGCCCGGGTCTACCATCCCCCGGGTCGCGAAACCACAGCGAGCCACGGCAGCACGAACACGCGAGCCCAGCAAAAGGTTCAGAGCCACCGCCATGTCGACAAAAACAACCCGGGACAGTCCGACAGGGGCAGAGAGACCGGAAGCCTGGGGGCGGGGCCGGAAGTGGGAGGGCGCGGCGAAAGCCAGGATGGTCGTGCGTGGTTTCCGCTTCCGGCTGAGGGTGCGTTAGCTGGGATTGAACCTCCTTGCGGTTCACCCTTCCGGAGAGGAGCGGTGGCGAGCGTTTACCCTGGAACGCAAGGGCCGGAATGAGCTAGAGAACGCTCCTGGAAAACGCCATAAACTTTAATAAAAAGTCGGAGTCATTTGCCAAGAGCCACCCCTCCGCCCCAATGGCTGCCCAGGCCGGCCTGTCTCCGCCACGGCAGGGGGAAGGGCGTCTCCTTGGCGGTCGTCCGATGGCGACTGCCCCGTGCCTTGGGCACTCGGCTCCTCTGGGAAGGGGGCCCCTTGTCGCCAGGATGACCTCCAGCCCCGGGCTGCACCCAGCGTTCAGACCCATCTCCTAGCGATAAATCCAGCCTAAGGTTTGAAGGGCGGAGATGCCGGCCCTGGCTCCTCTTCATCTTTTTAGTCTTTACGGATCTGGAAATAGTCTTAGGGTATTGAGGAATTCTTGATATCTTTGTGTTTTGCCTTGTTCAAGCAGGGTTCCTGGCCAGGACTTTTCAAACTGAAGCCTGGTGGCAGTCTTTCATTTAGCGAAGATTGAAGGCCCTCTGCGCCTTCGGAAACTTGAGGGGGTTCTCCAGGAGAGGTGGAGTGCTGGGCTTCCGTCCTGCATTTACCGGTGGTGGCTGATGTCAAGGAGTGGAGTGGTATGCTGCATCAGGGGCGTAGAGGCAGGGCAGAGAGCGAGATCCTGGGCCTTGGGTGCACTGTGTTCGGTGTCTACCACCGAGGGCAAGGTGCAGTGAGTCCATGAGCTACTTGCCACTCTTTCCGGTTGCAGAAGATAGCCCTGCTTTGGGGTTAAAGAAGATGGCACTGATCCTGCCAGGGCTGTGTTTATGGCTTCTAGCCTTCTGCTGGCTTGGCCTTCTGCAGTGGAAACATGGGTCCCCCTGAGTTGGTATTCACAGGAGATTCACTCCCTCTTTACCAACTGTCACCCAATTACCAACACAGAAGAATGGCATCCCTTGCTTCCCTCCAGCATCGTTGCCACACTGTATCGTAATTGTTTACTTGTCTGTTTCCCTGTTGTGTTTGTTGAGTGCTAGGACTGTACTGCCATTTCTCCCAGGGTCCAGTATGTAGAAGGAGGTAATGGGTCCACTACCCATCCCATTCCCACACTGGTGGAAGTGCCCTGTGGTGTTTTGGGACTGTCCCAGCTGTAATGTTTGCCAGTGGGAATTTACACAAGTCAGAGTGACCAGAGCTAGTTTTGCGTACTTACGGCTACTGAGCCTGACTCTGGCACTGGGAAAACAGTGCCTTCCCGATGCTTTCATTGACAACGAAGAGGGGCCGATGGCTGCTCGATCTCCTATCCAGTTGAAGTTCTTGGGCTGTAGATGGCACCAGGAATGATGTGGAATTGCAGCATTCATGCTTGGCCGTGGCCCTGGGATCCTGGGGATCAATTCGTGGGGCCGAACTGGATGCAGGAAGTGAGGAGGGCCCTGCTCTTTGGTGGCCCCTCTCAGGAGGACCAGTGGGACCAGACTCACAGATTGCAGTTCTTGACTGCCCAGCCCGTCCTGGTGAAATCTAGGCTAGAGGAGAAGAGCAGCCCCTTACCACACTTCTTGTGAGGCTGGATGGACTGGAGGAAGAAAATAGGTAACCGAAACGTCTCTTCTAGGCCGTGGCCGCTATGTAACCAATTACTCCTTGGGGGCTCAGCAAAAACAGAAGACCCAACAGGCTTGACACCTGCCCAGGGAACAGTGAATGCGGCAGCTGTTCTCTTGGCCCAAGTCTGTTTGCTTATCTCCCATTAGAGCCACGGCACTGGCAGGGCTAGAGAGAGATTACACAGAAGCCACTGAGGGTGGTGGCCTTCTTATTCGTCAAGCATGAGTTTGGGGTTATTGCAAGACTGGAATAAAGAGAACACATCTCTTGCGAGTAGGTCAGGAGCTGCACTTTGCCGGATGTCATTACTGAACACCAGGGAGCGTGGGAGCAAATGCAAAAGCAACCAAGAGACCCCTTCCCAGCGCCCAGCAGGAGCTGCTCTCCCAGGCTCCGTGCCTGCCAGACACCATCACGTTAGCCTTCTGGGCCGCGGCCACCCCCGTGTGCCGGTGCAGCCCTTGTTCCCTGGTTCTGCGAGATGCTGCGCAGGGACCCTCACCCGATACTCGTGAAGCCTTCTGTGGCCCTGGTGGCTGGGGTGCAGCATGTGGCTGAGTTGCTCTATGATACCGAGGCTTCGGATGAGATTCTCCCTTTGTAGCAGGGCCTTCATCCGCTCCAGCTCCTCCTCTTCCACGATTTCTTGAGGATGCATGGTATCCACGTGTACGGGGAGCAGCTGCGAGGTACATGAGGGCTGAACGCAAGATCTCCGAGAGCGAGTCCCAAACCATCGACGACGATGGCTGCGGGACTCCTGCCTGCTCTGCCTCTGTGCATTCCCTGACCCTAGTGGAAGGTCCCCTTTGCTGTCCGTTCTCTTCCCCCCGCCCCCAGCCCCCGTTCCGCGAGGTCAGATCCAACGTATTCATTAGGAACTCCTCTCCCTCTCCCTCCCTTCTCTAGACCCAACCTATTTCCTGTTGAAAGGCAAGAGCTACCAAAACCCGGGCACCTCTTTCTCCTGGTTCCGGTTCCTGTAAGCCAAGTGGGCGGGAAGTCCCCGGAGCCCGGCCCTGCATCGGCTCTTCTCTCCCGCGGATTCACCCTGGTTCTGGTCCCGGCTCTCCTTCCGCCTCTTATTTCCTGAGGTCTCCTGCTGTTCCTGCTTAAGGCGGATCTCTTCCCGTTGCTGTCTGACAAGACACAGCAGCTTCAGACACCGGAGAGATTATGTTGGGGGGAAGCAGGGTGAGGGGAAGTGGGGACGGGGGAGTGGGAAACCAGATCTGTCTGGGAGGCAGACAAGAGAAGAATGAGGGGGGAAATGGGAAACCTCCTACATGGAGTTACTGAGTCCGCAAGAATTTATGACTCCATTCCTCTTGGCTCAAGTGTCTGGCTTCCTCTCTACCCTGCTGGCGAGCAGTTCAGCTTCAGGATATGGCCCCCCCCCCCCCCAAGTGGACAGAGGACAAGGCAAGGCAAAGTACCTGGCACACTCCTCTCTAGCCTTGGAAGCAGCAGTCTCCTGGAAGAGGGAGCCGTTGTGCTTGAAGAAGGGCGCGTACTTGTCCGTGTTAGGCCCAGGATAGATCCGCCGGTACCCCCCGAGGTGGGAGTCCTCATGGCGCTCCTGGTCCAGTATCGCTGCGTGCGACAGTTCAGTTTGTTCTCGCCTAGGGAAACCAAGCTCCAGAGTGAGTCGGGAGGGCTCTGAGAATGTTCAGTGGGGAAAAGAAGGCCGGCCAAGGCTTTGAGAACCTTCCGTTAGCTTCACGGCCTTTGTGGCCTCTGCCCACGTAGCGAGGGCTGCGAAGGCCCTCTGGCCAATCCCGCTTGTGTGTAGCCACGGAAATCTGGGCTTGACTTCCAGAAATCTGGTTTTCATCTTAAGTGCAAGCTAGCACTCCAAGTTCTCACAGTCTTCTAGGTTTCTGATCATAGAGTAATCTATGTTAATTACAGAAAAAAGAAGATAAAACCTCCCATAATCTTACTGTGCAGTTAGCATATTGGTCATGAGCTTGGACTCGGGGGCGGGACCCCCGAGTCTGAACCCTGGCGTTGCCACCGACTACCTTCCTTTCTGGTTTCTGACAAAAATGGGATCATACAGCCTTGCTAAATGGCTTCCTAGTAGTCACGTGGTTCTGTGATTGTACTTTCATTTATTAAGTCCAGTCGTTGTGAACCCTTTTCCCCACTGAAAGACATCACTCATGATATAATAGGCACATGTGCAGCCCCACTGTGGGAAGAGCCAGCGTATTTCCAGTAACAGTCCTGCTTCCCCTCCATTCACACATGAGAGCGCCTACTATGTGCCAGGCCCTCAGGATGTCCTAGCAAACCAAATACACACGGGCCTGCATATGGCAACCCAGGTGGGGAAGAGAGCACTGTAATAGGAACGCTTCCAATTCCACTCCATTTGTATGTGTTACTAACATTAATTTAGTATCGGCAGCAAATCACCGTGTTGGTAACCCATCTTATAATTAAAACAACAGTGGGTGAAAGACGCTGATTTAAATAACCTCTTATTGTTGCATGACTAGACTGTTTTCTGTTTCATTATTATAACCTGTCTAGAGGACCTTTGTTAAAAACAAAAACAAGGGGCCCCTGGGTGGTTCAGCTGGTCGAGCGCCTGACTTCCACGCAGGTCGTGATCTCGTGGTTCGTGGGTTAGAGCCTCACATCCTTGCTGACAGCAGCGAGCCCGCTTCGGATCCTCTGTCTCCCCCCGCCCCCCCCCCCCCCCGTCTGCCCCATCTGCCCCTTCCCCGCTCACCCTCTGTCTCTCTCGCTCTCAGAAATAAACATTAAAAAACAAAACCAAAAACAAACAGCCAATCAAACAGCAAAGAGCTTCTTATGAGCTAATAGAAAATAGCTCTAAGCTGTGTTGCTACACGTAGTAGAGAGAGTGTGAAGGTTACACTACTGTCTAGGTAGGTAAAGGGAGAAAAACATCTGTATAAGTTATTTCTACAGGTATACATTATACGCACACCTATGTATGTGTGCGTGCATTAACTGCTAAAGCATACACGTGGCATAGGTTGGCTCCTCCGGGGGAAACTGAGTAGCCGGAGAACAGGAAGGGATTCTTCACAGGATCTTTTGAATTTCCAACATACTATCTGTGATACGTAATGCGTCATCTACGCCAAAAAACCCACAATTGTGTTTCACAGCTAATCATTACCCCCAGACTCTCTTCGCCACCTACAGGAGCACTTTTCCCATCAGGAAAGTAATGACAAAGAAGACAGACACGTGGCCCACCTGGCTTCTCGTGGCTGCTGGTGGCACTGGAAAAGGCGCTCCTTGACTCGCCGCTTGTCCTCCTCTATCACCTTCCTTTTGTCACAGCCCCGGAGGTTGACAAGGGTCATGGCATCACAGAGAAGTGCGTCCTTCACTTCGCGATCAAGGCGGGAGTCAGTGGTGAAGCTCGGGGAGTGGTTTACCTGCCAGGAGGAGTCATCATCCCACCCTTCCTACACTGCCTGAGCACGTGTGGCCTCGGGCAGGCCGGACTGGACAGTCCAGGCAAGACATCCCCCTCCAGAGGCCTCGGCCGAGGAGGCTGGATGTTCTGACTTCCAAGGCCACGGGACCCCGCCATAGAGATCCCTCCGGTACACAGGCTGCTGAGAGCAAACCAGACAGCCTGACTCTACAGATACAGTGTCCCTAAAGACAAAAAGATTCCATGGGGGAACACTTGGGATCCAAATCCTGGATCCCCATGGTGGAGGCCAGAGATCACTAGGCTTGGACTCAGCAGGTCAAGAGGGTAGACACCTACTGCCTTCTGCCATTCCTACCCACCCCAGGGCCGCCATGTCCCCCATTCTCTGTTCCACCACCTGACTGCACTCCTAGCCCAGGCGTCCTGCTCAGGGAGGCCTCAGGCCCCGGGTTTTGCAAAGCCCAGAAGATCATCCTCACCTCCAGCAGCCAGGGTTTCAACTTGTGGTCCAGCAAGATGTCAAAACCAAGGATCTCAAAACAGGCACCGGTACCTCCGCTCAGATAGTGGGGGAAACAGGTGCGGTAGTTGTGGCGAAGAACAGAATGGGCTGAGATGATGGTTTTGACGATGATGTCCTCGATGTGCCCCCACAGCTCTCGGGGGTCGTAGCCGTGTTCTCGCAGCCAGGCGTTGAGCGTCGACAGCTTCCTGTGAGGCCCAGGGCTCAGAGGAGGACCAGTTTCTACACCGCTGGGGCCAGGCCGAGGGCAAGAGGCTCCCTATGGCTAACCCTAATTCTGTGCCTAGATTCCTTACACTTCAAAGGGCTTCTGACAGCTTGGAGCCCGGCTTGCTCCTCAGGGTGGGGGCAGGGCTGCATTTAGAGGTCAAGCACAGGGCAGGGGTCTGTGAAGGTGGTTTTCCTGAGTGATCGGCCTCCCAAGAGCCAGCTGAGTTTCAGGGGCTGCTGAGACTATAAGGCTAAGGCTCAACCAGAGCCGGGAGTACCTTTTACTGCCCGCAGCGTCATCTCGGACAAAGTTCTCGTTGTGTTTGTTGATGGCATAGTTGGTCAGATGCATGCAGACATCATCCTGGGAAGAGAGCGGCCCGCGGCGCTCGGACTGCTTCCCCGAAGCACTCCTCTCCAGCCCTTCCTTGCCTTTTCTACGACCTTCCCCTCCCCGGGACAAGGGCTCCTCGGCGGGCCCTCTTCACCTAAGAACTGTCCTGTGAGCTCCTGGGGAAGGGGGTGGGCCGGCGTCCTCCAGGGAGGACCTTTCAGCGGTCACCACCCACCGAATGCTCTCCTCCCAGCCACGGGGTTAGGGTGCTCGCTGGTTCCATTGCTTGTTCATGGGTGACGACAACAAGCCTTTCTACCTGGTCCGCCACAGAACCTCAGCACTCAGGAGAAGAGGGCGCCGCCCTGTCCCCCCCCAGGGCCACCGTCTGGCCCCTTACCAGGTTGCTGTTGTTGGGCTCCGCGTAGGGCATCGTGGCGAAGCGGGCCAGGCCCTCCTCGTACATGAAAATCCGAAGAGGGTCGCAGGATGTGATGAGGACATAGATTCGCATATCGAACTTGAAGCCATCAATGAGGAAGGGCTGAAAGCACACAAACCCGCCGGGGAAGAATACTTCTGAAGCGCTCATTCTATACCACACGCTGTTTGAAGTGTTTCGGATGCACAACCGGTTTGATTGTCGTAATAACCATATACAGCATAAAGTAGTTACTGTTATTTTTCCCATTCAACAAATGATGACATTGAGTCACGGAAAGGGTAAGAAATTGCCCAAGATTTGGGGCACCTGGGTGGCTCAGTCCTTTAAGCGACTGACTCCTGGTTTGGGCTCAGGTCATGATCTCGCGGTTTGTGAGTTCGAGCCCCAAATCGGCTCTGCACTGGGGGCAGAGAGCCTGCTTGGGACCTCTGTCTCTGTCTCTGTCTCTCTCTCTGCTCCTCCCCCACTCATGCTCACTCTCTCTCTCTCTCTCCCTCTCCCTCAAAATAAGTAAACTTAAAAAAAAAAAAAAAAAAGAGGGGCGCCTGGATGACTCAGTCCATTGAGCATCCAACTTCAGCTCAGGTCGTGATTCCATGGTTCATGGGTTCGAGCCCCGCATCTAGCTCTGTGCAGTTGGCTCGGAGCCTGGAGCCTGCTTCAGATTCTGTGTCTCCCTCTCTGCCCCCGCCCCTCGCGCTCTGTCTCTCTCTGTCTCTCTCTCAAAAATAAACAAACATTAAAGACATTAAAAAAAAAAAAAAAACTGTCCAAGATCACATATGTAAGAAGTGGAAAAACTCAGATTCAGACCGAGGCAGGCTGGCTCTGAACCACGGCTCTGATAAGAGCAAATAGGAAGTAGGAGCCGAAGCCTGGCTTCCCCCTCTGGCAGTGGGAGAGATGAGGCCGGGGCAGGGCCCTGGCGGTCCGGAGGCACCCTTCACCTTGGAGATGTACTGCTGGCAGATCATGTGCTCTCCTGGCTTGATCTCCCGGGGACTTCGGGTGATGAAGATGCCGCGTCCCTGACAGCCGCTGTCCGGCTTGCAGATGTAAGTGCGGGTTTTTCGCTGACGACCGTAGGACTGGAAGTCCCCGTAGCTGTGTGCAGAGGGGGGCTGGTCAGAAGGTTTCTGCGCGTGGCAGCTGTCCCAGGGCCCCGGTGGGGTTCTGCTCTCCTGTCCGTGCTCTTCCTGGAGCGTCAGTCTCCCACCTACTTTCCTGTGACCAGCTGAAACCTCCCAGGTGACAAGGCCAGAGCCTGGAGGGAAGTGAGATGGCGAAACCTTTCCTCCCCCAGCACATCAGCCCCGGGGGCCGGGCTCACTCACTCTGCAGGGAGGCACCAGGTGCGGGGGAAGATGTTGTACTCCGTGGGATAGAGTTTCTGCATGCGGTTGAGGTTCCGAGCCAGCAGATCTTTGCGGCAGATTTCTGTCATGCCAGGGAAGTGGTTGATTTTCTGCAACAGAGCCAGGTGGTGACCTACCCCCACGAGCAGAGTGAGTGGCAGCCCCTGGGGTCTGGGGCACACCAGGAGGACTGGGAAGGTCAAGGCAGAAGTCACAGAGGAGGAAAACACTATACCTAATACCCTAAGGGAGAAAAGGAAGGTTCCCTAAGGCAGGTGAGAACCTCCTCCTTGGCCTCTCCCAAAACACACGTCCACACCGAGGTCGGGAGACGAGGGGCAGTGAGAAGGACTCGCCAGGACTTCGGGTCTTCTAGCCACCTTCTAACGTGCCCCAGGCCACCAGCAACTAGTCCTGTAAGGATAACTGGGGCATGGGAGTGTAAGCCAACGAGAAACCATTTTCCAAGAGAGAAAAGGAAATCGAGAATGAGTCCCAGGGAGCGCTGGGTCATGGCGCCCCCAGGGTATGACGTTTCCAGGGTGACCGGCTGGAAGCCCGGTGCTGGGAGGCAGACTCTCCCATAGGTTCTGGGCTCTCTCACTGGCTTTACCACACCCTAGCTGCAGGAACTTAGTACTTCTGAGCCTTGGTGTCCTCTTAACGAGAGTATCTGCCACTCGGTGTTCTTTTTGAGGATTTAATTGCGGTAAGAACATAAAAGCAGATAACACAGGGTCTGACGTACAGTGAGCCCTCAATGAGCGCTGTTAACTGTGCCTGTTTCACAGCCGCCACCTGCATGCCCCTTTTTTTCTTTAATATTTATTTTTAAGAGAGAGACAGAGACGAGTGGGGGTGGGGGTGCAAAGAGAGAGGGGGAGAACATAGAATCTGAAGTAGGCTCCAGGCTCTGAGCTGTCGGCACAGAGCCCGACGCGGGGTTTGAACTCAGGGACCACGAGATCATGACCTGAGCCAAAGTCGGACGCTTCACCGACGGAGTCACCCAGGCACCCCTCTTTTTTTTTTTTAATGTTTATTTATTTATTTTGAGAGAGAAAGAGAGTGAGAATGGGGAGGGGCAGAGAGAGAGAGAGGAAGAGAGAGAATCCCAAGCACAGAGCCCAACACGGGGCTCAACCCCACGAACGAGGAGATCATGACCTGGGCCAAAATCAAGAGTTGGATGCTCAAGTGACTGAGCCACCCAGACGCCCCACGCCGACTCTCAATGGATGCGGATGCGGGACTGAGCTGTTTAGAAGCCGGCTCACTCAGCTGCCCCTGCGGTTAGTGCTGAAGTTCCCCTCAGGTGGGCTCACCGGCCCTGGAGGGGGTCAGCTGGGCACAGATGCTTCCAGGCGAGCAGTGCCCAGCATATACCTCCTTCCTATGATAGAAGCTCCAGGAACCCAAGAGGAGAGTTTTTCCAGTGGAGCGGAAGCCCCTAGCCGCGGCCTTTCCTGCTCTGCCCAGAGGGACAACTACAAAGGGTGTGGCGTTGGGCGCCTGAGCAGAGGGCGGGAGTAACCAGGGCCGCAGCCCCTTGGGGCTCTTGGGTCAGGAGATTGTACCTGAAACCTCTTCATGTCCATGACTCGTTCAAGTGAGACAGAGCAGTCCGTCCAGTACACAGTCCACTCTTCATCCTCCCCCACCTCCTTTAGGCCACACATTTGAGCTGCCCGACGCACTGTGGAGAGACGGGGGTCAGCGGGGCCAGCCTGGCCACCGGCAGTGAGTCTCGGGAGGGCAGCTGGCTCGGGTAACTTGACCAGAGAGTGGACTGGAGATGAGGTGGTTCTTACCTCCGCTCCGCAGTTTAATTACCATGTGACAATTCCAAGTTCATGAAGCTGTCAAGGCCCTTCCAAAATCTGTGACAGAGAAAACTAGAGCCTGGCTCTCTACTCCCGTCAACCCTCTCTCTCAATTAGGATGGTTTCTGACCTGCAGAGCTGACCCTCTCTCCGTAGGGGTCACATCTCACACTGTGGGTGGCCCCTTGCATAGATGACGGTGGAGATAAGAGGAGATGGAGAGATGGCTGACCCAGCTGGTGATTTTTTTCTTTTAATTCTCACACCTCCCCCTCCCCCCCCCCGAATCTTCCTTGGAAAAAAACTCTATTAGCCTGTTCTCATCTCAACTCTGGTGAAATCTGGGAAGGGTGGGGGCAATGGTGACTTCCGGTCACTTTTTTTTCTTGTTAGCTAACTGTGGAGATTCCCACCCTAACCCCAAGACGAACTGGAACAGAGATGTCTCAGCTGCTAGTAGCTCAGCCCAGGTTGTAGGCCAGCCTAACGAGATCCAGGGGCTGGGAGCCCGACGGGGGGGACCATTCCCAGAGTCAAAGCTGCAGGTGCCCTCTTATGCGCAGTGTTGTGAGTGAGTGAACCAGGTGCTTACCGCTCTCATACTTGCAGTTGGTCAGGTTGATGGCCAGGGGTCTGGAATGAAGGAACAGTAGAAATCAGGCAGAGTGGGATGAAGGACAGACCCTGGGCTGCCAGGCACCCGGAGGAAGAGACACCCAACACATCTACAATGCAGTTCGTTTTCTCTAAAAGCCACAGAAGACCAGGATGATAGAGACATGCTAAGTCTGCAAACCAGGCCAGCTCAAATGGTTCTGGATTTTGTGTTTTTCTCGTTCCAGAAGGTTAATGATGTTCCTGTATTCCCGGTCCTCTTTCGCAGATTAAAGGGAAGACCCCGACTGCCGAAGGGAGGCTGGGGGTGGCTCTCTTCCGGAGCCAGGCAGGTGGCGGGGGTGGAGGGGGGTGTCGTCCAGGGACCCGTTACCTGTGTTTCCGCCTTCTCTTTCTCCTTCTAACTTCTAAGTCATCTGAGTCAGTTGGGGCTATGATTTTCTTTGGAATTTTCTTGGCTACAACAGATAAGGGAACTCCATCCCTAAACTCCTTATAGTCAGCCTTTGGAAGTTGCTGCTGAGAAGAGTTAGAAGGGATGGTAGCTTCCTCTTTAACACACTCCTCCCCAGAGTCCTCTTCTTCAACGTAGTCTTCCTCTGATTCACTGGTCTTACAGGTATCTGGCTCCATCCTCTTAGATTCTGAGGGGAGGGGGTGAGAGTGAAATGTATGTCAGAACTTCCTTCCTCCAGGCCGTGCAGGAGTCACAAAAAGCCCCTTCGTGTTATAAGGGAACATCGTTGCCCTTCCGAACAGGACAATCCCAGTGCAGAATGCGATGTGTTCCTAGTAGGTAGTGGAGGCTTGGGGTGGGGGTGGGGATGGGGGAATGCCTGTGAGATGTTGGATTCCCCGACAAGCCCTGATCATCCAAGATCACTACTCCATACAACACATTGGGTTGCAAGTAGAAGCTGGACAGAGCTGGCAGGGATCGTGACCATGGCTTTTTTATTTCTGGGAAGGGGGATGGCTGGGCCCTGGAGCGGACCTTCAATTTTAAAATAGAGCTAAAAACCAAAGGTCCCCTAAGCCGGCGCTTTCCCTGTTCCGTGACTCGGTTTCTCCAAGTGTACACACTGGGGCCAGGCCCTCGATGGCTAAGTCCCCTTGGGCTCTGACGGCGGAGCGGGAGCCCCTGGCGGACACCGCCCACCCGGGGTTTCGAGGACAGCGGAGGGGCTGCCGGGTCCACCCCTAGCTGCCCGAGGCTGGGCTCAGCTGGTCGCTCATGTCAGCCCTTCGCGCGACACCTGCTCCTTCCCGGGCGTCGCTGGGCCTCCGGGACAGCCTCCTTGCTCCACAGGACTGGCAGCCTCCGCCGATCGCGAGGGGGAGCCCGCTCCCCTCCCACCCCGGGGTTCGCTCCTAGCTGGGAGATCCCGGCGGCGGCGGCGGCGGCGCCTCCTGGAGCTAGCCGGCGGCCGCCGCCGCCGTCGCCATGGACACGGGGGCGGGCCCCATTGGAGCGGCGTTCTGGGGGCGGGGCCTCCCCGGGAACCACACCCACCTGGGCGCCCGCCGAGGCCATCTTGCTCCCCCGCGCTGAAGGCCTGTCGCCGGCGCTGGCGGGGGAGGTGCGGGCCGCCTGCGGCCTCTGGGGGGCCCGGCCTCCGCGGCCGCCGACGGGGCGCACCGGCTGGGACGTGGAGTCCTTCCGCTTTCGCGCCGATTCACGCGCGCCTCACCCCAGGCTATCTCGAGCCCGCGGGCCTAGCCCGGAGCTTGGTTTAACTCTGTGCTCGGGAAAAGTACCTGCTGGCCTTCCCTGAGCTTTAGCAAGCGTGTGTCGCGCCGTCCCCGCCCTCCGGAGGGGCGGCCGTGCTTAGTGCCCACCCTGGCGGGCTGAGCCAGCTCCGCCGAGTGACAGAACGGCCTCCTCGCCGTAGCGCTCCTTCACTGCTCTTCCTGGCGTCCTCACGCTGACTTCTGCTCGCCACCCCCACCGAGCCCCGTCCAACTTGTCACTGTAAGGCTGTCCCGTGTGCCTAAATCTGGGGGACACTTCAGTCTCCTTCCCTTAGAGAGACGTGGACATTTTCTGAATGACACATTTCTTGCTGTTCCTTCACAGAATATTCTATTACTCCCTTCTTGAAATGATTTGGAGGCTCTTGGCTTCCAGGACTATCATTTTTTCTCATTCTTTCCAAATATTTAGCGTTCCAGGCACTATTCTAGGACTTGAACGTGTCTTCCCTGAATTGCCACCAGGCAGCACCTTTTTTTTTTTTTTCTTTCTTTTTTGAGAAAGCATCACAGGAGGGACAGAGAGAGGGAGGCACAAATCCCAAACGGCTTCTCACTGCCAGTGCAGAGCCCACGCGGGGCTCAAACTCATGAACTGAGATCATGACCTGAGGGGGAGATCAAGAATCCATGCTCAACGGACTGACCAACCACGCAGCAACCTCTTAATCGGACTCCCAACTGTTCTCCGGCCCCCCCCCCCCCCCCGCATCCATCCGTTCCAGCTTAAGTATTCTTGCTAAAATGCAAATTTGTTACTCCCCTGTTTAAAACTCTTCAAGGTTTCCCATTAGATCAAATCCCCAACCCCTTCATTACACAGGTCATCAAAAAGCAAGCAGAGATGGAAGTCCTGGGCTGGACCATCCCTTCCTATCTATGGTGTGCACAAAGCCCAGGGCGGAGTACAAAGTGGCCCCTAAGTGCTCCACACTTAAGCTGAGAAAAAGCTTCTAAGTCCCTTCCCTGACAATTCATGAACTCCATAAAACAGCTGAGAAGTACCGCCATAAAGAAACCTATTTGACTTTCTCCCCCCTTCTCAAGGAAAAACTTGGTTTGGCCTGAGAAGGCATTCCTCTGAACAGCCGTCCTGGGGGAAAACGCTGGTATTTGGGCGCCATCACCTGGGACACAAAATCCACTCTGCGCTAACGGTCATCTGTACTTCCTTCAGACTGGGCAAGCAAAGCAAGGTGGCGCTCTTGGAGTTTGCACAGGCAAAGGCTTGCAGAAAGAAGCATAAGCTAAAATTACGGCAAGGTGCTAAAAAGAGGAAGCCGACCCAAATTCTGTAGGAATTCAAATGTTAAACATGTAATATTTCAATTTAAATGTTAAACGGTTCTTTCACAAAATTAAAAAAATATGTATTTATTTATTTAGAGACAGCGAGTGAGCAGGGGAGAGGCAGAGAGAGGTGGGGGGACAGAGGACCCGAAAGGTGCTCTGTGCTGACAACAGACAGCCCGATGTGTGGCTCAATCTCACAAACTGTGAGATCATGACCTGAGCTGAAGTCAGATGCTTAACCAACCGGGCCACCCAGGCGCCCCTAAAAAAATTTTTTTTAATGTTTATTTTTGAGAGAGAGAGAGAATGAGCAGGGGAGGGAGAGTGGGAGACACAAAATCTGAAGCAGGGTCTAGGCTCCCAGCTGTCAGCACATAGCTCTACGCGGGGCTCGAACTCACGAACTGCGAGATCATGACTTGAGCTGAAGTCAGACGCTTAACTGAGTCCCCTAGGCGCCCCTAAACTGTTCTTCTTACGAACTTTTACTTGTACATATTCTGCCTTATCTCAATGAGACTTTATAACATCCTTTGGGATATAAAACACCTAAAGTTCTACATAAAAGCTTCATACAGGCCTGAACAGGGGAAGCCAACTATCCAGGGACGGGAACCTCAGCTCAGCGCCTGGCCTGGCAACTGCTAAGGACGACACCATTAAGGGAGCAGTTGCCTAGAGAGGCAGTCACAAGGGCACAACCCGAGCTTCTGACACCTGACCGCCCATGCTACAGTCCCCACTCCAGTACTTGAGAGCTGTCTGGCCTTGGGCAAGCTGCAAAACCTGTCAGCCTCCAGCTCCTCATCTGTTAAGTGTTAAATGGCGGTACTCAAGTTGTGAGGACAACTTATGATGTAGATGAGGAATATTCAACTCAGGGCTGAGGGCTGGAGGAAAATTCAAGGGTGGCCTGGGAGGGGAAGGTGCTGTAAGCAGGGCCGAACAGACGGGAGGGATGAAGAAATGATAACCAGTGGGGGGTGGGCGACGGGAGAATAAGCAGAGGCGAGAGCAGAGGAAACGGGGGCACAGTGCCAGAGGCACATGAACTATCACGCTGCCAAGACGTGATCCGAAGGGAAAAGTCCAGATACAAAGTCAGGAGTACGGAACTCTTGCGCATACTCCCTTCTCAGTGACAGGTTTGACATCCCTGAGGCTTGTCCGAGACGGAAGGTGAGAAGCAGATACATGCACGGAGGCTCATTTGTTCGATTTATTCTAACGTTTCTTCTCTTTAAAGAGGCCACTTGTCAATTCTTTACCCGTCCCCTTAGGCTGAGACAGGTAAGAAGGCAGTCACAGAAATGCCCAAACGACCCCTGTGGACCCTGTGGACGGCTCTCTGGAAAGGGACTTAGACCGGGTAAAAAATAAATACTTCCGGAAGGATTACTGCTCGTCCTGGGCTATCAAGGCCACTAGCGCTGCCTGGACCTCTTCTGCCTGGGCGGGGGGCAGCAGACAGTCTTGAATGAGGGCCAGAGCAGCCGCCTCTGTCAGACTGCTGAAATCCTGGGACGTCTTGACAGGGAGGTGCCCGGCCAGCTCACAGAGGGCGACATTGAACGCCTCGCCTTCCTTTACCCCAAAACTGGACTTCCGGGCCCACAGAATCACTCGGACCCCCGTGAGAGCCGAGGAGGGTGATGTCTTTCCAGGTGGGGCCCCCCGGGTCACAAACAAATTATGGGCGATCTCGCGGTCAGTCAGATAGTCGGTGGCCCGACATACCCTGCCTATCAAGGCTTCCAAGTCAGGCCCCGGCCCGCTAGTGTAAAAGAGGAAGGCGGGCGCTGGGACGGCCTGGAGGAGGTGCAGATGCCCCCCGGGGTCCAGGGGCTCGCTCGGTGCTCCCTCCACAGGCAGTCTGTGGGCCAGGTAATACCCGTGCAGGTGGAGGTGGTTCACTGAGGCCAAGCCACCCAGGCTGTTGAAGCCGACGCGGAAGCCTGGGTGTGAGCTCAGCAGCACAGCCTCGACCCCGGCCCGCAGCGCACCGGGCAGCAGGCGCTGGGGGAGCCCACGGGTGGGCTCGGGCACCAGCAGCACGTGGCCCCACTCCAAGGGGCTGACATTGATCATTACGAGGATGTCCTCTTGCTGGAGAGCGCCTGGCAGATCGGGCTCCCGGAGCAGACGGAAGAGGACTTCTCCTGGCCGGATCTTGTTGAAGTTAAACAGTGCAGGGTCAAACGCCTGCTTCACACTACTGATGCTCTGGGGGCGCCTCCTCTGCGCACCTCGCTCCACGTTCAGCTGAGCCACAAAACCCACGGCACCGGGGAGGGTTTGGGTCTGCAGCTCCCCCAGGCGGTAGCGGAACAGCCCCAGCTCCATCCGCTGCCTCCAGGCGGAGCAGAGCACAGAGTCGAAGCGAGACGGTGGTACGGCGTCCTCTGGGAGGCCGGGCGCGTCCCTCGGCCACTGAATCCCTTCCAGCACCAGCTCCTCCTGCCCGTAGACAAAGTCAGGAATGCCATGCCCTTCCCAGTCCTTACTGTTTGGAGGCAGCAAATAGGAAGTCTCGTGTGAATAGTGTGGAACGGCCATGGGGCTGACCTGTAACAGTCATAAGAGGTGAAAGATACATGATGCTAACCCATCTCCAGAGATTGTATTTTTATTTTCAAAGAAATTTCACTTTTTGTTCTGATTACAAAACTAATAGATGCCTTTGGGAAAAGATGTCGAAAACACGAAATCACTCACGATTCCATCGCCTACACGTTAGCATTCATTTTTGCTGCATTAAAATATACATGTTCTTTCTAAAAGTTACGTATATTGAATAAACTTTCTCCCTCCCCACCCCCCTTTTTTTATGTTTCTTTTGTTTTTTATTTTTGAGAGAAAGAGACAGAGTGTGAGTAAGGGAGGGGCCAAGAGAGAGAGAGAGACACAGAACCCGAAGCAGGCTCCAGGCTCTGAGCACAGAGCCTGACGTGGGGCTCTAACTCACAAACTGCGAGATTCATGACCTGACCCCATGTAGGAGGCTTAACCAACTGAGCCACCCAGGTGCCCCTCTCTTTCTCTCTTTCAAGTCCCAATGTGGGAGTTGGACTCATGACCCTGAGATCAAGAGTCAGATGTTAACTGACTCAGCCACCCAAGCGTCTTGTCAACTTTCTTGAGTGGAGAAGCAAACAGAGCTAAAATACAACACTTGAGGGGCGCCTGGGTGGCGCAGTCGGTTAAGCGTCCGACTTCAGCCAGGTCACGATCTTGCGGTCCGGGAGTTCGAGCCCCGCGTCGGGCTCTGGGCTGATGGCTCAGAGCCTGGAGCCTGTTTCCGATTCTGTGTCTCCCTCTCTCTCTGCCCCTCCCCCGTTCATGCTCTGTCTCTCTCTGTCCCAAAAATAAATAAACGTTGAAAAAAAAAATTAAAAATAAAATAAAATAAAATAAAATAAAATAAAATAAAATACAACACTTGATTCCAACACCTGGGGGGAAAAATCACCATTTACATTCAGCCTTATTTTCATATATAGATGAACTTCGATTTTTAACCAATCTTAATTATACATATAGGTTGTTGCTAATTTCATACCTGTTGCAATGAACATCCTGTGTATCTGTTTCCAGACATGTTTTTATTTTCCTTTAAGATAAAATCACAATAAACTACTGGGTCAGAGTAGGCCCGTGCATGGCTCAGGCTTTTGATACATTATCAAAGGGCCCTACAGAAAATTGAAACAGCATTCTTTTGTATAAGAATGCCCAAGGTTTCAAAGCTGACCACTCCTTTTATAAGAACAGCCTTTCCACTGTTTCAGTAGTGATTCCAAATGGCCACGCAGAGAGCCATTTGGGTGTGGACGTGCGTAAGCACCAGGGTTGATTCTTCAAGGGGGAAATGCATGGTTGTCTCCCATCTCCCACGCGGCCCTTGGAGCCCTGTGGACCCAGGTGTCCGGGAGAAGGGCCTGCTGTTGGCTCAGACAGGACCTCACAAGGAGGCTTACCTCAGTAGAGTTGCTTCAGCTCAAGTTTGGGCTTCCTCAGCTCTTCCGGTCCAGAAACTTCATATTAATGAAACAGAAAGGAAACATTAAAAAACATACAAAATCACACACCAAAGGTCTAGTTCAGGGGCGCCAGGGTGGCTCAGTCAGGTGTCTGACTCCTGATGGCGGCTCAGGTCATGATCTCACAGTTCAAGGGCTCTGAGCTGATGCAGAGAACCTGCTTGGGATTCTCTCTCTGCCCTTCTCCCGCTCTCACAGATGCACACGTGCACTCTTTCTCTCTCTCAAAATAAATAAATAAACTTAAAAAAAAAGGTCAAGCTTAATAGGTCTAGAATTTCAATTTTGTAGATGAGAAAATTGAAATCTACCCCAGAAACCAAGAGCACACTTTACACACTGTATGTTAGCCAATTTGACAATTAAAAAAAAAAAAAAGAAATGGTTAAGATGGTAAATCTTATGCTGTTACCACAATAACAAGTCTTTTTCTTTTTTTTTAAGTTGATTACTTTGAGAGAGAGAAACATAGCAGAACCTGAAATGAGGCTAGAACCCATGAACTGTGAGATCATGACCTGAGGTGAAATTAAGAGTCAGAAGGTTGGGGCGCCTGGGTGGCTCAGTCGGTTGGGCGTCCGACTTCAGCTCAGGTTACGATCTCGCGGTCCGTGAGTTCGAGCCCCGCGTCGGGCTCTGGGCTGATGGCTCAGAACCTGGAGCCTGCTTCCAATTCTGTGTCTCCCTCTCTCTCTGCCCCTCCCCCATTCATGCTCTGTCTCTCTCTGTCTCAAAAATAAATAAAAACGTTAAAAAAAAAAAAAGAGTCAGAAGGTTAACCAACTGAGCCACCCAGGCCTCCCACCACAATAACAAATCTTTTTTTTTAAATTTTTTAAAACAATTTCCATTAAAATTTTTTTCTTTAATGTTTATTTATTTGAGAGGAGAGAGAGAGAGAGAGAGAGAGAGAGAGCAAGAGATAGAGAGGGCGCATGAGCAGGGGAGGGGCAGAGAGAGAGAGGGAGACACAATGTGAAGCAGGCTCCAGGCTCTGACCTGTCAGCACAGAGCCCGATGAGGGGTTCAAACTCATGGACCACAAGATCATGACCTGAGCCCAAGTCGGACACTCAACCAACTGAGCCACCCAGGCACCCCCGTTTTAATTTATTTTTGAAAGAGAGAATGAGCGGGGGAGGGGCAGAGAGAGAGGGGGACAAAGGACCCTAAATGGGCCTCCAATTCACGAACCATGAGATCACGACCTGAGCCCAAGTCAAACACCACCCAGGTGCCCCTGGAGCATGTGATTCTTGATCCTGGGGTTGTAAGTTTGAGCCCCACATGGAGTGTAGAGATTACAACTCAAAGTAGAGGCTCAAACAGATTATTTGTACACCTGTGTTCATAGCAGCATTTTTCACAGCAGCCAAAGGCAGAAACCACCCAAGTGTCCGCTGACAGATGAAAGGCTAAACAAAATGTGGTACATTCACACAGTGGAGGATTATTGAGTCTTACAAAGGAAGGAAATGCTGGCACACGTCACAACATGGATGAACCTGGAGGACATCACGCTCAGTGAAATAAGCCAGGAATAAAAAGGATGAACACTACCATATGATCCCATCTATATTAAGTACTGAGAGCAGTCAAATTCAGAGAGACAGAAGGTAGAATGGTGGCTGTCAGGGGCCGGGAGAGGGAAGAGGGAGTTTTTTGTTGTTTAATGGTACAGAGTTTCACTGTTGCAAGATGAAAAGAGTCAATAATGTGGCATATTTAACACTACCGTACGATACACTTAGAAACAGTTAAGACATCGGGGCACCTGTGGGGCTCAGTCGTTTGAGTGTCTGACTTTGGCTCAGGTCATGATCTCAGGGTTCATGGGTTAGAGCCCCGCATCAGGCTCTGTGCTGACAGCTCAGAGCCCAGAGTCTGCTTCGGATCCTGTCTCCCTCTCTCTCTGCCCCTCCCTTGCTTGCACTGTCTCTCTCTCTCAAAAATAGAAATTAAAAAAAAAAAAAAAAAAAATTAAAAAAATAGTCAAGATGTGAAATTTTATGCATATTTTGCCACAATTAAAAATAATTTTAAGTGAGTCTCAGAAGAGATTTAAGAAATCCAATACTTTGCTATTTATTTGAGCTATACTTAAGACTATTCGCTTACTCTCTCCTTCATCCATTTATTCAGGGTCAACGGCCACCTCACACCCACTCCCGATATTCTGGGGGCACCTCTTCCACGCACCTGCTCCATGTTCAGCTGAGCCACAAAATCCAACTATTTAAAGTAACCACTACAGGGGCACCTGAGCGGCTCAGCTGGTTAAGTGTCCAACTCTTGATCTCAGCTCAGGACTTGATCTCAGGGTCCTGAGTTCAAGCCCAGTGTTGGGCTGCACGCTGGGCATGAAGCCTACCTAAAAAAAAAAAGTAACTGCTACATATGAGGCAATGAGGACACAGGAGCAAATAAGGTAAAAAGGGTCCCTATTGTCATAGAACTTATATCCTGTGGTAGAGTCAGACAACAAGCAAAATGAACACGGTGATAGTATTCTGTGGGAAATAAAACATGATACAAGAGACGGTAACCAAAAGGTGGGATCAGGGCATCGGACTTCAATAATAGGGCAGGGCTCAGCTCTTTGAGGTGACAGCAGAGTGAAGACACGCAGAATGAGAAAAACCCTGCAATGAAGAGTCGAGGAGAGTGTATTCTAGGAAAGGAAATAGCAAGTCCCAGGTCCTGAGTCAGGCAGGTGCTTGGTCTGTTCAAGAGCAGAAAGGAAGCCACTATTAACTAGAACATGGCCAACAGGTGGTGGTGGAATGAGGCTGGAGAGGAAGGCAGGGGCCAGATTAGCTGTAGGGCCTTAGGCATCACGGTCAGGAGCTTGGGTCTTATTCTAAATGGAAAAAGAAATCCCTGGGAGGTTCTAGGCAGAAGGACCATCTGATACTTTATAAACCTTTTTCCCAAATGCCGTGGGGGAAGTGGCTGCAGGGGAGCAAAGCGGAAGGGGACCATTTGGGAGGCGACTCTGACGGCCAGGCGGGCGAAGAGGCAGAATGGCCGGCACAGGTGGCAACAGATGGAGAGGAGCAGGGGACGTGGGCCCTGCCTGCAGGGCCCAACCAACAGGGCCCGCGGACAGGCTGGCTAGGGGCACTGAGGCACGGGGAAGACGCAGGAGGGACCTAGCTTCAGGGACAAGGTACACTGCAGTGGCATTTACAGAGCTGGTGGAGCTGATGGTGGGGTGGGGGGTGGGCACAGGCTGATTAGAAAACGGGAGGACTGAAGAGGAGGAGCCCAGGAGGGAACCTGGGCATCCGAGACATGGTGTAGACAGCTGACAGTCAAACCTGGAGGTCAAGGGTAAGGAGTGGGCGAGATACAAATCTGGAATAACATGTAAAGCCAGGGGCTAGGACAAAGGACCCAGGGCTAAGATGACACCAGAGGGCTAAAAATACAAGTAAAGATATACTGATCAGTTGAATCAATAGAAAATGCATGTGGTCATATTTATACTAAAGTGAACCAGTAGGCAAAAAGCATTATGGACGAATAAAGAAGAATAATTTAGAGTGATCAATTAGTAGTGAGTGTGTGACAGGATCAAACCTTTACAGGAAAACCAGGAGAAAGGGGACACCGGCTGCACGTCTATCTTGCGCCAGGCACGTTCTAAGTTTTCTCTAGTGACCTGGACGGGTCTGTGAGGTGGGTATCATCCTGGGACAAAGGTGAGAGATTAGGTTTTACAGGCTGACGAGGTGCTTGAATTCCAGCCCTAGCATTCACTAGGAATGTGACCTTGAGCCCTGAGAATGAAGTCCATTTCCTCACCGCGGGCTCTGGGCTCTCAAGCCTTAGCTGTGCCTCTCTCCCTCACACCTCTCTCTGCTCTTCACTCTTACTGGACTTGTTCCTGCTCAGGGCCTTGGTGTCCTCTGTGCTTCGTGCCTACAACACCCTTTTCCCAGATTTTCTTCACATGGCTGGCTTTTTCAGGTCTCAGATCAAATGTCACTGCCTCAGAGAAAGCTTGTGTGGCCATCCTACCTAATGTCCCAAGGGAAATAGGAAGAAAGAAATAGTATTATAAGCAGGGAAATAAATGTCCTGGAAAACAACCACAACAACAAAAAAATGGAATTCAAATCCATGAGTTAGTAGTTGTGAACATAACTTTAAAATTTTTTTTTACTTTTTTTCAAATTTAGAGACAGAGCATGAGCAGGGGAGGGGCAGAGACAGAGGGAGACACAGAATCTGAAGCAGGCTCCAGGCTCCGAGCTGTCAGCACGGAGCCCGACGTGGGGCCGGAACGCACGGACTGTGAGATCATGACCTGAGCTGAAGTCGGATGCCCAACCGACTGAGCCACCCAGGCGCCCCTGAACATAACTTAAAAAAAAAAAAAAAAAAATTCAACTAAGGGGAGCCTGGTGGTTCAGCTCAGGTCATGATCCCAAGGTCATGAGATCCAGCCCTGCATCGGGCTCTGTGCTGGGTGTGGAGCTTAAGATTGTCTCTTTCTTGGGGCGCCTGGGTGGCTCAGTCAGTTAAGCATCTGACTTGGGCTCAGGTCATGATCTCACGGTTTGTGCGTTCGAGCCCCATGTCGGGCTCTGTGCTGACAGCTCAGAGCCTGGAGCCTGCTTCGGATTCTGTGTCTCCCTCTCCCTCTGCCCCTCCCCCACTTGTGCTCTGTCTCTCAAAAATAAATAAAACATATAAAAAAAATTGTTTAAAAAAAGATTCTTTCTCTCTCATAAATAAATAAAAAAATAATTTCACAGGAAACACTAGAAGCTACTTTTTTTTTAATTTATATTTTGAGAGAGACAGAGAGAGAGAGAGCACGTATGTCCGTGCAAGCAGGGGAAGGGCAGAGAGACAGGGGGACGAGGATCCAAACTGGGTTCCTCACTGACAGGCTGATGGTAGCAAGCCCAATGTGGGGCTTGAACTCATGAACCATGAGATCATGAGCTGAGCCAAGAAGTCGGACTTTCAACCGAGCCACCCAGGCGCCCCTAGAAGCTATTGTTAAAAGCATTATCAGCAACTCAGGTTTTACACTGTTTCAAGAGTTGATCAGGCAAGGCAGGACGGTATGCTAACCAGGCTCAGAATGCCTATTTAATAACTTACAATGAGAAACGTGCCAAACGGCACAAAATGTTCATATTGGCTAATCAGTATAGTCCCTCCTCTATATAAAAATGTACCAGGAAGCAACATTATAATCAGAAGGCTGTTCAAAGAAGGGCTTAGCACCAAGTGAGGTGGCTGGGAGATCTATGTCACTGATGGTCACCACGGCACAGGGCCTATTTCCACATCTTCACTGTGAAGAGATAGTCTCACCATGAAGTCCAGGGACTGGCCTTGGAAGCCAGTACTCCCTCCCCTCAGTCTAGTACAGGAGACACTATGACAGCTTCCTGTTTCCTGTCTATCCTTTTACTACCCAAAGATGAATCCTTTTTTTTTTTTTTTAATTTTTTTCAACGTTTATTCATTTTTGAGATACAGAGAGAGAGAGAGAGAGAGAGAGAGAGAGAGAGAGACAGAGCATGAGTGGGAGAGGGGCAGAGATGGAGGGAGACACAGAATCCGAAGAGCACTCCAGGTTCTGAGCTGTCAGCACAGAGCCCAATGCAGGGCTCAAACTCACAGACTGCGAGACCATGACCTGAATTGAAGTCGGACGCTTAATGGACTGAGCCACCTAGGTGCCCGAAAAATCCTTTCTTGCACAGGAAGAGCCAGCCTATTGTCAGGATGATCAGGTTGGGACTGGTCTACACTCCACTCACCTCGACTGGTTTTGGTTTTCTCACTGCTCTGCAGCCCCCGCTTCTTGGAAGAGAACATTTCCACAATGGTGGGACTCACACGCTGATATAGTGAGTCTTACTAAAGTCACTCTCAGATAGATGAAGGCCTTATTCAGTGCTGGGGAAGTCACTCAGCAACATTTACTCAACAACTGCCACCTCTCAGATCCTGTAGATCGCAATTCTCCTAGCTCTTCACGGGGCTTACAGACAAGTAAGCCAAGTCAACATAAACTGCACTGGGGATTCTGTAAGTATAAGACTCCTAACCTAGTCTAGGGAAGCAGGAAAGGCTTCCCTGAGGCTAAGACGGAAGAGGAACTGAGAGCCAAGAGAAAGGGACAGAGGCTGAAGTCAGATTTCAGAGGGTCCTAGACTGGTTTTTAATCATTAGTTTTAAGCTGAAATCAACATGATCAGGCTTAGACTTCACAAAGATCAGCAAGCAGAATAAATCAGGAGAGTCAAGAACGAATTCCAACAAGTGTGTCAATTATACCTCAATAAAGCTGAAAACTCCCACCTCCTCCTCTCAGGAACCTGTAATCCTCACCTTCTGGACTAGTGTAGGTTCGTTCATGCATGCATGCATCCAATTCGTTGAACCTTTCTACGTGCCAAGCGTTTTCCTAGAGATTGAGAGGGGACAAGAGCAAACAGGTCACCCTCGGTCCTTACCGCCTCTGGAAGCGACGTGGGTCAGAAGAGAGCACGTCGGCTGGAGTAAGCAGTATGGCCATGGAGAGCCATGAAAAGAGACTTAGACTGGGGTGACCTCTTTCAAAATGGAGCTTAGACAAGTCACGGACCCCCCCCCCCCCCCCGCCGGCACCGGACCTGTTCTCCCCATTTGTAAAATGGGAACCTACCCTGCAGGGCCCTTGTGAAAATCGAAGATCACTAAGCACGGCTCCCGGCACTCTGCGTACAGCGTCAGTGGGCCGCAAGGTTCTGTGATTTCTGGAGGTGGCATGCGGGCTGCAACACGTGCGGCGAGGGCACAGTGGTACGTGCTGAATGAAAAAGCCCTCGCCGAGCGGATGCTTGGCCGGCAGCCTTCGGCCACGTAGCGATTCTCGAGGTTTCCCGGATATCCAGGCACCAGGTACTTCCCTGATGCCCCTACCGGACCGCGCCCAAAGCCTCCGCCATCACCGACTGCAGCCGAACCGGACGCAACGCGACACTCACCGCAAGCTCCTATCCCAGCCATGGCGAGGCAGTGGCGTGTCGAACGCATGCGCAGTCTGCACGCCCGCGCGCGGCGGGCCACGCCCCGTCCGCTTCAGAGGCGGGGCCGTACGGGCTGGGCTCCGCCCCCAGAGCGTCCGGCCCCGCTCCGGGCCCCGCCTCCAGCTAGCCGCGGACCTCCCGAAGCGGGCCCGCTGAACCCGGCCTGGAGCGCCTGGGCGCTTTAAGGAGGGGGCGGGCCCGGGGGCGGTGGCCCCAGGAGCGGTTGCCGCGGGAACGGGGCGGTGACGCGGCCCGAGGGCGGAAGTGAAAAAGTTGCCGGCGCCCCGAGACGAGTTGGCGGAGTTCTGCGTGCGGCGCGGCGATGGGGGGCTCGGGCAGTCGCCTGTCCAAGGAGCTGCTGGCCGAGTACCAGGTGCGCGGGACGCCGGTCCCCGGGGAGTTTGCGCGCGGGCCTGCGCTGCGGAGCGGGGTCCCGGGGCTGGGTCCCGGGGCGGGCGGTAGGGCGGGCGCGGCCTCCGGGAGGCCCGCTGAACCCCTCCCGTTTTGCTTTCCAGGACTTGACGTTCCTGACCAAGCAGGAGATCCTCCTGTAAGTGCCGTCTCGAACCTCAGCTCCCGGATCTTCTAGAGGCGACTTCGGGGGGCTCTGTCCACAGACGAGTTTAACAAAGGGTCCCCCAGGGGGAGGGACGGGGCCCGCGGCCGAGCAGGTGCCCGCACCCCGGCCGCGAGCCCTCCCCGCCGGCTCGGGGGGCCCCGATGCGCACCGCAGAGCCACCTCGGAGCCTCCGCCCGGGCTGGGCGCTCCGGGGCCTGCGCTCCCTGGCTCCTGCGTTATCGAACTTCCTGCCCCAGCCCGGCGGGGGCTCGGCGGACTTCGCCTAGCGGGAGCCCGGCCCCTCGTAACTTGACCTGAATATATACAGTAACCGTTAACGCTTACTGAGCACTCGTCGTGCGCCAGCAACTGTGCGAAGTGCTTGCCTATATTACCTAATTCAATCCTCAGGAGGGAGGTGCGGGGACAATGAATCAGGTTTCCGAAAAGTTTGTTTACTTGCCTAAGAGTACGCTCCAAGTGAGAGGATTTGAATTCGGGCTGGAAACCCCTTCCTAGCCGTGTGCCAGCTTTTTGTGGTGAAGGCGCTTGAGTGAGGCGATTCCTTGGCTTCTCTTGGCAAAAATAATCCCAGTGGGAAGGAGCTGGGGGCGGAGGAAGAGATCGTTTAGGTAGCTGCTAAAATGGAAGGCTTTGAGGAGCTGGAGATCCCTGGAGTGAAATGAAAGTGAGGTTTCGACTTTACTCTTTTCTCACTGTTTTTCAGGGCCAACTGCTGGCTCCTTCTGCACCCTCTCCATCCCTCTGGGAGCTCTAGAGCCAGCCCCAGTACAGTGCCTGGCACACAGTAGGCCCTCAGTAAATACCCATTGCATGAATGGACTCCCAGCCTGTAGTCTTGTGACATATCTCCCTTTGGCTTATGCCTGATGGCTGAGAAGCTCTGTGTATGTGGCTTAGCTTGTCACCTGGTTTATTATTTTTTTTTTTTAATTTTTTTTTTCAACGTTTATTTATTTTTGGGACAGAGAGAGACAGAGCATGAACGGGGGAGGGGCAGAGAGAGAGGGAGACACAGAATCGGAAACAGGCTCCAGGCTCTGAGCCATCAGCCCAGAGCCCGACGCGGGGCTCGAACTCACGGACCGCGAGATCGTGACCTGGCTGAAGTCGGACGCTTAACCGACTGCGCCACCCAGGCGCCCCGTCACCTGGTTTATTAATGGGTAGCAAGGCAAGGAGTGGGGACGTGATACACACAGGAAGGTTTGCCAACAGGTTCCTCTCCTTCTGCCAGAGCCCACAGGCGGTTTTGTGAGCTGCTTCCTCAGGAGCACCGGAGCACGGAGGAGTCACTGCACACACGAGTGTCCTTGGAGCAGATCCTCAGCCTTCCAGAGCTCAAGGTGCCAGTCCCCCACCCTGCCTCTGCTATTCGTCTTGAGATCATGTGGTCACTAGTCCCCCATTCTGGTCTTTCCTCCATTTAGTCCCAATTTCCTGGGGGCAAGGGCTTTATCAAAATCACCCAGTGGAATTAACTAGAATGGTGTTTTTCAAACTGGGATTCTTGGACATATTATTGGAGAGTCAAGTAAGTTTTGTCCTTTATTATATTTTTTAATTTTATTATTTTTTAATGTTTATTCATTTTTGAGAGAGAGACAGATAGAGTATGAGCGGGGCAGGGGGGCGGGGGGGGGGGTGCAGAGAGAGAGCAAGTCACAGAATCCAAAGCAGGCTCCAGGCTCTGAGCTGTCAGCACAGAACCTGATGCGGGGCTCGAACCCATGGACCGTGAGATCATGACCTGGGCCGAAGTTGGCCGCTTAACCAACTCAGCCACCCAGGCACCCCTAAGTTTTGTCCTTTAAAAGGAGTTGAGGGGCGCCTGGGTGGCTCAGTTGGTTTAGCGTCCGCTCTTGATTTTGGCTCAGGTCATCTCACAATTTGTGAGTTCAAGCCCTGCACCGGGCTCTGTCCTGACAGTGCAGAGCCTGCTTGGGATTCTCTCTCTCTCCCTCTCTCTCTCTGTCCCTCCCCTGTTCTAGCTTTGTCTGTCTGTCTCTCTCTCTCAAAATAAATAAGCCTGAAAATAATAATAAATAAATAAAAGGAGTTAAGTTACTGTATTAAGGTTTGAGAAGCTCTATTCCAGAGGCCATGCCTCTCCACAGGGTTGCTGTAAAAATTTTTAGGCAAAGGGCCCGGCCTGGTGCCTATAACACAGTGAGTGTTCAAGTAAACGTGTTTTATAGTAACCAGCCCATCTTGTTCTCTGCTTAGGATGCTTTCATCTTCCTTCTCTGCCCCTAGGCCTGCTGTTGGGTCAAACTGACTCGGTTACAGCCGTCCCTGTCCCTTCCTCAGTCAGTTGGCTCTCCCACCCTCCATGCTGGTCCCAAAACACTGAGCATGCTCTCCCGTGAGCCCAAGCTCATGGTACCGTGACCTGCTCCCTCCAGTTCCTGGCAGGGTTTGAGGAGTGTGTGACCTGGGCTACATCCCATGGTGTTCACAGAAGGCTCTCTTGCCTAGGCCAACCCCTTCAAGGAGCGAATCTGCAGAGTCTTCTCCACATCGCCAGCGAGGGACAGCCTGAGCTTCGAGGACTTCCTGGACCTCCTCAGTGTGTTCAGTGACACAGCGACTCCGGACCTCAAGTCCCACTATGCCTTCCGCATCTTCGGTGAGGGCCAGGAGCAGCCTGGCCTGACACGGCCTGCTCCCACATGGTCCTGGTGGTGGTGTTCCTGCTCGGGAGCCGGGGGTCTCTGTGGAGCCTTGGAACTCACACTGACCACATTCTTTCTGGCTTCCTGCGTCTGTCCATAGACTTCGATGATGATGGAACCCTGAACCGAGAAGACCTGAGCCAGCTCGTGAACTGCCTCACGGGCCCGGGCGAGGACACGCAGCTTAGTGCTTCAGAGATGAAACAACTCATTGACAACGTGAGTAGCCGGGCCGGGCCGGGCCAGGGAGCGGGAGGGGAGGGCTAGGACTTGGCCTGAAGCTGTCCTTTCCCAGATCCTGGAAGAGTCCGACATCGATCGGGATGGCACCATCAACCTCTCAGAGTTCCAGCACGTCATCTCCCGCTCACCAGACTTTGCCAGGTATGAGGTCACGGTCCCCCTGCGTTCTGGTTACCCCTGGGTCCCCGCCTGCTGCAGCTGGGCCTGGGATGTTGGGATGGGAGGTGGCAGCCGGGCTGAGAAGGCCCCAGTTCCTCTCAGCGTCTCAGGGCAGCTCTTCCAAAGGGGACGGACAGACGTGGGTCAGCCCATTCCAAAGGGTCTTAGGGAAGATGTGGGTAAGTTTGGGGTTAGTGTCTCCCCTCCTCTTCCAGCAGAAAACCCGAGCCACTTTTCTCTTGTTCAGCTCCTTTAAGATTGTCCTGTGACAGGAGCCACAGCCATGTGTCCCAGCAAGCACCCTGCCCAAGAGCCTTTCCACTGCTGAGCTGTGGCCGAGGTCATGCCTGTGTTGCCAGGGCCGGCCGAGCTGGCCTAGCCCAGAGCTGGCACTGTGCAGTCCTGCTCCAGGCAGGGGAAGGCCCTCCATGGCGGGGCCTCTCCTGCCACTGTCATCGCTCGATTTGTGTTCTACTAATCTATAATAAAGGTGTAGATGTTTTGACCCTTTGCGTGATACTAGAAACACAGGTATGGGACAGGACTGGACTTCCAGGAACCTTTGGTCATACTGGGAACAACAGGATTTAAAGGGCCGGTGGGGGTGGGGGCGCTGGGTGGCTCAGTCGGTTGAGCTTTCGACTTCAGCTCAGGTCATGATCTCGCATTTCGTGGGTTCAAGCCCCACATCGGGCTCTGTGCAGAGCCTGGAGCCTGCTTCAGATTTTGTCTCCCTCTCTCTCTGCTCCTCCTCTGCTCTCTCTCTCTCTCAAAACTAAACAGACATGAAAAAAAGTTTTTTAAAGGGGCAAGAGGAAGTGAGACTGTAGCTCGCCTGGCCCACCTCCCACTGAGGGTGTGAGTATAAAGGGTAGCAGGACAGATGGAACCCCTCTATATCCTCATGGTGGTGGTGGTTACATGAATTTCTACACGTGTGAGAATTTACACAACTGTGTGCCAAAAGAAAAAAAAACATCAGTTTTACTGTATGATCGTTCAAAAAATAAAATTTTGAGGCACTGGGTGGCTCCATCGGTTAAGCGTCCGACTTCGGCCCAGGTCATGATCTCACGGTTCATGAGTTCCAGCCCCGCATCGGGCTCTGTGCTGGCAGCTCGGAGCCTGGAGCCTGCTTCGTATTCTGCAGTTCTCTCTCTCTCTGCCCTTCCCCCACTCGCACTCTTTCTCTCTCAAAAATAAAATAAAAGGGGCGCCTGGGTGGCGCAGTCGGTTAAGCGTCCGACTTCAGCCAGGTCACGATCTCGCGGTCTGTGAGTTCGAGCCCCGCATCAGGCTCTGGGCTGATGGCTCGGAGCCTGGAGCCTGTTTCCGATTCTGTGTCTCCCTCTCACTCTGCCCCTCCCCCATTCATGCTCTGTCTCTCTCTGTCCCAAAAATAAATAAACGTTAAAAAAAAAAAAAATGTTAAAAAAAATTTTTTTACACAAAAAAAAAATTGTAAAAAAATTTTGAAAACTAAGAAAATGACAAAACCCCTGATCCCCTGTGCTGTCACCCTGAATGGACTGGGGAAGGTGCAGAGTAAAGGGGCTGAGGGAAAGCAAATGAGTTCCTTGCCCCCAACCCATCAGGGCATTACACTTCCCACCTTAAGGACCATACTCCACTGAGAGATGGAGTTAGCCAGGCCAGGCTGGTTCTGGCCCACTAGCCCCTGGAACGAGGAGGTTCAGAACCTTTCAGAACTCAGAGAACTAGACCAACCTCAGAAAATAACAGTCCTTTGGGGTGCCTGGGTGGAGTGTCCCGACTCTCCATTTTGGCTCAGGTTATGATCTTGCAGTTCGTGAGTTCGAGCCCTGCATCAGGCTCTGCACTGACAGGGCAGAACCTGCTTAGGATTCTCTCTCTGTCCCTCTCCTTCTTGTGTGCATGCTCTCTCTCTCCCTCTCTCTCAAAATAAACAAACATTGAAAAAAAAAAAAAAAAGTAGAATCCCCTGGGTGGCTCAGGTCATGAGCCAGGTGATGATCTCACCGTTCATGAGTTTGAGCCCGAGTCGGGCTCTGTGCTGACAGCTCAGAGCCTGGAGCCTGTTTTGGATTCTGTGTCTCCCTCTCTCTCTCTGCCCCTCCCCTCTCACACTCTGTCTCTCTCAAAAAATAAATAAACATTAAAAAAAATTTTTTTCAGTCACAGTCCTTTAAGAGGAAAGGCCATGATTGTTTCTATTCTTTAGATTTTATTTAAAAAAAGAAAAAAAAGTAAAGTGCATCTCATTAAAAAAAATATAAAACCCACATAAACTCAGGGCCCCTGTGTTGGGCAGTGTCCATATACCTTAGAATGGGGGCAGGCAAGGTACAGGGGATGGACTCTGGGGAGGACTAGGTTTAGGGGGGAGTCTGGGGTAGATGTGGGGAAAAGGGACACAGGTTTGCAGGCTGGGGTGGAGGAAGGCAGGCTTCCGAGAGAAAGGCGTCCATCGTCACAAACTCTCTCCCGGGCTCGCGCTGCCCCCTCTCACACGTGGCCACAGCCTGATACAGGCTGGAAAGGTCCAGCAGGTGAGCCGGAGCCCAGGGCCTTGGGAGGGCTGCGGGGGCGGTGTGGCACCCCCCCCCCCCGGTCCCTGAGGTGACGGGATGATGGCTGTAATGGGCCGGCCAGCCGTCGAGGCAGGACGCACGGAGCCCGAGCCGGCCCTTGCCTCGGCAGAGACCAGGGGCAGCCGGTGGCGGCAGGCTAAGGCAGAAGGTGGAAGAGGCCAGCCGGTGGGGGTGCCCAGCTCTGTCTCAGACAACCACTTTGGGCGAATTCCCACGCCTCCGAGGCTGAGGCTGCGGGAGGGGCTGCGTGCGTGCCTGGGGCTCCGGGCTGTCTCCTCCTCACTCCTGTTTCACATTTTCCGTTGTTTAAACAAAGGGCTCAGTTTACACAGGGAGCGCTCTTCTGTCCATCGAGACAGGCCCCCATCTTCGGCTGGGACCTCCGGGGCCGCGGCTGTGGGTCGGAGGGGGCCTCGCTACGTGGCCCGCTCCATCGCTCCCGAGGGTCGGGCGCCACAGTTGTGTTCCGCGAGAAGCGGAGGCCCGGCTGACCCCCTCTGAGCACTCACGGCCTCTGAAGCCAAGGTGGAGTCCTCTAGAAGTCAGCTCTCACACCACGGAGTCCCGGATCTCAGAGCCCAGGCGGACCCGGGGCCGGGGGCACACCGGGGACACCTCCACAAAGCTGTCCTGGATGCTGAGCGGCCTCTTCTCGGACTCCGTGAAGACGCGGGGCCCCGGGGGGCTGTCTGACAGGGCCTGGTAGCCTCGGTGGTCGAGAGGGGTGCTAGGGGGGCCTACGCCGTTAAGCGGCCGGGTCTCGGGTGGCAGCGCCGTAGGGCGGGTCTTGGGGTGCACACTGGCACACTCCCCCTGCTTCAGGAAGACTTTCATGCCGCCCCGGTGCCGGTAGAGGAAGAATAAAATCAGGAGCACCACAGCGAACACGAAGAGCGCGCACATCACCAGGAACTCGGTCCAGTAGGACTTGTCCGCACCCCAGCTGGCCTTGCCGCCGGCCGGCGCGCTCACCCGCGACGTGCTGATGACGACGGGCACGCCGCCGCTCCGGTCTGCTCGGTCCGCGATCATGTCCTCTACTACCTTTGGGCAGTAATTGGCCACCAGCTGCCAGAAGCCCTCCTCCAGCGACCAGCACTGGAACACCCCCAGTTCCTGCTGGCTGCCCACCAGCAGCAGGTCCCCAGTAGGCAACACGCGGCAGGAGGCCGAGGCGTTGACAGGGGCCCCGTCGTGGAGCCAGAGCCGGGTGGCCAGGTTGGAGAGGAGGGGGCAGGCCAACGTGTTCACCGCGTTGGGCTGAAACTGGACCCGCTCACACGGCTTCTCGCCTACAGACAGAAGACGCACGGGGTGAGGGGGGGCCCGGCATCCACGGTGGCCCCGAGCTCACCCGCCTCTCCCTGGACTGTGATCCTTGTACCATGATGGAAAACTCGGGGGACTCTGAGTCTGGGACGTGGACAGAAGGAAGGACATTTATACCCACCGTCGCCTGCAGAAGGCTTCTCAGCGGACTTGGCCCCCACCTCTCCAGCTCGGACAGGGCAGTTTACCTGTTAGTACAGGAGCCGGAAACCGGGCTGAGGACGTGTTGCAGAGGCCCCTGGCGTTCGCCCCCTCAATGTCCTGGATCCACGGCCTGGGGACCAAGAGACAGTCTGGGATAAGCCAGGAAACCACTGTGAGCCTGCATCGCCCTTCCCCGCACCCCACCCCCCACCCCCCACCGCCCTCCTCAGTGCAGCCAGGCCATCACGTGGCCCTGCAGACCCAGGCCTGGCCAAGGGCCTAGGGAGGCTCAGGGACCACCAGGACCAAAGCAGGAGTAAAAAGGCAGCTTCCCCATGCTGATTCCCCACCTGCAGGTTCTGAGCCAGCACCTCTTCTGTTTATACATTATCTATTCTAAATACAAGTTACCGTCACACTCCCCTGAATTACGAAAGCAATATGAGCTTTTAGAAAACATAAAACGTAATAAAAAATAAAAGTCATTCTTTTTTCTAAACTGTTATAAAAATTTTTAATGGTTTTATTTATTTTTGAGAGACAGATAGAGACAGAGCACGAGTGGGGGAGGGGCAGAGGGAGAGGGAGACACAGACTCTGAAGCAGGCTCCAGGGTCTGAGCTGTCAGCACAGAGCCCGACACGGGGCTTGAACTCGCAAACCTTGAAATCATGACCTGAGCCGAAGTTGGACGCTTAACCGACTGAGCCACCCAGAAGCCCCTTAAAAGTCATTCTTGATACACTCAGAAAACCTAAAAACTCAACCAAGTACAAAGGCTGAAAACACTACGGAAGCCACACACAACCCACCATCTGGTAACCGTGACGGGGAGTATTTGTGGTGCATCCTTCCAGGTGGACATGTGTGTACTCGTATGTGATTCTCTGAAATATAAAATCGGCACCAGGTCTCCATGTGTGTGAAGCAAGGTCACTACAAGGGGGACAGATTCCATCTTTATTTAAAATACATGTAGGGGCACCTGGGTGGCTCAGTCAGTTAAGAGCCAGACTTTGGCTCAGGTCATGATCTCGGGTTTGTGGGTTCGAGTCCCAAGTTGGGGTCTGTGCTGACAGCTCGGAGTCCGGAGCCTGCTTCCGATTCTGTGTCTCCCTCTCTCTCTGCCCCTCCCTCCCTCACTCATGCTCTGTCTCTGTCTCTCTCAAAGATAAACATTAAGACATTAAAAAATAATAATAATAAAATAAAATAAAATACATGTATTTTGGAGCGCCCGGGTGACTCGGTTGGTTGGGTGTCCGACTGCGGCTCAGGTCATGATCTCACAGTTTGTTGAGGTTGAGGCCCACGTTGGGCTCTGTGCTGACAGCTCGGAGTCTGGGGCCTGCTTCGGATCTTATCTTCCTCTCGCTCTCTGCCCCTCCCCCACTAGCGCTCTCTCTCGCCCTCGCGCGCTCTCTCTCTCTCTCCCCCTTGCTCTTAAAAAAACATTAAAAAAATTAAAATAAATAAAACACATGTATTTGTATTTTACATATATAGAGAAAAGTCTGGGAGGCTATATTTCCATCAAAATCTCACTGGGATTCTCTCTAGGTGGTGGGATTAGCGACAGTTTTTATTTTGTTTACGCTTCTCTCCACTTTTCAGGTTTTCCGTATGAACATTTTACAACCTTAGTTCTCTTGAAAGACATTTTTAATGGGTTTTGTTAACGGATTGTTGCGTAGCCCTTATTTTTTGTTAAAGAAAAATTTGCACGCTAATTTTTCATTGCTGCGACACTTCACACTACCGAATGGGTAAGGCAAACATAATTTCTTGCCTAAGCCAGAACCCTTTTGAGAGTCAGAAGGGTAATGTTTAAAAAAAAGAAAAAAAAAAAGGAGGGCCTGTGGAAGGTGCTCTGAGGCCAAGGGCACAGGATGGACAAGTGGGACAATGGGAAGGGCCTGCAGAAGCTCTCACCTGGAGGCCACCTCAGGTTGGTAGAGGCTGACGTGTCTGCAGCTGGAACCGCTCCAAGCACAGTAGGGGTCCCGGGCGAGGACACAGTCCCCACAGCTCTGGTACAGGCTGCAGTTGGCCACAGGCACCTGGACTACGCCTGAGTGGGAGGCAGCGTAGAGCAGTCCCTGCACGGACACGGGGCGGGGGGTGAGAGGCGGGCACGGGCGGCCGGGGCCACCTCGCACAGCTGCACCTGGCTCGCGTGCCCACCAGAGCCACTCCCCAGGGGGCCTCCTCTTACGCCCCCGGGCACCCCACTTTCCGGTGGCTCATGCCACGAGACTGGAACTTTCCATCCTGCAGGCGCCAGGGAGAAGCTGGCTGGGGCCCGCTTATCGGTAATGAGGGGCACCCGGGCGTGCTCCCCGGGCTCCTCCTCCAGCTCACCCTGCTGGCGTCCAGCAGCAGGTTCTGCACGGGCTGTCCTGGCGAGAAGATCTGGAGCTCCTCGACGATGTGCACCCTGGGGCCCACGCCCACCGCCTTGTGCAGCCGGCCATCGCCTGGAACACGGACAGCGCTCAGGCCCACAGCCCCACAGCCGCGTCCCCCGAGCCCGAGCCCGCCCCGCCGCGGGCACTTACCGGTGCCCAGGAAGAGCACGTCGTAGGTGTGGTGCAGGCCGGACACGCGGTGCACGGCCACGCGCTGGTAGCGGGCGCGGGGCTGCAGCAGCAGCAGGCGGCTGCGGACCTGCCCGTCCATCAGGAAGTGGTCCTTGAGGAAGTTCAGCACACGGTCTGGGAGTTGCAGGGACGAGCTGATCTTCCTCTCCCGGGCACTGTCGGTGATGCACTGAAGGAGAAGGCGGCGGCGTGAGGCCGGTGCCGCTTAGAGCGGCCAGCAGGGCGGGAACCGCGTGGCCGCCGCCAGGATTGCCAGGCCCTGCCCTCGCGGTGGACGGCAGGGCCACCCGCCCGCCCCGCAGACGCCACTGCACGTCACCCGCGGTGCTGCAGGGAGCCAGCACACCGATTGGGAGGCCCCGGGGCGAAGCCTGGGTGTGGGGCGCCTAGGGGCCCTGGCCGGCAGGGTTCCCCTCCCTGCCCAGGCCCCTCGCCCTCCCCCAGGCCTCAGGAAGCATGCCACGCTTCAGCTGCTTCAGCAACCTTTCACCAGTGCCGGAAGGAAGCCTAGGCTGACCAGGGTCTCCTAGTGCGGGGAGCATGAAGGTGCCCTCCCAGGGCCCCAGGTGCCCACGACGGTGACAGCTCGGGGACGCCCTCCCTTGGCTCTGCTTCCTCCTCTAGCTTTCCTATTCCCTCACGGTGCTTCCTGAATCACCTCCTTTATGAACCCCCGGCACTCAAATCCCTGTTTCAAGGTCCAATGCCAATAGGCTGCCATTATGGGCAGCCTATTAAGCTGGATGGAAAGAAGGACCATATCCCCACCGCCGGGCTGCGTGTCACTCAACAGCTAGAGGAGGAGCTCACAGCTGGGCAGGGGAGAGACGCGGGTGCAGGGACAATGACAGAAGCGTGCACTAAGTGTCCCGATGGGCACACACCTGCTCACTCTAGATAGGGCTACGGCATTCCAGCATTCGTAGCCACGTGTAACCCAGTAAGACAAGCAGGCCTGGCTCTTGTCCCCACGTTCAAGAAAACAGGCTCAGAGAAGCCCAAGGAGCCCAGCACGGTGTGGGGACCTTTGTCATCCGCACCCCACCCGGGTGCAGAGAGCAGCACTTACCGCTCCGGGACGGGGTGTGGGCACTGGGTGGGTCACAGTGTACCACTGCTGTGTCTCCCGGTTCACCTCCTTGTACAGGCCGTTGAAGGCCTTCTGCACGTCTTTCATGGTGAAGACACACAGGGCGGAGCCCTCCGTGGTCCCCCTGTGCCTACCGTGGAAATGGCTGGATTAACCCAGGAGCCCCGGGGCTCCGCATGAGGCTGGCTTAGCCCCAAGGCTGGCTTTGGGCCCCAGTCCCGTCACCCCCCAGCCGTCCCATCTCTGGTTAGGTCCCCAGGGGCCGTACCACTGGGATGTGAAGACCCCATAGAAGAGGGTGTCCCGCCAGTCCTGGGGGCTGGGGCTCAGCGTGAAGACGTCCTGCAGCACGTTGAACGGGAAGCCGTCGTCGGGCCGCGAGCAGAGCAGCTGGGCCTTGAGGAAGGACGTCCAGCGTTGCTGCAGGACCCGCTCGCCGCCCTCGTCACCCTGGGGGAGGCGGAGAGACACTGGGCTCAGCCTGGGCAGGGGCTGGGAGGCAGGGGGAGCCTGGTGCCCCTTGCGGCCCCTCCCCAGTGGTAGTGGTAGCTGACCCAGACCCTGGGAAGGGCAAGCCACGGCTGGGGCCGAGTTCCATTTAAAAGCGAGAAGCGGGGCGCCCGGGGGAACTCAGTCGGTTGAGCGTCCGACTTCGGCTCAGGTCGTGATCCTGAGGTTCGTGAGTTCGAGCAACGCACAGGGGCTCTGCGCTGACAAGTGCGGAGCCTGCTTGGGATTCTCCCTCTCTCCCTCCCCCACTCGTGCTGTCTCTCTGTCTCAAAATAAATAAACTTTAAATATACAAAATAAATAAATCAAATCAAGAGGACTTGACGGCAATGTCCAGGAGGTCGGCCGAGTAAAGGACAGTTCCCTCACTGTGGAACAGCCAGAAACAGAGAGGGGTCTGCCTACACACAGGGAAAGAGGTCACGATTCCCAGCAAACACCTAAATACCCGCATTACAGTAGAACTCTTGCTTTGTAAGCCGTGTTTTAATAACGCAAATACGTATATATTTATGCATATACAAACAAAGATTCCCAAGGGGCATTCTAAAACATTAACAGCGTGGTCACTTGTGGTGAGGCAGCAGGGTTCTAACGCTGACCCGGTCCACATCTAGTTGTTGCGTACCACGCTCCTGAGAGCTTTCTGTGGGTGGGTTTTACCCACGCAACATCACTGAACAGACGAGGATGCTGACTGAGAAGGCACGGGACTTGCCCAAGGTCACAGGACCCAGTGGGGTTTGAACCGAGGCAGCCTGGTTTGAGACTATGCTCTGGATCGCGATGGTCCGCTGCCTCTTGACCTTGTAGGTGACTGTTGTGCGCACTTTTCTGTATTTCCACATTTTCTTAAATAGGAAAAAAAACATTAAGAGCTATTCTCATTTAAAAGGAGAGAGAGGAAAGCAGTTCGCCAAGCTGTTCCTCCTGGAGGACAGGAGATGCCATCTCCTGGCGTTTCCTGATCCTGTACCCGAGGAGCCTTTGGGGTCTCCGGGGCGGCCCGTCCCTCACCTTGCAAATGCGGGCGATGCGGGACACGATGGTGTTCTCGAAAAACTCAAACTCCTGGCCAGTCTCGCTGAAGAAGAAGTAGATCTTGTCATCGTCCCCTTGCAAACTGCCCAGGCTCTCGGGAACGTAGGCTGAGGCCACAAACGCTGGGTCTGGGGGCCGACGGGGAGCACGGAGTCAGCCCGGGCATCCCGGACAGGCGGGAGAGTGTTCTCGGCCCTGCAGGGAGAGCGCGCCCCTCCCTGGGCTCCGGGGACTGCCCACCGGGTGCGTGGGGAGGACTTCACCTTGGAGCCAGTTGAGGGAGCTCTCGGTCTTGGTCGGGCGGAGGCTCTGGCTCCGGGAGATGGCCGGGTCATTGCCTTGGAAGCTGCTGACTGTTCCAGTGTATAGCTCACCGTCTGCCAAGAGAACGTTCCCATGGGAATGGCCCCTCAGCACGGCCCCTTCCGCCTGCTCAGGGCCCGGAGTGACCCCAGCACTGCCCACCGCGCCTGAGGTGGGCAGGGAAGAGAGCGGCAACTGGGAACAGCCAAAGCAAGGGCAGCCAAGGGTCGCCCCGTGCCCCCTGGGAATCAGCATGGCGTGAACCCACCAGCTCAGGCCTGGGGCCACCCCCCCACCCCGCTCACCGCCCCCCCGCCCACCTCGCACATGGAGCCTCAGTGAGCCCATCCTGCCACTCTGCCCCCAACACTCACCAACCACCAGGGCCGTAGACTTGAAATTGGGGTCAAAGGGACATCGGCCCTTGCCATCTTCCAGGAGGATGTTCCCCGCCTCGTCCTGTGCCAGAGTGAAGTTCTCCACACTCTGCAGGGAAGCAGACAGGAGAGCTCAGGGGCTCACCAAGGAGCCCCCGGGCCTGGAGGGAAAGGAGGGAGGTGTGCCCCAGAAGGCAGCTCTGTGGGGGGAGAGGTGGGAGGCAGACCACCCTCATCTCTGCACCGGGGGCACAGTGCTGGCACCGCCTGGCAGTGGCCCTGTGTGGTGGGCCCTACCGGCCCCAGGGGCCACAGAGGAGACTAGACGGGACTCGAAGGGGCAGCAATGCGATTCACACCCAGGCATGTCTGACTCCCGAGCTGCAACCCGCTGCCTCAAAGTGCCGCCCTCCACCACAGGCGGGTGAAAAGCAGAAACGCAAGAGTGTGTGCGAGGAGGGGTGCGCGAGGTGGGCTCCGGAGCCGAGTGAGGGCAGGGGACAGCTAGAGGAAGCAAGGGGTGGTGTCCTGGGTCAGCCAGGGTGTTCACAGGCACCCCTCCTTCCCCCTGCAGGCCAACCCAGCCACCAGATGTGGGGCAGGGCCTCAGGGCTCTCAGAGCCCACTGTTCCCTAGGAGCTTGGCCCTGGGTCCTGCCCTTGACCGGGGATCGGTGCTGGAGAACGGCTCCTGGCGCGGAGGGGGACACTCACGATGTAGGTGCACACGGGGCTGAAGGCTGCTGTGCCGCAGGTGAACAGGTGGCTGCTGTTGAGCGGAAGGAGGATCTTGACGTAGTTTTGACAGTCGCGCTGGGGGAGGGAGGAGGTTGTCAGGCCCAAGCAGGCCACCAGGGGGCACCGCCAGGCCCTCACCACCAGTTGGTGGGGGCGGGGGCGTGGTGGGTAAAGCCTCTGCTCTCCCGTGCGCCTCAAATCCCAGAGCAAAAGAGAACCCAGCAGCCTCCCAGGGCAGGGTAGACTGAGGACCACGGACAGTGTGCACTGGAGGGGAACCCAGGGGCTCCACTAGATCTGTGTTCCGGAAACTTCTCTCCAGCCCGAGAGTGAAGGCACAGGATCCCTCCCTCTTGCGCTGTCTTGGCCCCTGAGGGTCTTCTTTGGAACCTCGGGGAAAACCTCTGGTCCTCCCCACCACCTCGTGAGGAAGCCACAGCCCAGAGCAGGACCCTGGACCCCAGACTCATGGATTGCCTCTGTAAGGGTGTCTGACGGGTGTCTCCGACCAAGCATCCTGTCGTTCCCCCAAAACTTCCTCCTCTCAGACCTCTCCCCCTCAGCTGTTCAGGCTCCAAAGCTCACGGCCGTCAGCCCCAACTCATCCCTCACACCTCCCATTTCCCCACCAGGAAATCCTGGTGGGTCCATCTTCAAAATACATCCAAAATTTGACCATTTTTCACTCCCTTTACTGGTACCACCCTGGTCTGGTCTCCCTCCCTCTGCCCCTGCCCCAAAGAGACCACTCTCCACCATGGCAGCCAGAGGGACTCTTCCTTTTTTCTTTTTTTTTTTTTTAAAGTTTATTTACTTTGAGACAGAGGGAGAGAGAGCAGGGGAGGGGCACAGGAAGGGAGAGAGAGTCCCAAGCAGGCTCTGCACTGACCACGCGGAGCGTGACACGGGGTTCGGTCCCATGAACCGTGAGATCATGACCTGAGCCGAAACCAAGAGTCGGATGCTTAACCAACTGAGCCGCTCAGGTGCCCCCAGAGCAACCCTTTCAAAACAGATGTCACCATGTCACTCCCCTGCCCAGCCCTTTGGTGGCTCCCCAAACACCTCGCTCAGAGTAAGTCCAGTCCTGCCCCTTCTCCAGGAATCCCACGGCTAACTCCCTCAGCACTGTCCAGTCCTGATGCAAATGTCCCTTTCTTAACGAGCTGTGGCCTGACTACCTGTTCAAGCGGCTCAGTTTTGCCTGTCGTTCTTTCTTCTTTTTCACTGTTACGTTGCCAGTGTCTAAAAGTACTTGGGCGCAGGGGCGCCTGGGTGGTTCAGTCTGTTAAACGTCCGACTCTTGATTTCAGCTCAGGTTGTGATCTCAGTTCGTGAGTTCGAGTCCCACATCGGGCTCTGTGCTGACAGCACAGGACCTGATTCTGATTCTCTCTCCCTCTCTCTCTCTGCCACTCCCCCGCTCATGCTCACTCTCTCTCGAAATAAATAAATAAATTTAAAAAATAAAAAAAGGGGGGGCCACCGGGGTGGCTCAGTCGGCTGAGCATCCGACTTCGGCTCAGGTCACGATCTCGCGGTCTGTGGGTTCGAGCCCCACGTCGGGCTCTGTGCTGACAGCTCAGAGCCTGGAGCCTGCTTCGGATTCTGTGTCTCCCTCTCTCTCTCTCCCTCAAAAATAAAAATAAACATTAAAAAAACTTTAAAAAAAAATTTTTTTTTTTTACGTTTATTTATTTTTGGGACAGAGAGAGACAGAGCATGAACGGGGGAGGGGCAGAGAGAGAGGGAGACACAGAATCGGAAACAGGCTCCAGGCTCCGAGCCATCAGCCCAGAGCCCGACGCGGGGCTCGAACTCACGGACCGCGAGATCGTGACCTGGCTGAAGTCGGACGCTTAACCGACTGCGCCACCCAGGCGCCCCAAAAAAACTTTTTTTTGAACAAAAAAAAGTACTCGGGCATGGACCAAGTGCTTAATAAGTAAACGTTTGTCAAATAAAAGAAGTCACGGGCAGTCAGGACTTGAACTTGTGTCTGAACTCCACTCCAGTGCTCTCTCCCCTTCACCTTAGCCACCCTCTGCTGCACGCAGGGTAGGGAGGTCTCTGGGAATAGTGGAGAGCCCTCCAGGAGAACTCCCAGGCTGGACCAGACCCCATACGCAGTGGTCTGGCCAAAACCCCACCAGGATCTGTCAGCTCTGCTCCATCACACCACCTGTGGGGGGACAGGACTCCCACCCCACCCAGTCGTTGCTCTTGCTGGAAGCTGACATTTATTTGGCACTGATTAGGTGCCAGGTGCCTCGTATGTATCAGCTCGCTGAATCCTCACAGCAAGACCTGAGATAGGTAGGCATCACTAGCCCCACTTTACAGGTGGAGACACTAAGGCTCAGAGAGGCAAATCTCCTCATTCAAGGTCACGGAGATAACAAGGACAGGGCCAAACCCAGGTGCGGCCACCTCGGAAGCCTACGTTCTTTCTATCACAGCGGCTCCCACATCCTCCCTCCGTGCCGGGTCCAGTGCACCTCTCCAGCCTTCCTTCAGCCCAGGTGGCCTCCAGGTACAAGCTCACCTGTGGGTCCTTGCCCTTGAAGCTGCACTGCTGTTTCCTGTCTGCATCTGCGCTCCACAGCAGCTGCAGGAAGAAAGAAGGGGAGTGTGGGAGGGGGAGTGTGGGAGGGGGAGTGGAGGATGTACGTGCCCAGCACCACCACCACCACCCCCCCACCCGTCTGCATCGTCTTCACACCCAGAGGGTCAGTTTTTCTGTTTTCCCCTCTGCCATCCTCTGCCCAGCCTGGCCAGCCCCCGGCATCATCTCACCTCCTGGTACTCCCCGCCTGGCAGGAAGCTGGAACTACTGTTGAGAGCAAAGAGAGCCTCTCGGGCACCCACGTACAGAGTCCTGCCATCCCTGCTCAGCAGAAGGGCCGTGTAGTTGGAAATGTTTTCAGCTTCAAATCTGAGGAATGGCCGCTTTTCAGAGCCTGGGAGAGGAAGACAGACGTAAACCTGGGGGCCACACCTCCCACGAGAAACCTCTTCTGCCAACCTCTAGGACGGGCCGATCTGGCGGTGAGTGAGCAAGGCAACGCACGGCAAGAGGCTGGGGACAGGGGGTCAGGCTTAAGGGGGAACGCCATTCCTGGACTCTCCAACATCATATAAGAAACAAAGGCACGGAGATGAATGTAAAAGGACATTTATCATGGCACTGTCCCTATGAATGAAAAATTGGAAACAACCTAAGTGTCCAACCACAGGGGACTAGATGAAAACACATCACTATTAATACTCCACTCAATGGAGTATTATGCAGCTGGGAAAAAATGATGTCGTGTTAGAAACACCAGGAAAACAAGCAAACAGAAGCATACAAGAAAGTCATGGTCAGATATGAAGCAAACGAAGATAGAGCACGTAACAGAACAAAAGAGAGGGAAGAGAGGTTGAACACCCGCCTTTGAGTGGCATCACACCCAAGGAGAAGGATCTACAGGGCACAGCCCACCCCTACCCCTGCAGCGAACCTGCCCCCTGCCCCTGCAGCGAGCCTCATTTAAAATGGCAGAGGGATGCAAACATGGGGCACCGGTCTTTACCTCTTTGCTCCCACTCAGTCACTCGTGGGAGATTCGGGATTTTAAATGGAATGTAAATTGTCACTGACCCTGACCTCGGGAACTTGAGTGAACAATAGACACACGGTGATGCTGGCTGCCAGGGGAGTTAAGGGAAAAGTGGAGTCTCTATCTTCTTCTGAGAGCGAAGAGGGCCTCAAGATAATGCCAGTGGTTAATGCAACAAGAAACTGAGGCTCAAGTATAAAATTTTTCGGGGCGCCTGGGTGCCTCAGTCGGTTGAGTGTCCGACTTTGGCTCAGGTCATGATCTCGTGGCTCCTGAGTTCAAGCCCCCACGTGGGGGCTCTGTGCAGACAGCTCCAGAGCCTGGAGCCTGCTTCGGATTCTGTCTCTGTCTCTCTCTGCCCCTCCCCCACTCATGCACTGTCTGTCCGCCTCTCAAATATAAAAAACATTCTTAAAAACAAATTATGTGCACATGTCCTGGATATAAACTTTAACTCTTTTTCATTGTTATAAAGCATGCAACACAAGGAAAGATTCTAATGATCTCCCACCAAGTGAAGATGAAGGTTATAGAATAGTATGCCTAGTTAGATCCTATTTTTTTTGTTGTGGGAAAAATATAAACAGAAAAAAAAAAAAAATCCAGAAGGATGAACCACACAGGGTGCTGAAAACTGGTATCCCTGGTGGGAGTATAGGTAATTTTCTTTTCCTTTTTCCTTCTCATTTTTTGGATTCTACAACAAGCCGGTTCCTCTTGTGTAATGGGAAAGAAATAGAAGAAAGAAACACACATACCTATCCAACCAGGGTACCGTTTGTGCTTTGAGTGACTCATGGATTTGACGAGAAATTATTCTAAAAATTCTAAGCAGCTGATAAGAAAAATAGGCAGAACTCAGCCACCCTGCCCAAGCTCAGGTATCTCCTAACTGACCAGTCGGTTATGACCACGCACGCAAATATCGTCTCGTGAAGCTGAGGAAGCAAAAAATGCAACATGCCAACAAAGCAGTTGTGAAGATGGCTTCACGTGCTTTCACGTGGTGAGTGTTTTTACATACCCCCGGCCTGGCTCCACAAAGGGCAAGAAAATAAAGAAAAGGACACAGTGAAACAGAAACACTAAAATCAGGAGTAGGGAGAACACACACATCTGAAGAAAACACCTAAGCCAGAGAGTAAGGGCATAGTCACATAAGCAGGTCCTGAGAGATCTTCACAACAGCTACTAGGGATGGGGTGCCCATTTAAGGCTGAGCCTCCCGGTGGCCAGGGAGAAAAGGGAAATGAAGTTACCTTGTTCTCACTATCCAAGAGGAGGTACACATAGCAGCCTTTCTGGAGAAACTAAGCTTTCTGCCTCACCACTGATGCTAAAGGAAACCCTCAGGTGGGACGTTCCAGCAAAGCTCATGGGACATGGGATGGATAGCAGCCCGCCAGCAAACAGGATGACGGAGTTCCCAAGGCTGCTCCTCACAATGGCTCCTGGTGAGGGAAGGTGATGACACAAGGTGGCCAGTGCAGGAACGTGTGTGGCTCTGCAGCTAGGAGTCTTGTCATACAGCAGAGTCTAAACTGGGGCGGCACTGGGAATTCATGGGGTAAGTCCTGCCTCACGTCTGGTGTCCAAACTCTGGCACTGAGACCGCAGGACAGCTATGGTCCGGAGAGGTCGGGGCCTCTCTTTGAACTCTTAAGTCCAGATTCGCCTGAGACTCTAGGTTTTTTGCCTCAAATGCCCAACTCCTCATCACTTACCAGCACTCTACACACTGGGAGACCCAAAGAAAGTTTCTAGTCCTAATCCCCCAGTTCTCCCAACCATGAAATTTCCAAACGCAACAGGGTCCAATCATGCGGCTTGTATCGTGCGGTGATGAGCCTTTAGGAGCCTGACATTTCCACGCTCTGCTCCTAGGAAGTCACGCCGGTAAAGGGACCCCTCCCACTGGCCAGCAGAGGCCTGCTCCCACTCCCGGGAGGGTGCAAAGTCGCCCAGGTCTGAACTCCAGGTCCAGGCCTGCCCCAGAGGTGCTGCCGCCGCTGACCTGGGATGGCCTGAGAACGTGCATTTACGAATTGACTCCCAAAGACCATGAAGGATACCACGTAGGTCCCCTGTCAGGCGGCGTAGGCGGCCTGACCTTTAGCGGTCCCCTACATTTCATGGGGATAACAAAGAAAATACAACCCCCAGCGGTCTCACGAGGAGTCAGAGAGTCGAGGGCAAACATCTTCCACGTCCCCTTCATGGTTTTCTGAAAGCAAGGGCTGGCTCAAATTTGCCAACGCTTATCTGCCCTCCCAGGAGGCTCGTTTCCCGTGGGCGGGGCCTGGAAGTCTAGGCAGGAGGCTGTGCTTGGAATCCGTCCAGAAACAGAAACACCAAAGGTCAGAGATAACGTTGCCGTCCAGGTGGCAGCTCGGCCCCGCTCCGGCCTGGAAGGGAGAGGAAATCTGCCAAGGGTCACGTAGACAGAGCGCAGCCAGGTTGGAAGGACAGCCAGGGCGCCAGCTGCTCGAGGACCCGCCGGGCTGCACCTCCAGTCATGTGGGGAACACGGTCATGGAAATGGCAGACAGAAAATGCCTTGACATGTGGGTGAGGGGCCCCCTATACTATCCATTCCCCTTCTGGGCATTCTCCTCCTTCGTCCCCCGCCCTGAGCCTCTCACACTCAAAGCCATGGCGTCCTGAAGGCCTTGCTTTCTGACGACCTCCCACTTGCCCTGTGGACTTCGCCAGGGCTAGTCAGTGGGGCTGCCTCCCCAACTGGGAGCCTCGACGAGACAGAGATGAAGAGGACAGACTCAGGGGCGCCTGGGTGTCTCAGTCAGTTAAGCGCCCAACTTCGGCTCAGGTCATGATCTCACGGTTTGTGGTTTTAAGCCCCACGTCGGGCCCTGTGCTGACAGCTCGGAGCCTGGAGTCTGCTTCCGATTCTGGGTCTCCCTCTCTCTGCCCCTCCCTGCTTGTGCTCTTTCTCTCTCTCTTGAAAATAAATAAAACGCTGGGGGGCCGGTTATATTATTAAGGCCAGATTCTTGCCACAAATAGTGTAGTTTTAGCTACAGACTAAAGTCTGCTCTAGTATTAGTAAGGGATATTATTTTAATTTAGGAAAAAACAATTAAAAAGAGAAAAATAAATAAAGAAAACATTTCTGGGGCGCCTGGGCGGCTCAGTCAGTTGAGCGTCCGACTTCGGCTCAGGTCACGATCTCACGGTTCGTGGGTTCGAGCCCCACGTCGGGCTCTGTGATGACAGCTCAGAGCCTGGGAGCCTCCTTCGGATTCTGTGTCTCCCTCTCTCTCTGCCCCTAACCCACTCACACTCTGTCGCTCTCAAAAATAAAGAAAAACTTTTTTGTTTAATTGAAAAAAGAAAAAAAAAAAAGCACAGACTCAGGACTCAAGAGACCTGGGTGCCAATACTGCCCCTGTCACATAGGAGCCACCTGCCACCAGGACAAGCCACTTAACATCTTGGAGCCTCACTTTCCTTATCTGGAAAATGGGGATAATAACCCCTTTCCTCATAGGGTTGTTACGAAAAGAAAGGAGACCGTGTGTGTAAATAACAGACATAATAACCCACGTCTACCGAGAGCTTTACTCAGAACAGCCCTGCACACGTTAGCTGAGTGTTGGCACGGCGTCTGGCACGCGATCAACACCTGAGTGGGTCAAAACCAGAATCCAAAAGCCCTGCAGGAAAATCCAGCCCAGCGAGAGCTGCCAGAGGAGCAGGGCTGTTTGGAAGAGTTGGGCCTCCCTCGTCCTCGAGGGTAAAAACAACTCACACGGGGTGGTTTCTAACCTAGGTCTGTCGCGGTCACTTGGGGGGCTCACCAGGGACCAAGGGCTCTGTAACCGGACCGGTGTACGTGTTGCATGCATGAGCTGGTTCCCGCCCAGGTGCCTGGGGTCACCTCCAGAGTCACCGCACAGACGTCTGTCTGTGTGGGCCCTGCCTGGGCTTGCCTGTGTGCATGTGTGTGTGCGTGTGTCTGCGCACCCGACCACAAGGCTTGTCCGTGCTTGTGTGTTCGCTCCGGGCTGCTTTTGGTGTAGAGGTGACTGGCAGGGTGTTTGTGTTCTCCTTTCCCTGGAAGCCTTAACCATACCTCAGGGTCAGCCTTAGCTTCCAGGCTGTTCTCTGTGTGGCAAAGAGAGCGTCCCGTGTGCTCTCCTCGGCCGCCTGTGCTGCTCAGACATCCTCTGCGTCCTCTACCCAGCGGGCTAGTCCAGGACGGAGAAAGCTGGGCTGCCTGAGGCTGTGGCCGGTCTCCCTGGACGGGGTGAAACCTCTCCATCTACCCTGGGCAGGCCCGAGTTGGTGGCTTCTCCAGGACTCCAGTAGGATGCTGGAGAGGGCATGCTGGACGGGGCCTGAGGGAACTACCTGCAGGGCCCCCGCTCCCCTACCCCTGGGGCCTGGGGCTCTCAGCAGGAAGTGATGCTGGAACGACTCAGCCCCCAGCCTCAGCTAGAGTTTCTTCCCTTCCCTGTGACTCAGCCGGAAGCCTGGAGCTCTCTGAGGTGAGACGGGAACAGGGTTCGGCCCCGTCCCCACCTCCCCACCCAGTCCAGCCAGCGAGCTGCAGCAAGGCCATGACTCAGAGCACCACCCTGTCTTTCTCTCCACGGTGGCTCCTGGCACCACAGCTGACGCTGACCTGGCCCTAACATCCTGCCCTCCACAGGCCCCGGCAGGATCAGGCCAGGGGACACCAGCTCCTCTGCGGAGTCAAGAGCCGGGAAGGCGCACCCCCCCCCCCCCCCCCCCCAGTGCAGGGAGGTGGCTGGCTGCCCCTCAGCTCGAGTCACAAAGTCCCCAGAAAGGGGTCCGGGCCCCGGGCAAGTCTCCGAGAGCCTCCTAAGAGGCTCTGCTGGAGCATCTCCTCCCCAAGACGTCACACTGGACCCTTGGACCCGGTTCCAGTTGTACCCGCGGGGGCACCACCCCTAGGGCGGGAGCGCTGACTCTGCAGCAAACTGGGGCACGTCCAACGCCCTGGATGCACATCCTCCCTCCCTCCCTCCCTCCACACCGCCCGGTGCTGTGCCAGGGCTGCCTGATGGACTGGAAATGGAGGGCCCAACCGCTGTCACCAGGCCAGTGCCAGGGCAGAGTCCCCAACCAGGGAAGGATTCCTCTCAGCAGGGGAAAAGGGGTCGTGTGCCAAAAGTTCTCCTCATGCTGAGGAACTAAGAAAGAGGTAAGAAGTCAAGGGAACCCAGCCTAGAAGCATCCCATGTCCCTGGAGCAGGCACTTAGGGAAGCCCACTTCCCAGATGGCCGCTGCTGTGGCTTCAAGCGAGTAAGCCAAGAGCTCCTGCCAGAATCACCGGGTGGCCCCTAGCCCCTCACAGTCGACCCCCCCCCCCCCACTCCGCCGCACCCCCCTTGGACCCATCTAGCCACCAGAGCCCTCACCCAGGACCTGTCTGAGCTGCCATCACCTGGGGAGCTTGACCTCCGCCAGGACCAAGGTCAGCTCCTCCAGGCCTGGGCTCAGGGACCGGCTCTTCTGGAACACCCCTCTCTCCTGACTGCTCCAGGGTCCGCCTTCCTCCTTCTGAAGAAGCTGGGACCACCAGGTACAGACAGCCTCAATCTCCCACTGCCGCCCCATCTCCTCAGAGGCCAAGTCCTGTGTCATCAACCTCTCTGCCTCTCAGAAAGCAGATTTTGTTCCTTCAATATCCCTCCTAAAAATCTTTGTGCCTCCCTCCTCCCTGTCGCGGCCAAACTCCTGAAGGGAAGAGCCACCCAGTGCTCACCTCCCACTCACCCCTTGACTGGGAGCCAGGCCTCAACCAGCTCCACGCTCGCCAGGGCCCAGTCATCACCTCACTGCCAAACCTCAGACACTGAGGGGGCACGGCCTCCGCAGCCCCCCGGCCTCACGGAGGTCCCCTGTTCCCCTGGTGTCAGCCACACCGGCCTCAAGGGTCACTTCCTGTCTCCCTCACACTCCTTCTGGACGCCCAAGAGCTAATTTCCTGGAGCACCTACTAAGCATTTCAGACGGATCAGTGCATGAGATCCTGGCAAGGCTGTTGTGACGTCGGTCTCACCATCTGTGGCTTTCAGATGAGGGTTACAACTGATGTGACTGGCCCGCGGTCAGCCGGTCACAAAGAGTGTGGAGCTGGGATTTGAACCTGGACTAGCAGCTCTAGCGTTTGTGTCCTTAACCTCCCTTCAGCCCCTCCAGGGTTTCCTCTTGAATGTTCCTGTTCCCTGGGGTCTGCCCTTGGCCTCTAGGTCACACAACCACACCCATCGCTTCAACAACCCGGACCCTCGCAACCCCCAAATCTCTCCACCCAGGGCAGATCTTCCTCCAACACACCGGAGCCCGCTGTGTGGGAGCCCCGCCGTGGGCACCGTCCACCACTGCCCCCTTCCAGACGCACTCTTGGGCCTGGCGTCTTGAATCTCTGTGGGCATCACTCACCCAGGGGAAACCCGGGCAGGTTCCTTCCTCCCTCTCCCATGGACATCTGATCCATAATCGAATCCTGCCCATTTTGACTCCTCAATATTTTCCAAATCTATCCCCCTTATGATCCTTGCTCCCATGGTCCTGGACCAGGCCACCACCCTTTCCCACCCAGGACACAGCAGCCCAGCCTCCATGCTGCAGCCAGAGGTCTCTCCGGGAACTGTCACTGTCCTGTATAAAACCCTCAGCTGTGCCCCACTGTCCAAGCCCCTAATCACCAGCCCTCACCACGTCTCCTTCCCCTGCTGCAACTCAAGGTCCTGTGTCTCCTCTCTCAGCCAGCCCCGCCGCCTGGAATGCCCTTCCTTCTCACCAACTCCTTCTCTTCCTGTGAGACTCAGCCGGGTTTCACCTCCTCCGGGAGGCCTTCCCGAATCCCCCGCTGGGCGAGGGCCCCTTCTCTGTGCCCATCATTTCCTCTTCCCACCTCTCAAGGCTCCACCGGTCACATCGTTTGCTGATGGGCTTTCTGTGCCGGTCTCCTCCACCAAGTTGAGAGCTTCCTGAGGCTCAGGACGGTCTTAGTCATATTTGTATCATCTGTCCAGGCAGGTAAGGCCCAAGCTGTTCAATGAACATGCGACTGAACAAATGACTGACAGAATGCTAAGATCCGATTCAGGGTACTCTGGTCCAGGGAAAGGCCCTAGATTCAAAGAGGGCAGCCTAGAGGGCCTGAAGCCTCTCGCTCACAGGAGTGCTGTCTGCGAAGCACTTGCCCCTGCTCTGCCCCCTCCCCAAAGCACTGACCACTCAGTCCTGCAAGCTCAGGGCCCGGACAGAAGTGTGGCGGCTGAAAAGTGCCACAGGGAGACAAGAGAGAGGTCACAAGGGCTGCATAGGGAGCCTCGATGCCCACGTGGGAGCTCTGACTTTCATCACTGACCAGCTGTGCAATCCGAACAGGGACCCGCCGTCTCTGACAGGGAGCCCTCACCGCGGCTGCTGCAAAGACCACATAAATGCAGCACGTAGAAGTGCCAAGCCCTGCTCCCAGGTTAGGGGGTCACAGTCAGGACTGACCCTACCCGTGCCCCCAGCTCTTCCTACCGTCTTCCTTCCTCCCCACCCCTGCTCTGACTAAACAGCCAGCACTCTGGCCACCTCAGACGCCCACTGATGCAGGAAAGAGGGGACGAGGGCAGGTGGGGCTGCAGCCGCCTGGAGGCAGGAGTCCCTCTGACCAGGTGGCTCCAGCTCAGCCCCGGGTGCATTTCACTAACTGGAATGCAGGCCCAGCCTTGCCAGATCTTCAGAAGAGCTGGAAAATTGGATTTTTACTTAAAATGTCCTGAGCTTTAAAGATCAGCACTAATTAAAATTTCCTACAACACTTGGAGGCCAAAGAAAATCTATCTCCAGGCTGGCTCTGGCCTGCTGCCCCCCACCCCCCACCGGTTTGCAAACCTGTGTCTCAGATGTTTACACCGCCCTCCCCCCCCCCCCCCCCCCCCCCCGCCATCTCCTGCACACATTCCTGGCCAGGTGTGCTAAGCGGGCTGTACTTGCCACTGTGGCCACGCCATCAGGGGCTCAGCCCGGCCCCTTGCTCCCATCCAGGGAGTGACCTCAATATATCTCTTTACCAGATGGAAATACATAACCTATCAATTATTCCAGGGCTGAGCCTGGGCCATTTTGCTGCTTTTGTACACTTCACAACTGAAATACGAGGCGCTGTTCTAATGGAGAGAATGTGGTTCTCGAGTCAGAGAGCTGTGGCCCAAGGCTTGACCCCAAACCTTTCTAGATGCGTGACCCTGACGACGTGAGTTGGCTTCTCCAGGCCTCAATCCCCTCATATGTGCGAGATGGAACATTACCACCTCCAGAGCCCGGCACACAGCGGGTGCTCCGTCCCGGGAGCATTCATCAGTGGATGAACAAGGCAGGCCAAGAAAGAGGGGGGCTCATTTGGCCCCTGTTCAAGAGTTATGATAACATGAGGGGTTTCTGTCTACCACCCCCACTGAAAAGCCCTCACCACGGGCCGCCAACCTCTCCGGACCCTCCTAAATGTCAAAATGGTCTTTTCAGAGGACCCATGAGTCAGACCAGAGAGATCCCATGGAGAACAGGTCAGATTCCAGGGGGGCAGAGCCACATGCCTTGGACAAAATACTTCACCTCTCGGAACCTCAGCTGTCTTATGTTATAAATAGGGATAACATCACCTATTGTGTAGGTGACACAAGAAAACTAAAAGCCGGGTGCCCACAGTAGCTCTATACTTATTACCTTCCACCTTCTGCTAGGCACTAAACTCTGCAGCATACACATGAGGACGCCAGCTGTGCCACCTGAGGGTGGGAGGTGGTCCTGCCCCATACCGTGGAGATGGTCACATAGGAGTGGCAGCTAGAAGATGACCAGGGAGACTGCACAGGGCTAGGCAGAGAAAACGCTTGCCTGTGGCTTTGAGAATGGCTGGAGATGGAGCGGAGCCTTTATGGGACCTCGGGCATCTGTCCCAAGACAGCTACCACAGTGTAAGCCACGCTCCATCCTGGACAGAGGGGGGCCCGGCCGGGAGGACAGAATGCAAGGAGGAGGGGTGGGGAGGGCTGAGGAGGGTCCGGAAGAAGCTCCTCTACCCACCAACCCCAGGGAGGGCCCCATCAGAGGCCTCTCGGCCAATCCTGAGATCCTGGGCACCCATGGCGGTGTGGGGGTCGGGCCACGGCCTCTAAGAAGGGGACAAAGGAAAAGAGTGATTGACTACCTAACCCGAGTCCAGCCTTTTCTCCAGGCTTTGCGTCATCCTGCCTCCCTTGTGTGGAGGATGAACGTGCAGGTGTCTCCAGATGTGCCCCCAAAGTTGTGCAAGCTTAGAGTTTTGCTGGGCTGGCATACAGGCATTGCAACACTCTGCTGAATGTGGGTTATGCACAGGGCAGCGTGGAAGCGGTGAGGGGCAGGGGGCAGGGAAAGGTGCGGTCCGGCCCCAGGCAGGGGAGGCGCTTGGGGCAAAGAAGAATTTCAAAGAGCTGAACCAAGACACTTGAAAAGTGCACCCAATTCAGCAGGAACCCCCCGGCCCCACACCAGAGGGTGGGATCTGCACTATCCCATCCCCTGGCGAGGATCTGCGTGTAGGCCGAGCTCGGGGTCAACCAAATTGATGCAAATAACCTCACCAAGCAAGGCAGGCGGGGAATTTCCACCAGAGAAGAGAGGCCGCTACCTTCTTACCGGGGACACAGCACGTGCCAGGCATGGTGCCAAACGCTTTCCACACGTTAGTTCACGGAACCCTCCCAGAGCCCCGTGAGGAGGGTCCTGCCGTTACTCCCGGCCTGCCCCAGGTGGTGCAGTGAGGAGCCAGGCCAGGCTTCGAGGCCGGGCTATTAGCGCCCATAGTGGCAGCTCTTTCCACTTGGCTCCGAAGGGCCATGAACACGCCAGGCCACAGGCCACAGCTGAAGACAAACGCTCATGTGGAGCTGAGGCCACATCAAGGAGGGAGGCCGGTAACCGGCTGGCGGGACTCTGATAGCAGCCTGCACCGGGGGCTTCTCAGGGCAGCCATGCCCCTGGGGGTCCGCTCCAGGGTCAGAGGGCAAATGCCTGATCTGTGCCAATGCCCAGTTCCTCGGCTCAATGGCGTTTTGTTGAGCGCCGTCTGCAGGCCTGTGGCTTTATTTATTTCCAATCTGGTTTGGAAACACTGTGTCCAGAGCTTTCCAGACAGGCACTTCTGGGGCAGGAGGCAATTAATAACTCCTTTTAACTGCCCAAAGAAGGGAACTCAATAAGACTCGCGTGGGCCAAAGGAGGAGGTTTGCTTTGTTCCTTTCCACGTGGCCAGGCTGCACTGGCCTTGCAGCTCACACACCGGGGCCATCATTTCCACTCAGCATCTCTCCTCTTCTGAGCCTTCGGTCTTGGAACTCCACACCGCAGTTTCCAGCGCAAGAGAACCAAAATTCCACACCCTCCTCTGAAGCATTCCTTCCACAGAGACAAGTAACTTCCTCTTGAGCCCTCTCTGCTCGTCCAGCTGGCCCTGGAGCCCCCGGGCCTCCTCCCCCTCCTGACCACTGGATGAGACCACAAATGGGGTATCCCCTCCTTGACAGTCCCAGGAATCCGCTGTAGATCAACAGTAGTGAGGGTTCCGTCATCAACTGGATGCTCCACTTCTGGAGATTTGGTTCCAAACCATAGACATAACCCACTGTCTCTAGGCATCTGGGCCCTCGGGAGCGTGGGTGGGAATTCAGCAGGAGAGGGCAGGTAGCAGGGTGCGGTCTCTACTTCCATGCCTGTCTCCCGGTTCCGTGAAGGAGTCCCCACGGTCACCAGGGGCCTAGCCAGGATAGGCACACCGCCAGGAACATCTAACAAGCCCCCGGGGATGAGGCAGGAAACTGCCTACGGCCATGCTCAGAGGGGGAGTCCGTTCAGTCACCGGGGCATTCCTCTCTGGGGCTTCCATCCCGGGTGGGGTATCAGGGGCCAGGAGGACGTCTAGGGAGGCCAGCGCTCCGAGCTGTGGTGCACATCGGTGAAGTGTGGATGTGTGCTCACAAATTCAGGTGTAGAGGTGCTGCTAACCTATTCCAGGGCTTTGGAGGGGGGCTAGAAAAAGAGGTCCCCTCGGGCAGACCCAGCCTCAAGAACACAGCAGGACGTCTTTTTCTCTAGGATCCGCAGCTTGGAGAGCAGAGTATCGACTGCATATCTAGGCCCTCTGAACTTCTCACGGGGGCACCTTTGTGCGGTGCGTCTGCGCCAGTCCTAACAGGTGAACCTGCGTCTCAGTCCCCTGGGAGTTCGGACTTTTTAAACATACGGGTGTGTGTGTGGGGGGGGGGGGGGGGGTGACACAGACATTCCAGACCGGAGCACCGAGTGACCTGCGTAGGGGGTGCTGGTGTGTGACAGGAGCCTGGCAACAGTCAGATTTGTGGAAGTGGCTCAGGGCTGGGAGCTACGTGGGTAACAACCACCAAGTGTTCTAGCTGCTCTTCAGACGCAGATTCTCTCGGTTCCCACTCAGAGCTCACCGATCCTGCCTCTCAGTTATCCTCTGAGCGGTCCCCGTCCAGTTCCAGAGCTGGACACCAGACCTGCTGCAGTTGATATGACTCTGTGAGCTAGCTCAGGGCCATAAGCGGAGTCCATCAGAGTATTTGTTCTAAGGGTAAAGGCAATTGTGGCCATAACCCAAAGTGGCAAGGCCGTAGGCCTGGGTCCGGATACACCTGTTTATCCTCACTTAACGAGACAGAGCACCCAAGGGACTGTGGTCAAACTAACAAACCAGCGCCGCCCCCACCGCAGGCAGTCACCTGCCTCTGTGCAGCGTGTACAAGAATGAAACCTGTGCTTAACACTTGACAATAACAACGACTAACACTTACTGAGCGGTTTCTATGTACCAAGCCCTGTCCTGAGGACTTTTCAAACATAAACGTATTTAAACCTCACGACTGTGAGGTACGTGCTTTATTATTATCCCATTTTAAAGATGAGGAAATCAAGGCCCAGAAAGGTTCAGTAGCTTGCTCAAGGTCATATGGTTACTAAATGACCGAGAAGAATTTGAACCCAAGCTATCTCCTGGATACCATCTTGCAATGTTTCAGACAGGGTTCCTGAAGGCCAGGAGACCCTGACTTAACCTAAGTGCTGACTCTGCTACTCTTCCCTTTTGTACACAGAATGTTTTCAGGGGTGGGGGTGCCATAAAGAGAAGAAAGTCTGGTACGCTTCCAATCTGTAACCTCTAATTTATATGCCTTTTATTCAAATTCTTCCAATGTGACAACAAGCTAACGGGCTTAGAGAAACAACATTTACTGAGCCCCTATAAACCTTGTGCCCACAGAACTCACCGAGTATTATGAAGTCTCCAAGATAACCTTGCAAGGTACCTACGACTGTGCCCATTTTGCAGATGACATAACCCGAGCACAGGAATAAGGGAATTATTTGGCCAATAGTAGAAATGAACTTAGAATCCAGGTCCCTCTGATTTCAAAGAGGAGTTGGCGAAGGAGATCCAAGGGGATAAGAAGAGGGAACAGCCATGGCTGGAAAGGGAGGGGGCTACTGAAGCAGGCGTGAGCACCAGGTGTGGGACCCCACCAATGAGGATGGTACTCCCAGAGCACTCCAAGGAGGAGTCTCTCCCTGGGTTTGGGTATCTCAGAGCTGACCCCATCCCTGGGGTTGCTCTCAGGCCCCCGGAAGGGTTCCCACCCTGTTGGGGGCCGGGACTGCGCGGGTAGGCCAGGGTGAAAGGCTGGGAGTGGGGACGGGACTCCCGTCCCGCCGCAGCTCAGGAGTCCTGCTGCGACTTGCTGGGAATACCAGAACCCCAGTGTTTATGGGGCGGCAAGTACGGCCCCCTCCACCCCGCGACGCCCTCGGGGGCGGCCCAGCGGCTGGCTCTGGTCAGCATCAAAGACAAGCAGATGGGCAGGCGGACCAGCGGGTAGCCAGCACCGGGCGAGGGGGGGCGGGGAGCGAAAGGGTTGGCGGGGGGGGGGGGGGCGCCACCGCCGAAAAGGGCGCCCTACCAAGGGGCGAGCTGGGACAACAGAGCTGGAGAAAGACCCCCTCCCCGCCCACCAAAAGGGAAGAAAGGGGCCCGCGGCCCCACAGCTGCCCTCTCTGCTCTCTCCCTCCCCGCAGCGCTCCGAAAGGAGGAGGGGTCGTAATGGACCCCAAGCCTCCGACAGGCCCCCTCCTCCCTCCCTCCTTTGTCACGGCAGCCTCCGCACGGGCACCTCCCGGCCGCCTCCCCTCCCTCCGACCCCAGCCCGCGCCCCCGTGGGGTCGCCCCAGCGCTCACCCAGCGGCAGGCTGATCCGAGGGGCGAGCGCCCGAGTCGGCGGCGGCGGCGGCAGCAGCAGCAGCAGCAGCAGAAGCAGCAGCGGCGGCCAGGGCGGCAGCGCTCTCCGCTGGGCGGGCGGTCGGCTCCCCCGGCCCATCGCGGCGCTCCGGACAGCGGGGAGCAACGGCGTCCTCGGGGCTCCGGCTCAGGTGGCTCGACTTGACTCGCGGGTGGCGGCCCCGCCCCGCCGTAGACGGCCCGGGTCTCTCGACCTGGGCGGGGAGCTGCGGTCACGTGGGCCGCCAGCCCCCTCCCCCCCAACCCGGCCCCTCCCGGACGGAGCCAGCCCGCGAGCGGAGGGAGGGGCCGAAGGAGGAAGTCGGGCGCCCGGCCCGGCCTCTCCCGCGCCGCTCCCGGCCCAGCCCGCCCCGCCTCCCTCCTCCCACCTCCCACCTCCCCGTTCCCTCCTCCCTCCCGGCGCGGGAGGCCCGAGCGGCGGCCGCGTGCTGCGCCCTGCTCTGTGCGCCCCCGGAGCGTGCTCCGCGCGCGCGCGCGGAGCAGAGCGGCCCCCTCGGTCCCACCCGGCCCCCACCCCGCGGGCCCTGCCGCCGCCGCCCCACCCCCTTCCTGCTTTTCCACGACCCCCTGAGCGCGTGGGGTTGGGAAAACGCGTGGGTCTCTCCCTGGGCGCCTCCCGAGGGTCGAGCCTTGGTCTCTCCTCACCCCCCCACCCCCGCGCTAGTGCTCCGAGCACCCACTTGCCCGTGACCAAAGGAATCGGCCGAGCTCGTGCTGACGACCAGGCTGGTTGCTTCCGAGTCTAATTTCTGCACCGGTCAACCCACCTGGGGTCTTGGCAGGGCGGTCACTACAGGCTCAGCGCCCGCTCTAAGCACCCTGCGCGGCCATCCACGCCTAGGATTCTGCCCACACGAAGCCGCGTCTCGGATGAGGGGGGGGGGGGGGCGAGGCAAGATTAGCCTAAGTGGGGTAACGGGGTATAAGGTAGTGCCAGGGGCGTCTGAGCTCCTCCACAGCCTGCACGTTGCCTGGGAGGGGAAAAGACTCCCTCAGACTGGAGTGGAATCCTACAGGCACCCACTTGGAAGAGGCAAGGTCCACCCACCCGCAATCCTCCTGGCTCCTCACATCCTCAGGGATGGAGCTTAGTTCTGCCGGGACCAGGGCGGTCAAGCTGCAGACTGGACCTCCCAGTGGGTCCTGGAATCAATTTAAGGGCTCCCTATTAGCATCAAAAAAGAAGCGGATGGGGCACCTAGGTGGCTCAGCTTTAACTTCTGACTCTTGATCTCAGCTCAGGTTTCGATCTCAAGGTCCTGAGTTCCAGCCCTCTTTGGGGCGGGGGGGAGGGGGGAGAAGAAAAGCAAATATGGAAGTGCAATGATGACGGAAGGGATAAGAAGGTGTGGGGAAACGTGTTTCACCTTTTCCTAAATGTGCACAGGATCACAGTAAAATGGAATTCTTCCTATACTTCAGGTCAAAGGGAGTTTGAAAACCTCCGCCAGGCTGGTCATTTCCAGGGCAGTGGTGCAGGTTTCTCCAGGAATTAGCTGGAAAGTTCCTCTTCACCCCCTGCCAAAACTAGCTTCCTCAGAGCCACCAGCTTTTGCTCTCAGCCCACCCCCAGGGCTCACCGCACCCTCTCCCACAGGGTGGCTGTCAGGAGATGGGCACAGTACTCACACAGCACCAGGTCTCCTCTCAAAGGCAGCCCTTCCTCATGCTCCGTGATTTCTGTACCTCCCATCATCCCGCCACCCTTCTGTGGACATGGTCCAGGCTAACAGCACCCCTTTATAAAGGGGCTTCCAGCACTGGACACAGAATTCCACACAGGGCGTGGACAGCACCTACCACTCGGGGCTCTAGCATTGCCCAAGCCTTGGACACTTCACCTCTATTAATGGTGTCAGTCTGTCTGTAGCCAGTTATGTTATGTCCAAGCTTCTATCTGCAGCCACGACCTCTGTCCCGAACTCCAGATGGCCTCAACATTTCTACGGGGCTGTCTTGTCTGACAGGCATCTCATATCCAGCATGTCCTACACTAAGCTCCTGACCTCTCCCCTCCCCCTCCCCAAAGGGGCCCCTCCTGTATGAGCTTTCTCCATCTCATTAAAAATTTTTTTATATTTATTTATTTTTGAGAGACAGAGACAGAGCACAGTGGGGAAGGGGTAGAGAGAGAGGGAGACATAGAATCCCAAGCAGGCTCCAGGCTCTGAGCCATCAGCAAAGAGCCCAACGCAGGGCTCGAACTCACGAACCATAAAATCATGACCTGAGCTGAAGTCGGACGCTCAGCCGACTGAGCCACCCAGGCACCCCTCTCCATCTCATTTAAAGGAACTCCATCTTCAAGCTGCTCAGGTTAAAAACCTTAAACTACTTTCTTTCCTCTGGTTTCTCACACTTGACCCCCTAGCAAGTCCGTAATCTGACCATTTACCACCTCCCCAGGGGGTGGGGGGTTGCAGTCAGCACCCTCTTTCTCTTGGTTACTCTGAGGTCCTCCTAATGGCTGCCTCTGCTTCCACCCTGGTTCCCCTGCAACCTGTTCTCAACTCAGCAACGAGAGTGAGTCTTTCGAAACCACAGTCAGGTCATGGCACTCCTCTGCTCGACACCCTCCAGTGAGTCCCGTCTCGCTCAGACTAAAAGCCCAAGACTTAACAGTGGTCTCCAAGGCCGTGAGTCATCCTCACCCCCACCTCGCCACCATCTACACCAGGCCCGCCCCCAGGCCAAGCACTCAGGGTAGGACCTTGGCCCTGGCTACTCCCTCTGCCTGGAACACTCTTCCCCCAGACAGCCAGTGACTGAGTCCCTTGCTTCCTTCACATCTTTGTTCAAAGATCACCTTCTTGGAAGAATCTGAACTTCTCCCCAGATTCCCTTGACCCTGAGATTTTTTTTTCCAAAGCGCCGATCACTCTTGTTTAGTGTTTCCTCATTGTCTGGAATCCTCAGCTGCCCCCACTCCCCAGCACCAAGAATGTTGCCTGAGGAAGGCAGCGGTTTTGCTTATTGAGCTAGTTATTAACTAACACGGCCCAAGCAGTGCCGGGCATATGGGAGACCCTCAGTAAGTCGTGGCTACGTGAATGAATGAATGAATATGACCTAAGAGTCACGGAATACTGCTGGCTCATGTCAACAAACCACCAGAGCTACTTTTTTGATATCAACTTTGCTCTAGTAAAGAGTTCCCCCCAAACCTCAAATTACACAATTTAACATTTTCAACCTAAGCACAGGACTTCATATGGATCTCCTTTAATTGTTTAAAAAAATTTTTTTAAGGTTTATTTATTTTTGAGAGAGAGAGAGAGAGAGAGAGAGAGAGAGAGAGACAAGAGTGTGAACAGGGCAGGGGCAGAGAGAAAGGGGGAGACACAGAATCTGAAGCAGGCTCCAGGCTCCGAGCTGTCAGCACCGAGCCCGACGTGGGGCTCAAACTCATGAACCGGGAGATCATGACCTGAGCTGAAGTTGGATGCTTAACCGACTGAGTCACCCAGGCGCCCCTCCTTTAATTTTTTAAAAAAGTTTATTTATTTATTTAGAGAGAGAGCACGAGCAGGGGAGGGACCGAGAGAGAAGGAGAGAGAAAGAGAATCCCAAGCAGTCTCTACACTGTTGGCGCAGAGCCTGATGGAGGGCTCGAACTCAGGAAGTGCAAGATCACGACCTGAGCCAGACGCTGAGCCAGACGACCGAGCCACCCAGGCGACCCACACTGATCTCTTTGAATCTACTGGTTCTGGTCCAGATTTCATCCTATTGAGGTCATCTTGAGCATTAATTCTGTTATCACACATTTGGCTTCTCTTTTCAGTTCGCAATCATCTGTAAATTTGATAATAACTTCTTAGCCTTTATTCAAGTCATTGATAAAAAATATTGGGTGTCGTGATGCCTGGCTGGCTCATTTGGTGGAACATGAGGCTCTTGATCTGGGGGTTGTAAGTTCAACCCCCATGCTGGGTGTAGACATTACTTAAAAATAAAATCTTAAAAAAATATATTGGCTGAGCAATCCTGGCACCCAGCTCCTGGTTCCTAAATAACACTCATTTATAAAAGGTACTGGGACTCCTTGGGGAAATGAATGGGAAAGTACAAGGCGAGCCTGGGACATTTCGTTGGGCTAGAAAGCAAGGAAGTTATTAAAGATTAATGGGATAGCGTCAAAAAAACTTTGACCCCGCTTGATGACTAAACTTGAGATAATCTGAAAATCAAAAAGCATACTGAAGTAATGGGTTCTAATGCATCAAAAGAAAACAATCCATTAGTCCACAGTGAAACTGAGGAAAACACACAGAGAGAAAAAGAAAGGAAGCTTGTCTTTACAAAGGAATGTTAGCTGACGAAGAAGAATAGACTTCAGAAAAATCTTGATTCAAGCGAAGGTAATCAATGGATGCTAAGCCATCGGGTGGAAGATTGTTAGGAAACCGCGGGTTAACAAGGTCTCAAAGTCTGTGGTAACAGCGACTTTACTAATTACGGAAGGGAAATCGGATCTCTGAGGGACAGCACTGGCTGCCACCATCCTAACCAAGCGGTCTAAAGTAGCATCACCAGTAAGGCGACTAGCTGACACAGTTTCCCACCCCCCCCAGCATGATGCGGTAAGACATGCAAAACATTAGCAGTCCTCGGAGCACATCGGTCAATGCTGATACATTGATGATACATCCAGCATCTACATTCTAGGTTGGACTCTTCCAAAAGGTCAGTCTGGGGACACCTGGGGGGCTCAGTTGGTCGAGCTTCCGACTTTGGCTCAGGTCATGATCCCATAGTTCATGAGTTCCAGCCCTGCGGCTGTCAGTTAGTTCAGGGCCTGCTTCAGATCCTCTGTCCCCTTCTCTCTCTGCCCCTCCCCAGCTCATGCTCACTCACACACACGCACTCTCTCTCTCAAAAATAAACCTTAAAAAAATTTTTAGGGGCACCTACGTGGCTCAGTCAGTTAAGCGTCCAACTTCGGCTCAGGTCATGATCTCATGGTTCGTGGGTTCGAGCCCCGCGTCGGACTCTGTGCTGACAGCTCAGAGCCTGAAGCCTGCTTCAGATCCTCTTTCCCCCCTCTCTCTGCCCCTCCCTTGCTTGTGCTCTGTCTCTCTCAAAATAAACTTAAAAAGTTTTTAAAAATGACGTCAATCTGGTGAAAGACAAAAAAGACAAGGGGACTATTTTAGATTAAGAAACTAACAAGACATGGGAATGCAAACTGGTGCAGCCCCTCTGGAAAACAGTGTGGAGGTTCCTCAAAAAATTAAAAATAGAACTACTCTATGACCCAGCAATTGCACGACTAGGAATTTATCCAAAGGATAAAAAAAAAATGCTGATTCAAAGGGGCACATGCACCCCAATGTTTATAGCAGTGCTATCAACAATAGCCCAAGTATGGAAAGAGCCCAAATGTCCAACAACTGATGAACGGATAAAGACGTGGTATATATACAATGGAACACTACTTGGCGATGAAAAAAAAATGAGATCCTGCCATTTGCAACAACATGGATGGAACTGGAGGATATGATGCTACGTGAAATTAGTCAGTCGGAGAAAGACAAAAATCACTCATATGAAGACTTTAAGAGACAAAACAGATGAACATAAGGGAAGGGAAGCAAAAGTAATATACAAACAGGGAGGGGGACAAAACAGAAGAGACTCATAAATACGAAGAACAAACTGAGGGTTACTGGAGGGGTCCTGGGAGGGGGGGATGGGCTAAATGGGGAAGGGGCACCAAGGAATCTACTCCGGAAATCACTGTTGTACTATAGGCTCGCTAATTTGGGTGTAAATTAAGACAAATAAAAAAGTAAATAATAATAAAAAAAAAAGAAACTAACAAGGCATGATAATCACATGAAATATGTGAAACTGATGGGATCTTGAAAGAGAAAAACAGAACGCCAAACAGAATCGGGAAAATGTTACGAAGCACCGTGTGTCAGATATTACGGCACTAGTGGTCACTTTCGTAGGGATGATAAAGGCATTGTGGTTTCAGGAGAATATTATCATCCTCCAGAAATGCCTGCTGAGGTTTTGTAGAGGTAAAGTGTCATGATGTCTGCAACCTACTTTCACATGATTCAGCAAAAATAAGTGTGCTGTGTGTGTATGGGTGGGTGTTAGAAACGGTGTGACTGCAGCTGTCACAAAGTTTTAACCACTAATTAATATAGAAAAGTTACAGGTGTGGGGCGCCTGGGCGGCTCAGTCAGTCAAGCATCTGACTCTTGATTTCAGCTCAGGTCATGATCTCACAGTTCGGGAGGTCGAGCCCCATGTCAGACTCTGTGCTGACAGTGCGGAGCTTGTTTGGGATTCTCTCTCTCCCTCTCTCTCTCTCTGTCCTTCCCCCCGGAGTGCTCCCACACTCTCTCTCTCAAAATAAATAAATTAAAAAGAAAAGAAAAGAAAAGAAAAGAAAAGAAAAGAAAGGTTACAGGTGTTTGTGTATTAGTGTTTTGGAAGTTTTGGGGGGGGGGGGGAACTGGGTAAGATGGGGCCAAAAGCAGAGCCCAGCGCCACTAGAGACCTCTATCAGGGTGAAACTGATCAACATCCTTTGAGGGCTGAACAAAGAGCTGTGTCCTAAGTGCCCTCCTTAGCCCACACTTCTCCGTAGTATCCACAAGAGTATTATGAAAAAAAATTGCAAGAAATCTTGTTGACATCAAGGTACCAACTACCTTGGCGCAGCATTTCCTTCTACCGTCTGCCTACCATTCTAACCCGGAACAGGGCCTGGGCAGCGGCATGTGCTCAGTTGGTATTTGTTGAGTGCCCAAATCCCCATGTCACCTAGCTCCCCAAATGGCGGCACGGCTGGTTTGCCCTAGTGTCTTGGCAACACAAGGGTTGTCTGCCTGTTCTGCTCATCCCCGAGGAGAGGAGGCAGGGGCTAACGAGGCCTCGCCGGGTGGTTAATTATGCCCTGCTCACGGCTGCCGAAATGCTTCAAGTGCGTCTTATGCCAACTGGGTGGCAAGCCTCTTGGGGAGAGTGACCAGTCTTGCCTTTGGAACCCCCACCGCCTAGCACGGCGCTCTGGTAGGGCTGACAAAATGAGGGGCCCAACTTTGGCCCGGAGATGTGTCCTCCAATCCACACCCCACCCTCGGCTCTCGTGGGCTTCCCTGTCTTCCGTCAGCGTGCTAATTTGTTCTCCCCAGGCTGGAAAAAACAGGAGGACGATGGACTGAGAAAAACCTCATTTGAGCTGACTTCCTGTGGGCTCAAGAGTGGTTCCCAAGCCAACGCTGTGTCTCCTGCTCCCCTATGCCACTCTTGGACGTAGGCAAGTCTTTCTCGGCCAGTACATCGGTGTTTATAAAGAGCTCAGGGGCGGCTTGGAAAGACAGCATAAAAAGAGAGAAGAGAAAAGCAATGCTTCTGTGTAGGCACCCCCCCCCCCCCCCCCCCCCCCCCCGCCCACTGCCAGCAAGATGAAGTCGTCAAGCCTGGACCTCTCTTTCCCCATCTGCACTCACACAGCCCTGGCCCTTCCTCTTCCCATCCTGACCCTGGTCCCTTCTCTCTGCTTCTGTGTTTCTCCCTCCCTCTCAATCTCTCCCTTTCTCGCCCCCTCTCTAGCACACAGACACACACACACATACACGACAAGGACAAAAACGCACAAATGAAAGGTAAACTGTGCGTGGGAATACACACAAAGGGGCCAAACAAAACTCCTCTATGGTGAGAGATGTTCGGACAAGGGGGCACGTGCCTAGTATAGGCAGGCGAGGAAACTTTAGGGATGACCCAAATATTCTCTGTCTTAAGCTGGGTGCCGGTATCCCAAGTGTATACAAATGTTAAAATGTTTTGAGTTGTACACTTAAGATGTGTGTGTTTTCCTGTATGTAAGTTCATATCTTACACCTGTTCTCATGGGGGAAAAAAATCACAAAGAGGCCAAAAGGTTAAATAAACAAAACAACTTGGGGGGGGGGCACCTGGGTGGCTCAGTCGGGTTAAGTGTCCAACTCTTGATTCTGGCTTAGGTCATCATCTCACAGTCATGAGATCAAGCCCCGAGCTGGGCTCCACACTGGGCATAGAGCCTGCTTAAGAGTCTCTCTCTCTCTCTCTCTCTCTCCCTCTCTCAGAAAAACCCCAAGTCACCTGTAGAATCAAGTGGGGGAAGAACAAAGTGAGAATAGCGACAGAAGAGGGAGAAAATGAAGAGAAATAAGAAAGGCTACAAGAGAAGGAGGAAATAAAGGGAAGCCCGGGTAAAAACACAAAGCGAACGAACCCACGTGCCCACCGCCTCTCTAACCCGCTCAGCACAGAGGGAAACGGCAGGGGACGCAGGCACAGGGCAAGCGCTGGCAGTGGGGTGGTCAGCCCAGGGCACAGCCGGCTTCCCCAGCGATCACTGTTCATTAATCATCTATCGGTACGGCCCCTGCGCAGGTGCAGGCGGTCCACGACCTGGGGCACCCCCGCCCCCACCGCGGCCAGGCCCGCCTTCTCTCATTCCCACCCAGGGCAACCTTGCTTTCCAGCTCCCACAATTCTACCCCGGGAGTCACTGCTTTGTTTGCTGGCCACGGGGAGGGGCCTCCCGCCAAGCCCAGTGGAGCCTGAACCCAGAGGTCCCATCGGCCCCTCCCGGAGCGGCACCGCGCTCCGCCCCGTCCTGGGTTCCGCTGGCAGGCCGCCCGGCCAGGCCTCACAGACACGCACTGGCTGCGGCCCAGCTCCCCGGGGCCTTGGCCCCCCGCCACCAGCCCCTCGTAGCCCTGGGCCCTCCTCTCGTGCCAACCTGCAGCTGCAGCTTCCCCACCCCCCACCCCTGCCGGGGCTGGGCACCTCCCCGGGGGCTGGGCAGCGGTTCAGCTGCGGCATCAATACGTTTGGATGAGGAAGCGACACCAGCCGGCACACCCTGCGTGTGCTTTCAAATCTGCCAACGACTCCAGCTCCTGGGGGCTGGGAGCGTCCTCCGGGGCCGCAGCCTCTGCGGCTGAGGCCACTCACAGGGTGGGCGCCAACACTGCCTTGGGATCCCCTAGGCAGCCTTTAACCAGAGTCTGGCAAAAAATGCCGGTGGGCCCGTGGCCGTTCCCCGCTCCAGTCGGACCCCTCCACCGGTGCCTGGGTCTCTCTGGCTCCGGTTAGGTGCTAGAACCCAGTGGCCAAGCACGCCAGCTCTTCTGTCCCAAGGAGAATCTCGGCCCCACCCGTTACCCTGTGGGCTGTGGGCACGGCCACACCCCACGCCGACGTCTCTGCACCTCGGCTTCCTCCTCTGTGAGACGGGAGCACTAGCAGAACCTCACGGGGCTCGGCGGGAGAGCGAGCACACGGAGTGACCGGCAGCGCGGCACTCGGTGAATAATCTGCGAACACAGCCAGGCCTCTTATGGGGGCAGCTCGCCTCGCTCTACCTGAAAGTTGGCACGACCTCGGTCACTTTTAACCACCTTATGTGCCCAGGCCCGAGGACCCCCTTTCTGGCCTTTCCCATGGGGCTCAGCTGCCTCCTGCAAGCCCAGAGCCGAGGCTGCACCTCTCGAAGGGGGAAGGAACTGGCCCGCCCAGCCCAGGCCCCGGCCGCGCGGGCTGTGGCAAAAAGCCTGCCACCCGCTCTGGTGCCAGCCCCGCTGGGGCCTGTTGGGGCCTGAGTCGGCCACTCCCTGGGAGGGGATCCCCTGCCCCACGGGGCTGTGGTGCAACCAGCAGGGCTCAACCTGTCCCAGTCCTGACACGGTAGAACATGAAGTTGCCACTGTCGCTGCCCTACCCCCGACAAGTTCAGGAGGGGCTGTGCGCCTGTGCCTGCGGGCCTGCTCACACAGGGGGCCCGGAGGGCCTGGGGGACGCTTGGTACCTGCCACCCGGAAGGGGCACAGGGACCCTCCTTCTCTGAAACCACTGTGGCCACTCATAGGTGGGAGGTAGATGTTCTAAAGATCTAGGGAAGTCTGGTTTCCAGTTTGACTTGTCAGGCCTGGGGCCCCTCCCTTCCCCAGATCCCAAGAAGTCAGGAATCCATTTCCCCATTTGCAACCAAGTTCTTCCTCCTTGAATCCCACTCTGGGCTCCAGACTCCTGGCCACCGGCCCACGAAGGGAGAGAACGGCCCGGGCCAGCGCCCTTCCTCCACCCCAGGGAACTAACCTCCTTTCCAGAAGCCTAAGGCTCTCCCTTCCCAAAGATGAGGGGCTCTTTGACCCCTGTGGTCTCCGGGTCGCCTCAAGTCACCCAGTTATCCCCCAGAGAGACAACCTTGCTCTTGGTTCCCGTGCTTCCTGCAGGGTGGACCGAGGCAGGCAAGCCCACCAGGGTGAAGCCCACCAGGGTGATGCCCACCAGGATGGACCGGTGGCCTCCACGGATTACCTGCAGTTCCAAAGGCCGAACCATTGCCTTGCTTTGCCCGGGGGGAGGGAGGTGGACCCACCCACCACACCCTAAAGCAGTGGTGTCAGGAGACAGCATCACAGAAAGCAAAGATCCGCGCTTGGACAGTTATCTTGCATACCAGTCACCCGGCCCATGACCCCGGCAAAACCACTGATGCATTGTGAGTACGCCCTGGGCTAGAGTACGCTATGAGGCTCCCAGGGGGCCCAGCTTGTCCCAAGCAGAGGAGGGCTTCTGAGGGCCCTGGGCCTGGGGCCTGGACCACCCAGCTGCGTAGGCATTGCCCCAGCTCCCCCAGCTGTGCTTTCCACAGGGACCCCATAAACCCCCTGAATGAGAGCAAGACCCACCTTGATCTTCCCAGGAGCTTGTTCTATAAGTGTTGCCTTAGTTCTTTCATTACAGCCTATGAGCAGCAAAGCAGAGCGGGGGGCCCCTTAACCCCAAGGGTGGGCCTCAGGGAGCTGAGAACCCCAACAATGAAACGTCGTTTCTGGTGAGAGGGATCAGAGCTTTCCTCTGATTTTAAAAAGATCGCTATTCCCTTGGGGCACCTGTGTGGCTCAGCTGGTTGAGCCTCCGACTCTTGATTTTGACTCAGGTCATGATCCCAGGGTCGTGGGATCGAGCTCGGTGCTGGGCTCTGCCCAGAGCATGGAGCCTGCTTAAGGTTCTCTCTCTCTCTCTCTCTCTCTCTCTCTCTCTCTCTCTCCCTATCCCCTGCTTATATTCTCTCTAAAATAAAACAAAATATAATAATAAAAAATCCCACTCCCCGCACACAAAAAAGAACCATTTCCACGAGATGTGCTAATCTGCAGACACAGGGACCTTCCAAAACCAGCCTTTATCGGGTAAGAAGAAATTATATCTCATTTTGAAGTAGTTTTATAACCTTGACACGAATTGTTTGGCAAACTATTCCCACGTGAAGCCAAGTTCTACCTATAGTTAGAATTGCAACCAGGGTTTTGTCTCAAGGTACAGCCATCCTCCTCTTGATAATATAAGCCACTGTCCCTTTCCCTTCCTCCTCTCTCCCCTTTTCCTTCCCTCTTCCCTTCCCTCCTTCTTTCATTCACTCAACAAAGTATTTCTTGCGCACGTGCTACTTGTCAGCACTGATGACACTGAAGGAAACTGACATGGTTGCTGCCTTCATATTGCTTACAGTTTACCAGGATCCCTTAAACTGTTCTTTCCAGGGAATACCCATCCTGGTCCACATCTGTCCAGACACTTTCACTCGCTCCTTCCTTTGTCTCCCAACAAAGGTATCAGCCAGGGCCCCCTTGGCAGAGCCCCAGAAGTGCTCCCAGGAGGCGCAGGCTAGACTCCTGGATATTTTCAGCTGATTTCCGGAGCGGCCCCTCTGGGCTCGGGCTGCACTGTGCTCACTTTTCCAAAAAGGCACTCACTGTGCTATGGTGAAACGCTCACCGACACATTGCATCCCTCTCTCGCCACCTCTTCTACAAGCTTTTTGAACGGAGGGGCCAGGCCTGCCTAACTCAGGTTTTTAATCTCGAGCCCCAGCGCAGAGCTCAGAAGCAGCGGGTACCCAGTAAATGTTTAATAAATGAACAAATGAGTATTCTGCTCTAGCTGACTGCCTCGAATCACTTCCAAATGATTCATTCAAGTGTTCCTTCCTGGATCTCTTTTCCCACCCTCCTCTCAGGCTTTTCAAAGGAAAAAGCACCTCACTGATGTGGGAAGTCTTACTTCCCTGCTTTAGGGCAGCCAAAGGGTTTCTTCCTCATCTGTCTGAACAGATTTGTTGGCTTCAAAAGACATGGTATTTTGGAGAGCTGCTGAATGCTTGGCTCCTGGAGGTTTATTTCAGGCAATCGTGTCAGATATCGCATTAAAACAAGAGCCCAAGGCACAGGACCTACATGCACGAGGTAGAGAGCAGCTCTTTCCACTCTCCCCAAGGCTCCAGCCTCCGTGGTCCGTCTTTGGATTACCTGTCAACAAAAGCTTGAGCCCTGGGTTGCAAAGATTTCCCCGAGCTTCAGTAAAATAACCACCAAAGGCGACAACCACGGGCCTGCAAGTCAGGATACTGGGTTCAAACGGTGACCTTCCCAACCCACTGTCATCCTGGGAAGTAGTTTAACTTCTCTGGGTCCAGTTTCTTTTATGAAAATGAGAAGATGGAATCAGATGGATTCCTAAACCTCTTCCAGTTCTAAAGCATCAACGGGGATGGGGGGCGCCTGGCTGGCTCAGTCGGTGGAGCATGTGACTCCTGATCTCAGGGTCATGAGTTTGAGCCCCATGTTGGGTATAGACATTACTTAAATAAACAAAACGTAAAAACATAAAAATAAAAAAAATAAAGCATCAATCGGAAACATAACTTTTTTTGAATCACGAGCTTCACCGCTCTTGTGACATTGGACGCTTACAAGAATCCCGTGACTCATAAATCAAATTACCTACTCACATTCGTGTTAGGAAACGTGAGCAGTGGGCTCACGACCTTCCCCAGGTGATCCAGAGCTCCTGGGTCTTTTTGCCAGACCAGAATGACGGCACAGTGGCCACCAGAGCCGCCTCATTTCCAGGATCCCAACCAACCGTCTTTCCTTCCTAACCCCCACATCCACGTGTCACTCAGAAACAGCCATGACAAAAACCCTAACTCAAAGGTCCCACGACTTCCATTCTGAGGAGGGACCCGGGCTTTTTCCAAATCCCAAACGACTTCCCTCCCGCCAGCGCTCCTGCCTCTCTTTCCATTCCAGACTTGGGAGCAGGGAGCAGGGGAGCAGGAGTAAGACACCGATTAAAAGGCCTCCGCGCTAAGGCCCCGGGGTGGCCATGGGAACGAGGGCCCAGCCTCCGGCGCTGCCATGGCAACGCGCTCCCCCAGTGGCCGGCGCCAGTGCCCATCAGAGCGTGCAGGTGGCGCCCTCTCGGGAGAGGGGCCCGGCGGGAAGCGGGGGCGGCGGCGGCCTCTCGGTCTCGCCCGGGCCCGCCCCCTCCCGGGCCCGCGGCTCCCCGCCGCCCCGCCCCCTGCGCCTACCTGCGAGGGTCACGGCCCCCGCGCGACCACCGCCCACGGCAGGGCCACCTCTGTGCCGCGGCTCCTCTTCCCGAATCGCCCTCGGGCTCGCCCCGCCTGCCCGGCCGGGCCGACGCACTGCCCGCGGACGCGGAGTGACCCCCCGAACACCTCCGTCCCGCGCGGCGTCCCCGGAAATGCGGGGCCGCGGCCAAGCCCCGCCCCGCCCCGCCCCTGTTTATGGGAACTGTCCGGAGGCGCCCTCGGGGGATCGCCCGCTGCCCAGCGGGGCCCTGCCACTGCCACGCGCCCCGGGGCGGGGGCGGTCACTCTAGACTCGCCGCTGTACCCGTCTCCCCCGGTCGGGATGCCTCCACTTACAGCTCGTCAGCCCAAGGAGGCCGCGGGGGCTTCGGGGGCCGCGGAATTGCGCCCTCCCTGACCTTGGGAAGCCAGGCCTCGCTTGTCCTGGGCCCCGCCGGGGACGGGCTCACTAGCTAAACCGACAGGCGGGAGTTGGGGTCCTAGATCTACTACCAGCTAACTGGCTGTGTTACGTAGGACGGGATCCTTAACCTCTCTGAGTGGGCATCAGTACCGCAGAGACCTCACAGGGTTGTGGTGAGAAGTGCATTTATGTAGGCACACACCTGGCGCATGGTCAGCTCTCAATAATGGCAGTATTGTTTCCAAGGAGAGGCAAGTGAGAGCCCGGCGCAGAGCCACCCTCCACGAAACCACCCACGTCTCTGCCCGCGGTACATTCTGCTCGCGGCGTCCCTTGACCTGCCTTGGGCCACGCTGTGACAGGGAAACGAAAAGAAACGAGATCTGCGGGAGGGGTGAGAGATACGGTTATAAATATCCAGCATTTATCAAGTGACCTTGGCTCGTCCCTCTCCAGCCCTTGCATCCTGGCTGTCCCGTCTTCCAGGAAAGCAACAGCAGTTCTCAGGGCGGTTCCTGAAATAACCAGTTCTGGGAGTGTAAGTGGCTGAGCCGGCCAGAGCTGGCTGGTCAAGGGGATGGGGAAACAGGAAGACAAGTGCCAGCCTTTCCCCCTTCAGGTGAGGCCAGGCCAGGCCTAAGTGCCTGCGCACTGCTCCTCTGACCTCTTCCCTTGTCTTCCCTCAAAGGGCCAGCCGGACTCCCGCCGACAGTGCTCCCCCCCCATAAAAAGATAGAGTGGTTATTTGGTTGTCTGTCTACAAAAGTGAACACATATTTACTGCAAAAATGATGGAAAACAGAAACACAATGAAAAATACCCATAATTTCACCTGCCCGGAGACCACCAGGGTTAATATTTTCTAAAGATTTTTTTTTTTTTAAGTTTTAGAGTGAGAGTGTAAGTGGGGAGAGGGGCAGAGGGAGACAGAGAGGGAATCCCAAGCAGGCTTGCCGCTCAGCCCTGCGGAGCCAGACCCGGGGTTCAATCCCATGACCTTGGGATCATGACCTGAACCGGAATCAAGAGTTGGTCGCTCAATCGACTGAGCCACCCAGGCTCAGATTTAATTTCTATGTAATAAAGATTTAATTTGTGTGTAATAAAGTGCACAAATCTTAAGTCTACTGGTGTTCATATTTTGGTGACTGTCCTAGCTCTTTTCTATGCACAGTTTACATTTCAAACTTTTAGTAAAAGGATTATTCCGTGCATAGTCTTCTGTGATTTCTCCTAGGATGAAAGTATATCACAGACACTTTTCTCTAACATTAAAAAAAAAAAAATCCTTGCATATTTTTATTTATTTTTTAAATGTTTTTTTTTGAAGGAGAGAGAGACAGAGTGTGAGTGGGGGAGGGGCAGAGAGAGAGGGAGACACAGAATCGGAAGCAGGATCCAGGCTCCGAGCTGTCTGAGCACAGAGCCCGATGCGGACTCGAACCCTCGAACCGGGAAATCATGACCTGCGCCGAAGTGGGACGCTTAACCGACTGAGCCACCCAGGCGCCCCGACATAGCTTTATTTTTAATGTATTCTATCATGTGAATGTAGCATACGTTTTTAACCAGGTCTACTACTGGGTATCTATCTCCTTTCCAATGTGTTCATTTTGGTAAGTTATGTGCTATGAGCATCCTTGTCAATAAACCTCTATATACTTCCTCAATAATTTCCTTTTGTCTTGTATTCTTCCTTCCTCCTCATAGTCTCCACTTAGTAGTAAAACGTGCTGCATTTATAGCGAAGGTAGCGCAGTTCATTTGTGCAAGACCTTAAACCGTGTTCATTAGTCTTATGAGTGCTGCCTTCCCAACAAGCTGGGGGGGGGGGGGGGGCAGGAGGAGGTGCTAAAATCCCACCACCGGCACCAAGGGCACTTTGCATCCTGCTGAGCCAGGGCGCGGAGGGGAGGAGTTCCTGGAGTCTAGGCCTCCCCCATGGGGCCTCAGAGCCCCAGAGGGCTTAGGCAACGGTGACCCATTTGGTCCCCAGACCAGCCCTGAGCCCTCAGGAAAGGGATGCTCCCCACCACCTCCCCTCCCTTCCTTTTCTGTCTCTACCATCCCTTCTAACTTCCTCTCCCTCCTCCCTTTTCTGCCCCTTCTCCCCATCCCCCTTCCCCGCCTCCTCATCTCCAACCTTCTTCCAGCCTTCTAATGAAAAAAAGGGAAAAATCTTTAATGCATTGAGAAAAGACCTTATCTGTAATGTTAGTGATCCGCCTGCCCCGCTCCCACTCCCTTTCCTGGCTGTGGGACCTCAGGTGCAGAAAGCCCTGAGTTAATCACCTCGGTTCCCAGCACAAGGTCCCCATTGGTCAGCACATGGTCCCTTGATTAATGTAGCTGTTCATTTCCCTTTATCCGCTGCACTCCTCCTCCCCCTCCCCCCCCTCCCCAGCCCGCAGGCTACTAAGGTGTTTAATATACATGCCTTTGTTCCTATGCATTCTTGCAAAATGTATTGTAGAATGGCATGCATATGCTTTGTAAGAAACTTTTCGTATTTTGAAATAATCATAGACTCACAGAAAGTGACAAAAGTAGTACACAGGGTCCTGTGAACACCTCCCCCAACTTCCCCCGATGGTGATGTTATACAGCTGTAGTACAAGACCCAAACCGAAGAAACTGACATCCATACAATACTGTTAAATAGATGACAGACCTTACCATTCAGTTCTCACCGATTATTATAACGATCTTATCTGCGTGTGTGTGCGTACGTGTGCATAGTTTTTACACTATTCGACCCCACGAATGCCTTTGTGTAGTCACCACCACAGTCAAGATACGGAACTGTTCCAGCACCGCAGAGGATCTCCTTTCGTAGTACACCCTTCACGGTCACATGCCCTCCCCCACTTGGTCCCTGAGCCCTGGCAACCACTAATCTCTTCACCACCTGTACAGTTTTGTCATTTCGAGAATGTTCTATAAATGAAACCTTTTTAAGAATGGCTTTTCTTACCAACCATAATGCCCTCACAATACATTCAGGTTGTTTTATATATTGATAGTTCTTTCCTTTTTCTTGCTGAGTAGTAGTCCACGGCATGGGTATTCCAGGGTGCAACTATCCACCCCCCCCGAAGGATAGTTGGGTTGCTTCCAGTTTGGGGCTATTACAAATAAAGCTGATTTGAACGTTCACGTACAGGTTTTGTATGAACACTTGATTTCTTTGGGATATATGCTCCAAGGCTGCCACTGTCTTGTGGTAAGTGCACGTTTAGTTTTATAAAAAATTACCACGTTATTTTCCAGAGTGGCTGTACCATGTTACATTCCCATCAGGAATGTATAGAGGTTCCAGTTTTTCTACATCCTTGCCAGCATTTGGTGTTATCACTGTTTTATTTTTCAGCCATTTTAATGGGTGCGTGGTGACAGCTCGTTGTGGTTTTAATCTACATTTCCCCGATGGCTGATGATGTTGAATGTCTTTTCATTACTAATTTGCTCTCCATATCTCTTCTTTGGTGAAATGTCTATTCACGTCTTTGGCTCACTTCCACTTGGATTGGTTTGCATTTTTAATTGACATAAATGACATTTTGTTATATACCTCATTCAGTTTCTTAGTTTTTTTATTTCTCAGACCCACCCATGCTGCTGTGGGTACATCTAATCGACTGCTCCTAGCTGCTGCGGGGTACCCCAAAGTATCCATCCACCTTTTATCTGTGTATGTCCCCAGGAATGGACACCCGAATTGTCTACAACTCCCCAACCCTGAAAATAACTCTACGGTGAATGTCTTCTTGCTTCTCTACCTTACAAGAATTTCTTTGACATCATTCATAGGGTATGACTTGCTCTGGGGTCACAGGCCACCCTCTCCACAAGCTCACCAGCTGAGGACCCCTGAGACCATACAGTATGTCCTCATTTGTGTGGGACTGCTTCTACTCAGCATAATATTTTCGAGAGGTCCAGGGTTGTATCAGTAATTCATTCTTTTATATCATTAAGTAGTATTTATTGTATGAATACTAATTTGTTTCATCTATTGATGAGTATTCGGGTTGTTTCTTAGTTTAGGAGGTATGGGCTCCTATGACTAACATTGCTAACAACTGTTTTAACTTGTATTTCTTTTTTTTTTAATGTTTATTTACTTGCTTGTTTATTTTTAACATTTATTTGTTTTTTGAGAGAGAGATAGAGAGCACAAGCAAGGGAGGACAGAGAGAGGGGGACAGAGGATCTGAAGCAGGCTCTGTACTGACAGCAGGAAAGCCTAACACAGGAGTTGAACTCACAAACCTTTAGATCACAGCCTGAGCCAAAGTCAGACGCTTAACCGACTGAGCCACCCAGGCGGCCCTGTGTTTCTTGGATTTCTAATACATCTTAACATCTCCTATGTGTATTGCCTTTTATATTTCTCCTTGTGTAAATCACCTATTTACATCTTTGTTTTCCCCCATTTGAGTCCCATCTTTTTCTTATTGACTTGCAGAAGTTTGTGGCATGTTCTGAATCTAGACATTAGTCCCTTGTCAGCTTTACAGATTTTATTTTTAAGTAATCTCTAACCCCCACATGGGGCTCGAACCCAACCCCAAGTTCAAGAGTTGCATCTCTACTGACTGAGCCAGCCAGGCGCCCCCTCTGGTCAGCTTTAGATGTCACAAACATATTCTCCCAAACTTGCCACCTGTTAACCTTGTCAGTGTATCCATCATCGGGCAGAAATCTTTAATTGGGATTAATCGAACTGATCCATCTTTTCTCTTTGCAGTTTCTGCTTTTGAAATTTCAAGAAGTTCATTCCTGCCCCAAGGTCACAAACATATTCTTCAACATTTTACATGGTTAACTTCAGAGTTTTCTGGACACATTTAGGTTTTTAATCCATATGAGGTCCGCTTTTTTCATGTGATGCTAGGTTTGGAATTCAGTTTTATTTTTTTCTGCCAAGGGAACCACTTTTCCCAAAGCTGGAGTCCCGTGGGCCTCAAACTTGAGCCTCTATCAAAATCAGGAGAAAGCTTGTTGAAGCACAGATTGCTGGGCCCCACCCAGCTGATTCAGTAGACCTGGGGTGGGACCTGAAAATCTGCATATCTAGTAAGTTCCCAGGTAATGAGGTGACGCCACTGGTGGAGGCAGAGGAAGCACACTTGGAGAACAACTGCCCTCGACAAAAGACCTTGAACCTCATGGATTTTGTTCTCCAGCTCAGTGACATCCCCATAGTGGCCTACTTCTCGACTATGTTCCGTCCTGCACTCCTCCCCTACCTTCCCCAGGTCTCCCCGGACGTGGGACTCCATCCACACATGTTACGACCACATCCCCGTGCTCCTCCTGAACCACACTCTTCCAACCTCTGGCAAAAGCCTTAAGGTTGTCCGCCTCCTTAAGGTTGGCCGCTCCCTTGTAGTCGCTGGACACCTCGGCACATGGCTCCCCATCCTTGTTTCCAACTAAAGCCCTGTCTCTGTCTTGGGTGACTTCGGCGTCCACATGGAAGATACGTCCTACGTCTGGTTTCTCAGGTCTCCAGGGACCTCCCCCACCTCATCCCGACACCACCTCCCTTTTACCATCAATAACAGCTCCATCACCAAGATCCCAAAGCCAGGCATCTCTCTCCCTGGCCACAATCTCTGTTCCTTCCAACTTTCTGCTTCAACACGCTCCCTCTCACCTTTTTGGGACCTCACCAGCATCTCTGCCTTCTCCCGACCCATTAGCCTTTCCCTTTTTCCATTCCCTCCCTACCCAACTTAGATTCACCATTGCAACAACTTCCCCAAGCTCCCTCGCTGCCATATTTTCACCGCTGGGCCAAAGCCCTGCATCGGCTGTGGACCCTACCTTCCTGCTACCTCTTCCTGAGCGGTAGCCAGGAGCTTCATTCACAGGGGAGGCTCCGCTGCCAGTCCAGGGGCAAGTGCACGCTGCCCTCTGTCCTGCTGGGTTCTCTGCTCACTTCTCTGTGCCGCCGTCTACAACGACACCTCTCCCTCCTCCCCCTGCTTCCAACGTGCAAAACAGAAGTCAGCAGAGGGGGTCTCCCTTATCTCTTTCCTATTTGCAGAGAGCAAGACCCAGACCACTTTCACGAAGAGGGTGATGGTCTTGGGACAGAGAGCACGCCAAAACCAGGTTACGAAAACTGCAGCTATTTTAAATGTTCAGGCACAACAGTCAGTGCTTTTCAACACGACCACGCAAATCCAATGGCTATAGGTACAGATACACTCGACCGTAATATGCAAAGTCTAAAGCTGAGGCCCTTCCTGAATGGGAGAACCAGCTGAAGGGCCCTCCTGGACGCTGGGTAGGCTCCCTCTTCCTCCAACCTTCTTCAGGACTTTCTCTCCTGGCCTTTACCCCACCACTGCGGAGGAGCCCTACCTTGGCTGCACTTTGCCATCATTGGAAAGCTGGCTACACCTGCAGTCTGCCTATCTATCTATCTGCCTACATATCATCTATCTATTATCTATCTGCCTATCTATCTATCTATCTTTCTATTTATAATCTTTCTTTCTTTCTTTCTTTCTTTCTTTCTTTCTTTCATCTACCCTTCTATCTATCTATCTATCTATCTGTGTGTTTGTCTATCATCTATCTATATTTCTATTATCTATCTATCTATCTATCTATCTATCTAAAGTAAGCTTTAAGGCCAACATAAGAGCTTAAACTCAAGACCCCAAGATCAAGAGTCATATGCTTTACCCACTGAGCCAGCCAGGCACCCCACCTGCAGACCATTTAAATATGATTCCTCGGGGGCAGGCCCACATCAGTCTTGTCTCAAGCTCCTGGGTGACCCCAGCTGACAGCTGAGATTGACAAGCTGCCCTATAGGAAATGCTCCTCCTCCCGGCATCCCCTCCCCTGTTCTTTGTGTCCCACGCCTACTCTCTCCACTGGTTTGTTCCTAAAAGCTTTTCAATATGCTCAAATCCCTCCCATTTAAAAAAATAAATACACACACACACACACACACACACACACACACACACAAATACTCCTTGACTTCCACATTGCGCTGTGAGCCCCTTCCCACCCCAGGACTCTTACCTAGAAGGTTCTCTTCTGGTCTCCAGCTGGACCTAGACTGGTAACTCCTCGTTCAACCCTTAGCACTGCTTTAGTGTGTGCACAGATCATGTGGGAGAATTCGTGTTAAAACGCGGGTTTAGGCACTGCAGGTCTGGGGTGGGAAGGCTCTTCATTGTGCTCAACTTCAAGTGGCAAAGCTTCGACCCCTGCTCACATCCTCTCCTCCGGAAAAGCTCCCCAGACCTCCCTAAATTAAATCTGCCCATCAGATGGGATTAAATCCGCTCCCCCCCGCCCCCCTCCCCCGTCCCGCTCTGCTGATCTGTTTCTCCCAGCACTTATCTACTGCGTTTGGTAATTGTGCTTGGCATTGTTTGTTCACAGTCTACTCCCCCATGAAACGAGCATGGGACATACCGATCTGGGTATGCTGGTGTCACCAGAGCCTCATACAGTGCCTGGCACATGGCGGGCCCCCTACAAACCTCTGTAGGATGAGTGAAGGAATACATTAACCAGTCAGTCAAAGCGGGGACAGAACTGGGGTGCCTGGGTGTCTCAGTTGGTTAAGCATCCGACTTTGGCTCAGGCCATGATCGCACAGTTCGTGCGTTCAAGCCCCACGTCGGGCTCTGTGCTGACGACTCAGCCCTCTCTCTCTGTCCTTCCCCCCCCTTCTCTCTCTCTCTCAAAAATAAATAAACGTTAAAAAAATTGTTTTTAGTTAAAAAAAAAAAGTGCAGAACTGCTCCTGCTCTCACGTGGGGCGTGGGGGCCTCCAGGGGGCCTTTTGCCCTGAGCTTGTGGGGCTGCCTGTTCCCCCTTTCAACACCCCTCCTCTCCCTGGGCCTCTTGTCCCCGAGACCAGGAACTGAGAAAATGGGCTACATGTCTACGTCTCCAGGGGTGATCTGCCCATTACTGACCCCCCAAAAGGAAAACAGGCGCAACAAATCCTTCTAGTTCCTTGAAGACGGATCTGTTTCTCTGTTGTTGTTCAGTGCCGTGTTCAAAGGGTTAAAGCATTTACAGAAAGGGAGGGACCTCCCTCTGGCCCTCCCTGACAACTCTTGAGATGCTCTGCAAAAGGTCAGATGTTTCCAGCATCTCAACAGACAGCCTGTGTCTGTTTAAAGGGAAGACAACGAGTTCCCGGCCCTCCGCCAGCCTTCGCGGGCAGTTCTTGCCTGGTTCTGCAAGGCAGCCGGCCAGAAAGCCCTTCCTCCCCCTCGAGATGGCCATGGGCAGACCAGAGTTCTCCAAACTCCGGCCTGGAGTCCCGCCAGCCTGCCGAAGGCTGGCATCCGACCAACAGGGCACACACACCAACTGCTTGGGCCTGTGATGCATCGGGCATGATGGGGGCAGGGAGGCAATTTCCTGTGGACATTGAATATTTTCAGTGGGAAGGACTGTATTCTGACCCTGTCATTTAGCGACGAGGCTCGGGCAGTGGTGGCTGTCATGTCGTATAGAAGATCCTGGACCGGGAATCAGAAAACCTGTGTTCAGGGGAGCCTGGCTGGCTCAGTCCGTGGAGCATGCGACTCTTGATCTCGGGGTCAGGAGTTCAAGCCCCCACAATGGGTGTAGAGATTGCTTAAAAATACTTTATGGGCGCCTGGATGGCTCAGTTGGTTAAGCATCCAACTCAGTTTTGGCTCAGGTCATAATCTCACGGTTTGTGGGTTCAAGCCCTGTATTTGGCTCCAAGTGGGGCATGAAGCCTACTTAAAAAGAAAGAGAGAGAGGGAGGGGAGGGATGAAGGAAGGAAGGAAGGATGGAAGGAAGGAAGGAAATCTGTGTTCAAAATCCCAATCCAGTTCTGGGACCATGAGCTGTGGGCTCTTGGACACAGAGTGGGTCCTTTCTATGTATCTGTGTCCATTAGTAAAAAGTGGGTACAAATACCCTCTCACTCCTGATAGCTTGCTAAAGGTCACACACAATACAACAAAGGTTTCCTGACTCCTGGCCACCGATTCCAGGTCCCTCTAGAGTTGAGCAGATTACTTTGAGCATTGATAGAAAATAAAAAGTAGCTAAAGGCACATCTAAATGACCTTTGGCTTTTGTTACTTAATCATATTCTTTTGTAGAAAAATTAGCATACAAAAAATTCATATCTCCATTCCCTAGAGTTAATAACTACTACTCATATTCTGGCATTCGTTTGTTCATATTTTCAATGTATAGAGTATATACTTTCAGGCTTTTTTCAACAACAAGATCATAGAATATACAGATTTTTAGATACGCATCGCTCTTTTCTATACAACATTTCATTGGACAATTTATACCATTTTTTGTCGAGACATAGTGAGACAAACAAAGCATTCTATGATTTGTTTAATCCCCTCTAGCTAGACATGTAGGCTGTTTTTAATTTTTCGTCATGAGCAACAAAATTCTACCTTTATTCACTTGTTTTATTTTCTCAAGATAAATTCGTCTCAGTGGACAGTGGAATCAAAAGGTCTATTTTTTTTTTTTCTTTAAGTCATCTCCACCCCTGGGACGCCTGGGTGGCTCAGTTGGTTAAGTGTCTGACTCTTGATTTGGGCTCAGGTCATGATCTCACGGTTTGTGGATTTGAGCCCTGAGTCAGGCTCTGCTGACAGTGCAAAGCCTGCTGGAAATTCTCTCTCCCTCTCTCTCTCTCTCTCTCTCTCTCTGCCCCTCCCCCCAATAAATAAATAAACTTAAAAAAAAAAGTAATCTCTACCCCCAGTGTGGGGCTTGAACTCAAGACCCCAACATCATGAGCCCCATGCACCTCCAACTGAGCTGGCTAGGTGCCCCTGAAAGATCTATATCTTTTTATTTTTTTAACGTTTATTTATTTTCGAAAGAGAGACAGAGCATGAGCAGGGGAGGAGCAGAGATAGAGGGAGGCACAGAATCCAAAGCAGGCTCCAGGCTCCGAGTTGTCAGCATAGAACCTGACGCGGGGCTCAGACTCACAGACCAAGAGATTGTGATCTGAGCCAAAGTCGGACGCTTAACCCGCTGAGCCACCAGGCGCCCCTATTTTTAAGGCTTCTGAGGCATGCTGCCAGATTGTCCTCTAGAAATGTCACGATTGTTGTATCTCAAAACAACATATTTATATATGAAGACTGCTCCTTTCACTAGAAAACTGTTCTCTTTAGGGGGCCTGGGTGGCTCAGTCAGTGGAGCATCCGACTTCAGCTCAGGTCATGATCTCACGGTTCATGGGTTCGAGCCCCACGTCAGGCTCTGTGCTGACAGCTCGGAGCCTGGAACCTGCTTCGGATTCTGTGTCTCCTTTTCTCTCTGCACCTCCCTCGCTCACGCTCTGTCTCTGTCTCTGTCTCTGTCTCTCTCTCTCAAAAATAAATAAACATAAATTTTAAAAATTTAAAAAAAGGAAAGAAAAGAAAACCGTTCTCTTTAACAGGACACTCAGCTTGGAAAGACAGAGTAGAAAGGAGCAGAGCCCAGATCAGTTGACGCAGGGCGGCTGTTTTGCACCTGACCCACGGCTCTCTCACTGGCAGCCTCTGCCCGGCTGTAAAGATGCCCCCCCCCCCCCCCGCTTCAGTCTGCATTCCCCAGAGTTAATAACTACTACTCATATCCACAGCTGGGGCTGTGGATACAAGAGAACCTCCAGATACCGCCCTAGAAAACTCTGATGGAGGGATAAGTGCTTTTTCTCCCCCCATATTGATTTGTGCATATTGATATCTCCAGTCTTCTAAACAACCACCCTGCAGCACTCCTTAGTGCTTCGTTAGACATGACTACTTTTGTAAGCCACCGCTTATTAAGGGTTTGATTCACACTAGGGCATTTCATTGCTACATTCATCCAGGAAGCAGGTGCTAATGAGAAACCTAAGTTTTGGGTGGATCAAGCATCTTATCTCAGGGAACACAGCAGGTAGGTAACTTACTTAGGATTCAAACCTAGGTCTGTCTGACCACAGAATCTGCGTTATATTTTGAAATGACTGCAAAACTACTCCGTGTATCAGTGTGAACAAGGCCTGGAAGGGTGCAGTCGGTGTGCCACGGGCGGTGGACGTCACCAGGGCTCACGGACTCCTCCAGCTCTCTTCTCTTCCGCGTAGACTTCCGAGGATCATACTTCCTCCGGAAGTTAGGTGGCCATGTGACTTGCTTCGGCCAATGAAATGTGAGGAAGGGTGACATGTGCCCCTTCTGGGGGAGGCATTGGAGAACCCGTGTGTGGTTCTTAGGCTTTCTTCCCCTGCAGTGGTGAACCCTGAAGTCTCACATGGAGACAGTGACATCATACAATGACAGTGGGGCTCTGATGACTACAAAGAGATGAGCCTTTGAGAGCCTTGCTGGGAATGAAGCGTGGGCAAGAAATAAGTCTTTGTTATTTTAAGTCACTGAGATGTTCAGAGGTGTTTGTTACTAGAGCATAACCTGGCCTGTCCCGATGGATGTGGGTCCTGATGGGGGCTTTTCAGGTCTTTGTCTAAATTTTTCTGGAGGTTTTACCTTTTTACAATGGGAAGATACCCACTTTTTAAAATGAGTCATAATACGGGGCGCCTGGGTGGCTCAGTCGGTGAAGCGTCTGACTTCAGCTCAGGTCATGATCTCATGGTCTGTGAGTTCGAGCCCCACGTCAGGCTCTGCACTGACAGTTCGGAGCCTGGAGCCTGCTTTGGATTCCGTGTCTCCTTCTCTCTCTGCCCCTCCCCCGCTCATGCTCTTTCTCTCTCTGTCTCAAAAATAAATAAAAACATTAAAAAAATTTTTTTTAAAAAGTCATAATACAGATTCACACGAACAAGAACATCATGTACACATGGCTGTGCCTTAAAACTGACCATTTTCTTTTTCTTAAATTATTTTTAAAAGAATGTTTAATTTAATTTTTTTATTTGAAGGGATAATATGAATGTTTTGATAATATTTTTATATCTATGCAAAACCATAAACAATTTTTCTGGTTTATAATATTTAATTTTGTCCTACCGTATATGACATTTCATTTTTGTGAAATGACTATGTATTTCTTTAAAAACACTTGTGAGGGGTGCCTGGGCGGCTCAGTCGGTTGAGCATCCGACTTTGGCTCAGGTTCTGATCTCACCGTTCATGAGTTCGAGCCCATCAGACTTGCTGCTGTCGGCGTGGAGCCCGCTTTGGATCCTCTGTCCTCTCTCTGCCCCTCTTCTGCTTGGGCTCTCTCAAAGATAAATAAAAACATTAAAAAAAAAAAAAAGAATGTCTAATTTTATTTTTAAGTAATCTCTAATCTCCCCACCCAACATGAGGCTCAAACTCACAACCCAGAGATCAAGAGTCGCATGCTCTCCTGACTGAGCCAGCCAGACACCCCCAAAATGACCATTTTCTATGTCACTTTACATAATCTACTTCACTCTTTTTAGTACCTCCATAGTATTCTGTTCTCTGGATACAGACCACTAACGCCAGACATGTGGGTTAATTCTGATTATTCACAAAATACCTGCCATAAGGGGCACTTGGGTGGCTCAGTCAGTTGAGTGTCCAACTCTTGCTTTCTGCCCAGGACATGATCCCAGGGTGGTGGGATAGGAGCCCCCCCCCCCCCCTCGGGCTCCACACTGAGCATGGAGCCTGCTTAGGATTCTTTCTCTCTCCTGCTCTGCCCCTCCCACCCCCCAAATAAATAAATGGACTTAAAAAAATATACGCTCTAAGCTACAGCTAGACTGTTGCAACATTTATGGGAAAGGAAGTACTAATATTTATTTTTCTTTTTTCGGTTCGTCTCTGGCCGTGCAGAGCCTGAGCTCGGCACCCAAGGGGCCCGTGCACACCCCCCGGGGGTGAGTGAATAAGCCGGGCGCGCCTGCACCCGCACCCTCGCCAGGACACGCGGCAGGGGACGCGGCCGGCCGGGCGGGTGTGTGTGCACGCGTGAAGGCTGGGATGGGGCCCCCGGAAGAGCAGGGCAGGGAAGCATGTAGGCACCACACACAACGGGGGCGAGATGACCCTGACTCATAGGTCCAGGCGTGGAAGGTAACGGCCGGGAAACTCCGGGGCTTTGAATGAGTTCTGACTCACTGACGTCTCACTTCTCGGTTCTCCTCCAGCGTCTCGCTGCACAGTCTCCGGGAAGGGCTTGTGACGTTAATCACTGGGATCCTGAGAAAGAGGAGCGCTGCCCAGAGAGAGGGGGCCGAGGGGATGATAATGATGGGCCTCATTCATAGAAGAAGTCCAATCAGCCCTTGTTACGTTAATATTTTGAACGCCCCCCCCCCCCCCCAGCGGCTGACTCCGATTGTACCTGCGGGACGTCCCCCCCGAGTGATCCGACTGAAAACACCGATCACGCACTTCATAAGCACTCTTCCCCTTCCTTTATTTCTATTCAGGGGCTGTCTTCCATTCCTTTTCAAGATGAAAATGACTCTATTTATTTCTTTTTCTGATTATAAAGGAAATGCTTGCTCATTATAAAAAAAAAAAAAATCAGACAGTTCCAAAAAGCATAAAGAAGAGACTGAAAGATCACTCAGAAGGCCGTCCCCAGGGACGCCACTATTGGCATTCTTCTTTTTTTTTTTTTTTTAAGTTTATTTATTTTGAGAGAGACAGAGACAATGTGAGTGGGGGAGGGGCAGAGACAGAAGGAGGCAGAGACTCCCGGGCAGGCTCTGCACCCTCAGCGCGGAGGAACCCGATGTGGGGCTCGAACCCACGAAGCCGTGAGATCATGACCCGAGCCGAAACCAAGGGTCAGATGCTTAACCGCCTGAGCCACCCAGGCGCCCCATGTCCCTGCTGGCATTCTGAAGCACATCCTTCCAGACCGTGCCTAGGTGTCCCTGCACACCCACGCAGGCTTATCTTTGCCAAGTTCCCAGTCAGTATGGATCTCTGCTGTCCTTTGAGGAGTTTCCATGCACGCCATCACATGGGCACAGCTGGGAGCCTCGCCTCCCTCTCCGGCTGCAGGATCCAGCGGAAAGCCAGGGCAAGACCTCATAAGCCCTTAATGAGCTTAATAAAGGCACCTAAAGATGCCATTACGATTTTAACAATTTAGACCATGAAGAGCTCCACCCCCCCAGGCAGCTGGAAGTGAATCCACATACAGATGCGCGTGGTGAGCCGGGCCCTCGGGTTGGAGTCCGACCGGAGGGTTCTGCAGCGGAGTTCTAGACCCGCCTTCGCCACTTTCCTGGCGGCTGGGTCCCTTCGCCTCCAAGCCTCACCTGCCGCCGAATATCCGTGAACCTGAGAGGGCAGAATGCTAGGTACTAAGTACTCTGTGCTATTTAGAGGTCCTGCTCTAATTCCAAGGCCCGAGAGCAGAAGAGAAAGTGGGATGTCCCAGCCATGGAAGAGAGCAAGCGTTTTAGAGTTTCCCTGGCTGAGACCTAAAGGTAACACCTGCATCAACAGAGTCCTAGAACAACCCAGAGCCTACGAGAATCTCGGAGATTAGAGTGCTACCGCCCCACACCCCAATGCAGTGAGTCTGAATATACGCACATCTGTAACATGACCCAGTGGAACAATGGGTTTGAGTTGTGAGATGAGGTACCAACGAGGCAGTGCATTTATTTGAAAGTGCTTTGGGAATCTGAAGTGCGTTCATACCCGCAAAGCTGCCTCCACAGAAGTGTGGACGGGAACAGACTCCAAGACCTTCATCCCAAGGCGGGCCTCACGGTTGGTGACAGCTACAGGGAGTACCCGACTGTCCAGTGCTAGGCCCAGCTCTGGAGACGGTGGAAGGAAAGACAGAGAGGCCCTCCCCTCAGGGGGCGTAGATTCCAGCGGAGAGGCGGACAAGAAAAAGGGAGATAGGGGCGCCCGGGTGGCTCAGTCAGGGTTAAGCACCCAGCTTGGGCTCAGGTCATGATCTCGCGGTCCATGAGTTCGAGCCCTGCGTTGGGCTCCTCTGCTGTCAGCACGGAGCCTGCTTCGGATCCTCTGCTCCCTTTCTCTGCCCTTCCCCTGCTTGTGCACACACGCTCTCTCTCCCAAAAAATAAAAAAACATTAAAAAAATTAAAAAAAAAAAAAGGAGTCCATTTGCAACTACGTGGATGGAACTGGAGGGTATTGTGCTAAGTGAAATTAGTCAGTCAGAGAAAGACAAATATAGGACTTCACTCATATGAGGACTTTAAGAGACAAAACAGATGAACATAAGGGAAGGGAAGCAAAAATTATATAAAAACAGGGAGGGGGACAAAACATAAGAGATTTTTAAATACAGAGAACAAACAGAGGGTTACTGGAGGGGTTGTGGGAGGGGGGATGGGCTAAATGGGGAAGGGGCACCAAGGAATCTACTTCTGAAATCATTGTTGCACTAGATGCTAACTAACTTGGATGTAAATTTAAAAAATAAGTTAAAGAAAATACAAAAACAAAAAAAGAAGGGAGATAAATCAGAACAAGAAACTTTGAGAAGGGCGCTTGGGTGGCTCAGTCAGTTGAGCGTCTCACTTTGGCTCAGGTCATGATCTCACGGTTCATGGGCTCGAGCCTCGTGTCGGGCTCTGAGCTGACAGCTCAGAGCCTGGAGCCTGCTTCAGATTCTGTGTCTCCCTCTCTCTCTGGCCCTCTCTCATCGTGTGCTCTCTCTCGCTCTCTCTCTCAAATAAATAAACATTAAAAAAAGAAAAAAGAAACTCTGAGGGACGGAGGTGAGTCCTCTGAGGGTTAGAAAACAGGATGAGGTTGAAAGTGAGGGACAAGGCAGGGGCTGGTTCAGAGGGTGACAAAGAAGGCCTCTCTAAGGAGGTAACATGTAAGGGCTCAAACCTGAGCGACAAGGACAGCCACATGGACACCTGGAGCACACTGTGTTCCGGGGCAACAGGACAGCAAGTGCAAAAGCCCTGAGGCAGGAATAAACTCCCGGTCAAGGACCTTTCTTTAAGGTTCTGACCGAGAGCTGCCGTGCAGGGAGGGGGGTGGGCAGCCCGGGGTTGCGGTAGGGGTGAAGCAGAGGGAGACAGGCCCCAGTTTGTGTTATACCAGGATCACCCTCCACCGGGTCTGAAGCTCCGTCTCCTACAGGCAGTGTTGGGGGCCCCAGGGAATTGTTAGGGCTTGCAAGGGCTTTCTCCATGAACCGGCACAACCTTCTGAACATCCTTGCCAGGAAAACCGAGAGGCAGAGAGAAAGACAGGTTGCCTCGGGTTGCGGCTCCATTCTTGGGCTGGCATTCAAGCCCCAGGCTCTACCCCCAGGGCCACCCCACCTAAGGAGGATGGGAGGGGGGCTCACTGAAACCACAGAGCTGGAGGGAGGGCCTGGTGTCTCAAGGCTTCCTGCTTCGGCCAGCCAAACTCCAAGGCTGGGCTCTAAAAAGGAAGTGCTTTGCCCAGCTGGGCCCCGTCCTGCATCACCAGGCCCGGCCCTCAGCCCTCGGCTGGCAGGGGCAGCGGCAGGGGCAGGGGCAGGGGGGAGGGGTCAGCTCCCGGAGCCCAGCCAGCCAAGAGCAACCTGATCGAGCAGGAAACAGGCCTTGAGCCAGACAAAGCTTCGGCCGAGCACCTGGAGCCTTTGTTCCCTTTATTCCTGTCGCAGACGTTCCCAGGCACCTGCGGCTGGGCCTCAGGAGCACCTGGGCCCGGAGGGGGCTCCCACGGGATCTGGTTCTCCCGCCACAGGGAGTGGTCCGACTCGTGATCCTGAGGGAGGTCTTGCAGTGCAATAACAAAAACAGTGACAATAGCGTCCACTTACAGAGCTCTTACTGCAGGCCGGGTGTCATTTTTCTTACCCCCCCCCCCCAACACCATGAGGTACGTACTGTCATCGCCCCCACTTTACAGATTCGGCAAATGGAGGCACAACAGAGACCAAAGCCACAAGTGTAAGGAAGCGAAAATAGTAGAGGGGCGCCTGGGTGGCTCAGTCGGTGAAGCGTCCGGCTTCAGCTCAGGTCATGATCTCACGGCTTGTGAGTTCGAGCCCCGCGTCGGGCTCTGCGCTGACAGCTCGGAGCCTGGAGCCCGTTTCGGATTCCGTGTCTCTGTCTCTCTCTGCCCCTCCCCCGCTCACACTCTGTCTCCCTCTCTCTCTCAAATATAAATAAACACTAAAAAAAAAAAAAAAATACTAGGGACTTGGAATCAACAAATCCCAGGGCTCACTGGCCTCTATGACCTTGGGCAAGGCATTTACACTTTAGCAAGCCTGTCACCTGCTGTGTAGATGAAATGATCGGAGGCAGGCAAAGCCGCTGGTGCACGCTTCCTAATCCAGACGCGTCTTTCTGTCCTCCCTACTTCCTATAGCTCCGTGACCTGGGCGTGTACTGCTGAGCCTCAGTTTCCTCATCAGAGAAACTAGGTGAATAGTGTTACCTAAGAGGGCTGTTGAAAGCCTGAAGCGCCTCTGGCAGGAACGCCTGATTTTTCAAAACAGCCACACTCCTGGGACCGTCCGGGGAAGATGCCATCGTCCAAAACTTCCCTCTTGCTCTCTACCGAAATAAACAACAACAACAACACAAATAGAAAAACCAGCCTTAGAGCCATTCCCCCTGCGAAACAAAAAGCCAGTATTACGCTGCTGGGCTCAGAAGATTTTCTCAGGAGGAAATCCAGAAGCGACAGCTTAAGCCATAATTCTCTCTAGATCCACACCCTGAACAGACGGCCTCACCCACAGCAGCCGGGACAAGAAGGACAGTTGTAGGTTCCTGCAAAGTGCAGGGGAGACCCACCCGAGATTCCACCACCCAGACACACACACACACACACACACACACACACACCCCTTCCTTTCCTATAAATCAGCCTGTATTCATCAAGTTCTTGTCTTCAGCAAGGGCACCATGGGCATGTACCGTCCTTGTCCTCAACAACAGGGAATAATCACAAAACGTATGTGCGGCCACTGTCATAAACACACATCAGGGTGGTGGCCCCAGCTCTTCTGAGTGGCCACGTCTGTTTCTCTCATCCACATTTTGGGGCTCAACTGCTCCTTCTCTCGTCCAACTCTGCCATTCAGGTACGAGCTGCCGATTATTCCACGTGTCTGCCTCTGGCCACGGTGGTTGGTGCAAGAAAAAGGCATGAGATCCAGAAAAACCAAGCCCTATTGAAGTTTTTGTCAGGATTTTAAAATCGGAGCTGGAGGGGTGCCTGGGTGGCTCAGTGAGTTGAGCGCCCGACTTCGGCTCTGGTCACGATCTCACGGTTCGTGAGTTCAAGCCCTGGGTCAGGCTCCGCGCTGACAGCGCGGAGCCCGGACGGAGCCTGCTTCGGATTCTGTGTCTCCCTCTCTCTCTGCCCCTCCCCCGCTCACACTCTGTCTCAAAAATGAACAAACATTAACAAAAGAAATAAAATAAAATAAAATAAAATAAAATAAAATAAAATAAAATAAAATTGGAGCCAGGGAGGAAAATCCTATTCTTCTTGGACTGGCGAGCGCAAAGGATGTGAATCTGGGCTAGCTGACAGTCATTTTTTGGGTGGAGAAAGCCAGTTTGCAGAAGCAGGGATAAAGACATCAAAGAGAGAAGCCATGATGAGCGGCAGGGCGTCCTGACATAATCCCAGGTTCCTGTTGTCCCTGAAGCAGGCTCAACCCTTCCTGCCTATCCCCTGATGGTGTGGTTCAATGAGCCAATAAATTCCTTTCTGGCCCTTCCAGCTCGAGAGCCCTGCCTAATCCAACCAGCAAGCATCCAGTGGTAATAAACACAACAGTTCAGTAGGACAGATGTCACAGGCGGGACTTGACGATGTGCCAAGTGAAAGTTTTGGGCAATCATAGGTGTCAAATCAGGGGTGCCTGGCTAGCTCAGTTGGTGGAATGTGGGACTCTTGATTTTGGCTCAGGTCACAGTTTCGCAGTTTGTGGGACGGAGCCCTGAGTCTTCTCGTCGTGGAGCCTGCTTGGGATCTTCTCTCTCCCTCTCTCTCTGCCCCTCCCCTGCTTGTGCTCTCTTTCTCTCTCTCTCAAAATAAATAAACGTAAAAAAAAAACAATAAAATGGGGCGCCTGGGCGGCTCAGTCGGTTAAGTGTCTGACTTTGGCTCAGGTCATGATCTCGTGGTTCATGGGTTGGAGCCCCTCATCAGGCTCTGTGCTGACGGCTCAGAGCCTGGAGCCTGTTTCGGTTTCTGTGTCCTCCTCTCTCTCTGCCCCTCCCCTGCTCGTGCACATGCATTCTCTCTCTCTCTCTCTCTCTCAAAATAAATAAATAAACTTAAAAAAATAAAATCTTTTAAAAAAAGCTGTGATGTCACACAAGGTCGCCTCATTCCTTCAAGCGAATACATACTTACGGAGCCCCCACTAGTGCCAGGCATAGTATTAGGCGCTGGGGATATAACCGTATATGGGGCCGACTAGATCCTTTTCCTCACTCTGGAGTAATCAGAGGGGGCTTCCTGGAGCTGGTGAGGCTCCAGGGCCTCACTGAGGCATGGTGAAACCTGGACGGGCTGAGAAGGGCGGGGAGAAAAGCATGAGTAAAGCCACGGAGGCGCAAGACTAGCGGCTACAGCGGGCGCTCACCAGTGTTGGGTGCGTGGACGAAGTCCCCCGGGGGAGGAGCGGGTCACCGGGCAGGAGAAGAGCTCCTCCCAGAGAAGGGAATGCTGAGGAAGGGAGACCAGACCAGACCAGGGCAGACCTCGCCGCAAAGCATGGACTTCGCCCGGGTGGCACCACACGATGCCCCCCACCCCCACCCCCGCGTCTCTGTTGTGGTTGCCACACCCACGCTCTCCGTGGCCTCGCCGGTGGGACTCTGCCCAGCGGCCCATCCAGCACCACAGCCACCCGAGGTCATGCCCCAGACACCACCGCCTTCCTGGCTCCTGGGCGAAGCCGCCAGCACAGCACTCCCGCCCAGCCTGTAATTTAACGTGACCTCCTCCCGGCCTGGCCGCTCCCGGCCTTCTGCACCCCAGACATACCCGCTGCAGGAAATGCCCAAGTGGGAGAAGAGGCCTGGTGCCCACCTGGATCCCCGGGCCCGGGCTTCGCGGAGGGGGCTGCGGGCCGCGTGACAGACAGTGCGGGGCGGGCTGCGGTCGCCACGGTTGGCTTTGCAGCCGAGGACCGGGGGGACCACGCCCCCTGGTGGCCAGGAGCCACCCCGCGCCTTGGTCTTCCCGCGACCTCTACAGTTTGCGCCCTCCCTTCGAAGTCGGTGTTTTTCGTTGTTTTGTTTCAAGAAATACCTTTCCGAAAAGCTGACAACCCGAATAAATCCTTTAAGTTGGACGGGTCGCCATGTCAAGGAATCTCATAGTAAGAAGCTGTCTTAGATTTTTACTGGATTGTCTGGGAAAAAGCTGCCTTAGATTTCGCCAAGCCATAGCTAAATGTTCTGATTCTAATTTCTTGTGCACTGATCTGCTATGGCAGGGTGATGTGATGGCTGGCAATTGTCGTTCCCGCTATCGGCCAGGTCTGTGAAGAATCTTCCCAGGTGCACGTGTCCCATGAGGCTATGGGACACGCCTCCCAATTTTTTTTTTTTTTTTTTTTTTTTGGTAATTCTGACAGCCCTCTCGGGGCAAATAGATGCCTGGTCTGTTCTTAACAAAGAGCCCCTCTCTACATGTTCCTCGGCTCTGGGCCTCAGCTTTTCCCTCCACAGTGTTGGTTCACAGTGGGGGTGAACCTCGGACTGTCAGTAATGGTAACTTATTCACAAGCATTTTTGTCTGTGTTATGCAATGCCCCGTAGTAGGTCCTAGCTCTTATTGGTGGTGGTGGTGGTGTGGTTTGTGGAGGAGGGGGATGGTGATTCACAAAAACTAGAAGACAGACCTTGGTCTCAGGGGCCTGTATCCAGGGTAGACATAACATACACACATGACACAACCTGCAAACAATCACAAATGAACAGCAGGGGACAAACTAAATATACGTGTGCTGAGAGCAGTGATCGGAGTGCGTCTGACGCTGGTGGCGGGACGCTTGCCGGAAATACGGCTCGAGGGGAGTCTGGACGATTGCCACGCCCACAGACTGAGCCCTTCTGGGGGCTAGAAGGATGCCAAGGAAGAGGCCAGCATCTACCCAACTTTGGAGATACAGCCACCACGCCCCCAAGGCATGGTGGCGCTCTTGGCACCTGCTTTCTGTTCTGTCCTTGCGGAAGACCCTGCATTCCCACCCACCTCCCTGCTCCTGTCGGGCTGCCACGTGATCACACAGGAACCCCACCAGGGATCACACTGGCCCACTTACCCACCTCTTACTGCCCCTAGCTGTGGGCATCAGAATGTCCGTTGGCAGTATGACCTCAATGAGGTTTTCTTGGTTATGCCTTTGTTCTGGCCTTGACTCCACCTTAGAAGGGAACAAACCAAGTCCTTTGGATCCCCAGGGCCATGAAGTCTCCCATCCTCAGAAGCCAGGTATCCTGGCTCTCGCCTGCCTGACACCTGGGCAGAATTGGTGCAGGCCTACACATGGATAGGGCTTCACGAGTGGCTACCATCTACTCTGAATATCCTGGAAGTTTGTCCCAGTCATTGGTGTTCAGCACAGAGGGCATGGATTTTGAAATGCAGCATATGAAGCGGTGTAGCCCGAGGGCACGAGCCATCCGTCTTTAACCGCATCTCAGACTAGGAAGGTCATTAGTGAGGAATGTTGGATGGGAGGATGAAGGGATTCCACTGGGCTTGTCCATTCTTCGCGAGCAATTTTTCAAAAGACAAACAGAATCCTAATTTCTTCACTTGCCACACAATTTGGGAATACTCAGGAACCAGGAGGTTGCCCCGTGAATAAGAAATGCAAATAAAGGCAATCCAAGAAACCAAATAGCAAGCTAGGACATCGGGTCAAGCAAGACCAAGGCAGCCCTCTCACCACCTCAAGGTCTAACTCCTTAGGGCATTCCCTACAATTTGGATTCCAACAGGACTTTCAACCACTCAAGATACAGCCCCTCTCATGACCACACGGGTTAGATATTACCTTAGGCACTTACCCACCCACTGATTTGGGAATAGGCTCAGAGCCCATTCTCTGGGAGGATTCTTCTGTCAGCAATGAGCTCAGCTTTTGGATCCGTACCTGCTTGGGTTTGGCTAGTCACTGGGTGACCCAATGAGATTCCATGATCTGGCTTCTGGCCAGAATACCTTTGCTCCTGGGCTTCAGGTGGGAGGCAGGGGCATCATTTGGGATATCGTGGGTTCTGGGTAACAAAAACTCTCCTCAAACGGGCTTAATCAGTGAGGACATTGATTGTGTCACTTACCAGGAAGCCCCACAGGAGGCTGGGCCCCAGGTCAGTTGATGTGGCATCTTGGTGAGGACGTCAAGACCCTAGTTCATGCGTGCCTTTATCCACTCTTTTGCCACCACAGGAGATCGTGCTATTTTGCCCTTCACGCAGGAGAATGCCTGTTTCCCCACAACCTTATGAACAGAATGTGTTGTCAAACATTTGGATTTTTGCCAATCTGATAGGTAAAAAGGTAGTTTCATGGTGTTATTTCGATTCTAATTGCTTTTATGAGTGAAGCTGGGCATTTTTTCACATGCTTGAGGGTTACTTTTTCCTTTCTCCGTGAATGGTGTCTTCACCTACTTTGCTCACTTTTCATCTGGGCTGTAGGTAGGTTCCTTCTATGTCTCTGCTCTGGCCAGAACCAAGATGGCAGCAGGTGGTTCCAGACACCAGAGGCTTGCTTCCTGGGTGTAGCTAACCTAGTCCCACTTCCCAACCCAACGTCCTCTTCATTTCCTGTTTCTTCTATAGACAAGAAGAGCCAAAAACTCACCTTCCCAGTCTGCCTTGCAGCTAGAAGTGGCCAGGTGACAGTCCTGTCCCAATGAGATGAAAGTGAAAGAAAGCCAGGGCATTTCTGGGAAAATGTTGATTAGAAAAGGGACAGGGTTCAGTCCCTGACAAAGTTCCTTTCTTCCCAGGCCTTAACATGGACATAACGGCTGGAGTGGCAGCCTTTTAAACACCATTAATGAAAGAAAAAGAGAATCACAGAGACATTGATCCTAATATTATTTGAGACACCAATGCCAGGAACCACCTACCTCCAGACTTTTATACTGAGCTCGTTAAATATCTTCACTCTTAAACCGTTATTTGTCAGTGTGTGTGTGTGTGTGTGTGTGTGTGTGCACGTGCGTGCGTGTGTGTATGGGGGGTGGTTCCGTTACCTGCTGATAAAAACATTTCTAACTGATATACTATGGCCTTCTCTTAGGAGGGAGAAAACTTCCCAGTCCTCCCTGGACTTCTCAGGATATTTGTCAGACTGGGTCATATGCCTTTGCCTGAACCAACTGCCCTCAAGGGGAACAGAATTTCCCTCAGGCCAATGGGGTGACTCTTGAGGTATGGGGGTCAACTTTCCCTGAGACAAATGGATGCAAGGAAGAAAAGTGCTCGGTGTAGGGGGGAGATGTGGTACTCGTAGAAAGGAAGAGGTGAGGGGCGCCTGAGTGGCTCCGTTGGTTGAGCATCTGACTCTTGAATTAGGCTCAGGTCATGATCCCAGGGATTGAGCCCCACATCGGGCTCCACACTGTGCATGAAACCTGCTTAAGAGCCCCTCTCCCCCACTTGCACTCTCTCTGTATATAACATTTTAAAAGGTGGGGGGCGCCTGGGTGGCTCAGTCGGTTGAGCGTCCAACTCTGGGTTTTGGCTCAGGTCAGGATCTCACAAATCGTGAGTCCCAGCCCTGCGCAGGGCTCCGCGCTAACAGTGCGGATCCTGCTCGGGAGGCTCTGTCTCCCTCTGTCTCTTCCTCTCCCCTGCTCACACTCTATCTCTCTGTCTCAAAAATAAATAAACATTAAAAAAATAATGAAACAATAAAATAAACTAACAACAAAATAAAATAAAGAAAGGAAGAGGTGAGAAATGGCTGCTGGGGAGACACCCAGCAGGGAGCCCCGCAGTGACCGAGTGCCCTACCTGTGGGCCAACAAGGTCATCAAAACCACTAATGGACGGTGACAAGAGCTACTCCTCTCTCGATCGGGTCCAAGGAATAAGTTTTTTCCCTTTAAGATAGAAATAAACTTGCTTTAATGAATGAATAGATGACACTAGAGTATCAACTCCATGAGGGCAGGCGTATATTTTTCTTGCTTTCCACTTCATCCCTAATCCTTAGCGATTGATAAGGAACCTTGAACAGGACAGAAACTTTCCACACAGACCTACAGACCTGCCTCCCGTTTGGCACTGATCCCCTGGTTTTGTGGTCACGGTAACTCAGTCTGCTACCATCTGACCTAACTGTGCTAACGGCTGCTCCATATTTCCCCATCTCGACTCCAGGGTCACAGCCGACCCTCATCTGGAGCTGGTGAACCCATTCTGACTCCCAGGAGTCATCACTTTCTTTCCAGGGCGTCCATATCCCCCCCCCCCCCCCCACGCCTTTATCCGTGTTCAGCTCTCTGGCCCAATGTCTGAAGTCTCCACGTCCTTCCCCTTCAAAGAAACGAGAATGGCCTTTTGACCCTCGTCCACCTTCCAGCTTGTTTCCACCGCAAGTTTCCAAAGACCACGGGCAGTGACTCGGCATCTACTTCTCAGCAGCTGGGATATAATTGGTCCAGACCAAAGGACTTTATTTTAAGTAGCCAGGAGCTCATTTGCACACTCGCAAGCCACCTTGCACGGGCTCAGAGCTGGCTTCTCCCTGTCACGCGTGCACTCTTCTCTGCCACGTCCGAGAGGCACAGGGCCAGCGACCCGGAGCGCTTCCGTCTTCCCCTGTGGCCCCCGCCAGCGTCCCTCCCTCGGCTCCTGTGGCAGCTGGCTCCCTCTTTCTTTCCTCCTCTGGCTCTGAAAGGAGCTCGAGGTTCCTTTTGATCGTCCCCTTTGGCAGTGTTCTATTACAGTTCTTTATTTCTCCCGTTCTAAAAAGTAATATAAGCTCATTAGAGAAGATGTAGAAAATCCAACTAAGTAAGAAGATGAAGTGAGAAAAATAACTTTCTGCCCCATTGCCTACGCTCAAGCCTGGTTAACGTGTCAGAAGCCACTCTGACGGGTCTCGTTTACTTAACAGCGCCTCCTTTTTAGAATTTCCTAACACAACTAAGGGTGCGAGAAGAGAGCAAAAGAAGAGAGAAACGGAGAACTGCAAAAACAACCATAAAACAAGTAACAAAATGGCATTAAATACATCACTATAGAATTTCCTTATTTAAAAAAAATTTTTTTAATGTCTATTTATTTCTGAGAGAGAGACAGAGTGCAAGTGGGGGAGGGGCAGAGAGAGGGGGAGACACAGAATCGGAAGTCAGCACACAGCTGTCAGCACAGAGCCCGACGCGGGGCTCGAACTCACGGACCGCGAGATCGTGACCTGAGCCGAAGTCAGACGCTTAACCGACTAAGCCTACCCTAGAATTTCCTCTTAAATCTGAGCTCTAATTGTTCACATTTTGTGGAGCCTTCAAGAAAACAATTGAGTCAGTGCGAAGGTGCACAAGGACTTAATTCACAGCACAAGAGGTGTGCTCCCTAGGAAGCCAGCATGAACAGGTAGAGGGGTGTGGGGACAAGGACGTTCCCGGAAGCAGCTTGTGCAAGCACAGAAAAGGTTTGAATGGACATGACCCTATTATTATGAAACTTCATGACAGCTGTTCTTTGGGGAGGAGGCAATGGAACTGTGGAAAGAGAGGAAAGTTTTCACTTTTTTTTTTTTTTACTGTACACACTTAGACAAAGAGAATGATTTTTACAGAGATTCTTCCATTAATTTCTCCATTTCTGAAGTTTCTACATTTTCTACAGGAAACGTGTTATTAAAATTTTTTTAACGTTTATTTATTTTTGAGAGAAAGAGAGAGACAGAGCATGAAGAGCAGAGGGGCAGAGAGAGAGGGAGACATAGAATCCGAGGCAGACTCCAGGCTCTGAGCCATCAGCACAGAGCCCGACGCGGGGCTTGAACCCACAAACCGCGAGATCGTGACCCGAGCTCAAGTCGGTCGCTCAACAGCCTGAGCCACCCAGGTGCCCCTTGTGTGTTACTTTTATAATCACAAAAATGTTAACATATGTGTTATGGGATAAACTGTGTGCCCCCAAAATTCATATGTGGAAATTCTAACCCCCAATACCTCAATGTGACTGTATGTGGAGACGGGGTTTTTAAAGAGGTGATTCGATTAACCTGAGGACATTAGGGTCTGTGCTAATCCAGTATGTCTGATGTCCTTATAAGAGGAGATTAGGACACACAGACACCCAGAAAGAAGACAACCATGTGCAAGCTAAGAAGGACCCTGTGGACACCTTGATCTTGGACTTCCAGAGCCCAGAACTGTAAGGAAATAAATGCCTGCTGTTTAAACCACCCAATCTACGGTTCTTTGTTAGGCAGCCTGGCAAACTAAAACACCATATAATTAAAAAGACACAGGCAAGCAGATACAAGCTCTTGGTATTTCTTTTTTTTTTTTTCTCAATGTTTTTATTTATTTTTGGGACAGAGAGAGACAGAGCATGAACGGGGGAGGGGCAGCGAGAGAGGGAGACCCAGAATCAGAAACAGGCTCCAGGCTCCGAGCCATCAGCCCAGAGCCCGACGCGGGGCTCGAACTCCCGGACCGCGAGATCGTGACCTGGCTGAAGTCGGACGCTTAACCGACTGCGCCACCCAGGCGCCCCAAGCTCTTGGTATTTCAAGTTTTCACACTGAAACTTTTTGCTGGCCGCGAGAAACCCAGGGGTTCGGGAAGGAATTTGTAACCCCCCTCCCCTGCTCTTTGCAGCTAGAACTTGAGCGCCAGCCTGTGGGGCAGGGGGTGAGCAGAGGATAGGAGCCAAGGCCAGGCCTCTCTGCCCTAAGCTGCCACCAGCCACCGCTTACACGAGGGAAGAACGAGGGGAGGAGTCAGAAGGGGTGGTTCTTGGCCAGAAGCGTCTGCGAGGGAGCAGACAGTGCAGTGTCCAATCGGGGGGCCATGCATGCCCAGCACGTGCTCTAGGCGGGTCCCTGGCCCTTTTGCAAACGGAATGAAAATAAGCAACCTCTCCCTGCAAGGATGCACACGCATAGATTTCGCACGCTCCTTCGGGGCTTTGTGTCCTCGCCACTCCCAACATTTGTGGACCCTAAATTAAAAACCTCTGCTCCAGTTGAAAACGTAAAAAATTAATTTATGGGACTGTGTCGGTAGGACTCGTGCAGGGCAAACACGACGCCCCCAGTAAGAGAGAAGACCGAACGGAAGGTAAAAGGACAGATATAACCTGGGAAGAAGCCAGGAACCTGCACAAACATTTCCACGAAGCAGAAGGGTGAAGACTCCACGGGGCAATAAACAGGACTTTGCTGAGAGCAGAGGCCAGACGGAGGAGCTGAAGCATCTTGTTGGGGCGACTGGGTGGCTCAGTCGGTTGGGCACCTGACTCTTGGTTTAGGCTCGGGTCGTGACCTCAGGGTTTGAGTTCAAGCCCCTCATCGGGCTCTGTGCTGACAGTGCTGAGGCTGCTTGGGATTCTCTCTCTCTCTCCCTCTATCCCTCCTGTGCTCTCTTCTCTCTCTCCAGATAGATAAATAAACTTAAAAAAAAAAAAAACCTTGTTGCATAATCGTGCCCAGGAGGGTCAGCCCCAACCAATTGGTGTGGCCTCAGAACTGTTTCTTCCTGAGCAGAGGCTCATCAGAGGGCAGAAAGATAGGTGGAACCGAGTGTTGGGTGCAGATGAACTTGGCCCGTATGACAAGAAAGTGAACATATGAACCTAAAGCACCAGGGTTTAGGGGGACCCGTTCAGGGACTCTTCTCTGCAGTTGGGGTCAGGCTTGGGGGTATTTGCCCGCTCTCTCCTACACTCTGTTTTTTTTTTTTTAATGTTTATTTATTTATTGAGAGAGAGAGAGAGAAGGAGCAGGGAAGGGGCAGAGAGAGAGGGAGACACAGAATCCGAAGCAGGCTCCAGGCTCTGAGCTGTCAACACAGAGCCGACATGGGGCTGGAACTCACGAACCGCGAGATCATGACCTGAGCCAAAGTCAGACGCTCAACCGACTGAGCCACCCAGGTGCCCCTCTCCTATACTCTTTGAACACCAGACAATAAAGTGGCAGAGAATGAAAACTTCTTGGCTGTACATTGAATTACTGGAAACAATAATTTGCAAGAATGGTCATTGCAGGGCTATTTATAATAGTGAAACATTGTCCTTGCTTTGGGACTGCTGAAATGAATTACGATGTGTTGTTTCAGAGACTATAGAGGCTCCGGGCTGGCTCAGCCGGTAGAGCACACAACTCTTGATCTCAGGGTTGTGAGTTCAAGCCTCACGTTGGGCATAGAGTCTACTTAAAAAAAATAATAAATAAATAAAATAAGATGCTGGTTGTAGAAGATGGTGCAAACACCTCTTTCCCCTCCCAGTTCGAGCTTTGGGGTCATTGTTCCTTTGAACTCTTCAAAGTGGACCTAACCTTGAGTGTGGGATGCAGGTCGCCGTGCGCAGCCCTTCCTGGCACTCACTGAAGTATGAGATGGCCACCCAGTTTTCACTCCACGTGGGTTCAAATCCCAGCGGGACCATCTACCGGGCAAGTTCTTTTTAGCTTCTCTTACCTTCAGTTTCTCTTGTGTCAAACAGAGGATAGCTATAGCAGGTGGACTTTTTCAAGGGAGCGGAGCCCTATAGTGGTGGCAGCATGGAGTGGTGGTTAGGAGACCAGATTCCGGACCCACGCTTGGCTAAGCTCGGTGGTTCAGACCCCAGCTCAGACGTTTTCTTTCCGTGTTTAAGTTTTCTCATCTGTGAAATGGGGATACCAAAAGCATGGTTATGGGGTGCCCGGGGGGGGGTGGGGCTCAGTCGGCTAGGCGTCTGACTCTTGATTTCAGCTCGGGTCATGATCTTACAGTTTGTGGGTTTGAGTCCCGTGTTGTGCTGACCCTGCTTGGGATTCTCTCTCTCTCTCTCTCTCTCTCTCTCTCTCTCTCTCTGCCCTCCCCTGCTGAAGCATGGGCAAACAAGCTCTCTCTCTCTCTCTCTCTCTCTCTCTCTCAAAATAAACATTTAAAAAAACCCAAAAGCATATTGAATTAATATATCTAAAGTGCTTATACTTACCTTATTTTTTAAATTTTTATTCAAATTCTAGTTAACATACAGTGCAACATTGTTTTCAGTCCTTTTTCTTCAATGTTTATATTTGAGGGAGAGAGAGAGAGAACAAGTGGGGGAGGGGCAGAGAGAGGGGGACAGAAGATCGGAAGCGGGTTCTGTGCTGAGGGCAGAGAGCCCGACGCGGGGCTGGAACTCACAGACCGTGAGTTCATGACCTGAGCTGAGGTCGGACACTCAACTGACTGAACCACCCAGGCTCCCCTAAAGTGCTTACATTTAGAATTAATGTGTCTAAACTACTCTAATAGAATTGCCATCAGGCACATGTACCTAGAGTGCATCTGAAATGTGGCTCATCCAAACTGAGGTGTGCATTAAGTGTAAATTCACGGCAGATTGTGAAGTCTTAATATGGAAGAATGTAAAGTATCTCACCAATAATTATATGGGTTACATGTTGAAATAAAAATTTGCATCTGTTAGGTTAAATAGAATATATTTTATAATTAATTTCACTACATATGTATATTTTTTACTTTACTTAATAGGTTTTTATTTTATTTATTTATTTTGCGACAGAAAATCCCAAGCAGGCTCTGCACTGTCAGCACAGAGCCCGACGCGGGGCTTGAACTCACAAACCCCGAGATCATGACCTGAACCGAAGTCAAAAGTCAGACGCTCAACCGACTGAGCCACCCAGGTGGCCCTATTTTTTTTTACTTTTTAAAATGCAGGAGTTACTCATTTCTCCCTGGACTATCTCCCATGTTACATTAGGTATACATGTAATGCACTTGTGTTTGTTGGTATCTTACTTCCTTCTTCTTCTTTCTCTTCTCCTCCTCCTCCTCCTCCCCCTCCATCATTAATTTGGGAGAGAGCATACACGAGTGTGTGTGGTGTGTGTGGGGGGGAGCAGAGAGAGAGAGAGAGAGAGAGAGAGAGAGACAGGATCTCAAGCAGGTTCCATGCTCAGTGCTTAGCACGGAGCCCGAGGTGGGGCTGAATCCCACCACTCTGGGATCGTGACCTGAGCCGAAATCAAGAGTCGGCCACTCGACCAACTGAGCACCCAGGCACCATTCTGTTTGTTAATATCTATATTTTAATAAATATTCTGTATTTTAATAAGCAAATAAAATACAGCGCAGCTCCTAGAATATTCACAATTACGTATGTGGCTGGCACTGTCGTGTTTACTAGAGGGTGCTGGCATGTAGGAAGAGTAACTAACGACTATCAGCATCGAGTGCCTGGCACACGGGAAGTGCTTATCTGGTGGCAGTTTTTGTCCGGAAGGCTCCTGGCTGTGCCCTCTCCGGGCTCTGCACGCAGATCTATGCCTAGAAAGCATCGTCTGTTTCCCCGCCTGCCTTGTCATTCTTATTCACCCACAGTAAGAGCTCCTGGCCTTGCCTTTCATCTTCCCCAGCTCTGAGGCCTCCCTAGACGCATCACACACGTGCACCTACGCGTACACGCACGCGCGCGCGCGCACACACACACACACACACACACACGCAGGGTTTCTGTGCAGAGGCAAAGTTTCTCAACATCCAGTCCTCCAACCCCTCCTGTCTCCCGGTGGCTCTGGACCCCAAGCACCTCCGTTCCACTGAGGTCACCATACCTCGGCTTGGCGAGCGGTCCTCGCTGCCATCCTCCGTTTTCTCCTCGGGCCCGCACATCTGAGGCTTGATCTACGTGGTGCCCAGGCAGACGGAGTGGCGCGGGAAGGGGCTGTCGGCAGGCTGCCGAGAGGCTGCCCAAGGCGGCCTTTACGCTGACAAATTCACTCCTGGGACCCCGGGGTCTAGCTTCAGCCTGGCAGCTGGTGGCGAGGAGCTCTGAGTCTCAGCTGCGGGCTTGGACTCCTCAATTTCTCAGGAGACCAGCGTATACAGCAGATGGCATGTTTTCGATGCATTTAGCAGGGTGAGAACAGTTTTGTTTAGGAAAACATCTTGATGAGCCGCTTTGGTCGAGGAAGGGGAGGGCGGTGCCCGGGACATGGTTGAAGGGACGTGGTTAAATAAATACATGAGGGACTCAACGGCTTTACCAGCGTCATAACGGGAGCTTAGGGAAAAGGGACCCCAAGGAGAGAGAAGGCAGGGAAGGTCAGAGAAATGAAATGAAGTGGGTGGGGGCACAAAACAAGATGGCAGGAGCCACAGCCTGGCATGAATTCCAGTGAGAAATTTCCAGTGGCAGGGACACCGAAGGACAGATGGACTTCCTTAGTTGTTTACTTTTCAGCAGGCTCCACACCCAATGTGGAGACTGAGCTCAGGACGCTGAGCTCAAGAGTCACATGCTTATCGACCGAGCCAGCTGGGAATCCCCAAAGGATTTTTTTGTTTGTTTGTCTGTTTAATTGTGGTAGGGGTACCTGGGTGGCTCAATCGGTTAAGCATCCGGCTCTTAGTTTCCACTCAGGTCGTGATCTCATGGTTCATAGGTTCGAGCCCCAAGTTGGCTGGGGATTCTCTCTCTCTCTCTCTTTCTCTCTCTCTATCCCTCCCCTGCTCAGGCTCTCTCTCTCTCCCTCTCCTAAATAAACTTCAAAAAATTGTGGTAAAATACACATAACAAAATTTACCATCTTAATCATTTCTAGGTGTGTACTTCGGGGACCTTAGGTACATTCTCCTTATTGTGCATCCATTGCCACCATCCTTCTCTAGAACTTTCTTCATCTCCCAAATTGAAACTCTGTATGCATTAAACACTAACTCCTCATTTTCTCCCCCCCCCCCCCCCCCAGCTGCTGACAACTACCATCCTACTTTCTGTCTTTATGAATTTGACAACTCTGGGCACGTCATCTAAGTGGAATCATACGGTATTTGTCCCTTGGTATCTGGTTCATTTCACTTAGCATAATGTCCTGAAGGTTCGCCTATATTGTAGCAGATGCCCACGTTGCCTTCCTTTTAAGGCTGAATAATATTCCATCGTATGTTTATACCGCCTTCTGTGTATCCGTTCATCCGTTGGTAGACACTGGATGCTTCCACCTTTCGGCTATTGGGAACAATGCTACTGTGAACAGCGTCCGAACATCTCTTTGAAACCCTGCTTCACCTCTTTTAGGTATTCAGCCAAAAGTGCAACTGCTCAATCATATGATAATTCACCGTTTTACATTCCCACCAACAGGACACGAAGACTCTAGTTTCTGTACATCCTTGCCAACATTTGTTATTTTCTGATTTTTGTCTTCCTCTTTTTTTTTTTTTTTTGGTAATTTTCTTTTTTATTTTAAGTTTACTTATTTTGAGAGAGAGAAAGAGAGAGAGAAAGAACAAGTGTGAGCAGGGGCAGGGGAGGGGCAGAGAGAGAGAGAATCAGAGAGAATCCCAAGAAGGCACCGTCAGCGCAGAGCCCGACGTGGGACTTGAACTCATGAACCTTGAGATCATGACCTGAGCTGAAATCAAGAGCTGGACGATTAACTGACTGAGCCCCCCCAGGCGCCCCTGTCTTCTTCTTCTAATTGTAGCCATTCTAATGACTGTGAAGTGCTATCTCATGGTGCCATTTCCCCAGGGACTACTTACGTTGATCAACTTTTTCTTTGCTTATTAGCCACTTATAGATCATCTTTAAAGGGTGAAGGGGAGCGGGAGGTACGGGCTTCCACTTACAGGATGAGTTGGTCACGGGAGGGAAGATACAGCACAGGGAATACTGTCAGTGGTATTGTAGCAGTGCTGTGTGGGGACGGGTGACAGCTACACTTGTGGTGAGCATGACATCATGTACGGAGCCACTGAATCACTATGTCGTACACCTGAAACTAATGTAATATTGTTACGTTGTGTGTCTATACTTCAATTTCAATAAGGAACAAAAATCGTCTTTGGAGAACTGTCTATTCAAGTCCTTTGCCCATTTTTTAACCGGTTGTTTGTTGTCCCACCGTTGAATTGTAGAAGTTATTTCTGTTCCCTGGTTATTAACCCCATATCAGATCTCTGATCTCTAAATATTTTATTCCACTCTGTGAGGTGCCTTTTCATTCTGTTAATTGTTTCCTTTAGTGCACAGATTTTAATTGTGATGTAATCTGATTTATCTATTTCTCCTTTTGTGTCCTGTCATGTCCAAGAAATCACTACCAAATCCAATGTCATGAACCTTCTCTGCTATGTTTGTTTTACGAGTTTTATAGTAGTTTTGGGTGCCTGGGCGGCTCAGTTGGTTAAGTGTCTAACTTCAGCTCCGGTCATGATCTCAGGGTTCGTGGGTTCGAGCCCCCCATCGGGTTCTGTGCCGACAGCTCAGAGCCTGGAGCCTGCTTTGGATTCTGTGTCTCCCTCTCTCTGCCCCACTCTTGCTTGCACTCTGTCTCTGTCTCTCTCTCAAAAAGTAAATACACATTAAAATTAAAAAAAAAAAGAGTTTTATAGTTTTACTTCTCATGTTTAGGTCTTTGATCCTTTTTGAGTTAATTTATGCATATGGTGTGAGGTAAGGGTCCAACTTCATTCTTTTGCATGTGGATATCCAGTTTTCCCAACACCATTTGTTGAAAATCCAGTCCTTTCCCCATTGCATGGTCTTGGCACTCTTGTTGAAGATCATCTGACCACACACACAAGGGGTTATTTGTAGGCTTTCCATTCTAATCCATCGGCCTACATGTCTGTCTTTACGCCAGTAACATGTTGTTTTGATTACTATAGCTTTGTAGTAACTTTGAAATCAGGAAGTGTGAGACTCCAACTTTGTTCTTTGTCAAGATTATTTTGGTTATTCAGTGTCCTTTGAGACTTCATATGAATTTTAGGATGGATTTTTCTTTGCTTTGCTTTTTTAAAAGCGTTTTTATTTATTTTGAGAGAGAGAGCATGAGCAGGAAAGGGACAGAAAGAGGGAGAGAAAGAACCATTCTCACGAACGCTGAGCCAAAATCAAGAGTCAGATGCTTACCAACATCAGCTCAGGTCATGATCTCCTGATTCATGAGTTTGAGCCCTCCAAAGTGGGCTCCATCATGGAGCCCACTTTGGATCCTCCGTCCTCCTCTCTCTCTGCCCCTCCCCTGCTCTTGAGCATGCACATGTGTGTGCGCTCTCTCTCTAAAAAATAAACACTTATTTATTTATTTATTTTTTAATGTTTACTTATTTTTGAGAGAGAGAGGGAGACAGAGCGTGAGCAGGGGAGGGGCAGAGAGAGAGGTTGACAAAGAATCCGAAGGGGGCTCCAGGCTCCGAGCTGTCAGCACAGAACAGCTGTCAGCTGTTCGACGCGGGGCTCGAACCCATGAACTGTGAGACCATGACCTGAACCGAAGTTGTACACTTAACCAACTGAGCCACCCAGGTGCCCCGAAAATAAATAAACATTAAAAAAAAAAAAAAAGTCAGACACTTAACCAACTTAACCACCCAGGCAGCCCTTTTATTTACCTTTTTTAAAATATTTTTTTTAAGTAAACTTTATACCCATTATAGGGCTCAAACTTACAACCCTGAGATCAAGAGTCACATGCTCTACTAACTGAGCCAGCCGGGTGCCCCCCAGGATGAGTTTTTTTTTCTTTCTTTTTTTAATGTTTATTTATTTTGAGAGAGAGAGAGAGAGAGAGCAAGAGTGAGCTCATGCGCCAGCAGGGGAAAGGGACAGAGAGGGAGAGAGAGAGAGAGAGAGAGAGAGAGAGAGAGAGAATTCCAAGCAGGTTCCATGCTGTCAGCACAGAGCCCAATGTGGGCCTCAGGCTCAAGCTCATGAACCGTGAGATCATGACCTGAGCCAAAATCAAGAGTTGGATGCTTAACCAACTGAGGGGCCCAGGCACCCGCACAACAGGACTTTTAGGCCAGGGTCTGTAAGGTTCCATTTCGAACGGGTTGTGCTGGTACCACTAGGGGTACTCCTTTATTGCCCCAAGCTGTATCTTGCGTGAGGAGGGATCTCAAACTTGAGACTCACGCCGAATCTAGGATGGCGCACAGCGAAAGGAGAAGGGACCTGGACGCGAGAGGCAGGGTCTTAGGGGGTCAGGGGCGCACGGCTCTGGCCAGAGGTACTGGAAAACAAGGCCTCGGAACCCTGGGAACAGCAAGGAGGAAGCTGGGAGTCCCACTGCCCGTGGGACAGGAGTGGGAGGAGATTCTATTTAGATCTCAAAAGGCCAGGGCCACCCCAGCTGGCCTTACCACATGGGCCCGGGCCCAGGGAGGAAGGCAGGGCAGCGTGCATCTTGGCAAGAGGCCACATGAGGCTGCGTACCGGGTGAGTCGGGCTGCAGTTGGGTGAGGTACACCCGCCCCCATGCCCCTCCCTGAGCAGACACTGCCACCTTCTGGCTCTTTGTTGACCCACTGCCCCACCCCATCCCAAGAAGAGCTTTCTGCTGAACAAGAAACAAAAGATGGAACGAGGTTGCCTTCACCTGCTAACAATCCGTTTCTCCGGGGGCCGCACCCAGGTCACCTGCGTTAGAGTCTGGCTGGTCTCAAGCGTCATCCCTTGGTCTCTTCCCAACGGTGGCTTAACACAATCCTCACTACCTCTCCACAGATGGTTTATCTGCCTTAATTTTCAGTTGATTAGGGGCAGGGCCTCACTGTGGGGGGCTGGGACCGCTGGGCTGGGAGGCATCCGGGTCACGACACTGCTGAGGCCCTTCTCCATTGCTTCTCTGTTGGATGGTGGGTTGTTTTTGCTAGAAATCCCCAGCACCTCCCAACTATTGTTCCTTCCTAGGCAGGCTTGCTGGGATCCCCGTGACCAGTTAACCAGGCTCTGGAGTTTGTCAAGGTGTTTTTCTCCCTCCCCTTCTACAGTTCGTTACCTCCCTCTCTCTCTCTCTCTCTCTCTCACCTCAACTGTGGGCTCTTTCCTCCTGCCCCTCCCCCTCCCTGAGAATTTCTATGACTTGGCCCAAAGCCCTTTGTTTTGATGTCTCAAATTCAGTGCTAAAGCTCAAACTCTCCACCAGGAGGCACTGTCGGGAGACCCAGCTCTGGATCTGCCGGCTTCCCATTCCCTGGTCCCAGACAGGGAAGTGAACGTGGGTCACCGTATTGATTGGTTTCTTGCCTTAGACAGGACCCCAGGGGGCTACAGAGTTATTGTCCTGGCCTTGTCCCGGGGAGGCCCTTAGTTCCCTCAGATTCAGCAAGAGATGGGGGGATAGGGAGTGGGGAGTGGTGGAGGGGCTCATCCCTCACAGGCCCCCACCTCCTCCCCTTTCCCTGGGCTTGAAGACCCTCTTAACCATTCCATACCTCCCTCTGCCCTGCCCCCCTTCCTCACAGGGCAGACCTATTCACTGGGCACCTCCAAGGTTCCCACGGAGATCAGCCTTCCGGATGCCCAGGACTTAACAGCCAGAGGAGGAAGGACACCACAGAAAGGCGCAGAGAGGACTCACCTTTCTTTCCACTCCAGGTGTGGCTGTCAGCTATTCTGGAAACAAGAGTGCTCATTCCTGAGGTCCCTATGGGTTGCTAGGGCATCTTGAGGTTGTCTCTATTCCATGGGTTTTGATGTGGTTTGAAGTGTTGGGGTTCGGAGCCAATGGCCAAGAAAGAATTCTTGAGGGGCCCCGGGGTGGCTCAGCGGGTGTGAAGTTTTGGGGTGATGGTGGGGTTCGAAGCTGCGCTGTGCCATCGGCGGCCACGCTGTGCCACACGGTGGCTTGCCTTGCGGAGAAGGCCACGAAAAATCCATTGTTTTTAATCCATGGAAAACACTGGAGAAGTTTTACAAAATTACCCAATTCTGCAGTTGAAGGCAAGGACAGAAAACAGTAAAGCTAGAAATCCATCATGATTTAAGCAACATTCCAACACACGTAGTCCTTACAGCCGCCTTCCTAGGAAACGGTCCCCAGTTGAGTTTTAATTCAATCTGGTACTGGTCTTGGGCGGCTCTGAGCGGCCACAAGTGGCTAGACCAGAGATGTGGAGGGGATCGCGGTAGACTCATCAGGAGGAAACCTCACAATCTGTCTTTCTTTCTTTCTTTCTTTCTTTCTTTCTTTCTTTCTTTCTTCCTTCCTTTCTTTCTTCCTTCCTTCCTTTTCCTTCCTTCCTTCCTTCCTTCCTTCCTTCCTTCCTTCCTTCCCTTCTTTCTTTCAAATGTTTATTTATTTTTGAGAGAGAGACAGAGCACAAGCAGGGGAGGGACAGAGAGAGAGGGAGACACAGAACCCCAAGCAGGCGCCACACGGGGCTTGAACCCATGAACTGCGAGGCCACGACCTGAGCCCAAGTGTGACCCCTAACCGAGCCAGCCACCCGGGCGCCCCTCACACGGGAGTCAGATTTGGGAGCCGTGCCACTACCAGGCCCAAGACAGACAGCTTGGTATAAGGACAGAACAAAGAGAGGGCATCATGTTTCTGGGTCCTATTACCGGTCTGGCCGGGGTCCTAACTTCCAGCCAAAAGGCAGGCTTTCTCCTCCCCAGAAGAGGAGCCACGGGCTAGAGGACTGCAGCCTGAGCGATAGACATGAAAGTGTTCCTGTAAGACCATACTTCTCAGAAGGCCCCTGAAATGAGAGTTAAGGAAGAAAAGAGAAAGTACTCACCAAGTTTGCACCGAAGCTCAGAGTCCAGATGAAAAGACTCATCGCCTCACGTTGGGGTGCCAAAAATGCTGAGTTTTTTGCGGGGTGATGGGGGTTTGGAGCTGGCGGCCACGAAAGAATTCTTGGGGCAGAAAAGTGAGTTTATGAAAGCACGGGGACAGGAAGAGGACTCCCAGGATCCTGGAGGCCCAGCTATTGTCAAGCTAAGGTTGTTTTTCCCTCTAGCGAAGCATTAACCTGGACAGTAGGGACAGTAGGGATGTTCTACTCTGCCCGCCTCAAGTAGTTGTTAATGGGCGGCAGGTTATAAGGAAATTGAATCTTATCTGCCACTTCCTTCTGCCTCTGTTTCCCACATCAGGTTAAGCATCCGACTCTTGATTTTGGCTCAGGTCATGGTTGTCACGGTCATGAGATCGAGCCCCAAGTTGGGCTCCATGCTGGGCGTGAAGTCTGCTTGGGATTCTCTCTCTCCCTCTCTCTCTGACCCTGCTCCGCTCACCTTCACACACTCTCTCTCAAGGAAGGAAGGAAGGAAGGAAGGAAGGAAGGAAGGAAGGAAGGAAAAGTTCTTGAGATGTTTACAGGGCAAAAAGGCAGGTGTTTCGTTTTGTTTTGAGAGAGAGCACAGGCACAAGCAGGGGAGAGGCAGACAGAGAGGGAGAGAGAGAATCCCAAGGAGACGCAGGGCTCCATCTCAGGAACAGAAAGGTGAGATCACGATCTGAGCCAGATACTTACTGGACTGAGGCACCCAGACGCCCACGCCCCAAGGCGTTTTTATTGTAGCACAGGGACAGGACCCCGGGCCCAAAGAGCTGCCCTGGGGCTGTGAAGAGACACTGGTTATCCACTTTGGAGTTGGGGAGGCAAGACAAAGAACAAAAGGTTCCACGTGTTAAGAAGACAAAGAGGATCCTCCAGGCCTAGCTCTGGTCCAGCTGAGGCGGTTTTTCCCTCCGGCCAAGCATTAACATTAAGACAGCTGGCAGTTCCTGGAGAAAAATCCTACTCTGCCTGCCTCAAGTATTTGTCAATGGGCTGCAGGTTGTAAAGAAATTTAATTTTATCTACATTTCCTTCTGCCTTTGTTCCCCACATCCTCTAGTTGGTTTGATCTGGGAAGACTCCTCCTCCTTCTTTTAATGTTTATTTTATTTATTTTATTTTTTTTTAATTTTTTTTTCAACGTTTTATTTTATTTTTTTTGGGACAGAGAGAGACAGAGCATGAACGGGGGAGGGGCAGAGAGAGAGGGAGACACAGAATCGGAAACAGGCTCCAGGCTCTGAGCCGTCAGCCCAGAGCCTGACGCGGGGCTCGAACTCACGGACCCGCGAGATCGTGACCTGGCTGAAGTCGGACGCTTAACCGACTGCGCCACCCAGGCGCCCCTTAATGTTTATTTTTGAGAGCGAGAGAGAAAGAGAGCAGGCATGCACACGGGTGGGGGAGGGGCAGAGAGAGGGGGACCTAGGACCCAAAGGGGACTCTGCGCTGACAGCAGAGAGCCCGATGTGGGGCTCGAACTCACGAACCATGAGATCATGACCTGAACCGAAATTGGACACTTAGCTGATAACCAACTGAGCCACGCAGGCGCCCCAGTGACCTGGGGCTCCTGGAGCTGTCCAGACGCGTGGAGCCCAGCGACGCAAGTAGGGACTGGCCCTTTAGTTCCCAAAGTGCCCTGGGGGGTGAGCGTGGGTGACGCCGGGAGGCTTATCCGAAGGAGGCTCTGTAGGACATGGGAGGACACGGCCCTTCCCTGATGACTGTCCTTCATCAAGGACCACGTTCTGCCGACACACCCCCACCCCCGCCTGCCGCTCTCTTTCTGGAAGTTTGTGCAAGCCATTCTCCAGATTCCACCACACTGCTCTTTTCATAGTTAGCCTCACGGAAAAGCCCTTGAGGACTTCCTACAGATCCCGGAGAAATGGTGTCCTTACCTGGTCTTCGAGGCCCAGCGTGAACCCTGCCCATTCCACTGGAGGCACCACGTCTCCCTTTCCTCTGGCTTCACTGCACTCCAGGTGCACTGATCCTCCCGGGCCGGGCGCATCCCAAGCCTGCCTCAGCCTCTGAGGCCTGTGCACTGCTGTTCCTTCAGCTCAGAATGCTCTTCACACGGATCTCCCCGTGGCTGGTCGCTTGTCCACTTTCCCTGACAACCCCCGTCCGGAGCACTCTCCTATCCCCTCATCCTGAGTTTTTTCTTTCAAGTTTATTGATTTATTAAAATTTTAAAATGTTTATTTATTTTTGAGAGAGAGAGAGAGCATGAGTGGGGGAGAGGCAGAGAAAGAGGGAGACACAGAATCCGAAGCAGGCTCCAGGCTCTGAGCTGTCAGCACAGAGCCAGATGCGGGGCTCGAACGCACGAACCGTGAGATCATGACCTGAGCCTGAAATCAAGAACTGGACATTCAGCCGACTGAGCCGCCCAGGGATCCGACCCCCACCCCCGCTGCCCCGCCACATCCCATTTTATTCTCTCTTCCACGCACACCCCTTTTTGAAGCTTAAGCTTCAGGGCCCCCTCCAAGGGTCAGTACCTAATTTTGTATTCTTTTCTTAAAAGGAGCCCTCTGCCTGGCTGACCCAACTGTGCGAGCTTCAGGTCTCACGGAATCTAAGTCCGTTTTGTAGCCAGAGCGAAGGACTAGGCTGCACTGGGGACGCCCTGTGCCTACTTCTGGCTGGAAGACAAACTCAGCATTCCTCCTGCCAAGCTATTTTGACAGGCCCTTCCCCGCCCCCCCCCCCCCCCCCATCTCCTCAGGCCTGGGTGCCAAGAGTAAGCCTTGCCCAGAAATCTTGGTAACTGCCCTGCTCACTGGGCCCTGGGCTCAACAGGGTGGGGGATATAAAACCCCAGGAGCTGCTGCCGAATGTCCTTCTCCCTTCTGGACCCCCCCCCACCCCCACCCCCGTCTTGACTCCCTGAATAGGCATAACTATTCTCAATCGGCAGCCATACTCCTCCAGACTGCTCAGCCAGGAGACAGAAACCAGACTTCTCTGGAATCTCTTCTCCTCCCAAGCTTTTCTGCAAAGCTAATCTTTACAGTTTGTCACCCACCCCACCTCTTTACTAGTTTGGGCAAATATTTAGCATACAGGATTAACTCTCCCCCTGCCTTGCCCTTGGCAGACCTGGCTAATTGATCCCAGAACGCTTTCCAGATGGGCTCCTGTGTAGCCACTCCCCACAGATCAGGGGGGAAACCTATTTGGCCTCTTCCTGAAAGTCAGGTCTAAATTATCGAAGCGGTAAATCTGTTCCAGAGGAAAAGGGCCGGTGCTCACAATGAAGTGAAGTCCCGAATCTAGGTTGAGACCAGGAGGCCAGTTCCAAGGACGTATTTTCTGTTTGATCAAGTACCACCTTGTGGCACGTCCCGTGACACAGTGGAAAAATCACTGACCTTGAGCTGGAAGTCCTGCCCTGTTCTGGGCAAAACGACTAACTTCCTCATTGTGCACACGGGGCTACAGGTCAGGCTGCTGCAGCGGGTTACCGTAGACTGGGTGACGGCAACAACAGACATTGATTTCTCACAGTTCTGAAGGCAGGGAGGTCCACAGACGGATCCTGTGTCTAGTGAGAGCCCTTTTCCAGGCTGCAGACTGGAAGCTCCCACCAACTTCTTGTAACCTCACATGGTGGAAAGAAATCCTCACTTCTTTAACTTTTTTAATGTTTATTTACTTTTGAGAGAGAGAGAGCACGAGTGGCGAGAGGCAGAGAGAGAGAGGGAGACAGAGGATCTGAAGCAGGCTTTGCGCTGACAGCCCAGAGCCCCACGCGGGGCTCGAACTCATGAACCGGGAGATCATGACGTGAGCAGAAGTCGGAAGTTGGACGCTCAACTGACTGAGCCAACCAGGCGCCCCAAGAATTCTTGCAGAGGGGCGTGGTGAGCTGTCCTTAGAACCTGGAGAAAATGTCACCTCCTGGGGGCGAAAACAGCCAGAAAGGAGGCGAAGAATGAGTTTGATGAGCTTACAGACCATAGACATACACAGCATCCAGAAGGAAGTCCAGGTATAGGGCTGCTGGGCGATGACACTTAGGGGGACTGTCCTGCTGCATATGTGCATTACTTCCTACTTCAGCTGCCTCTCCCGGCAGCCTCCCTGCGCCGTGCTCCCCAACACTCCCCTCGATGCCCCCAACTATTCATCCCCCTCACTTATCAGAAGGACTAGAGGCCACCAGGCAGCACCCACTGCAGCTTGCTCCTCCCCAGGCGCCGGGGTGGATGTTCCCCCATCTGCAGCCTGGACCCCGCAGCGCCAGGCCTCAGCTATCTCCCGCCATCACCCTCTTCTCTCGCTGGCATCTTCGGCCTCGCCTCTGCCAGCTCCTTTTCTTCAGCATATAAATTTGCTAAGGATATTCCCAGTTTAGAACAACAACAACAACAACAACAACAACAACAACAGGGGCGCCTGGGTAGCTCAGTCGGTTAAGTGTCTGACTTGGGCTCAGGTCATGATCTCGCAGTTCGTGGGTGTGAGCCCCGTGTCGGGTTCTGCGCTGACAGTGCAGAACCTGCTTGGGATTCTCTGCCCCTCCCCTGCTCTCTCTTGCTCTCGAAAATAAATAAACATTAAAAAACAACAAACTAAAAGCCACACCCCAAAAGCCCTCCTTCCATCTAGCATCTCTCTCGTGTGTTCTTGCTGGAAGAGAGGTCTATACTGGCTGACCTCACTGCTACCTCCCAGCCTTTCTTCAACCCACTGTGATTGGGTTCTTGCTTGTCCCGGTCCCGCCTCTTCACCGTCTGGTATGGAAATAAAGAAAAGTCCCCTGCCAAGATCAGCGATGGTTTCTGGATCGCTAAATCCAGAATTTTGGTGCCTATTTACTCCTCCACTTTGTAGGTCCCCACCGCGGACCATCACCTGGACATCTGTGACAGCCCTTCTGGGTCCTCTCTTCCTCAGAGGCCCTTAAGTGTTGGTGGCCCCCAGGGTCTCATCACGGTCCCACCCCCACCCCATTCCGCGGCTCACTCTCTCCTGAGCAATCTTTTCAGACCCATGGCTCCTACTACTGTCTCTACGCCTGAGAATCCTTAGTGGTAAGCAGTATGTGAAAGAATGTAAAATAATTGTGCATGAACTGAGGAGAATACCATGTGAAGGAAGACATTTGAGGGAGAAAGGAAAAATACCGGGTCCTCTCCAGACTACCGTGGGCAAGTTAGCACACCACCCCAAGCTCTGACTTCTCATCCACAGGACTTGGGACAAGAATAGTACCTACTTCACAGCGTTGCTATGAGGCTTACGTGGGATAATTCAACAGCACGCTCCCAGAGCACATACTGGTCAACATTGCAACGGTCTCTGTGACTTGCAGGGGTAGAGGCACCATGGGGAGAAGAGGAGTCAAATGAGAAACGGTAGCTTAGATCCAGGTTTTGGAACGTACAAGGGCAGTGGACTGGTGAGGTCTATTTGTCAAGGGCATTCCTAACCCACGTCATGGGCTGAGAGCCGAGGAGCAGGCTGTTGTTTTCCTTCCGGCCGTCCGGATGACCTTGTGAGCACCTGACCTGGGTTCAGTGAATGGCCGGCCATCGCGCCCTGTGTGCACGTCCCAGGCATTCCTGAGATGGTCTGTCCTGAAGTGTGTGTGGGGGCTGCTGGTGGTTTGGGATGATAAACAGCTTAGAGCCAGGGAAGGAAAAGGTCACCTACTGGGCTGTGTCGTGGGGGAGGGAACACAGTTCCCAGGGGAACAAGCACTGGTATTTAAGAAGTACACTGAGCCTGTTCTTAACACGTGTCCAGGGCCAGGTTCTGAACTAAACATGAATGTTTTTTGTCCATAATTATAGGCTCCAGCCCTGGGGACTAGTTCAGTGGTGGCTGGACCCAGTTTACACGGACCCATGAGAGTCAATTATTAAATGTGCAGGAATTTTGCAAGCCAGTTGTTAAACACAGCCATTGTTAAAAACGAAGTTACACAGGGGCGCCTGGCTGGTTCAGTTGGAGGAGTGAGAGACTCTTGATCTCAGGGTCATGGGTTCGAGTCCCGTGTTGGGTGTAGAGATTCCTCAAGTAAACTTAAATAAAATTAAGTTATAGGTGTGCCTGGGTGGTTCAGTTAGTTAAGCAACCAACTTCAGCTCAGGTGACAATTTCAAGGTTCATGAGTTCGAGCCCACATCGGGTGAGCTCGAGCCCCGATTCAGGCTCCATGCTTTCAGAGTGGGATTCTCTCTCTTTCCTTCTCTCTCTCTTTGCCCTTCGTGAGATTCTCTCTCTCTCTCTCTCTGCCTCGTGCTCACTCGTGCTTTCTCTCTCTCTCTCAAAAAAAAGACTTCATTAAAAAAAAGAAGTTATATAAACTTATAATTAAATAAATTGTATTTAGGAAGCACGTGGGTGGCTTAGTCAGTTAAACGTCGGACGCTTGGTTGCGGCTTCGGTCACGATCTCACAGTTTGTGCGTTTGAGCCCCGCATCAGGGCTCTGCGCTGACAGCACGAAGCCTGCTTGGGATTTCTCTCTCCCTCTCTCTGCCCCTCCCTAGCTCTCTCTCTCTCTCTCTCTCTCACTCTCTCTCTCTCTCAAAAAATAAACATAAAAGATTTAAAAAATTATGTTAAAAAAACCAAAACTCATAGCTTCTTTTTTTTTTTTTAATTTTTTTTTCAACGTTTATTTATTTTTGGGACAGAGAGAGACAGAGCATGAACGGGGGAGGGGCAGAGAGAGAGGGAGACACAGAATCGGAAACAGGCTCCAGGCTCCGAGCCATCAGCCCAGAGCCTGACGCGGGGCTCGAACTCACGGACCGCGAGATCGTGACCTGGCTGAAGTCGGACGCTTAACCGACTGCGCCACCCAGGCGCCCCTCATAGCTTCTTATTTAATTTCCTATATTTTACTAGTATCCATTCCCTTGAGGACATTCACACCTGTTGCATCTATACGATAGAAACACCATGTCATAGAAATACTATTTGACTCTGATCAGTGCTGTCATATCTAGAATTTGAAATTGGCCGGGGCTGAAGTATTTACGTCAGGAAATCAGGGCACGTACACACACTGCCCCCGCCATAGCGCTGGTCGTCAGTAACATCTGCCAGCACCTCGCCGGACAAACCGGGGTCAGGAATTCTGTCTTCTCATCAGTTCCAACATTCTCGATCTGTGCCAGATAAACACAGTCCAACCTTTTGGGTTTCCGGACTCCAGGTTTGGAGGCAGCCACTCCAGAGGGCCGCGTCTCACCCGTCCCCCACCACGGGTGTGACCATTGGTGGCTACTCTGGACCCTGGCCCTCGCTGCGTCCTCCCTCAGCTAAGCGCTCACTTGACTCTGACAACACTGATGGGCTGGTATTGAACTTTGACTTGACCCATTTTATAGATGACAAAGTGAGCCGCAGAGAAGTTAAGCAACTCTCTCCTGAGGCCATCTGCCAAGAAAAGTTGGAACCCTCTCATAACCACTAGCTCTACAGATAAAGAACAATAATCCGATGAGCCGATAAGGGGATGCGATTAAGTGGCTCAGTTACCATTCCTTCACAGCTGCCAATGCTGGCTTTAGTTTCCAGCTACCACGGGGCATTGATTCTGATGTACTTGTACTGTCCTTAGTCACATCCAATAAAACAGTGGACTTAACAAAATTCGGCCCATCCCAGGTCTTTAGGAGACTTTAATGAGTAAATAAGACTGTTCTAGAGTTAATGATCCATTGTTTCAGTTGATGGCGTGCTTCTAAGTCAATCAATTATTAATTAGGAATTGAGATCTGACTACATACCCAACTCAGTTCAAGATCTGGACGCTTCCCATGAGAGCTAAAGCCGGGAGCGTGTAAATAGCTTGTTGAAAGTTACACACTTTGGAAGAGATTAGGACAGGATATTCACCACGCTTGTCTGATTCCAGAGCTCCTGTGCCAGGGAGAGCCATGTGATGAGTATTCAGCAGCTATTTAAAAACACCTCTTGGGGCGCCTGGGTGGCTCAGTGGGTTAAGCAGCCTTGATTTCAGCTCAGGTCATGACTTCATGGTTCATGAGTTGGAGCCCCACGTCGGGCTCTGAGCTGATGGCTCGGGGCCTGCTTGGGATTCTCTCCGTCTCTCTCTCTGCCCCTCCTCCACTCACGCTCTATCTCTCTCCCAAAAATAAATAAATAAACATCAAAAAAACATAACATTAACAAGTCAGGCAACAACAGGTGTTGTCGAGGATGCGGAGAAAGATCTCTTTTGCATTGTTGGTGGGAATTCAGGCTGGCGCAGCCCCTCTGGAAAACAGGATGGAGGTTCCTCAAAAAACTAAAAATGGAACTACCCTATGACCCAGCAATTGCACTACTAGGCATTTATCCACGGGATATAGGCATGTTGTTTCGAAGGAGCACACGCACCCCAATGTTTATAGCAGCACTATCCACAATAGCCAAAGTATGGAAAGAGCCCAAATGTCCATCGATGGATGAATGGATAAAGAAAATGTGGTGTATACATACAATGGAGTATTACTTGGCAATCAAAAAGAATGAAATCTTGCCATCTGCAACTACGTGGATGGAACTGGAGGGTATTATGCTAAGCGAAATTAGTCAGAGAAAGACAAATATCATAGGACTTTACTCATAGGAGGACTTTAAGATACAAAACAGATGAACATAAGGGAAGGGAAGCAAAAATAACATAAAAACAGGGAGGGGGACAAACATAGACTCATAAATATGGAGAACAAACAGAGGGTTGCTGGAGGGGTTGTGGGAGGGGCGATGGGCTAAATGGGTAAGGGGCATCAAGAAATCTATTCCTGGGGCGCCTGGGTGGCGCAGTCGGTTGAGCGTCCGACTTCAGCCAGGTCACGATCTCGCGGTCCGTGAGTTCGAGCCCCGCGTCGGGCTCTGGGCTGATGGCTCAGAGCCTGGAGCCTGTTTCCGATTCTGTGTCTCCCTCTCTCTCTGCCCCTCCCCTGTTCATGCTCTGTCTCTCTCTGTCCCCAAAATAAACGTTGAAAAAAAAAATTAAAAAAAAAAAAAAAAAAGAAATCTATTCCTGAAATCATTGCTGCACTATATGCAACAACTATAACTAACTTGGATATAAATTTTTAAAAAAATTTAAAAAGAAATAAATAAAGGGCAAAAAAACCCACAAACCAACACACACACACACACACACACACACACACACACACACACACACAGCAAACTCTTATAGGGGCTCCTGGGTGGCCGGTCAGTTTAGTGTCTGATTCTTGATTTTGACTTAGGTCATGATCTCACGGTTTATGGGACTGAGCCCCACATTGGTCTCTGTGCTGATGGTGCACAGCCTGATTGGGATTCAATCTCTCCTTCTCTCCCTGCCCCTCAAAAGAAATAAATAAACTTAAAAACAATCCTCTTATAGAAGAATACTTAATCACAGAGAAAAACGCCCATAAAGGATTTGGTTAAAAAATGGAGGTGAACACATTGCTGTATTTTATCAGTTTTGGATACGTGTTGCTTTTCACCTCTTAACATCTGAAACAGGGTGCACCAAAAAACCAATTCCAGGTGAATTATAGATATTCATGTGAAAGGTGAAACAATAAAGCTTCTAGAAGATACTATAGGAGAGTATCTTCATAGTCTTGGGGCAAGAAAAGACTAATGAAACAGGAAACAAAGCATACCCATAAAAGGCCAGTAAGTTGGGCTACATTAAAATTAAGGCATTTTTGTGCATCAAAAGACGTATTAAGAAGATAAGAAGGTAAGCCCCTGGGGCATGCGGGTGGCTCACTCAGTTAAGCATCCGTATCTTGATCTCAGCTCAGGTTTTGATCTCAGGTTCCAGAGTTCAAGCCTCGAACTGGACTCCACACTGGGCATGAGCCTATTAATAAATAAATAAGTAAGTAAATAAACAAATAAGTAAGTAAATAAATATTAAAGTAAAGCCACTGAATAGGAGAAAACTTTTACAGCGTATGTATCCAAAAAAGGGAACTCATACCAGAATATATATCAAACTCCTACAAGTCACAAACGGGCAGAATCCAATGGGAAAAAAAAATGCACAAGACTTGAGACAGGCACTTCATAAAAGAGAATAATCAAATGAATATTAAGCATACGATAAGTAGCGCAGTCCCCTCAGTTTCCAGGGAAATGAAATGTACAACCACCACAAGGGGCGCCTGGGTGACTCAGGCTGTTAAATGTCAACTCCTGATTTTGACTCAGGTCATGATCTCACGGTTTGTGGGTTCGAGTCCTGCATGGGGCTCTGTGCTGACAGTGTGGGGCCTGCTGGAGATTCTGTCTCTCTGTGTCCCTCCCCTGCTCATGCTCTCTCTCTCTCTCTCTCTCTCAAAAATAAATAAATAAACAAACATTAAAAAAATAATAAGGTAAAACTTCCATGAGTTACCACTGCACACCCAGAAGAATGACCAAAATCGCAAAGAATGACAGTGCTGAGGGTTAGCGAAAATGTGGCGAGACTGACATGAGAGACTGAAGGTCCCATAGGCTGCTGGTGGAAAAGAAATTAACCAATCCCTTAGAAGACCATTTGGCAGTGTTGGTGAAAGATGAACACTTACACAGTAACTTGTGAGCCGTTAATTCACTCCTAAGTGTCGTCCAACGGAATTTCATACATACATGGAGCAAAAGACAAGGGCTAGAACATTCACCATGCCTCATTAAAATAGCCCCAAACCAGAAAAGCCCCTAATGTTCATCAACAGTAGAACAGATCCGGGGCGCCTGGGTGGCTCAGTTGGTTGAGCAACCGACTTCAGCTCAGGTCATGATCTCACGGTTTGTGAGTTCGAGCCCCATGTCGGGCTCTGTGCAGATAGCTCAGAGCCTGGAGCCTGCTTCGGATTCTGTGTCTCCCTCTCTCTCTGCCCCTCCCCTACTCAAGCTCTGTCTCTCTCTCTCTCTCTCTCTGTGAAAAATAAATAAACATTAAAAAAAATAAAAAAAAAACCAGTAGAATAGATCCATAAATTGTGGCAGATTCATAAAATGGAGTGTCAGACAGCAACAGAATAAATTATAACTATTTTATGCAAAAGCATGGATGAATTTCACAGACGCAATGTTGAGAAGTAAGACACAGCAGAATACATGCGTCTGATTCCATTTCCATCAAAACAAAAATAGGCAAAAACCAGTCCATTTTAGTAGGATTTAGGACGGCAGTTACTTTGGGAGAAGTTGGGAAAAACAGTGCCAGGAGGTGCATGAGGAGGGTTTTTGGGGTGCTGGTGATGTTATGTTTCCTGAGCTGGGCAGTGACTGGGGGAACATTCATAAGTTATACATCAGTAGTTTGTGTACTTTTCTGCATATGTGAATACATATATTATGCTCCGGTAAAAAGTTAAAAAAAAAAAAAAAAGGAGGGAGGATAGAGAGAGAGTTGGACAGAGGATATTAATTACTCACAGACCTTTGTTGAAAGACCTGTTCAATGATGCCTGTCCCATGATGGAATACAAGACACTACCCCGAGCTAAGAAACTGGCAAAACGTGCTGATGAATCTACTGGAAAAACATGAGGGAACTTAGAAAACTCACTGGAACTAAAATACTATGGAATAACAACATGGAATATAGCAGAGAAGAAATTGGAGAGAAATCATAGAAGTTTCTCGTATTTCTAAGACCCAGAAAGAAAATTATCAGTTTTAAACTTTGTAAAGTCAAGTTAAGAATTTAATTTCTAGGGGCGCCTGGGTGGCTCAGTCGGTTGAGCGTCTGACTCTGGCTCAGGTCATGATCTCACAGTTCATGAGTTCAAGCCCCACATCGGGCTCTGTGCTGACAGCTCAGAGCCTGGAGCTTGCTTTGGATTCTGTGTGTCTCCCTCTCTCTCTGCCCCTCCCCTGCTCATGCTCATGCTCATGCTCTGTCTCTCTCTCAAAAATAAATAATAAACTTAAAAAAAAAAGAATTTAATTTTTAGGGGCACCTGGGTGACTCAGTCGGTTAAGCGTCCAACTCTTGATTTCAGCTTAGGTCATGATCTCATGGTTCATCAGTTCGAGCCCCATGTCTGGCTTTGCACTGAGTGTGGAGCCTGCTTGGGATTCTCTCTCTGCCTCTCCCGTTCTCACTCTCTCTCTCAAAAATAAAATCTGAAGGGGCACCTGGGTGGCTCAGTTAGTTAAGCGTCCAACTTCAGCTAGGGTCATGATCTCACGGTTTGTGAGTTCGAGCCCCACATTGGGCTCTGCGCTGACGGTGTGGAACCTGCTTGGGGCTCTCTCTCTGCCCCTCCCCCAATGATCGTCCTCTCAAAATAAATAAACTTCAAAAAATTAAATATTAAAGTACATATATAAAATCACAATCAAAAAATTCTCAAACATAGAGTTAGTCATAACTAAAATAGGACGTATGGACATCGGGCTTCCTGATGGGATGCATTGGGAGTGACACAATTTATAAAATTCCTGTTAAAGGTGTTTAACTTGAATCCAGCCATAAGGAAACCATCAGGCAAAAGAAACAATGTAACTGTTAGGATATTCTACCAAACAGCTGACATGGCTTTTTCAAAAATAGCAAGGTTATAAACACCTCCCACCCATCCACACACAAAAGGACAGGGTAGTGCTTTGGGTTAGAGAAAACTAATGAGGCATGACAACCACAGCAAGGCATGATCTTTATTGGATTCTGGATCCCTGAGTTGCTCCCTAAATTTCACGAAATTGAGACAACTTGGAACAAGGAATATGGACTATCTGTTACATAGCATTATTGCATCAATGTTAAATTTTTTGTGTATGATGATGTGGTGCCCGTTTTTGTGGACTCACTAGTGCTTTCCTCTAGCATAATTCTCAAACTTTTGGGATTTTAGGACCCCTGTACACTCTTGGGAGCTGTTGAGGACTCCAAAAAGCTTTGTTTATAGGAGTTATACAAAACTACATTTACTGAGTTAAAAGTTAAAGCAGATTTTTTTTTTTTTAGGTTTATTTATTCAGGGGCACCTGGGTGGCTGCCGGTTGGGTGTCTGACTCTGGATTTCAGCTCAGGTCATAATCTCAGGGTCGTGGGATTGAGCCCTGTGTCGGACTCTGCACACTGGGCATAGAGTCTGTCTGAGATTCTCTCTCTCTCTTCCTCTCCCCCTCTCCCCTGCTCATGCTCTCTCCCTAAACAAAAACAAAACCGAAACCAAAACAGTACATTTCTCACCCCCCCCCCCCAAAAAAAACTTAGTGGGGGGCGTTGTTTGTTTTCATTTTTGCAAATCTCTTCCTGGCTGAGTTGATGGAAATAGCTGGATTCTCATCTCTGCTTCTGCATTCAGTCTGTTGTGCATGTTGTTTTGCCTGAGGAATATGAAGGAGATCCGGCCACACACAGATTTATATTTGGAAAAAGGAAAATGAAGGAGGATTAAAAAAAATTTTTTTTTAATGTTTACTTATTTTGGAGAGAAAGAGCACCAGCAGGGGAGGGGCAGAGAGAGAGGGAGACACAGAATCCAAAGGAGGCTCCAGGCTCTGAGCTGTCAGCACAGAGCCCTATGCAGGGCCCTGAGATTATAATGAACCTGAGATTATATCCTGAGCCGAAGTTGCCTGCTTAACCGACTGAGCCACCCAGGCACGCCACGAAGGAGGATTTTAACAGCTTTTCGAATATTGCAGATAATCTCTCCCCTCCGATTATCAAAGACCACTTAATTTTTATTTTTTAAACTTACTTTATTTTTAAAAAATCATTTTATTTTTTTAAGTAAACTGCACCCAACATGGGGCTTGAACTCATGACCGAGAGATCAAGAATCACATGCTCTTCCGACTGAGCCAGCCAGGCACCCCAAATGTTTAATTTTTAATTTTTTAAAAATTAATTTTATTTATTTTTAAATTTACATCCAAGTTAGTTAGCATATAGTGCAACAATGATTTCAGGAATAGATTCCAGTGACTTATCCCCCAACCGTTTAATTTTTTTTTTTTTAATGTTTATTTATTTTTGAGAGAGGCAGAGACAGAATGTGAGTGGGTTGGGGCAGAGAGAGAGGGAGACACAGAATCTGAAGCAGGCTCCAGGCTCTCAGCTGTCAGCACAGTCTGAGGCGGGGCTCGAACTCATGGAGCTGAGAGATCATGACCTGAGCCGAAGTCGGAAGCTCAACCAACTGAGCCACCCGGGTGCCCCCCAACTATTAAATTTTTTTTTTAATTTTTTTTCAATGTTTATTTATTTTTGGGACAGAGAGAGACAGAGCATGAACGGGGGAGGGGCAGAGAGAGAGGGAGACACAGAATCAGAAACAGGCTCCAGGCTCTGAGCCATCAGCCCAGAGCCCGACGCGGGGCTCGAACTCACGGACCGCGAGATCGTGACCTGGCTGAAGTTGGACGCTTAACCGACTGCGCCACCCAGGCGCCCCTAAAACATGTTTTTAAAAAATGTTTATTTATTCTTGAGAGAGAGAGAGAGAGAACAAAAGCAGGGGAGGGGCAGAGAGAGAGGGAGACACAGAATTTGAAGCAGGCTCCAGGCTCTGAGCCGTCAGCATAGAGGCAGATGTCGGGCTCGAACTCATGAACTGTGAGATCACGACCTGAGTCGAAGTGGCCTGAGCCATCCAGGTGCCCCAGAACACATTCTGATCAAATAATCTTGCAGAGGAAAGATAACCTAGCTTCAAGGCTGTGACGTGAAAGCAGAGAGAAAATGATAGATTTTCTGCCCAGTTATCAGGTTTAGGGTCTTTTTAAGAAGTGTTCCCAGAAGCACCGCTATGTTGTCTGTGCCAAAAATTTTATGTACTGTCCTTGAGCGTGAAAAACAGCCAACTGGCCGGTTGTATAGAGTCCGCACCGGTCCTCCCACCAAGAGCCTCGTGACTGTCACATGCTTGTTTTCATCCTGTGTGAGGCAGTGATAGATTCCTGCAGGAGTTATTGGAATGTCATCATTTTCTACGAAAGCCTGGATCCCCTCGTCTTCTTTACCTCTTACGTCAAAGTATCCACTGACAGCAGAGGGGCGGTGACTCTTACATCCAAGCCCAACGGCTCCTTACCACGTGCCTTCATCTTTTCTTTGTTTCTTCCAGTTTATCTTTGCATATGGTTATCACGTGCATCCAAGAGTAGTTTCCCTTATTGGATCCCTTCTCGTTCTGGGTCACGCACACATTTGTCAGCTTTCCAGTAAAGGACGCGGAGTTGGCGTGGCGGCTCCAGACTGACCCAGCAGCCGGGCTCTTGGGCGGTGAGGCCACCCTGGGTCATCCTGGGACTCACCTCTGTGCTAGGCCTGCACCACGGCCCTTCCCCGGGGGTGGGTATGGCAAGCATCAGGGCCACCCCAACTTGCACGGCCCACCCGGCTCCTTGATCCAGAAAGGCCCAGGTGGCCTTTCTGCTTTGCATATCTGGGCTCTCCACTGCCCAGCCTTGGTTTCCTGTGTTTCCTGGTTCCTGAGACTGGGTGAGACCCCACCTGGGGATTCTTTTATTATAACAAAACATACAAGGGGTAGTTTCTTAAAAGTTAACTGTTGGGGCACCTGGGTGGCGCAGTCGGTTGGGCGTCCGACTTCGGCCAGGTCACGATCTTGCGGTCCGGGAGTTCAAGCCCCGCGTCGGGCTCTGGGCTGATGGCTCAGAGCCTGGAGCCTGTTTCCGATTCTGTGTCTCCCTCTCTCTCTGCCCCTCCCCCATTCATGCTCTGTCTCTCTCTGTCCCAAAAATAATAAACGTTGGGAAGAAAAAAAAAAGTTAACTGTAACGTGGACTCCAGAACAACGTCAATGTGCCTCTCCTACTGTTACATTCGTATCTGTTACATTCAAATGCATTCATTTAAAAAAGATTTGGAAGCTTATTTATTTATTTTGAGAGAGAGAAAAAGAGCAAGCAGGGGAGGGGCAGAGAGACAGGGAGAGAGACAATCCCAAGCATGCTCTGCGCTATCAGAGTGGAGCCCGATGAGGGGCTGGAACTCACGAACCGTGAGATCATGACCTGAGCAGAAACCAAGAGTTGGGCGCTTAACTGACTGAACCACCTAGGTGCCCCTCAAATTTATTCTTGGACAGATTTTTTAACCCATGCATAACATTTTAACATCACTACTGGTCACCTGGAAAATACTGGATTGCTGAGTTATACAAATCTTCTAAAAACTGATACATTTCACTATACAATATGAAAAAAAATCACATTTGGAAATGCCACCAATCTCATTAGCAACATCCTTAAGAACTGGGAAGCTCTCAAGTTCAGGGGATATGTACAAGTTTCACAAAATTTTAGTTTCCCTTGAAAGCTTAAATGCTGGGCCCCTGGGTGGCTCAGTTAGTTGAGCACCCCACTTCAGCTCAGGTCATGATCTCGCTGGTTGTGGGTTCGAGCCCCACATTGGGCTCTGTGCTGACAGCTCGGAGCCTGGAGCCTGCTTCGGATTCTGTGTCTCCCTCTCTCTCTGCTCCTCCCCTGCTAATGCTCTGTCTCTCTCTCAAAAATAAACATTACAAAAAAAAAAAAAAAGCTCATATGTTATCATTGACAACAAATACTGTCCATTACTTCCTTGAAATGACTAACTTCATTCATTTTTGAGATAACATCTGCCAGATATTCAAGTCTGAAAAACTATAGTTTCTCTATCAGTTGTTCTTTTCAGTTAAAATAGTGATCTAGGGGCGCCTGGGTGGCTTAGTTGGTTAGGCGGCCTACTTCGGCTCAGGTCACGATCTCGCGGTCCGTGGGTTCGAGCCCCGCGTCGGGCTCTGTGCTGACGGCTCAGAGCCTGGAGCCTGTTTCAGATTCTGTGTCTCCCTCTCTCTGACCCTCCTCTCTTCATGCTCTGTCTCTCTGTTTCAAAAATAAATCAACATTAAAAAAAATTAAAAAAATTAAATAAAATAAAATAGTGAACTATGGGGGCGCCTGGGTGGCTCAGTCAGTTAAGCTTCCGATTTTCGATTTTGGCTCAGGTCATAATCTCATGCTTCGTGAGATTGAGCCCCATATGGGGCTCTGTGCTGACACTGTGGAGCTTGCTTGGCATTCTCTCTCTCCCTCTCTCTTTGCCCCTTCCTCCTTTCAAAAATAAATAAATATTTTAAAAAAATGGTGTTCTATGAAAAAAGCAACTCAAATAAGCCTTTAAATGCCTTTCCAGAAGACAACCATCTTACCTGGGTCTCCACCAGCAGCCCTTTCTACGCACTTCCCACTTTTATTATCTAGGCTATTTGAAAGAGGTATACCCATGAGTAAATATTTAATATAGTTATTAATTTTTACTGCTTTATTAAGGATACCTTCATACTGTCCCTTAAACCCAAAGAATGCATGCGGTGTGCAATCAAATCACTGCTACCAGAGTTTGGTGCCTGTGTCAAGATTCCTAGTAAATTTTCAGCAGTTTTCCCCAGGTGCGCAAACATTAACACTGAGAAAGTAACTTCTCAGTATTGTTATGATAACAGTTTTGCCCTCCAGGATAACCCCATCCTTCCCCCTTCTGGGTCTGAGGGCCGCACTTTGAAAACCGAACCACATCCTCCTCTCCTCTCCACCGGACTTTACATTAAGTTCTTATCTTTCGTGCTCCTTGCTCCCAGGAACAGGGCAGCTCCACCCCCCACCCTTGCCACTTCCCTCCCCCCCCCCCCTTCCCTTCCCTGCTCACTCGCTCTGTTCCAGCAGGTGGCTGCTTTCAGCACTGGGGAGTGGCCAGCTGCCCTTGGTGGGGATTGCCTGAGAGCCCCTCACCCTTCTTTCCTGACCTCACTCCCTCTTCCCCTCCCCCAGGCTCATTAACCCTTCACTTCCCCCCAAGGGTGGAAAGGAAGCCAGAGGAAAAGCGTCAATATTGAAGGACACAGCCAGAGTGAGTCGTGCCAGGACTTGGGACACTGTAGAGCACCCACGTTACTGTGGCAATTTGTTTTAGAAATGAAAAAAGTAGGGGCGCCTGGGTGGCTCAGTCGGTTGGGCGTCCAACTTCGGCTCAGGTCATGATCTCGCAGTCCGTGAGTTCGAGCCCCGCGTCGGGCTCTGTGCTGACAGCTCAGAGCCTGGAGCCTGTTTCAGATTCTGTGTCTCCCTCTCTCTCTGACCTTCCCCCATTCATGGTCTGTCTCTCTCTCTGTCTCAAAAATGAATAAACGTTAAAAAAAAAAATTAAAAAAAAAAAGTATATTATCTTGATTGTTCTTTTTCTGGTTATAAAATAGATGCTTGTTGCGTAATATTCAAACCACCCAGAATTGTATACAGTAGAAATTGAGAGTCTCCCCTAATCCCCCTCCCCCCATGCTCTCTCTGGTTTAGGAACCTTCAAATTTTCACATGTATGTATTTTTCATACATATGTATGTATATGACAATGGGATATTTCTCTGCAACTTTCTATTTTCACTTAATGTATTGTAATACAGCAATAAAAAATAAATAATAATAAATAAAAAATCAGCAAATTAAAGATCTACTTCATTTTTTTTAAGTTTATTTTACTTAATCTTGAGGGGGGGAGCAGAGAGAGAGAGGGAGAGAGAATCCTAAGCAGGTTCTGTGCTCAGTGAGGTGCCCTATGCAGGGTTCGATCCCACGTGGGATCATGACCCGAGCCCAAATCAAGAGTTGGACACTTAACCGAGCCACCTTGGTGCCCCAAGAGACTATAAACAGTGCTGCAGTGAAAACCTTCCTCTTATACCCCCGAGCATCTTACGGTGAGTATTTCTATGGTATCCAGTCACTCAAAGTGAAATTTCTGGATGAAAGGGTATGCCCGTTTTATAAAAGGATGTGTGCCACCCAACTGCCCTCCAAAGAGATTATACTAGCTAACACTCCCTCCAACCACATCCACTGTATTTTGAAATGACCTCTTTATACATCCATTTCCCTGACACCCCCAGTGAGCTGAGGTCCCTTCAGGAATTGGAATGTGCCCTCTTTTCTATCCCTGGGTCACAACTGTCATGTCACAGGAGCTCATCCATGGGAATGAACGGATGTGGATGAATGAATGGACAATATGAACAACACCACTGTTAAAAAAAAAGAGAGAGAGAGAGAGAGAGAGAGAGACAACAGGGGCACCCATGTGGCTCAGTTGGTTGAATGTCTGCCTCTTGATTTTGGTTCAGGTCATAATCCCAGGATCCTGGGATGGAGCTGTGTGTGGCTCCAGGCTGAGTGTGCAGCCTGCTTAAGATTCTCTCTCTCTCTCTCTCTCTCTCTCTCTCTCTCTCTCTCTCTCTCTCCTTCTCCCCCACTTGTGCTCTCTCTCTCTCTCAAAAAAAAAAAAAAAAGGAAAGAAAAGAAAAAAGACAACAGGCCCCCCAAATGCCAAAAATGGAGTTACTTGTGCTAAGTCCGGTGTCAGTAAACCAAGACTTAATACCTAACTTAATGGCTGTTTCAGCGTCTCCCAGGGATGTGAACTTTAACCAGTCAATCTGGAATTACCTGTTCAGCCCTAGTAAGGTAATCCACCTGATAGACCCCTTGTGTCCTCCATAGGAAGGTAACCTTGTCTGGAAATAATCCACTCTTTGCTAGCAACTTCCTTGTCCTGCTCCCTTCTGCCTATTAAAGCCATTTTATTTATTTGTTTTTTACTTTTTTTTTTAATCTTTATTTTTGAGAGAGAGAGAGAGAGAGGGAGAGAGAGAGAGAGAGCGCGAGCCAGCGTGTGAGCAGGGGAGGAACAGAGAGAGAGGGAAACACAGAATCTAAAGCAGGCTCCAGGCTCTGAGTTGTCAGCACAGAGCCTGACACGGGGTTCAAACTCATGACCCGTGAGTTCATGACCTGAGCCAAAGTTGGTGCTTAAATGACTGAGCCCCCCAGGTGTCCCCTATAAAAGCCATTATGATATGATATGATATGATATGATATGATATGATATGATATTATTACTATATTTTGGAGAGAGGAAGTGGGGGAGAGGGGCAGAAAGAGAGGGAGAGAGAGAGCCTGGCACTGGGCTCAATCCCACAACCCTGGGATCGTGACCTGAGCTGAAACGGAGAGTTGGATGACCAACTGACTGAGCCATCCGGGCGCTCCAAAAACCTTTCATTTTGTACAGGTCTTTGGAGCTCCTTTCTACCTGCTAGACAGGATGCTGCCCAGTTCATGAAATGCTGAATAAAGCCAACACAACCTTTAAATTTTACTCAGGTGAATGTCAAGACCGCCAACAGGTTTCTTGCCTGTGCGTCAGGCACCATTTTAAGCATTCAATCTGCACAAATTTCTTTAATCCTCATAACTACTAGGAGTGGGTGCTGTTATTATCCCCATTGGCAGATGAAGAAACTGAGGCTGGGAACTTGAATGGCTTGCCCAGGCAATGAGCCAGTCGACTTCCGCAAACAGGCAGAAACCTTTACCCTCCAGGAATGATTACCCTCCAGGAATGATGCCTCCGGTTCCTTTTTAATGCCTTTTTAATCATTTCTCCTTGGCCCATCTTTTGGATCTCCAGTTTTCTTAGGGATTAACTGAAGCAACCTGAGAGAATATTTCATAAAGGTAAGTAGTATTCTGGGGTGCGTGGGTGGCTCCATTGGCTAAGCACCTGACTCCTGACTTCAGCTCAGGTCATGATCTCACCGTTTGTGAGTTCGAGCCCCATGTCGGGCTCTGCGCTGAGGGTGTGGAGTCTGTTTGGGATTCTCTCTCTCTCTCTCTCTCTCTCTCCTCTCTGCCCCCCACTTCTCAAAATAAATAAATAAATAAACTTATAAAAGTATTAAATAGTATTCTGACATCTTCCAAATTTGTGTCTGGACCCTGCCTGTTATTATCCATAGATTTGTTTTACAAAGTTAAAACCAGAGTAGCATAGTGTGTGCTCTTTCATCGGGAGGGGGTCTGGGGAGTTGTCTACCCTGCATGATGACTTAGGTGGAGTCGAATGCTGTGTCAAGCCCCCAGTGCAGGCTTGAAAAGGTGGGCTTGGCCACCTGGGAGTGCAAAGAGTCTACCTGATGGGAAAAAGGGGCAGTGCATAGAGTCAGGGACTGTTTGGGGGAATGGCTAAATTTAGGGTTCTTGGGGAGAGGAAACAGAAGAGAAAGACGGTGAGGAAAGTGAAGGCCAGGAAATGTTATAAGCTAATTCAGACTCGACTGTATCAGGCACGGGGAGCTAGTCCAGGTATCTGGCTGTGGGGTAAAGCTCTCGGGGCTGTGCTTCAGGGTGGCGTGGTGGGAGCAGTGGTCAGGTGACTGGGAAGGGGCGGGAACAGACTGCTGGCAGGGAAATCAGTTTAGAAATGACCATAAATAGCTCTGCTATCAACACCCTCCCCTCCCCCCACACACATACACTTACCCTGCCTTCTCCTCTTTTCTGATTTCTAATAATGGCATTCCTATTCTTCTAGTCCCAGGGACCCAGGGATGGAAGTCTGAGTCACTCTGACTCCTCTCCCTGCCCAAGTCCTGCCAGCTGCAATTTCTGCTGATTCTATCTCTAATCGGTCTCTGGAGTCTTAAGGGTCCTGCCAGGACGTTATGTCAGGCCTGCGCCCGGTTCAGGGACTCTTGGCTCCCTTGCCCAGTCCTGATCCTCTATCCCCCAACACCCTCTCACAGCTATTGTCAGACTTTACACCCTGCCTGCAAACATACCAGGAAACTAACGCCCTGGGGTGTCCACCTGGGTGAAGTACAAGCCCCTCACCTCTCCCAGCCTTCTTGTCCAGCCTTCTCCCATATCTTAAATCTTTTTTTATTAAAATTTTTTTTTAATGTTTTATTTATTTTTGACAGAGAGAGAGAGAGAGAGAGAGAGAGAGAGAGACAGAGCAGGGGACAGGCAGAGAGAGGGAGACACAGAATCCGAAGCAGGCTCCAGGCTCTGAGCTGTCAGCACAGAGCCCGATGCGGGGCTCGAACTCACGACTGTGAGATCGTGACCTGAGCGGAAGTCAGACGCTTAACCGACTGAGCCACCCAGGTGTTCCCCGATCTTAAATATCCTTAAGGGCCAGCTTGCTGGATGCTCTGACCCTACGCTCACCAGGCTCTCCCTCATCAGAAATAGTTTTGGCTTTGAGAGATGCCTCACTGTCATCTAAGCTCTTCTTGGGACACTTGCCTCTTGTGCCTGGTTTGTGGTGATTGCACACATGTGTGTCTGGCTCCCAAAGGGATTGAGTGATGAGCATTTTTGTGCCCCCCACAGGAAACTTGCATATGACCTAGTCTCAATAACTAATTGCAGTTTGATTAAAAATATGGAAGGGTATGGGGTGCCTGGGTGGCTCAGTCAGTTGAGCATCTAACTCCTGATTTCCGCTCGGATCATGATCCCAGGGTCTTGGGATCGAGTCTCAAGTTGGGCTCCATGCTAAACGTGGAGCCTTCTTGGGATTCTCTTTCTCCCTCTGCCCACCCCTCTCTAAAATACAATTTAAAAAAATTTTTCAAAAAACATGGAAGGGTGGAGTTTCACTTCTGCTGACCCCAAACTGGAGGATCTGAGCATTTTTCCTTTAAACACTATTTTTCTATGAAGTGGCTGTCAGGGCCAGTAGTTATGACCACCAAGAATTCCAAGCAAGTGTAGGGGCACCTGGGTGGCTCAGTCGGTTAAGCGTCCGACTTCGGCTCAGGTCATGATCTCGCGGTTCGTGAGTTCAAGCCCCGCGTCAGGCTCTGTGCTGATGGCTCAGAGCCTGGAGCCTGTTTCAGGTTCTGTGTCTCCCTCTCTCTGACCCTCCCCCATTCATGCTCTGTCTCTCTCTGTCTCAAAAATAAATAAAGGTTAAAAAAAAAAATTAAAAAAAAAAAAGAATTCCAAGCAAGTGTAGTTAATAGGGATTGTTTTCTCCTTTTTTCTTAAAAGAGCGATAGACTATGAGCCACATACATGGGTAGGAACTAGAGTTCTGCTACTTCCTGGCTCTGTGACTTTGAGTAAGTGTCCTAACCTCTCTGAGCCAAAGTTGACACCAGCTCCCTCGCCAAACAGGCACTGTATGGGGAAGGCTGGCATGGAGCTGGAGCCCTGGGAGGCAGGGAGAAAGCAGCAGTTTAATCTCAAGACTTTGCCTCAACTGCCCTGGGCTGCTACTGTATTTGTGAAAAACACATGTGCCCCCACCCTGATCCCTGTGCAGGTGAGGGCTGGACTCTGGAACACACCGAGGCTTCCGTGCTACCTCTCACTGGGGCCTCTGACACCCTGGTCTACCATGTAAAGGAACAGATGAGCCCCTGGGGACAGGCAGCAAATTCTTCCTGACCTTTTCAGAAGTGGTAGTCTGGGTAGTTGACATACATTAACTGAATCTCATTGTTTGGGCCAGAAGGATTCTCAGGGGGTCCATTCTCCCCGTTGACAGGTATGGACACTGAGGCCCAGGTGCCTGATAAGGCCAGGATGGCATAAATCCAAACACCAGAGGCCTCCAAGGTCTTTGATGGTGTTTTGAGCAAGAGAATTGGGAACGGAGTGAAAGGGATTAGGAGTCATTCTGGGACACGCTGGCCCGAGATCAGGCCTCTGACTGAGACCTCAGACTTTGAGGGGGTCCAAAAGCAACCTCCCCTTGGACCCAGTCTGCTGGATCTCAGGGCCAAAGCAGTAGCTCTGTCTGGCTGGGACAGGGAGAAGAAGCACTAAAGTCGGTAATTCAAGGTCGCTTTCCTGGCCCAGCCCCATCTGGCAATGTTGACTGTTGAGGCAATGTTAGGGGAGAGCTGGGGACACAGGGCAGAACGTTGGTTGCTAACATTCGGAGTGAGATGGTGTGACCGGGACAGTGGGGGCTGGGGTCAGATTTTTCTAAATAAAACCCAGGCCGGGCTGGTGTCCCATTTCAAGAACATGGGTGAGGAGAGTTTAGTCGCTGATGACAGAACCAATCAGTATGGTCTTGTGCGTGTAAACAGACAAACATGGACCTGTTTGCCAGGGTGGGGGCTGAGCTCACTCATTCAGTCCAGGCTGCACGAGGACTCATCTGGATCGTGATAAGCCATCAACTACAACCGCTGAGCACAGGGTGTGCTCGGAGACTTTTTACTTACATTATTGCACCCACGTCTCCTGGGATCCCTGTGGCTGTTACAATTGCCATTTCGGACGGGGGGAAAAAAACAGACTCTGGCTATGCCGGATGACTTCGAGGATTAGCCGCTTGACCTTCTGGGGAGAAGCAGAGGAGAGAATTCGGCTCTTGACTCCGGACAGTCTACGCAACCCGTGGAGGGGACAGGAGTATCTGAGAGCGCACCTGAAAAGAGCCGACGTGCCCGTGGTCTCAGTTCAGGAACAAGGAACCCGCGCTTGGTTAAGGCGAAGGAGTTTCCGCCCAGCAAACGCCAAGGGCGCGGGAGTTTGCTCACTTTGGGGTGGTTTAAGATGATTCGTCAGCAACTGACACCCTGGCTTAAATAGGGCGTCCTGGAGAGAGGGGCTCGGCCTCGCTACCTGCTGCCCTGAGCCCCCAGCTCCGGCCCCAGCTCGCGGGCCGGTGCGCGTCTCCCCCGCCTCTCCCCGGCAGTTCGGCGGGGCTGCGCGCGGCGCCAATGGCAGCGCGGGCTGCGCGCTGGGGCGGGGTCGGGCCTGCGCGGGGGCCTCCCGAGGGGTCCGGCTCGGCCCCGGCCCCTCCTCCTCCCCGGCGAGGCCCAATCGGGTGGCGGCCCCCGGCAGCCCCGCCCCGCCCCTGCCCGCGCCCGGGCGCCTGGAGGGCCTTGGCAGCCCGCCGCCAGGCAGCCGGGAGCAGCACCGGCGCTCGGATCTCGCCCGCCGCGGTCGGTTCGCTCGCCTGCTCGGCGGGATGGCTGGGTACCTGCGGGTCGTACGCTCGCTCTGCAGGGCCTCCGGCTCCGGGCCGGCCTGGGCGCCGGCAGCCCCGACAGGCCCCAACTTGCAGGAGCAGCCGCGGCGCCACTGTGAGTGCCACGAGGAGGGTCCGGGCGAGGCGCGCTCCCGGCACCGCGACGTGGCGGCCTCCCGGGCGGGGACCGGGGAGCGCGACTCGGGGCGATCGCGGGCCGGGGATGGCGGGGTTGGCACACAAAGAGCCGGGGGGGGGGCGGGGACTTGAAGGACGGTGGCAGCTGGTGGCCCGGGAGCTGCTGGTCCTGCGGCCCTGCGCGAGCGGGGGTTCCGGGCTGCTCCGCGCCTCCCCCCCCCAGCTATTCCCGTGGCGGGTGCTGGGGGTGTCCCGGGCCCGGAGGGTGTCCTGCGCGCCCTGCGCCCCGGGAGGGGCCAGGCCAGCGAGTAGGGGGCTGGAGCGCCAGGCCCGGTCTCCCCGTGAGAGGGAGGGTCTCGGCGCGGTCCCTGCTCAGACAAAGGCGGGGAGACGGCCTCCACTTCCCTTTCCTTTTCAGCCGGGCGCGCTGTAATCCCTCCTCGCTGTCAGGCCCGCGTCAGCTATTTTTGGAGCCTTTTACGCGACAGCTGGAGGAGCGTGCTTTTGATTTTCCCTTTTGTTTGGACACCCCCCACCCCTCCCGTCGCACTGAAGTCTCCATCCTGGAGCCTCTCCTTGGCCTGACCTGCGTTTTCTCGCCAGCCGGCTCCTACGCTGCTCCGCCGGCCCCACTCACCCGACTGCCAGACTGGGTGATTGGGCAGCTGCTCCAAAATGTCACTTTCCCCACTAGTGACTCACTGCTTCTGTGGTGCCCTTAGCACCCTGCTTAGGAAAGAAGACAGTAGTCGGGTCATAATAAGCAGGATTAACCTGAACCCCCGTTACCCTCACAGGCTGCCCTCTGTGGCATGTGGCCTGCACCGTGGCTCTCCATTGCCAGCGACAAAAGGCAGGGAGAATGTAGGTCCCTTGGCCCTGTCTCTTGCCTGTTGCCACGGAAACCCCTTTCCTGACCTGGCCTGGAACCCCTTGGAGTGAGCCAGGACAGTGAGGAAGAGGGAGTGGGGCCCAGGCAGCCTGGCCTTACTGTTCCGGTAGGTAATCTTTAACTAGTGTGGGAGCAGCTGACCAGAATTGGGGAGGGGAAGGTGGGGGAGAGCTTGGGCCCCAGCCCCCACTTCTCCTGCCAAGGAGAAAGGGACATTTCTGCTTTTGTACTTCTGGGATTTGTCTTGTAAGTGGTTAGCCCTGCAACTCCAGGGTTCTAAGTGCCCCCAGGCCCCAAACCACCTCTATCAAAACAGCGTGAGAGTAAAGATATTTTCTCCCTTCTTGCCCCCTGCATTGATGGTAAAAAAAAAAAAAAAAGAAAGTTCTTTTAGCTGTAGGTCCTTCCAGAAGTTCCCAAGCTGGTTGGGTTATTAATGGGGAGAAGGCTTAGTGTTTGAGTTGGACATGAGACTTACAGCCGTGGCCTCTTCGAGCTTGTCACCCAGCAACACCACCGGAGACAGAATATTTAGCATTCCCCTTGATGACAAGGAACGTTTCTTTTGGCTAAAACACTCTGGTGTCTTTGCTGCTTGGTAACTCCACGGCTCCTAGTTTTGCATTTCCTAGGCCTCCAGCGACGGCTGGTGGCGGTTCTGATGAGCCAGATGTCGTGGAGGGGAGGGTGGGCTGTGCCCAAGCCCTCACTGTGAGAACGACTTATCTGGCCTTCCCTACCTTCACTCCTTGCCTGGCAACTTCTTACTTTTCTCACGCTGCCTCTTCACTTCACAGATCTTGGTGACTTGCCTGCACTCTCACATTCAAGGGCAGATTATTATTTAATGATTGTTGAAAGTTCTGGAGGCCCGCCTGGAGAGTTATTATGCGTTCCTCCCCGAGGCTTGTTTCAACTGCATCAGATAAGAACAGGGCTGCCCCATCAGAGGTGTTTTGGGTGGTCATGTTTAGGCCTGGAACGTTTGGAGAAGTCTCTGGAAAGCCTGGGACCCGCCCCCAGGTGCTCCAGTTGAGCTGGGAGCCTCTGGCACTGGTTCCGTTCAGGGCATAAGGTGCTGGAAACTGCCTTCTGGTTATTGGAAGCCGGGCTCTGTGACCTGCCCTGGAGTTGACACTTGTGTACACGTTTAAAATGCCAGTGGAGGGGTGCCTGTGTGGCTCAGTCGGTTAAGCATCTGACTCTTGATCGTGGCTCAGGTCATGATCTCACGGTTTGTGGGATCGAGCCCCGTATCAGGCTCTGCATTGACAACTCGGAGCCTGGAGCCTGCTTCGGATTCTGTGTCTCCCTCTCTCTCAGCTCCCCGCCCCCCGCCCCTCGCTCACTCTCAAAAATAAACTTAAAAAAAAAAAACAGTATAAATTGTGAGCTTCTCAGGGCAAGTTGCCCATTGCCTGGCAGAGACCCCTGTCCCATACATACATCTGTATCTGTGCTGGTCTGGTGCAATCTGATGGTAAGAACTCAGTGGTCTCTATGTGGCAGTGCATCCCAGGAGCACATTTCATCCCAACAGGAGGTGGGGGCAGGGCAGCCCTTACTATAGACCAAATAGACTGTAACTTGACATTCATCTGTGACTTCAACAACTATCGTGCTTCTGCTGTGTGCCAGGCATGTGAAGGTGCTGGGGACAGAGCCAGGAGTAAGAGGCAAAGATTTCTGCCCGTGTGGAGCTTAAATGCTAATGTGGGGACTGTTAGTAAAAAGGTAGAAGTTGGCTAGCATGGCGTTTGGAGAACAAAGAGGCCAGGAAGGTGTGCGTGGAGGTTTGGACTTGGGGGGGTGGGCAGGAAGCACAGAAAAGACCTCCTTGAAGAGTCGCCGAAGGAACAAAGGAAACAGGCCATTTGGTTATGGCCAACAGGTGCCAAGGCCGTGATGAAGGAGTGTCTGATGGAGGAGAGGAATGTGTGATGGAGGAGTGCATGATGGAGGAGCGTCTGATGGAGGAGTGTGTGATGGAGGAGTGTCTGATGGAGGAGTGTATGATGGAGGAGAGGAGTGTGTGATGGAGGAGTGTCTGATGGAGGAATGCGTGATGGAGGAGTATCTGATGGAGGAGTGTCTGATGGAGGAGAGGAGTGTCTGATGGAGGAGTGTGATGGAGGAATGCATGATGGAGGAGTGCCTGATGGAGGAGTGCCTGATGGGGGAGTGCGTGATAGAGGAGAGCCTGATGGAGGAGTGCCTGATGGAGGAGTGCCTGATGGAGGAGTGCCTGATGGAGGAGTGTCTGATGGAGGAGTGTCTAATGGAGGAGTGTCTGATGGAGGAGAGGAGTGTCTGATGGAGGAGTGTGATGGAGGAATGCCTGATGGAGGAGTGCCTGATGGAGGAGTGCCTGATGGAGGAGTGTCTAATGGAGGAGTGTCTGATGGAGGAGAGGAGTGTCTGATGGAGGAGTGCCTGATGGAGGAATGCATGATGGAGGAGTGTCTGATGGAGGAGAGGAGTGTCTGATGGAGGAGTGCCTGATGGAGGAATGCATGATGGAGGAGTGTCTGATGGAGGAGAGGAGTGTCTGATGGAGGAATGCGTGTTGGAGGAGAGCCTGATGGAGGAGTGTCTGATGGAGGAGTGTCTGATGGAGGAATGTGTGATGGAGAAGCGTCTGATGGAGGAGAGGAGTATGTGATGGAGGAATGTCTGATGAAGGAGTGCGTGATGGAGGAGAGCCTGATGGAGGAGTGCCTGATGGATGAGTGTCTGATGGAGGAGAGGAGTGTCTGATGGAAGAGTGCCTGATGGAGGAGTGTCTGATGGAGGAGAGGAGTGTCTGATGGAGGAGTGCATGATGGAGGAGAGCCTGATGGAGGAGTGTCTGATGAAGGAGTGCGTGATGGAGGAGAGCCTGATGGAGGAGTGCCTGATGGAGGAGTGTCTGATGGAGGAGAGTAGTGTCTGATGGAGGAGTGCCTGATGGAGGAATGCGTGATGGAGGAGTGTCTGATGGAGGAGAGCCTGATGGAGGAGTGCCTGATGGAGGAGTGTCTGATGGAGGAGTGTCTGATGGAGGAGAGGAGTGTCTGATGGAGGAGTGCCTGATGGAGGAATGCGTGATGGAGGAGTGTCTGATGGAGGAGTGCCTGATGGAGGAGTGTCTGATGGAGGAGCGTCTGATGGAGGAGCATCTGATGGAGGAGCGTCTGATGGAGGAGCATCTGATGGAGGAGCCTCTGATGGAGGAGAGGAGTGTGTGATGGAGGAGTGTCTGATGGAGGAGTGTGATGGCAGAATGTGTGATGGGGGAGTGTCTGATGAAGGAGTGAGTGACGGAGGAGCGTCTGATGGAGGAGTGTCTGATGGAGGAGTGTCTGATGGAGGAGTGCCTGATGGAGGAATGCGTGATGGAGGAGTGTCTGATGGAGGAGTGTGATGGCAGAATGTGTGATGGGGGAGTGTCTGATGAAGGAGTGAGTGATGGAGAGCCTGATGGAGGAGTGTCTGATGGAGGAGTGTGATGGCAGAATGTGTGATGGGGGAGTGTCTGATGAAGGAGTGAGTGATGGAGGAGAGCCTGATGGAGGAGCGTCTGATGGAGGAGTGTCTGATGGAGGAGTACACCTTTGCTTGTGGGAGAAGCAGAGAGGGAAGAGTCCTGAGCCAGGCAGAGGTCAGGGGAAGGGGGTCAGTGACAGATGAGGTCAAGCGTTGTGGGGACCACACATTTTTGAGGACTTTGGCCTTTACTCTGACTGAAAAGGGAAGTTTTGCAAGGTTTTGAGAAGGGTATTGTGGCCTGATTTACATTTTTTTAAAGCTTTTTTAATCTTTAAATTATTTTTTTAATGTTTATTTTTGAGAGAGACAGAGACAGAGGGTGAGTAGGGAGGGGCAGAGAGAGAGGGAGACACAGAATGCGAAGCAGGCTCCAGGCTCTGAGCTGTCAGCACAGAGCCCCACATGGGGCTTGAACCCACAAACTGAGAGATCTGAGCCGAAGTCCATGCTCAACTAACTGAGCCACCCAGGAGCCTCCCCGCCGCCCCCCTCCCCCATTTACATTTTAACAGGCGCATTCTGGCTTCAGGGTCCTGGTGGGAGGGTGTAGTCATACTCTGGCAAGGTTATTGGCCCTGGGGGTGGTAAGAAGTGGTTGGATTCTGGATGCATTTTGAAGGAAGAGCCAATAGGATGTTTCAGTGGTTGGCACGTGCGTGTGAAGGAATGGGGAGGAGTGAAGGATGACCCCAAGGAAATCTCTTCCAGATTTGCTGCCCTGCCTTCTTGAGCTCCCAGGAACTGGGGGCTTCTCCCCACATGCTGCTGGGCCACGCCGGCTTGGCAGCTTCTTGGCCGACAGCCAGGGCAGGCGTGTGGTTACCCACTTATTCTTGGGGGTGGCCATCTTGGGAGGGACCTTTAGCCTTGAGTTTGGAGCAGCAGGCCAATCCTGAAACAGGCGCCGGGTTTTGAAATCCTTACTTGGTGTTGGGTGCTCGGAATCCCAGACCCGGGAGGAGAGTTGGCCTCCCGGACTCCCTGTGGACTGGTGTAACTCCATCCCACACTCTGGCCAAGAGGCCAGTGTGCAACATGTCATCTGAAAATGTCACGGTGGCTGTCCCTTGGAAGCTTTCAGGGAGACCCCCGTGCTGTTCCTTGGGTTTCAGATTGTTCGTCATCTCTTGTCACCCAGAGAGGGGTGGACGATGGGGGTGGCTCTGCCGTATTGGCTGAACCACACACAAGGTCTCCCACTCTGATGCCTTGGGGCCTGTGTCCTCTGGAGGGTACGCGATAGGCCTGGAATCTTTGTGTAAAATCTCCTGGGTTGCTTTTGTTTTGAGTGGTTTAGATTAAAATTTTTTAAGCATTTATTTTATATTTGAGAGAGAGAGAGAGAGAGAGACAGACAGAGTGCGAGCAGGGGAGGGGCAGAGGAGAGCCGGAGACAGAATCTGAAGCAGCCTCCAGGCTCTGAGCTGTCAGCACAGAGCCCGACGCGGGGCTCGAACTCACGGACCGCGAGATCACGACCTGAGCCGAAGCGGGTCGCTTGGCTGACTCAGCCACCCAGGTGCACCCCTTGACTGATTTAGATTTTTAAAAACTTCGAAACCGTTATTTCTTATTTTTATTGTGGTAAAAATAGTGCATAACACAAATTTCCTGTCCTAGCCATTTTGAAGTGTGCCATTCAGTAGTGTTAAATACTTTCTCACTGTTGGACAACCAACCCCCAGAGCTTCAGCATCTTGCAAAACTGAAACTCTGTATGTACCCGTTAAAAACAGCTCCCCATTCCCTCCTCCCCCAGCCGCTGGCAACTACCATTATACTTTCTGTTTCTGTGAATTTGACTGCTTTTAGGTACCGCATGTAAGGAGAATCAGACGTATTTTTCTTTTTGCGACTGGCTTGCTCTTCACATACTGTCCTCAAGGTTTATCCCTGCTGGAGCTGTGGCTTGTGTCCGCATCTTGCTAATTTTTAAGGCTGAATATTCCATTCTATGTGTATACCCACGTAAAAAATATGCCACTTAAAATGTATCGACTCTCTGGGTAAGGTATGGGAATTGTGCAAAGCTTGGGCGATATGGTTATGAATTCCTTGCCTATTTATCACTGCTTCTCATTTATTTTAAGAGTTCAGAAACGTCCATCGTCGCTGGATTGAAAGTGTGCGGGAAATGTGGCCGTGTTGCTTATATAAGTGTGCCACAGTATAGGTCTGCTGGCCATCCCAAGGGCAACTGGTTTTGTGGAACTTGAGACGAAAGAATGAGCAGCAAACGCTATTGAGGAAGGTCCAGATCCCTCGCTCTTGCTCACAATGGCGGCACTTCCTTTTTCAATTTCTGAGCAAGCACATCCACATTTAAGTGGCGGGGAGCCCAGTCTGGGAGAAGCTCGAAATTGTGGCCATCGTTTAACCTTTTGGAGGGACGTTTTTCTTAGCCGTCCTGGATCCGTTTCCAGAGTCCTGTTCTCTCGAAGGCTCATACCACGTTCTGTTTTTCCCTTCGTTCCTTGAGGGACACTGGAGTTGTTTCCACCTCTTGCCCATTGTGAGCAATTCTGCTGTGGACGAGGGTGGACAGATGTTTCTTTGAGACCCTGCTTTTACTTATTTTGGATAGATATCCAGAAGTGGGATGGCCGAACAATATGGCGGTTCCATCTTTGATTTTTTTTGAGGAAGCACCACACCGTCTTCCGTAGCAGCTGCCGCACTGTCCATGCTCACCAGCTATGCACAAGGGTTCCAGCTTCTCCACATGCTCACCAACACGTTGTTTTCGGCTTTGGGGTTTGGGGTTTGGTTTTGGTTTTGTGGGCAGCCGTCCTTGTGGGTGTGAGGTGGTATCTCATTGTGATTTTTGATTTGCGTTTCCCTAACGAGGAGCGCTGTGGGACAACTTTTCATATGCTTCATATATCGTTTTTTTGGAGAGATGTCGATTCAAGTCCTTTGCCCATTTATTAATTGGTTTTTGTGGTTGTTGTGTTGTCGAAATCGCCTGATTTTAAAACCTTGGTCACATATGCTTTTTTTTTTAAAATTTTTTATTTTTTTTAATGTTTTTATTTATTTTTGAGACAGAGAGAAGACAGGGCATGAGCGGGGCGGGGGCGGGGGGGGTTGCAGAGAGGGAAGGAGACACAGAATCGGAAGCAGGCTCCAGGCTCTGAGCTGTCAGCGCAGAGCCCGACGTGGGGCTCGAACCCACGGACCGTGAGATCATGACCTGAACTGAAGTCAGGCGCTCCACCGACTGAGCCACCCACGCGCCCCTGAATATGCTTTTTTAAAATCGCTGCGTGAGCCAATCAGGAGTCTCTGCTGCTTTGGCTTCCGTGCCCCCCACGCCCCCGGTTCTGGGAAGGGCCCTTTCAAGGAGGCTGTGCTCCTGACTTTGATAACTGGGCTGCTTGCTCTCTCTCCCTTATCTGTAGGTTTTCCCTTTCATACTCACTCCTTTAGGCCAGGAACTATTATATTTTTTGGTGTTTCAGGAAGAGGTGCTTAGCACCGGGTTGTAAATAAGTGGGCCCTGTGGTCTCTGAGGGTTTGACACCTGCAGGCACCACAGGGAGGGAGGGCTGCCTGCTATGATCGTGACATTGAACTCCCAGATGGAGCAGGTGTGGAGCCCACAGCCCACAGGCTGCTGGGTCTGAAGCCCAAAACTTGAGTGGAGCCCAGCGAGGCAGAAACCTTTAAGACTGGCCACAAATGAATTCTCCTTAGGGGTTATGATTATGGTAGCTTCAGTACATTAAAACAACCTTGATTAGCTCTCATGACATTAACTCATAGGAGATGCTCTTAAAAACTAAGCTAGCTTGGGGCACCCGGGTAGCTCAGTTGGTTAAGCGTCCTCCTCTTGATTTCAACTCAGGTCATGGTCTCACGGTTTCTTGAGTTTGAGCCCCGCATCGGGCTTGGCACCGAATCTCCTTGGTGTGGAACCTGCTTTGGATTCTCTGTCTCCCTCTCTCTCTGCCCCTCCCCTGCTCATGCTCTGTCTCTCTCAAAGATAAACATTGAAAAAAAAAATTAAAACAAAACGAAGCTAGCTCTTCAGTGGCCCAGTAGACTTTCTGCGAGTCCTAAAGCCCTTTCCACTCAAGCTTCCAGCCCGGAAGGGTGAAGGAATTCTGCGGCTTGGGTCCAAAGGCCCCTGTGCCTCCTGGAAAGGGGGGCGGAGAGGTGCCGGCTGAGCTCACCTTGTCCTCCAGGGAATGGAATGTTTGGAGTCTGTGTTTGCCTTCTGCTTCTCCATACGTGACCCCCGAGGGTGTCCAGAGGCCACACTGGGGCCAGAGACCTGGGATCAGTCCTGACATTGACACAAGCCACGCTTCCTGGGTCTCATTTGTCTTCCTAAATAACCTCCAAGATTCCTTTTAGATTAAGAAAAGAAAAAACAAAAAAGCCTGTTTGCACATCTTTGGGAGATTATTTTTAGATTAAAAAAAAACCTGCGCACATGTTTGGATAGTGAATCATTTCGCTGCACATAATTCACCTTTTTCTTAGTGGGTTGGGGATGTCAGCACGAGTCATGGCTGTGGTGTGTGTTGTAGGGCAGTGATATGTGGGGGATCTGTTGGGTTTTGGTCACTTCTATTTTAAAATTTTTTAATGTTTATTTACTTTTGAGAGAGAGAGAGAGAGGGGGGGGGAAAGAACATGTGCGCGCGTGTGCGTGAGCGTGGGGGTGGGGGGGAGGTTAGAGAGAGAGGGAGACAGAATCGCAAGCCGGCTCCAGGCTCCAAGCTGTCAGCACCGAGCCCGATGCGGAGCTCGAACGCATGAACTGAGAAATCGCGACCTGAGCTGAAGTCAGACGCTCAACCGACTGAGCCACCCAGGCACCCCAGTCACTGCTGTTGTAAACGTGCTTAGGTGGTCATGCTTTTTCAGTGTCAGGGCCTGCTTTTCGTAGACGTCCGTCCCTTGCTGTCCACCTAGCAGATGTCGCTTCTTCTGACCGTTGGTGTTTTTAAGTGAACATCCTAATCCTTTCTTCTGATTCGCCGTCTCGTGTCTGGTGAGGCGGAAGATCCACGACGACATCTTGTAAGGATTGTGCGTAACCTAAGAGTAAATGGGCCCTAAGCGAGGGCGGAGGGGGCTCTGCTGGGGACAGAGCCCAGTCAGTTCTCAGCTGTCTCACTCCGGCCCGGGTGTCAGCGGTGAGCGAGCCTTCTGATGGTCGAGGCCCGGCTGTAGGTTTTGCACCTGTCTTGTTGCCCTCCCTACTCTGCAGGGGCTGTTTCTTCCCAGGCCGTGGGTACCTCTGTGCTACAGGCTAAGGTTCAACAAGTCTCGCTCAAGGTAGCCTGCACTGATTTAATTGGATGGGTCATTTTCTTGAGTTTTCTCGGGAATTCACTTCCCAGACTGTTGGTTTTTCTCATGAGTCAGACTTTCCTTGAAGAGCCTCCCCCGCCCGGCTCCTGTCCTCCTCCACTGTCGCTTTGGACCTTTGATGCTTCTCCGGCAGGACTGGCCAGCCTGCCAGCTTGGATCAAGGGTTCGGAGTGTCATTCTGGGCGCCCTAAGCCTCCGCTTGCCGCTGAGAAAGTGTGAATCCTGGTAGCTCTGTTGTCCTCAAGCTGTGTCACCTCTGGCAGGAAGCTGGCAAACTCTCCGAGCCTCAGTTGCACCACATTAAAAAAATTTTTTTGATGTTTATTTATTTTTGAGAGACAGAGACCAGAGCACAAGCAGGGGAGGGGCAGAGAGGGAGAGGGAGACACAGAATCCGAAGCAGGCTGCAGGCTCTGAACTGTCGGTGCAGAGCCCGACACGGGGCTCCAGCCCACGAGCCGTGAGATCGTGATCTGAGCCGAAGTCAGACGCTGAACCGACTGAGCCACCCAGGCGCACCCAAAGTGGAGATAGCCATATTCCCTTTGGGAGTGGTTTGAGGATGAAAAGGAATCACGCAAAGCGGGTAGGGGACCACGTCAGGCACAGAGGAGGTGTGAGTGCAGTTTCCGTGCCCACTTAGATTTAGTCGGGCTCTTGTAACAAGGTTACGAGGAAACCCACAGAATCGCTGGGGTTGGGCCACAGCGCCTGCCCTCGGAACTGGGTGGCGACAGCCTGTAGGCATTCCCTCCCCTGCCTGCTCCCGGACAGGTGGCCCTGCTTGGCTCTGGACCTCTGGCTCTTGGGCTCCTCTGCCTTCAGATTCAGGCCACCATCTTTCAGTCCTAGCTGGCCATCCTCAGTGGGGGGTCCGGGTCCCCCCCCCCCCCCCCCCAGGCGGCCCGACCCGGGAGCTGGTCCTGCCGAGGGGGAGTGAGTGTGGGTAACCGAGCCCTGGCTGACACTGCCCTCCTGGGTGAAGGGCAGGTCCCGCGGGGGAGGAGAGGAGCTCGCCCAGGACGCCCCCCCCTCCCCCAGAGGTATGATGCGCCGTGTTGCCCGGTCCTAGATGCCGACAAGAGGATCAAGGTGGCGAAGCCGGTGGTGGAGATGGACGGCGATGAGATGACCCGGATCATCTGGCAGTTCATCAAGGAGAAGGTAGTTCCCTCCCAAAGTGGGCGTTCAGCCCCCGCGCAGGCCCCCTCGTGCCCCTGAGTCACAGTCATCTGGGCTGATGCCTTGCCCTGGTCATCTGTTTCTAGCTCATCCTGCCGCACGTGGATGTCCAGCTCAAGTATTTCGACCTGGGGCTCCCAAACCGTGACCAGACCAACGACCAGGTCACCATAGACTCCGCACTGGCCACCCAGAAGTACAGTGTGGCTGTGAAGTGCGCCACCATCACCCCCGATGAGGCCCGTGTGGAAGGTGTGAGGGTGCGGAGGCGGGTGGGCTGGGGGCGTGGGGGCCGCGACACGAACCCCGTCTCCCTGCGACTTCGTGGGAGGCGTTGGGGCCGTGGGGTTTCCTGCAGAGGAGGCTGGGAGGGCCGGTGAGGGGCTGGCACCCACGTGGGGTGTGGCAGGGCGGAATCCAGGCCCGTGGCGTTGCTGCTGTGCCGCGCGGCTCTGGCCAGCACCGGTAGGTGTCGTGGGCCACGGACACGTTGCTGAAGCCGTCAGAGGAAGGGCGGCCTCCTCGGGCGCCCCTCTCGCCTCCTGGACTGTCCTGCAGGCAGGTTTACAGAGACACCTCGGGGCCACCTCTGGCCAGCCGAGTGCCGCGTGTCAGCTTGTATCTTTCAGAGCTGCAGCGGGCTCTAGGGAGCGTCGCTAGTGTCTTGCCGCTGTCTTGGCCTTGCGGGTCTGTCCCCTGCCCCCTGCGGCCGCGGAGGGGTCTCAGAGAGGTGCGCTCACCAGGCTTGGACCGGCTGCCGGTCCCTGCTTCTGGGGAGCACTTTTGAGGGTTTCCCGAAACAGTGGCACCAGTACAGGGATAAAGGGGCCACGTTTGGAAAATTCGAGAAAGGGTCGTTCAGGGGTGTGCAGAACTCTTTCTCTCTGCCTGCGTCCTACGGCACGAGGGAGCTGGAAGGAAGCATTCGAAGCACATTTCCAAACGCTCCAGACCTTCTTCTGTCTTTCGGGTTTGTACCTGACCCTGGGACATTGGGATCATTTAAGTGCTAAGCTCTTCTTTGTGGGGTTTCTTTTCATTTCTCCTGAACCCTGGGATTTCTGTACCCCTGTTTTATGGAGAAGGAAGTAGAGAGCCAACAGTCCCGGTAACGTGGGCTGGACTCCACGGTTCGTGGCAGTACTGAGGCCTGCCCTCTGGTCTTCTGGCCTCTGTCCAGCGAGACGCCATACTGCCAGAGTTCGTCAGACCGAGCTATGTCCACGCATGACGCGGGAATAATACACTAGCTGAAGGAGCCCCGATGTGCCAGGCACTGTTCTAGGCACTTTCCATAGAGGTTTATTTAATCCTGACAGCAACCCAAGATGCGAGGTATTTTTATCAGTAATTTCATTTTATAGCTCAGGTTAACTCACTGGCATAAAACTCACAGTTACAGGTGGTGGAGCTGGACCTTGAACCCAAGAAATCTGATCCCAGAGGGGCGCCTGGGTGGCTCAGTCGGTTGAGTGTTCGCCTTTGGCTCAGGTCACGATCTCACAGTTATGGGTTCGAGCCCCGCGTCGGGCTCTGTGCTAACAGCTCGGAGCCTGGAGCCTGCTTTGGATTCCGTGTCTCCCTCTCTCTCTGCCCCTCCCCTGCTCTCACTCTGTCTGTCTCTCTCTCAAAAAGAAATAAACATTAAGAAAAAAAGAAAAAAGAAAGAAGTATGGTCCCAGAGCCCACATACTTATATTTTAGACCTTCCCCAGGGTGATTTTTAGGGCTCCCATCTGGCTGCGTTCTTGCTCAGGGTTCAGATTTTGGTTGGAAGGTGGGGGCTGCAGTGGGGTCCCTTCACCTCTGTCCTCCTAGAATTCAAGCTGAAGAAGATGTGGAAGAGTCCCAATGGAACCATCCGAAACATCCTTGGGGGGACCGTCTTCCGGGAACCCATCATCTGCAAAAACATCCCACGCCTCGTCCCCGGCTGGACCAAGCCCATCACCATTGGCAGGCACGCCCATGGCGACCAGGTTGGCCACGGCAGGAGGCGGGACTCGGCTCTTCCTGGCCGGGGCCCCTCGCTCGGAACCCCTGGCCCGAGCCGTGCTCTTGTCTCTGCAGTACAAGGCCACGGACTTTGTGGTCGACCGGGCCGGCACGTTCAAGATCGTCTTCTCCCCGAAGGATGGCAGTGGCGCTAAGGAGTGGGAAGTGTTCAATTTCCCTGCCGGCGGCGTGGGGATGGGCATGTACAACACGGATGAGGTGAGGCCCTGGCGGGTGGCTCCTGCGTTCCCTCCTCCCTCTGGGGCCGCTTCGGGTTGGTGATGCTCACTACTCCCGCGTCAGTGGCTTGAGGAAGGTCCGAGGCCCGTGAGCCAATGCATCTTGGCTGTGTTTCGGGGGGACCAGTGCATCTTGGCTATGTTTCGGGGGGACCTGCTGTGGACCTGGTGTGGAGTGAGGCTGGAAGACAGACCCCCGCTTAGCCAGATGCCCCCGCACTCACTCCCTGACACACCTCTGGGGGCGTGTTGGTTGTCTGGACTCTTGGCTTAAGCGAGCTGGATAAGCAGTCTTTTCCCCTTCCCCGTCTCTTGGCTTTCGTTCCTTCTGCGGTTGGCCTCATTCTCAGGCTGTGACAAGTGACCACCGGCAGCTCCAGGCTTACCCCTGCCGACTTGGTTACCCTGTCAGAAAAGAGCCTCTTTTGCTCCTGGTTCCAGTGAAAGTTCCAGGCCTGGGTCACATGACCCTCTCTGAGCCAGTCACGGAGGGCTCAGAGAGGATAGGCTGGGACACACCGTCAACTCTAGAGACAGGCAGGTGGGCCGGGGGAGTTAGCTTTACCCCAGCCATACGGCCTAAGACCTGGGGAGCCCAGGGAGGGCTGGTAGCCCGCAGGCCGGCCGGGCCCCACGCCAGGGACCTCTCTCCCCCCGCAGTCCATCTCGGGTTTTGCGCACAGCTGCTTCCAGTATGCCATCCAGAAGAAGTGGCCGCTGTACATGAGCACCAAGAACACCATCCTGAAGGCCTACGACGGGCGCTTCAAGGACATCTTCCAGGAAATCTTTGACAAGTAACAGCCTCTCCCTTTATTCCTTCCCAGGGATCCCACAGCCCTTCTCTCCTGTCCCCCGGGCCCCTGTCCTACGGGGTGGCCGCCGTCCCAGTGCTTTTGGCTCGGCTCGAGGAGAGATCCTCACCCTGCCAGCCTCCCGCCCTCTCCCCACAACAGGCCCTTTTGCTCCCAGGCACTATAAGACCGACTTCGACAAGCATAAGATCTGGTACGAGCACCGGCTCATTGATGACATGGTGGCTCAGGTCCTCAAGTCTTCAGGCGGCTTCGTGTGGGCCTGCAAGAACTATGATGGAGACGTGCAGTCGGACATCCTGGCCCAGGGTATGCCGGGAGCACCTGTTCCCCAAGGGGTGGCTCGTCGGTCTTCTCCGGCTGGGGGGATTTGCAGACCCCCTTCGTAGAAAATGTGTCCGGCGTGGCAGCAGGACTGGGGCCGGCCGCCTCATTGCAGGGTGCCCCGTGGACAGCAGGGGGCAGGAGCTCTCCGGCATCTGAGGGAGGAAGGGTCACAAATTAGGTTTGGACTGGTGTATCACTAAGGCTGCTGTTACAGAAAAAGGAGAACCTAGGAGTTCAAGTTCTAAGGGGCCAGGTGCGTCAGCTGTGAGGTTGTTCCTGTCCACGAAGCCAAGCGACTGTGCCTCCAGGTTTGGGCCAGGGTTGGCTCCAGTAGAAAAATGGTTTTGAGCACAACCGGGTACTTTTCGAATTACAGAGAATTCGTTTTGCACAGTCAACCTGTTGGCTGTAGGAGAACACTGGGGAAGATGGCAGAGCCCCAAGCCCTAGAGCGTCCTCTAAGAGATAATTCAGATTGCAACAGAAAGCATGGACGAGACCCTTAGAGAAGTAAGAAGTAGCCGTAAGAGATAGCCCGATTGTGCCCGGCTGGCTCCGTCGGAAGAGCAGGCAACTCTTGATCTCAGGGATTGTGGTTTCCTGCCTCAAGTTGGGTGTAGAGATCACGTAAGAAATAAAATCTCTGGGCGCCTGGGTGGCTCAGTTGGTTAAGTGCCCGACTCTTGATTTCATCTCAGGTTATGATCTCACAGTCGTGGGATCGAGCCCTGCGCCTGGCTCCACGCTGGGCCTGGAGCCTGCTGGAGATTCTCTCTCTCTGCCCCTCTCCCTACTTGCGTGCACTCTCTCTCTCAAAAAATAGAATAGAATAGAATAGAATTCTAAAGTGAAATCTTAAAAAAAGAAAAGAAGAAATAGCCCAGTGGTGTTGGGCACAAGAGCAGCGCCCCACAAGAGTAGGGAGTAGACAACGTGTAGAGCAGAGAGCGGAAGAGAAGGGTACGTGAGATGGTTTGAGGTCTAGCTCCCGAGAAGGGAGGTGACGCCCACCCCGGGGTTGCGAGGAGAATGCGTGAGAATTCCTGATGTTTCATAAAACCTTGGCCTTTATTTCAATAAGTGTGGTAGTGGTCCTCCTACTAGAACAATTCCTAGCTCGGATGGAAGGATGAGAAGCCATAGCAGACAAGAGAGAGGCATGAAAGTTGCCCTTAAGCAAACAAGGAATGGGTGAGTGCGAAGGTCCAGGAAACATGGAGAAGGGACCCCTTCCCGAGTCTCAGCAGCAGAACTTCTCAGACAACGAATTTTCCTGGAGAAGTTTTTCGCTTTTTCTTTCTTGGGACTTAACACAGTTCTTGTTTTGGTGCCATGGGGTGCTTTTGAAGCCCAGGAGACCTTGACAATAGAAAAAGGTTGACATCTGGATTTGGGAGAATTTGGAGATAAGTCACAAAGCTTTAAAGTAGCCTGAAAGAGAGGCAGACAGAGGGATCGTTGGGAGGTAGCTGGTGGCAGGCTTTCTGCTTTCTGTGTGAACGAACCGTGCGGTTGCGAGCCAGGCTGGGTGGGCAGAAGTCCTGGGGTCTTGGGGTCTTGGCTCTGGGGGCCCCAGGCTCTGGGAACCCAGATGTATGTTAATAGGCTGATGATAGCCACCTTTGAACGCCCCCCTGCCCTGTGCTGGGCTCTAGAGACCCACGACAAGGGTGGGCAAGCCCGAAACAGTGGCTGTCCTCCTGGGTGCCGTCGGGGGTCACGAGCTGAGGGGGTCTCCTCCCAGCAGAAGGGCAGGGGGACTCAACCCCGGTGGTCTGAGGAGGGTGGGTGCCGGCACCGAATGGAGGGTCTTTCCACTCTTCAGGCTTTGGCTCCCTCGGCCTGATGACGTCTGTGCTGGTCTGCCCAGATGGGAAGACCATCGAGGCTGAGGCCGCTCATGGGACGGTCACCCGCCATTATAGGGAGCACCAGAAGGTGAGTGTAGGGACCGTGGTCGCATGCCCATCTGTCCCGGGGGCTCAGAACCCACTGGCTCTGAGGGCTGGGGGGATGGGGCTGACCCGTCAGCCTACGGGTGGGCGGTCGCGTCCGGGTGGCCCCCTTGTCGGCCGGTTCGGCTCCCGATCCCCCTACGACCCCCGCCCCCAGGGCCGGCCTACCAGCACCAACCCCATCGCCAGCATCTTTGCCTGGACGCGTGGCCTGGAGCACCGGGGGAAGCTGGATGGGAACCAGGACCTCATCAGGTGAGCGGAGAGGGAGGGGCCTGAGCTGGCCCAGGGCAGCTTCTAGGCGAGCTCTGTATCGGGGCCTCACTCTGGCCCGTCCCCTGCAGGTTTGCACAGACCCTGGAGAAGGTGTGTGTCCAGACGGTGGAGAGCGGAGCCATGACCAAGGACCTGGCGGGCTGCATCCATGGCCTCAGCAAGTGCGTGGCTGGTGACAGAGGGAGGGGCTGGCCTTCTGGGACCTTCTTCCCTGGGTGGGAAGAAGCCAGAGGACCCTCTTAGAGGCACCTCCCCCCCTCCTCATCCTCAGGTCAGCTTAGCTGCCAAGGGCCTGGGGGGGGCCAGGTCCACAGCCCTGAGACCCTGTGAGTTTGCCCCCCATCCCCGAGGCTAGGGGCTCAGAGCCTTGCCGTCCCGTCTGGACAAATGTCTGAAGTTGTGTGGCCCTTTGGCGACGGGCCCTAGGCAACCTTTGACGCGCAGCCTGGGCGTGCCACGCCCCACGGGCACGGGAGGGCAGCTCCTCGGGTGCCCAAGTTCAGGCTCTGCCCGGACCCAGGCTGGAGCCGCGCCTCACGTGAACGGTGTTCTCTCGGCAGCGTGAAGCTGAACGAGCACTTCCTGAACACCTCGGACTTCCTGGACACCATCAAGAACAACCTGGACAAGGCCCTGGGCCAGTAGTGGGCGCGGGGCGCGGCCCGCAGCGGGCGGGCCGGGGTGGGGGGGGCAGCGGGCCGCGGCTGAGCCTCCCGGCCCCTCTCAGGAGGCCTTTCTAGGGGACGTTTTTTATAAGCAAGATGTTTTTAAGAATATCTGTGTGTTTCCCCTCATGGTGATGTGAGGCAGGAACAGCGTGTTTTACCTCAGCCAGTCAGTGAGTTTTGCATACTGTAATTTATGTTGCCCTTGGAACACATGGTGCCATATTTAGCTACTAAAAAGCTCTTCACAAAACCGTCTGCTGTGTTTGTGCCCGAGGGAGGAGGCAGCCCGGCCCGGGGCCCCAGAGAAAGAGGCCCTCAAAGGGCCGGTGGATTCCACCCACGTCCCAGGCCTCCATTCACAGGGGCCACCGTGAGGCGAGGGGACCGGGCAGCCGTGTGAGTGTCCTGAATTCTACAGGAGCCGCCCGGCCAGCCGCTGGGCCTGTGGTGTGCAGGCCTGAAATTACCAAACACGATCCGGTTCCTATATGCTGATCTCCACTTGGGGGTTGTTACCACTTCTGGTAGATTCTGGTTGCATTGCCATTGATTGATTGATTTTTTTGCTTTGTTTTAACCTCCTAAAAATCTTGAGACCTCTTTATTTACCCTTTGCTTGGTCCTCAGAATGGGTTCCACACAGCCGTGGCTTCACGGCCCTCTGCACGGCTGCCTGGGGCTCGGGGCTGGGACTGTGAATGGAGGTCTAGGGCCCATCGGGTCCCTAACTTGGGTTCCTCCTCGCCATTCTTTGGCAGAACCAGAAAAGTAAGATGGAAAGTTGCAGTAAAGCAAAACAGATCCAACTTGAAGGGCTATCTTTTCATGCAGGGAATATATTCTACTTTTGGGGTCTCAATGCCCGGGGCGGGGGCCGGGGGGGGGGGAAGAGTTGTGCCATTTTCACCTGATCTAATAGATACTTGGCAACCCAAAGTCCATTTCCCCAGTTTCCAGGGTTGGGGGCGGGGGAGACTCTCATGGCTCTTGAAACTGGGCAGCTGGGACCTCGGTAGCTCGGAGATGGGTTCTAACCGCCCCTCACCCCGGTGGCCTCCGTGTATTTGAAGGACCGCGTCTAAAAGCTGGTGTGCTGGCTCTGCTTAAGGGCCCAACTCCTGGGGCAAAGCTCAAGCTTTCCGGCCCCTTCTTGCCCGTCAGTAGGAAGGGCCGGCAGCCTCGGAGGCGCAGTCTGGCGTCGTGAGCTGGCTTCTGTCCTGGTACCCTGTCGGTGGGTCAAGAGAAGTGGCTTTTCTCTGCAAGTGGTGGGAATTCTGGGGCCTTGGCCGCAGCCCTCCGCTCTTGGGCTTGGAGCGGCTCCCCGTAGGCGCCTGGCCCTGCAGGTGGCCATTCCAATGCCAAGGATGGTCTGAAGGGCGGTCTGCATTTCTTCCCCCTCCTCGGAGAGCAAGCGACGGAGAGCAAATGCCCTGCTGTGTGGGGCAGGGCAGCTTTGTTGGGAGTTCCTTCTGGGGGAGGGGTGAGGACCAAGTCCCCAAGAACCACGGGAAGAAGCACTCACAGTCACCTCGCTAAAGAATATTCATTTATTTATAATTATTGCTAAGTAAACTTCTCTCTTAAACGGGAACATAAAAACACAGTAGGGCTTTGCACAAGTGGAATTTCTAAACAGTTGGTTCGTATACACGTCAAAATAAGTTAGAATGGAATTCGTCCAGGAGTTTCCAAGTCACCCAAGAGGCCGCACGCCTCTCTTGAGAGGTTGGGGAGGGGTGAGGACAGGAGCCTTGCCGAGACCACCCCCCAGCTCAAATTGTTTAAGTTGTGCTGTTTCCTTCTCTTAGCTTTGCCTGGGTCCAAGGCACAGGGCAGGGGGCGTTCAAGTATTGAACCTCGCAGAGGGCCGAGCTGATGGCAGGGCTGGGGGAGGAAAGGAGAGCCCCGCCCTGGGGGCCAGACCATCTCCCTTGGGTTCCCAAGACCAAGGCCACTGCGCTGGCAGGAAAGAGGAGGAGGAGGAGAAGGAGGAGGTACAGGGTTCTTTTTGGTACCAGGGGAGAAAGACATTGTGGGAAGAGGTAGTTTGCAGGGGGTGATGCTTCTGCTCAGCAGGAGAAAATGTCTTCTACAGTGACGGGGGTCACTGCCACCTGAGGGTCATCATGGCGGGCACCTGGGGGGCTGGGGAGGGCCTCGGGGTTCTGGAGGGGAAGAGGCTCCTTTGAGCCCCCAGTCCTCTCAGTTTGTTGCCCCTTAGCATGAGCTTAAGCAGAGAAGGAAGGGGCACCTGGCTGCCTGATCCCGAGGCCACCTTGTCCTCCCCTCAGTCCTGATCACAGCCACCCTGAAGCCTGGCTTGGTCCTTCACTAAGGGTACAGCTTTGGGGGTAGTCAGCTGCATTTCAAACTGGTCCCCCCCCCCCCCCACCCCACCCTGGCTGTTCCCCCTCCTTTCCTGGTTTCTGGGCCGAAGTTGGTGGCTTCACCTCCTTCGTGCCTTTGGGGACAGCCCTGCCTGCCCCTCTCCACTGAGGCCTCAGGAGGCGAGTGGGCAGGAGTCCGGGTGCCCTAGCATTCCTGAATGTACTATTTCATGCCCTGGGCCTGTCTTCGGTTCCCAGGGCAGGAGCTGGCGCGGGGACAGAGGCGATGAGAGTAGGCAAGCAAGGGAGGGAGCTGTCGGCTGAGCAGAATCGAGCAGCCTTGGCCGCTGAGGTGGGTGGTGCAGAGCGAGTCACTGGCTGGAGAGGCCGGGCAGGGGTGGAGGGCCTGCCCAGCTCTGCGTCCTGCCTCTCGCCAGGGCCCGAGGCTCCCTGCCAGCCCCCCTCCGCGCCGGAGTCCTGCCTGGAGGGCCACCGGAGCTTGGGGAGGCGTGAAGCGCTCACGGCACACAAGGGAGCTTCCATTAGGAAAAAGAAAATGATCTCCAGCAGAAAGAATAGGTGACAGAGTTGGAAAGGAAAAAAAATAATAAATTACCTTCAAAATACCCCTTTTGCTCAAAATTTTTTTTTTCTCTATGGTCTTCATTTTCTTTTTAACTATGTTGTTCTTTCTGGGAACCTGTTGAGTCTTGGCTGTCCCCATCCTCAAAATGGATACTTGTTAATAATAAAATACTCCAGCCACCCCCCAGGTGGTCCTTGGCCTTCTCTGGGGACAGCCCCTCTCAGTCCCCGTGATCCCTTTGCTGTGCCCTGCCCCTCACTCGAGGGGGCCCCCATCTGTCTCAGTGTGTGCCCAGCGAAAGGCACATCCCAGCTTTGTTCACATCGGGGGACCCTGGTGCGGGGACCAGTTCAGCACAGAACCGGAGGACATTTGTTGAAATCCACTTTAGGGACACCCACTTTTCAATGGCTGGAGGGGGGCCTTCTGGGGGTTGGCTGGAGCGGGCATTCGCCGGGGGCTGGGCTACACCCTGCTTTCCTAAGGCCAGGACCCGGGCGGCATGCATGCCTGGCTGGAGGAGAGCGCGGGAGGCACCAGGAGGTAGAAGGCAGAGGGCCCCGCCTGGCTGTTTGTGGACAAGGTGGGGAAGGGGGGCTCTGGGGCCTGGGCTTTTGGCGGCCCAGGGGCTGGTGAGGGATCGGGGGGGGGGGGGGGGCAGTGCTGACCAGCACAGGAGCTCAAACATCCCTAGAGGCAGGAGTTGGTCCAGAGGAGAAACAAGGCAAGACTCACGTTCTCTCTTCCTCCGGTGCCGGGACCCCAGGAGGAGCCGACAGGAAGCGCATCAGACCCCTCCCCACTGGCTGCCCCAGCTCGGCTGGGCCCCCGGAGAGACCCACGGACCCGTGCCCCCGTGACCTATCCCCCAGCGGCCCCGATCAGCATTCCTCCCACCCTCCCACAGCAGCAGGCCAAGGAGACCCAGAGCTGGGCCTCCTGTGCTCTCCTTCCTCCCCCAGATGCCTGGGGCCTGGGCCTGGTTCACAGCTGAGGCCAGTAGTACAGTCTCCATTTGGTCTACGGGTCCCGAAGTGGTGCAAACGACTCCGCGGGAGGGGAGGGCTCGGGCCAGCGGGGCAGTAGCTTTCTCAGCCGCGGGAGGTGCGCCCGCGGCACGTGGGTCTCCCCCCGCGTCCCAAGCCCCCCTCGCCCTGTGGGCGCCCGGCTTGTGCTATAGCACGTTGTAGTAGGCCATCTCCTTCATGGCCTGCTCGGTGAGGACGCTGGCCTCGGTGCTGCTGTGCACGCCAGCGTACGTATAGGCGTTCTCGAAGTCTTCCGTCTCCTGCTGGCTGTCAAGCTCCGAGGGGTCCGTGCCCGTCAGCTCCATCATGGGGTCTGCAAGAGAGGCGCGCGTGAGGCCCGGATGCCGCCTCGTGGGAAGAGCCAGGCCCTCCTACACGGAGGCAGAGGACCTTCCTGCGGGATTTCCTAGTCCTCGCTTCCAGAGGATTCTCAGCTGCCTCCCTTCCTGCACGGAGAGGCCCCCAGGCTCCCTGTGGCTTCTCGCCTGGGTCACCAGACCTGAGCCCTAAAGTTGTGTGGGTGGGTGCAGGGCTGGCCTTGAACTTTTCTTTGTCATGCCTCTCTCGCCTCTCCTAGGGGTCCTCTGCAGGATCTCTTGGCCACATGCAAGCCTGCTGCTCTCTGTCGTGTTTCTGCAACACCACTCGCTTAGCACGAACTGCACGCGTGGTACTTCTCACAAATACTCCCAGCAACCCCGTGTAGGCGGTCAAAAGGAAGTTCAGAGAGGTTAACCAACTTGCCAAAGGGCACCCAGCAGAAGCACTGTTGTTTTAATTTTGTTTGTTTATTTTTGAGTGAGCGAGAGAGACAGAGTGCGAGCGGGGGAGGGGCAGAGACAGAGGGAGACGCAGAATCCGAAGCAGGCTCCAGGCTCCGAGCTGTCGGCACAGAGCCCGACGAGGGGCTCGAACTCACAAACCGTGAGATCATGACCTGAGCCGGAGTCAGACGCTTAACCGACTGAGCCATCCAGGTGCCCCGAAAGCACTGTTGTTTTGATCCACTGTTCTGCTCTGCCTCAAATGGCAGGAGGGAGGGGCGCCTGGGTACCCCAGGTACAACAATCAAAAATGTCTCCAGACTCAGCCAAACGTCGGCAGACTCACCCCCAGTGGAGAACCAATGGTGTGAGGGTAACCTCACCCCTTACCGACGAGCGGTTCAGGAATGAATTCAGGCCAGTGAATCACGAGGCAAGGCCTGTGTGTGAAATCTCTGAAGTCACCCAATTCTCACTGGTTTCCTAGAGCAAAAGGGAAGAGGCTCTTACTCTCCCCACTGGTTGTGCACAAGGAAGCACACTGCCCTGGCGACTGTTGGCAGCCATCTTGTGACCATGAGGAAAATCATAGCTAATGCCTCAAACAGACGGAGGGAGCCTCCCCGCCCCGTGTCATTATTATGGGGCCGAATCAGCCAGCTCTGAAGAAGGCCAGCCTGAGTGTGCGTGTGTGTATGTGCACCCAGAGCATCTGACACACTGTGAGTCTTCCTGTCAAGCCTGAGCTTCTCAGATCAAGGTTATACTCGAGAGGCAGGCTGGCTTGGGTCCCAGCCATTCCAGTGTCAATCACCTTACTCCCTGGTGCAGCCAGCAAGAAAGCCGTCCTGCACATTCCTGGTGACTGACCTCACGGGACAGAGCCTGTGCCTTCACCACCCCCTGGGGTCAAGGTGTGCAGAGACCTGTTTCCAACGGGAAGAGTTCTTCTCCGCTCCCTCCCCGTAGGTTAGATGCATGGCAGGTCTGCAGGGCGCAGGGGCTCTCAAACTCTACCGCACAGAGAATTATCTCAAGTGCTTTAAAGTGCTGGCACACCTGGGTGGCTCAGTCGATTGAGTGTCTGACTTTGGCTCAGGTCATGATCTCACAGCTGGTCAGTTCGAGCCCCGCATTGGGCTCTGTGCGGACATCTCGGAGCCCGGAGCCTCCTTCAGATTCTGTGTCTCCCTCTGTCTCTCTGCCTCTCCCCTGCTTGTGCTCTCTCTCTCTCTCTCATAAATAAATAAACATTAAAAAAAAAAAACAGCCTATAAAGTGCCTTAAAGTGCCGATCCTAGGCCGTATGCCAGATCAATTACATCTGAATCTCTGGGGTTGCGACTCCGGCATCAGCATTTAAAAAATTCCCCGGGTGCTTCCAACGTGCAGCCAAGTTTGAGTGCCAGTCCTTTTAGAGTCTAGATTGAAGGTTCTCCAAGGGAGGTCCCTGATAAGCAGCCTCGGTATCCCCTGAGAACTTGCTGGAAATGCAAATTCTGCAGCATGACCCAGACGTACAGATGCAGACACGCTGGGGGTGGAGCCCAGCCAGGTGTTTTAACAAGCTTCCAAGCGTTTCCAGTGAATACTAATGTCTGAAACCACCACCCTAGCTCCTTGCTTCTGAAACCCCACCGTGCAAACAAACCGCCCTGAGATCTTTTTGGAAATGCAGATTCTGACTCAGCAGAGCTGGGATAGGGCTGAGTCTGCAGTTCTAGCGAGATCCCAGGTGATGCCCACCCGTATTGTTGGTTCTTGTGCCACACTTTGCATAGGAAGAAGGGGCTACAGAGGGCACCGGTCTGCAGCCAACAGGGTTTCATCCTTGCCCCCAAGAACAGAAAACTGAGGACGCCTGTTTCTGCCAGAAAACCCAGGCCACTCCCTGGTTAGCTGCTGCAAAACCGATTCGGGATTATTGTAGGCACCCCCCAGCATCTGACGGACTGCTCGTGAGTTAAGTCCGGGCAAGTCAACTCACCCCTTCTCGTCCAGGCATGTTCCCGGCTACCTTGTCTCAGAAGGTGCACCAGAGAGTCAGATAGCTCCTGACTGTACAAGGAACCTCCCTGAAGCGCCATCATCTCTTGCTTCCGGCAGAATGTCTAAAGTGCCTCCTCCCCTCAGTAAGGCCCGAGAGACTAATGTTTTCCACTACTGACAAGTGTTGAGGGGAGAGGATATCACTAACCTTACGGATGTGACAACAAAGAGCCTATGAAACCTCCACTCAGCACAGGGGTGAGGCCCCTTACCTGAGTACGTGGGCTACGTTCTCTTTGGCAAGCACTACAGGAGTGTGATGGATCGCATTACACTCTTTGCCTTGGCTGCTGGGATGCTCAGAGCTCCCCAGGGATGTCCACTGACCCTCCCATGGTACATCTGGAATTGTGACCTCACCTGGCTTCCCTCATCTTTCCAGCGGCTATTTTCCCTTTTGTTAATTTCTTCCCCCTCCATTTATTTTAAATGTCATCTTCTAGTCGTCAACATAAAAGTGTCTGTCACCTCCTGTGTGTTGTGATCTTGCATGAGTTACCTAACTGCTCTGTCCTCCAGTCCCTGCATCTCAAAAATGGGGATAATAACAGAGCCAACCTCACTGTGAGGACCATGTGAGTTAATAAAGGCCTGGCACACAGTTAGCACTCGATCAATATTACTTATTATTTTTGGGGCGCCTGGGTGACTCAGTCGGTTAAGCGTCCGACTTCGGCTCAGGTCACGATCTCACGGTTCGTGGGTTCGAGCCCCGCGTCGGGCTCTGTGCTGACAGCTAGCTCAGAGCCTGGAGGCTGTCTTTGGATTCTGTGTCTCCCTCTCTCTCTCTCTCTCTCTCTGTCCCTCCCGTGCTTTCTCTTTCTCTCTCTCAAAAATAAACATTAAAAAAAAAAAAAGGTTATTTATTTGTATTTATTATTGTTTATGTGGGCCCACTTAAGTCCTCTGAAGAATACATAAATATCTCATCATTATCACCGTGACGACCTTCCAGGGTGCCTCCTCCCCAGACCTGAGCGCATCCCAGTGAGGTCTCTGGCCTGGCCGGCCTCCCCACGCCCCTAACCGGCCAGGAGGCTCCTGAGTGTGCCGTGACAGCGCTGCTCCCGCTCCGTCCGCTGCGCGTGGCCCACCCACCTTGGCTGTCCAGGCCGATGTCCATGACACCATGCTTGACCTTCATGTGCCGGCTCAGGTTGCCCTTGAGGTTAAACTTGCTGGAGCAGTAGGGGCACTTGAAGGGCTTGCTGCCCGCGTGCAGGTGCATGTGGCCCAGCAGGTTGTACATGCGGTTGAAGGACTTCCCACACACCTGGAACACACCGACTCCTGAGCCCTCGGGGAGCCCGCCGTCCCCGAACCCCCTGCCCGCTCCCGCCTCCCCGGCGCAGCCGGAGTCCCCATCGCTGTGCACGGCACTCACTCTGTCCTTTTCCCCTGTGACCCCAGGGGCCTGTGAGACAGAGTGGAAGCCGCTCCTTGCTGGTCACTGTACCACCCTCCCTGAGCTGGGGTTACCAGAAGCCCAGGGCCCGGCTCTCCGACCACACAGAGTCCCACGCCTGGGCTCTTTCCCTGGGGCTGTGCGGGGACCGTCACCCTCTCCCCAGCTTTGAAAAAAATACAACCGCAGCAGCTTGTAGGCTCTGAACCCTGGCATTTTCACCCCAAGCTGGGCTCCCCTGCTCGTGCTGGCCAGGCCAGCTCTGAGTGGGTCTCAGCTGCGGCCGTCGTGCTGACTCTGGGCGGCCCGTGGGGACATCCCGCCTTGGGGCCCCGACAGCCCGGTACCTTGCATTTGAATGGCTTCACAGGCGAGTGTACAATCATGTGCGTCTTGAGGGTCTGCTTCTGCACGAAGGTCTTGAAGCAGATGTGGCACTGGTAGGGCCGGACGCTGGTATGGATCAGCATGTGTCGCTTCATGTTTGCCTGCAGGGTGAACTCCCGGCCGCACACCTCGCACTTGAACTCCTTCACGCCCTGGCGGGGGGTGGGGAGGAAGGGGTGATGGTCAGGGCCACACGACGGGCACAGCCTCTGGAAGTGTGTGTGTGTGTGTGTGTGTGTGTGTGTGTGTGTGTGTGGACCATAGTGTCTGAGTGAAATGACTTCCTGGGGGTGTTCTGAACAGGGACCATGTGTTTAAAGTGGGGGAATGTTGGGGCAGGGCCACTTACTCCAGGAAGTCCTCCAGTCATAGGCAGAGACTGGCTGGGCCTCAATGGTTCCTGCCCACACACCCGCTGTCTCCCGCTCACCTTGGCAGGTGTACCTGTAGGTTTGCACCAGCACACCAAGGCGAATGTGTTCATTCATTCATTCGTTCATTTCATTCATTCATTCATTCATTCATCCAGCAACTATTCCCTGGGCACCTGCTACAAGCCAGCATCACACACGCCAGGCGCCAGGGACCTGTGGCCAAGAAGGCAGCCGTAGCCTGGTGGACTGTCCTCAGGTCAAGAGCCTGTGTATGCGTCTTCCCCCTCAGTCCCATCCTTCAGTGGTCTTTCTGGTTCACGGACCCCTTTGAGAATATGATTAAAAGCATGGACGCTCCAGGAAAAATGACACTCGAATCTGAGTACAAGAGTTCCCAAACCTCTGGAGCCCATCCACTTGACCCCACGAGAGTTCTGCAAGCTTCCCTGGTGATAAGAACCACCTGAAGTTCTCGTTACCCATACAGCCTCTCAGGAGATTCCTCCCTGGAGATCCCGATCCAGTGGGCCCAGGAATTTTTAGTCTCAGCAGATCCCCCAAGTGACTCCCATCACTGAAGGAGTTTGGGACGCTTGGCCCCAGGAGACAAAAATTCCAGGGGAAAACCCTCTGGTTTGACTGTCAACATGGTCTTTCGTGGTCTGCAGGTGACCCCCAGTGCGGGGCAGGGTGCTGTGGGCACAGGGGGTCTGATGTATTGTCCGGGGAGGAAAGGACAAAAGTTGGGGGCTCATCTCTTTGCTGAGTCAGTAACTTAGAAGATCCCCAGTAGGACAGACACATGTCTGTGGTCACAGCTGCTGTCCCAAGCGCTTATTTGGGACAAAGTTTTGTGTCATAATGTAACGGTGCCTGTGTCTCTTTCTTTTAGCAGATGGGGACACGTCATTTCGTGGGTATGCTTGCTGGACACGCTGAAGAGGTGTCTGACCACCAGGGGGCCCTGCCCCGGGCCGCCTCCCGCCCAAGGGCATGTTGCACACGTAGTGCAAATTCACGCCCATGACAGAGCTATGTGCGATTTTCTTAGCCTTTGATTCTTGTTTTCAGTTTTGCTTCACAGTATTATTTCTCTTTGGACGCTCTGCAGACTTGTGGGGGTTTTCGGTAGAGGAGAAAGACGGTACGAACAGGGCACGAGTGCGTATCACTCTCACCCTCACCCCTGCTCTGCTTTTAAGGCTGAGCTCAGACTCAGCTTCAGAGTCCTTCTTAACACACTTCCGCAGCTCTACCAGCTGACTGGGGGGGAACAGCTGCCATAAAACCTACAAATCAGGGGCGCCTGGGTGGCGCAGTCGGTTAAGCATCCGACTTCAGCTCAGGTCACGATCTCGCGGTCCGGGAGTTCGAGCCCCGGGAGTTCGGGCTCTGGGCTGATGGCTCGGAGCCTGGAGCCTGTTTCCGATGCTGGGTCTCCCTCTCTCTCTGCCCCTCCCCCGTTCATGCTCTGTCTCTCTCTGTCCCAAAAATAAATAAACGTTGAAAAAAAAATTAAAAAAAAAAAAAAAACCTACAAATCATCTCTGCGCCGGTAGAAAACGTTCCCGGGGCAGGGAAGGCCTGACAGGCCCTCACTCCCGCACTCACTGCCGTGTGCACAGGAGAGGCGAGGACAAAAGCTGGCCCTGGAGTGTCCCTAAGGCTGCCACGAGGGAAGGTGGGAGCTGTGCGCACACTCAGCGTCAAAGCGTGAAGCTGGTCGGATCTGGGGTAGAAACGATGGGGCAGCCTAAGCGCCAGAGAGGGGCTGGGGGACCCGAGAGGCCTCGTTCCGTCTGCCTGGACAGAAGGACCTCTGGGAGGGGGGGCAGTGGCTGAAGGGACGGGAAGGGCGGCAGGGGACAATGCGTCAAAGTTACGTCTAAGGGACATAGTGGAGCAGGACGGTGTGTTTCATCTTCTAGCCCCACAAACCGCTCTGCCTCGTTTGGCCACACTGGACTTCTCCGTAACAAGTATTTCCCCTTGCATCTGCTCTCTTTTCAAACGAAATGTATTTTGGGGCACCTGGGTGGCTCCGTCGGTTAAGCGTCTGACTCTTGGTTTCAGCTCAGGTTATGATCTCACGGTTTCACGGGTTTGAGTCCCGCTCAGGGGGGCCACGTAGGGCGGCTCAAAGCCACACTCTGGGGGCCAAGCCTCCGGCTCAGGAAGCATGATGCTAGGTTCTAGGGCCAGGGCTGGGAAGGGGTGGGGGTGGTCTCAGCTCTGGCTGAGAGTGGAGCCTGCTTGGGATTCTGTGTCACTTGCTCTCTGCCCCTCCCCCACTCATGCTGTCTCTGTTGCTCTCAAAATAAATAAACTCAGAAAGAAAGAAAGAAAGAAAGAAAGAAAGAAAGAAAAAGATAATTAAACTTTTCCTAAAGGGAAGGCACAGGTTTTGATACACTTTTGTAATTACAAGGAGAAGGGAAACCCTCTGTATTTCTGTCATGTCTGTTGCCTTGGGGCCTCCTGGCCTCGACCCTCCAGTCTAAAATAGGAAGGAAGGGCAGGCTGCTTCAGTGATTCTCCAACTGTGTTCCCCGGGGCCTGCAGGGGTTCCTCAAATATTGCATTCAAAATTTTTTATTTTATTTATTTTTTAAAAACGTTTATTTATCTTAATTTTTTTAACGTTTATTTATTTTTGAGAGAGGGAGCAGGTGAGAGTGGGGGAGGGGCGGGGAGAGGGAGGCAGAGGCTCTGAAGCAGGCTCCAGGCTGTGGGCACAGAGTACCCCCGGGGGGGTTTCCCACAAACCCAGGGATCATGACCTGAGCTAAAATCAAGAGCTGGATGCTTAACCGACTGAGTCACTCAGGCGCTCCCCAAAATGTTTATTTTTGAGAGAGAGAGAGAGAGAGAGAGAGAGAGCGAGCATTAGCAGGAGAGGGGCAGAGAGAGAGGGACAGAGGATCTGAAGCGGGCTCCACGCTGACAGCAGAGAGCCCAATTCTGGGCTCCAACCCGTGAACCATGAGACCATGGCCCGAGCCAAAGCTGGCTGCTCAGCGGACTGAGCCACCCAGGTGCCCTCACTCAAAACTTTACAAAGTAAGTTTTGCTATTAAAAAACCCCCTAATTTCAATTGTATTTTTTCTAATACTCATCCCAATAAACACGTAACTACAAACATAAGAAAAGTTCATCTGCGTACCATCTATATTAGCGCCTAGATGATCTCAAGCACTATTTTGTAAGCACCGGGTGGAAGACCTACAGGAGGGACCTCAGATCTGGGGCAGGGCCCTTGGGAGGGGCCCTGGCGGGGGGTGAGGGGTCCTGGGAAGGAGAGGGGAGGGGCCCTCCGAGGGAGGGGATGGGTCCTGGAGAGTAAGGGGGTAGGCGCCCTGGGGGTGAGAGGGGCGGGGCCCTGGGAGGGTGGAGGAGGGACCCTAGGGGGAAAGGGGGGAGGCGCCCTGGGGGAGAGGGGCGGGGCCCTGGGAGGGTGGGGGATGGGTCCTGGAGGGTAAGGGGGGAGGCGCCCTGGGGGTGAGAGGGGCGGGGCCCTGGGAGGGTGGAGGAGGGACCCTAGGGGGAAAGGGGGGAGGTGCCCTGGGGGAGAGGGGCGGGGCCCTGGGAGGGTGAGGGATGGGTCCTGGAGGGTAAGGGGGGAGGCGCCCTGGGGGTGAGAGGGGCGGGGCCCTGGGAGGGTGGAGGAGGGACCCTAGGGGGAAAGGGGGGAGGCGCCCTGGGGGAGAGGGGCGGGGCCCTGGGAGGGTGGGGGAGGGGTCCTGAAGGGTAAGGGGGGAGGCGCCCTGGGGGTGAGAGGGGCGGGGCCCTGGGAGGGTGGGGGAGGGGTCCTGGAGGGTGAGGGGGGAGGCGCCCTGGAGATGAGAGGGGCGGGGCCCTGGGAGGGTGGAGGAGGGACCCTAGGGGGAAAGGGGGGAGGTGCCCTGGGGGAGAGGGGCGAGGCCCTGGAGGGTGGGGGAGGGGTCGTGGAGGGTAAGGGGGGCGGCGCCCTGCGGGGGAGAGGGGCGGGGCCCCGGGCGGCGAAGGGGCGGGGCCCCGGGGGGGGAGGCGCCAGCCGGGCCGGCCCTACCTTGTGGGTGAGGGAGTGCTGCTTGAGGTGGTGGATCTGGCTGAACTCCATGCCGCACTCCGTGCACACGAAGGGCCGCACGTTCTGGTGCTTGAGCATGTGGTTCTGCAGCTGGCTGCGGTAGTGGAAGGACTTGTCGCACTCGAGGCACTGGTAGAGGGTGGGGCCCTGGTGGGAGGCCAGGTGGCGCTTGAGCTGGGTCAGGGTGGAGAAGTCCAGGCCGCACTCGACGCAGACGTGGCAGCGGCCGCTCTCGTGCTTCACTTCGTGGGCCTTGAGCTCGCTGGGGTAGGCGAAGCCGCGGCCGCAGAAGTGGCAGCTGTACGGCTTGACCTCGGAGTGCAGCAGCATGTGGCGCTTGAGGTGGCTGGTCTGCGTGAAGGCCTTCTGGCACACCTGGCACTTGTGGGGCCGGGTGCCCTGGTGCGTCAGCAGGTGCGTCTGCAGGTGGCTGGGCTGCTTGAAGAGCTTGCTGCAGTGCGGGCACGAGTGCGGCTTGATGCCGTTGTGACCCAGGATGTGCGTCACCAGGTTGTACTTGGACGTGTAGGACTTCTCGCACATGCGGCACTGCCAGCGCTTCTGGCGGTCACCCGCCTCCACCAGGTAGGAGTCGTCGATCTGCACGTTGATGTCCAGCCGGTCCAGCTGGGCCTTCTTGTGGCGCTCCGCCGTCGCGCCCGCCGAGTCGGCCTCGAACTCGCCCGCCTCCTGCCACACGAAGCCCTGCTCCGGCTTCACGGGCTCCGGGGATTCCATGGTGGGGGCCTCGGGGTCGCTCAGGGGGGCCAGGTGGGGCGGCTCGAAGCCACACTCCACGGGCAGGGCCTCCGGCCCCGGCAGCGCCATGCCGGCTTCGGAGAAGCCGTCCCGGGCCGGGTCTGGGAAGTGGGGGTCGAAGGGGGCCGCGTCCAGCTCCGGCCTCGGGGCTCGGGGCAGGTGCCGCAGCGTCCGGGGCTTGCGGCTGAAGGCGCTGAGGTCGATCATCTTGACGGCGCTGCTCTGCACCAGGGGCTCGCAGCCGCCACTGGCCGCCTCGGCGGGGGCCTCCCCTGGGCCTGCATCCTTGTCGTCACCAGGCACAGACACCTCGTAGACCTCCTGCTCCTCCTCCTCCTCCACCTTCTCGAACTTGACCTTGGGCACCAGCCGCACGGGCGGCCGCGTCTTCCGCCGGGTGTGCTTCTCGAAGGCCGCCTCCACCTCCAGCACCTCCTCTTCCGCCGGCTCCTCCAGGGCCCGCCCGTTGCAGGCCAGCTGGTAGATGTCGGGGCCCGGGGGCCCGGGCTCCCCGATGGCCGTCCCGGACAGCTCAGGCCCCAGGTCCGGGTAGAAGGCTTCGGCGCTTATGGTGGCTCCAAAGAGCTCATTTTCCGAGACCAGGCCCAGCACGGCGGCCTGAGCCAAGGACAGCACCACCACGGCATCCGTCTGTGTCCCTGAGTCCATGAAGCCCTCCATCCCGTGGCGGCTGGCTAGGAGGGCATCGCTGCGGGAAGAGAAGGGAACGTTAATGCCGCACACACAACAACACGCAGACACGCATTCGGCGAGCGCTTGGCCGATCCGGGGTGTGTCCGTCCCTGACGTCTTTCACCTCCTGCCCTGGGAACAGGACACACTTGTAATTACCGGGAGCAATGACACCCTCCGCATATCTGACCATCTTCTCCATCTCCCTGTGGGATCCTGGGTAAGCCCCGCCCCCTTGTTGGCCTCGGTCTTCCCACCTGCCACAGGAGGGTCGAATTGCCTCGGCGGTTCTTAAAGTAGGTTCCCCATAATGCCTTTCCAAGAGCCGCTCAAAAATCGGATTCAAAATCGCAGAAAGTAAAGTTCTATTTTAAAGTTTATTTATCTTGGGAGAGAGCAGGAGAAGGGGAGGGGCAGAGAGAAGAGAGAGAGAATCCCAAGCCGGCGAGGGCCTGGATCCCACCTACGGTGAGATCATGACCTGAGGGTTATCAAGATTCTGACGCTTCACTGAGCCACCCAGGGGCCCCCCTCTATTTTACAAATCAATTTTGGAAAACCCATCTCCCTACATGTAATATACACCTCATTCCAACACATTCTGTAGCTCCGCTGGCTTTGTTGCCAAGGCAATTAATTTCGCACAGACCCTCAGACTGTACGGTGAGGTGTTAAACAGCTGTCACCATTTGTAATGGCTTGACCATACGAGTGAGGTGCTTTGGTTAAAAATAAAGAAAGAAAAAATAAATAAGGAGCCGAGGTCGATCTGTCTTTCAAGCCTGATGCTCTAAGACTGTGTCTGTCACAACAGGTTACTGTTCTGGATTAGCTAAGTATAATACATTCAGATATCCAAACGTATGCCAATTAAAAATACAGCTCTTGGGGTGCCTGGGTGGCTCCGTCGCTTAAGCGTTGGACTTGGGGTCAGGCCATGATCTCGCGGTTCAGGGGTTTGAGCCCCAAATGGGGTTCTGTGCTGACAGCCCGGAGCCTGGAGCCAGTTTCAGATGCTGTGTCTCCCTCCCTCTCTGCTCCTCCCCCCACTCGCCCTCTGTCTCAAAAATAAATAGACATTGGGGCGCCTGGGTGGCGCAGTCGGTTAAGCGTCCGACTTCAGCCAGGTCACGATCTCGCGGTCTGTGAGTTCCAGCCCCGCGTCAGGCTCTGGGCTGATGGCTCAGAGCCTGGAGCCTGTTTCCGATTCTGTGTCTCCCTCTCTCTCTGCCCCTCCCCCGTTCATGCTCTGTCTCTCTCTGTCCCAAAAATAAATAAACGTTGAAAAAAAAAATTTTTTTTAAAAAAAATAAATAGACATTAAAAAAAATTTTTTTTTAAAAATACAGCTTTTATCTGATTTGTACAACTGGAACCTCATGTGAGATCTGATTTGAAGGAAGGGCCTCGTGATGGCTAACATATCTGAGGAGCCAGCTCCCAGGTTCCCAGGCACGCTCTCTGACCTACCAGGTTCTTTCACAGAAGCCAAGGCACCCACCTGCCCGGTCCAGACCCCGGGTGCACTGGCCTTCCTAGGGGCGGAGTAGCCGGCCTTGCACAGGGTTCTCGCACCCGCACCCGTGCTGAGCACCCAGCCCCTCCCGCCGGCCTCCCAGGCTTTCCTCAAATTCCACCTGTTCCTGGGACTTCCCGGCCCTCCCCGCCCACCCTGGCGCCCTCTCCGGGCCTCCCCGGGACCAGGATGTGTGCCCCGGATGTGGGAGGGCACGGTTAGAACGCCCACCCCGCTCAGCGCCTGCTCCAGGCGAAGGGGAAAGACATTCCTGGGGTGGCTCCCGCCTGCCTTGCCTGGTCTGGTCTCAGGGTCACGGTCAGGCGCATGGCGCGGGCTGCGGCCTTTCCTCAGGAAGCCGGCTCCGAGCCTGGTGTCTCCCTCCCCCCACAGGCCGGTGCAGCTTCCCCTTCCTGAAGCGGGCTAAAAATAAAATACCCCAGACAGGAATTTAGCTTCCTTGAAACAGACACTACAGATTAAACTATTAATCTTCAAGGAAGGCTCTCGTGGAAGGGGTCAGAGGAACAGAACCTGACACGGGGTTCAGGGTCCACCTGGAACAGGCTGGAGGGGCTACACCTGATTCAGCCCACCCCCACTTCCCCTGCTGGAAAGAACACGGAAATGGAGGTCAGGCAGCTCGGGCCCCAAGTCCTAGCTCTGTCACTTACAAGTGACAAGAGTCACTCTGAGGAGAGTCACCTCAGAGTCACCTCTGCACCTCAGTTTCCCCATCTAAAAAATGGGAATGGAAACACCTACCCCCTGCGAGGAAGGATTGCAAGGGCCCAGGTCATAACTCGGTGAAGGGGGATTAGTTAATTATAAAGCCCTCACCAAATGTAAACAATTAACTTCGTTATTTGCCCAGACCTCTGGAAGAAGATTTTCCTGCTGGTAAGGCCACAGAGCCTAGAGATTTCTCCATTCCAGGGCCCCAAATTCTGCCAAGGTTGGGGTGTTTCTGGGACAAGAACTCATTCATTCTAGGAACTAAGAACTCATTCATTTTCTAGCGCGACAAAAACTTTGCTAAATCCCTGCTATGGGTTGGGCCTGGTGCTCAGACATTCGAGGGAGGCGAGGCAGGGTCCTGCCCTCAAGGAGTCCTCAGAGGCGACCACTGTGCCCCCTAGGGCCACCCGGTGGGGCAGTATCCTTGCCTTTGCTCTCAGTGGCCAGTGTGACACGGCTCAAGTGACAGCCTTCACGCCCCGTTGTGGGTTTGAGCGAACCACAAACGCAGCACTTTTTCTAGACTGCCCTGAAGTCAGGGCCAGCAGAGGGAGGAACCCATCCCCAGCAACGGAGCCTGTGCTAGGTTTGGAGTTCAAATTCGCATTTTGCCCTTTTCTCGCTGGGGCAGATCCCACAGTGTCCCGAGCCTCAGATTCATTTCTGTGGAGGGGACGCAGTGCCTGGCCGTGGGGTGGTAAGGACAGGTAAGGACGTCAGTGCAAATGTTCGTTCCCTCGGGGCGCCCCGGGCGGCTCAGTCGCTTGAGGGTCTGACTCTTGATTTCGGCTCAGGTCGCGAACCCAGAGTCATGGGCTCGAGCCCTGTGTTGGGCTCCGTGCTGATGGCATAGAGCCTGCTTGGGATTCTCTCTCCTGCTCTCTCTGCCCCTCCCCTGCCTGCACTTGCTCACATGCTCTCTCTCAGAATAAATAAACTTAAAACATAATTTAAAAAAAATGTTAGTTTTCTCTTTGTCTTCCTCTCCTCAACCCCAAAGCTGGCACCCTCCCTTCCTGGCAACCTCAAGGGACCTGGGGAGCGGGAGCAAAGAAATCCTCACTCTGGCGGCAGAGGAGCCAGTGGGGAGCCGGAGCTCAGGTCTGGTGTGGTCCCCCCCGAGGGGCGGGTCACCGTACAGGTGACCATCCTGTTAGGAGTGACCTTTAAGACTGAAAGGGGCCACTCCTAAGGATCACCCCAGCCCCTGACCAGGCAGGCGTCCCCTTCCCGGGGGAGCAGGCAGGCGGTTTTGACCTTGGGGCTGCACTCCAGGTTTCTGTGACAGGAGCCCATGCCTGGGTGTAAAAAGGGACCTGCTCAGGGGTCTGTGCCCACGCGGGGCGGGACGCAGAGGGGCCAACGAGCCACAAATGTGGGCAAAAGGGCTACAGGTCTGGCTTTGCTGAGCGCTCAGAAGGTCCCAGGTGAGTCATTTAATGCGAAAAGCCACCCTACGGGGAGTGGGGGTGGGGGTCGCGTGCACTCCGTTTCACCGCCCAGGAACCCTGCGCCTAAGTCACATGCTTAGCGTCCTGTCGGGGCACAGCTGGGTCTGCGGGCAGGCCTGTGGGCCCTCCAGCCCGGCCCCATCCGGGCCCGGCGCGCCCAGCTCGGTTCCTTTGCCTGTGCACCCTGGCAGGTGGCGTCAGGGGCGTGGGCCCGGCCGCAGCTCCCAGGTGCTGCCCGGGGGTCCTCAGGTCCCGGGGAGACAGCAGGTGCTCCTGGGCCCTGGGCAAACTGCGACTGGGAAGCCTCGGGGCTATTCCTGTCTGGCTGCTCCGGGGTCCCCTCTAGGGCGGCCAGGGGCCCCTACGGGTCTGCACCCCGACCGCACTTCCTCCTGGAGTCCGCACGAGCCCCGTGCCCGCCTGGCCAGGCCAAACCCTGCCTTCCACGTACACGGGACAGACACTTGCCTGAGCAGAACACATACCACCCTGCGCATGCGCGTGCGGGTTGCGCAGGGGCCCCGTGTGCGGAGACAGAGGCCCCGAGAAAGGAGACAGACGGAATCTGATCCCCCTGCATTTCACGTGCGTGTTCCGTCCGCCACCCAGAGAAACGGGTCGTTGGGCAGGCGGGGGCTCTGCAACCCAGTGTCACTACTTCTCCTCCTCCTGGGCCACCTTTTAGGTCTCCCCTCCGCACACACTGGCTCCGGCCCTTGTGTTTAGGCCCCAGCTTGAGGCTACCCAGGGCGGGAGCAGAGCCTGGCCAGGTGCGCACCACCGGGGAGCCAGGCACCTCCCCCAACCCAGGCCCCTTGTGTCATCGGCCTGGAGCCCCCTGGTGGCGCTCCCCTCTCAGGGCAAGGCCTTTGCCCCACCACTCGTGCCGGGGCTCAGAACAAAAGCTCACCAGTGTCCAAGAGAGAGGGGAACTGGGACCTTCGCGGGCTCTCCACAGCCTGCTAGGAGGAGAGGGGCATCCATCCGGGCAGGATGGAGTTCAGCCTCCTGCCAGGGTACCCTTGGTTCCCCAGGGTGCAGAGAAAGGACATGGCTCCGGCAGGGAAACCAAGGGGAGGGAATAGCTTAAACCCTGGAGCTGGGAGTGGGGGGAAGCGAGGCCACAGCAGAAGTGGGGAGGCCGAGGAGGTGAGAGGGGAGAGAAAGGGGGAGGGAAGAGTGAGAGAGGGAGACTTAGAGGGGGAGAGGGGAAGAGGGGGAGGGAGAGATGGAGAGAGGGAAGGAGGGGAAGGGAGAGAGGGGGAGGGGGGAGGGACGAGGAAGTGGGGGGAAAGGGGAGGGCTATAGAGCTGGGGCTCTATGTGCGCCTGGGCCCCTGGGTCCAGAGAGGCTGAGCCTGGCGTGTGCGCGACAGGTGGCTTCTCCAGGGAGGAGAGAGGGTGGTCCCAGGTGTAAGCACTCATGGACTTCAACTTGTGGCAAAACCGCCCTCCATTTCCCCGGCCGTCTCCCTCACTGAAGACTTAAAGGTAAATCCGCTCACGTCCCCAGAAAGGAAGAGGAAGCAGAAGCCAGAGCTGGAGTCTTGTGCAAACCTCGGGGCTCCTTGCCACAGTCTCACTTCTGCCAGCCCCGGGCCTCACTGGACTCAGCAGCGTGAGGCCCGCAAAGAGGGAGCAGACGGGGGTGGGGGGGGGGGGGCGGCGGCCAAGGGGGAAGTGTGTGAGTCTCCCTTTGTCTCAGCTTCCCCTTTTCTCCGTGGACAGATTTGCTGAGCCCGCCTCCAGGAGTCAGAGTGGCTGGGCCACCAACACAGTGCCACCCGACCCACAAACCACACGTACACCGTGCCCGACCACTTCTTTTTACAGATGAGGAAAGGGAGGCCCGGGGAAGGGACGGGTCCAAGGTCACACAGTGAGAGGGCAAGGCAAAGACAGGTTGTGGCCCCAAGCCCACCCTCAGCCATGTGGCCTATGGGATAAAGTCCTCGTGCCTTAGCTGAGTGCTCGGTGCTGTCCCCAGCCAGGCTCTGCCTGACCCTCCACTAAATCTTCCTGTACCTCTGCAGTGTGCGTATGCACAAACACCTGTTTCCTACCTCAGGGCTTTTGCACAGGCTGACCCCTCTGCCAGGCCTGCCCTTCCCCTGCACTGAGTGAAAACCCCCTCATCCTTTAAGGTTCATCGCAGGCACCGCCTCCGGGGAAGCATTCGTCAGCCTGTGGGGCAGGGCGAGGGCCTCTTCCACAGCCTGAGACCCTCAGGTTAATTTTACTGTACATTTGGCCAGGCCGCGGTGCCCCGCTGTTTGGTCAAACACCCATCTAGATGTTGCAGGGAACTATCCTGTGGGTATGATTAACATCTTACGACCAGTTTACTTTAAGCCAAGCGGACTGCCCTCCCTAATGGGGGCAGGTCTCATCCGGTCAGCTGAAGCCTTACGAGAACATCGGAGGTTTCCCAGAGAAGAAGGAATTCTGCCTCAAGACGGAATCCTGGAAATCCTGCCCAAGTTTCCAGCTTGCCAGTCTGCCCTGCAGATTTCGGACTTGCCAGCCCCCACAATTGGGTGAGCCAATTCCTTAAAATAAATGCCTCTCTCTCTTTGTGCGTGTGTATATATATCTCCATCCTACTGGTTCTGTTTCTCTGGAAAAGTCTATACGATCACGCTGATTCATAACTGTATGTTTATGATCATCTCCCCTACCAGACAGCCCACCCAGAGGACAGTGACGGTGGGGGAACACGGTGGGCCCAGTGGGGGACAGTGCTGACAGAAAGACACCGGGGTAGGCAGGAGGCCGGGAGGAAAGAGCCCACGGTCACTGAGGGCTCTGGAATGAACGAATGAAGGAATGAGTGGGACCTGGGGGAAATCCTTGCCAGAGTTCCACAGATGCTTTGTTCTTCTCTGCCCCTTTACCTGCCTCAACCTCAGGACGATCCTGCCTCTTCCACAGGGGGGGCCTCCAGGCTGCACAGATGAGGCCTTGCTCAGAGTCCCCAGGGGTTCAGGCCCAGGAGCTCTGAGTTATTCTTACCTGGGACACCCTCGCAGGCAGGACAGTTCCTCCCGCAGACCTGTGGCAGCAAGGCCTGGTCTGAAAGCCCTTCCCTGTTTGGCCTCCCACGCCTGGGGGCACCCAGACGCACCCACCTTGGGAGCCACACCTCTGCTTTACAAGCTGAGGGCTGAGGAGGGCCTGGCTGCCCTAGAGTGGCCACTATGTGAGGCCCCCTCCTCCAGGGAGGCCACGGGGACCCCTAAATTCAAGAAAACAAGGGATGGAGCCCCTGTGGCAAGAGGGACAACCTTGGGCCCACTGTATCTGTGTGACCTCTCTGCCTCACACTCTCCCAAGGGCAAACATCCTGCTTTCATAGGGTCCAAAGGCATCGTTTGATTAAGAGTGCCGGTGCCCGGGCCTTGGGTATCTGGGAATGGGGCCCGGGGAGCTATTTTTTTTTTAAGTTTGTTTGTTTATTTATTTATGTATTTATTATTGTTACTTTTTTTTTTTAGAGAGAGAGATACAGTGTGAGCTGGGGAGGGGCAGAGAGAGAGGGAGACACAGAATCAGAAGCAGGCTCCAGGTTCCAAGCTGTCAGCACAGAGCCCGACGCGGGGCTCGAACCCACAAACCACGAGATCACGACCTGGGCCGAAGTCGGATGCTTAACCGACTGAGCCATCCAGGCGCCCCTATTTATTTATTTTTAATAATTGCTACACCCAACGTGGGGCTCGAACTCATGACCCAGAGATGTCGCGGGCTCTTCTGACTGAGCCAGCCAGGCGCCCACCCTACCTTACTTATATGTAGAATTTAAGAAACACAACAAAGGGGGCAAAGGAGAAACAAAAAGAGAGAGAGACAGAAACCAAGAAACAGACTTCACGCTAGAGAACACACTGCGGGCCACCAGAGGGGAGGGGGATGGGAGGGATGGGGAAACGGGATGGGGACTAAGGGGGGCACTTGTGATGGGCACGGGTGATGTATGGAGGCGTTGACTCACTGTATCGTGCACCTGAAACTAACGTAACACTGTATGTTAACTGTACTGGAATTAAAACAAAGAGCACTCTACCTTCCTGAAGCTGTGGCAAACCATCCCACGTGGGCTCCTTCCTCCCCCTCCCCTGTGGGCAGCTGCCTCACTCCCAGCCTGGGCCACCCCACACAGGCAGTTCACACAGGAGCTGGACCCACACCTTGGCCCGCTCCTCCCGTGCCCCAGATGGACTTAGGCGAAACAGGTTCCTCTTCTGGAAACAGGGCTAGGCACCAAGCCTCACAGCCTCACCCACAGGAGCAGACGTACAAGGAACTCACGAAGACATGCCATTAGATGGAGTCAGGCCAGGACACGAGCGGGCAGAGATCCTGAGCAAGACTGGGGTACGGTGAGTGGGGGCTGGGGAGGAAAAGGAGGCTCCCCTCCAGAGGAGCGAGGCCCTGGTCAGAGATGGACTGAGGCACCTTCGGGAGGGCCCGGGGAGCCCTGGTCGCTGGATGGGGCCAGCCCCTGCTTCTAGCCTGGGGAATCCCTGCCGACAGTCAACCCCCTTTGTCCTGAGGGAAGGCAGGTGGGTCTCTGATCCTTATAGAAATGAGCCTAAATACTAACCGGGCATCCGATGCACAAATTATGGGGGCAAATGCCAGGCCGCCTGCAGAGCTGTCCACAGGACACAGGGAAGCTTCCCCTTGATGCCAATATGGTGTCTTTGATCTGAAGTCACCAGGCCCCCAGAAGCCGTGGGCCTTGCGTCCTCCTGGCTGACACCCCACCGGCCCCCTGGCCAGATGCGTCTGTTTCTTTACCACAAAGCAGGAAAGAGGGGTTCTCCCACAGCAGAAGAGTGGTTCTGCTGATGGCCCTTGGCCTCGGCCACTTGGGCTGTGTACCCTCAATGCTGGCTTTGGAATCTTCATTGGCAAGGCTGGAAGGAACTTTGTGGACCCTCTTGTCCAATGCCATCGTTTAGAGATGTGGGAACTGGGGCCCCAAGCCCCCACCCCACGACGGACCCTGATTCCTGATACATTTCTGTCCCACCACATCAAACATGGTGGCCACTCGTGCTCAGGCTCCCCCGCCAGGGCGTCTGCCTTCCGTTGTCTGGTGGCGGTGAGGGTGGGCACGGTGGGACTGGGCAGCAAGGAATTCCCGCCATTCAACCAGCCTGCAGGAAGCGTCCTGAGCTCTCAAGAGTTCGGCCTCACAGCTGCCTCTTGACCTTCAACAGCTAAAACAATCCTGGCTTCTCACCTTGCCGAGAACCCCAGGCATTTCCACTGCTCCCACCATCAAGAGCAAACACCTCGCCCAAGGGCTTAGAAGAACTTGCATGATTGGTCTCTGCCCCTGTGGCAACTTTACAGCGAGCGGCAAGTCCCCTTACTTATCACCCTCCAGACGCGTGGCCTTTTTCCATCTTCTTTAACAGACTTGCCTGAACACGCCTTTTCGCATGCGGTTCCCCGTGCCTGGAATGCCCTTCCCGATTTTTCACCTTTCAGCTCGCAGACCTTCCTCGGGAAGCCTTCCCTGACTCCCTCCGTGTCCCCAATCAGGTCTGCAGCCCCAACTTCTAAGAAGTTATATGTTGAATACTCTCCCTTTCTCTTCCTGGACCTTATTACAATTTTTAATGATATACTGATTTATACAGCAGTTGGCTTACTCTCTGGAACTCCAGTTAGATGACAGACTACAAAGGTGGCGCAGGAAGCTTGTCTCTGTAACCCCCCCCCGCCCCCCTCCCCGCTCTGCACTCCCATTATCTGCTGTATGTGTACATATAGAATAAAGGTTGTCCTTTTGAGAACACCCATATTCAAATGCAAAGAAAAATAGAGGTCCCTTGCTGAGCCCCAGGTGGAACCACCCTCCTCCCCTGAGCCTTGACTTCCTTCCTTGAGCTTCAGGACCACCGTCTGTTCCCAGGGGAAGGGACAGCTGGCCTCCTGTTTCCGGAAGACTCCATGTCTTTCCTCCGAGCCCTGAAGCAAAAAGCACATGTTGCCCTCCAAACAACTATACTACGCTGGACCCAAAGATCACCAGCTTCACGTAACAGGGGAAAACAAACGAACAAAGAGAAGAATCACAGCTGAAGGAACGGGCATTTACTGGGCCTGAACTTCGTCACGCACAATTTCTAGGCTTCCAGGTGGCCCTCTGGGGTTGGGAGGACCGTTTCTGTTTTACAGTTGTGGAAACTGAGACTTGGAGAGAGGCAGGCCCCTGCAGGGTGGGTGCAGCCGACTCCAGCTGGGTCTCCCCAGGGCCCAGGCCAGCCCTGGGCAGGGATGAGCTTTCTGGGGCATGTGTTTTTCCCCTGCCAGCCTCAGTTTCTCCTCCAGGGCCTAATTCAGCCCTGGGAGCCCCTCGTGGCTTTCCTTCCTCCTCACCAGGCCCCGCCCTCACTGAGACCTCAGCTTTCTCCATCCCGTCTTCCTCTCCCTCCATCCCTCCCCTCCTCCTGTTTCCCTGGCAACCTCATCCTCCACTCTGCCACTTGGTCCCGCGCTCCCATCTCGTTCTTTCCTTTCATCTCTCCCCTGAGCGCGGGGTAAGGTCCAAATGCCCCTCTGTCCTTTGCCTCTGGTCTCTCACCCCCTTTTTGCTGTGCTTTTACCTCCTTCAATGCTCTCTTGTCATCTCAGGGCAACGTTTATTTACCTCTTGCTTACGAAAAAGGAAAAAAGAAAAAGGAAGGAAGAAAGGAGGGAAAAGAAACCCCGTTTCGCCAGCAGCCCTGGCCTCTCCATTCAGTCCCAGCCACCATTCTCTTTCTTAGGTAGCCCCCAGACGCAGACACCGACGCGGACACATCCTAGAATGGGCCCCCTGCCTGCCACCACGCAGGCTCCTTTCTGGCCTCACCCGTGGAAGGGAGGAGGCAAAGGCACAAGTCAGGGGGGACAGCTGTGAGGGGCCCAGGTGAGGGCTCACTGGGGGCAGGCACTCCAGGGGGCTGGGGGAGACGCCAGAGGCCTCCCCCCCGCCCCCCCCCCCCCCCCCCCCAGGATGAAGCAAGGGCAGGACCTAGAGTGCGGGATAAGCCAGGTCCAGAATCCCAGCAGCCCAGGGACCACCCCGCCCCCCTCGGCACACGGCAGTGGGGATGCCCAACGTACCAGGCCCTCCCCCTCCAAACAGGATGCTGGATTCATTCATTCGTCAAGATTCACTCTTCACCATAATCTTAAATTGCCTCTGAGATAAGGAAGTGTCCACTCTTGTAACCAGGTCTGCCCAGGGAGATGGGCATTTTAATTTGCACTTTACAGATGGGCAAACCGACGCTCGGGAGGGCTGTTACTTGTCCAAATCACACAGCCAGTAAGAGGTAAAGGGGGGCTTTGAATGGATTATAATCATGTTTTCCCCCTTTGAACGTCCCTTCTTCCCATGTTCCCAGGAGGGGCAGGTCAGGCCGCCCCCTGGCCCAGCCCCCCTGACCTTCTTTCTACATTTCTGTGTTTAATCTGGAGTGATCAGAAATGACAGGAGAAACAAAGAGATTTACCACAGAAATTACAAGCAAGCCGATTATCACTGTGGCCCCAGCATCTCAAAGCGACAGACAGAATAGACGGGCTGGTGGAAAATGGTATTACTCCCCTGTGAGACAAGAGTCACATGGAGAAAAAGGGGTCCTGGGTCTTTGGGAGCCCCGCAGGCTTGTGAGCATCTATGGGAGCTGTGACCAGTTCCTGGGCCAGGGCATTAGTCCTGGTATCGGTCCCCTAAGCCCTGGGACCAAGCTGCGGGAGCAGGTCCCGGCGGCGGCCTACCCTATCGGCTGCAGCTGGCAGGGCCTGGTCACAGAGGTGTCAGTGACACAACTCAGCTTCTCCGCCCAGAGGCTGGCTTAGCACCTCAGGAACCCCACGAGCAAGGCCTTAAGGAGGAAGACATAGGAAGGGAAGGACAGGTTTCGGCTCTGCAGAGGACCAGAGGTGAGGAACCTGGCTCTCAGTCCGGCAGGTCTGGCTTGCACCCCTGTCTCTGCCACTTATGAGCTGCATGGCCTGGGGCAATTTCCTTGTGAGCCGGAGTAGGCGTATGGACAGGATCTAGCACGTACCGAGGTTCTTCCTTCAGGTCAGGCTTGTCCCGGATGAGATCGTGTATAGAAAGCATGGAATCCTGATAACAGAACCCGCTTTACAGAGGAGGAAACCCGGGCACAGAGAAGTTGAGCCACCTGTGCAAAGTCCCCAGATACGCCCAAGAAAGCTGGAGTTCGGGTTTCCGCTCTTGGGTCTCACTCGAATGCTGGTGCTTTTAAGGTCAAGGAGACCAGGGAGATCGAATTTGACAACACGGCCGGGGCACAGGAAGGACTCAGTTTCTAGGAGCTCTCATTCTTATTCTTTCTATCCCCATCCACTCTGTTGGGGCCAGGCCAGTGCCGGGTGCTGGGGGGACCCAAAGATCCCCACTCTCAGGGACCTCCCGGTTTGGTGAGAAAGACAAGACGAAGAACTACGAAACAGTAGAGCAAAGCAGCAGACAGGAAATAAGCGGTAATGTGCGGGGCACCACAAAAGGGACGGAGCTACTTTGCTTTTTTTCTCCATTTCCACCTAAGGGGTCAGGAACATTTTTCCTTGTAAGCTGGCCCTTCAGAAGGCGGCCACAGACACGCAGGGAGTGGACCACAGAGCCGGCCGCATCCCAACACGTTGGTTTGCGTGCGTGCCCATCCCCTCATCTGCGACAACCATCTCCCCGGCAGGTTTAACTGAGCCCACCAGCGCAGTGAGCTTGATCCCTGGTGCTCAGTACACAAAGGTCGGCGGTGGTGGCCGGGGGAGGGCTGGGGAGGCCCAGAGCCGGGGAAGGCTGAAATGCAGGAGAGCCGAAGAGGGCCCGGCCAGCTGGAGGCCCAGGATGGAGGAGGGGAGAAGAGCAGCGGGCAGAGAAGGTGCGGAGGGGTGAGGATGGGGGAGGAGCGGGGCCTGGGCCCAGAGCCCTCCTCTTCTTTCTCACAGCAACCCGTGTGAGTCGCCCCAGGGACTCCATCCCGGCAGAGCCCCTGGCACGCCTGCCTGCTGATGCCCATGCCGTAATCAACATTTATTTTGCAGTCACCCACACGCCCGACTCGAGAACAGATTTATGCCAGGAGAGGAGGGAAAAAAAAAAATGCCTCTCTCATTCACGTAATGCCTCCCTGTATCTCCTGGGGGGAGGGACAGCTGGTGCAACACTTAGGCTGACAGTGTGCGTGCAGACATCAGGCACACACGCCGTCCACACAGGCTGGAATCAGCGGCAAGCCGGAGCAACTTGCAACTCTGTTCTCTCCTTAGTCACCTTCACGCAGCGAGTTGGGGGACAGGACCCACGCGAGGAGTGGGAGCCCATGTGCATACTTGAGGACCCCGCGGACTGGCCCGGGCGGGGGGGAACACGCACAGGGCGGGTGGAGGGAACCCACAGTGCAGCTGTGAGATAAGTCAGGCGAGAGACTGGCAGGGAAGGCAGGAAAGCATCCCAGCCGGGTGCTGCTGGGTCCGTACGGTACCGGGAGCTAACGGGGTGCGCCCCGGGGGGCCTCATCTACGGGCTGGAGGAGAGGTGGGGGGGAGTCCTGGAGGACAGGGAGAGCCAGGAGAGGGGCCTGGAGGCCAGGTCCCCAGAGGGGGGCGGTTCCACAGACTCAGAGGAAGTGTCCCAAGCGGCCAGCACAGCCCAAGCGGGACCCGGGTTCCTCTTCAATCCAGATCGCTTCAGAGACCTCATCTGCGTAGGGGGGGGGGGGCCCAGGTGCTGCAGTTCAAACGCATGTGGGGCCGTGACCCAAGGGCCAGAGTGATCTTAGTGGAGGCGACAATTATAAAACGAGCAAATATCTGCCTTCCCCAGAGGTGCTTGTGGTCCAGGTTGAGGATGACCACTGTCCCTGCCGTTGGGAGTCAGCCTACGGGGGCGGCAGTCAGCCTGGCCACCGCCTCCTTCATCTCTCAGAGCCTCAGTTTGCCCAACTGTAAAATGGATGGAGAAGATTAAAAAAGCACTGAGTCGGGGCCCCTGGGCGGCTCAGTCGGTTGTGCATCCAACTTCGGCTCAGGTCACGATCTCACGGATCCTGAGTTCAAAGCCCGCTTCTGATCCTCTGTCCCCCTGCTCTCTCTGCCCCTCTCTGCTCATGTTCTCTCTCTCAAAAATGAACAAACATTAAAAAAAAAAAATATATATATATATATATATGTATATATATAACTGAGTGAAAGTACCTGACATACAGGGCTGGAATTTGGTAAATGGTGATTTCTTGGTTTCACCAATATATATGTACAAGATATGTACACACACAAGGTGAATCACCTAGGACCCTAAAATATTTGCCATATACTTTTTACTACTAAAAATATGCTCTTACCACTCCCATGAATGAGCATGACCACTTGGAAAAAGCAGCTGCGATTCTGAGGAAGAAAAAGTAGCCAAATCAGGTGCACAGGGAGAGAGGCTGGAAATGAACCCGACTTTATGGAAGATTCTAGCTTAGTTGTCAGCCCACAAAGGAGCCCCCGCTTGCTTGGGGCTAGACGTTCCCGACCCCATGCCTGTAGGGCCATGAGGGTCCCTCGGGGCCCAGGACGTAGCGTGGAGCCCTGGAGAGGCAAGAGTGTCTTTCCTGGCAGGATGTGGAAGCCGTCCTCATAGATGCCACACATCATCTCTTCTATGGAACCCATCAAGGCGGCTCAAAAGGCCAAATTCCCGAGGCACTAGGGTGGCTCAGTCAGTTAAGTGACCGACTCTTGATTTTGGCTCAGGTCATGATCTCAAGGTTCGTGGGTTCGAGCCCCACATTGGGCTCTGTGTTGGCAGCACGGAGCCGACCTGGGATTCTCTCTCCCTCTCTCTCTCTGAAAATAAATTAATAAACTTAAAAAAAAGACCAAATTCTGAAACAAATCACAAAACTCCACTCTCCTCACAAGTGTAGCCCGCTTCTGGGGCCCCCGGGCACCTTCTCAGTCTCTAACAGCTGGGATGACCCACCGTCCACAAACACAGCCCCGGGGGGGTCACAAGGGGAAGGGAGAATTCGAGAATGAGATCCCCTGTGCTTCGCCCGATTCCCTGAAACGAAAATGCCCGAGAAGTTTCTCGTGTGAGAACCACACGAACTCACGCGTGCACAGGCCAGGGGGCAAGGGTCACCCTGCTCCCTGCGCTGCAGCAAGGCCTGGCTGGGCAGCGTCCCAGCTCAGAGCAAGCGCTGCCTCCGGGAGGCCTGGCGCAGTCCCTCCCCCATACGCCCCCAGATCTGGGCGCCAAGCACATGATGGAACACAAGCTCGTCGGGGACTCAGGCCGGGGAGTGAACTCGCCCGCTCACGCAGGCACGGCCCTCTGCAGTTTACAAAGCCCTCCCAGGCACAATGCCATTGGATCCTCCCCGCTGGGTGCCGATCTGGCTGGCATCTGTATGGGCATCTCCTCCACTGGACAGATGGGGGATGACGACCCTGATGTTAGCAGACCGGCTGGCGGGTGTCGGTGCCCGCCGGGGCCAACTCTACGCGCATTACCTAAGTCAGTACTGACCACTGTCTGTGTGCACCATCACCCCCACTCTACGGATAAGGAAACTGAGGCACGGAAAGATTAAGAACATCTTTAGAGCAGTGCTCCCCGTGACTGCCTCCATATTGATGCCTGCAGGAAGCATTTAGAAGCTTTTACAGCAACTTGAAGTTGCCAGGATGGGGCGCCTGAGTGGCTCAGTCGGTTAAGCGTCTGACTTTGGCTCAGGTCATGATCTCACGGTTCATGGGTTCAAGCCGCGCCTCGGGCTCTGTGCTGACAGCTCAGAGCCTGGAGCCCGCTTCGGATTCTGCGTCTCCCTCGCTCTCTCTGCCCCTCCCCTGCTCACACTCTGTCTCTGTCTCTCAAAAATAAATAAACGCTTAAAGGAAAAAAAAAAAAAAAAAAAAAGGAAAGAAATTGCTAGGACATCCAGGCAGGGTTGAAAAGGTGTCGTTCTGTGAGGATCACAAATACTAGCAGTTTTAAAAGTAGAAGCACTCACATAGAGCCCAGACTGGTTTCCGAAGGCCTGAGTTCAGTCTGGCCTCTGCTCCTTCCCAGAGGTGTGATTATTCCTTTTCTCTCTCTTTTTAAAAATGTTCAATGTTTATTTGTGAGAGAGACAGAATGTGAATGGGGGAGGGGCAGAGAGAGACAGAATATGGATGGGGGAGGGGCAGAGAGAGAGAGAGAGAGAGAGAGAGAGAGAAAATCTGAAGCAGGCTCCAGGCTCTGAGCTGTCAGCACAGGGCCCGGCGTGGGGCTTGAACTCACGAACGGTGAGATGACCTGAGCCGAAGTCGGACGCTTAACCGACTGGGCCACCCAGGTGCCCCATATTCTGTTTCTCTTTACTAAACTGGGGCGGTTCTGACAGCACCTGCTTACAAGTTAACAAACTCAAGGTGCTCACAGAAGAACCTGCCACGCCTATTTGCTACTATAATTAGCGCCTGGCAACCTGCTGGGGGCCATACTGTGGGTCACTGGAGGTGCTGTGGTCCTTGATGTAGCTCTTGACCACTAGCTCCTCTGCTGTCCTGGTAGCTGGGGGCCCATGAAACGCGCCTGCCTCCGAAAGCCTTTCCCCAGAGGCAGACCCTCACCCCTGCCCCCTGCCCCCCACCCCCAGGATCTGCTCCCCTTTCATCTCTAGGCCAGGGTGGCTGTGGGGGCCTTAACAGGGTGTGAGGAGATGTTCTTGCCCAAACCGGAAATACCTGATGGGCAGCCAGCACACCTAACTCTTGCAATCTCCAGGTTTGCCAGCAGGTGTCTTGAGAAGCAGGTGGGGTCAGGGAGAGCAGTGGTGGTGGCCTCCCCGCCTGGCCCCAGTCTCACATGTCTCTCTGCAGCGGGGACAGCACCTGCCCCCCAGGCATCTCCGTCCTTCCCCGGAGTACAAATCCCAAACTTCCCCAGATAACCACATTGCCTGCTACCTTTCCCCGTCGTCCTCCAGGCCCACGGGGAGGACACAGTCCATGCTCCAGGCACATTTCCTGAATAAACCACCCTTCAAGGGGTTCGGATGGACCTCCCCGAGCCCCCCCCTCCACCTGGACCCCGGCCGCTCCTGCTTACGCCACCCTCCCGTCCGCTGCTGACTTGTCCCCTCTCCCTTGCTCCACAGACGTGGCTGGAACCCTGTCTCCATCTTCCTTGGGGAGGAGACCACCCCCTTCCCTCAATACCCTGTGCCCTCAGCGGGTGGGGGACGGGGTCCCGCTGGGAATGCAACCTTCTGTTCTACACAGCCCTCGGCTGTGTGCTGTGCGGTAACCATTAAAACATCCGCTGAGGACAAATTCAGTTCACACTTCAACAAACATTTATGCGGCATCGTCCGTGGGCCAGCTGTGCGGGGCGCGGCAGAGGACACACACAGAGCTCGCCCTTGGGAGTCACCCCCTCGCCCAGGCCTCCACTTTGGCCTCTCGGCTATGCCAGCACCCTTGCTCTGCATCGTCCAGGCCACCCACACCCCAGGGCTCCTTCCCAGAGACGCCCGTGTCCCCCGAGCTGTCCTAGCCGGCTGCAGCCCCTGGCGGTGCCCAACTTCTTGCCTTCTCTCTACCCCCGAACAGGGGGTCAGGTCCTCCACCCCCTCTTGGACCCCTGCTCTCTGTTCCCCCCACTGGACGCCATAGGTGACCACTTCCAAACACAGAGGATCCGGGGCTCTTCCCTGACCAGGCAGCAGCCCTGCATCTTCCCTGGGCTCCAGGCCGCTCACGGCTTCCTTCTACCTCTGTTCCCTCAGCTCAGTGGCCTCCGCTTTCCCATCTTCCCAGGGCTTCCTCCGACTCTCCCCTCCGTGCTGACATCACTCGGCCTACACCTCTCCTCCCTGCCCCCCACCCCCACCCCCCGCGTTTCCTGGGTGTCGAACCTTCTGCCAACCATCCCTCTAAACTCCAAGGATCCTCCTCTCCAGTTCCGGTTTCCCAGCCTCCTCTCCAGGACTCCAGGTCCAGCCGAGGCAGGGTCCCCCGCCCCCCGGGGCCGAGGCCACACCGGACAACCGTGGCTCCGTGTGGAACCCGGCCCTCTTCCCGATGCTCAGCCTACGCACGGCGTTCCCACGGCCTCCACCGGGCCCTCCCTTGCAGGAGAGCGAGGCTCCCACAGAGCAGGGTGGTTTGGTGGGGAGGGGGGTCCGCATCCACCTCGGACCCTGACCCTCACGTCAAGGCCGCCCCTAGGGCCAGGCAGAGAGGGAGCAGGTCCCCAGGGTTATGTCTGAATCCTGCACAAGGCAGGACCAGGCCAGCCCCTGGTGACAGACTCTCAGGACTTCCCAGTGAGAACCATCTGCCCGTGAGTGGCTCCCTCTGGTCTGGCGGAGCCTCTTTCCCAAACACCCTTCCCTCTCGGAGTGGGAGCCTGGAGGAAGCCATGTCCCGCATGGGGATTTTTTTTTTTTTTTTAACACATTTGGAGCCACGGAGGAAAATGAACACATTCACATTCTCTCTGCTCAAATAAACCGACTTCTCTGTTCGTTCTCTCCCTTGAAAACAGAAGCACTATTCAAAAAGAGAAAGAAAAAAGAAGAAAGAAAGAGGCAACAAGAAAAGAAGTGAATAGAAGAGGAAGAAGGGGAAGGAGGGCGGGAGAAGAGCGTCCCCGAGGGAGCCGGCAGGGCTCAGAATGAAAGGCAGAGCGTGAAGGGAAGGAGAGCGCACAGACAAAGCAGGAGAGAAAGACAGGAGCTTTGAAAGGAAGAGTGTTCCTCGTGAATACGGCGTGCAGGGGAGAGGGAGCACTTGAAAAGGAGCAGCCGAGGCAGTGACCCCTCATTCACACTCGGTGCCAATCATGGCGACAATGCAGACCCTTTCTTCTTTTCTCCTTCTCTCCTTTCTGGGGAGAAAGGGAGGGAGGGAGAGGCTGAGAACTGCAAGTTAATTCCTAAAAATACAAAAAATAAATGCAGTTCCACTGGAGAAGCATCAAAGAGTGGCTTGAAAGGCTTTCCCCGAAACTCACTACACCCGCGAGGGAAGTGCTCCCTCTTGGGGAGCGGGGGCACAGGCCGGTGGCCACCGGCTTTATTCCAGGGTCAGCCTCCTCCCATTGGGTCCTGGGTGAGCCGAGGTGGAGAGGGGCCCCGGGCTGTGACACTGTCGGGGAGGCCCGGTCTCCGCGGGCGGCCTGGCCCTCGTGGTGGAGAGCTGGCTGAGAGCTGAGGGCCCAGGCCCAGGGCGACAGAGGAGGGTCTGCGCCGGGCAGCTGTTCTGGCTGGATGCCGGCCTGGGCCGCACAGCCGTGTGGGAGGCACATGCTACTTGTGGAATGAATGACACTGGCGGCTCGGGCATGGGGCACCCTCTCCAGGGACGGCGCCAAGGAAGCGCCGCTCAGGCCTGCTCGGGTCAGGCCTCGTTCTGGGAGGGTGAGAGGCGGGTGACTCGTTTTCATTAGCTGCCGGCGGTGGGATCACTGTGTTTACAAGGGAGGGGCCTCCATGGACACATCACAGATCAGCACTTTCCTGAGTTAGCCAAGACCCAAACACTGCAAGATATACGGGTGCCCCAAGAAGCCCAGGTCCTGGGGCACCTGGGTGGCTTAGTCGGTTAAGCGTCCGACTCTAGGTTTCGGCTCACGGTTGGTGAGATAGAGCCCCACGTCGGGCTCTGCGCTGACAGCCTGGAACCCGCTTGGGATTCTCTGTCTCCCTCTCTCTCCTCCCCTCTCCTGCTTGCACACACACTCTCTCTCTCTCTCTCTCTCTCTCTCTCTCTCAAAATAAAGATCAATTAAAAAAAAGAAAAAACTCCGGGTCCCTCTTTCGGAACAGTCCGAGATCTGGGCTTCTGTCCTTCCCTCCTCCCTGCGGTCAGACATCAGTAATGACTCGCGCCTACTGTGTGCTCAGCTCCAGGTAACACAGCGCACAGGACTGTCCCTACTTGTACAGTCCTCAGTCTAGTGACCAAATGGCTCCCAAGATGTCCCTCTGAGATCACAGGTGAAGGCCCCGGGTCCCCCTTTCTTTGTCTTTCCTCGTCTCGCTCTCTTCCTGTCTTTCAATACTCATGGAGTCATGACGAAACCCGAAATGGGGTCACCTTTACGCAGAGGTTCCTTTTTCCCTTCTGATCATCCAGACGCTGGATAATGAGAAACGCCTGGGAACAGAGAGGCTGGGCGCGGGAAGACTGATTGGTTTATTGACTGATTGATTGAGCGAGCCTCCATCTCACTTCTCCACTGAGCCATCAGTCTGTGCCGAGCTCAGTGGCTTGGGCTGGGATTAGAGAGTGACAAGGACCAATCAGAGGCCCTGAGATGCTTGAGGCCAATCTAGTAGGGGGTGGGGGTGGGGTGCACCGCAGAGCTGGGAAAGGAAACCCTGCCTTTGCTAGCTTCATCTGGGAAGGGCTGTTCAGTTGGAACGGGCCCAGAAAGGCCTCCAAACCCAACCAGGAAGCCGAGAGAACAGGCACCGGGAAAATGCAAAGGAGCGCAGGGTCGGAAATTTCACTGAACCGCCAGGAGCATATAATTACTCTTGCATTTCAATCCAACAGATGCAAATTCCAACAAATATTTATTGAGCGCCTGCTATGTGCCAGCCAGCTCTTGTGCATTTCTAGGGAGGAGGCAGTGAACCCGACCAAGGCTTGCCCTGGAGAACTCACGCTCATGGTATATAGGGGGCGCGTCAGGCAATGAAACAGGTGATTACAATTTAGGGTGAGGGGGGCTGTGGGCGCCCTGAGGAGGGACAGCCTCGGGGAGCTGGGGGTTCAGAGAAGCCTTTTCAGAGGAGGGGGCATCGGGTTATTGTAATACGTTCCCATGAACTAGATTTTCAGTTGTCTTGAGAAAGCTTTAAAGAATTTCACCGGCGAGATACCCCAGTGCCTAGGAAAAAACCAGAATTGATCAATGAGCTATAGATAAAAACACCTGATAGATGTTTTCTCAATCCTTTGGTGTACTGGGAAGAATGAGTAATAGACCCAGAAAACCAAGCTGCCGAGAACAATAATTAACTTTTTTAAAAGAAGAAATAGAGCTCAGCGCTCGGCTTAGCCGTGAACAGTATGAACATTGTGAGTTTAACCCCAAATCGTGATAGAACGATATTGGCAGGAAAGGCAAGAACATGGAAGCAACAGATAATGTCCCAAATTGCTAAATGGAGAAGTGGTAGGATAAACACAGTCTTTCGAAATATGGAGGTGAACAACAGGAGACATATAAAAGAGCCGAGAGACTGTTTATGGGTCTGGAGGGCTGGGGTGCGCGAGGAGGTGGGTGGGGCCCGTGGCTGTACCCTTACCAGACCTCCAGTATTGACTTTAAAAAAGATGCATATGCATTCGTTTGAGAAAAAACAAAACCAAAAGCAAGCAAACAAGCAAAAAAAGGCTTGGCAGAGGACTCGTTGTTAAGTCAAATTGGGATCTTTCTGGAGGACTCAGCCAAGAGAGACCCAGAAAGGGCACCATGCGTATACATTTATGAGAACAGAAATTTCTCCGAGAAAGAACAGAATTCAGCGGGCTCCTGCCCAAGGTAACATAATTAGACAGAACAGAATGCAGGGAAAGTGCCTTGGGAGAAAAATCTGCAGAATATTGGCATGTGGTTTTGAAAACAAGATCCAAAGCACCAGGGATCCTTCCCTGGGGGGGGGGGGGGGCGGCGAGGAGATCCAGAGACCCAGACATGGCTCTCCTGCAGGGGCCTAGATCCTCGGGAAAACTGGGGTGCGTGTTAATACAGCCCACTAGGGCAAGGGCAGCATGATCTATGCGCAGGGAGGGTGGCGGTCGGGACACACTGGCCTGAGCCCTGGGACCCCCTCACCACGCCCCCCGTCCCTCAGCATCGAGGCCACCGTGCCCAAAGTGCCCTCCTGTTCTGGCCCTCACACGTGCATGCTGTTCCCACCAGCCACTATGCTGTGCCTTACCGTCTTTGGTAGGCCTTTTAAACTCGAAACACATAACAGCAAAACCCCACTTGTCCAGAGGTCCCTTCTCCCGGCAACCCCACCTGTCCCCCAAAACAGAGAACAGCAGAGCAGACCAGACAGCTCAGAACGCGCAGAAGTTGATCGGACGAGCGTGCCTCCGAGAAGAGTCTGTGCTCTTCCCTCCTGGACCACGCCCCTCGCTTGCAGCCTCTGGACCCAGTTCTAACAAGCTTGTGTATCTGGCTTCCCAGGCCGGCAGATGCGAGCTGCAAATGAGGAGGAGGAGCAGGAGGTGGATGGGGTACCACTGCTGGAGGCTGTGACGGCGAGGGCACAGGACGAAAACTACCAGCAGGCAGTGTGGGGCCAGCCAGGGTGGGACAGGCAAGTTCGGCGTCTCCGCACCCACATCACTCACTAAGCTCACGACCGTCAAGACAGGGTAGATCTGGGGCACCTGGGTGGCTCAGTCGGTCAAACGCCCGACTCTCGATTTCGGCTCAGGTCGTGATCTCAACAGTTCATGAGTTCGAGCCCCGAGTTGGGCTCCGCGCTGACAGCGTGGAGCCTGCTTGGGATTCTCTCCCTCTCAAAATAAATGAATAAACTTAAAAAACAAAACAAAAGACAGGTTAGATCCTATTAGAGTATATCCAACATTCTGTTTGGCACTCAGGGATGCACGTGTTGGGTCCCAGGGCTGAGGTTTGGGGATACCACCTTGTCACTTAGCCAGTCTGGAGCAAGCAAAGCACTGCCTCTGCCCAGTCTCCCAGCTGCCACCTCTGTGCAGAGGCACAGGAAGCCCCAAGGCGGGTCACAAGGGCTGGGTTCTGGTCCAGGTCTGCTTACCGCGTGGACCTGTGCACAAGCTCAGTCTCTCAGAATCCCATCCACCAACTGTGGATAGAGAATGCCTGCCCGCTCCGGCCGGGCTTGGCGGGGATCAACTGAAATAATCTCGACAGCCAGCGGAAACATTTTATAAATATAATGTAACGTTGCTAAAGCCACCTCTTTTACTGGTGGCCGGACGGGGCATCCCATGACTCACACAAGGTTAGGGGACAAAGGAGATACCCTCGACCGTACCCTCTGCCTTAGAACTTTCTTAGACACAATGAAGCAATGATCAGGCCAGTTTCAAAACCACGCAAACTGAACTTGTACACGCTCGTTCGAAGACAAAGCCGGAATCCGTTCTACAAGACGGCTGGCCTGCCTGGACGCTTCAAAGCCACTGGCCCACGCAAGGCACAGGGGGACTGTCCGAGATTAAAAGAAGTTTAAAGAAAAATAACCACCGCACATGATGCGCGAGCCTTTTGGGATCAGGAAAAGAACCTAAAAGACATTTTTGGAGGTCAACGGGGGAATATTATAGTATGATATATGTCACACTATATTATTGATTAATGGTAATTTTTGAGGCATGATAATGGCGTGGCGGGTATACAGGGGAAAGTCCTTGCTCCTAAAAGCCACCTGCCGAGGTACTGAGGGGTGAAGCGTCAGGCCGCCTGTACCTCACTTTCAAATGATTCAGCAAAACCATCTCAAAGAGAGCGAGATAAAGCAAACGTAGCAAAATGTTAACAACTGTTAACAACTGGTGAACCTAGATGAAGGTTCTTAGCTTTTCTGTGAGGCTCGACATTTTCAAAATAAAAAGTTATGAGGAAACAGAACTTCGCCCCGCAGGCGGAGTGTGACTTTTTCTTTGCAGGCGCTGGGCCAATCTTTGGTCGGTTACCCAATCTGCCCGATGCAGAAAGTGAGGTGCTCGTGGCGAGGACGGGGCCATGCCTTGCTCCCCGATCCGCACGCACACACAGAAGACACACGGACCGTGCACTGGAGTCCGCAGGCAAGACGGATCACAACCCGCCTTGGCCCCAGCTACCCCGGCCCTGCCCAGCCCCGCTGCTTGAGGGCTGAAGGAAATTCAGTGCCTGGGCACAGCTTCCTCTCGGGTCCGCCCCCAAGGAGCTCATCTCTTCTCCGTCAGGCCCATCTCCTGTGTGTCCAGATTTCAATATTTTATGCCCGGGGCCCATCGCCCCCCTGGATCCTGAGTTCTTACAAATTCTTTCAGGCCCAGATCCTGCTGCTGAAGATGCTCTAACAGTCAGAACCACAAAGTACTTGCCGGAGATCATTTCAACTGTGACGTACTAGCTCAGCCCTCACTGCACCGTAGCCAGGCCGTGGTGAAGGCCGGAAGCCCCCAGGCTCTGCTACCCAGGGGTGATGCTCACTGGTGATCGGGCCTCCGTTTCCCTTTCTGAACATGGGTCCTTCCAGCTGACTCTCTAGGGACCCCAGCTCTGCTTAGCGCTCTCTTAGTTCATTCTGGCCGGAGGCTCGGGGCTGGTTGGGCAAGGCAGCCTTCCCATCGCCGGAGAAAGGTCCTAGTGCATTCTTGCTGCGGCCAGGACTGGCGGCTGGCTCCTGCCACCTTCCTAAAGTGCTCCCAGTGGGTTCCCGGGCTCACCACCCTGGAGGAGTAAATGAAAACGCCCAGGACGAGCCCATCCCCAGAGGCTCTGGTGATTTTCGAAAGCCCTTGGGTGATTCGAATGTGCACGAGGGTGGAGTACAGCCCCCCAAGGAAGCCGATCAGAGCGAAGACAGACCTTCTCCCAGTCCTGCTGCCCTCCTCCCCAGCCATCCTAGGATTCCACCTTCCGCCTGTCCTCTACAGGAGCCGTCCCTTCCTTGTAATGTCCCCTCCCATCCCCACCTCCCCAAACCTCTAGCATCCTTCAAGGTGGGGCTCCAGTCTCACTTCAGCAACTCCGGGCTGCCCGCTTCTTCAGGAGGACAGGGCCCTGAAGGCAGCACAAGGGTCTGGATGCCATTCTCAGGCATCAGGAAGCCAGGGGAGGGTTTCGGGCAAGGAAGGATTGTGATCCAATGGCTGTGTGCAAAGTCCTTCTGGTTACAGTGTGACGGAAGGCCACGACGACGTGTCCCCGCTGGGCTTATCTGTTTAAATCTTTCACAGTCCCCACCCCTACGGCTCTCGGCTCTCTCTCGGCCCCCCTGGAGGAAGCCTGGAGGCCTCCAACTTTTGGAGCCGTGGCCAGATTTGTCACCAGGGCTCATGGGGTGTCACAGGGAAGAATGGAGCAGGCTTTCTCGCCACCATGGCCAGTAGGGCTGACAGCTGAATGTGGGGAGGCCGTGGTGAGTGACAAATGCTAACAATGAGAACTCATCCCAGGCTCCCAATGGGCAGGGACCATCTGGACAGAGCCAGAGGCCACCGAAGGGACATCCCTCAGTGGGGGAAGGTGGTTGCTTGAGCCACGTCGGGGAGGGGCTTTGGAAATCCAAGGAGCATTCGCGCTCATTCAAAGGGAGGTGAAAATCAAACAGCACCAAAGGAATGGTTGGGAGATGCTAGACAGCAAACACGGGAAGGGTTTTGCCCCAGACGAAAGCAATGGGGAGAGGACGAGGGCAACAGAGGCCGAGGGAGGGTGAGAAGGAAAGGTGGAGGAATGGGAGGGAGGGTCCAACGTTTCTGAGTTTACCAAGAGAGGGGGAAACAGGGTAGAGAAGAAAAAGAGAAGTGGAAGTCTCTCCAACCCTTGAGAAAAGCTGGCCTGCGCGTGGGACGGGGTGGGGAGAGCGTGTCTCAGAGCTCACAGCTGGTGTGGCAGTAAAGTCCCTCTTCTTCCAAAGAGAAGCCCAGTTTGGTCACCCCAGAAGCATCAGAACTCCATGAGGCTGGGAAATGCTGACCTCAGGGTGTGGTCCCCCCTGGGGCACCAGGTTCCTGGGAGGGCCGGTGCTGGGTCCACTGAGCTCTGCTGTAGCCATCTTGAGACTCTTACTGATTTTCACACACGGGGCCCTCGTTTTCATTTTGGAACAGCAAATTATGTGGCCGGTCCTGGCTGACCTTTCCAGAGGACACTTTTGCTGGAAAGGCAGGGAGCAGGAAGGCAGTGGGCCGGCTCCGGCTGCAGCTCCCTGTTTGCTAACCAAATACACAACCTGGCCTTGTTGACTCAGCCAGCAGCTATCAGCAAGTACAGGGCTTCCCATCCCTGGCCTGACTCCTAGGGAGCGTGAGAGGCTGGGGGCGCTCAGGGTCCGCCACACCCTGGGCACAATGCGGTCCTGACCCCATCCCTTGGTGTTAAGAGGCGCGGGTGGCACTCAGGCGCAAAAGCCAGGCTGAACGCCCGCCCGGTCCTGGAGAACTGCCGTCCGCAGTCGGCCAGCGGCCGAGGGTCCACATCCGGGAACAGCTGGGCTCCTCTGCGCACAGTGGAAGACGCCACGTCTGTGGTTGCTGAGGGCTCCATGCAGGGAGCCGGAGAGCTGCGGTGTTTGGGGACAAGGCCACGGCTTCACGCGTGTGGCCCCCACACCATTCAGGGGACCACTGTGTGGTCACGGAGTCTCTAAGTGAAGTGGCAAGGGGGCGCTTGGGTGGTTCAGTTGGTTAACCGACCGACTTCGGCTCAGGTCACCATCTCGCGGTTCAGGAGTTCGAGCCCTGCATCGGGCTCCTCACTGACAGTACAGAGCCCGCTTGGAATTTTCTCTCTCTCTCTCTCTGCCTCTCTCCTGCTTGTGCTCTCTCTCTCTCAAAATAAACTTTAAAAAAATAAAATAAATGAAGCAGAAAAGCAGATCCAGCCAACACGGTGACCACAGGCCTGACCCGAGCCCAGCCCGCATCCAAGCTCCCCTTTTCTGCTAGTCCTTCACTCAAGGGCCAAGGTGCAGACCAGGGACCCCAAATCCTAACACACTGGCCTCTCCCTGCTGCCAGAACTTTCCTTCTGAAGACCAAAGGCATACACTCCAAACTCCCCTTCTACCAGGAGGGAAATCCTAGGGTCTCACCGCTCCCACTTTGGTGCTTCTCTGGAGCCCTGGCCATCAGCCTCCTGCTCCCAAAGGGCAGAGGACCCCGACAGCATCATTTCCAAGGGCTTGCAGTTCAGATGATCAAACCCTCTCGGGCCCAACGTGGGGGTGACATGGAAGCAGCCTATGTCCCCACAGGTGACAGGTGTGCAAAGGAAACACACCCTGGGACAGAACTCCAGGCAGCTGGGGCCTGGGAGCCCCACCCACGGCCAGGACAAAGCCAGGCTTCAAAGACCTGCAAAGGTTGTCCTGGGCCCCAGGGTGGCAGGAGGGCAGGTGGGCCTCTTAAAAGGGGCCAGGAGAGTGGAGGCAGGAGGCCGGGGCCCCTTCGCTGCTAGGGAGGGCCCTCCAGGAACTGAATTAATCAGCAGGAAACTGATGACTGTTTCCCCGGACCAAGGGCACAACACACACACACACACACACACACACACACACACAGGAATTCAGAAACAGGGAGGGCAGCTGGCAACTTCCTGGAGACCCACAATGCAATCTACTTTTTCAAATAACACAGACAAAACAACACAAAGAACCCATCCCCCGTTCTCAAGCGCGGAGTCCCTTGTATTATCTCATTTTTATCTTGCACGAAAGCCCTTCCAGGAGGGACCGCCACTCCCCAGTTTCTGAACCCCTGAGACACGGAGAGAGAAAGCCAGTGGGGCCAGAGTCCCAGCCGCCAGTGCCTATTCGCAAAGCCAGGCCTGCAGGGACTCCCAGGGCCATCTCCGAAACCACCCCGCTCTACCCCTGGACGACACGTCTCTCCCGCAGGCTCCCCGACCAGGCTGTACACGAGTCCTCTGGGGCAAGTAGAAGGGCTCACAATGGAGTGGACAGCTGGTGTGGCAGCCAATCGCCTTCTGCATGAACTGGCTTGCTGAGATCCCTGGAAGAACTAAAGCTAGGGGCGCCCGGGGGGGGGGGGGGGGGCTCGGCCGGTTAAGCGTCCGACTTTGGCTCAGGTCACCATCTCATCGTTTGTGGGTGCAAGCCCCGCGCTGGGCTCTGTGCTGACAGCTCAGAGCCTGGAGCCTGCTTCGGGTTCTGTGCCTCCCTCCCTCTGTTCCTACCCCCTCCCTGTTCTGTCTCTCTCTCTCAAAAAAAAAAAAATAATAATAAAACATTAAAATAAATAAACAAAGCTACCGGGCGGCCTCCTCCCTGCCGCAGGAGGTCAACGAGACGCCCACGGTGGTTCAAGATACAGCCGTAGGCCACCCCCCGGGGATGTCGTCCAGGTAGCATCACACGGGACAAGTTGCTGAACCCCATTCTCAATTCCTCTCGGCCAGGTGACACCCTACAGAACAGCACACCCTCAGCCCATGGCCCGTCCTTCTGTGTGGCACCGGCCTGAGAACGTGTGACCGTGCTCATACACTTGAGCGATTAAAGGTGGATGTGTATCTTGGCTCTCGTGCGAACGGTGCTTGGTGAGAGAGCCTCCAATCTGCCCTCTCGAAGGTCGTCTTGGCGGCCCCTCCTGTCTCTTCAAAACAGAAAAATAACAAACGTTTAAGTTTCTTAAGTGTTCTCGGAATTTACATTCAACTGCACATGGCCTGCTGAGCTCCATGGAGCCGAGGTTTGAAGAGAATGGTCTGTCAACGGGAAATCCACAAGCATTCAGTCCGAGTATGAAATTTGCAATCCTTAGCTGCGTTCATCGCTCCGCTGGGTTCCTCCAGAAGGAAACGGGCTCCGGTGTGGACTAGCCCAAGCATCCGCAGGTTTACTCACAGAAGGAAAAGGCCACTGAACAGTTCAAGGTTGGCCCACGTTGGCCGTAACAAGACTGGCAGGTAGGAACCACCTGACGTTATTTCAAGACGTGGTCTCTTGGGGGGGCTGCCTGGGCTCAGTCAGTTGAGCGTCCGGCTTCGGCTCAGGTCATGATCTCATGGCGTGTGGGTTCGAGCCCCATGTCCGGTTCTGTGCTGAGAGCTGGGAGCCTGGAACCTGCTTCGGATTCTATGTCTCCCTCTCTCTCTCTGCCCCTCCCCCACTTGCACTCCGTGTGTGTGTGTGTGTGTGTGTGTGTGTGTGAAAAATAGATACGTCAAAAAAATTTTTTTTAATTAAACACAGAAGAAAAGATGCGGCCTCTTGGGCCCTGCCGGGATCCGGTGGATTGGGGGCTGGATGCAGGGAACTGTAACGTAACAAGTTCCCGAGCAGTGTATAACAAATGGTGTGGCCACTGAACACGCCCCTGTTGTGTAAGAACCGGGGGTTACAGGGTGTCACCAGGGGCTAAAAAGTTTTGGCCTTGTGAACGTAAGACAAGCTCAAACGAACAGGACCAACTGGGTTGACTGCACGGGGGCAGCATCCGTCCCTGGCATTGAGAGACCAGTGGAATAAATCCAGTTTGTTGGTTGAAGGCGGTCTCACAATCTCGGCTCAGTGGGCCTGGAACAGAGTAAACGCTCAACTAATGTCAGCTGGTGCTGTTCATAAACAAGGGAACTGAAGCCCAGAAGGCTTGTGATTTGCTGAAAGTTCAGTTCCTGGCAAAACCAACACTCGCCCTGGAACTCATGCCTCCTTCCCGTGCCTCAGTTTCTTCATCCATAGAATGGACGTAATATAGTTCATAATCCTTACGTGGCTAGCACTCAATAAACAATAACTGCCCATATAATCCTTACTATCCATGTTGAAAGTCTGAGAAGGACATAAAATCTGTTTCTGTCTGACCGGAGTTTGTTTACTCTGCATGGATATTAGCACTGAATGCCATGGTGATGCTGAACGGCCCAAATGGCCCCTATACCTTGACGGGGGCCCTTTCTGGTTGCGCCGGGAGATCTCCCCACCCTGCAAATACACCACCCTGTGACACATGCCTGGTCTGTGGCTGCTCTTGGGGAGGCCAGCTGGCGGAAATTGCAAACGTGTTCCGGGCCCTGAGAGGTTTCCCAGTGGGCACTCTTCCTGCACACTTATTATGTCTGTAATATGCCAGGTGTGGGCCTGGGCACTGGGAAATAAAAGAACAGCAATACACAGAGCAGAGCCTTCCCCTGCCATGAACTTACAAAACTGGAAAGTGGGTACAAATTTCTTCTGATGATGAAAAATTTCTATTATAAAATTGAAAAAAAAAAAACACGAAACAACCTGCCCGTTGCAAAGAGTCTGAAAAAGATGGAAGAGAAAAAAAAAAAAAAATTAAGGGTCACGTGGATGGCTCAGTCAGTTAAGCTCTGACTTCGGCTAAGGTCATGATCAGTCTGTGAGTCTGAGCCTTGTGTTGGGCTCTCTGCTGTCAGCACAGAGCCTGCTTCGGATCCTCTGTCTCCCTCGCTCTCTGCCAGTCCCCTGCTTGTGTTCTCTCTCTCTCTATCTCTCTCTCTCAAAAGTAAAGAAACAGGGGCGCCTGGGTGGCTCAGTCGGTTAAGCGGCCGACTTTGGGTCATGATCTTGCGGTCCGTGAGTTCGAGCCCCACGTCGGGCTCTGTGCTGACAGCTCAGAGCCTGGAGCCTGTTTCAGATTCTGTGTCGCCCTCTCTCTGACCCTCCCCTGTTCATGCTCTGTCTCTCCCTATCTCAAAAATAAATAAAACTTAAAAAAAAAAAAAGTAAAGAAACATTAAAAAAAAAAAAGATGGGGCACCTGGGTGGCTCAGTTGGTTAAGCTTCTGACTTTGGCTCGGGACATGATCTCGTGGTTTGTGAGTTTGAGCTCCATGTCCGGCTCTGTGCTGACAGCTCAGAGCTTGGAACCCGTTTCGGATTCTGTGTCTCCCTCTCTCTCTGCCCCTCCCCCACTCATGCTCTGTCTCTCTGTCTCAGAAATAAACATTAAAAAAAATTAAAAAAAAATTAATACTCCTTCTGGTCCTAACCACTTCTTGTGTATTTCTTGTGTATTTCTTCTTGTGTATTTCTTCTTGTGTATTTCTTCTAGGTCCTCCCCAAGCACCTGGTTTTCGCAAGGCGTTGATCATGGTGTATACAACCTGGTGTATTGCTCCTGGCCCCTCACCTGGACCACTGAGCAACTTTCCATGTCGCGCGTTCATTACAAAAATTGACGTTCATCGACACAGCACGTCCGCATGAACACACAGATCCCCCCTTCGCCTGTCCACACCCACACCGAAGGGCACTCAGATTGCTTCCGGTTTGTCCACACTGCCCACGAGATGCCTTCCTACATTCATGCAGAGGGAAGATAAAGGGAAGAGGCAGACATGTAATTCGATGGTGTCAGATGGGCCTGGGTTGAATAATGCCACGTGTGAACTCAGACAAGTCACTTAACCTCTCTGAGCTTCAGTTTCCCCGAAAATGGGCGTAACGCCCCCTTCGTACAGTTGTGAAGACTGTGAAAACTGGAGGCCGTCAGTAAAACACCCAGCGCGGGGCCTGACAATTAATTACGCATTCTTTTCTCTTAAGTAACAGAAGGTCACAGCTGTGGTTCCTGAATGCCTTCTAGGACAATCTGCAGAGACACCCTGGGAGGATGGTGCTCCCAGATCCTCTGCACAGCTAGCTAAATTCTGGGAAATTTGGGACTCACAACTGAAGTAATTTGTTACTTCAAGAACAAGTTGTGTTCTGCAACTCACTTCAAAACGGCTCAGAAAAAACCAAACACACATACACATGTACGTATGAGGCAAATAAGGCAAATATTAGTATCTGTTCTCTCTAGTCCTGGGTGTGTATTTCCTGTACTATTCTTTCAACTTTTCTACAGATTTGCAGTATTTCATGATAAAACCTTGATGAAAACTCCTGCTTTAAATTTAAACGGTAAAAAACCGTATAATACTTTAAGAAACCTTGCACTGCATTAATTTATCTAGAGAACTGACCTGGTCCCTGACCTCACAGAGCTTACTTACCACACAGCATTTCTTCGGGCAGCGTATTTTCTTGCTAATTTTATGGGCTGTTCAGTTTTTTCTTGCTAATTTTATGGGCTGTTCAGTTTTCTCTTCAAGCTTAAATCTCGATTTTTCTTTTTTTTAAACAAACATATGCATGATCTTAGAATAGAAATTTTAACCCTTTAGGTATCTCATGATAAAATCTTTTCCCCTGGGCTGTCGATTGTTTTGTAGAATTCACATAGTACTTATAATTACTTTTAAGTTTATTTATTTATTTTGAAAGAGAGCAAAGGAGGGGCAGAGAGAGAGAGAGAGAGAGAGAGAGAGAGAGAATCCCAAGTAGGCTCTGCTCTGGCAGCACAGAGCCCAACTTGGGGCTCAATCCCACAAACCATGAGATCATGACCTGAGCTGAAATCAAGAGTCCCATGCTCAACCACCTGAGCCACCCAGGCCCCTCCCCCCATTTGTTTAATGTAGTCAAATCTGTCGGTTTTTTGATGACTTTTTTATTTCTAAACTTTGGAAATCAACCTCTAGCCCAAGACTTGGTGCAGGGTAAACTGTACATACGAAACGTTTACTTCTTTATTACGTATTTCTGTTTCAGTATTATTGTATTGACTAGGATTTTAAAAGCGAGGTTCAACAGTGAATATGATGGCGGGCCTCCTTAGCTTGTTACTAGTTTCAACAGGGATGCCTCTAGTGTTTCACGGTTAGTAACGACATTGGCCATCAGTTTGAATTACATCTTTTTTTTTTTTAATGCTTATCTATTTGTTTTTTAATGTTTATTTTTGAGAGAGAGAGAGAGAGAGACAGACAGACAGACAGACAGAGGGTGAGCAGGGGAGGGCAGAGAGAGAGGGAGACACAGAATCTAAAACAGGCTCCAGGCTCTGAGCTGTCAGCACAGAGACCGACTTGGGGCTCGAACTCAAGAACTGTGAGATCATTGTGAGCCAAAGTTACACGCTTAACGGACTGAACCACCCAGGCGCTCCAGTGTTTATTTATTTTTGAGACAGAGAGAGTGTGAGAGGGGGAGGGGCAGAGAGAAAGGGGGAACAGAGGATCCAAAGTGGGCTCTGTGCTGACAGCAGTGAGCCCAATGCGGGGCTCAAAGTCGGGACCCTCGAGATCGTGACCTGAGCCAAAGTCAGACGCTCAACCGACTGAGCCCCCCAGGTGCCCCTGAAATAGATATTCTTAATCACGCTATGAATACACCCTTCTATTCCTTTTTTTGGTGTATTGATTAGGTAGAAATGGTGGTTCGACTTTAATCAATTTCCCCCCCACATATATTGGAATCAATTCGGTTGTACTTCTTTAACCCATTAGCATGACGCGGTTACTATATTAAGCTTTCCTGATATTGACACTTGCCCCACTGGGTTATGGTGGATGACTTAATACATTATTGAATTTTATTTCCGACATAACATTTCCATCCTTTAATATGGTTTCTTTGCCATGCTTAATATCAGGCTTATTTTCCTTTGTAGGATGAATTGGATCGTTCCATCAATCTTTTGCTAAGCCATGGAAACTGCTTAATGTTATCAGTACCATCAAATTTAAAATAATTACCTAGCAAAAAACACTTGGGACTGGTGTCTTCTTTGGGTAAAGGGGGCAGTGCTTTGATAACAATCACAAATTTTTTTCTCATTTAGCAACATATATATTTTCAGAGAAGCCTCCATTTAATTGAGATTTTCAAACTTAAGGCAATTGGGCTTATATATACATATCCGTATTTTTAACTCTCTATTGCAACGTTCCCTTTCTTATTCCTCCTATTTTTTTCTTTTCTTTCTTTCATTTCTCAAGTCGATTTGCCAGAGGTTAGTCTACTTTATTGTTTGTTTAAAAACAGAATCAGCTCTTGGATATATTTGCTAATTTCGCTGTGTTTCTGTTTTCTAATTCATTTATTTCTGGCTTTATTCTCCGTTTCTCCCCGTTTTCCTTAGGGGCTGTTTTTTATTCATTTTTTTTTTTTTCCTCTAAGATCTCAGGCTAATGCTTGGCTTATTCCCTTTTTCTGTTTCCCTTCTTAATAATAAAAGCATTTAGGTCTATGAGACTAGCTGCAGCTGCCTCCCAGAGGTTTGGTTATGTGGCATTCTGGTTTTCGGTGCTTTCTAAATATTTGTCACTATATTCTTTATTTCTTCCTCGACCAAATAGCAGTTGAGGAGAGGGTTTTAAATTGTTTTCAAGCGGTTGGGTTTTTAGTTTTAGTCCGTTTAAATGCACAATTATTTTGGCTACGTTTACTGCCTGGTGATCAAAGGACTCCCCGACTGGCACAATTTCTGTTTTGGGTGGAACGTGAGTTCTTACAGTTGGTTCCTGGTGGCTGACAGAAATGTCTGCAAAGCATATGCTCGCTTGCAAAGCCCAAGTGCGTTTTAAAAGTTCTTGCTTGCCATAATGTTATGTCAAATGAAAAAGAAAGAGGATATGAAGTTCAATGTGTTTGTAACCATGTTTAAAATACAGTATATTTACATATGTGCACTGAAAAAGGCTGTGAGGAAATACATAAAGGTACTCAACAGTGTTGGTAAAAGTCTACTTGAGGAGATTAGGGGCAATTTTTACTCTCTTTACACTTTCCTGTATTTCTTTTAAAAGCTTATTTATTTATTTTGAGACAGAGGAAGAGAGAGTGTGAGAGAGAGAGAGAGAGAGAGAGAGAGAGAGTATGAGGGAGGGGCAGAAAGAGAGGAGAGAGAATCCCAAGCAGGCTCCACACTGTCAGCGCAGAGCCTGACGTGGGGCTCGATCCCACGAACCGGGAGATCGTGACCTGAGCCGAAACCAAGAGACACGGGGCTTGATCCCACAACCGTGAGATCATGACCTGAGCTGCAATCAGGAGCCAGATGCTTAACCAACTGAACCATCCAGACGCCTCCACTTGTCTCTATTTTTAAAAGTTTCTGGGGCACCTGGGTGGCGCAGTCGGTTAAGCGTCCGACTTCAGCCAGGTCACGATCTCGCGGTCCGGGAGTTCGAGCCCCGCGTCAGGCTCTGGCCTGATGGCTCAGAGCCTGGAGCCTGTTTCCAATTCTGTGTCTCCCTCTCTCTCTGCCCCTCCCCCGTTCATGCTCTGTCTCTCTCTGTCCCAAAAATAAATAAACGTTGAAAAAAAAAAAAAAAAAAAAATTAAAAAAAAAAAAAAAAGTTTCTATGTAAGTGTAAGAATTACTATTTTAATAAGATTTCTTTGAACGCTTATTTGCCTAAGGTTTGGGGACAGAAATGCTCTGTGGCTGAAACTGATTTTGCAAAGCTCCCCCCGGCCAGAGTGAAGGAGGTCACCATGAAGAACCAGAAGAATGACTGAATTTGGACCCCGAACAGCAATAACACCTGAAAACGGTGGCCCTTGTGAGGGACCCAGTCACTCTGGTGCTGGAGGCCCCCTCTGGAAGAGGACATTCATTCCCAGGGGGCGCCCAGGAGGGCCACCCTCATCCTTTGCGGTCCCCACTCGCATATGGGCGCCCCTCATTACTGTGATGGTGGAGCCATCCCTCGAAGGAAAAAACAGCAAAATCCAAGTACCTCAACATGATCTCAAAGGCCCACTCCCACCCCGCCCCCCACCCCCCAAAATGCGTTTTCAGCCCCACGTCAACTCCCAGAGCTGAATTCGGAGCAACTCTGGCCAAACCCCTCCCCCACCCCCACTCCTATTTGAGTCCTTGGAACTGGAAAAGGTGGCCGGCCTCCCCCTCGACTATCCCACCAGCTCCGCGGGTCACCCCAATACCAGCGGCTCTGGAGACTGAAAGATCCGGAGAGATCCAGAAGCCTGCTCCGTGACTGCCCACCCTGACAAGGAAGCAGGGAGGGGAGAGGGAGTTCAGGAGTTCCTGGGAGAACCACCCTTCGATAGCCGTGGGCCAGTGAGCGCACTGCACAAGCACCCCAGCCCAGCCAGCCACCCGGGCTGACTCCCCTCTCTCGTTCATTACCTGGAGTCGCCTCACACTGGGGTCTTTCTCCTGTTTCCCTGCCCTCCAATCCCGCTGGCCTGAACCCTCTGCCCTGGAAGACAGCGGCAGGGAGGAGGGAGAAAAGCGTGCTGGGGAGGAAGGGGGACCGGGAGGACCTTCAGATGTCTCGCCTGGCTTCCGATGAGCTGCTGCCCAGTCTGGTGGGTAGTCTGGGGTCACCTGTGTCACAGGGAGGAGACACTTAGAAAGCCGGGGAAGAGAATCCTGAGGGAGGTGCCCTTCCCCACCGGGAACGGATTAAGGTGGCCAAGCAAAGACGGACGTGGGCAGAGAGACGCGGGTGTGCCCTGCTCCCAGCAGCGTCGTCTCTGGGGAACGCTCGCTGCCTGGCTTTGGCTCAGGTAAGGGGTGTGGACGAGGGTCCCATGATGCCACCGGGAAAAAGAGCCAAGAACATCCTTTCTCCAAAACCCCGTCCCACTGTCACCGCCTCTGTTTCTTCCTCTGTCCAGGCAGTTCTGCCCGCCACCCTGGAGGTTCTGGGCAGTGACCTTCAAACAGGTCTACGTTCAAAACTTACTCCACTTCCAGGCACCAACTTCCTGCCCTCTGCTCCGTGCAGCATCTACACGGCAGGCTGAAACACCCAAATCAGAGTGCAGCCAAGGACTTGCAGCCACGGCCTTCTGGAAGAGTGCTCTCCAGGAAAGCTGTGTTCTTGCCACATCAGCCAGCAGAAGGACTTACAGAGAGAGAAAGGGAGTGAGCTCGTGGTTTCCTGTTTGTTTGCTTGCTTTTTACATTTATTTATTATCTTGAGAGAGAAAGGGCACGAGTGGAGGAGGGGCAGAGAGAGAGAGAGAGAGAGAGAGAGAGAGAGAGAGAATCCCAAGCAGGCTCTGCACTGTCAGCACAGAGCCCGATGCGGGGCTCGATCCCACGAACCGTGAGATTGTGACCTGAGCTAAACTTAAGAGTTGGATGCTCAACTGACTAACCCACCCAGGCGCCCCTTGGTCTAATTTTTATCTAGAAGTCAAAAGGCTCTCCAGTGGCTGATCTGGCCCAGCCTCTACATCTCCTGCTTTACCGGTCTGTTATGCCCTAGGGGCTGGGTGGCAGGGTGGTTCAAATGGATGGAGTGTGGACTCTGGACTCAGTCACACCGTGGGTTCAAATCCCTTACAGGTGCGAGCCCTTGGGAAAGTGGCCACCTTTGTGAACCTGTTTCCTTGCCTCTGAAATGGGTCTGGAATGCTATTTCTTGCAGGGTTATTGAATTCAAAGAGTCTAGCCCCATGCCTGGCCCAGAGCAGGTGCTCAACAAACATTGGTTTTCTTTTTCTTTCTTTTGCCAGATTCTGGGAACCCGAGCCTGAAGATCTCATGCACTCAGGCAACATTTCAAAAGATCTTCCTACATTCTCAAATCAACTTGGTAACTATAAATATGTATTAGGAACACACCCTGGTGGAAAAATTTTACTTGGGGTTATTTCTTGATGAGGGTTTTTTTGTTTGTTTCTTTTTAATTTTTTATTCTTTGTTTTCTTGGTGAGTTTTAAGAGAAACAACGAAGCATAGAGAATGTACTTTTGTAAATGATCTGTAAACAATTGGCACAAAGCTGAAATTTTAGGTGAAACGAGAAGGAATTCAGGCAAAAGTGCCATACTTATTCCTCTGAGGGGTTTCTCAACTCTCAGATCAACATTTCCAAGGGGATTCCCCCACATGGAGTTTTAACAACAACACAAGCCCCAAGTCCCCCTGGTTTTATGCCAATGATCGGTCATGTTGCTTTTTTTGCTCAGAACCCACCGGGGGCTCTGCCTGGCCTCTGGATTAAGTCCAAGCCTTTGGACACATTCCCAGATCGGCCCCGACCTACACCCCCAGCCCCATCTTCCAACATTGCACCTGCACATCCTACCTTCCAGCCACACCAACACCGCCCCCCCACCCCCCCCCACCCCGAGTCTTCAAACGTGCCTGTTCTTTCTGCCTTTGCATGTTCTAGTTACCCAGTGGAATGATCTTCCTCCTGCTCCCGGTCTGCTGGGACCCTGCTAAATACCACCTCCACCAGGCAGTCTTTGCACACACCCCCGCCCCCACCACGTTCCTCACTTCCTGTTCTCATGTCTACTTCTCTAATATTCCTTCTGGCTGAGGGCTTGCTGGGGACAAAAACCCTGTCGTTCCCCTTTAGATCACAGAGTTTAGCACATGGTAGGTGCTTGGTAAATGTTTGCGGATCTGATGAAGGAATAAAGAAACGAATGAGATTTGTAAGAGAAAAGAGAATCCAGGGTGGCACAGGCCTCTCCCTGGACTTCACAGCCCTTTGGTACCCAGGTAGTAATGATAACCATGTGTTACACAGCACAGGGCACAGCTATAAAAAAAAAAAAAGTAGGCTCATAAACCCATTTCACAGGCCATGAAACCAAGGCTTGGTCATGGAGGCTGTGCCTCACTGGGGCTAGGAGATGGTGAGTCATGCTTCCTGTGATCCTGAGTCCTGTGGGTTGAAGTAACGTCCTCCCCTTTGCCTCTGAGCCCACTTTGGTGGGGAGCCTGTGGGTAAAAGAGCAGCTCTGTGTTTCTGTGTTCCCTTAGGCCGAGAAGGTGTCAGGGCAGAAGCTGGACCACGCACGGGAGCAAACCTAGGACTCTCTGAGGCCACCCGGAACCGAGACCCCCACCCTGGGACCCAGCACTCTCCACCTGCTAAGGGTGGGCTTCCACATCCCCTCCAACAGGACACCAAAGTTGCCCACTCCTCGCGCCTTGGGTGAATCCAACATCATCAAAAGCAGACCCCCGTCTTCCCCGGATCTTAATCGGCTAAGAAGCAAAGTGACAAGTTTCATCGTATGTGAGGTAGCAGGATGGGATCTAACCACGTGTCACAAGTCGGAGAGTGGGGGATGGCAATGGGCCATTCAGGGAAGAGAGGCAGGACCAGGCAGATAAGAGATCTCATCCACCAGACAGATAACGGGGCTAAAATGACAAAGGACCTAGAAGCCATCGCTGATGGGTCGAGAGAGAAAGGAAGAGCATATTAAATTTTAAACAAAGCCCACCCCAGGGAAACCTCCAGCCTCCCTCTCCCAACCCACGCCTCTCATTTCCAGAACAGGTTCAGAGAGACGGAAACGTCCGTCCCTCCTCTCAAGGGGGTGAGTTTCGTGTTTTTGTTTTTTTGTAACCCGACGGGCAGCAGCTGGCATGCTGTGTCTCTGGGTGGGGGCGGGGGGGCGCAGCCTGGGCCTCCAGGAGCCCCGGCGGCCTTCCTGCCAGGCCTGGGAAAGGAGGGCAGGCTGGGATCGGGCCTCGGATGGGACTGGAGGGTGGAGGGCGGCTGGGAGCCACAGCAGAGCAGGTGCAGGGAAAGAGTAGTGGTCAGGCTGCATGTGCCAGATCCAGGAGGTGGGCACCAGCCTGGGTGTCGCCAGCGGCGAAGAGGAAAGCTAAGAAGTCGGGAAGGTCCTCAGCGGCCACACCAACTAAAACTACCATAAAGAACATGCTGACACGGAGGAGGAAGAGAGCCGAAAAGGGGGAAGAGTGTGGAGCTGGAACAGGAAAGCCCGATTTAGCCTAAGCAAATGCTACTTCCTCAGTAATTCCATCAAACCTCCCTGCGGTGTCTCCCCCCCCACCCCCTTACACGGTGGAGGAGTCAGGCTGCCAGGGCTGAAGGTCTGGGCAGATGCACTCCCTCCGGGACAGACTCTGGGGCCTGGATAGGAAATCCCCCCCCCCCACCCGCAACCCCAAACCCCAACCCAGGTCAGGACGAGCAGCCTTGGTCTCTGGCGTTAGGGTAGGATGTTTGTTTTATGAGCATCCTCTTAGAAGAAAGGCTTCGAGAAATTTCCCCAAGAGACTCCGGAACCCTCAAAGCCAGCACTGTCCCGGGCATTCTAAGGATGGGCATCTTGGGGCTTCCCACCTGCCCAGATGCCTGCAGTCAGAGACTCTTAAGAAAGGCCTCAGCCCTCGAGGATGGGAGGGCCACTTACTCTTAACAAACAGGGGCTCAACATTTGGAAAGGGATGTCGGAAAAACACACAGCCAGGTTTTAAAAGAGAATGACTTAAGTCTTCACCCCAAAGGAGTAAAATCTGCATACGGTCTTTCTGGAGGGCAATTTTACCTTCTAAATCAAGAGCCTTTAGAATGGGTCCTCGGCCTAGGGATTCCCTTCTAGAAACAAGTCCCAAGGAATAATCAAGGCCGTGGGCAAAACTGCCCAAGGATGTTTGCTGCAGCGTTCCTTAGAAGAGAGAAAAAGGGGAGAGAATGTAAATGGAGGAGTCTGCTTATATGTATTATGGTCCGTCTGCTCAGAAGATAGCCCTTTAAAGTGAGCTGGAGGGGAGGGGCGCTCTGCAACGTATCCAAACGTGGAATCACTATATTGCATACCTGAAGCTAACACAACACCATATGTTAACTGTACCGGAACTGAAAATTAAAATAAAAAAATAATGTGACTTGAAGGAAGAGGTTTAACTCAATGAAAATTTTAATCACATATTGTTAAGGAAAAGCAAAAAATGGGAATGCCAGCTGGTGCAGCCACTCTGGAAAACAGTATGGAGGTTCCTCCAAAAACTACAAATGGAACGACCCTACGACCCAGCAATGGCACTACTAGGCGTTTATCCACGGGATGCAGGGACACACGCACCCCCCCATGTTTCTAGCAGCACTATCGACAATAGCCAAAGTACGGAAAGAGCCCAAATGTCCATCGAGGGACGAATGGCTAAAGAAGATGTGGTATATATATATACAATGGAGTATTAGTTGGCGATCAAAAAGAATGAAATCTTGCCATTGGCAACTACATGGACGGAACTGGAGGGAATAATGCTAAGTGAAATTAGTCAGAGAAAGACAAAAATCATATGACTTCACTCATATGAGGACTTTAAGGGACAAAACAGATGGACATAAGGGAGGAGAAACAAAAATAATATAAAAACAGGGAGGGGAACAAAACAGAAGAGACTCATAAATATGGAGAACAAACTGAGGGTTACTGGAGGGGGTGTGGGAGGAGGGATGGGCTAAATGGTTAAGGGGCACTGAGGAATCTACTCCTGAAATCATTGTTGCACTAGATGCTAACTGATTGGGATGTAAATTAAAAAAAAAAAAAAAAAGATGTATATGCTTTAATAATTAAAAAAAAAGAAAGAAATTGGCAGAGTGAATAAAGAAAACAGGACCCCCCCCCCAAAAAAAAGGGAAAGCAAAAAAAAAAAAAAAGGAAAGAAAGAAAAAAAGGCAACATGAAGGTACATACGGTATGATCTCATTTGAATTAAAAAATATATGCTGGAAGGGTATATAATATACTAAAATATTAATAATTATAGATGGTTTTTGCTCTCTCCTTTTTGCTTGTTTATATTTCCTAAATTTTCTGCAAAAAATCATAAATCTCTTTGTAACAAGAGACAAAAAATCAATAAAATCTATTTTCTTAAAAAAACAAAAGGAAGAGATCCAGGCGTCAAGAGACCTCTCATTCCTTGGACATTCAAACCCGGAGTGGAATTGAAAAAACAAACAAACAAATAATAATAAAAAAACCCCAAACCCTGAATGGAGACATCTTTTTTTTTTTTTAATTTTTTTTTTTTACAACGTTTATTCATTTTTGGGACAGAGAGAGACAGAGCATGAACGGGCGAGGGGCAGAGAGAGAGGGAGACACAGAATCGGAAACAGGCTCCAGGCTCCGAGCCATCAGCCCAGAGCCCGACGCGAGGCGAGGCTCGAACTCACGGACCGCGAGATCGTGACCTGGCCGAAGTCGGACGCCCAACCGACTGCGCCACCCAGGCGCCCCATGAATGGAGACATCTTAAAACCACCTAAGAATATTTTCAACAAGGGGTAGTTTCCAGTGAAGGGGAATGAAAATCTCCAGGAGGCCTGAATGAGTACAGGGAGGGTGTGAGTCATAAGCAAAGAGCCAACTCCCCCAGAATAGCCAGAAGTCCACTTTCCTGTCTAGCTCCTTCGAAAAACTGTCACCAGGGGAGGAAGAGGACAGCAAGCCGAGGGGCCAAGGTGCGAAAAGGCAAAACAAACGTTACTTTTGTCCTTCATGGAGGACAGGGCAGCGGCCATCTCTTGAGACAGTATATTCAAAAAGGAGAGAGAGAGAGAGAGAGAGAGAGAGGCCAGTTCCTGAGCCCAGATTTGTTAATCTACCTGGTGCTAGGGAATGAATTTTGACCACCCAGGTACAAAAGCTCTAAAACAGGGGTTTGGAAGACAAATTCTCACAAGCCTTTGTAACCAAAGCAAAAGAACTTGGCTGACGTTACATGGAAGTTTTTCTGGAGAATGAGCTAGAACACAGGCAGATAATGGACGGGATTGCTGGGGAGAGTCAGTAAGAGCACAGAGTGTACCATTTACAGAAGTTGGCCTTTGTCTAAAGAGAGATGACCTACAGCGCCAGGAAGGAAAAATTCCATGGGACACGCTTAATTATTCAAGAGTCAGGAAAATCCACGGAAGCATAATGGCAGACGTCTACGTTTCTCGAGTCCTCTTTATGATCGAAAGCTTTAAAGTCTACCTCCAATATCAAAATGTGTCCATTTGAGGCACGTTTAACCGGGCGCCTCCTATCTGTTCACGCGTTCAGCAAACAGCTGGGTGCGAACTTCACGTGGGGACAGCTCTGTGACGTTCAGGGCACTTCCACGTCCGCCAGCCAGACAAACAAAAACGGACAGGGTGGGTCATTAGGATGCATCCCTCGTAAAGACGCCAAGTAGCACAGTGACAGGGAGTTGGAAGGTCGGCTCAGACCCCGGGATCCCGAAGACTTCTTACCCCCACGAGCCCTGCTTCTTCCTTAAGAAATGACGACTCCAACTCCGCAAATAAATATGACACCACACCCCAGGACAGGTGGTGCTGGATGATTTTTGTATCTCTTAAAGACATCAAATTCTTCCCCCGGGGGAAGCCGTACCTATAAATTACAGCCTCGTATTATATACGGCCAACACCTTTAGCTTTGTTCTCCTACAGCATTTCTCCTTGACAAAAAGGAAGCAGTCAATACTCTACTTTGAAAACAGCAGAGGAGGTGTTTCTGTGAGACAAAAAAAAAAAAGAGAGAATAAAGCGAGCAAGCACTTTTCCTTCCCTTTAATTAAAGGGATGCCGTCCCATCGCACCTCTCGATAGAAAAGTTGAAACAGAAATTTTTTTTTCTTCCAGAATCTTCTAAGTACCCAGTGCCTTTAGCCCGAAAAACTTCTCTGCCATATAACAAAGCGAAGGCACCAGCTTAAGGCACCAGGAAGTGTTCCCTCGGCACCTGGCAGCAGCTGGTACCTACCTGAGGCCAGTCCACAGACAGTAATAAAAGCTCCCTTGAAATAATGTGAAGGTTCAGACACTCTGATAAAAGCTGGGAACTTCAAAGGTAGGACTGCAAAGCCCATCCCTAATCCTCCTCGTTGTGTCTGATGTGGCTGGCTGGGTTCTGGGCTGGCTCCACCACCTACTGCCTGAGCTTTGCCCCATAGGCATTTGTCAGCCAGCGAGCCAGCTGGGGGAGGTGGGACAGAAGTGCACATCCACTCCCTCGGGAGGGGTGGGCCTCAGGCCACAGTGTGCGGGTCACTGGGCTTTGACCAATGAGATGGCACCTCGAAGTAAAGGACGAAAACCAGAAAAAAAAAAACCCCAAACAAGAAGCTGATCTACAGACAGGAGCCCAACAGTTCTGGAGTGAGAACTGGATTCAAGGCCAGTTTCCAAGGCTCTGTCCATGAACTTGGGCAAGTCATTTCGGACTTCCAGCCTTCAGTTTCTTGGTCTATAAAAATGGTAACCTCACTGGGGGTTGCTGAGGGGAGTAATAACTAAAACAGCCTAAGTGAAAATGCAGAGCAAAGGTGAGATTCTTCTCCCCTCCCTTCTTTCTTTCCTCCCAAACTTCTTTTCTTTCCAAATACATTTTTTTAAGTTTGTTTTTGAGAGAGTGTGCGTGTGTGAGAGGGGAGGGGCAGAGAGAGAGAGAGGGAGACTGAGGATCCGAAGTAGGCTATGCGCCGACAGCAAAGAACTCGCAAACTAGGAGATCGTGACCTGAGCCGATGTCAGACACATAACCGACCGAGCCACCTGGGTGCACCCCATGCACTTTTGATTTTAATAAATATCGTCTCTATACAACAGAGACTTTTGAATAAAAATCCTCTCTGTATACTGTGTGCTCTATCAACAATTATCAGAATATCTCTTCCCAGTGTCACTTCTCCATAGTAGACTTCCATTTCTCTAATTAGTAGTGGGATGGTTAAGTGCCATTTGTATTTCCTTTTCTGTGAACTGCCCATGTTCTTAGCTTATTTAAAAAATTGAGTTGCGGGGCTCCTGGCTGGCTCACCTGGTGGAGCATGCAATGCTTGATCTTGGGGTCGTGATTTTGAGCCCGACATTGGGTGTAGAGCTACTTAAAAAAAAGATAGAAAATATAATAAATAAATAAGCAAAACATTAACAAATTGAGTTGATGGTCTTTTTCTTAATGATTTGTAGTTCTTGAGATATTAAGGAAACCAGTTCATGTCTACGACCTACGTTGCAAAAACGGTCCCCTAGTTTTGCGAACTAGCAGACTCTTTTGACTCCATTTATGATGATGTTAGCCACACAGAAATTTTTTCCTTGCATACAAGTATATTAATCTTTTCCTTTATGACTTCTGGGTTTTAAGTCACAGTTAGTATTTTCCTGAATTCATTTTTTATATTTACCATCTCTAAGCCATCTGAAATATACTGTGTTATAATGTGCTCGTTTTTTTAGAAGGCCATCTAGTTGTTGTCCCAAGTCACAAATTTTTAAATGCCATCTTTATGTCATATTAATTTACCTTTAATTGACCTCTAAGTCCCTTGTCTTTTTTCTCTTCCAAATCCTGCCCAATTGCCTCACATCATGCTCTTTCTCTCCATGGTCCTCACATGCCTTCGTTCCGTTTGTGAGCCAAGGGCTGGTCCACATTATCGTGACTGATAACCATACAAGCGGTGGTGAATTTCGGCATCTTAGAACAAGCAGAGACCTTAGAAGCATCCTTTCATTTCATAGGTATGGACGCTGAGATCCAAAAGGGTGAACTAGACTTGTCCAAGATTACAGGGTGGGTGAGCGCTTGGATTTTTTTTCTTTAATTACTACCCAAGAAGAGGAGAAGAATTGATTTTGCCGTAAATTCTGCTCAATCAATAGGGATCTACTAAGCCACTACCACGACCAACAGGGAACTAGGCATTGGGGCTCCAGAAATAAATAACAGCTCTGAGTTTTCAAGAGGGTCAGAGTCCAGCATGGGGACTAAACACACACACCTACAGACTAAGCGGTAAGGGAACAGTGGCCAATGGATGTGGAAGAACAGGTCAGTTTTGCAAGGGACGGCATGGGGAAGGCTCAGAAGATTCACCGTTTTTAACTGCGCCTGGCGTGACCAGGACTTGTCCAAATGTGAAGTGAAAGTATTTGGCAATAGGGGAACAATGAGACAAAGTGGGGGTGTCTGGTGGTATACAGTCAGGAGGGAAGTAATCAGGCTTAGCGTTAGCTGTGGGTGGACTTTCAAAAAAAGTTCCTCTGAGGATCTGTGGTCATTGGCAGGCCCTCAAAACTACACGCTAAGGATTATAAATAAATGGACCCATCTGGAGGGCCTTAAGGTGTCTGTTGTAGAAGGCAGCATATCCTCTGTGGAAGAATGCACTTTCATCCCATACCTTGAAGAATTCTCACAGATAGAATTCTAACAAACATAAACTTGCAATCAAAAATCACAAGACACATACAGAAGCAAGCCCTCAAGAGTGGGAACCAGCAGAAGCAGCACACAACAGAACTAACTATACCTGCAAACACTTCAGGTATTGGAATTACCGGATACAGAGTACAAAATAAGTATGTTTAATGTGATCAATAAAATGGAGAATTAAAAACACAACTAAGGAGTAAGAGATTATTTAAAAAACACAAATCACCAGGCATATTAGGAAAGGATAGAATAGAAACACAGCAATAAAAAAATATAATCATCCAGGTTAAAAACCCAAAGCCAAGGGGCACCTGGGTGGCTCAGTCGGTTATGCGTCTGACTTTGGCTCAGGCCATGGTCTCATGGTTCATGAGTCTGAGCCCCACGTCGGGCTCCATGCTGATGGTGCGGAGCCTGCTTGGGATTCTCTCTCTCTCCCTGTCCCTTCTACATGTGCGTTTGTTCTCTCTCTCTCAAAATAAAGAAATAAACTTAAAAAAAAAACAACTCAAATCATGAGCATCAAAAATAGTAACTGCAATGGAAACACATCAAATATATTACAATTTGTGAGTTAATACTGATACTAAAAATACCTCTGTGGGTGGACCAAACAGAAGATTAGAGATAACTAAAGAGAGAATTAAGAAGCTGGAAGACAAGTAAGACATTCCCCAGAAAACACTACCAAAAACCCAAAAGATTGCAAATGAAAAAGTTAAGAGACATAGAAATAAGATCAAAACACATCTAACTGGAGTTCCCAAAAGAGAGGCCAGAGAGAGATAATGATGGAGAGACAATATTCCAAGAGCTAATGGCTGAAAAGCCTCTAGCACTGATAAAAGTCACCAATCTTTGGTTTCAGAAAACCCAACGAATCCTTAGCCAAATAAAATCTAATCCACTCCTAAGTAAATAATATTGAACTGCAAAACATACAAATGAGCCCATACCCACACACATGTAAACCACCACCACCACCAACAACAACCAGGGAGAAGAGATTACCTACGAGGAACAATGATTGTGCCACCAACTTCTCAACATCAACAATGGCCAGAAGACAATGGAAAACTATCTTTAAACACTTAGGGAAGATAACTGGCAAGCTAATGTTTTATACCCACTAGAACAGTAACAGTAAGGATGACATAAAACGTTAGCCAAACAGGAAGGAGAAGTTTACGATGAGAAGATCTTCACCATATGTTGTGATATCAGAAAGTAGGTCTGAGATGCAAGGAGAAACGTTAAGTAAGCAAAATGGAAAATATGCGGAAAATGAAAGCATAGGCTAACTGTATAGAACATTCAAAATAAATGCCCGGTTTGTGGAACTGAAGAGAGAAACACGATGCAGCTAAACCACTGGGTGACGACTGCATGTGTCCCAACAGTGACTTTACAGAAAGCATTCCCAAGGTCCTTGCATTATTTGAGAAGAGATAGACACCAACTAACTTTAAATCTTCTGCAGTCTGCAAGCATCAAAAGAATAGAAACAGAGTGTGTAAGCTGCAAAGCAGTAAAGAAAAAAAAAAAACAGTGAAGGAAAGAAAGGGAAAAAAAAAATCTTTTAATCAACTTAAAAGAATGAACAGCCCGGCTGGCTGAGTCAGCCGGTGGAACGTGCGACTCTTGATCCTGGGGCTGCGGGTTCGAGCCCCCTGTTGGGTGTAGAGATTGCTTAAAAATAAAATCTTTTTTTTTTTTTTTAAATTAAAGAATGAACAAAGAATCCGAAAAAGAAGAAACAGAAAACACAAAATACGATGGTACAAAGAAATCCACATGTACCCAAAACTATAACCAATGTAAATCCAGCTCTGAACTGTGTATAGGAGACATGAAGACAGAGATAGATACAGGACGAGAGTCCTGGCCTTGCAGACTGAAACCATAAGCACAGAAGGGGAAAAAGTAGCAGAGAACCATGGCCGAGGCACCAAAGTGTTGGCAGGAGAGGAGGGAATGGCAGAAAACAGTAAGTCGTAAGAGGAGGGCCCAGAGCGACGAGCCAATATTTGCCATGGAGAAGTCAAGTAAGCAGAGGCCACAAAAGGGACTGCCAGGCATGCTCAGGGGGTGGGTCAGGGGCCTCTGCAAGAGCAGGATGGAGTGGGGGTTGAACTACTCTGCTGTTTTGGAGCTGGAGAGGAGAGAGGGAGAGGAAGCAGGGACAGAAAGGGTGAACTCTTCCCTGTGAAGTTTTGGGTGCAGTGACACGGGAAGTGGGTTGGGGAGAAGCAGCGCCAAAGGGGAGGGAGACAGGTGTGTCTGTATCTGTAGGCAGGGAATTAGGGCACAGGAGGATGTGGGGTGCTCAGGCCTACGGGGGCAGCCAGGGCAGGACACAGGGGATCTAGGGATGGGGTTGATGGTAGACATGTTGCCCCGGTGGGTAGGCATAGGTTTCCCAGCTTGGCGCAGGGGTGTTCAAGGAGGGAAGTGCAGTGGGGAGATGGGAAGAGTTCAGAATTTCAGAGGTGACCTGCTTCCCGGTAATAGCAAGTCCACAGCGCACTTGTGGTCTGTGGCTAGTGAACGGAGCCCTGATGGGAGAGGAGGCATGTAAACTCGGGGGCCCCACGATCAAACATCGCAGGGTGGGGCTGACCTACCAGCACCACCAGCTTCCAAAGGGAACCTGATGCTTTTCAAGAGGCCGGCTTGGATGTGGTCCTTTTGAGGACATTCTGATGTGGTGCATAAAACCACCACTGAAGTTCGGCTATTGTTTCTTACCGAACACCTGCAGGATAGCCTCCCCATCTGGAACCCCGTTCTTCCACGGCTGCCCCACTGGGGATGGGAGGGGGTCATAGATGGCATTCGGGCATGACCAGAAGACAAACCACACTGAACCAAGAGTCATTACAGAAGCGATAGTTTCCCCTGTCAATCTGGAGGGTGGACATTCCCGCTTTCTGTGGCGATCCTTCCTACCTGACCTTGATTCCCTATTTATTACACACTGAGGGTATGGAACGAAGAAAGGGAAGGTGGTCGGGCTACATTGGGATTCCCTGGTCTCAGCTTCTGACTTCACTGAAAATCCTCCCGCTTCCAACACCTCTCTCAGTATTCCCAAAATATACACACAATAGAGCATATATATTTAATATCACAGACGCCTTTAGGATGACGGTTATAGAAGACAGAATTAAAACCCCCCTAGAGGCCAACCCACTTCTAACAGTCCTTCCCTCCATTTATAAGTATATAAATTATAAAGATCATACACACTGATAAAAATTCAAATAGCACAGAAATGAATTAAAGAGAAAACACAAGGCCTCTGTACTTGGGGGTAAGGCATTAGGGATGGGGGAAGGGTCAGGTCTGTGAGCTACACGCATTCATTAGTAAGTAATGAGAACCAGTCCATTTTACCTTTGGAAGCTGCCGATTCGACATACATTTTTGGCCCTGCTTTGGCTTCTAATATCCTTTAATCCCCCTTTCAAAATCTGTCCCAATCTCCTGCTACCACCCCACCCCTTATTCGACAGTGCACTTCTTCAAGCATCTTCTGGCCGAATCTAGAATCTGTCATTTAGCTTGCAGTGCTGCGGCTGTCTTGTTTCCTAATTCTTTTTTCTAAGCAAACAAAATGACTTAGGCCCAAGAGTGACACAGACTCTCGTGGGCTAGCCTGGCAACCTGGGGAAAAACCTTTCTGTCTTATGCACGCGCAGTTGGGAGACACCTGGTTTTTTGTTTTTAATTTATTTTGAGGGAGACAGAGAGAAAGTGGGGGAGGGGCAGAGAGCGAGGGAGAGAGGGAGAATCCCAAGCGGGCTCCACGCTGTCAGCGCAGAGCCCGACGCAGGGCTTGAACTCACGAACTGCGAGATCATGACCTGAGTTGAAACCAAGAGTCACGGGCGCTCCACTGACTGAGCCACCCCGGCGCCCCTGGGAGACACTTGCTTGTAACCTAGGGACCTTTGTCATCTCAATTTCCATTCTCCTAAAAGTGCTCTCCCCTAGTCCCACCTGCCCTGCTAGGAAGTTAGGCTTTGTGAGCCGGGACTCTGGGGCCCAACCGTCCAGTGCCGGGCCTGGTTCTGACACGTGACCTCCAGAAAGCTATTCATCCTAAATGAGCGGATATATGGAAAGTGTTTAGGATGGTGCCTGGTCCACAGTAAGTGCTGTGTAGGAAGAGAGTTGGGTGCAATGAGCTAAGAAAGGCATTTGCCCCTAGTTCGGGCGAGTCGCAGGTCCCTCTGAGGCCGGCAAAAGCTCTGGATGTTCTCCCCAGCAAAGCACGCACACGTCCACACAACACTCTGCACGGCTGCACGTGCACAGGGGAAGCCCTCCCTCCCCCAACCCTCCCCAGACTGCAAGGCTCAAGCACCACGGGCCTTGGCCCTCTGGTCCTCTCCACACTGATGTGAGGATCTCAGGCACAACACTCCGTGGCCATTCTTAAAGTATTATGTTCACAGGCAAGGAACTGTTGAGCAACTCCCTCGTTTTAGGTTCCGCTTTTGGCAGAAATGGTGTACCTTTCTTCCCCAAAGCCCTTCTGACCCTTGAACAGTTTTTCTCTCGATTCAGGGCAAATCCTCCCTGGGTCACCTTAAGACAATCTCTCTGCGTGCAACAAAGCCCCACACGCTCTTTGCGAATTATTCTGATCCTTCCCCAAAGCTCTGCCGGTCTGGCCGCTCTGCAGCATTTATGGGAAGTCAGACCACCACACGGACTAGCGCCTGCTGGGGGGGGGGTGGGGGGGTGGGCCCACCAGAGGTACCGCAGAGGTGGATGCTGTGGACGCCCAGGCCCTCACTCTTAATAAGCTTGGAAACAGCACACACCAGCAAAAGCCAGAGATGACAGAAGCCAGAAGGAACTTTGCGAGATGATCTAATTCCCTCATTAACCGGAGAAGTGACTCTCCCGTGGTCATCCAACTCATTCACAGCCAAGCCGAGAATCCCCCCGCCCCCCCACCCCGTTCAGAACTTTGATTCCTTTGGCATTTCTCAGACTTTACCACGCAGGTGAGTCGTGTTAGAATGCAGATTCAGCAGGTCTGCTGAGGGCTGGAGATTATGTATTGCTAACAAGCTCCTGGGCGGGCCGGGCAGACGATGCTGGTGCTGTGGGTGCAGGGCCCGGGGTTTACATCAAGGTTAACGGACGATCTCACCCTGGCTAAGGCCTCTTCACCCACCTTTTTCCTGTGGCTGTTTAAATGCCCTTTCTTCGGGAAAGCCTCCCTTCCCTCATCCTCCCTGATTATCAGCTCCCATGGCCTCTGTACTTTTCCCTTTGAAGCGTTTATAACAACTGTAATTAAAGAGTATTTGCGTAATTATTAGTTCAGTGTCTGTCTCCCAGGGAGACTACAAGCTCCATGAGGTCGGGCCCAGCACAGAGGCTGGTAAATCACACCGTCAATGAAAGGGTAGCTGTTGTGGTCTGGAAGAGCCTGGACCAGCATCCTGGATCAGGAAGGGAGGGTTTACACGTGTGGGAAACACTTTCTGGAGCCCTCAAGGCCAACAGCGACACTTCTAGCTTTAAAATCCCCGCCGGTTTCAAATACATGCCAGCCAATATGGAAGTCGAAAAGCATGCTTAAGAAAAGAAAAAGTCTCCTAAATCTTTATCAAGTGCAAAATAGTCCCGACCTGGTGCTAGCCACTCTGCTCGGGGGACAGGGAGGCCTCCCAAAGAAGCATCCCTTCGAGTCTGCGTTGGGTGAATGGTCTTCGAGCGCGGTGCGGGTCCCGGCAAAGGGAAGCAGAGGGCAGGCTCCCTGACCAGCCTCGCTCCACTGCAGACCAACAATTTCTTTTTCAGTGTTTCTCTGCCATCCTTTCGAGGAACCCCAAAGCTCTGAATGCTCAGCTCCTTGGTGTGGGCAGGGATCCCTGACCTCAATTGTCACTGTAGGGAGGCAAAATCTGAAGTCAGTCAGCCTGGGTTCAGGTATCAGCTCTGTGCCCCTGGGCAAGTTATTCAACTCCTCTAGGCTCTAGTTTCCCCATCTGCCAAACGGGAATAACGATTCAGTACCAGCACCTGCAAGGACTAAGTAAGGGACACGATATACACAAAGCACGTAGACAAGCCCGGCCCAAGATACCCTGATTATTATTATTCTCCCGCGATCCAGTCCAGTTCAAGATGTCTCTATTGTTCTGCACAATCTCCACCCAGTGGCTCCACCCATGCAGGATCGACTCTTCCCAGCTGCTCCTGCCTTACCTGTCTGGAGCTTGTTTGAAGCCATGACTCACTGCAAAACTCTGCAGGTCCCATCAATCACCTCCCTGTCCCCACCTCTGTGTGTCACTCGTGGGTTCCTACTGGGAGGGAGGTCTTTTTCCTAATGCCCCGTCCACTTATTCACCAAGGATTATCGAGGGCCCACCATGTGCCAGGCCCTGTTCTGAGCACAGGGGCTTAGCCACGAACACAGACCTCCTACCCTCACGAGCTGACATTCCAGTAGGAGAGCTAACCCACGAAGAGACATCGGTTCAGGTCTCTGGCTCTTCCTTACACCCCCGTTCTTCGCCGCAGACCAATCCTAAATAAATCACACACAGGAACAGGGCACGAAGGAAGCACTCCGGATCAAAAAGTGCCGAGTGTGACTTGGGAACATCCCGAGAACTAAACCGCTTGCCTCACTGAACTGGCAGACTTTGTTCCTGGTGTCCCCTAGTAGTCACCCTGGCCCGTCAAAGCCTCTGGAATAGTATGTGTGTAACAGAGCTGGACAATAAAGTGCCCTGTTTACCCGTCTCATGCAGGGAGCATACGCCCACGGTTTCATGGTCTCGGAGCCACACTCTCTGGACAGAGCCTGATTCGGGATCCCCAGCGAGAACAGAGGCCAAGGCCCTGTGTTTAAAAGCACCGGAAATGGACTCTGAAAGTTCTGGTTCAGGTACTGGCATTGCCACTTAGAGCACAGCCCCAGGCATGGAGCTTTTCTCATGCCTCAGTTTCTTTTAGGCCATCTCTACAGTGTCTTCCGGCTTTGAAGTCTCAGGGTTGAGACCAACCATCATTAACACGAGACTCAGCAGATGCAGAGATTCCTTCGGTCAGCAACATGAGCCCCTGCCCTGGGACCTGGTGGGGGAGCAAGCCCAGTGAGGAGCCTGTGGGGAGCATCCTCCGGGATACACTTGACTCCTCCTTTGTTTACTTCCTCCCTTCTACCTTCGAACTTGAGCAAACTCAGATGGAAATATCTCCGGGCCGCAAGGCAAACCTAAAATAGAAGTCGTGCAAAACCTCTGGTGGTCCCATTAGTCTCCCTTCTGTCCACTCGGAAACCATCCCAGACCTTGTCTGTCTCCTGGTCTCTAGACAGCGAGCCTAAAAGAAGTCTCCCCGGTAGGAAATGCCTGGTCGGGATGGAGGTGACCAAATACAGAACAAACGGCCTGCTGGCCGCACACCACAGGACAAGGACTCACCTAGGAATCTGCCCAGAGAAGAGTGAGCATCTGTTCTCACTTCAACTCACTGCGTCTCCCTCCAGGCGAGCCTGGAGGAAAGAAAATGTGACCCAAATGTCCAACACCCCCCAACTCAAAAGAGAGCTGCTCTCTCCCACTGCCCTCATGTGAGGAAGCCAGGTCCTGCAGGTTTCTGGAGCACTAATGCAGCTGGAACTATAGGTGACCAGCTAGGGCTCAAACAGGTGCTTGGCACAGGGTGACATGTGGCCCATGGGCCGGTTGACAAAATCACCAAGAAAGCTCTAGAAAACAATATTCACTTAAAACAAACAAGAAACATACCGTTATGCTAGGTCTCAAAAATCAAAACCAGACAGGCCCATGGCTTGATCGCAAACACTAAAAATACATGTTCTGATGTCTAATGGCAATTAGGGGTGGTTTTCTTCCCTTCTCCCACAAGACCCGGCAGGTCTTTTAAAGGCCCCTGATAAGAGCACAACAGGGATGCAGGCCCAGGGGCCCTCTACTTGGCAGAAATGAACTTTGACTGGTTTTGCTTACACGTGTACAAAGGCAGGACTCAAAGAGTAGCTTCAAAGTTGGCTGGGTGACCCCCCAACGGTGCAAAGTCCTGCTTTGCACACCTGTAGGGGAATTTTTGTGACTCCCCAGGCACCCACGGGACCCGGCTACCGTCCCCTCCAGGTCGACACCGGCTAGGAGTTTCCATTTTGCCCAGAAATAAAGGCGTTCAGAGTGCCCTTAGCAGTTAGGCGCTCCGCCCGGCAGCCCGAAGGTGGGCCACCAGGATGGCCATTCACTGGACCGCTCCGACGGGGAAGGACGGGCACCTCGCAGTGTCCCAGTGAAAACGCACCCAGGCTACGGCTCTGCCTTCGCCCCAATCAACGCAGAGCTGAGAGACAGATACATTAAGGACCGTTTCGGGTTAGTTAAAACCCACGCAAGCACCGCCCTGGCCTCTTAAATCTTCCCAAAGTACAGCTCAGACTGGAGGGAAGCAGTTGCTGCGACCATAAAAGTCATCTTAAAAGGCAAGTTGGAAAAAAAACCCCGATACGCACTAGTTAGCAAGTCCGCAGTTAGGGGGGCGGTGGCACTAGGGCCGGGTCTGTGGGATCTGCGCGCCTGCAGGGGCTGCCCCGTCGGTACCCGGGTCCCCGCGCCCACCCGGCAGCCTCGGGCCCCCCCCCCCACCCCGTCTGACGCCGGCGATCACACCCCACAGCTCCGTCCAATTAGGAAAATGACCGCGAGGAGACGGCGAGTGGGCAACGAGGAAGGGGAACTGAGACTAGGGAGGCTAGGGACAGGCCGTGGGGACCCCGCCAGCCGGCGAGCACCTTCAACAGGTCCCCGGCCCGGGGCGCCCCGACGCCGGCCAGGCGGGGGTCCTGCAACGCACGACGTGCGGCCGCCGGCTGCCCTCGGGGGGCACCCCCAGCCCCCCCCCCTCAGTCCGCTCGGCCCTCCCCCGCCACCACCACCCCCCCTCCCGGGACGGCGGGGACGCGCCGTAACCGTCCCCCCCCCCCCCCCCGCACCGGAGAATAAAGTTTGTGGGCAGCCGCAGGGGCGGGGCGGCGCGGAGAGGGGGTGAAACTTTGAGTCCCGGGCCGGGTGCGGGGGGAGCGCGCGGGGCGCCGGGACACCCACGTGCGGGCCCGGGAGCCGCCGCCGCCGCCTCCCCGGCCTCCCGCTCCGCCGCCGCCGCCGCCGCCACCGCGGCGCTTTCCTTTCATTTCTGCTTCTCTCTCTCCCTCTCTCTCTCTCTCTCTCATTCGCGCGCTCTCCTCGCTCTCGCCCTCTTTCGCTCGCTCCCTCCCTCCCTTCCCCCTCCCCCCCCCCCCCAGACGCCATCTCTCCCTCTTTCCCCGGCTCTCCCTCTCTCCCTCCAGCTCCCCGGCATGAGGGAATGTGGAAGTGAAAGGAAAAGACGACATGTTTGCAGCGCGGCGCGGGCCTGCGCGCGGCCGTCCCCGGGGAGAGGCGGGGGGCGGGTCGGCCGCCGCCGCCTCGACCCACCCCCGCGCCCCCCGCGCCCCCGCCGGCGCGCCGCCCGGGGCTGCGGGGCCGGGGGCCGGGGGGCCGCGCGGGACACTCACCCTGGTCCGGGCGCGGCTCCTGCGCTGGGGGCCCTCGGCGGGCCGGGGCCGGGGCCGGGGCCGGGCCGGGGGCTCCTGGCTGCCCACCGCCCGGGCTGCTGCTGCGCGCCCGCCGCCCGCCTCCACGCGCGCCCGCCGCCTGCTCCTGCCGCCCTCCCTCCGGCTCCTCTCTTTCTCTCCCTCTCTCTCTCTCTCTCTCTCTCCCTCTCTCTCCCCCCCTCCTCTCTCGCTCTCTCTCCCTCCTGCTTGCTCGCTCGCTCGCTCTCCCTCCCTGGAAGAAGGGAATGAGGCAGGGCTGACGTGAAGGGATGCAAAACAGCTCCTCCTAACCCAGCTCGCAGAGGAAGAGAGACAGAAAAGCAGCCCTTTTATCTCTCTTTTGTTTTCTCACTTCCTTCCACCCCCCCCTCCAGCACCCCCCTCCTGTCAGCCCAAGTTTTCTTTTCTCTTTCTACCGCAGAGAGGATTTTTCTTCCTTTCTTTCTCTTTCTTTCGGTTCAACTCTCCCACTCAAATTGAAAGCCCTGGAGGGTTTTCTTTCTCCTTTTTTTTTCTTCCCTCTTTTCTTCCTTCTTCCTCCTTTCTTATTTCTCTAAAAGGGTTTTGTTTGCTGTGGGAGTTTCGTTTGAAAATCAAGTCACGCCTTTTTTCCTCCTTTTCTCTCTCTCTCTTTTTTTTTTCTCCTCTCAGCAGAAAAGGGGAACAAAGATTAACTGAAGCGGGGGAGAGGGGGAGCGTCTGAACCTCGCATGGAAATGGGGGGCCCGGCCCTGCCCCGCACAAAGGGGGCCCGGGGGCTGCGCGCCCCCTCCCCCCTGGGAAGCCCGGGGCGTCCTCCCGAGAGGAGGGTCGGCGGGGGCGGGGGCCGCGGCGGCGGCGGCGGCTGGGTGCCGGCTCCTTCCGAAGTGCGGGCGGGGGCCGCCGAGTCCGCCCCTCCCCAGCCAGGGGTGGAAGGCTGGGTGTGTTCTTTACTTATATATTTTTAAAGTAGGCAGATGGGCTTGGAACAAACATCCCCGCAGAGCACTGAACTGTAAAAGAGCCTTTAAACAGCTGTTTGCAGAGCCCTGGACGGCCAGACTCGAGGGAGCGGCGCGGGCTGCGAGCGCCGGGGCCGGGGTGGGAAGGGGCTCGGAGGAGGCGCTGGGATCGCCCCCCCCACCCCCGCCGCGCCTCCGCCCCCGAGGGCTCTCCGATCCCGGGGCCTGGGCCGCGCCCCCCACCCCCACCCCGGGAGCGAGGCTGGGGGGCGCCGAGGCGTGGCCGTTCGCGGCGCGGGGGGTCGGGCCCCAGGCGCCTCCCCGCGGGGCCGCGGGCTTTGCCACCGCCTGGCCTCCCCCCGTCCCCCCCCCTCCCCCAGACCCCGCTCCCCGGGCAGGGGCCGGACCTTCGGCTTCCAACCTCCCGAACGCCCGCCACTCGGAGCCGCTTCTCGACTCCGACGCTGGGCCGGTCTGGAGTCCTCGGACTGAGCCGGGCAGAGCCGCCCGGAAGGGTCAATTATTCATGGGGCGCCTGGGCGTGCTCCCAAGACCTGCTCTGCCCTCAGCTTCTCCGGAGAAGTGGGGAGAAGGCAAGGGAAAAGTTCCCTGAGCAAAGTTGGCCACATTTCTCATTTTCCCAAGTAAGCGTTGAGCACCTGCTGGATGCCTGACCCACGGACGGGGGCTGCCGCCAAGGGGCTGGGGAGAAACGTGAGGTCTCCGTGGGCCCCCAGGGTTTCCGCAGGAAACAATGCCGGAGCGGGCTGCAGCCCGGGACCGGGTCATCGAGAGGAAGGAAAGCCTGAATCCTCACCCCTCCCTCTTCTCTTCCTTCCCCTTCTCTTCCTTCCTCCCGGCTGCTTCTCCTTGGCTCCACCCCTTCTCCTCATCAATTCCTCCCACACTTCCCTGCTCTCCCTGGCTTTTCACTGGAGGGTCCCTTCTCCCAGCGGGGAGCAGATGCTGAGCCCCATTGTCTCTCCCCCAGTGACTGCAGCCTCCCGGGGACGGGACCTGCCACTCTTCACCCCTCCCCCCCAGCCCAGAGGCCCGGGCCTTTAGAGACTTGGAGCCCCAAGGCCACTGCCCCTCGCCCCACCCTAAACCGGCTCCCGGTGTTGTGAGCAATGACTCCAGTCGCTCAGAACGTGGTTTGTTTCTGACTGGGAGTGAGAAGACAGTAGCCGGAGACTGCTTCAGCCAGGGGGACACCATGGTTTTCACATCAGGGCACTGAGCCCGGGATGACCCCAGCGCACTGGCCCACTAAGCCCTCTAAATAGGATAGAAGGGAAGCCACATTGCTGTCATTATTTATATACTCCCCCCTCAGCGCACCTCAGCTGTGTCCTCCAAACAAAGCAAAACGCAGCTCCGATAATCAAACATTCATTTAACAAATGCTTACCGAGTCCCTACTCTGTGCCCGCTCCTGTGCTGGATGCTGAGGACCTGGCCGCCAGCACACGTGGCCCTCGCTTAGGCTTTGTAGACCCGCAGGGGAGGGGAAGAAGCCAGGAGGCCGGCAACCGCAATGCCATGAATGAACCAAGGAGGCACCACAGAGCGTTCTTGGAACCGGGGTGATCAGGGATGGCTTCCTGCGGGAGGTGACATCTAAAAGTAGGCCTGTGCCAGGCAAACGCATGGGAAGGTACAGCCTGTCCAAAGGCCCCAGGGCAAGAGAGCACATTCTCACAGATTCTTGGAAATAGCCACAAGTATTTGCTGCAGTGGGGGAGTGGGGAGTGAGGAAGGTCAGGGCACACAAGTCAGGGAGGGGCGAGTGGGGACTGTGTCAGGGCACAATCAGCGAGATGGGCCCTATCAGCGAGATGTTCAAATTTTAGCTTCTCCCACTTGCTAACTTCAAGAACTTGGGTGAACAACAGTCTCAGTGAATAACTTAGACTCGGTTTCCTCACTTATACAATGGGGTCAAGAAGTCTTGCGCGGTGCAGAGAAGGGGTCTTGTGTCTTAAGGGTGGGGGGCTCACTGGCTGCATATCCTGGGCAAGTTGACGTAAGTTTCCCATCTGTAACATGGGGATGAAAACACCTGACCCCCAGGGTTGTTGTGAGGCTTAACTGAGCCCATGCCTAGCGTGTGGTGCATAAGTGCCAATACCTGGTGACTTTTATTCATTATTATTATAAATCGGGGAGTGACTGCCAGGGAGGTGCCCTTACAACCTGGGAATGACTTTACGTTCTGGGCCGAAACCAAAATGACTCACCGTGTCAGAAACGCGATGGGCTCTCTGTGGAGGAAGCATTCCTTCAAAGATGCCCTGTGTCCCAGTGGGTTCACTGGGACTGGGGAACGCCTAAAGCCTGCTCAGGACGGCCAGGACATCCTGGATGTCTCGGAAATTTCACATCCTGGAAATGGGAAGACTGCGGTTGCAGAGGCCTGGCCTGCTCCGTGAAGTTGTGGCCTGCCTGAAGAACAAACAAGAATTAGAAGAGGGAGGCCTCATAAAATCCAGGAGGGCCCCTCTGAGCAGACACCTGGCTGTGTTTGCTCAGCGAAGAGAAGTAGACACAGAAGTTCACACTGAGGGGGGGAGAGGGAGAGAAAGAGATTATCGACTCCTCCAGAGCCCGAATTAAATCTCTTAAAACCTCTCAGGCCTTTGCTTGGGTTCCTCATTCCCCCAGCAACCTGCAGATGAACTTGGCACCAGGAAAACGCCCCCCGGTTGGAGGCAGACACCGACGTTCCAGTTCCTGCATTGTAAACATTTTATACTTCTATTATTTCTCTGTGACACAAGTTCATTGTGAAAGAATTTGAAAATCAGCTAAGCCAAACTGAGAAAGAACCCCCTGTAGAGACATTATATTTTGGTGTATATTCTTGGGTGTTTTATACCCACATATCCACATGTAAATGCACATCATAATAAAACTCCAAAGTCAATCTTGTTAAACAGATGAATGATTACACATGTAAATATGTTATTTTTACAAAATTAACAAAAATGGCATAACCCTATTCCAACTGAATCACAACCACTTTTTAAAGAAATGTTCTTTAATGTTTTATTCTTGAGAGAGAGACAGAACACGAGTGGGGGAGGGGGCAGAGCGAGCAAGGGACACAGAATCATCAGAAGCAGGCTCTAGGCTCTGAGCTGTCAGCACAGAGCCCAATGCGGGGCTTGAACCCACGAGCCTTGAGATCATGACCTGAGCCGAAGTCGGACGCCCAACTGACTGAGCCCCCCGGGCGCCCCTACAACGATACCTACCCAGTGATAGGCCACAAATATCTCTCCCTGTTTAGAAACACAGGGTCACTGCTAATGAATGATGCCATTCCATATATACATATATGCATGTATCTTAATTTGTTTAAACAAATTGTTGCACTGTAGGATGTTTCCACTTTTATGAACCTACTATGATAAACAGATTTCTACAGTCACCTTTACGCCAGGTAGATGTCGTATTCTGGTCATCCTTTTGCATACGAGGAGACTGACGCACAGAAATGTTACAAAAAACCCACAAAACTTCCCAAGGTCACAGCTATGGAGCGACTGAATCAGAGTTTCTAGTTGGGATTTCTTTCCAGCAAGTCTGTTTTCTCCTTTTCTTCTTCTTCTTTTTGTAAAGTTTATTTTGAAACGGCGGGGGCCGGGAGGGGGGGCAGAGAGAGAGGGAGAGAGAGAGAATCTCAAGCAGGCGACGCACCGCCAGAGCAGAGCCCAACGTGGGGCCCGAACCCACGAACTGTAACGTCATGACCTGTGCCGAAATCACTGAGACACTTTTAACCGACTGAGCCCCCCGGGCGCCCTTGTTTTCTCCCTTTCTTTAGAGTAACTGTGCTCTCCACCTACCTCCCTGATACCTTTTTCTCTCACAGATTGCCGGTGAGAACCGGTCTGGGCAGGTGACCCACTTCCTTCTCTGGCACCTTTTTTTTTTTTTTTTTTTTTTAAATTTTTTTTTTTCAACGTTTATTTATTTTTGGGACAGAGAGAGACAGGGCATGAACGGGGGAGGGACAGAGAGAGAGGGACACACAGGATCGGAAACAGGCTCCAGGCTCTGAGCCATCAGCCCAGAGCCTGACGTGGGGCTCGAACTCCCAGACCGCGAGATCGTGACCTGGCTGAAGTCGGACGCTTAACCGACTGCGCCACCCAGGCGCCCCTCTGGCACCTTTTTAATTTCATTAGGGTCCACGTCTGGGGGTAGTTGGGAGGCACGAAAGCAGGTAATATGTGAGACGGGACCCGTGGCGCTGTAGTTCATAAGTTGTAAAGCTTATGTGAATGTCAGGAGCTACCAGCAAGGGCCTAGATACACAGTCAGACAGCTGCCAAGACTGTTCAGCCAAGTCCCCTCTACTTCCCCAACCGAGGAAGGAACGCAAGATTCCCACGAGAGAGGAAGAAATCAGCAGTTGTGAGGCAGACTCAGTAAACGGAGGCCTCTCCTGGGCATGCCATGGTTGCCTGCCTGGAGCTGAAATGGGAAGGAAGGTTTGTTATTATAAGGTTTACTAATCCTCATGATTTCCCCGAGGGAGGATGCATTCATGCCACAGGCCTTCCAGAATGTTCATGCCCATCTCTGAAAATCTGAGGAATCTTGTAAGCTGAGAAAAGGGATGAAACACAGCTCTTCAGTGTCTCGATTGATGTGTTCGCCAGAGTAACCGCTTGGAGATTAGCAGGTGAATATTAAAATGTTTCTTTCGTTGACAGAACAGACATTTAAAAAATATATCAGTGCCTTTGCAGTGTTCAACATCTGGATTTTTAGTATCAAACCTCCCGACTGGAACCCCGCCAATGGAAGGCGTAGGACCCCAGGGTTGAATTAAAAGGGACTGCGGAGAGCGGAGGTGGACGGACGGGCTGGATGCCGGGAGACCCAGAACGGGTGGAGGGTCACTGAGAACGAGGCTAGGGGCTGACGTCCCACAGAAAATGGGCACCCACTCACGGTCCTCAGAAGTATAGTAATAATTTAGGAATCACCAGGGTTTGCAGGGCAAACCCAAAGAAAAGCAAAAGCCTGTGTGGACAGGTGGGGGCAAACATCTGACATTTGCAAATTATTTTCCCAGGAGGAATGACAGGGTGCCATCGAATAATCCAGCTCCTCTGACCCCTTCCTTGTGACCGATGGTGCACATCTGCGTGAGTTAATTCCCATCATCGCTTGGATCCATAACTTCACTGGCCTTATTTGCAAAAATACAAGAATAAAAATATGCCCAAAGAAACAAAGGCCATCGACCATAAACAGGAAACTGCCAGCTTCACCAAACAGTTAAAAACAAATACGTAAAAGCCACAATGACGACACGTATGGCTATGGGAGGGCTAATCAGTACACAGCCTGGAAAATAGACAAGTTTCAAAGCTACTTTAATTCAGTAACTTTCATTCTAGAAATCTGAGAGAAATGGGTGCATGGGTGTCTTAGTCATGTTAAGCATCCGGCTCTTGATCTCTGCTCAGGTCTCAATCTCAGGGCTGTGAGTTCAAGCCCTCACATGGGTGTGGAGCCTACTTAAAACAAAACAAAACAAAACAAAACAAAACAAAACAAAACAAAACAGCACACTGGTGTTTAGAAATCTGAGAGAATCAGCAGGGTGGGGGATGCCTGACTGGCTCAGTCAGAAGAGCCAAACTCAAGTCATGTGACTTGAGTTTGAGCCCCATGTTGGATGTAGAGATTACTTAAAAATAAATAAGTGAACTTAAAAAAAAAAAAAAGAATCAGCGAGGTGGACAAAAATGTATGTTAAGGGTGTTTATCAAAGTATTATTTATGTTGGCAAAGATTGCAGACAAAAAAATAAGGAGAAGGAAGGAAGTAACCTAAGTATTCAACAATGAGGAAATGTTTGAAGAGCCTATGGCATGCACATTTGATGTAGTACTTTTTGGCTATTAAAAACCATGTTTTTGGGGCGCCTGGGTGGCGCAGTCGGTTAAGCGTCCGACTTCAGCCAGGTCACGATCTCGCGGTCCGGGAGTTCGAGCCCCGCGTCAGGCTCTGGGCTGACGGCTCAGAGCCTGGAGCCTGCTTCCGATTCTGTGTCTCCCTCTCTCTCTGCCCCTCCCCCGTTCATGCTCTGTCTCTCTCTGTCCCAAAAATAAATAAACGTTGAAAAAAAAATTAAAAAAAAACCAAAACCATGTTTTTGAAGAATATTTAATGACATGGGAAATGTTTGTAATCTGCGCGAGATACAAAATTGCATAGGCATCAGAATTATATTTTTGTACAATTTTGCATATACATATAGATTTATCCCCAAAACACATATAAAATGCTGGGAAGGAAACACAAACAACTTTCGAGAGTTATTTCTGTCTGTGGGAATTATAGGTGATTTTTATTTTCTTCTTTTTCTCAGTCTGTTTGCCGAATTTCTATGCTGATAATAATCTTATTTTTTTTAATGTTTTTTGGGGGGGAGGGCAGAGAGACAGGGAGACAGAAGATCAGAAGCAGGCTCTGCGCCGTCAGGGCAGAGCCTGATAGGGGGCTCGAACTCACAAACTGTGAGATCGTGGAATCGTGACCCGAGCCGAAGTCGACGTTTAACCGACTGAGCCACCCAGGCACCCCTGATTATATTATTTTAAGCAATGAAGATCTCCTCTCCTTAGGCGACAGTGAGAAGACCCAGGCCAGACCCTCAAGGGGCTTCCAGTCCCTAGAAGCGACAGGCCAGCAAACAGGAAGTTAATTCTGCAGGACGCAATTAGGTCTCCTCCCTTGGGAACGTTCGAAGACCTAACGGTAAAGAGGAACCAGCGTTTTGGTTGCTGCTGGTTTGGGCTCCGGGCTGAATAGACTATCTATTGTGAAAGTGTATTGTGCACAAGGAGAATGGGGCTTTTTATGAAGGGAAATCAAGAGGGTGCCCGGTGGTAGGGTGGTAACTGCTAGGCGCGGGGAGGAGGAGGCAGGCCTGGGGGTGGTGGGTGGGCCGTGGGCAGGGCTGCCCTGAAGGCCCTTCCGAGGCGTCCTCCCGGCCTACGTGCGGGTCACGGTGTCCAGGACTCGCCGAGTCCTTGGCGCTGTGTTCATCGACAGGAGCTCAGCAAATGTCTCCTGTCCCTCCTAAGAAAAGATGAACGAATAAGCCTATGGCATCAGGGATCACGCTCGTGAATTTCCTTTAAGGCATTAATTAAACATGTTGTCTGGAAAAGAAAGACTCCATTGTGAAGCCATGATGCCAAGCAAGACAGGAGGCGAATTTATAGTCTTCACCAAGGCGGCAAGGGGTGTGTGTGTGTGTGTGTGTGTCTGCTTTCACATCAGGAGGGACCTGAGTTCAAGTTTGAATGCGGCCACGACTTGAGTCTCAGGAGCTCTTGGCTGTGGCAACTTGCCAGCTGTGTGACCTTGGCCAGACTCTGCCTCTGAAAGCTTCACTGCCTGGAAAATGGGCTGAGGGCAACCTAGGCTCAAGAAGGTCAGATGAGATGATGCCTGCAAGGTAATGCTGTGTAGACAGCAAAGCACTCTGCAAACGGAAGGAGCTTTTAATGTTAGCATGATTACCTATAACACCCCCAGGCATCACCTGCTTGGCAGGGACAGGGGAGGGGTACCTCAGGGTGATGGCTTGGCTGTGTCGAATCTTCAGACACGAATTCTCTTCTTGGTCTCCATCTTTTGCCTTTAATCTTCGCCTCATCAACAAACATTTACTGAGAATCTGCCCTGTGCCGGCCACCCTCAAGAGTCTCCCAGGCAACCAAGGGTGACACGTGTAAGACTAGTGATGACTTATGCAGGAACAGGAGAGCCCAGCTCTTGGCTTTGGGAAGACTTCTTAGAAGTGGTGACGTTTAAAAGGAGTCTTGAAAGAAAGGCGGGAATCTGCTCAGCAAAACAAGGGAAGAGTTTGAGCAGGGAATAGACTTTAGGAAGTTCCTTACCCCCCAGTTTCCTGCTCTGAGGCATCCTACCTCACTGCTGAAGGAGACAATCCATGCAAAGGGCCTTTCCCAGAGCCTGGCCTCTCGTTGCTACTGAAAAAAAGCCCGTTCTTTGTCCTCTTGGCATCAAAGTCACTTCCCCTTAAGCTTACTTCTTGTTCACAGACTGCTCTTTCCCCCCAGTTCCTGGAGGTACTGACTCTTGGCTTGGGCTGCAAGCTACTCAGCCTATTTTCCAGGATCCACAAAATACTTCTAAAAGTGGAATTTTCGGGGCACCTGGGTGGCTCGGTTGGTTGAGTGTCAGACTCTTGATTTCAGCTCAGGTCACGATCTCTCGCTTGGTGGGATCGAGCCCCAGGTCTGCCCTATCAGCACAGAGCCTGCTTGGGATCCTGTCTCCGCCTCTCTGCCCTTCTCCCAGCTTACGAACTCTCTCTCTCTCTCTCTCTCAAAATAAATAAATAAAAAAAAAAAAGGAATTCTTTTTGCTTTTTACAAAAATGTTTATTTAGGGGCGCCTGGGTGGCTCAGTAGGTTCATTGCCTGACTTTGGCTCAGGGCATGATCTCTCAGTTTGTGAGTTCAAGGTCCACATCGGGCTCTGTGCTGACATCTCAGAGCCTGGAGCCTGCCTCGGATTCTGTGTCTCCTTTCTCTACCCCTCTCCTGCTTACTCTCTCTCTCTCTCTCTCTCTCTCTCTCTCTCTTTCTCTCTCAAAAATAAATAAAAATTTAAAAACTGTTTATTTATACTGAGAGAGAGAGAGAAAGCGAGACAGAGAGAGAGAGAGAGCACGCACAAGTGGGGGAGGGGCAGAGAGAGAGAGAGAGAGAGAGAGAGAATCCCAAGCAGGTTCCACAATGTCAGCACATAGCTGATCATGGAGCTGGAACTCACGAACAGTGAGATCATGACTGAGCCAAATTTGAGTTGGAGGTTCAACTAACTGAGCCACCCAGGGCCACCCCCCCCCCCAACAAACTGGAATTTTCAACCTTAAAGAAAATTCCAATAAATTTGATTTTTTTAATTGAGAGAGAGAGAGAGCACAGCGGGGGAGAGGGGCAGAGGGAGAGAGAGAGAGAGAGAGAGAGAGAGAGAGAGAAAATCATAAGCAGGCTCCATGCTCAGTATGGGGCCTTGATATGGGTCTTGATCCCATGACCCTGGGATCATGACCTAAGCCGAAATTAAGAGTCAGACGCTCAACTGACCGAGCCACCCAGGTGCCCCCTTCAATAAATTTGAAATAGAGACATCATATGGGCCACATCCTTTGTTTACGATATGCTAAAAGTAGACATAAATGTTAATTGACAATTTAAAATTCTCCGCAATAGCTCTTAGATAAAGGAGAAAATGAAGAATAAAATGTTCGTTTGGAAAATAACAGGAAGAACCAAATCTACCAAAACCAACAGTGTATGTGCAAAGCGTTACTCAAAAAGTTATTTAGCTTTTAAGATGATTTTACTATTAAACTCAGAAAAAGTTAAACAAGACACTCATCACACAATTTAGAAACATTAAAAAACAAAACCCCAAACAAAAATAAGGAAGCGATCAGGAAAAAAGCCAAAAAGAACAGGAAAATGGAAAACAGTCCCATTGATGCATGTGTCCTTGAGTTGGTTCTTTTTGTAAAAGTGAGGTCTGAAAAATACAATGGATAAACATCACAAAGAAGAAAAAGAAACAAACACAAGAACACAAGGTGAAAAATGGTGGGAATAACAAACAGATCTTAAAAAGAAAAATATGAAAGGATCTTACATGAAGTTGCTGACAAATCTGAAAACTCCAACGAAATAGGTAATTTTCTTTCTTTTTTTTAAAGTTTTTTTTTTGGTGTTTTGTTTTGTTTTGTTTTGAAAGAAAGAGAGAGAGCACGAACAGGGGACAGGCAGAGAGAGAGAGAGAATCCCAAGCAGGCTCCACACTGTCAGCACGGAGCCTGATGCGGGGCTCGAACTCACGAACCACGAGATCGTGCCCTGAGCCGCCATCAAGAGTCGGACCAAACCAGGCGCTTAACCCACCTAGCCACTCAGGCACCCGGAATAGGTAATTTTCTGGGGAAAAGAAAAAATGGAGACGTTCCTCGGTTTGACAGAATCAAAAGTAGAAACTCTAAAGTACCTCCTTCAGTTTCTGCTCGGAAACACCCTGGACAGACAGCGGTCCCCGGGCCCACTTTCCAAAGCCCCGCGCCCCCCACCCCCCTGTGTTTCCATTTTCCCCACAGCGTTTCACACCATCTGATATGACATATGCCTAATTGCTTACTTGCTTCCCTTCCTCTCTCCCCACTGGAATATGAGCTTCCTGCGAAGAGAGAATTTTTTTTTTTAATTAAACTTTTTATTTTGACATAATTGTGTTTTTTTTAATTAAATGTTTTATTTTGAGATAATTGTAAGAAACCGTGTGGCTTCCTGCTGTATACCTACTGCACAGAACCTGGGCCTGGCACGCAGCAGGCATTTGAAATAAATACTACTTTAATGAATAAATGCATTGAGGAAGGATTTAGGAAAGATATCAAGAACACTCTCCCCCAGAGTTCTCAGTCCAGAGGGTTTTATTGGGGTGGGGGAGGGTGTCTTTTATAGTTTTGAGGCGTGAGGAACCCCGTGTTCTATAAGTCAAACCAGAATATAGCATTTTCTATGTGAAGAAAACTGCCTTTTTTTTTTTTTTTTTTTTCCAAGAGAAGACTTGAACAGGGAGAGACAGACCCTGCACCTGAGGTAAAGGTTGAATAATGTGCATGTAGAAAGGTCAAGTGAATTTACAAGCTTAGCGCAGATCTGAACGTGATTCTCTTTCAGACTTTTACCAAAAGATTATAAAATTCATTGAGCAACACAAACAGGTAGAATTTCAAAGACAATTTTGTTTTTTTAAATTTATTTATTTTTTTTTTTTTAATTTTTTTTTTTCAACGTTTATTTATTTTTGGGACAGAGAGAGACAGAGCATGAACGGGGGAGGGGCAGAGAGAGAGGGAGACACAGAATCGGAAACAGGCTCCAGGCTCTGAGCCATCAGCCCAGAGCCCGATGCGGGGCTCGAACTCACGGACCGCGAGATCGTGACCTGGCTGAAGTCGGACGCTTAACCGACTGCGCCACCCAGGCGCCCCTCAAAGACAATTTTGTACAACGCGAGTAAGAATGGAGGGAACAGATCTCTATATAAAACGTATTGGAAAATTACAATATTTAAAATCGGGTGCTATTAGGGCAAAGATGTAGTTATTTCATTATTTTTTTGTTTCAAGTTCTTCTTGAAAGGGTGTGCAATTATTTTAATAGGTTAAATTAGGTAGCTCAGAAGACAACAATCCACGGACTAATTTAACAGGTCACCAAGTACTGTCATCGGGAGAAGAGAGTTATTGTTATTTTTACTTTTTAAAGTTTATTTATTTTGAGAGAGAGAGAGAGAGAGAAAGAGAGAGGGAGAGAGAGAGAATTCAGGAGGGGCAGAGAGAGAGGGAGAGAGAATCCCCAGCAGGCTCTGCACTGTCAGCACAGAGCCCGACTCAGGGCCGGAACTCATGAACTATGAGATCATGACCTGAGCTGAAACCAAGAGTTGCTCACTTAACGGACTGAGCCACCCAGACGCCCCCAAAAGAGGGTTATTTTAAAAATTATTTTGGACTGGCTGGCTGGATGCCTGGATGGCTCAGTTGGTTACATGTCTGACTTTGGTTCAGCTCATGATCTCACGGTTTGTGAGTTCGAGCCCCACGTTGGGCTCTGTGCTAACAGCTCAGAGCCTGGAGCCTGCTTCGGATTCTGTGTCTCCCTCTTTCTCTGCTCTCCCCTCCTCACCCAGTTGTACTTGGTCTCTCTCTCTCTCTCAAAAATAAATAAACATTAAAAAAACCAAAAAAATTATTTTAGGCTAACAGCAGTTGAGGTGTGGGGGGGGATTCTATTCTTACCTTACATAATAATACAGCAAATAGCTTCTATTTGGACTTTAATAATAATAATAGATCAAACCATTAAAACATTAAAGGCACTTTATTTCTTCTAAAAATTTTTTTTTAACGTTTATTTATTTTTGAGACAGAGAGAGACAGAGCATGAACGGGGGAGGCTCAGAGAGAGGGAGACACAGAATCTGAAACAGGCTCCAGGATCTGAGCTGTCAGCCCAGAGCCCGACGCGGGGCTCGAACTCACAAGCGTGGGATCGTGACCTGAGCTGAAGTCGGACGCTTAACCGAATGAGCCACCCAGGCGCCCCTTAAAGACACTTTCAAACAGCTGGAGAAGGAATAACTTTTCAAGCTTAGGCTCAATGGAGGAAATCAACAGAAAAAAGAACATTTTTGGTGATGTAAATAAGTCAAACTTTGCCATGCTAAGAAAACAAAAATTTTCTCTAAGATCTATTAGTAAGTGAAGAAATCAAGTTGCAATTAGTATAATGTTCACAAAAGGAAGAAACGTGCACACAAAACAAAGCTATATATTTCTGTGCAACTATACCATGTGTATAAATGTCTAGAACATGGTGAGAACAGACGTCCACAAACAGCATTTGGGGTGTGGAGTGGATTGGAGAAGAGGGTGGGCCAAGGGGACATCTGCTTTATTTGAAAAAAAAAAAAAAAAAAAACCCCCTTTTTTTTTTTTTAAATGTTTATTTATTTTTGAGACAGAGAGAGACAGAGCATGAGCAGGGGAGGGGCAGAGAGAGAGGGAGACACAGAATCCGAAGCAGGCTCCAGGCTCCGAGCTGTCAGCACAGAGCCCGATGTGGGGCTCAAACTCATGAACCTAGGAGATCATGACCTGAGCCGAAGTCAGATGCTTAACTGATAGAGCCAGCCGTGCACCCCATATCTGCTTTATTTGAAGCATGGAATTTAGATTTTTTACATCAAGAATAGGCTCATATTTGCTTGTGTAATTTTTTTATTTACCTATTTATTTATTTAAGTTTATTTATTTATTCTGAGAGATGAGCAAGAGCATGAGCAGCAGAGAGTCAGAGAGAGAGAGAGAGAGAGAGGAGAGAGAGAGAGAATCCCGAGCTCTGACAGCGCAGAGCCTGACTCAGGGTTTGAACTCACCAACCGTGACATCATGACCTGAGTCGAAATAAAGAGTCAGATTGATGCCTAATCGACTGAGCCACCCAGGCACCCCTGCTTGTGTAATTTTAAAAGATAAAGTGAGGACAAAAACAAAAAGGTAGACTGTGAAATATTTTTAAATATTTTAAAAGCCATCTCTAAAAATTATATAAAGAGCTTGTATAAATGATTTTTTAATTAAAAAAGTCTTTTTTAAATATTTATTTTTGAGAGAGAGAGAGAGAGAGAGAGAGAGACAGAATGAGCGGGGGAGAGGCCGAGAGAGAGAGAGGGAGACACAGAATCCGAAGCAGGCTCCGGGCTCTGAGCTGTCCGCACAGAGCCCGACACGGGGCTCGAACTCACAAGCGTGGGATCATGACCTGAGCCAAAGTCGGCGGCTCCACTACGGAGCCCCGCAGGCGCCCCAATTTTTTTAAACTGTAAAATCCCAATAGATAAATGATGAAAAGATACCATGAACCAGGTCGCTCAAGAGAAAACACCAGAAAACAAAACTAGAAGAAAACGTTCACACTCACAGCTGTTTCAACTAAAGGCTAGCACGGCGGGTTCCGATTCCAGCTTGCCTTCTGGGCCCCAGGGCCAGCTCCATCTTGGGACGTGGGCACGTTGGGGGAGCCTGCAGCAGAGGGAGGAAAGGGGGCAGTGCCAGAAGGGGGCCCCCTGCCCAAATCCTCCTAGCTGGAGATTTTGCCAGAGTTGGCCTCCTGTGCAGCGGGCGGCCCTGTCCTGCCTCCGCACGGCCTCCCTGCCTTTTCTGCGACAGGGCTCCGTGTGGGGAGCAGATCTGGTGGGATGGCCAGGCTCAGACAAAATAGAATTCTTTGCCGAGGGCTGACCACCTGAGAAAGGGGAAAGCTTGGCTTTGGGGCTTCCCAGAGCTAGGAGGAAACCAGGGGACAACGCGGGCAGGCTGAAAAGACAAAGGGATTTTGAGTGTTTTGTTTTGGTTCTTGAGATACAGTGCGCTTGCGTGTGGGGGGGAGGGGCAGAGAGCGAGAGAGGAAGAGAGAGAATCCCAAGCAGACTCCGCCCTTTCAGCTCAGAGCACCAATGTGGGGCTCGAAGTCAGGAACGGTGAGATCATGACCTGAGCCAAAGTTGGATGCTTAACCGACTGGGCCCCCCGGGCTCCCACGGGCCTGGGCCAGCTGCCCTGTAATAGCCTTCTGACCCTCTCTCTGTGTCCACCCTGGAGCCCTCTGACCAGTCTTTAAAGTCTTACTGTCTTAAATCCTTTTAATGGATGTCTATTGCTCTCAGGATAACTCAAGGTAAAAAGCGACATTTATTAAGCAACAACTGTGTGCCAGGCACTGTGCTTTATCTCCTTCAGCTCTTGCAACCCTGTTAGGCAGATACCATTACTTCCAGCTGGCTGGGCCACCGTCAACGAATTCATTTAGTGACTCAGTTTTATCACCTGCTAAGTGGGGATAATACTTTATCTCACTGGGTTATCGTGAGGATCAAATTAGTTACATCACGTCAAGTGCCTAGAGCGTGCCCAGCAGGTCGCAAGGGCTTGTTAAATTTAGCTAGGTGTTCGAGAAGATGCCCCCTTTTGCAGCCAGGGAAGCAGAAACAGAGAGGTTAAGAGACTTACCCAACCCACCCACCCCCCGGTTGCTAACTGACCCAGTCGGGATTCACACCCAAGCCTGCTGACTCCATCACTGTGCTGGGTTTTCAAGGAGAGTCCCAGGGGCCCTGCCTGTTACTCGCCAGCCCCCTCCAAAGCCATCTTGGTAACCTTTGCCTGTTGCAGCCCCTAAATACACCTCAACCCTCCCACCTCTGCCCTTCACGGTCCTGTCTCGTCTCCTGTGGGCCTTTGTCTCCTCCAGGAAGCCCTCCCCGGACCTCCAGGCCAGATTAGGGCCCTGGTAAGTTCCTCCCGTAGGTCCAAACCCTCCCCCCACTTCTTGGCAATACTTTGTGCCCTAGCAATTATTGAATTGTTCGTAACACTGTGTTTGCTGTCTGTCTCTTCTGGCCTGTGGCTCTGTAAGGGTGGGGACCGTGTCTTTTTTTTTGGGGGGGGTCCATGTCTTTCTTAAAGCCCCCAGTGCTCAGTCAATGTTTGGAATGAATGAATAAATGTCTGAATGAACCTGGGGTCAATCATCCTTGTCAACTAGATGCTGCAAAGCTCTTCTCGGAGGGAAGGAGGTGATGAGGGGGGACTCGGTTGGAGATCCAAGCCGGGCAGAGGCCATCTAGGATGACCATGAGGAGAGAGGGGTTCATTGGTACGAGGGACTGTGGGGGCCAGCTGAAGGGCTTATCGAAACACAGAAGGCAACGTATCCATGGTCAGAATCTTGCTCGAGCTCTGACGCTTGAGGGCCTGAGTGCAGAAAACTGCATAGAGAGGGCCCGGCACATAGTAAATGCTCAGTAAATGCTGGTCGTTCATATTAACGGAATAATCATCTGAATGGAGTTTCTGGGAAAGGCTGTTTTACTTGGGAAAAGGGAAGGAAGGAGGAAGAACACGGACAAAAATATAGAGAAATTGGAAGCACGAAGTGTTTGTGTGTGTGTGGTCTGTATGGGGGTGACCAGGGTGCATCTGTGGAAGCACTCTGGGTGGCGAAGCTGGGAGAAGGGGTTGTGGCCAGAACGGAAAGGTCTTGGATGCTGTGTTAGGCTATCTGGGCTTTATCTTTTAAGCCAGCGATTCCCAAAGTGTGTTTGTTAAATGACAATGCGTAAGGGGCACCTGGGTGGCTCAGTCGGTTAAGCGTCTGACTTCGGCTCAGGTCACGATCTCGCGGTCCGTGAGTTCGAGCCCCGCGTCGGGCTCTGGGCTGATGGCTCAGAGCCTGGAGCCTGCTTCCGACTCTATGTCTCCCTCTCTCTCCGCCCCTCCCCCGTTCATGCTCTGTCTCTCTCTGTCTCAAAAATAAACAAAACGTTAAAAAAAAAAATGACAATGCAGAAGAATGGCTTTGGTTTCAAATGAGGCGAGGGATTGACCGAGTAAAAAATAGTCAAAACGGGTCCTTTACCGGAAGACTGCTTGGAGCGCTTAACTTGTCCTTTTGTGTTGGGATTCTGTAAGAGTGCATATGGTATAAAGGGTTTCTTAAACTTGCCTGACCCAAGAATGAGGGTTCTAAGGAACATAAGGAAGGTTATAAGAGATGCTGCCGTGGGCCCTAGGCAAACCTGAAAGGTCTTGGGGGGGGGGAGGGTTGCAAATGACGGAATCAGATTTGTGTTTTAGGCAGAGAAATTCTGTGGCGTGGTTGCACTGGGGGGAGAGCACAGGGAAAAGGAGAGGGAGGGAAGTGTGTAGTCGGTAGCTCTTGGGAAACAGAAACGGCACAGAGAATCACCTTCCCTGGTCAATGTTGGGGGGGCGGCTTTGGCCTAGGCTCAGCTGGGGTGCTGTCGCCATACTTCTAGATGGTCAGAGAAGGGAAAGGCTGAGTGCTGGAGACACGGGGGTTTGAATGCACCTGGGGCTGAGACTGGCCCCCTCTCCCGCCTGTTCCCTCCCACAGGCTCAGATAATTCCTCCCTAGGCCCACCTTCTCGCCTCCACTGTGAACAGGTGTCCTCCAACCCGGCCCGATGCACCACCCCGGTGCTATGGAACCACCTCCTGGATTATGGCCCCGTCTCCTCCCTTGGATTCCACCCGTGGGCCCCAAATGACCCAAATCGTAGTAGAGTTACAAGACCCACTTCCGCGCACATCTGTAAAAAGAAGATGTAAGACAAATGTTCTCCTTGATGTACCTATGTCAAGAGAAAGGAAAACCGTAACATGTGGAGGGAAATTCAACATGGCAGAGAGCCCCTTCAGACCCTCACTGGGGTCTCCATCTGGAAGCTCATTCTCATTCATTAGTGTGCTTTTTCCCAGGCAGCAGCACTCAAAGCAAATAAAGGCAAGGTTTCAGATCCCAAATCCTTTTTATTTATCATCCACTGTTGGAAGTTTTGCTCTCCCTTTTTCGTTACAAATATCCAAGCATTTCCACTCTATTATGGGTTACATTTAAAAATGTTAGGCTAGTTTGGGAAGTTTACAATAAAAAAACTCCCCCTCCCTTCTCCCCACATGGGTAGAAATGTGCTGAGCTCAAAACTGATTTAAAAATGAATTTCTGGAGGATAATTTGTCTGGAAGCTATTTGGCATAGCTGTGTGGCCACAAAATTGTGGATCTGTTCATGAGTTTGTTCACCCCAAGGAGACTTTTGCATTCTTTTTTATTTTTTCTATTTTTTCTTTTTTATAATTTACATCCAAATTGGCATGTAGTGCAACAGTGATTTCAGGAGTAGATTCCTCAATGCCCTTTCCCCATTTAGCCCATCCCCCCCTCCCAGGACCCCTCCAGTAACCCTCAGTTTGTTCTCCATATTTATGAGTCTCTTATGCTTTGTCCCACTCCCTGTTTTTATATTATTTTTGTTTCCCTTCCCTACGTTCGCCTGTTTTGTCTCTTAAAGTCCTCATATGAGTGAAGTCCTATGATTTTTGTCTTTCTCTGACCAAGTTCACTTAGCATAATACCCTCCAGTTCCATCCATGTAGTTGCAAATGGCAAGATTTCATTCTTTTTGATTGCTGAGTAGTACTCCATTGTATAAATATACCACATCTTCTTTAGCCATTCATCCATCGATGGACATTTGGGCTCTTTCCACACTTTGGCCATTGTTGATAGTGCTGCTATAAACATGGGGGTGTCTGTACCCCTTTGAAACAGCACACCCGTATCCCTTGGGTAAATGCCTAGTAGTGCCATTGCTGGGTCGTAGGGTAGTTCTATTTTTAATTTTTTGAGGGACCTCCATACTGTTTTCCAGAGTGGCTGCACCAGCTTGCATTCCCACCAGCAACGCAAAAGAGATCCTCTTTCTCTGCATCCTCGCCAACATCTGTTGTTGCCTGAGTTGTTGATGTTAGTAGACTTTTGCATTCTTTTCCTTTCTTCTCCTTTCCTTCCTTCCTTCCTTCCTTTCTCTCTCTCTCTCTCTCTCTCTCTCTGTTTTTCTCATTCTTTCTGATATCCAAGACCCCCCCCCCCCCATCTTGCTTCTCTTGATGCAATCCCAATATTGCTTGGAGGGCTCCCCCTCCACCGTTCTAAGGCCATGCCTGGGTGGGTATTGACCCCACCCCAAGGGTGGCACGTGCCCAGCCAGCCAACACATGTTTCCCTGTGTCAGTGTTGAGCCAAGTCAGGCCAGCTAGAGCCAGTGAGACTCAACCAGTCGTCTGACTTGTTGGACTACCTTTTCCCTCCTCCGGAGAGGGTAAGATGTTTGGGGCTGTGGCTGCCATCTTTCCATGATAGGAAAGTGAAGCCATCATGGAGGAGACCAGAGGCGAGGAGCTGGGATGGGACTCAGCCTTTGATCCAGGCTGGGCTAGAGGTTTTGCTCTATTAGCCATGAACCCATTTGGCTTAAGCCAGTTTGGGTTGGGTTTTCTGCCACCTGGCAACCAAAAGAGCCCTCACTAGTTCTCTCTCTCTCTCTCGTCCACTGGTCTCTTCTGCATTAGCGGGCCTCCTGGCAGATTCGCCGATGCCCCGCTGTTGAGTGAAATGCACTACCCTTCTCTCTCTCCTTGTAGGGTGAGCAGTGTGTACATGACTTGCCGAAAGAAAAGAAACTGTTTTTAAACAGTCTGAGCTCCTGTCTCCTCTGCCCCTGCAAATAGGCCAGTCACATACGTTCCCAGGGCTCCAGCAGACACTAGCTGTCCTCTGGCACCTGTCCTGAAGCCTGGAGTAGTTCTCCTGCAGGGACAGGCAGCCAGCCTGGGGCAGAAGCAAGGAGACATGAACCCAGGGTGTTCTGAGCCTCCCGCTGGCCAAACTGGCCAGACCTGCCTCTCCCGCCCCTTCTCTGGAGGCAGGAAGAATTCTCGAGCCGTGTTTGGAAGAATATCGAACCCGGCTTTTAGGAGGGGAGAGAGGTGGGGAAGGCATCAGCCAGATCTGGGTCCGGATCCTCATCTCACTGCTCGCAAGCTGTGTGCCAGGCACATGTTACTGAGACTCAGTTATCTCATCTGTAAAATGGGCAAGTGGAAACCCATCTCCGAGACGTGTGAGGCAGCAATGAGCTAATGCGTGCGCCTCTCTGGCACCTCGTTCAAAGCCCGGCACGCGGTAGGGTACCCCTCGAGCGTGTCCATAGCTGGCTCTGCAAGTGATGGTCCGTAATTATGTGAGCACAGGAACGAGGCTGCTGTTATCTTTATTTCAGCAGAATTAATTATTCCTTAGACAAGGGATGTAATTTACGGTGAGAGACAAGGAAGAGAAGCAAGAGGAAGAATAATGAGAAAACAGCACGTGCTAGGGAGGAAGAGCCACGCGAAACGCCGCTGTCTGGAGATCTTTATGCCGACCCTCTGCCAGCCGATGCCAGGAGCGCTGGCCCAGGTGTCGGGGAGCTGGGTCCCAGCCTGCGGCAACCCCTCCAGAAACTCACATCCCTTGAGTTCTGGCTGAGATGCTTTCCTCAACTGCGTGACCTTGCGTGGGTCACAGCTTCTCTGAGCCTTGTGTTATATCTGGAAAATGAGGGTAAGACGCTTGTCTCTTTCAACAGGATGGATGTGGGGACTGGAATGTGGAATGTGGAAACACTTGTCAAATTCCCTAGAATCCTAATATGGTCCCAGATGGCCTAAATATTCTATGGTTTGGGTCCTGCCGTTTTCCAATGCACATTAAACAAACGTTTTTTTTTTTTTTTTTTTAATTTTTTTTCAACGTTTTTTTAATTTATTTTTGGGACAGAGAGAGACAGAGCATGAACGGGGGAGGGGCAGAGAGAGAGGGAGACACAGAATCGGAAACAGGCTCCAGGCTCCGAGCCATCAGCCCAGAGCCCGATGCGGGGCTCGAACTCACGGACCGCGAGATCGTGACCTGGCTGAAGTCGGACGCTTAACCGACTGCGCCACCCAGGCGCCCCTAAACAAACGTTTTTAACATACTTTTTCTACATCTGTTTCGTGCCCTGGAGGATGGGTATGGTGGGGACAGGGTGGGGAGAGCCGCAGCACAGAATTGGGCTTGGGCTGGGCTCCCTGCTGGAGGAGGTGGTTGGGGGTGGGGGCTGTTAAACGGGGCAGGGCCTCAAGTGGGAGAAAGGAGGCAGGCTAGCCACTTAGGGGTCAGACAGACCTGAATCTGAATCCTGGCCTCCCTCTGGGAGATTTGGGACAGATCACCTCTGAGCGTTCCAGCCTCCATTCATGGTCATGAGAACGTTACTGTGCAGACAGAAAGAGAAACGTGTAAAACACTTAGCACGGTTCCTGGCGCCTTTTCAGCCTCCCTGAGTTTTGCTTTGTTACCAAAGGAGGAAAAACGAATCAGAAACTCAGGAACCCCCGAGTCCAGCCTGGGTTAATTCGGAAATGAATACTTAACCCTCCAAGGGCGAGTCTGATTTTCAAATGTACTGGTCTTCCTTCATCGAATACTACTTGACTGGCTTAGAATGGCAGCGTGCGGACTCTCACGGTTGGAAGGGATGTTAGCAGGGCCTGCAGCCTTGGCCTCAGGGATCCTGGGCTCTGCAGAGTTGCATCAGTGCCAAGAAGGCCCAGTCGGCAGGGATCCAGGCTATGCTGTTGAAGGAGGTTTACAAACCCCAGGGCTCCGTGCGAGAGTCCATTATGGGGCTCCTCCGGTGAGGCTGAGGCCCTTCTCCGAAGAATCCTGCAGGAGTAGACTTCATTCAGTACCTTGCTTTACCGGAGCAAGAGTCTAGTGTCCCGTCATGGGCAGCCGTGTCTAATTTTATTTTATTTTTTTCACGTTTCAGATATTTATGTATTTAAAAGTTGATTTATTTATTTTCAGACAGCAAGAGAGAGTGCGTACCCACAATCGGGGGAGGGGCAGAGACAGAGGGAAAGAGAGAATCCCAAGCGGGCTGGATGCCGTCAGCGCAGAGCCCGACTCGGAGCTCGATCCCAGGAACCGGGAGATCATGACCACGGCCGAAATCGAGCCAGATGCTTAACCGCCTGAGCCACCGAGGCGGCCCAAGTTTCAGCTCTGTATTAATCCGTGTACAACCCAACACATACGAGCACCGTGTTGTGCATTTGGAAGGGACGGATTTCCTTGTATATGTGGAAAACCGTGTGGATGGTTTCTGGAAGAGCTTCATTCTAAGCAGCTTTACAGTGAAACACGTTATTTAGAAATCTGGGCCTTCCTTCTTCAGTTTGGTGTAATCTACATGCCCTGAATAAAACTTGTATCGATCATTGGAACCCAATTTGTTCAGAGTTCTGGGTTATTTTTCTGATCCTAACTGACGTCTGGAGGCCAGGCACAAGACATACGGTACTGCCCTGGTACCTCCACCCCCAATAAATGTAAGGAGGGAGGTCAAATTCGGATGCTTCTTGGCCTGATTGAGGATCTGGCATAATGTGGTTGTGGCAGGGGCCTCAGGTCCAGAAGGAGAAAAGATCAAATCTGCAAGGCCAGGCACCAACTGGTCTCTACACCCTGTGTCCAATTTTAGATAGATTTCTCGAATTCTCCATTCCTAAGGAGCAGGCTCCAGCATAACCTACCAGGAGCTCCAGGATTCTGCCTGATAGGCCCTCCTGGGGATGAGCTGGCGGGGCTGAAGGCTCATGCTGAACAGCAGAAGAAGGAGAGATTCCAGAATCCTTGAGAAGTCAATCCTTTTGGCTGGACTGTCTGGGCGCCAGAGGCCAATGGAACAAAGAACACTGTCCTGAAACCTTACGCCGTAATTAATATCACTGAGGCTCCGAAGGACATCCCATCGTTCTAATAAAAAATGAAAGCCAAGGAGGCTCAGTGCCCAGACTGGCCGGCAGACACTTGCCAGACCAGGCGCCTCCAGCAGAGGGCGCGCTCAGGGATGGGAGGTGCCCCCAAGCCCTGTCCCTTCTGATCGGGCTCAGCCAGAGCAGGGCAGATCCCAGGAGACCCGCTGCCCAGGGATGCGAGTCATTCAAAGGAGAGGCCTGGGCGTGTTGGGGGTGGGGGAGATAGAGAATGGGGCACCTGCTTCGGGGGTTGACCCCAACTTTGCACATCCGTTTGTCACTCATTTGTCCCTCATTTCGCACTGACTGGGTTTCCACTTAGTGCAGGGCACGGTCGGGTCTTTTCCGCACACAGCTTCCAGGTTCGGCTGCTAAAGACGCCACTCGAATCACACGCTTCCGCTCCAGGACCTGTAATGACTCCCCATGTCCATGGGTATCATGTGATGTCTCTGCCTTGTGTCAAGGCCTTTGATGGCCTGCCTTCTCCCTTCCAATGTATGTGCACCGTTTCCCTCAGGCCGACTGGGGCCCTCACTCATTCTTCCCAAACTGCCACCTGCCTTCTTGTCCGTAAAATGGCACCGGCAGGCACCCCCCCCCCCCCCCCCCGCCCCCGCCCCCCGCCACGGAGTCGCTGTTGTATGGGTTACATTAGAGAACACGAGTGAACCACATGCCTGGCACACAAGGGACATTTATAATAAACGACCGTGCTGATGATAATGATACTGCTGCTAAACTAATTCTTTCCATTTTTAACATCCGCCCCCCCCCTCCTCTCTGCCCAACCCAAACGTCTCTGCCCTTTGCAGCCCGGCCTACAGCCACCCTTCTTTCCAGAAGCCACGCAGAGTCCCTTTGGGCCAGTGGTTTGCAAATCTGGGGCATTGGGACTCACCTGAGAAAGTCTTTTTTTCTTTGGCATGGCTTAAATTTTTTTCTTTTGGTGGCAGAAACGCATAATATGAAATTTACCACTTCCACCATCTCTAAGGGCGCAGTGCAACAGTCTTAAGAGTATTTACGTTACTGTGCAACAGATCTTTTGAGCTTTTTTACTTGCAACAGTGGCACCGTATACATTAAACAAACACTCCCCACTTCCCGCTTGCCCCAGCCCCTGGCGCTCACCCTTTAACTTTTGTCTCTGTGAATTTGTCTACGTTAGATCCCTCGCATAAGAGGAGTCGTACAATATTTGTCTTTCTGTGACTGGCTTACATCCCTTAGCCTGATGTCCTCAAGGTTCGTCCGTGGTTAGCGTGTCACAGGGTGGCCTTTCTCTTTAAGGCTGCACAACGTTCTAACATATAGCGTATATACATACACGCACACACATATTTGTAAACCGCATTTGGTCGATTCATTCATCCACTGATGGACATTTGGGTTGCTTCCATCCTCTGGCTCTTGTGAATAATGCTGTCGTTGACAGGAGTGTACGAATATCCGTTTGAGTCCTTGCTTTCAATTCTTTTGAGTCTTTACCCTGAAGTGGGACTGTTGGATCTAAATGGTGCTTCTCTTTCATTCTTTGAGGAGCTGCCTCCTTGGCTGTTGTGCCATTTTGCAATCCTACCAACAGGGCACAGGGTTCCGATTTCTCCACGTCCTCGTCAGCACTTGTGATTTTCTGTGTTTTAAATGGGTGTGTGGTGGCAGTCTCATCTGTCTGCTTTTGCTTTTGTTTTTGTAGTTTTGGTGCCGTGTCCCAAAAAGTCATCGCAAAATTGAGCGTCGCGAAGCTTTTGCCTGATGTTTTCTTCAAGGGGATTTGTAGTTTGGGGTCTCACGTTTAGGTCTTTCATCCATTTTGAATTAATTTTTGAATGTTTTTAATGTTTATTTACTTTTGAGAGAGAGAGAGAGAGAAACAGAGTGTGAGTGGGGGAGGGGCAGAGAGAGAGGGAGGCACAGAATCGGAAACAGGCTCCAGGCTCTGAGCTGTCAGCACAGAGCCCGGGGCGAGGCTCCAACTCCCAGACCGCGAGATCATGACCCGAGCCAAAGTCGGCTGCTCAACCAACTGAGCCACCCACGTGCCCCAACAATCTGCAGTTTTCTGATTCATGATCACAGGACATCTCCATTTACTTGTGTGATCTTTGCATGTTGGACCATCTTTGCATGCTGGGAATAAATTCCACTTGGTCATGGTGTATAATCTTTTTTAACGCGCAGTTGAATTTGGTCTGCCAATGTTTTGTTGAGGATTTTGGCATCAATATTTATCAAGGATATTGGTCATGGTTTTCTTTCCTTGTAGTGTCTTTGTTTTTTTTCTTTTAAATGTTTGTTTGTTTATTTTGAGAGAGAGAGAGAGGGCTCGTGTGAGAGTGGGGAGGGCCAGAGAGAAAGAATTCCAAGGAGGCTCCGTGCTGTCAGCACACAGCCCAACATGGGGCCCCATCCCACTAACCGTGAGATCGTGACTGAGCCGAAATCAAGAGTCAGTCGCCTAACTGACTGAGCCACCCAGGCGCCCCATGTCTTTGTCTGGCTTTGGTATATGCTTAACTCTGGCCTCATAAAACAAGTTGAGGAGTGTTCCCTCCTCTTCAACTGTGTTGGAGAAATTTGAAGAGGATTTGTGTAAATAGTTCTCTAAATATTTGGTAGCGTTCACCATGAAGTCATTTAGTCCTGGACTTTTCATTATTGGAAGGTTTTTGATTACTAGTTCAAGCTCTTTGCTGCTTATAGGTCTGTTAAGATTTTCTTTTATTTTATTGAAGTGTAACTGACATAGAACATTATATTAGTTTCAGGTGTACAACGTAATGATTCAGAATTTGCATAATTGCAAAATGATCACAATAAATCTAGGTAACATCCATCGCCATACATGGTTATACACTTTTTTCTTGCAAAGATGATTTTTTTTAATGTTTATTTATTTTGAGAGAGAGGGAGAGCACGCATATTAGCGGGGAGTGGCAGAGAGAGAAGAGAGAGAGAATCCCAACCAGGCTCCATGACTCGGGGCTCAATCTCAGGAACCATGAGACCATGACCCGAGCCAAAATCAAGAGTTGGATGCTTGACCAACTGAGCCACCTAGGCACCCCAAGATCTACTCTTTTAGCAACTTTCAAATACGCAATACACTATACTCATCGTGCTGTACATTGCATTCCTCAGATTTTCTTTTTTATTATTTATGTATTTGTTTGTTTGTTTATTATTTTTTAAAGATTTTATTTTTAAGTAATCTGTATGCCCAATGTGGGGCTCGAACTCACAATCCCGAGATCAAGAGTAGCATGCTCTACCAACTGAGCCAACCAGATGTCCCTCAGATCTTTTTTTAGCAGTTTTTATTTATTTAGAGAGAGAGAGAGAGAATGAGAGAGAGTGTGTGCATGAGCGGGGGAGGGGCAGCGAGAGAGGGAGAGAGAGGGAATTCCAAGCATGCTCTGCATTGTCAGCACAGAGCCCGCAGGGCTCGAACGCATAAACTGTGAGATCATGACCTGAGCAGAAACCAAGAGCTCAACCAACTAAGTGACCCAGGCCCCCCAGATTTTGTTTTTTATGATGATCCAGACTTTTTATTTTATTATGTATTTTTCAAGAATTTCAGTTTAATTAACATACAGTGTTATATTAGTTTCAAGTGTACAATATGATGATTCAACAATTCTGTACATCAACCTAGTGTTCATCACAATGACTGTATTCTTAATCCCCTTCATCTATTTCGTCCCATCCTCCCTCCCAACCTCCACTCTGGTAACCACCAGTTTGTTCTCTGTATTTAACGGCCTGGTTTTTTGTCTGTCTTTGTTCTTTGTTTCTTAAATTCCATATATGACTAAAACATACGGTATTTGCCTTTCTCTGATTGACTTATTTCACTTACTGTTGTACCCCCTAGATCCATCCATGTCTTTTAAGTGGCAAGATTTCATTCATTTTTATGGCTGAATAATATTCCAGTGTGTGTGTGTGTGTGTGTGTGTGTGTGTGTGTATCACCTCTTTATCCATTCATCTGTTGATTGGCACTTGGGCTGCTTCCATAATTTGGCTGTTGTAAATAATGCTTCAGCAAACATAGGGCTGCATATCTCCTTTTGAATTAGCGTTTTCATATTCTTTGGGAAATACCCAATAGTGGAATTACTGGATTATATGGTAATTTTATTTTTAATTTTTTGTGGCACTTCCATACTGTTTTCCACAGTGCCTGCACCAGTTTGCATTCCTACCAACAGTACATGAGGGTTTCTTTTTCCCTGTATCCTCACAAACACTTGCTGTTTCTCGTATTTTTTATTTTAGCCATTCTGATAAGTGTGAGGTGATAGCTCACTGTGGTTTTGATTTGCATTTTCCTCATGATTGGTCATGTTGAGCATCTTTTCATGTGTCTGTTATCCATCCATAGGTCTTCTTTGCAGAAATGTCTATTCATATCTTCTGCTCATTTTAAATTGGATTATTATTATTATTACTATTGGTGTTGAGTTGTAGGAGTTCTTCATATATTTTTATACTAACCCCTTATCAGATATGTCATTTGCAAATATCTTCTCCCATTCAGTAGATTGTCTTTTAGTTTTGTTGATTGTTTCCTTCACTGTGCAGACTCTTTACTTGGATGTAATCATACTAGTTTTTATTTCTCTGCCTCTGCTCTAATCTTTATTATTTCCTTCCATTTGCTGGTATTACATTTTGTTTGTTCTTCTCTTTATAGCTTGCTTAGGTGTATGTTTAGGTTGTCTATTTGAGATTTTTCTTGTTTCTTGATGTAGGCCTGTGTTGCTATAAACTTGCCTCTTAGAACCCTTTTTGCTGCATCCCCAAAATTTTGGACGATTGTATTTTCATTTTCATTTGTTTCTACGTAAATCTGATTTCTCTTTGATACCTTGTTTAGTAGCATGTTATTTAACCTCCATGTAGTTGTGGTCTTTACAGATTTTTTTTTTTTTTTTTTTTGTGGTTGGTTTCTAGTTTTATGGCATTGTGGGTCAGAAAAGATACATGGTATGACTTCAGTCATTTTGAATTTGTTGAGACTGGTTTCGTGGCCTAATATGAGATGTATTCTGGAGAATTTTCCATGTGCATTTGAAAAGGATGCGTGTTCTTCTGTTGTAGGGTGGAATTTTCTGAATGTTTCTGTTAAGTACACCTGGTCCAGTGTGTCATTCAAAGCCACTGTCTCCTTGTTGATTTTCTGTTTAGATGATCTGTCCATTGATGTGAGACGTTAAAGTCCCCTACCCATATTGTATTACTATTGATTAGTTCCTCTGTGTTTGTTATTAACTGCTTTACGTGTTTGGGTACTTCCATGTCGAGTGCATAAATATTTACAATTGTTATATCCTCTTATTGACTTGTCCCCTTTATTATTATATAGTGTCCTTCTTTGTCTCTTGTTACAGTCTTTGTTTTAAAGTCTATTTTGTTCTATATAAGTATTGCTCACCCACCTTTCTTTTGACATCCATTTTGCATGATAAATGTTTCTCCATCGCTTCACTTTCAATCTGCAGGTGTCTTTCGGTCTAAATTGAGCCTCTTGTAGGCAGCACACAGATGCGTCTTTTTTTGTGTGCACTCTCTCACCCTGTGTCTTTTTATTGGAGCATTTAGTCCGTTTACATTTAAAGTAATTATTGATAGATCTGTATTTATTGATTTTATTACTTGTTTTTTGGTTGTTTTTGTGGATTTTCTCTGATCCTTTCTTCTCTTTCTGTCTTTCATGGTTTGTTGGCTTTCTTCGGTGATAAACTTGGATACCTTTCTCTTTATTCTTTGCATATCTGTTACTGGTTTTTGATTTGTGGTTACCATTAGGTTTGTAGATAACCTCTTCTACATGTAACGGTCTATATTAAGTTGATGATCACTTAGTTTGAACCCATTCTTTATCCCTCCCCTCCCCTCCCCTTAGGTATGTGGTATCCTTCACATCCTTTTATTTTGTGAGTCTCTTAACTTATTTTTACAGATACACTTATTTTTACTGCTTTTGTGCATCCAACATTTGTACTCTCATTTATGGTTTTTCTTTCCATTCAGAGAGCCCCCCTTTGATATTTCCTGTAGGGCTGGTTTAGTGGTCATGAACTTCTTTAGTTTTCGTTTCTGTGAAAAACTCCTTATCTCTCCTTCTACTCTGAATGATAGACTTGCTGGTTAGAATTTTCTTGGCTGCAGATTTTTCCCTTTCAGCACTTTGAATATACCATGCCACTCCTTCTGGCCTGCAAAGTTTCTGCTGAAAAATCTGCTGATGGCTTTATGGGATTTTCCTCGTATGTAACTATTTTCTTTTCTCTTGCTGCTTCTAAATTTTTTTCTTCAGCACTACCTTTTGTCATTTGAATTACTATGTGTCTTAGTGTGGACCTCCTTGGGTTGATTTTCTTGGGGGTTCTCTATGCCTCCTGGACCTGGGTATCTGTTTCTTTCTTCAGATTAAGGAAATTTTCAGCTATTGTTTCTTCAAATAAATTTTCTGCCCCCTTTTTTTTCTCTTCGTCTTGGATCCCTATAATGCAAATGTTATTACGCTTGATAGATCACTGAATTCCCTAAGTCTATCCTTGTTTTGCATAATTCTTTTTCCTCTCACTTGCTCAGCTTGATTACTTTCCGTTCCTCTGTCTTCCAGGTCATTGATTTGTCTCTCTATTTTCTGTAGCCTGCTGCTTATACCATCAAGGGCATTTTTAATTTCAACTATTGTGTTCTTCATCTCTGATTGGTTCTTTTTTTTTTTTTTTAATCTCTTTGTTAAGGTTCTCGCTGACGTCCTTCACTCTCTTCCCAAATCCAGGGAGTATTTTTATGATCGTTACTTTAAATTCCCTTTCAGGCATATTACTTATCTGTTTTGCTTAGGCCTCTTGCTGTGGTTTTTGTCCTCTTCTTTCATTTGGGACAGACACCTGTGTTTTCTCATTTTACCTAACTCTCTGTGCCTGTTTCTGTTCTTAGGAAAGTCAGCTACATCTCTTGCTATCATAGTAGTGGTAGTGGTGGGCGGGGCATCCATTTTTAACAAGTCCTCTTCCACAGGGGACACACAGCTACCGCAGTGACCAGGGTGGCCGAGGCTGCACCTCGAAGCGGATGTGGGTGGGTGGGTGGGTGGGGCAGTTTTAACAAGGTGCAGGTGTCCTCCTAAGGAGGTTGGGAGATGCAGTGTTGGCAAGGTTTGCACCTGTATGTTGGGGGAGGGGACCTGCAGACCTCAGACTGAGGCAGGTGTGGCCGAAGGAGGCAGGACACAATGTAAGCAAGTTACTTAGTGAATGCCAGGGTACCGTACTGGTTCCTGCAAGTGGTTGTGTGTTTATGCTGGGAGGCAGGGGAGGGAAATGGCACCTGCCAACTCCTTTATTCCTGGAGAAGTCCCTCAGGGAACTCTGAGATCAGTGACTAACCCTCCCTCCTCTGTGCTCCAGGTGGTTTTTCAGACTGCTGTCCCTTTGCTGTATCTCTGCAGGCTGTTTGTTGTGCTTTGTCTTTAAGGGTGGGGACTCAGCTTCCTCTTGCCCTCAGGGCTCCCCCAGAGCCGAGCCCACTGCTTTTTCAAGTTCCAGGCTTTGTGTCCAGCTGGTTGTAAGAACCCATGAAATTTGGCCCCTCTGATGTTCAGTGTCAAATGCTATGCGGATTCGTCTTTCCTGTGCAGGGTCCCGGTGTGATAGTCTGCTTCTCACCCCTCTCTGGGCCGGGCCGTGGTTCCCCATCTCTGCTGGCCAGACCCATAGGGTTTAGCTCTCTGCCGTGTCCCTGCCCTTCCTGTCCTCTTCACTGTGGCCTTTTTTCTACATAGAGTTGTGCAGTTTGTTCTGCCAGTCTTTGGGTCATTTTCTGGGTTGTTGGCACTGATGTGAGTGTTAGGTAGTTGTATCCATGGGAGGAGGTGAGTTTAGGGTCCTACCACTTTGCTGTCACCTTGAAGTGACTCTTGCTTTTTTTTTTTTTTTTAATTTTGTTTGCAACGTTTTTATTTATTTTTGGGACCGAGAGAGACAGAGCATGAACGGGGGAGGGGCAGAGAGAGAGGGAGACACAGAATCGGAAACAGGCTCCAGGCTCTGAGCCATCAGCCCAGAGCCCGACGCGGGGCTCGAACTCACGGACCGCGAGATCGTGACCTGGCTGAAGTCGGACGCTCAACCGACTGCGCCACCCAGGCGCCCCTCTTGCTTTTTTTTTTAAACCCATCCCGTTGCTCTACTTGTTTTGATCAGAGTGTTTAGTCTGCTTACATTCCAAGTAATCATGGATAGGTGTGTACTTCTTGCCATTTTGTTACTTGTGTTGTCATTTTTGTCGTTCTTCTCTGTTTCTTTCTTCTCTTGCTCTCTTCTTTCATGGTTTGCTGGCTTTCTTTAGTGATATACTTGGGTTCCTTTCCCTTTACGTTTTGCGTATCTATTACCAGTTTTTGATTTGTGGTTACCATTAGGTTTGTATATAGCATCTTCTGCATCATCTTCTATATTAAATTGAATGGTCGCTTCAGCTTGAACCCATTCTAAAAGCACTGAAGTTTTACTCCTCTCCCTCCGCATTTTATGTATATGGTGTGATAGTCTACATCCTTTTATTCAAGAGATGCACAATCTCTTGACTGATTTTTATAGATATACTTAATTTTACTGCTTTTGTGCTTCCTACTTTTCTTACTCCTATTTATGGTCTTTGCTTTCCAGTGAGAGTCCCCTTTCACATTTCTTATAAGGCTGGTTTGGCGGTGAAGAATTCCTTTAACCGTTATTGTCTAGGAAACTCTTGTTTCTCTCCTTTTTATCTGAATGATAGCCTTACTGGGTAGAGTATTCTTGGTTGCAGGTTTTTTTCTTTCAGCACGTTGAATGTATCATGCCACTCCCTTCTGGCCTGCAACATTTCTGGTGAAAAATTTGCTGATAACCTTATGGGGTTTCCCTTGTATATAGATGTTTTCTCTTCTGTTGCTCAACTTAAAAATTCTCCCTTTGTCACTGCTTTTTGCCATCCTTTTTAAATTTTTTAAATTTTTTATTTATTTTTGAGAGCGAGAGAGACAGACAGAGTGCACGCCGGGGAGGGGCAGAGAGAGAGAGAGAGGGAGACACAGAATCTCAAGTAGGGTCCAGGCTCTAAGCTGTCAGCACAGAGCCCAACACAGGGCTTGAACCCACGAACTATGAGATCATGACCTGAGCCAAAGTCAGACACTCAACCGACTGAGCCACCCAGGTGCCCCCACATTTTGCCATCTTAATTGCTTTGTGTCTTGGCGTGGATTTCCTTGGGTTGATTTTGTTGGGAGGGGGTCTCTGTGCCTCCTGGAACTAGATTTCTGTTTCCTTCAGGAAGTTTTCAGCTATTATTTCTTCAAATAAATTTTCTACCCCCTTTTCTCTCTCTTCCTCTCTTCTCCCTCTGGAATCCCTAAAATGTGAATATTATTACACTTGATGGTGCCGTGGAGTTCCCTAAATCTATTCTCATTTTTTGTTAGTCTTTTTTCTTTCTCCTGCTCAGCTTGTTTTCCATTCCTCTGTCCTCCAGGTCACTGATCCATTCTTCTGCTTCCTCTAGTCTAATATTTATTCCATCTAGTGTGTTTTTAATTTCAGTTATCGAGTTCTTCATCCTCTGATTGGTTCTTTTTTATGTTTTCTATCTCTTTGTTCAGGGTCTCACTGAAATTCTTCACTGTTTTCTCGAGTCCAGGGAGTATCTTTATGACAATTACTTAAAATTCTCTATGAAGCATATTACTTATCTCTGTTTCATTCACCTCTCTTGCTGTGGTCTTGTCCTGTTCTTTCATTTGGGACATATTCCTCTCTCCCCTTTTGTCTAACTCTCTGTGTTTGTTTCTCTGTGTTAAGAAAGTCAGCTACATCTCTTGCTCTTGAAAGTAGTGGGCTTACAAGAAAGAGGTCCTGTAGTGCCCTGCAGTGGAGAGTCCCCTGTGTGTCTTCCATGCACCCTACTGTTGTGACTGAGCTACAGTTGCCTTCGGTCTAGTCACCTGCGGCGGCTCTCTTGGCCTATTTTGGCAGAGTACTGTCCTTATGTTGTTAATGGGCCAGTCTGGGGCTGCTGTGGGCTTGAGTTGGGTCAGACCAGGCATCTGCCAGAGCTGGGTTGCACTAAACTGCAGGGCACTCTCCCTTGTTGTCCCCTGAGAAGGTTTCATTGGTAGGTGGGGCCTGCAGTCAGAACAGCAGTTCATGACCCATTGTTGATAGGTGTGATTTTAAGGAATTTATCCACTTCCTCTAGGTTACCTAATTGGTTGATGTACAGTTGTTTACATTATTCTCTTATGATAGTTTTGATGTCTGTAAAATCAGTTGTAATGTCTCCTCTTCCATTTCTGATTTTAGTTATTTGAGCCTTCTCTCGTCTTTTCTTAGTTAATCCAGCTAAGGGTTTGTCAATTTTGTTGATCTTTTCAAAAAGCAACTTTTCATTTTGCTGATGCTTTTCTATTGTTTTTTTTTTTTCCTATTCTCTATTTCGTTTATCTCTGCTCTAATCTTTTATTATTTCCTTCCTCTGCTAGGTTGGGTTTAGTTCATTTTTCTTTTTCTGGTTCCCTGAGGTATGAAGTTAGATTGTTGATTTGAGATCTTTCTTCTTTTTTCATGTAAGCATCTACAGTTAGAAGCTTCTCTCTTAGCATTGCTTTCACTGCATCTCATAAAATTTGGTATGTTGTGTTTTCGTTTCATTTGTCTCGACGTATTTTCTAATTTCCCTTGTAATTTATTCTTTGACCCATTGGTGATTTAACAGTGTGTTGTTTAATTTCCAGGAGTTTGTGCATTTTCCAGTTTTCCTTCTGCTATTGATTCCTTCTTTTCCTTCCATTGTTATTGGAAAAAGATACCTTCTATGATTTCGATCTTTTAAAATTTGTTAAGATTTGTTTTGTGGCCTAACATGTGGTTTATCTTGGAGAATGTTCTGTGTGTACTTGAGAAGAATGTACATTCTGTTGTTGTTGGGTGTTCTGTATATGTCTGTTTGGTCACTTCGTCTACAGTATCATTCAGGTCCTGCATTTACTTAGTGATCTTCTGTCTGGTTATTCTATTTCTTTCCTTTAAAATTTTTTTTATTATCTATTGAAAGGTAATACATTCAGAATTTTAAAATTATATGAGGTCCTTCCATTTTTGTCTCCTAGTTCTCTTCCCCAGAGGGACCCACTGTTATCAGTTTCTTGGCTCTTTTGGGGGAGCTTTAAACAAAATATATATTTCTGGGCCCTTCCTGGAGTTTTTGATATCATAGATCTGGAGAGGGGTCTGGAAAAATGTACTTTTAATAAGCCTCCAAATAAGGTGATGCTGCCACTCCTGATTTGAGGATTACCGCTCTAATCATCTCTCAAATAAATGAACATAAGGCGCAGGCATTTAATTGAAAAGGACTAAGGCCCTGAGCAGGATGGGGTACTCAGGGTAGATAATTGAGCAGCAGAAAATTTCGAAGAATAAGAGGCCATCAAAAAGAGCATTTTGCCGCTGGACAGTGGTGTGGAGTGATGGAGAAAAGGCCAGCCTGGAATTAGGAGCCCTGAGTTCTCCCAGATTTGCCACCAGTTGCTGGGGATGTTGGACACCAGTCGGTGCCCTTCTCTGTCCTGGGTCTCCTGCCCATGAAGTGAAGAGATTGGACAAGAGTCCCCAAGAGCTCTTTTCCCTCCGGCTCTATCATTAGGGAGATTCTAAGCCTCTGCTTTCCCATAGCTTTTCCACGTGTTTGTCACTGTTTCAGAATGCTTGCATCCATATTCATCGTCCCCCCACCCCCCACCCCCAGACGTGTACTGAGCTTGAAGAGAGAATTGTATTTTCTACATAGAGGATATGGGAAGGGGATCCCAGGCAGAGGTATTAGTGTGTGCATGAACACATGGTGGCAAGAAAGGGCATGGCCTCTCTTTGGAGGCAAGTGACTGCAACAGACTCAGCATAAGTGGGATGGGAGGAGTAGGGAGTGTGTCCCGGGAACCTGATGGAAAGGTGGGAGCGTAAATGTGTGTGTGTGTGTGTGTGTGTGTGTGTATTTACTGTGTATTTATTTTTGAGAGGTAGAGAGAGACAGAGCACGAGCAGGAGAGGTACAGAGAGAGGGAGACACAGAATCCGAAGCAGGCCCCAGGCTCCCAGCTGTGAGCACAGAGCCCGATGCGGGACTCGAGCTCACAAACCGCGAGATCGTGACCTGAGCCGAAGTCGGATGCTTGACTGACTGAGCCACCCAGGCGCCCCCCAAAACATGTTATTTTTGACAGAAGATTGGCAGCATTGTGAGCTGCTTTTGAGGTATGTCTCCCCTTCGTGAAGCCTGTGGGATTGACTTAGCTTGGCAGAGCAGTGACGCTCGCCGGGGGACCCCCATTGCTGACCTTTAAGGGGGAAGGGAGCCTGAGAAAGAGTCTGAGGGCCATCCGAGGTCACATGACTCATAATAAAATGCACCTGCACCCCCAATGAACTGTATCTAATTACATAAGAGTAGTATTTGCACTTACCCGTTTGCCAAACGTTACATTTTGCAGGCAGACGTGTATTAATTGTGAGTGTGCTATTTTTAGTCTTTGAAGGCAATCTTTTTTGTTTGCTCGTCGGTCGCTTTTTAGGCTGCAGACATGGTGCTCAGCCTCGGCCCCGCGTGAGGCGGCGTGGGGTGTGCCGAGGCCAGCGGGTAGCCGTTTCGGGGAGCCTCGCTGCGCCAACAGCAGGAGCTTCCTCCCCACGAGAGAGCTGCGCCACCAGAAGAGCTGGCTGCTCCCGGAAGTCATTTTATTTCGGGCCAACTACCGTTCACTGAGCACCGGGTACCTGCCAGGCTCTGTCCCGCCATCGGTCAGGCTGCAGGAAGGATTTCTGGCCTTGATGGGAAGCGGGAAAGCACGGTCTCTGGAGTCCCTTCGTGTGTAATGACTTCATGGCTATGAAGGCAGCCCGCCATTCAAAGTGTGATTCCTGAGCCAGCAAGTGTTGGCTGGGAGCTCGTTAGAAATGCGGATCTTGGCGCCCCACCCCCCACTCCCATCCCTAGGAATCAGAATTTGCATCTCCCAAGATCCCAGGTGATTCGCATACACAGTTCAGCTCCAGGAGCGCTGCTGCCCTGGTCCCCTGACAGCCTCCGTTCTCTCACCAGCAGTGGCCTGTCCCGGGCTGACCGCAGCTATCCACTCACGAGTTTATTTGTAACGTGGGGTCATCATGAGCTGATGGTAGCAAATGCATCCCCAGCCAGCGACTCAGGGCCACAGTGGGGGCTGGCTGGCTGCGGGCTGTGGGCTGTACAGAAGCTCGTGGAGAACACTCAGGCAAAGGGGGGGGGGCACAGCTTGGGGTCTAGGCGAGGAGTGGGTCTTCCAAGGACGCGCTGCCAGTCTCAGGGCACCCTCCGGTACCCGAAGAAGCTGATTCTGTCTTGCACGATGAGTGTCTTTGGCTGACCTCGGACTGGCATGGAGCCACGTGGGACTTCCTCTGATGTGCAGGTCAAGGATGCTGCTGCTAGGGAGATGTCTTTGGGGAGGACAGAGCGGCGCCCACACGGGCCCCGGGCAGGGCTGGGATTCTGATTTTCTTTCCTACGACCTGGGAGTCCGGAGGCCACGCAGTCACTTACCCTACCTAAGCTTTTGCTGGCCACCCATCACGTACCAGGCACTTTGCAAACGTCTAACTAATCCGTGCCCCGATATCTCCAAGGGGTGTGTTGGCGGCTGAGGGCCAGTCTCGTGGGGTGGCGGCTGGCCCAGGCTGCCCAGTGCGCTGCCTTACAGGCCTGTCCTAAGACAGCCAAGGCGTGGGGCCTGGCAGGCTGGACAAGCGACAGGAGAGTTACGGGTCTAGCGGGGACTGAAGCCTGTGGCGCCCGTCACCTGCCCTCACGCGGTTTGCAGTCCTGGGAGGGGTTAGGCAAATGCCCACACCACGCTGAGGTAGGGTGGGGGATCCCAGAAGACGAAGCCCAGGCTGCTGGGTGGCCTCAAGGTTGCCAAAGGGCCTGTCGCCTCTCTCCCAGGGAGCCCTTGTGAAGCCCTGAGCTCCCAGGTTGCTCCTGGACCTCAGCCGGGGGGCTGGAGGGGAGGGGGTCCCCTGCCTGCCGGACCTGCATGGAAAGTCACCACGGTGCTGCTTTCTAGCGCTCTCTCCGGCTCCCGATTTCTAATAGCTTAGCTTATTCTCTTTTATTATTTTAGTGGATAGATCTCATCATTCTGACTTGTATTCTTCCCAATTATTTTTTCCCTTTTAAATGGTCTCATTTCACCTTCTCTTCTTTCAAACCTTTTAAGCCTTCTGGTTTCCTTTCCCATGTTCCCTTTAATTATCTGTTTTTATTGTTATATTTCCCTTCAATTGAAAAAATCGTATTTTTCTGACGCGAAAGGGTAACGCATTTTTATTGCTAAATGTTTGGAAAATATAGGAAAAGGGTATAAAGAAGAAAATTAAACCATCCCATTAAGCTCTGCTCTAGGGGGATGAGCTCTGTTGTTTTATTCTAGTCTCTTCCGACTACTTTTTCTCTCCACAAACACTTACGGGGTAGCCCTTTACTGTCACTCTTTGCCGCGTGTGGCATGAATATTTTCCCATGATCGGAGGTTTGTTGAAAAGCATCTTTCTTTTCTTTTTAAAAAAAATTTTTTTTATTTTAAGTTTTTTTTTAAATTTTATTTTTGAGAGAGAGAGAGAGAGAGAGAGAGAGAGAGCACGAGTGGAGGAGGGGCAGGGAGAGAGGGAGACACAGAATCCGAAACAGGCTCCAGGCTTCGTGCTGTCAGCACAGAGCCCGACGCGGGGCTTGAACCCACGAACCGTGAGTTCATGACCTGAGCTGAAGTCGGAGGCTTAACCGACTGAGCCACCCAGGGGCCCCTAAAATCTGTGTTCTTAACTGCTATGCTGTTCTACTCCCCTAGCTAGTTTATAATGGTTCTGGGTTTATTTACATCGTCCGGCATCTGGATGCACGGGTGTAGACACTGACGCAGTTCCACGGCATCCTCGTTTATCTCCTGGGTCAGGAGGCCCAGGCCGGTCTGAACAAGCAGCCACACCTCATAGGCTGCCAAGGCCCCCCGCACAGGACTGGGAGGTAGAAGGTGGGCTGCTGCACGTAGCCGGGCTGAGTCTGGGAATCTGCCAGCCCCCAGGTAAGGGAACCTGAAGGAGATTCAGAGCCCAGTGTGAGGCACAGCCAGGTGGCCCCCAAGGCAGCCTGGGAGCCACCAGACCGCCAGGGTGATCATGGAGGGCAGCGTAGGGAAGGGCAGGCATGGGCGTGTCCATTTAACACAGTAACCTCACCCCTGCTTAACAACTCCTCCTCCAGGCTTGGGGGTGTGTGGAGAGGAAGTGGCCGAGGATTCTTCCCTGCAGGGAACAGTGCATGCAAAACCTACACGTTCTTTTCAACCACGGCACATCTCGCAGTCAAAAGGCTCAATCTATTCCCGAACATGTGGGCACGCACGCTCTCTCTTTAAATATAAGCAAAGCGCAGGGAATAAATCCCACTCCTACCGAGCTCTCGGGCTTCTTTTATGTTCTCCAATAAAGTTAAATAGTTTTTGTCATATAGGAATTCCGCGTTTCTTGGTGAACTTATTCCTGGGCATTTTTACGGCTGTTATTATGTTGAATGTATGGTGTTTTAAAGCATACACGTCTATATGGTGCTCGTATATTTTTATATTGTCAAATCTGTCCACCTTTTCCTTCGCGCCTGCCAGCTTTCATGCTAGATTAGAAAAGTCTCCCGCACTCCAAGATTATGGAGCCGTTTGCTTAGGTTTTCTTCTGAAATGCTCATGTTTTTACCTAGTATGATAAAAAGTTTTGTGTTTGCACTTAAACAACGCAGGGGTTGATTTAGAATATCCAGTAGGAGGTACAACTCAACTTTATCTGCCGGATTGCTAGCCAGTCGAACCGATGCAATGTCTTGAGTTACCCATCTTTTCCCCGTTCATTCAAAATCGTACCTTTATCACACATCAAATTCTTACAACTGTTGAATCTCCTCAGTTTTCTATTCTGGTCTATTGATCTGTTAGTCTATTCCTGGGCCAATATTACAAAATGACTTTATTTCTTAGCAAAACAATAAAGGCTTATTGCAGAAAGGTCAGAAAATATACAGACACAAACAAACAGAAAACACTCGTGGTCTCATCCCAGGATGACTACCACTTTACCTTGGTGTCTGTCACTCCAGCTCATTTAATTTATATAAACGTGTACACATATATTCATAGAGTAAAATTAAGACGATGCCATATAGTTTTGTAGACTTTTTTTCACTGTCTGATACTTTAAGCATCTGATACTTTAAGCAATTTATTTCCTTGCTAATAAATACTCGTTTTAGGGGCACCTGGGTGGCTCAGTCGCTTAGGCGCCTGACTCTTGATTTCAGCTCAGGTCATGATCTCACGGTTTGTGATATCAAGCCCCACATTGGGCTCTGCATTCTTTTTTTTTTTTTTTAATTTTTTTTAATGTTTACTTTTGACGGAGAGAGAGAGAGAGAGAGACATAGCATGAGCGGGGGAGGGGCAGAGAGAGAGGGAGACACAGAATCTGAAGCAGGCTCCAGGCTCTGAGCTGTCAGCATAGAACCCGATGCGGGGCTCGAACTCACAGACTGTGAGATCATGACCTGGGCCGAAGTCGGACGCTCAACCGAGTGAGCCACCCAGGCGCCCCGTTTGTATTCTTAATGCAGAGCCAGCTTGGGATTCTCTCTCTCCCTCTCTTTCTGCCCCTCCCCAGCTCATGTGCGTGTGTGCATGAGTGCTCTCTCTCTCTCTCTCTCTCTCTCTCTCTCAAAATAAATAAACTTAAAAAATATATTATTTAAAAAAAATAAGTACTCTTTTTAAATCATTTGTATTGAAAAGTATAACACACATACAGAAAAGTACACAAAACACACGTTTAACTGAGTGAGTTGTTGCAAAGTGAACACCCCCAAAACCACCACTCAGGTGGGGAAACACAATATGTCAGTACCCCAGAAGCCCAACCTACACGTGCTGCCAGTGCAGAGCCCGATGAAGGGCTCGAACCCAGGAAGCTGTGAGATCATGACCTGAGCCCAAACCAAGAATCGGACGCTTCATGGACTGAGCCACCCAGGCACCCCAACCACCTAAGCTTTTATCTCTAAACATCATCGTTCTGTCTTGCCTATTTTTGAACTCTGTAGAAATGGAAAAAGATGCTCTATGAGTTTTTTTTTAATTTTTAAAATTGCTTTATTTGTTTTTTTGAGAGAGCTCAAGAGAGGGGAGGGACAGAGAGAGAGGGAGACAGAGAGAGAGAGGATCCGAAGCGGGCTACGCGCTCTCAGCGTGCGGACTTGAACCCGCGAACCGTGAGACCATGACCTGAGACAAAGTCAGACACTTAACCGACTGAGCCCCCCGGGTACCCCTCTATGAATTATTTTGTGACTGACTTCTTTCACTCAACGTTATGTTTACAACCTTCCATGTTGGTTATTGTTGGTTTTTTATGGCTGTGCAGTGCTCCATTAGAAGACTATTCCACTATTTATTTATTTCTTTATTTACGGGTGGTCATTTCCTTGAAGAAGTGACTGGAGCTCAGCACAGGGCTCAATCTCACAGACCGTGAGATGGTGACCTGAGTCGAAATCAAAAGTCAGATGCTCAAGTGACGGAGCCCCCCAGGTGCCCTAAGATTTGTTTCCAAGGATTTTATTTTTTTGAACTAAACTCTACATCTAATATGGGGCTCAGACTCACTACCTGGAGATCAGGAGTTGCCTGCTCTACGGACTGAGCCAGCGAGGCACCCTTGGATTGTGTCCAGTTTTGAACTGTTATGAATAGAGCTACTATAAATTTTCCTGTATGTATCTGTTGGTGTATCTATGCACATGTTTCTAGCAGTTGTGTTCCTAAGAGCAGAAGAGCTGGGTCCCAGCCTTGGCACGTGTTCAACTTTCATAGATACTGAAACAGTTTTCCCAACAATCGTGCTCTTTTGCCAGCTGCCCATGAACATTTTAGTTGCTTCATGACCTTGTTCATTCACTTATTTTTGTTTTAAGTTTATTTATTTATTTTGAGAGGGAGAGAGAAAGAGTGAGCAGGGGAGGGAGGGGTAGAGAGAAAGGGAGAGAGAGTCCCAAGCAGGCTCTGTGCCATCAGCAGGGAGCCCAATGCGGGGCTCGATTTTATGAACCGTGAGATCATGAGCTGAGCTGAAATCAAGAGTCAGACGGTTAACTGACTGAGCCACCCAGGAACCCCAATTTATTTATTTTTTAATTTAAAATTCTTCTTAGGGGCGCCTGGGTGGCTCAGTCGGTTGGGCGTCCGACTTCGGCTCGGGTCACGATCTCACGGTCCGTGAGTTCGAGCCCCGCGTTGGGCTCTGGGCTGATGGCTCAGAGCCTGGAGCCTGTTTCCGATTCTGTGTCTCCCTCTCTCTCTGCCCCTCCCCCGTTCATGCTGTATCTCTCTCTGTCTCAAAAATAAATAAATGTTGAAAAAAAAATAAAATTCTTTTCAGCTTTATTGATGTATGACTGACAAATAAAAAACGTATACATTTAAGGTGTACAATGTGATGTTCTGATGTATACGTGTGTGTGTGTGTGTGTGTGTGTGTGTGTGTACACACACATTGTGAAGTGATCATCACAGTCAAATTAATTTACTTATCTATCACCTCACATAGTTACCTTTTGGGAGGGGGTGTTGTTGAGAACACTTAAGATTTACTCTGTTAGCAGATTTCAAGTATATAATAGAATGCGGTTAACTATAGTCACCATCTGGAACTTATTTGTGTGGCATTACAAACTTTGTACCTTTTACCAACATGTCCCCATTTCCTCCCCCTGGTTCCCAGGTCCTGGCAACCACCAATCTACTCTCTGCTTCTATTAATTTGACTATTTTAGATTCCACAAATAAGTGAGATCATGCAGTATTTCTCTTTCTGTGTCTAGCTTACTTCACTTAGCATAATGTCCTCAAAGTTCATTCATATTGTCGCAAATGGCAGATTTTCTTTTTTTTTTTTTGAGACTGAATGATATTGTAATATAGCATATTCTAATATGTTGCATTTTCTTTATCCGTTCATCTGTTGATAGACATGAAGATTGTTTCCATTTCTTGGCTATTGTGAATATTGCTTCAAGGAACATGGGAGTGAAAATACCTCCTTGAGATACGGATTTCATTTCCTTTGGATATACACCCAGAAGTGGGATTGTTGGATCGTTTTTTAATTTTTTAAGAAACCTCCACACCATTTTCCAAAGTGCTATACCAATGTAGATTCCCACCAACAGTCTGTAAGAGTTCCCTTTTCTCCATGTCCTTGCCAACACATCTTTTGTTTTTTTGATACAAGCCATTCTAACAGGTGCGAGGTGGCACCTCATTGTGGTTTTGATGTGCATTTCACTGATGATTTGTGACATTGAGAAGCTGTATGTGTACCTGTTGGCTGATTGGTTTGCTAGTATTTTATTAAAAAAAAAAAAAACTCAGGGGCTCTTGGGTGGCTCAGTTGCTTAAGCAGCCAACTCTTGGTCTCGGCTCAGGTCATGATCTCTGCTGTCATGAGATCAAGCCCTGAAGTGGGGCTCTGCACTGAGAGTGCTTGGGATTCTCTCTCTCTCCTCTTCCCCCATTTGCAGACATTATCTATAATTTTTCTTTCTGGTAACGTCCTTTTGGTATCAAGGTCATATAGAACTCATAAAGGAAGTTATAAAGTATTCCTTTTTTTCCCTATCCTCTGAGTTTGTATAAGATTGAAATTATTTTTTCAATAAGTACTTGGAAGCATGTAACATCAGATTCAATTCCTAGTTTGTTCTAAGACTGTTCAGATTTTCTATTTCTTCTTATATCTGTTTTTGGTAAAGTGTTTTTTCTAGGAATTAGTACGTTTTTGGATTTGTTTGCATAGCTTTTTATAGTTTCCCCTTACTATCTTTAAGTCTTCTGATTCTATAATGATATTCTCTTTCCAATTCCTTTTTTGAAATATAATTTATTGTCAAATTGGCTTCCGTACAACACCCGGTGCTCATCCCAACAAGTGCCCTCCTCCCTGCCCATCACCCACTTTCCCCTCTCTCCCACCCGCCATCAACCGTTAGTTTCTTCTCAGTATTTAACATCCTCTTATGGTTTGCCTCCCTCCCTCTCTGTAGCTTCCCCCCCTTCCCCTCCCCTCTCTTTCCAATTCCTGATATAGATTATCTGTGTTCTCCCTCTCTCTGGAACAAAGCTCATAGACTTTATTTGTTTTTTCAAAGAAAACAACATTTGTCTTTTATTTTATTACTTTCTCCTCTTTATCCTTTTTTTTAATGTTTATTTTTGAGAGAAAGAGAGACAGAGCATGAGCAGGGGAGGGACAGACAGAGAGGGAGACCCAGAATCTGAAGCAGGCTCCAGGCTCTGGGCTGTCAGCACAGAGCCCAATGCGGGGCTTGAACCCATGAACCATGAGATCATGACCTGAGCCAAAGTCAGACGTTTAACCGACTGAGCCACCCAGGCACCCCTCTCTTCTTTATCCTTTTTTGGGGGTTTTATTTGTTGTTCTTTTCTAGTTTTTTTAAAGGATAGATACTTAGATAATGGATTTTTTTTCTTTTCTAGCACATGCCTTTAAAGCTATACATTGTTGGGGTGCTGGGTGCTCAGTGGGTTAAGATCTGACTCTTGATCTCAGCTCAGATCTTGATCTCACGGTCATGAGTTCAAGCCCGTGTTGGGCTCTGTGCTGGGCGTGAAGGCTACTTAAAACAAATAAATAAGGGGCGCCTGGGTGGCTCAGACGGTTAAACGTCGGACTCTAGATTTCCGCTTAGGTCATGATCTCGCAGTGCGTGGGGTTGAGCCCCAAGTCAGGCTCTGTGCTGACAGTGCAGGACTGGCTTGAGATTCTCTCTCCCTCTCTCTCTGCTCCTGCCCTGCGTTCTCTCTTTCAAAATAACTAAATAAACATTTAAAATAAACAAATACGCTAATTAATTACTAAGAAATAAAGCCATGCGTTGCACTCTGTTCATTGTTTTTTTGGCTGCCTCTCACAATTTTGAGGTGGTACTTTTACTATCCTTCATTCAGTTCAAAAGATTTTCTTTATTTTTCTTTGTGATTTCTTCTTTGACTCTTGGGTTATTTGGAAGTATACTGCTTAATTTCCACACATTTGTGGATTTTCTAGCTGCCTTTTCTGACTGATTTCTGGCTTAATTCCACTGCAGTCAGTGAATGTATGATATGATTTCAGTACTTGGGGATGTGCTGAGACTTGCTTTATGGCCCAGTCCATCACCGGTGTCAGTAAACATTCCATTTGTGCTTGAAAGTAATGTGGATTCAGTGACTGTTGCAGGTAGTGTCTTACATATGTCACCTAAGTCAGGTTTGCTAATAATACCCTAATCTTCTGAATTATTATGGGTTTTTAGTCTTTTTCAGGTACAGGTGGGGGACAACAGAGTATGCCACTCCAAACTATGCCATTCCTGATCAAGATGAGTTTGAGCGAAAGACAATAGAAAAGAAGCAAACACGAGAAAAACTCTCTGCTTCCCCCCCCCCCCACCACCACCCCCGCCAGGAGGGACAGGATGATTCGCAACCAACCGAGACAACTCTAGAATCTTTTCGGTCTGGAGACAGAGCCAGAGGAGTCGATGCAACAAATCCCACTCCCCCATGTATTTATTTTCCCATAATTTGCTGTCCTTAGAAGCTCAGAGCCCTTTTCTTTTGTTTTGTCACTGCTCTGTAATTTATTGCTCTTTTGTAAAGAGGCCGTGGAAGCCCAAGTTCTAACCAGCCCTTTGAGTTACTCATCGTGAACCTCTGTGTATGGGCGGTGCAGATTTTAATCAACTTCTGTCTGTCTCCCTCTTGTTCATTTGTCTTTTTCCAGTCTACTTTGCAGGCCCCAACCAAAGAGGCTAAGGGGCGTAGAGGAAAAACACTCTTTTCCTCTCCAACAATTTTGGCGACTCTGAAGGGACCGTAGAAGCCTGGGATGCCCTACTAGCTCTGGAAGCTGCAGATGAAATCCTGGAACAACAGATAAAGGCTGGCGAGAGGTAAGAATTCATTTATCAGGTCAACCTCCTGGATGTTTGTGGTCGCTGGTGGAGAGAGGAAGGTAAGAATTCCTTCTTGTCCTCCCCCGCCCTGGCCCGCCCCCCCCCCCCCCCCAATTTAGGGAGATAACATTTGTGTGAGAGAGTTCTCTGGGTTTCTGCCACTTTGGCTATTTGATATTGATCCGATTCTCTCCCAAGAGCAGACGTTATTTTCCTTTGTCTTTATCTTTTGTGTCATCTGTCATAGCGGGGAGAATCGCAAGACGAAACATAAGCATAGGTCCCATAAGCCTCTTGTCTGAGTCGGCCTCACAGGTTGGTGAGTTTATGTCTCACCGGACTGACATCTCTTTGGACAAATTATGCTGGGGGGTCACCACTAAAAAAAGACTAGATGAAATTCTCCTCTGTCTCACTTTGCATCTTGAGAGTTTGGCTTGGATCCTGTGAGAGTCCACTTTCCTTGTTTTTTCTGCTTCCTCAGGACGGCAGGTTATTGGGACCTGTATCCATACGTGGCAAGCCTTCGGGCGGGGAACCGGAGACGTGTCCTGACCGACTGTGCCAGCCATCAGGGGCATTTGCCTGGATGAGGGATCACAGACCATAGGCACCCTTTGTAGTCTTTACCCCCCACTGCCTTGTCAGTGCTGGGACAGTCCCAGCCCAGCACAGCCTCCCTGGTAGTGCAGATTAGTGGGTCCGCAGTGAAAGACATCTAACTTTTGTCGGACACCGGAATTCCCTGCGTGTGACAAGGGTCTTTGCTTCCTTTGACAATCCCTGGGAGAGACCTTTTTGGATCACGGGGGCTACATCATCTGCACCTGGTCTGGAGACTCATCTTGAGTCCATGGTAAAAATTTACTCTAAGCCTGAAAAGTTGCCTCTGGGTTTTTTTCCCTTAAAAAGGCTTTCTGGGGTACCTGGCTGGCTCAGTTGGTGATACACGTGAAACTCTTGATCTCAGGGTTATAAGTTCGAGTCCCACAGTGGGTGTACAGGTTACTTAAAAATAAAATACTTAAAAAATTTTTAATGTTTATTTATTTTTGAGAGAGAGAGAGAGAGAGAGAGACAGAGTGTGAGTGGGGGAGGGACAGAAAGAAAGGGAGACACCGAATCCGAAGCAGGCTCCAGGCTCTGAGCTGTCTGCACATTATACGTTTGTCTAAACCCACCGAACGTGCACCACCAAAGGGAACTCTAGTGTAAATTATGGACTTTGGGTGATTATGATAGGTCAGTGAAGGTCCATTTATTGTGACAAATGTACCCTCTGGCAAGGGGGAGGCTGTGCGCGTGTGGGGACGAGGGCTACATGAGAAAGCTCCCTACTTCGTAAGTTTTGCTGTGAATCTAAAACTATCCTAAAAAATAAAGTGTATCATGGGGCACCTGGGTGGCTTCGTCGGCCAAGTGTCCACCTCTTGATTTCAGCTCAGGTCACGATCCCAGGGTTCGTGGGTTCAAGCCCCACCTCAGGCTATACGCTGACAGTGCAGAGCCTGCTTGTGATTCTCTCTGTCCCTCTCTCTCTGCCCCTCCCCATCTCTTAAAATAAATAAATAAACATTAAAAAAATAAAGTGTATTAAAAAAATGTTTTTTAATGACTCAAAGCCTCCTCACCAACCACGGGAGCTTTCTTATTTAGCTCAGGGCATTGCAGATACTGTAAAAAGCCAAAACACGGGGAAAACAATTGTCCTACGTGTAAGAATAAAAGGGAGGGGGAATTAAGTAGTAATTGCCCTAGATTTCTGATAATAGATGAATGGGCCCCCTGAATTCCTTCTTAGAGAAAATCAGCATCTTTTCCCTGTCCTTTGAGATGTAAATGTTACTATACCTTTGAAATATGAACATCCAAGGAGAGAACTCTTGGCTATGCAGCCTCCTGAGACGGAAGGAAATAAAAAGGGGAAAAAGAAACGCTTGAAATCAACTGCCACTTGGTGTTTCCAAGAGGGCCCCTGGCCCAAAAGGTAGTCCCCACTCCGGAATACTGCATTTCAGGGCAAATGAAAATCCTAAAATTCTCTGCAGGTATTAGGAAAACGCTTTAGCCCTCACTGAGCGGGTAAGCTCAACGCGTTCCGTCTGCCAGAAACATAATTCCGATAAAAACCAAAATAAGGCAAGGATGAGAATCAAGTCATAAAAATTAGTGAAATTCATGTTTCTGTGTTTATACCTAATTCATAGCTAAAACTGAGAATAAAAGCTGTAAGATCTCTGTTTGCCTATTTAGGTATTTATGTTGTGTGCGTGTGATATCATTCTAGGTCTGGATGGTATTGCCCAAATTAATTTGTAAGGAAGTTCTACTAATTGACTTTAGAAAGTAAGTGATTGGGGATCCTGGGTGGCTGGTTGGTTAAGCATCCGACTCTTGGTTTTGACTCAGGTCATGATCTCACAGTTGGTGGGTTCAAGCCCTACATCCGGTTCTGTGCTGACGGTGTGGAGGCTGCTTGGGATTCCCTGTCTCCCTCTCTCTGCCTCTCCCCCACTCACACTATCTCTGTCTCTCTCAAAATAAATAAATAAAGTAAAAGAAAGAAGGAAAGAAAGAAAGAAAAAAAGAAAGAAAGAAAGAAAGAAAGAGGGAGAGAGAGAAAGAAAGTGATTTGGGGGGGCACCTGGGTAGCTCAGTCACTTAAGTGTCTGACTCTTGATTTTGGCTCAGGTCATGGTTGTGGGATCAAGCCTCTTGATGGGGGCTTGTTTAAAGATTTTCTCTCTCTCGCTTGCTTTTGCTCTCTAAGAAAGAAAAGAAAAGAAAAGAAAAGAAAAGAAAAGAAAAGAAAAAAGAAAAGAAAAGAACAAAGAAAAGAAAGTGATCGGGGATGCCTGGCTGGCTCAGTTGGTGGAGCCTGGGACTCTTGATCTTGGGGTTGTGAGTTCAAGCCCCTGTTGGGTGTAGAGAGGACTTAAAAATTAAAAATTAAAAAAACAAAGTAAGTACTTGTATAAATTGAGTCTTCCTAACACTTTAAAAGAAAATTAAAACTAACCTCAGTGTTTTTCAAGTTCACACGATGTGGGATAACCTTTGGTCAATAAGGTTAGTTTAAGATTGTTGGTTAAACGAAAGTCAGTGTGCCTTCAGAATTGGCAGCACTAGACAGAATGCAGATGTACAATTTTATTGTGCCTGGGTTTACTAGTCAAATGAGCTTACGCTCCCTCTCCAAGATGTTCAAGATTATAAAATTATAAATTCAGCCTAAGAATAACATATACAATAAAGACGAATTGCTTGATGTATGTCAAGCAATTTTAGATGGCAGTAAAAATAAAAACAGGGGAGAAGAGAGAGACATATGTTTAATTTTTAGGTTTTTTTGCTTCTGTGATTTTTTTTGTGTGTGTGTGTGATACTTGCCTGATTTGTCAACAACAAAAAACCAGGAAGATGGCTAGATTTATTGAACGTCCCAGGAAGTTTTCCTGAGCTACCCAAACATAATTGTTAAGACAAGTGAATTAAATAAATATAAGTGGAATAAATGTTTATAAAAAATTTTTTTTTAATCTTTATTTTTGAGAGAGAGAGACAGAGTGTGAGCAGGGGAGGAGCAGAGAGGGAGACACAGAATCCGAATTAGGCTCCGGGCTCCGAGCTGTCAGCACAGAGCCCGACGCGGGGCTCAATCTCAGGAACTGTGTGATCATGCCCTGAGCTGAAGTCGGACGCTCGACCGACTGAGCCACCCAGGCGCCCCTGGAATAAATGTTTATAAATGAACTTTTTAACAATAATTATGTTTTATAATATATGCACTTAAAAAATAGTTTCCAAAGTCTTTTTGGTAACTTAAAACCTTAAGTTATGCTAAGTTTAGTTAAATGATAGATATTCATTGACCATCTAGATCATTTCCAAAACAGATAAAATACTGAAATATTAATTGCTAAACATAAATATAAGTTTACCTACCTTGGCTTCTTAATTTTTACAGAGGGGCAAAGGATACTTGGATCTGTTAATGTCTTTTTTACCACACTGAGAAACTATACTCTGGAAAAAAATCTGTAGGAATTATGAAATGGTATATAAATACACTTATTAATCTGAAGAATGCTGATATATGACAGTTCACAGTGGTCTGCTCCCCAGTTTTCACTGGAATTAAAGTCAGTAAGATTTAAGAATTTTTTTTTTTAAAGATTTAAGAATTCTTTTTTTTTTCAACGTTTATTTATTTTGGGGACAGAGAGAGACAGGGCATGAACGGGGGAGGGGCAGAGAGAGAGGGAGACACAGAGTGGGAAACAGGCTCCAGGCTCTGAGCCATCAGCCCAGAGCCTGACGCGGGGCTCGAACTCCCGGACCGCGAGATCGTGACCTGGCTGAAGTCGGACGCTTAACCGACTGCGCCACCCAGGCGCCCCAAGATTTAAGAATTCTAATCAACATGTGAATAAGCTACAAGGATGCTATGCTTAAAGGAAAAAGCCCTATGTACAGAGTATGCAAGGAAAGTAAGATAGGTTAAAAAAAATGTTTATTTTTGTGAGAGAGTGAGTAGGGGAAGGGACAGAGAAAAAGGGAGAGAGAATCGGAAGCAGGCTCTACACAGCTGTCAGCGCAGAGCCCCACACGGGGCTCGAACTCATGAACCCGTGAGATCGTGACCTGAGCCGAAATCAAGAGTTGGACCCTTAAACAGCTGGGCCACCCAGGTGCCCCAAGACGATAGGTTTTTAGGGAAAGATGTGAGGTATGATGGGTGCATCGTTTTTAAAGATTTTGTGCTTAAGCAATCTCTGCACCTCAAGAGTTGCGGGCTCTACTGACTGAGCCAGTCAGGTGCCCCCTGATGGGTGCATTTTTGTTAAGGGAAAAGAAAAGTAATTTGTCCTCATTTAGAGGCTATTTAGGGTTGTTTCAGAATGACAAAGAGGAGAATCAAGGTCAAAATCATGAATGGACGTAGAAAGTTAAAGAGAGAGAGAGAGAGAGAGAGAGACTATCCTACCTTATGCTGTCAAGCTGGCTAAAATTGCATGGATTTATTATAAGGGTCTAAAGAAGCTTTAATATCAAGAGAGCACCAGTGCAAAAGCAGAATTTGATTTTCTTTCTCTGTTAAAAACATAAGGTTCTCTAGGATTATTGGTCTGTTCTTTTTTTAAAATTAAAAAAAAATGTTTTTAATGTTTATTTTTTTTTTGAGAGAGAGCGAGAGAGCGAGTGAGTGAGCACCAGTAGGGGAGGGGCAGAGAGCGAGGGAGACACAGAATCCGAAGCGGGCCCCAGGCTCCGAGCTGGCAGCACAGAGCCCCATGCGGGGCTCCAACTCACAAACCGAAGTCAGACGCTTAACCGACTGAGCCCCCCGGGCACCCCTGGTTTGTTTTTAATAAAAATTGCAAAAGACGTTTGTTTTGTTTTTCAATCGACTGAGTGCTATGGCTAGGAAACGAAGACTGTTTTATCAAAATAATTTCCTAGGCTTTATGTTCTTTCTATCAAGTCTTCGATTCGTTAGGAAAACCGCGTCTTCCCAATATTAAAACAGCTAAGGGTTTTTTTTTTTTCCTCCTCCCCTCAGGTTTGTTACTTCCCACCTTCCTCTTTGAAACGTCTTATTGTCACTTCGGTAAGTGAGTAAGTATTGCTTCGCAGCGATCTGCAATCCTAAGTCCTCAATTTACTATGGGGTTATGTGCCGACACATCCACTGTAAATTGCAAAATCATACGTTGAAAATGCCTTTAATGCATCTGACCTATTGAACATCAATAGCTTAGCCCCGCCTCCCTTAACTGTGCTCAGAACACTTGTACTAGCCTGAAGCTGGGGAAGATCACCTAACACAAAGCCTGTTTCATAATCAAGGGCCGAATATCTCATATACTTTATCGAACATGGCACTGAAAGTGAGAAACAGAATGGCTGTGTGGACAGAGAATGGTTGTCACAGTGTGTCCGTTGTTCACATTTGTGAAGCTGTGGCTTCCTGCCTGTCCCCAGCGTCACCAGAGATTACCGTGCTGCATATCGCTAGCCTGGGAAGAGATCAAAATTCATGATTTGAAGTATAGTTTCCACTGAATGCGGATTGCCTCTGCACCGCTGTAGAGTTGAAAAATCCTCAGTCAAACCGATATAAGTGACATCTGCAATCGAGTGTTCAAAACTTTGGTCGTTTTCTACAAACTGCACAAATCAAATTCTAAATAAAGTCTTTCTGATTTGAGACTAACTTTGGGACTTTTTTTTTTTTTTCTTGGAGGGAAATCTCCAAGGATTTGTTCTCTCACCTGGTAAAAACGGAGATGTTAAACTGATTGGGTTTATTTTATATGTTAAATGACACGGGAAGCATTGTCAAATACAAAGGGGTTTAACCTTCTTTAGGTGGTAATTGTATGGATATGTGTTATTAATATACGTGTGTTAGCAATTGCAAGAAATTCCTAGAAATGTGTTAATGTTCTTACTATCTTGTCATTTCAACTGAAATCTTGTATGCCACAGAAGTTACAAAATTTCCTTGTCAATTGAATTATAATGAACCCTCATCAGACATTTAACTGTGGAATTTTAAGTCTTTTGTCATTCATAGGCAATTATTGTTTTACTCGGATGCTTTCCTGAAGTCTTTTATAATCAGCTACAATCCAAAACCTACAATCCAAAGAGGTTCATGGAGAAGCTTCTGACAAATACTCTGGAGTATAGTTTTCTGATAACTTTGAAATTTTACCCCTGGACTGGGTAAAAATTTCCAGAACTCCAGTAAAGAAACTGAAGTCTAACTCAAGTTCAGGCAGGACAACATTATTTACAATAGTCAAGATATGGAAGCGGCCCAAGTGTCCCTCGATAGACGAATGGATAGGGCGCCTGGGTGGCTCAGTCGGTTAAGCATCTACCTGGCTTTGACTCAGGCCAGGATCTCATGGTTTGTGAGTTTGAGACTGGCACTGGGTGAGCTCAAGCCCCACATCAGGTGAGCCTGGCTTCTCTCTCTCCCTCTCTCTTTCTCTGCCCTATGTGAGGTTCTCTCTCCACCCTCGCTCACTTGCACCCTTTCTCTCTCTCTCTCAAAAAAAAAAAATAGATAAATTGATAAAGAAGACAGGGTGTATATGTGTTGGAATATATCATATGGAATATTATTCAAGCCATAAAAAAAGAATGCAATCATGCCGTTTGCAATGACATGGGTGGAGCTAGAGTATTATGCTAAATGAAATAAGTCACGTGTGGAATTTAAGACACAAAAGGAAAGAGCAAAGGAAAAAAGAGAGAGAGACAAGCACCGGCTGATGTATGGAGGTGTCGAATCACTACATTGTGCACCTGCAGCTAATATAACACTGTATGTTAACTAACTGGAATTAAAATAAAACCTTAAAAAAGATCAGACAGAGCAAGAATTAGTTACGGAGGACTAAAGAAGCTGATGAACATGAGATTATACATTTTTTATGGCCTTTTTGTTTAAATTTTTGCTGGCTCTTTAATGTTCTATTTTCTGGATATAGGGAACACTTTCTTTTCTCATAAGCTATTTACAACTTGCAGCAATGCATACATTAATTTTAATAAAACATTAATTAATTAATCAATCAGTTAAAGCATTAAATTTTCTCCCAACCTGAGAGACTGAGATTCCCAGTGAGATGGTGTTTACAGGCGGGTCTTAGGGAGGGGATCAGGCGTTGACGTGCCCTTATGTAAGAGACCCCACAGGGCTCCCTCACTTCTGCCGCGTGAAGGCTCCATGAGAAGACAGCCGTCTAGGAACTGGGAAGTGGGTTCTCACCAGACCCTGAGCCGGCTGGCAACTCGCTCTTGGACTTCCCAGCTTTCAGAAGTGTGAGAAATAAATCCCTATTGTCTGTAAGCCACCTGGTCCGTCAGGTACTCTTCTAGTAGTCTGAATGGACTAGGGCACTGCCCGATCCCTCTAGAATTCAGAAATTGTTATCGGGCCTTGTAACCAGTATACCATGGCAACGATGAAGCTATGGGATTTCCAAGGCTGGGTCAGAGGTTTTGCGGTTCCTGCCTTGTTCTCGCTCTCCAACACTCTGTTGGAGCCTGGAGCTGCTGTTATCGAGAAATCTCCTCTGCTGGGAAGAATACGCGGAGGGATCCCGAGACTATAGTGAGAAGGAGAGGGGCTAAACTGAGCTGATATTTTCAGTTATTTTCTTCCCCAAACACTAGGCATGAAAAGGAAGCCTTCTTGGATGTCCCAGCCCAGCCCAGCCGGGTGGGGACCACCCAGCAACCCTGGTCAATGTCCTGTGGAAGCTGAAGAATCAGCCTTGTGCACATTCTTGACCCCGAATATTGTGAGATACTCACAGTGCTTTTTTTTCCCTCAAGGTTTATTTGTTTATTTGAGAGGGAGAGAGAGTGCTTGCACAAATGCCCATGCACACGCGAGCAGAGGAGGGGCAGAGAGAGAGAGGGAGAGAGAGGATCTCAAGCAGGCTCCATACTGTCAGCACAGAGCCCGATGTAGGGCTCAATCTCATGAATCGTGAGATCATGACCTGAGCCGGAATCAAGAGTCAGACACTTAAATGAACCACCCAAGTGCCCCCAGGGCCCCCCCCCCTTTTTTTTAAATCACTAAGTTTCAGGCTAGTTTGTTATGCAGCAATAGCTAGCTGGAACAATACCAATACATGTCAAACACCTTTATTCTATTTACTTATTTGTTTTATTTCAGGTGCACAAAATTTAGATTTTCTTCCTCTTCGGTCTGTGTAAATTCTCGTTTATTTTATGATCTTTTTTCTTCTATTCTTCAGTCCCTGTAGGGATTTAATATAGGTATTTAACATATACTCTCCCAATCTACCACCTCTATTTATTTAGACATATGTCTCTTCTTTTTTAAAAAAAATTTTTAACGTTCCTTTATTTTTGAGATAGAGACAGAGCACGCGCAAGGGAGGGTCAGAGAGAGAGGAAGACACGGAATCCGAAGCAGCTCCAGGCTCTGAGCTGTCAGCACAGAGCCCGATGTGGGGCTCGAACCCATGAACCGCAAGCTCAAGACCTGAGCTGAGGTCGGACACTGAACCAACGAGGCCACCCAAGCTCCCCCATATGCGTCTCTTAAAAACATAGCAAGTCCCACTCTTTTGCGCCTACCTTTAAAGTTACATAATCGGTATTGTCCTGTAAATCACGTTCTGCTTTTTACATTTCTGCACTCAATTTGCAAGTTTCTCAGAGCTCACAATGTTGTTTCATGGAATTCAGGTTGTTTTTCCTGAAGGCTGCCTAGCATTCCCCTGAAAACGTGCTCCACCATTCCCTCATCCATCCCGACAGTATCGGACCCCGCAGTTTGTCATGGGACACATTGCGTTGTTGTAAAGGTTACAGGCTTTTGCAAGCCAGCGTTTTGAGAAGGAGCGGAGAGACCGCCCTGTCGTAGACGGTGGGTGTCTTTATTTCACCAAGTACTCTCATACGGCTTTATAGTCATACCAGTATCACCTGAGGGGCTTTTGTTCCCCGTCTTCTCCAGAACTTGATAACATCTCACTTCCTGATTTTAGTGAAGTGGCGTCTCTTGTTCTGATTTGCGTTGTTCTCATTACTGGTAAGATCAAATGCTTACCGGCCCAGCGCGTTCCCCTGTCAGTGAATTCTCTGCCAAATCCTTTGCCCATTTAAAAACTTGGGTTTCTTATCTTTTTCTTGCTGATCTGCAGTTCTTGAATGTTCTAGCTATGACTCTGGTCTTGGCTTTGTACAGATTTCTCTCAGGCTGCCATTAGTCTGCTCGTCTTGTCTACGGGGCACTCTCTGGAACTCAAATCTTTAAGTGGTCAAATGCATTGATTTTTTTTCTCTTTACTTTATGCAATTTAAAAATCTTGTTTCAAAGATGCTGCCTCCCTCCTCACCCAAGGTGATAAAGCTGTTTTTCTGCTTTCCCCTGATAGATTTTCCCCTGAACCTGCCCCCATGCCATCGGAGACTCGGGGCCTCTCATCAGCAAATGCCCGGGCATCTTCAACCTTTTCTCTGAGCGGTCCTTTTCACCCTCACCTTCTTCTTTTTTTTTCTTTTTTTAACATTTTTTTTTAACGTTTATTGGGAGACAGAGAGAGACAGAGCATGAGCATGGGAAGGGCAGAGAGAGGAAGAGAGACAGAATCTGAAGCAGGCTCCAGGCTCTGAGCTGTCAGCACAGAGGCGGACACGGGGCCCGAACTCACAAACTGTGAGGCTGTGACCTGAGCCGAAGTCGGACGCTTAACCGACTGAGCCACCCAGGCACCCCCACCCTCACCTTCTTGCTCTGGAAGAATCCTGGCTTTCCCCAGGAATCCTACTGAACCCATGGTCATGGGCTCAATTGTAGAGTGCTTTGGGGTAAATTTGAAAAAAGCACCCCCTCTGGGAGGCAGAGCCCCCAGGCACAGGGGTGGTGAAGGGAGTGAGGACCCGGTCTCCTCTCCTGCTGACCCTCTACGCTGCACACCCGTGCAGGGCATACGTCCGGCTGAGTGTGGTTTTATCCTCACCCTCATTATCTTTCACCTCCAAAAGTTCAATTCTTAGGGCATCTGGCTGGCTCAGTCACTAGAGGATGGGACTCTTGATCTCGGGTTTGTGAGTTTGAGCCCCACGTTGGGTATAGAGATTACTTAAATATAAAATCTTGGGGGGAAAAAAGCTCAATTAAAAATATATAGTTATTTATTTATTTTGAGAGAGAGAGAGAGAGAGAGAGAGCATGAGCACATGTGGGGGAGAGGCAGAGAGAAAAGCAGAGAGAGAAAAAAACCCAAGCAGTTTCCATGCTGTCCGCACAGACCCTGACTCAGGGCTCAATTTCATGAACTATGAGATCATGACCTGAGTCCAAATCAAGAGTTGGACACTCAACAGACGGAGCCACGTAGGTGCCCCAAGAAAGCTCAATTAAAAAAAAAGTTTAATGTTTACTTATTTTTGAGAGAGAGACAGAGAAAGGGTGTGAGTGGGGGAGGAGCAGAGAGGGAGACGCAGAATCCAAAGCAGGCTCCAGGCTCTGAGCCGTCAGCACAAAGCTCGACGGGGAGCTTGAACTCATGAACAGTGAGATCGTGACCTGAGCTGAAATCGGCCGCTTAACCCACTGAGCCACTCAGGTGCCCCAAGAAAGCTCAGTTCTTAAACATTGTCCTCTCTGACCACCTCCTCCCATATTTCCTGCTCCATCCGTGCCCCGACTCTGTGGGAACCTCCTGTACACAGAAGAGCATTTTCTCAGGGTGCACCCACCATTCCTTCTCTGCCCACCCCCACCCCCCCCCCCCCCCCCCCCCGACTACCCCGCCACTCAGCTCAGCTCCCGCCGCTACATCATCGTAACCGTGCCCTTGGACCTCCAACGTACCTGGCAAAATTCTGCCCCAACTGACCTCCAACCTTCCACTAACTCTGCAGCGACACACGAACCAACTGCTGGAAGTTCGTGATGATGCTCGAACCATCTCAGTCTTAATTTATGACCCCACATCTCCGAGTCCTACTGACTGTTCCTTCCACGAGGAATGATATTCCACCGGAGACTGAATGGCTCACTCCATTATTTAACTTAGGTCTCTGCTCAGATCACCCCTTCGGAAAGGCCCTTATCACACTATATAGAATTCCCCTCCCCCGGCCCCGTCTAGGCCCCCGGACACGGCTTTATTTTTCTTCCAAGCATATGTCATCTCCTAACATGATATTGTTGTTTATCTTGTCCTTCCCCTACTTGAATGGAAGCTCGATAAAAGCTATTTGCCTATTCTGTTCGGTGCTGTGTCCCCAGCCTGAAACCCACAGGAGGCATTTAATGAATATTTTTTGAAATGCATGATTGAGTGGCAACAGGATGGATGTCCCCAAAGTGTTTAAAAAAAAAATTGACATGTTATCTGACACGTGTGATAGTATTGAGAGGAGTTTTGGAGTTCTGGTAGAGAATCTGGGTATGCATTAGTGACAAGCAGATTTAATGTTTTAAAAATGTCTATTATTTTTGAGACAGAAAGAGCTCAAGAGGGGGCAGGGCAGAGAGAGAGGGAGACACAGAATCGGAAGCGGGCTCCAGGCTCCGAGCCGTCAGCTACAGAGCCCGATGTGGGGCTCGAACTCACAAACCACGAGATCATGACCTGAACCCAAGTCGGACGCTTGACCGGCTGAGCCACTCAGGTGCCCTGGAAAGCAAGCAAGCAAATTTAAAAATAAAGCGATTACTAATTGGGGAAAAAAATAACACAAGGTTGCTTCCAGTAAAGAAATAGAACTATAGAACCATACAGGGCTGAGCTATGAATGTTCATGTAGTCATAGTAAGGTAAGCATTGAATGATGATTTTTTTTTTTAATGTTTATTTATTTTTGAGACAGAGAGAGACAGAGCATGAACGAGGGAGGGTCAGAGAGAGAGGGGACACAGAATCCGAAGCAGGCTCCAGGCTCCGAGCTGTCAGCACAGAGCCCGACGCGGGGCTCGAACTCACAGACCGTGAGATCATGACCTGAGCCGAAGTCGGAAGCTCAACCGACTGAGCCACCCAGGCGCCCCTTGAATGATGATTTAACTAAAAATTGTGACATACCCATTTTGGCTCCATGGCAAGCCTGCTTGGGATTCTCTCTCTCCCTCTCTCTCTCTGCCCCTTCCCCACTCATGTGCACATGTGCTCTCTCTCAAAAATAAACATTCAAAAATTTTTTTAATGAAATAAAATAAATATTAAGTTCTGTCATAATCCAATTGTGCTTTAATAAGTCGATCCCAATAAAACTCAAATGGTATTGTTCTATAGACGTATAGAAATTGTCAACTTAAACTTTCTGGGTAGAGTTTTTAAAGTATAAGATTTCTCTATTATTGACAGTAATTTAATATATTACGCTTATATTCACTGAATTTTATTTTTTGACAATCTTCTGCTCTGGGGATTTCAGACAAAAACAATACTGACAGTAAAAGATCTTAGCATGGGCCGCCTGGCTGGCTCAGTCAGAGGAGCATGTGACTTGTGATCTTGGGGTTGTGAGTTCGAGGCTCCCACTGGGCATAGAGATTACTTATAAATAAAATCTTTAGGGCCGCCTGGCTGGCTCATTCAGTCAAGCATCTGACCCTTGATTTCAGCTCAGGTCATGATCTCTCTCGGTTTACAGGATCGAGCCCCATGTAGGGCTCTGCATTGGCAGCATGGAGTCTGCTTGGGATTCTCTCCTTCCCCTCTCTCTGCCCTCCCTTCCCCTCTCAAAATAAATAAATAAACTTAAAAATTGTTTAAATAAAAATAAAATCTTTAAGAAATAATACAAATAAAATAAAATTATCTCAGTTTGTCCAAAGACTTGTGGTCAGGTGGAGTTTAACAGAATATTGCCTGTGATAAAAGAGAATGTCATAGATAAACGTACACATTCAATTTGAAAAACAAGTCTGTATTTACCTATACAACCTAAAAAGCAAAAGGAAAATTATGCCGATACCTTAAAAGTACATACTTCTCTATATTCCAACTTTTATTACTCTTATTGAACTCTATCAACAAATAGGTATTCTCCCTAATATATCCCTCAGGGTATATTAAGACTCCTTTTCTTTTAAAAATAACCAGTGTTGGGTTCACAATAGTGCCGATCATGAAAATTGTCTAGATCTATATACTCGAAATCAGTACAAACATGTGACCCTAAAAGGAAGGGAAAAAGGGCTTATGGCCACAACACAATCCCCACGTGAGATCTAATTCTGTATTTTTGTCTAATTTTAAAATAAACTGGTTCTTCCTAAACCCCAAATGTTATTAGGTACTCACTAGTAAAATAATTAATGTGTCATAGGGTTGATACTATAAGTTTACCATAGAAGAAATTAATTATGTTTTAAAATTACAGTTTTTAAAGCTGTAAATGGATAATAATTCAATATAGTTTGCCGTAACAATCTCTCATACATATGTATACTTATATGCATGTGAAATATATATATTTATGTATATGTATATATATATATAGAGAGAGAGAGAGAGAGAGAGAGAATAAACTTACCTTGCATTTATCACTTCCTATTTCCTGAACTATTAATTTTTAAAATTTCTGGGGCGCCTGGGTGGCTCAGTTGGTTCAGTGTCCGACTTAGGCTCAGGTCATGATCTCACGGTTTGTGAGTTTTAGTCTTGCATCGGGCTCTGTGCTGATGGCTCAGAGCCTGGAGCCTGCTTCGGATTCTGTGTCTCCCTCTCTCTCTGCCCCTCCCTCGCTTTCACTCTCTCTCTGTCTCTCTCAAAAATAAATAAAACTTTAAAAAAAAATTCAAATTTCTGCCATAAACCCACATCCATTTACAAAGCTTAATATGCTATGTTTTATAGGTATGGTTGTATACACATATATGTGAGTCAGAACTAAAAGAAACAACAAAGAGACAAACAAAAGTCCCGATCGGTCAGAACAGGAGGTGTGGCGGGGTAAACAGGGTTTGCTTTGGTAGACAAGTGGAGGTGATCTCACAACAACTCTCATGTAGGAAATTTGCACTTGCAACCATCACTGAACTGGAGAGGGGCCGATCCAAGTTCTTGTACCTGATGGTGGCCCACGTTTTTCACCCATTTCTTTTCATGCTAGCAGCTAAATACATCTGCCAAGTAAGAGGTAGAAATTGTAAGTTGCTAGAGCACTCTCACCTTTCATTGGAAAATAAATGTAAACAACTGGATCAAGCTCTCAGATGTTTATACAATCGTAGCAGAATCGGGAGTTATCGCCAATACCCGTCGCCAGGTTGATAGATTGACCATAAGGCCGCCAAGGACAGCTATACTATTAAATTTCAATACGCATGCACTAGTTACATTTTAGGTGCTGATATTACATTTCATCTCAGGATGAAACAAACAAGCAATTATAGTTTTCGCCAGGAGTTTTATTTTATTTTTGTTAATGTTTATTTTTGAGATAGAGTGCCTAAGTGGGGGAGGGAGAGAGAGAGAGAGAGAGAGAGAGAGAGAGAGAGAATCTCAAGCAGATTCCATGCTTTCAGCACAGAGCCCAACTTGGGGCTCAAACCCACGAGCTGAAGTCTGATACTCAACCAACCGAGCCACCCAGATGCCCCAGGTCCAAAGTTTTAATTAAGGCTTACGACTTTATCAAAGGAAAAGGGAACCAAATTGAAATGACAAAAGACTTTTGAAAGATCCCATCCCCCAGTCAGAATGTATTTGTTCATTGACGGTGGTATCAGGGTCACAAAATTTATTGGCCACATTACGAAGCGAGTCTGCCTCACCTGGGTGGAGCAGGGACTTTGGAATACACTATGGGATTGAAAAAAAAATAAATGGGACAAATTTTGCACAGATTTGCACTAATTCAGATGGCCAGATGCTTTCTTCACTCTACAGTCAACAAAACGATGGAATTCTCCCTCTGCAGAGTCAGGATAAGGCCCCTTTGATATTCTCTGCACATATTTATCAAGGGTAACCCGTATTTACTGATCTATTGAACACACTCTTGCATGTGTTTTTGAACACACTAAACGGGTTTTGTTTGGATGGGTTGATTATATTTGAACATGACTATCTTCACAAGAACCTTAAACCACCCCATGAGAGCCCCCACCTGAGGAACGTAACATTCTTTTTGTTAAATCATTCTTTTAATATTTATTTATTTTTGAGACAGAGAGAGACAGAGCGTGAGTGGGGGAAGGGCAGAGAGAGACGGAGACACAGAATCTGAAGCAGGCTCCAGGCTCTGAGCCATCAGCACAGAGCCTGATGCGGGGCTTGAACCCACGACCTGTGAGATCATGACCTGAGCTGAAGTTGGACGCACAACCAACCGAGCCACCCAGGCGCCCCAGGAACGTAACATTCTTTAAAAAATGCCACAAATATATTCCCTATGCCTGTGTTTGCTTAGGCCAAAACTAGGAATAGATGAGCCACAAAATAAATAAAATGATTACCTATAGGAGAGGAAGGAAACAGAGCGGAAGGGACAGGGATAGAAGACACACTTCTCTGAATCGATCTTGTTTTGTAGATTTGACTCTCAAATTATGTGAGTGTTTGGCCTAAGAGTAAAACAAACTTAAATCAAAATGTATTGGCAATTTGTGTCTTCCTTTCTTTTTTCTTGATCAGTCCGTCTAGAGGTTGATCAATTTTATTGACCTTTTCAGAGAACCAGCTTTTGGCCTCATTGATTTTCTCTAATGTTCTCTAATGTATTGATTTTTGCCCTTATTTCTTTCCTTCTACTTACTTTGAGTTTAATTTGCTCTTCTTCTAGAAGTTTCTTCTTTCTTCATACATACTTGCACGGCTATAAATTTCCCTCTAAGGATGCTGCGTGTGTGTGTGAGAGAGATTTTGCTTTTAAATTACAAATCCAATTTCTTTAATACATACAGGGATATTCAGATTGTCTATTTCTCCTTATTCTGAGTTTTGCCATTTGTTTTTCTCGGTGACTTAAAATTTTTTTTTAATTTAATCATTTTTGAGAGATAGAGACAGAGTGTGAGTGGGGAAGAGGGCAGAGAGAGAGGGAGACACAGAATCTGAAGCAGGCTCCAGGCTCTGAGCTGTCGACACAGAGCCCAACGCTGGCTCGAACCCACGAACCGTGAGATCATGACCTGAGCTGACATCAGACGCTTAACCGAGTGGGCCACCCAGGCGCCCCTTCTTCATCTATTTGTAATGAAAACCCTGAGTTCACATGATACCTCCAATTCCAATCCAACCCGAGTGCACTGGAGCGCCCCCCCTCGCCCCCTGTGCATGTTTGGAACCCGCTTCTCTGAAACTTGGTTCCCATTGTCTTTGCTATATTAAATTATATAATTAATCCCCTTGTATTGCTGCCCCCCCCCCATGAATGCCTCTGTCACCCCTCTTGGGCCCTGTCTCCCCCATGAAGAGTCACCTCCCCCAGATGAAACCCTTCTCACCCTTTACCTCTGTGACCCTCTAACCCTGTTCAGACTCTGATGCCCTCTGTGGGAGCACTCCCATTACCCTACCTGTGCTCCCCCTTCTCCGCGACACACTCTTACCCCTGCCCCCCCACTTGGCCTCCCACACCCCAAGCCAAGCTGCCCATCCACGTGGACTTTGTTCTGCCCATCCAAGCTTTTTCAGGGTACGGAAGGCTGTTCTATAATGTTTGATACCCCTGGAAAAAAGATTTTACCTTGTTATATCTTCCAAATAGTTATTCCCAAGTAGTAGTAACATTTATAGTTGGATTAATCCTTATCCTTGGTTCCTAACACATTCTCCAAGAAGGGCCTTTCTTTATATACTTAGTTTTTTTTTTTAATGTTTTTATTTATTTTTGAGACAGAGAGAGACAGAGCGTGAGCAGGGGAGGGGCAGAGAGAGAGGGAGACACAGACTCCGAAGCAGGCTCCAGGCTCTGAGCTGCCAGCACAGAGCCCGACGCGGGGCTCGAACTCACAGACTGTGAGATCGTGACCTGAGCTGAAGTTGGACGCCCAACCGACTGAGCCACCCAGGCGCCCCTATACTTAGTTTTAATAAAAAAAGTAAGTATTCGTTAACCCATCACCTGAAACAAAAGCAAGAACCACGGCAATATTTTATATCTAACATATGTCCTTGCCGTACCTCCCTTCCAGACTTCCCCCAAGATGAGTATCATCTTTCCCACTATAGTTCATTCATCTGAGTACTAGAGATATTTGATTGAATGACTTTACCATAGTTAATTCATCTAGTCCCCTGTTAATGGGCATCTAGGTTATTTCCAGGTTTTGTTTGTTTCCTTTATAATTTTTCTCTTTTTCTTGGAATTTGGAAGCTCCTTCAGGGTGTGACAATGTGTGAATCTTTTCTCAGAAATTGTCCCAGCACCTGGAGGATTTTTTCGAACTTGACCCCTTTTATCTTTTTCAGTGTGAGGGATCCTGTCATGATGATTTCCAAGTTTTTGATATTTTCAATAATGCTGCCATCAACATTGTTTATGTGTGTCTCTGGGTGTGTATGTGTAAGAGTTTCTCTTGGATATATATCGAAGAGTAGACTTGGCCATAATAACTTCACTGTTTTCTAAAGTGATTGCTTCAGAGGTGCCTGGGTGGCTCATGATGTTGAGCGTCAGACTCTTGATTTCTGCTCAGGTCATGAGCCCAGGGTCGTGGGATCAAGCCCTGCATTGGGCTCCATGTTAAGCATGGAGCTTGCTAGGGATTATCTCTCTCTCTCTCTCTCTCTCTCTCTCTCTCTCTGCCCCTTCCCCCGTTTGCACACTCTCTCTCTCTAAAATAAAGTTAAAACATTTTTTTTGAATGATCGCATTAATTTACTGTCCCACCAGCAATGTTTAAGAAATATTTAAAAAAAAAATTTTTTAATGTTTACTTATTTTTGAGAGAGAGACAGAGCATGAGTGGGGGAGGAGCAGAGAGAGAGGGAGACACAGAATCCAAAGCAGGCTCCAGGCTCTTGAGCCGTCAGCACAGAGCCCGACGCGGGGCTCGAACTCAGGAACTGCGAGATTATGACCTGAGTCGAAGTCGGACGCTTAACTGACTGAGCCACCCAGGCGCCCCAGGAGTGTCTTATTCTAATGAGGGGGACTCTGGCTGGGCTCCTGGATGGGGGCCGGTCACCAGGAAGACCAAGCCATAACTACAAGCTTGGAATTTTCAGCTCCCCATCCTCACCCCCCACCCACGTTTTCTTGAGAAGGGAGAAGGTTCTGAAAACCGAGCTCACGATCAGTCATGGGCAGGAGGTGAAACCCCATAGAACCCGGAGTTATGGGGCTGGAGGACTTCCAAGTAGGAGAACGCAGCAGGTGCTAGGAGGGGGGTGCCGGCCACGTTTCTTGCCTCTGACGTTTGTCTGTATCCTTGATCATATCCTTTTATAATAAACTGTAAACCGAACCATCTGTTTCCCTGAGCTCTGAGCCGCTTTAGCAAATCGATCGAATCCAAGGAGGGCTCCTTGGAACCTCTGATCACTGGCTGGTTGCTCAGAAGCACAGGCGACAACCCGGACGCCCAATTGGCCTCTGGAGCGTGTGCCTGGCGAGGGAGGGGGCAGTCTGGGGGACCGAGCCGGTAACCCGCGGGGTGTGACCCTACTTCCGGCTAGACAGTGTCGGAAGTGAGTTAACCTTGTAGGACTTTCGCCTCGTGTCCCGGAGAATTGTTTCGTGGGGGGAAAACCACACACGTTTGGTGACCAGAAGTATCCCAAGTGAGAGCGCTTCGTGTGGGCGATGAAGGACCACAAGGAAGGCACAGTAGGGAAGGCGTGTTTGTTTCCCGCCACCCCCCTCCCAGGACGTGGAAAACAGAGTTTTTCCTTTTTAACTTCTAAGTTATCAGAGTTTTGCTCCGGGATTATGATCTATATGATACCTAGGCATTGGCAGGTATATCGAGGTTTTCTTGATCAGTTTTTTTTTAATGTTCTTTTGTGTATATATATATATATATATATATATATATTTATTTAATTTTGAGACAGAGAGAGAGCATGAGCAGGGGAGGCGCAGAGAGAGAGAGACACAGAATCTGAAGCAGGCTCCAGGCTCTGAGCTGTCAGCACAGAGCCCAACGTGGGGCTCGAACTCACAGACCGCGAGATCATGACCTGAGCTGAAGTCAGATGCTTAACTGACTGAGCTACCCAGGCGCCCCTCTTGATCAGTTTTTGTCAGCGTTTCACGTGTGATTGCAAGACAAGACTTGCGTTCTCTCCTTGTGGGAGGCAAAACTGTCTCTAGGCTCATGAGATCAAATCTGTTCATTGTGTTGTTCAGACCTTTAACATCTTTGCTGAATAGTTTTCTGCTTGACCTATCGATAGTCAAGAGGGATGTGATGAAGTGTCCCACGTTGATGGAGGTACACTTAAGAATTTCTCAATCTTTATCAGTGTTTGCTTTATGTACTTTATTAGGTGCGTGTATGTTTTAAATTGCTACGACTTCTTGGAGAATTATGTCATTTATCCTGACACAGTGACCTTCTCCACCTCTGATAATGCTCTTTGTCCTAAAGACTATTTTACCTGGGGCACCTGGGCGGCTTGGTCAGTTAAGCATCGGACACTTAATTTTTTTTTTTTAATTTTTATTCATTTCCTGAGAGAGAGAGACAGACAGAGTGTGAGTAGGGGAGGGGCAGAGAGAGAGGGAGACAGACACAGAATCTGAAGCAGGCTTCAGGCTCTGAGCTGTCAGCACAGAGCCTGACTTGGGGCTCAAGCCCACAAACCATGAGATCATGACCTGAGCCAAAGTCATACACCTAACTGACTGAGCCACCCAGGCGTTCCTCTTACATTTTTTTTTTTTTAAATATTTTTTATTTATTTTGAGGGGGAGAGAGAGCACAAGCAGGGGAGGGGAAGAGAGAGAGAGAGAGAGAGAGAGAGAGAGAGAGAGAGAAGCCCAAGCAGGCTCCACACGGTCAGTGCACAGCCCCCGATGGGACTCGATCTCATGAACCGTGAGATCATGACCTGACCTGAAGTCAAGAGTTGGACACTCAACTGACTGAGCCACCCAGGCCCCCCTTAAAATTTTCTTAAGACAAGTTCGATCACTTTCAATTCTTATCTCTCTTGAGGCATCTATTAGATTTGTGTCTCCTATTCGAACACTTTATGCCAAAGTATTTCCAGCATGAAACTTCCTGTGCCAAAGCATCTCAGGCCTGGTGTACCTGATGATATTTTTTTTATCATGCCTGTCTATTTGAATGGAAGTTTGGCTGGATGTAAGATTTTATGTTTCTAAATCCTTTTCCTTCAATAGTTTGAAAAGAAGGCTCTTTTGCCATTTTGCATCCAGTACTGGTATTGAAAAGTTGATGTAATTGGGGCGCCCGGGTGGCTCCGTCGGTGAATGTCCGACACTTGATTTCAGCTCGGGTCATGATCTCACAGTTCATGGGTTCGAGCCCCACATCGGGCTCTGCTGACAACATGAAGCCTGCTTGGGATCCTCTCTCCCTCTCTCTCTGCTCCTCCCCCTGCTCTCTCTCAAAAATAAACAATGAAACATTTTTTAAAAAGTTGATGTCAATGTGATCTTGGTTCCTTTGATAAAATCTGTTCTTTTTCCTGTAAAATTTCAAGTTTCTCTTTGTCTTTGACGTTCACAAATCTCACTATTACTTCTCTAGGTGTGGGTTTTCCTTATCTCTCTTCTGTGGCCCTCGTGGCCCACTTCGCTCTGCAATCTGTCTTCTTAGTGCAATTCCAATGAATTTGTCTTTCTTATTTTTGTTTTCAGTTATTTCTTCCTCTCTGTTTTCCCCCTTTTCTAGAGTTTCATCTATTTTTTTCTGTGTCTGCTTTCTATGGGCTGTACTTTTTTTGCAGCGGGCAGAATAATGCCCTCCCAGAGACAGCCACCTAATCCCCAGAACCTGTGACTATATTACATCCCTTGGCACAGGGGAGTTAAATCTGCGGATAGAATTCAGGTTGCTAATCAGCTGATCTTAAAATAGGGAGATTAGCCTGGATTATCCAGGTGGGGCCAATAGAATAATGTGGGCCCCCAAATGTGAAAGAGGGAAGCAAGAGAGGCGTGTTGGAGTGATGAGGCGTGAGATAGACTCAGTCACGCTGGCTCGAGAAATGGAGGAAGGGCCACCAGCCCAGGACCGGGGCGCCCCTCCAGGCTGGAAAAGGCAAGAGAGTGGATTCTACCTGACAGCCTCCAGGGGGCACGCAGCTCTGCCCACATCTTGATTTTAGCCCAGTGAGACCCATCTTGGACTTTTCAACTTCTGGAACCGTAAGCTAACAAATTTGTGTGTTTTAAGCCACTAAGTTCGTGGTCATTTGTCATAGCCACAATAGGAATCTAATCTACCTAAAGAAAAACCCCAGCAACGACACAACTAATACACTTAAAAAATTGTCTTTCTTGTTACTTTTTCTTTCTTAGGGAAATTTACTAATTTAAATGTATTATAGGGGCGCCTGGGGGGCTCAGGGGGTTGAGCGTCCGACTTTGCTCAGGTCATGATCTCACGGTTCGTGGGTTCGAGCCCCGCGTCGGGCTCTGTGCTGACAGCCTGGAGCCTGGAGCCTGCTTCGGATGCTGTGTCTCCCTTTCTCTCTCTGCCCCTCCCCGGCTCGTGCTCTGTCTCTCTCTGTCTCAAAAATAAATAAACACTAAAAAAAAAAGTATCAGACATTTTTCATTTTTTTTGGTAAGCTCTACGCCCTGTGTGGGGTTGGAACTCACGACCATGAGGTCAAGAGTCTCACGCTGCACCTGTTGAGCCAGCCAGCTGCCCCTCTGGCTCATGCCCCTCTTTCTCTACCATTTGTTGGCTGGATCACATTTCATTTATTCCCTTCTTTTCTTACTGACGGTGCGCGAGATCTAGATCCTATTTCTGTAATTCTGGCGGTTAACCCTGACGTGCTCACCTCTCTGTAGCGTTGTCTATGTGCTTCGTGTTAGCGCCCCATCCTTGTGCAAGTCTCGTATAAAAAAACAGCACCCTCCCCCTCCCCTCCTCCACCGTTTCCTCCTCACCAGCGGAAACCACTTTCACTCCTGTAGCAGATTCTTCTTACACTCACTTTATCTCTCGATAATATGCGGGTACCGCTCCTTCGTGATTTTTCAGTTTTGGTCATCATCTGTTGACTCTCCACCGGAGAGGATAAACATTGGACTCTTGCCGCAGCGTGAGTAACACACACCCCTCTTCCCAATCTCCCGAGCTGGTAGGAGGTAGAAGAATGAAAGAATAAACTTTGGTTATGTTCTCATAGCCATGGAGATGAATGAACTATAGCTCCAGGCAACGACGGGCCTGAAGCTCGACAGCCTAATAATTGGTAGAAAAGCACGTCTCAGACGACTGCACAGAGTGACGGTATTGTTTTATGTGAGATTCTAAACTAAGTGAAACAGAACCATCTGTTGTTCAGGCACCCATATAGGTGATAAAGCCTTTTTTGTTTTTACGTTTATTTATTTATTTTGAGCGAGACAGAGACGGTGTGAGTGGGGGAGGGGCGGAGAGAGAGGGAGAGAGAGAATCCCAGGCAGGCTCCAAGCCGTCAGTGCAGAGCCCCGAGTGCAGGGCTCGAACTCACGAAACCGTGAGCTCATGACCTGAGCCGATACCGAGAGTCGGACGCTTAACGGACTGAGCCACCCAGGCGCCCCACTGATGAAACCATTTTTTTTTTAAGTTTATTTATTTATTTTGAGAAAGAGAGACAGCATGAGCAGAGGAGGGGCAGAGAGAGAGGCAGAGAGGGAGAATCCCAAGCGGGGGCTTGGAATTGTCAGTGCGGAGCCGACGTGGGGCTCTAACCTCCGAACTGTGAGATCACGGCCTGAGCTGAGACCAAGACTCGGGTGCTTAACTGACTGGGCCGCCCAGGCGCCCCAATAAAACCATATTTTAAAAAGCAAAGAATGACAAACACGAATTTCAGGATGGCAGCTACCTTTCATTGGGGGGGTGCCGGGGGATGGGAAAAACAAGGAGGCTGCAGACAGTTGTTGGCCCCCCCCCCGGGCTGCTGGGTTTACGGGAGTTCATGATGAAAACGGATGCAAACTGCACACGCAAAATGCAAGTCCAAGAGAACCACGTGCCTGAGATGTGCGAGGATAGTGTGTTCCTGGCTCTGTAAAAGTGTTCGCGGCAGTACTGTGCTTCTCAGCAAAGCTTCTGGAACATTTCATCAAGTTACATTGTTTTGTAGATAATTTTCACTCTTCCGTTTTCTCTGCCTGGGCTAATTGTGGGACCGTTGGATATTCTGGATTGATCCTCTGGGTTGTATCTTCTCTCTCCTTGTCTCTTCCTCTGTTTGTAGGAGATTTCTTCAACCTTAATTTCTAACTCTCCGCCTCTACTGTCAGGTTTTTAACTTCCAGAAGCTTATTTTTTATTCCCATTACTTTTTTATTCTATGGTGTCCTTTTTCCTTTCCTTTCTTTCTCTCTCTTTCTTCCTTTCTTTCTTCTTCTTCTTAGTGGACCCAGTTTTCCTCTCTTTAAGGATTTTTTTTTTATTCTTTTTCTTTAATGTTTATTTTTGAAAGAGAGAGGGACACAGAGCACCAGTGGGGGAGGGCAGAGAGGGATTGGGAGACACAGAACCCGAAGCAGGTTCCAGGCTCTGAGCTGTCAGCACAGAGCCCCACACGGGGCTCAAAGCCACAAAGCACGAGATCATGACCTGAGCTGAAGTCGGACGCTTAACCGACTGAGCCACCCAGGGGTCCCACTTTTTGTTTTTTATCCTTGGTGTCATGAAATATCACCACACTGCCTCTAAGTGTAGATAATTGTTTTCTTCCTTTTTGATTGGTTTGTCTTTCTGCTGTATGCTTCACGTTTTAAGTGTGTCCATTCTGACTTTGAGGGTTGTTTTCTTTAACGTCCGATTTACCTTTTAGCCAAAATCTCTAAGTATTATTTTTGAATGCAAATTTCTCCTTTAAGCTATCTGAGGGTATTTTATGTAAGTAATCTAAAGTCTTATGGTTTCTTCTGCTTGTTGGGTTTAGGATCTGTGAGTCGATATGTTGTTAATTCACAAATCTTTTTTGACTCTTGGATGTGTGATTGTCTTTGTGTAGTTCTCCTTTTGGCTTCCATGGAAGACTCTGGCAATGGCTACCGATAGACGTTCCTCACTTCTTGCTTCCTAACAAAACCCTGATGGTGTTTGGGCAGTCATATGCCCAACCAGCTCAGGTGACAGATCCTGATTGTACTAAGTCACCTGGGATTCCAGTGCCTCTCTTTCCCAGCCTCCCCTGCAGCTACATCTGGCATGTGACAAACTTCTAGCCAATGAGATATAAGTGGAAACCTACCGAGAGATTTCTGGGAAATCTTTCACTTCACTGTAAAAGGGACACTTGTGTGAAGAAAAGCCAACGATACTGCTTCTCTCCCTTTCTTCCTTCCTTTGACGTAGATGTAATACCCGGAGCACAGCAGCCATTCTGCGACCATGAGGCAGCTCTACCCTAAGGATGGTGAAGTGGAAAGTCTGAAATCTATTTTGTGGATAGCTTTAATTGAATCAGAGCTGCCAAACCCCAAACCACCTTGAGACATCCTGTGATGTGATTTACTGAAATGTCCTTTTCTTGAGCCACTATTAGTCATATTTGCCATTACTTGTTAAAGATTTGTGACAAACGTGGCCAATGTGTGTGAACACTAACTGTTTCCTACATCCCAAATCCAGGGATTATGGTGGAGGAATAAAAGACTCTACTGGGTGGGGTGAACCAAGAGCCTATGTCTATGACCAAAGAGGCTCCTCACTCCCAAGTATTGGCGGACTTCCTGATCACAGCCATCATTTGTAAGCTCAAGTGCCCACCTGACTACTGACTGTGGGCAGATGCCTCTGTTGTCCTCTTCTTGGCACAATAAGGGGGAGGCAACCAGAGAGCCAGCCTCCTGTTCTTACTGTGGGGCTGCAACAAACCACCTTCGAGTAGTTCCTGGGCTTCTGTTTCCTGTCTCTGCCATTTCCGAGCCTGGAGCCTCTCAGCTGCTCTCGACTTCTATAGCGGTCTTCTCTTGCATGTAGTTTATGCTGTGGTTTCCTCCTTCAATCTAGCCTCATTCTCCTTCTGTCTCTCAAGAGTTCCTGATCATTTCTGGTCTACTGAGAGCACTCGTGTTCCACCGCCGTCACAGTATGCGCGTGTGTGCGAGTGAGTGTGCACCCGTGTCTGTCCACCTCACGCCTGATCCAATAGTGATGGTGTATATTCACGACAAAAAAAAAAAAAAAAATAGCCTCACTGTTAAATATCTAAACCCTCTCCTAGGAATCTCTCTGAAGAAATAGCAGAATTGCAATCAAAGTTTTCTATTCAAAGATTTTCTTTCCAGCACCGTTAATAAAATCAAGAGGATTAAGGTCTCAGAAAGTGTTAGAGTCTTTCCAAGAACATGTGACAGCACAGAGCCCGCTTGGGATTCTCTGTCTCCCTCTCTCTCTCTGCCCCTCCCATTCTCGCTCTCGCTCTCTCTCTCTCTTGAAATAAAGAAATAAAGTTAAAAAAAAAAAAACTTGCAGGATGGATGTCAGCAGTGTGGAAGAACATTCCAGAGGCTCTGGCAGATCTCTTACTTAATCTCTGCATTAAGAGATCCTGTGTCAACAACACTCTTCATGCGCAGACAACTTTGAGTTGAAAAGGGATTCCAGAGGACCCTCTGCATCAGTCTCTTCTGTAAAGAAGTTTTAGGAGCACTTGCCAATTTACTCCCCTTCTATTCTCCCTTTGACCTACGCACGAGAGCGATATATGATAAAAATGCATGTCTACGTAAGTCTAACACGCGCTTTTTCAAGAAGTAGAAACCCAAATTCTAAATTATAAGAAAGCATCGTCCGTAACTTAATTGGAAGCTTGTTTTTCTTTCTCGGGAGTACCTAAAATAACAGTGCATCTTACAACCGATGGCATTCATTTCAGCGAAATGCAAAATTACAGAAAGAATGAAGAGAGAAGGAAGGGATTACTACCCAGCTCCTGACATTCAGAATAGAATTACACAGCAAGACATGAGCCTTGCAAAACAGGAGTCTGTCTTTAAAGAAAAGATCTTCTAAACTATTTTCTTTTGATCCCGGGCACCCCCGCAACCCCCTGCTTCAGCATTTCAACAGCCAGGCTCGGAAGACTCAGCCTGTGGGGTCCTCCCTTAGCGGAGGAGATAATCCTTCCAGCTCTGGAAGGCAGGCCGGAGGCTTCCTGCTCTAGATGGCGGGACGGCAGGGGGGAGTCTGCCTGTGTTGGGCCCTGGGAAAAACAGGAAAATGAAAGCAATGGGGGAAGAGAGCCCAGGCAGATAAGTCAGCAACTCAGAGCACCCATGATGGAGAGGGCTTTGCCCCTCTTCCTGCTTGGAGTCCCGGGAGGAGGCCGCCTTACACCCAGCCCTGTAACTATCCCAGGTGGGGGGCCCTGCGTCTGACTCCCCCAGCCCCTGTATTGCCCCCAGATGGGGGGGTGGACGCCTGGCCACCTTTTCTTAGACTGAGCCTCACAGATGAGGATTATTGGATAGGACTAATAATTGAAAGGTCACATTTTTCCCCATGCCAGCCAGAGAATAGGACACGGGGAGACCAGAAAAAATGAAAGAGCTACATTTTTTCTTCACCGTCCTCCCCCCCCCCCCCCCCCCCCCCACGATATAGTTGCATTTCAGGACGCCTGGGTGGCTCAGTGAGCTGAGCATCCAACTCCATTTCAGCTCAGGTCATGATCTCTTGGTTCTTAGGATCGAGCCCCACGTCAGGCTCTGTGCTGATAGCGCGGAGCCGCTTGGGATTTTCTCTCTCCCTCTCTCTCTGCCCCTCCCCCCCCCAAGAAATAAATAAACATTAAAAAAAAAAAGACCCTGCTACATTTATAAAAATGAGAGCTAGAAAGAACTTTGATGTACTGCAGCAAAAGGACGGTTTAGCAAGTTATTACAGGTGCATAGAACGTAACTTTACTGAAACAAAAAACGCCCCCCAAAACCCAAAAAACTTTACGTAGTTATTAAAATGGTCTTCGCGGACTGTTTTAATGATACAGTAAGTGGGAGTCAGGAAATAAATGTGTACATACCGGAAGATTTCAGTTATATATAAAAAACAGGCTGGAGAAAATTCACTAAAATGTTAACAGCGGTAACTTTGAATGGAGAAGTATGGGTGATTTTAATTCTTTATACTTCTCTGTATTTTCTAAATTTTCTGCAGTGAGTACGTAGAGCCAGAAAGAACGATAAAAACATTTCAAAACAAAATCTTACGTAAAAAAATTTTTTTTAATGTTTATTTATATTTTGAGAGAGAGAGAGAGACAGAGTGTGAGTGGGGGAGGGGCAGAGAGAGAGAGAGAGAGAGGGAGACAGAATCCAAAGCAGGCTCCAAGTTCTGAGCCGTCAGCACAGAGCCCGACGTGGGGCTCGAACTCACAAACCGTGAGATCATGACCTGAGCTGAAATCAAGGGTCTGACACTTAACCGACTGAGACACCCGGGCGCCCCCAAAATCTTATTTTTTTAAATGTTTGTTTATTTTACCTGGAGAGACAGAGAGAGAGCGTGCATGTGTGTGTGAGTCAGGGAGGGGCAGAGAAAGAGAATCCCAAGCAGGCTCCCTGCTCCCAACGCAGAGCCTGACGTGGGGCTCGATCCCACCAGCTGTGAGATCATGACCCGAGCCGAAATCAAGGGTCTGACACTGAACCAACTGAGCCACCCGGGCGCCGCTCAAACAAAATCTAACACAGCAAATGTCACAAACGGGTTTCTGAAGCCCCTCGCTCTTCTGAAACGTAACCCAACGGCACCAGGATGTGGACAGCTTGGCTGAAGGACAGACTGTGGCGAATGATCACGTCTCCCTGCTCCCTACTATTCGGGCCAAGTACGACAGTTTGTGGGGTAAAGCGGACAGGCTGTTTCTGTAACACTTGCCCTCAAAGCAGAAATATAGCAGTAGTTTCTCCCAGATTGTTCCCAAAGCTCACCATTTAACACCAGCCATTTCTTTATGAACACGGCAGTGAGGAATGTTCCGTTGACACGGGGACCCGCGCTGGCAGCTCTCGGAGGACCCCTGACTCTGGCGTTCTACTTCCCAGAGACAGTCTACCTCTCCGCAGGCACCTAAGACAAACACAGATGTAAATACAAGCAAAATGTGACAATATGGAGAAGACCGCCTGTCCGTCTGGTCAGGTGGAACAGCGTCCAGTGGTCAGGGCAGGGGAGCGTGGCAGAGGCCCCTGAAATGACCCTCCCGGGAATCGCCCTGACCCATCCTGCCTCTGCTCTGTGAAACGGTTTCCTTTACAGTCAACATGACGTTGGCGACTTGGAGTCTGGGGATATTTATTCTCTAAAGCCCAGCATCTTGCAGACAGCGTCAAGAAGGAAAACAGGGGCGTCTGGGTGGCTCAGTCCGTTGAGCATCTGACGCCTCATTTTGGCTCAGTTTGTGAGTTGGAGCCCCGCATCGGGCTTCTCACCGTCAGCAGGTCATACCTGCTTGGGATTCTCTCTCTCCCTCTCTCTCTCTGCCCCTTCCCGGCTTGATGTCTCTCTCTGTCTCAAATAAATAAACGTAAAAAAAAGAAAAGTAAAACAAAACACAACAAAACAAAAACACCAAACCAACCCAAGAGCTAACACCGCATCGGGAAACTCAACGCCATGGTTCTCCTTGACACGCCTGTGCCCAGTATGGGGGTTTCTAGTCTAGGGAAGAAATAGGTTTATTCCCTTCCTAGAAACAGGCATGGTTTAGGTGCTCTGGGCAAATCAATCACCCCTGGGGGAGCAGCAGGGGCTCATCCGTTGGAAAAGGACACCCTTTACTATTCCGGAATGTGAGTCTGGCGATAAATGGGAATCTTAAGGACACCTTGCTTCAAGGTTGGGGGTTGGTTATTGTCACTCAGATTAGCCTGGAGATTCCTGCTGGTCAGAGACAGACCTGCCTGGGAGCCCAGCATCACCATGCCCTAAGCCTTGAAGGTCAAGGGTCACCCCAGGGGCTCTAATCTATCTAGAATAGGTGGATACACCTGGGAAAATAAGTGTGGGAGGAAAATTCAAGGTTAAATTGAGAATAGTTACAAAGCGGAACTTGCCCTATTGCTTACTGGACTGTCTTATGGAACTACGAACGTTAAAATGGGGCGGTACCACAGGGACAGATCAGTGGGCCGGAATAAAGAGCCAAGGGAGGGGCACCTGGGTGGCTCAGTGCTTGAGCACCTGACTTCAGCTCAAGTCATGATCTCACACTTTATGCGCTCGAGCCCCACGTCGGGCTCTGTGCTGACCGCTCAGAGTCTGGATCCTGCTTCACATTCTGTGTTCCCCTTGCTCTCTGCCCTTCCCCCACTCACGCTCTGTCTCTGTCTCACTCTCTCTCAAAGATAAATAAACATTAAAAAAATTTTTTTTTTAAAAAAAGAGCCAAGGGGGGAAAAAAAGGGAAGAAAAAGCCAAGAAATATTTGCAAGTAGAGTATCCATATTAAAAGAAAAGGAAAGGGAAAAAAAAGGATAGAACCAAGGTGGCATTTCAAATAGGGATGTATTTCGTTCTGAATATAATGACAAATTGGGGGTGGGCCTTATCAGGAGCTGCTATAGATGAGTAAGAATTAGCTCATCTTTAGTAACTATGGACTCCATGGCTTACCTACATGGTTTCGAACACCCTCCTGGCTTTGGTCTTCTGTTCTAGTTTATTTTGGGTCTGGATTTTTAAATTTTTGCTTCCATTTTTTTTTTTAATTTTTTTTAACGTTTATTTATTTTTGAGACAGAGAGAGACAGAGCATGAACGGGGGAGGGTCAGAGAGAGAGGGAGACACAGAATCTGAAACAGGCTCCAGGCTCTGAGCTGTCAGCACAGAGCCGGACGCGGGGCTCGAACTCACGGACCGCGAGATCGTGACCTGAGCCGAAGTCGACGCTTAACCGACTGAGCCACCCAGGCGCCCCTCCATTTTTTTTTGTTTAAACACATGGTAAGTGCTTTAGTTTTTTCTTTTTAAAATCATCATCATCATTATTATTATTAATCATGGCAAGAATACTCTTTAATCCCCACCCCCTACTTCCCCCATCTCCCACCCACTCCCCTCTGGAGGCCTCCCCTTTCTCCACATCCTTGTCAACACCTGTTGTTTCTTTTGTTGTTGACTTTAGCCCTTCTGACAGGTGTGAGGTGATAGCTCAGTGTGGTTTTGATTTGCATTTGCCTGATGATGAGTGATGTGGAGTATCTGTTCTTGCGTCTGTTGGCCATCTGGATGTCTTATTTGGAGAAATGTCTGTTCATGGTCTTCTGCCCATTTTAAAATTAGATTATTTGTTTTTTGAGGATTGAGTTTTAGAAGTTCTTTTCTTTTCTTTTTTTAATTTAATTTAATTTAATATTTATTTATTTATTTATTTATTATTTTTTAAAAATTTACATCCAAATTAGTTAGCATATAGTGCCACAATGATTTCGGGAGTAGATTCCTTAGTGCCCCTTCCCCATTTAGCCCATCCCCCCTCCCACAACCCCTCCAGTAACCTTCAGTTTGTTCCCCATATTTATGAGCCTCTTCTCTTTTGTCCCCCTCTCTGTTTTTTTATGAATTTTGTTTCCCTTCCCTTAGGTTCATCTGTTTTGTGTCAAAGTCCTCATATGAGTGAAGTCCTATGATTTTTGTCTTTCTCTGACTAAGTTCGCTTAGCATAATACCCTCCAGTTCCATTCACGTAGTTGCAAATGGCAAGATTTCCTTCTTTTTGATTGCCGAGTAATACTCCATCGTATGTATATACCACATCTTCTTTAGCCATTCATCCATCGATGGACTTTTGGGCTCTTTCCGTACTTTGTCTATTGTGGATAGTGCTGCTATAAACACGGGGGTGCATGTGTCCCTTCGAAAGAGCATACCTGTGGATAAATGCCTAGTAGTGCCATTGCTGGGTCGTAGGGTCGTTCCATTTGTAGTTTTTTGAGGAACCTCCATACTGTTTTTCCAGAGTGGCTGCACCAGCTTGCATTCCCAGAGTTTTATAAGTTCTTTATAGATTTTGAATACTAACCCTTTATAGGATATGTAATTTGCAAATATCTTCTCCCATTCAGTAGGTTACCGTTTAGTTTCATTGTTTCCTTTGCTGTGCAGACACATTTTATTTTGATCTAGTCCCAATAGTTTATTTTTGCTTTTGTTTCCCTTGCCTCAGGAGACGTATCTAGAAAAATATTATGGCCAGTGTTAGAAAATCATTGCCTGTGTTCTCTTCTAGGATTTTTATGGTTTCAGGTCTCACATTTAGGTCTTTAATCCATTTTGAGTTTTATGTATTGTGAAAGAAAGTGGTCCAGCTTCATTCTTTTGCACGTGGCTGTCCAGTTTTCCCGACATCCGTTTGTTGAAGAGACTTTTTCCCATTGTATATTCTTGCCTCCTTTGTTGAAGCTTAATTGACCATATAAACATGGGTTTATTTCTGGGTTTTATGTTTTACTCCATTGATCTGTATGTCTATTTTTGTGTCGGTACCATACTGTTTTGGTTACTGTAGCTTCATAATATAACTTGAAGCTCGGAATTGTGATGCCTCCAGCTTTTGTTTTCTTTTTCAAGGCTGTTTTTGGGGTCTTTTGTGTTTCCATACAAAGTTTAGGATTGTTTGTTCTAGTTCTGTGAAAAATGCTATTGGTATTTTGATAGGGATTACATTAAATGTATAGATTGCTTTGGGTGGTGTAGGCATTTTAACAAGGCTTGTTCTTCAAGGGCACCCAGCTGGCTCAGTTGGAGGAGCATTCAACTCTTGATCTTGGGGTTGTGAGTTAAAGCCCCGCATTGGGTGTAGAGATTACTTGAAAATAAAATCTTTAGGGAGCTTTCCAGAATGCTCGGTGAGAAGTGGAGGAACGGTGGGCGCCCAAGCTGTGCCCAGCCGTGTGCTCCTTTCTGCTCCCCCACACTGGCCTCGGCCCGCTCACCAGCTATAGAAAATGGTGAGAGATAGAAACTACTTATTATGTTTTGGGAGTCAAACCCAATGCCACCCAGGAAGAAATGGAAAAGGCTTACAGGAAACCGGCTTTGAAGTACCACCTTGATAAGAACCCAAATGAAGGAGAGAAGTTTAAACAGATTTCTCAAGCTTACGGAGTGCTCTCTGATGCAAAGGAAAGGGAATTATATGACAAAGGAGGAGAACAGGCAATTAAAGAGGGAGGAGCTGGTGGTGGTTTTGGCTCCCCTGTGGACACCTTTGATAGGTTTTTTGGAGGAGGACGAAGGATGCAGAGAAAAGGAGAGGTTAGCTCTCTGTAACCTTAGCAGATTTACATAATGGTGCAACAGGAAAACTAGCTTTTCAAAAGATTTGCGACAAATGTGAAGGCCCAGGTGTTAAGAAAGGAGTGGAAGAATGTTGTCCCAATTGCTGAGGTACTGGGGTGCAAATAAGAACTCATGGGGGAGGACTTGGAATGACTCAGCAAATTCAGTCTGTGTGCATGGAGTGCCAGGGCCATGGGGAACGGATCGGTCCTAAAGATCGATGTAAAATCTGCAATGGAAGGGAGATAGTTTGAGAAAAGAAGATTCTAGAAGTTCGTATTGACAAAGGCATGGAAGATGACCAGAAGATAAACATTCCATGGTGAAGGAGACCAAGAACTGGTTCTGGAACCAGGAGATGTCATCACTGTTTTAGATCAGAAGGACCAGGCTGTTTTTCCTCGGGGAGGAGAGGATCTTTCCATGTGTGTGGACATCCAGCAGGTTGAAGCACTGTGTGGCTTTCAAAAGCCAACATCTGCTCTGGACAACAGAACCATTGTCATCACCTCTCATTCCAGGTGAGATTGTCACGTACGGCGATGTTAAGCGTGTGCTAGACAAAAGGCGTGCCAATTTATCGTAGACCATATGAAAAGGGTCGCCTGATCATCGAATTTGAGGTACACTTTCCTGAGAATGCTTTTCTCTCTCCTGATAAACTCTCTCTGCTGGAAAAACTCCTACCTGAGAGGAAGGAAGTGGAAGAGACTGATGAAATGGACCAGGCAGGACTGGTGGACTTTGCTCCACATCAGGAAAGATGGCGCCATTACAATGGAGAAGCATATGAGGACGATGAACATCATCCTAGGGGTGGTGTTTGGCGGTCAGACCTCTTAATAGAGCCAGTAAATAGCACCGCTGGCATTTTATAGGCGGTATTGAGTTAATGAAAGACTACAATCGTAGCTCATTACTTGCTATTGCTTTTGCTTTAAATATTCAACTATAGGGGCACCTGGGTGGCTCAGTCAGTTAAGCGTCTGACTTCAGCTCAGGTCATTATCTCACAGTTTGTGGGTTCAAGCCCCGCATCAGGCTCTGTGCTGACAGCTCAGAGCCTGGAGCCTGCTTCCGATTCTGCGTCTCCCTCTCTCTGCCCCTCCCCTACTCGCGCTCTGTCTCTCTCTCGCTCTCTCAAAAAAGTATAATAAACATTTTAAAACATTAAAAAGATATTCAGCTATAGTAGTGTTTTGAAAGTTAAATGAAGAGTAAACTTAAATAAAAAGTTCTGACTCTGCGCTGTGTGTGTGATGACTTCAGTGTGCAAGGTAAGTTTAATACTTGTAAAAACTACTTAAAAAAGAAAAATCTCCCCTAGCATTTATTACGTCATACCTTGTGATTGATCTCAGCTCTATGGACATGAAACAGCTAAGACTGAAATGCTAGGTGTATGTATGGACTTCAGTGTGTGACCCTTAATTGTTAAGCTGTACAGTTAAAACTTGTGTTTAATTGGCAATCAGAAAAAGAACTTAATTTGTAGAAAAGTGTTGGTCTGTAGTTCTCTTAAGTGGGATTCATTGTGATGCTTCTGCATTTCTTCTGTTGCCTCAACTGTCTGTTCATTGAAGATGGCATGCCGTGTAATTTGGCCTGTGGTATTAGTGATAGAAAGGATACTTTGCTTTTTTGCTTTTTTTTTAACGTTTATTTATTTTTGAGAGACACAGAGAGTGTATGTGTGTGTGAGCTGGGGAGGGGCAGAGAGAGAGGGAGACCCAGAATCCCAAGCAGGCTCCAGACCCCGAGCCGTCAGCACAGAGCCCGACGCAGGGCTCGAACCCATGAACCATGAGATCATGACCTGAGCAAAAGTCAGACACTCAAGTAACTGACGCACCCAGGTGTCCCAGAAAGGATACCTTTTTAAGAAGGAGTTTATGATATGCTGCTGTTTGAGGGCTTGCAATTATAGAATTGCATTCCCTTCTGCTATGCCATTTTTAACATATATATATATGTATATATATACATATATATATATGTAATCAGTCGTGTTTACACTTTTTTTTCCTTCTCTGTGGACCATGATAAGCTTCAGAGTGGTGACTTTGGGAGCAGGGTAACTGAGAGTGAAGAGGCATTGACATGGAGAAGTTAATTTGCATGTATGAGATAGGAAGGTGTTTTTTAGCTATGTTACAGGCTTACTTTAAACCATTTAACTTACACTCTGAAGTAACTTGCAATTTAATGTTGGTAGTGTAGCAAATTATGGTGAGTAGCTTTAATTGTATGTTCAACAGTTATGTTCATAAGCTTAAATCTGGATATCAGAATTAAGCAATTCTTGAAACGTTTGAATGTCTCCTTAATATACTGATTACAGGGGCGCCTGGGTGGCTCAGTCGGTTAAGCATCTGACTTCCGCTCAAGGTCATGATTTCACAGTTTGTGAGTTTGAGGCCTGCGTGGCCTGTGCTGACAGCTCAGAGCCTGGAGCCCTCTTCGGATTCTGTGTCTCCCACTCTCTCTGTCCCTCCCCACTTACAATCTGTCTCTCTCTCAATCGCAAAATAAATAAACGTTAAAAAAAAACTTTTTAGAAAATATACTGATTCTAAAGCAAAAGAAACAAGTAAAATCTTTAAAAAATTGTTTTGTCCTTCCCACCCGTGAACACGGAATGTCTTTCCATTTCTTTGGGTCATCTTGAATTCCTTTCATCTGTATTTTATAGTTTCCATACGGAGTACAGGCCTTTCACATCTTTAGTTAAGTTTATTCCTAGATATTTTGTTGCTTTGGGTGCAATCGTAAATGGGATTGTTTTCTTAACTTCGCTGTCTGCTGCTTCATTATTCATGTACAGGAGTGCACTGGATTTCTGTACATTGATTTTATATCCTGTGACTTTACTGAATTCATTTATCAGTTCCAGTCATTATTTGGTGGAGTCTTTAGGGTTTTCTGTGTAGACTATCATGTCATCGGCAAATAGAGATTTACTTCTTCCTTACCAATTTGGATGTCTTTTATTTCTTTTTGTTGTCTAAGTGCTGTGGCCAGGACTTCCAGAACTACGTTGAACAACAGTGGTGAGAGTGGACACCCCCGTATCATTCCTGATCTTAGGGGAAAAGCTCTCAGTTTTTCACCATTCAGCATGATGTTAGCTGTGGGTTTTTCATACATGGCCTTTATTATGTTGAGGTATGTTCCCTGTAAACCTACTTTGCAGAGGGTTTTTTTTTTTTTCCCAACGTTTATTTATTTTTGGGACAGAGAGAGACAGAGCATGAACGGGGGAGGGGCAGAGAGAGAGGGAGACACAGAATCGGAAACAGGCTCCAGGCTCGGAGCCATCAGCCCAGAGCCCGACGCGGGGCTCGAACTCACGCGAGATCACGCGAGATCTCGCGAGATCGTGACCTGGCTGAAGTCGGACGCTCAACCGACTGCGCCACCCCAGGCGCCCCTGCAGAGGGTTTTTATCATGAACCGTTGTTATACTTTGTCAGGTGCTTTTTCTGCTTCTGTCGAAACGATCATATGGTTTTTATCATTTCTCTTATTGATGTGACATATCACGTTGATTGTTAGGTGGATCTGAAATCATCTTTGCATCCTGGGAATAAATCCCACTTGATCATGGTGTATGATTTTTAAATATATTCTTGGATTCAGTTTGCTAATATTTTTTTGAGGAGTTTTGCATCCTATTCGTGAGAGATATTGGCCGGTAGTTCCCTTTTTTTGCAGTGTCTTTGTCTGGTTTGGGTATCAGGGTAATGCTGGCTTCATAGAATGAATTAGAAGTTTTCCTTCCTCTTGTATTTTTTGGAATAGTTTGAGAAGAATAGATATTCACTCTTCTTTAAATGTCTGGCAGGGGCACCTGGGTGGCTCAGTGGGTTGAGCGTCTGACTTTGGCTGGGGTCATGATCTCACGGTTCGTGGGTTTGAGCCCCTCATCAGGCTCTGGGCTGACAGCTCAGAGCCTGGAGCCTGCTTCAGATTCTGTGTCTGCCTCTGGCTCTGCCCTTTTCCTGCTTGCGTTCTCTCTCTCTCTCTGTCTCTCTCCCTCAATAATAAACATTAAAAAAAAATGTTTTGTAGAATTCTATGAAGCCATCTGGTCCTGGACTCTTGTTGGTTGGGAGTTTTTGGATTACTGATTCAATTTCATTGATGGAGATCAGCGTGTTCAAATCTTCTTTCTTCCTGCTTTAGTTTTGATGTGTTTTTTTTTTTTTTTTTTTAGTGTTTATTTATTTTTGAGAGAGTGCAGGCAGGGGAGGGGCAGAGAGAGGGAGACAGAAGATCTGAAGCAGGCTCTGCACTGACAGCAATCAGGCAGATGTGGGGCTCGAACTCACGAACCATGAGCTCATGACCTGAGCCAAATTCAGACGCTGGACCGACTGAGTCACCCAGGTGCCCCTAATTTTGATGGTTTCTATGTTTCTTTGTTTTGAGGAATTTATTCGTTTTTTCTAAGTTGTCCAATTTATTGGCATATAGGTTTTCATGATATTCTGCTATAATTGTTTGTATTTCGGTGATGTTGGTTGTTCTCTCTCGTCTTTCATTAATAATTTTATTTATTTGGGCCCTTACTCTCTTTTTTTAATGTATCTTGCTAGAGGTATATCAATTTTATTAACTTTTTTTCTTTTCTTAATTTAAATTCTAGTTAGGAGCCCCTGGGTGGCTCAGTCAGTTAAGCATCCGACTCTTGATTTCAGCTTAGGTCATGGTCTCTCCGGTTCGTGAGTTCAAGCCTGTGCTAACAGCCCAGAGCCTGCTTGGGATTCTCTCTCTCTCTCTCTCTCTCTCTCTCTGCGCCTCCCTTCCCCCCTCTCAAAATAAATAAATACACTTTTAAAAATTCTAGTTAGTTAATATATAGTGTAATATTCGTTTCAGGAGTACAGTTTTATCATTTCTTTTCCAGGGACAAGCGTCTGGTTTCATTGATCTATCCTATTGGTTTTTTTTAGTTTCCATATCATTTATTTCCGCTCTAATCTTTTGCCTCATCCTTCTGTTGGTGTTGGGTTTTGTTTGTTCTTTTTCTAGCTCCTTGACATGTAATGTGAGGTTGTTCATTTAAGATTTTTCTTGCTCTTTTGAGGTAGGCCTGGATTGCTATAAGCTTCTCTCTTAGAGCCACTTTTGCTGCATTGGAAAGGTTTTGGACCATTGTGTTCTCACTTACATTTGTTTCTATGTATTTTTTATTTCTTCTTTGATTTCTTTCTTGATTAATTCATTGTTGGGTAGCATGTTATTTAACCTCCATGTATTTGGGCTCTTTCCAGATTTTTTCTGGAAAAAAGCTGATTTCTCAACTTTTACAAAATGTTTATTTATTTTCGAGAGAGACAGAGTATGAGTGGGGGAGGGGCAGAGAGCAAGGGAGACCCAGAATCTGAAGCGGGTTCCAGGCTCTGAGCCGTCAGCACAGAGCCAGACACAGGACTTGAACTCACAAACCGAGAGATCATGACCCGAGCTGAAGTTGGCTGCTTAACCGACTGAACCACCCAGGTGCCCCTCTAGTGGCTGATTTCTAGTTTCATAGTGTTGCGGTTAGAAAAGATGCATAGCATGACTTCAGTCTTTTTGAATTTGTTGAGACTTGTTTTGTCACCCACTATGTGATCTGTGCTGGAGAATATTCCACATACACTTGATAAGAATGTGTATTCTGTTGTTTTATGATGGAATGGTCTGAACAGATCTATGAAATCCGTCTCGTCCAGTGTGTTATTCAAAGCCATTGTTTGGCTGTTGATTTTCTGTTTGGATGATCTGTCCATCAATGGAAGGGGGGGTGTTAAAGTCCCCTACTATTATTGTAATACTATCAATTATTTTCTTTATGTTTGTTGTTAACTGTTTTATGTGTTTGGGTGCTTTCATGTTGGGGGCGGAAATATTTACAATTGTTATATCTTCTTGTTGACTTGTCCCCTTTATGATTGTATAGTGTCCTTCTTGGTCTCTTGTTACAGTCTTTGTTTAAAGTCTGTTTTGTTCTTTTTTTTTTTTTTTTAAGTTTATGTATTTATTTTGAGAGAGCAAGCACGGCTGGGGAAGGGGCGGAGAGAGGGGGGCGGGGAGACAGAATCCCAACCAGGCTCCATGCTGACTACCGTGAGGCTCGATGTCACAAACTGTGAGGTCAGGACCTGAGTCGAAATCAAGAGTCAGATGATTCCCGACTGAGCCACCCAGGTGCCCCAAGTCTGTTTTGTTCTACAGAAGTATTGCTAACCCATCCTTCTTTTGACATCCATTTGCATGATAAATGTTTTCTGTCTCCTCACTTTCAATCTGCAGGTGTCTTTCAGTCTAAAACGAACTCTTGTAGGCAGCCTATAGATGGGTCTTCTTTCTTTAGACACTCTCTCACCCTATGTCTCTTGATTGGGGCATTTAGTCCATTTATTCAAAGTAATTATTGATAGCCATCTTGCTACTTGTTTTGTGGTTGTTTCTGTTCACTTTCTCCGATCCTTTCATGGTCTGTTGACTTTCTTTAGCGATACACTTGGGTTCCTTTCTCTTTATTCTTTGCATATCTATTACAGGTTTTTGATTTGTGGTCACCATTCGGTTTGTATGTAACCTCGTCTGCATGTAGCGGTCTGTATTAAGTTGATGCCCTTAGTTTAAAGCCCATTCTTTACTCCTCTTCCTCCCACATTTTAGATATAAGGCGTCATATCCTTATATTTTGTGAATCCCTTGACTGGTTTTTACAGAAATGTTTATTTTTACTTCTTTTGCATACTTTTACTTTTTCATACTGTCACTTACAGTCTTACTTTCCACTCAGAGTCCCCTTTAACATTCTTGTAGGACAGGCTTAGTGGTTATGAACTCCTTTAGTTTTTGTTTGTCTGCAAAACTCCTTCTCTCTCTTTCTATTCTGAATGATTGCCTTTCTGCATAGAGTATTCTGAGCTGTAGGTTTTTCCCTTTCAGCACTTTGACTATACCATGCCACTCCCTTCTGGCCTGCAAAGTTTTTGCTGGAAAATCCAATGATAGCCTCATGGCCTTTCCCTTGTTTGTAACTGTTTTCTCTTCGCTTGCTGATTAAGATTTTTTTCTTTCTTGTTACTTTTTGCCATTTTATTTATTTTTAAGTAAGCTCTATGTGAAAAGTGCGCTCGAACTCATGACCCTGAGATTAAGAGTCACATGTTCTCAGGGTGGCTGGGTGGCTCAGTTGGTTACACGTCTGACTCTTGATTTCGGCTGAGGTCATGATCTCATGGTTCCAGGGATAGAGCCCCACATTAGGCTCTGTGCTGACAGTGCAGAGCCTGCTTGGGATTTTCTCTCTTCCTCTCTCTCTGCCTCTCCCCACCTCTCACAATAAATAAACTTAAAAAAAGGAAAGAGGCACATATTTTACCAACTGAGACAGCCAGACACCCCACTCTTTTTTTTTCTTATTTATTTCAGAGAGAGAGAGAGAGAGAGAGAAGGGGCAGAGAAAGAGAGAGAGAACCCCAAGCAGGCTCTGTACTGTCAGGGCAGAACCTGACATGGGGCTCGAAACCACAGATGTGAGATCATGACCTGAGCCAAAACCAAGAGCCAGATGCTTAGCCGACTGAGCCACCCAGGTGCCCCCTGGCACCCTACTTCTTGCGATTTTAATTACTCTGTGTCTTGATGTGGACCTCCTTGGGTTGAATTTTTGGAGGTATCTTTTGGGGTATCTCTGTGCCTCCTGGAGATCTGTTTCTTTCCCCAGATTAGGGGAATTTTCAGCTCTTATTTCTTCAAATAAGTTTTCTGCCCCTTATCTCTCTCTTCTTCTGAGATCCTTATAATAGGGAATGTTATTACACTTGATGGCGTCCCTGAGTTCCTGAAGACTATTCTCAATTTGTATAATTTTCTTTCCTCTCCTTTCCTCACCTTGGTTCCTTTCCATTATTCAGTCTTCCAGGTCTTTAATTCATTCTTGGGCTTCAACTAACCTGTCAAGTGTATTTTATTCTATCAAGTGTATTTTTAATTTCATTTATTGTATTCTCAATCTCTGATTGGTTCCTTTTATCTCCGTGTTAAGGGTTTCGCCGATGTTTTCCACTCTTTTCTCAAGTTCAGTGGGTCTTTTTATGATCATTTCTTTATTTTTATTATTATTATTTTTTTTTAATTTTTTTTGACATTTATTTATTTTTGAGACATAGAGAGGCAGAGCATGAACGGGGGAGGGTCAGAGAGAGAGGGAGACACAGAATCTGAAACAGGCTCCAGGCTCCGAGCTGTCAGCACAGAGCCCGATGCGGGGCTCGAACTCACGGAGTGTGAGATCATGACCTGAGCCGGAGTCGGTCGCCCAACCGACTGAGCCACCCAGGCGCCCCGATTTTTATTATGATTTTTTATTTTAGAAATTGAGAGATAGCAGGGAGAGGGGCAAAAGCAGAGAGAGAGAATTTTTTTAAACTTATTTTATTTTTATTTATTTATTTATTGAGAGAGAAACTTAAGCAGGCTCCATGCTGAGCGTGGAGCACCATGAGGGGCTCGATCCCACGACCCTGGGATCATGACCTGAGCTGAAATCAAGAGTCAGACTCTCAACTGACTGAGCCACCTGATACTTTAAATTCTCTATCGGGCATATTACCTACCTTCATTTTGCTTTGGCCTCTTGCTGTGGTTTGTTCCTGTTCTTTCATTTGGGGCGGGCATATTCCTCTGTCTCCTCATTTTGTCTGACTCTCTGTGCCTGTTTCTGGGTGTTAGGAAAGTTAGCTACTTCTCCTGCCCTTAACAACAATTGCCTTATGAGGAAGAGGTCCTGGAGTGCCGTGCAGTGCAATGTCCCCTGTTCCCCGGGACCTGGCCCTTCAGGGAGTGTTTCCCATGTGTGTTGCATGTGCTCTGCTGTCGAGTCTTGGCCTCTTTTTCCTTCAGTCCAGTTGTCTGCTGAGGCTCTTTTTGCCCATTTGGGCAGCAAGGTGTGCAGTGGTCTGACTGCAAAACGAGACTTGCCCCCACCACTGCCGGAACTGAGGCCCTCTGTTTTTGTGTTCTTATAAGCGCCTCTAAATCTTTTGGAGAGCAAGACTAGGCATAAATAGTTAAAAGCCAAAAATTTAAAAAGGTAGTTATGGTAAGTACAAAGAACTATGTGTGTTCAAGGGAGTGAGAAATCACGTTTGCCTTTGGGGGTTGGGAGAAGCATTAGGGATACGGTGGCATTCTAGGTGAGTCTATGGTGAGGGAATGGCATTCTAGGTAGAGGGAACCGAAAATACGAAGATGCGGAGGCAGACAAGAAGTAGGTGTTGGGAAGCACAGGGAGTGGTCCTGTGTGGAGTATGTGTTCATTCATTGCCTTATTCCAAAATATTTGTTGAGGATTTAATATGTGCCAGATACTGGCTTCTAGAGCTGGCTCGGCAGCTCAATTACACGATCCAAGACTTTAGTCCCTTATAGATTGCTAATTGTTGATATTCTGCGTGTCCAGCAACATTTCCTGCCGGGACACCATGTGTGTAACAGCTCCTAGTACCAAATCCTCATACGACAGTGTGTGAGAAAGCAGTCTCCTCTCACCTGGCAGTTAACATTGAGGAGGAAGCTTCAGGATCCACTGCAGTCTTCCCTCAGGCCCAAGGCCTTGTTTCTTTCCTTTTCCAGCCCCGTTTAGTGCTTCCTCTGTTCTTCACATTCTGCCATGCTCCCTCTGATACTTGCCGATAATTGGACTTGGACAAATCGATTATCCATATGGGACAAAATGTAATAAACTGCCTCTCTTCTTCCTCAGATCAATATGAAAATCAACTCTGGGTCTATTACAGACGTACATGCCAGAAGTAGAACTTGAACACTTTTAGAAAACAATGTAGGGAACATCTTTCTAATTTTAGAGTAGGGAAAGAGTTCTTAAACCAGATGCCAAGAAGCTCTAATTATAAAAGAAAAGATTTATACGTTGCGTTTAAACTAAGAACACTTATCCAACAATAGACAATGTAAAAAAATGAGGGAAAAAGGGAGAAAATATTTATAACTTATGCACCTAAACAAAGGATTGCTATCAAGAATGCATAAAGGGTGTCTTCAAATCTATCAAGAAAAAGATCAACGACCTATCAGAACATATGCAAAAGGCATGAATAGGCATTTCACAAAAGAGAAAATACATATGGCTCATACGTACCTGAAAAGATGCTCAATCTCCATCATAATCAGGGAAATGCAAATCAAGACCACAAGCAGATACCACTTAACATCCGTGAGATTGACCAAAATTAAGAAATCTCACTCACTGTACTTGAGTGTTAGAGAAGATACAGATTGATGAGAACTCATAAACATTGCCGGTGAGTATGTAAATTGATTCAACTACTTTGAAATAGTTTGGCGTTATTTTGTACATTTGAACATCTTTATACCCTATGGTCCAATGAGAAGACGCTTATATACATGAACAAGAGACACTATGAAGGTGTTCACTGATTATTGTGCAGAGTGACAAAACCCTGGAATGGATGTAATACCCATTGGTAGGAAAATGAATCAATAAACTTTGGTATATTCACACAGTGGAATAATATACAGCTCTGAAATTTCACACAATGAAAATAATATATAATAACAATAGGTATGAATCTGAGTATATAATGATGAGTGAAAAGAAAGGACTTCTTAAATGACCACATGGAGTCTAATACACTTAAAATTGTTTTAATTATTTAAAAAATATTTTTAACATTTATTTAGTTTTGAGAGACAGAGATAGAGCACGAGCAGGGGAGGGGCAGAGAGAGGGGGGACACAGAATCCAAAGCGGGCTACAGGCTCTCAGTTGTCAGCACAGAGCCTGACACGGGGCTTGAACCCACAAACCGTGAGATCATGACCTGAGCCGAAGTCGGATGCTTAGCCAGGTGAGCCACCCAGGCACCCCTTAAATTATTATTATTAAGTTTATTTATTATGAGAGAGAGAGGGAGAGATAGAGTGCAAGCGGGGGTAGGAGCAGGGAGAAAGGGAGACTCAGAATCCGAAGCAAGCTCCAAGCTGTGAGCTGTCAGCACAGAGCCTGACGTGGAACTTGAACCCACAAGCCGTGAGATCATGACCTGAGCCAAAGGTGCCCCTACGGTACACTTTTTATAAGACTCTCTAAAACAAGGAAAACAAAACAATACATTGTGTAGGCACTCATATGTGACAAAACCATTTTTAAGGGCTATCTGGATGTGAGACCAAAACTACAGGCAACACAAGAAAAAAATAGATACACTGGACTGCATAAAAATTTTAAACTTCTGTGCGTCAAAGGGCACAGTCGACAGAGTGAAAAGGCAACGCACAGAATGGGAGAAAAATTCGCAAAGCATATATCCGATAAGGGATTAATATCCAGAATATATAAAGAACTCCTACAACCCCAAAACAATGACTACACCCCCCCCCACCTGATTAAAAAAATGGGCAAAGGTCTTAAATAGACATTTCTCCGAGGAAGATATGCTAATGGCCAACAAGATGAAAGGTGTTCAACATCACTAATCATTAGGAAATGCAAACAAAATCCACAGATACCTCCTCACACACATTAGGATGGGGATCAAAAAAAAAACCAGAAAATAAGAATTCATAAAGAAGAGAAGTTGAGGGGCGCCTGGATGGCTCAGTTGGTTAACCGTCGGACTCTTGACTGTGGCTCAGGTCTTGATCTTACATTTCGTGTGTTCGAGCTCCACATCGGGCTCCGTGCTGACAGTGCAGAGCCTGCTTGGGATCCTGTCTCTCTCCCTCTCTTTCTATGCCCTTCCCACACTCACTCTCTTTCTCTCAAAATAAATAAATAAACTTTTAAAAAAGAGATGAGAAGTTGAAACTTTTATACATTACAATAGACAAAATTGTGACAGAAGCAACCCAAGTGTCCATTGTGTTTGAATGGATAGAGAAAGGCGATATGTAGCTGAAGTCATTACGCTAGGTGAAATTTGCGGGTCACAAAATGACAAAATATTCTACCATTCTCTTATATGAGGTATGTGGAGGAGTCAGATTCCTAGAGACAGAAACTAGAATGGTGGTTAACAGGGGCTGGGGGAAGGGAGAAATTGTTTTCTTTAATAGATACAGAGTTTCAGTTTGGGAAGATGAAAAAGTTCTGGAGATGGAGGGTGGTGATGGTTGTGTAACATTTTGAACGTTTTTTTTCTATCTATCTATCTATCTATCTATCTATTTATTTATTTATTTATTTAAATATACATCCAAGTTAGAATATAGTGCAATAATGATTTCGGGAGTAGAATCCGGTGATTCATCCCATACATATAATACCCAGTGCTCATTTCAACAAGTGTCCTCCTCAATGTGCCTTGCCCACTTAGCCCATCCCCCGCCACCCACCCACAACCCCTCGAGCAATCCTCAGTTTGTTCTCTGTATTTAAAAGTCTCTTATGTTCTGTCCCCCTCCCTGTTTTTATATACGTTTTGCTTCCCTTCCCTTATGTTCATCTGTTTTGTTTCTTAAAGTCCTCATATGAGCGAAGTCATATGATATTTGTCTTTCTGTGACTAATTTCGCTTAGCATAATACCCTCTAGTTCCATCCACATAGTTGCAAATGGCAAGGTTTCATTCTTTTTGATTGCTGAGTAATACCCCATTGTATATATATACCACATTTTCTTTATCCATTCATCTGTTGATGGACATTTGGGCTCTTTCCATACTTTGACTATTGTCAATAGGGCTGTTATAAACATAGGGGTGTATGTGTCCCTTTGAAACAGCACACCTATATCCTTTGGATAAATACTCAGTAGTGCAATTGCTGGATTGTAGGGTAGTTCTAATTTTAAGTTTTTGAGGAAACTCCATACTGTTTTCCAAAATGACTGCCTCAGTTTCACCAGCAGTGAAAAAGAGATCCTCTTTCTCTGCATCTTTCCCAACATCTGTCATTGCCTGAGTTGTTAACATTAGCCATCCTGACTGATGTGAGGTGGTATCTCATTGTGGTTTTGATTTGTATTTCCCTGATAAAATGAGTGATGTTGAGCATTTTTTCATGTGTCAGTTAGCCATCTGGGTGTCTTTGAAAAAGTGCCTATTCATGTTTTTTGCCCATTTCTGCACTGGATTGTTTGTTTTTTGGCTGTTGAGTTTGATAAGTTCTTATAGATTTTTGGATACTAACCCTTTATCTGATATGTCATTTACAAATATCTTCTCTCATTCTGTTGATTGCCTTTTAGTTTTGCTGTTTGTTTTCTTCGCCATGCAGAAGCTTTTTATCTTGATGAGGTCCCAATAGTTCATTTTTGCTTCTGTTTCCCTTGCCTCCAGAGACGTGTTGAGAAAGAAGTTGCTGCAGCCGAGGTCAAAGAGGTCTTTGTTTACTCTCTCCTCGAGGATTTTGATGGCTTCCTGTCTTACATTGAGGTCTTTCATCCGTGTTGAGTTTATTTTTGCGTATGGTGTAACAAAGTGGTCCGGGTTCATTCTTCTGCATGTCACTGTCCAGTTTTCCCAGCACCGTTTGCTGAAGAGCCTGTCTTTATTCCATTGGCTATTCTTTCCTGCTTTGTCAAAGATTAGTTGGCCCTACGTTTGTGGGTCCTTTTCTGGGTTCTCTATTCTGTTCCATTGGTCTAAGTGTCTCTTTTTGTGCCAGTACCATACTGTCTTGATGATTACAGCTTTGGAATACATCTTGAAGTCCAGAATAGTGATGCCTCCAGCCTTGATTTTCTTTTTCAGGATCGCTTTGGCTATCCAGGGTCTTTTCTGGTTCCATACACATTTTAGGATTGTTTGTTCTAGCTCTGTGAAGAGCTAGTTTGTTCTAGCTGGTGTTATTTTGATAGGGATTGCATTGACTATGTAGATTGCTTTGGGTAGTATCAGCATTTTAACAATATTTGTTCTTCCAATGCATGGGCATGGAATATTTCCCCATTTTTGTGTGTGTCTACTTCGATTTCTTTTATAAGCTTTCTATAGTTTTCATTGTATAGATTTTTCACCTCTTTGGTTAGGTGTATTCCTAGGTATTTTATGGTTTTTGGTGCAATTGTAAATGGGATCGACTCCTTATTTCTCTTTCTGCTGCTTCATTATTGGTGTATAGAAATGCAACCGATTTCTGTGCATTGATTTTATACTCTGAGACTTTGCTGAATTCATGGATTAGTTCTAGCAGTTTTTTTGTGGAATCGTTTGGGTTTTCCACATAGATTATCATGTCGTCTGCAAAGAGTGAAAGTTTGACTTCCTCCTTGCTGATTTAGACACCTTTTATTTCTTGTGTTGTCTGATTGCTGAGGCTAAGACTTCCAACACTATGTTGAATAACAGTGGTGAGAGTGGACATCCTTGTTGTGTTCCTGACCTTAGGGGGAAAGTCTCAGTTTTTCCCCATTGAGGATGATATTAGTGGTGGGTGTTTTGTATATGACTTTTATGATCTTGAAGTATGATCCTTCTATCCCTACTTTCCTCAGGGTTTTTATCAAGAATGGATGCTGTACGGGTGCCTGGGTGGCTCAGTGGGGTAAGCATCCGACTTCAGCTCAGATCATGATCTCGTAGTTTGTGAGTTCCAGCCCTGCATCTGGCTCTGTGCTGACAGCTGACAGCTTTGGATTCTGTGTCTCCCTCTCTCTCTGCCCTTTCTCTGTTCACACTCTGTCTCTCTCTCTCTCAAAAATGAATAAACATTTTTTTAAAAAATTAAAAAAAAGAAGGGATGCTGTATTTTATCGAATGCTTTCTCCGAATCTATTGAGAGGATCATGTGGTTCTTATTCTTTTTTTTATTAATGTGATGCATCACATTGATTGATTTGTGGATATTGAACCAGCCCTGCCTCCCAGGAATAAATCCCACTTGATCATGGTGAATAATTCTTTTAATGTATTGTTGGATCCAGTTGCCTAGGATCTTGTTGAGAATTTTTGCATCCATGTTCATCAGGGAAATTGGTCTGTATTTCCCCTTTTTAGTGGGGTCTTTGTCTGATTTTGAGATCAAGGTAATTCTGGTCTGTAGAATGAGTCTGGAAACTTTCCTTCCATCTCTATTCTTTGGAATTGCTTCAAAAGAATAGGTGTTAACTCTTCTTTAAATGGTTGGTAGAATTCCCCTGGAAAGCCATCTGGCCCTGGACTCTTGTTTTTTGGGAGATTTTTGGTTACTGATCCAATTTCTTTGCTGGTTATGGGTCTGTCCAAATTTCCCATTTCTTCCTGTTTCAGCTTTGGTAGTTTATATGTTTCTAGGAATTTGTCCATTTCTTCCAGATTTCCCATTATTGGTGTATAATTGCTCACAATATTCTATTATTATTGTTTGTATTTCTGCACTGTTGGTTGTGATCTCTCCTCTTTCATTCTTGATTTTATTTATTTGGGTCCTTTCCTTTTTCTTTTTGGTCAATCTGGCTAGGGGTTTATCAATTTTGTTAATTCTTTCAGAGAACCAGCTCCTGGTTTCATTGATCTATTCTTCTATTTTTTTTTTTTTATCTCGACATCATTGATTTCTGCTCTAGTCTTTATTATTTCCCATCGTCTGCTGGTTTGGGGATTTATTTGCTGTTTTTTTTTTCCAGCTCTTTAAGGTGTAAGGTTAAGTTGTGTATCTGAGACCTTTCTTTCTTCTTTAGGAAGGCCTGGATTGCTATATACTTCCCGCTCATGACTTCCTTTGCTGCGTCCCAGAGGTTTTGGACTGTTGTGTTATCATTTTCATTGACTTCCATCTACTTTTAAATTTCCTGTCTAATTTCTTGGTTAACCCATTCATTCTTTAGTAGAATGGTTTTTTTAATGTTTGTTTGTTTGTTTGTTTATTTAAGAGAGAGAGAGGGTGCAAGCAGAGGCAGGGCAGAAGGAGAGGGAGACAGAATCTGAAACAGGCTCCAGGCTCTGAGCTGTCAGCACAGAGTCTGATGTGGGGCTTGAACTCATGGACCATGAAATCATGAACTGAGCCAAAGTCAGATGCTTAACTGGCTGAGCCACCCAGGAGCCCCTAGTAGGATGTTCTTTAATCTCCAAGTATTCGTGGTCTTTCTGAATTTTTTCTTGTGGTTGATTTCAAGTTTCAAATGTTGTCCTTACTACAAGTGTTGTCCTTACTCAAGTGTTGTTCCCTTCCCTATTGGAAGGGAAGACAGATCAGGTTCACAGCAGACCTATACACAGAAACTTGGCAGGCCAGCAAGGAATGGCATGATATATTCAATGTGGTGAATCAGAAAAATATGCAGCCAAGAATTCTTTATCCAGCAAGACTGGCATTCAAAATAGAAGGAGAGATAAAGAGTTTCCCAGACAAACAAAAACTAAAGAAGTTAGTGACCACTAGATTAGCCCTGCAAGAAATTTTAAGGGGGACTCTCTGAGGGGAGAAAAGACAAAACAAAACAAAAAAGACCAAAAGCAACAAAGACTAGAAATGACCAGAGAACATCACCAGAAACTCCAACTCTACAGGAAATTCATATCTTTCAGTACTCACTCTAAATGTCAATGAACTAAACTTCCCAATCAAAAGACATAGATATCAAAATGTATAAGAAAAGAAGATCCATCTACATGCTGTTTACAAGAGACCATTTTCGACCTAAAGACACCTTCAGATTGAAAGTAAGGGGATGGTGAACCATCTATCTTTCTAATGGCCACCAAAAGAAAGCTGGAGTAGCCGTACTTAGACAGACTAGATTTTATTTTATTTTTTAATTTTTTTAGTGTTTATTTATCTTTGAGAGAGAGAGAGAGAGACAGAGGATAAGTGGGGGAGGAGCAGAGAGAGAGGAAGACATAGAATTTGAAGCAGGCTCCAGGTTCTGAGCCGTCAGCACAGAGCCTGCTGCAGGGCTCGAACCCACGAGCTGTGAGATCATGACCTGAGCTGAAGTCGGCCGCTCAACCGACTGAGCCACCCAGGTGCCCCAGATAAACTAGATTTTAAAATAATGACTGTCACAAAAGATGAAGAAGGGAATTATATCATAATTAAGGGGTCTATCCACCAAGAAGAATGGTAAACATTTATGCACCCAATGTGAAAGCACCCAAATACATAAATCAATTAATCACAAACATAAAGAAACTCATTGATAATAATACCACAATAGTAGGTGATTTCAACACTCCACTTATGGCAATGGACAGATCATCTAAACAGAAAATCAACAAGGAAACAATGGCTTTGAATGACACACTGGACCGGATGGATTAACAGATATATTCAGAACATTTCATCCTAAAGCAGAAGAATACACATTCTTCTCAAGTGCAAATGGAACGTTCTTCAGAATAGATCACATACTGGGACACAAATCAGCCCTTAACAAGTACAAAAGGATTGACATCATGCCATGCATATTTTCAGACCATTATGAATGTTTTTAATGCCTGAACCATACACTTAAAAATGGTTTATAGGTTGGGGCTCCTAAGTGGCTCAGTCTGTTGAGCATTAGAAACTTGATTTTGGCTCATGCCATGATTTCAGGGGCATGGGATCGAGCCCTGCCTAGGGTTTCCTCCTGAGCATGGAGCAAGATTAAGATTCTGTCTCTCAGGGCACCTGGGTGGCTCAATCAGTTGAGCGTCCTACTCTTGATATCAGCTTGGGTCGTGACCTCTAGGTTGTGAAATCAAGCTCTGTACTGGGCATGGAAACTGCTTTGATTCTCTCTCTCTCAAAATTAATAAACATTTAAAGAAAAGAGACTCTAACTCATGACTTGTTAACTACTGTTAATATTTTTGCAGTCTTCAGTTTTATGTATATATATACATATACATAAAAAATATATATACATATACATATATGTATGTATATGTATACATAAATATATATACATATACATATATATATTTGTGCTAAAATTAGAATATGGAACACTCTTTTTAACTTTATTTTTCATCTAACAATAAATCCATAACATTTTTGCATATCATTAAATATTCCTTAACAGTATTTTAAATATAGTCATACAATTCCATTGTATGGATATACTACAGTTCATTTACATAGGTAACTATTGTTAGATTTTAACTTCTTTAATTTCCTTATTATTAACATGCTGGGTTGAACCTCCTCATTCACTCTTTGCACCCACTCCTGATCCTTTCCTCTGGGTAAACTCAGGGATGTGGAATTGTTGAGGCAAAGATACACTAAAAAGTTAGAGCCTTTGATATCAAAAAAGTCCAGTGATCCTCAGGAAAGTTTTACCAATGCTCCTGTCCACAAATAAAATATGCAAACAGTACATGAGTCCATTTTCTCATCTCCTCACCAACTAGGAGCTTTATGAGTTTTTGAATCCTTTCTAAAAAATCTTATTTCCCTGATGTTTTAATTTGCATGTCTCTGATTACAACTGAGATGGAATATTATGTTTCTAGAGTTTAAAAAATTAACTAGTTTTTAATTGAAAAAACTAATTCATATACATAGTATAAATATCAAACAGCATAAAAACATACACTATGAAACATAAGTTTCCTTCCTGTCCTAGAGCCCTAGTCCTCCTGAGGCAGCCACCATGATCAGTTTCTTGCTTCTCCTTCCTGAAATAGGTACATATACAAACACGCACACACAAGAAGAAATGCATCTGTGTAGATTTATATCCTTTTTGTACACAACGAGAACGTGTTTTTAAGAGTAAAACATGGGGCTCCTGGCGGCAGTCGGTTAAGCATCTGACTTCAGCTCAGGTCATGATCTCGCAGTTCGTGAGTTCAAGCCCTGCGTGGGGCTCTGTGCTGACAGCTCGGAGCCTGAGCCTGCTTCAGATCCTCTGTCCGCCCCCTCTCTGCCCCTCCCATGCTCGTGCTCTGTCTCTCTCTCTCAAAAATAAATAAAAATAGGGGCGCCTGGGTGGCGCAGTTGGTTAAGCGTCCGACTTCAGCCAGGTCACGATCTCGCGGTCCGGGAGTTCGAGCCCCGCGTCGGGCTCTGGGCTGATGGCTCAGAGCCTGGAGCCTGTTTCCGATTCTGTGTCTCCCTCTCTCTCTGCCCCTCCCCCGTTCATGCTCTGTCTCTCTCTGTCCCAAAAATAAATAAACGTTGAAAACAAATTTAAAAAAAAATAATAATAAAAAAATAAATAAACATTAAAAAACAAAAAGTGAAATACAAATCCCGAACCCTGCCTACTGCTCAGACCCCATCGGGGGTGCCCTCCCTTCCAGTCACCACACTCCCACTGGACTGGCCATCTTTGTGGCCCTCATTCTGAGCTCCTTCTGCATCGGAGTCTTTTTTTTTCTTGCACCCTGCTGCCTCAGCTCAAATGGCATCTCTAGAGAAGTCTCTCTGACCACCTGTTGTAAAGCAGCCCCACTGCACTTAATCTGTCACGGTCACATCTCTTCGTTCACGATTTCCTTTACAGTATTTACCACTATCTGAAGTGATCTCATTTCTGGATATTTGGTTTGTTCCTTGCATCTCTCCTCTGGCAGAATGTAAGCTTAGATTTGAGCCATTGTGTTTTCCTCCATTTCTCCAGTTCCTAGGACAGTTCATGGCATAAAGTAAGTCCTCGACTCACATTTGTTGAATGAGTGATTCGTGGGCACGCTGCACTGTATTTTGCAGTTTTTACTTAACATTGAGTGACATAGTTCAGCACTGTGTGCACACGTGTACGTATGTTGCGTATGTATGTGTTTCGTTCTCTTTTACTGCTGCATAAATATGTCATAATCCAATTAGCCCGTTCCCCATTGATGGACAATTTGATTGTTTCTAGTATTTTGAGATTTCTTTTTTCTATTTTATTTTTATTTCATTTTCATTTTATTTATTTATTTATTTTTTGAAATTTATTGTCAAATTGGTTTCCATACAACACCCAGTGCTCATCCCAAAAGGTGCCCTCCTCAATACCCATCACCCGCATTTTGAGATTTCAAACATGCTCACCTGTATGTTATTTCACTTACATAGGAATATATTCCTAGAAAGAGAATTGCTGGATAAAACGGTGTTGTGTTCGCAGGTTTTTATATTTTATTGAGGTGTAATTGAGACATACCATTATGCTGGTTTCAGGGGTATAGTGTAATGATTCCTGTATATTGTGAAATAATTACCACAGTCTAGTTTAACATCCTCCACCAGGGGCGCCTGGGTGCCTCAGTCAGTTAAGACTCCTTCTCTTGATTTGGCTCAGGTCGTGATCCCAGGGTGGTGGGATCAAGCCCTGAGTTGGACCCTGTGCTGAGCATAGATCCTGCTTGAGATTCTCTCTCTCTCTCTCTCTCTCTCTCTCTCTCTCTCTCTCAATCTCTCTCTCAAAAATACATAAATAAATAAAATAAACCAACCAAACAAAACACATCCTCCACCATACATAGTTAAAAATTGTTTTTCTTGTGATGAGCACTTTTAAGACCTGTGTGTTTGTAGTTTTAATAGATCAAGTGGCCTTTCACAAAAGTCACACCAACTCACACGTGTGTTTTCCCCAGAGATGTATGTGTCTGTTTATCCATGTTGTAACCAGATATGTATTGCCAAATGTTCTTATTTTTATCAAACTGGGGGGAAATGTGGACACAAGCAAAAATTGGCTCTCACAGAAAACATAAATATAAATGGTTCACAAGACATGTTAAAAGATGCTCAACCCTACTCAACACAATAAGACTATTGCATGGCTTTAACTATGAATGAGGTGAGGCACCTTTTACCTTGTGTACAAGGCAATGAATTTCAAATCTAGAGCAGTGATCCCCCCGCCTTGTTTTTATGCCATTGGCACGTCAGTGCAGAAATTCTAATTACATGCACTTGAGGTCCATGCCTTATTATTATTATTATTATTATTATTATTTTTGGCTGAGAGTTTAGTTTTGTTTGGAAAATCCCTACCACTGAAATTATTAAGCTTTTTTGCATATTTTTTCCCGGTATTTTTATAGTATTTTAGAATGTTCGCCTTTAATTGATTGGGATTCAATTGCCCTGATATCATTTATTGATCTGTCCATCTCTTCCCTGCTAATTTGCAATGGCACCTTTATCTTATACTGGTGTTCCATTTGCCTGCCATGCCCTCGCTATGGGAATGTAAAGTCACTTATGAATGTGTGAAGTTGCCTTCCTAGAGATTTCATTTTGGGGAAGTCTAAGAATCTTGATGTATCATGCTATGGGGAGGGGAAAAAAGCAAGCGCCTTTGAGAGTAGCAAAAAGGAATACCTTCCAAAACCGTGAAGACAACACAAATCTGGGCTCTGGGTTGGAGGCACTCCTGGCCCTCTCTCTCAAGGGCATCATTGGGAAGGCCTGAGGGTGTTAGAACTTTGGAGGCAGGTGGCTCAAGGGGAAATTTACAACCTTATAAGCGGAGATTACTAAACCAGATAGAATGAAAACAAATGCATTTAGTATTCAATGCAGGACGCTTTAAAAAGAACAACAAAATAAACGTAAGGAAAGCAAATGGAAGGAAATCATGAAGCTGAAAGGAGAAAATAATAAATTTGAAAACAGACAAGTGCTGGAACTGATAAATAGGAATGATTTTTGGAGAGGAAAAATTAAAAACCGGTGAATAACAACGAAGAGAAAACGATAAAGCATACTCACAGCAAGATGCTGTACTAAGATATTAACAAATAATTTTTGTCTATTTCATCTGTTCTAGGCTGAGACAAGTAAATTAGTCCGTCATTTCTATTGTATTTTTTTTGAAGTTTTAATTTAAATTCCAGTTAGTTAACGTAAAGTGTAATATTAGTTTCAGATGTCCAATATAGTGATTCCACACTTCCATACATCACCCCGTGTTCATCATGACAAGTGGCTTCCTTCGTCCCCAACACCTGTTTCGCCCACTTCCCCTCTGGTAAATATCAGTTTTTTCTCTGTAGTGAAGAGTCCGTTTCGTGGTCCACCTCTCTCTCTCTCTTTTGTTTTCCCTTTGCTCATTTGTTTTGTTTCTGAAATTCCACATATGGGCGAAATCATGTGGTGTTTGACTTTCTCTGGCTGACTTGTTTCGCTTAGCATAATACTCTCTGGCTCCATCCATGTCATTGTAGATGAAACGATTTCATTCTCCTTTTTTTGGCTCAATGTACCGTGTCTTTTTTATCCATGCATCAGTGGATGGACATTTGAGCTGTTTCCATAATTTGGCTATTGTAGATAGTGCTGCTATAAACATCAGGGTGCCTGTATCCCTTTGATTTAGTGTTTTTGTATTCTTTGGGTAAATACCCGGTAGTGCGATTGCTGGATCGGAGGGTAGTTCTATGTGTAACTTTTTGAAGAACCTCCATACTCATTTCCAGAGCGGCTGCACCAGTTTGCATTCCCACCAACAGTGCACGAGGGCTTCCCTGTCTCCACATACTTGGTGAACCCTATTGCCTCTTGAGTTGTTGACTCTAGCCATTCTGACAGGTGTGAGGTGATATTTCACTGTGGTTTTGACTTGCCTTTCCCTGATGATGAGTCATGTTGAGCATCTTTTCATGTGTCTGTTGGCCACATGCATGTCTTCTTTGGGAAAATGTCTTCTTGTCATCTGCCCATTTTTAATGGGATTATTCATTTTTTGGATGTTGAGTTGTATAAGTTCTTTATGTATTTTGGATGTTAACCCTTTATTTGATACGTCATATGCAAATATCTTCTCCCATTCAATAGGTTGCTTTTTAGTTTTGTTGATTGTTTCCTTTGCTGTGCAGATGCTTTTCATTTTGATGTAGTCCCAGAAGTTTATTTTTACTTTTTAAGCTATCTCTATACCGAATGTGGGGCTTGAACTTACAACCCCAAGATCAAGAGTCACGTGCTCTACTGACTGAGCCAGCCAGGTGCCCCAGTTTGTTTTGCTTTTGTTTCCCTTGCCTCGGAAGACATATCTAGAAAGTAGTTGCTAAGGCTGATGTCAAAGAAGTTATTGCCCGTGCTCTCTTCTAGAATTTTTATGGTTTCAGGTCTCACATGTAGGTCTTTAATCCATTTTGAATTTATTTTTGGGTGTGGTGTAAGAAAGTGGTCCAGGTTCATTCTTCTGCCTGTAGCTGTTCAGGTTTCCCAACACCGTTTGTTGAAGAGACTGTCTTTTTCTCGTTGGATATTCTTTCCTGCTTTATCGAACATTACTTGGCCATATAATTGTGGGTTCATTTCTTGGTTTTCTGTTCCATTGATCTCTGTGCCTATTTTTGTGCCAGTATCAGACTGTTTCGATTCCTACAGCTTTGTGACATAACTTTTAGTCCAGAATTGTGATGCCTCCATTTTGCTTTTCTTCTTCAAGTTTGCTTTGGTTATTCGGGTTCTTTTGTGGTTCCACACACATTTTAGGATTGTTAGTTCTAGCTCTGTGAAAAATGCTGTTGGTGTTTTGATAAGGTTTGCATTAAATGTGTAGATTGCTTTGGGAATAGACGTTTTAACATTTATTCTTCTAATCCATGAGCACGGAATGTCTTTCCAGCTCTTTGTGTTATCTTCATTTTCATTCCTCAGTGTTTTATAGTTTTCAGAGTACAAGCCTTTCACCTCGTTGGTTAGGTTTATTCCTAAGTATCTTATTATTTTTGCTGTAAATGGGGTTATAAATGGGGTTGTAAGTGGGGCTGATTGTAAATGGGGTTGATTCCTTAATTTCTCTTTCGGCCGCTTCATTATTGGTACATAGAAATGCAATCGGTTTCTGTATGTTGACTTTGTATCCTGCAACTTCACTGAATTCACTGGTCAGTTCTAGCAGTTTTCTGGTGGAGCCTTTTGGGTTTTCTGATGTCATCTGCAAATGGTGAAAGCTTTACTTCTTCCTTGCCAATTTGGGTGCCTTTTATTTCTTTTTGTTGTCTGATTGCCGAGGCTAGGATTTCCAGCACTATATTGAATAAAAGTGGTGAGGAGAGTGGACATCCCTGTCTTGTTCCTCACCATAGAGGGAAAAGCTCTTAGTTTTCCCCCATGAGGATTATATTAGCAGTGGGTTTTCATATGTGGCCTTTATTATGTTGAGGTATGTTCCCTCTAAGCCTACTTTGTTGAGGGTTTTTATCACGATTGGATGTTGTACTTTGTCAAAGGCTTTTTCTGAATCTACTGAAACGACCATATGGTTTTTATCCTTTCCCTTGTTGATGTGATAATATCATGTTGGTTGATTTGTGACTCTTGAACCACTCTTACAAGCCAGGAGTAAGTACCACCTGATTGTGGTAAATGATTTTTTGAAAACATATTGTGGGATTGGGTTTGCTAGTATTTTGTTGAATATTTTTGCACCTATATTCATGAGAGATACAGGCCTATAATTCTCTTTTTTTGTGGTGTCTTTACTTGGTTTGGGTATCAGGGTAACACTGGCCTCATAGAATGAATTTGGAAGTTTTCCTTCCTCTTGTGTTTTTTGGAACCGTTTGAGAAGAATAGACATTATTTCTTCTTTAAATGTTTGGTAGAATTCGCCTGTGAAGCCATCTGGTCCCGAATTCTCTTTGTTTGGAGTTTTTAATTACCAATTCAGTTTCTTTGCTGGTTATTGATCTGTTCAAAATTTCTATTTCTTCCTGTTTCACTTTTGGTAATTTATATGTTTCTAGGAATTTATCAATTTCTTCTGGGTTGTCCAATTTTTTGGCATATAGTTTTTCATAAAATTCTCTTATACTTGTATGTATTTCTGTGATATTAGTTGTTATTTCTCCTCTCTCATTTGTGATTTTATTTACTTGGGTCCTTTCTTTTTTCTTTTTGATAAATCTGTCTAGAGGTTTATGAATTTTGTTAATTTTTTTCAAAGAACTAGCTCCTGGTTTCATCGATTGGTTTTATCATTCTTTTAGTTTCTTTATCATTTATTTCTGCTCTAATCTTTATTATTTCCTTCCTTCTAGTGGCTTTAGGCTTTGTTTGTTGTTCTTTCTCTAGGTCCCTTAAGTGTAAGGTTACATTATTTATTTGAGATTTTTCTTGCTTCTTGAAGCAGACTTGTATTGCTATAAACTTTCCTCTTAGAATAGTTTTTGCTGCATCCCAAAGGTTTTGGACCATTGTGTTTTCATTTTTATTTGTCTTCATGTATTTTTAAATTCTTCTTTGATTTCTTTTTTTTTTTTTTCAAGTTTATTTATTTTGAGAGAGAGAGAGAGCACGGGAGGGGCAGAGTGAAAATCCCAAGCAGGCTCTGCACTGTCGGCACAGAGCATGATGCAGGGCTCAATCTCATGAACCGTAAGATCATGACCAGAGCCAAAATCAAGACTGCTTAACTGAGTGTGCCACCCAGGCTCTCCTCGTCTTTGATTTCTTGCTTGATTCATTCATTGTTAATAGCATGTTATTTAACCTTCATGTACGGATTTTTTTCTTGTGATTGGCTTCTAGTTTCATACTGTTGTGGTCAGAAAATGTGCATGGTATGACTTTGATCTTCTTGAATCTGTTGAGGCCCATTTTGTGGCCTAACATGTGATCTGTCCTGGAGAATGTTCCACGTGTACTTGAAAAGAATGTGCATTCTATTGCTTTAGGATGGAATGTTCTGAATATATCTGTTAAGTCTATCTGGTCCAATGTGTCATTCAAAGTCACTGTTTCCTTGTTGATACTCTGTTTGGATGAACTGTCCATTGTTGAGAGTGGGGTGTTAAAGTCCCCTACTATTATTGTATTAGTATTGATTAGTTCCTTTATGTTTGTTATTAACTGTTTTATGCATTTGGGTGCTTTCATGTTGGGTGCATAAATATTTATAGTTGTTAGATCTTGTTGAATTGTCCTCTTTATGATTATATAGTGTCCTTCTTTGTCTCTTTTTAAAAAAAATTTTTTTAATGTTCATTTTTGAGAGAGAGACAGAGCGTGAGTGGGGAGGGACAGAGAGAGAAGGAGATACAGTATCTGAAGCAGGCTCCAGGCTCTGAGCTGTCAGGACAGAGTCCGATGCAGGGCTCGAACCCACAAGCTATGAGATCATGACCTGAGCTGAAGTGGACGCTTAACCGACACAGAGCCACCCAGATGCCCCTCTTTGTCTCTTGTTACAGTCTTTGTTTGAAAGTCTGTTTTGTTCTATATAAGTATTGCTAACCCACCTTTTTTTTTTTTTTTTTTTTTTTTTAAATTTTTTTTTTCAACGTTTATTTATTTTTTGGACAGAGAGAGACAGAGCATGAACGGGGGAGGGGCAGAGAGAGAGGGAGACACAGAATCGGAAACAGGCTCCAGGCTCTGAGCCATCAGCCCAGAGCCCGACGCGGGGCTCGAACCCACGGACCGCGAGATCGTGACCTGGCTGAAGTCGGACGCTTAACCGACTGTGCCACCCAGGCGCCCCTAACCCACCTTTTTTTTGACATCCATTTGCGTGATAGATGTTTCTCTATTGCCTCACTTTCATTTTTTTAATGTTTATTTGTTTTTGAGAGAAAGAGAAACAGAGTGTAAGTTGGGGAGAGACAGAGAGACAGGAAGACACAGAATCCGAAGCAGCTCCAAGTTCTGAGCTGTCAGCACAGACCCTGATGCAGGGCTCGAACTCACAAATCGTGAGATCATGACCTGAGCCGAAGTCGGATGCTCAACTGACTGAACCACCCAGGTGCCCCTCCACTGCCTCGCTTTCAATCTTCAGGTGTCTTTCAGTCTGAAGTGAGTGTCTTGTATGCAGCATATAGATGGGTGCTATTCTTTTATTCATTCTGTCACCTTATGTCTTTTGATTAGAGGGTTTAGTCCATCTACATTCAAAGTAACTACTGAAGATATGTATTTATTGCCATTTTATTATTTGCTTTTGGTTGTTTATGTAGATTTTCTCTGATCCTTTCTTGTTTGTCTCTTGTGGTTTACTGATTTGCTTTAGTGATATATTTGGATTTCTCTGTCTTTATTGTTTGTGTATTTATTAGTGCAACTAATAAATGTATTAGGTTTTTGCTATGTGGTTACCATTAGGTTTGTATATAATCTCTTCTGCATGTAGCAGTCTATGTTAAGTTGAGGTTGCTCAAGTTTGAACCTGTTCTTCTCTCCTCTCCTCCCCACATTTTAGGAATATGTGATTATATTTTATAAACTTTTTTTGTGAGATCCTTGACTGATTTTTTTACAGAAATATTTCTGTTTCCTACCTTCATACTGTCATGTTTGGTCTCTCCTTTCCACTCAAAGAGTCCCTTTTAATATTTCTTGCAGGAATGTGTTTAGTGGTCATGAACTCCTTTAGTTTTTGTTTGGGAAACTTTTTATCTCTCCTTCTGTTCTGAATAACCTTGCTGGATAGAGTATTCTTGGCTGCAGATTCTTCCTGTGTAGCACGTTGAATATATCATGCTACTCTGTTCTGGCCTGCAAAGTTTCTTTTATTATTATTATTATTATTATTATTATTAATTACTATTTTTTAATTTACATCCAAGTTACTTAGCATATAATGCAGTAACGGTTTCAGGAGTAGAATCCAGTGATTCATCCCTTACGTATAACACCCAGTGCTCATCCCAACAAGTGTCCTCCTCAATGCCCCTTCCCCATTTAGCCCATCCCCCCATCCAAAACCCTCCAGCAACCCTCAGTTTGTTCTCTGTATTTAAGAGTGACTTATGTTTTGTCCCCTCCCTGTTTTTATATTATTTTTGCTTCCCTTCCCTTATGTTCATCAGTTTTGTATCTTATATTCCACACATGAATGAGGTCATATGATATTTGTCTTTCTGTAACTAATTTCACTTAGCATAATACCCTCTAGTTCCATCCACGTTGTTGCAAATGGCAAGATTTCATTCTTTTTGATTGCTGAGTAATACTCCACTGTATATATATACCACATCTTCTTTTTTAAAAAAATTTATGTTTATTTATTTTTGAGAGAGAGAGAAACAGAGTGTGAGCAGGGGAGGAGCAGAAAGAGAGGGAGACACAGAATCTGAAGCAGGCTCCAGGCTCCCGAGCTGTCAGCACAGAGCCTGATGCGGGGCTCAAACTCACAATGGTGAGATCATGACCTGAGCCAAAGTTGGACACATAACCAACTGAGCCACCCAGGCGCCCTATACCACATCTTCTTTATCCATTCATCCATTGATGGACATTTGGGCTCTTTCCATACTTTGGCTATTGTTGATAGTGATGCTATAAACACTGGGGTGTATGTACACCTTCAAAACAGTACTCCTATATCGTTTGGGTAAGTACCCAGTAGTGTAATTGCTGGGTCATGGGGCAGTTCCATTTTTAAGTTTTTGAGAAACCTCCATGCTGTTTTCCAGCATGGCTGGAAACAGTGGCTCCACCAGTTTGCACTGCAAACTGCAGAGTGGCTGCACAAGTTTGCATTCCCACCAGCAGTGCAAAAGGGTTCCTCTTTCTCTGCATCTTTGCCAACATCTGTCGTTGCCTGAGTTGTTAATTTTAGCCATCCTGACTGGTGTGAGGTGGTATCTCATTGTGGTTTTGATTTGTATTTCCCTGATAAAATGAGTGATGTTGAGCATTTTTTCATGTGTCAGTTAGCCATCTGGGTGTCTTCTTTGGAAAAGTGTCCATTCATGTCTTTTGCCCATTTCTGCACTGGATTGTTTGTTTTTCGGCTGTTGAGTTTGATAAGTTCTTATAGATTTTTGGATACTAACCCTTTTTCTGATATGTCATTTACAAATATCTTCTCTCATTCTGTTGATTGCCTTTTAGTTTTGCTGTTTGTTTTCTTTGCCATGCAGAAGCTTTTTATCTTGATGAGGTCCCAATAGTTCATTTTTGCTTCTGTTTCCCTTGCCTCCAGAGACGTGTTGAGAAAGAAGTTGCTGCAGCCGAGGTCAAAGAGGTCTTTGCTTACTTTCTCCTCGAGGATTTTGATGGCTTCCTGTCTGACATTGAGGTCTTTCATCCCTGTTGAGTTTATTTTTGCGTATGGTGTAACAAAGTGGTCCGGGTTCATTCTTCTGCATGTCACTGTCCAGTTTTCCCAGCACCGTTTGCTGAAGAGACTGTCTTTATTCCATTGGCTATTCTTCCCTGCTTTGTCAAAGATTAGTTGGCCCTACGTTTGTGGGTCCTTTTCTGGGTTCTCTATTCTGTTCCATTGGTCTAAGTGTCTCTTTTTGTGCCAGTACCATACTGTCTTGATGATTACAGCTTTGGAATACATCTTGAAGTCCAGAATAGTGATGCCTCCAGCCTTGATTTTCTTTTTCAGGGTTGCTTTGGCTATCCAGGGTCTTTTCTGGTTCCATACACATTTTAGGATTGTTTGTTCTAGCTCTGTGAAGAATGCTGGTGTTATTTTGATAGGGATTGCATTGACTATGTAGATTGCTTTGGGTAGTATCAGCATTTTAACAATATTTGTTCTTCCAATGCATGGGCATGGAATATTTCCCCATTTTTGTGTGTGTCTACTTCGATTTCTTTTATAAGCTTTCTATAGTTTTCATTGTATAGATTTTTCACCTCTTTGGTTAGGTGTATTCCTAGGTATTTTATGGTTTTTGGTGCAGTTGTAAATGGGATCGACTCCTTATTTCTCTTTCTGCTGCTTCATTATTGGTGTATAGAAATGCAACCGATTTCTGTGCATTGATTTTATACTCTGAGACTTTGCTGAATTCATGGATTAGTTCTAGCAGTTTTTTTGTGGAATCTTTTGGGTTTTCCATATAGAGTATTGTGTCATCTGCAAAGAGTGAAAGTTTGACTTCCTCCTTGCTGATTTGGATGTCTTTTATTTTTTGTGTTGTCTGATTGCTGAGGCTATGACTTCCAATACTATGTTGAATAACTGAACTGGAACATTTCTGTTGAAAAATCTCCAACTATCATTATGGGTTTTCCCTTGTAAATTAATGACTTCCTTTGTCTTGATGCTTTTAGGATTTTCTGTATCATTATATTTTGCAAATTAATTACAATATATCTTGGTGTTGGGCTAATTTCATTGATTTCAGTGGGAGTTCTCTGTACCTCCCGGATCTGGAGGTCTTTTCCTTCCCCATATTCGGGAAGTTTCAGCTATTATTTCTTCAAATAAATTTCCTGCCCCCTTTTCTCTTCTTCTTCTAGGACTCCCATAATATGAATGTATTACATTTGATGGAGTCACTGAGTTCCCTCTTTTCTTGTTTTGCATAATTCTTCTTTCTCTCTTTTTTCTTTTAGCTTCATTGCTTTGCATTACTTTGTCTTCTAGGTCATTAATTCGTTTCTCCGCTTCTTCCAGTGTACTGTTCATTGCATCAAGCATGTTTCTAATCTCATGTATTACATTCTTCATCTCTAATTGATTTTTTTTAACTCTTTGTCTCTGTGGTAAGGGTCTCACTAATGCCTTTCACTCTTCTCTCAAGTCCAGTGAGTAGCCTTATGATTGTTGCTTTAAATTCTCCGTCAGGCATGCTACTTATATCTGTTTTTCTTAGATCTCCAGCCATGGCCTTATCTTGTTCTCCCATTTGGGATAAATTCCTCTGTCTTCTCATTCTACTGTATTTCTAATGCACACACATACACAGACATGTACATTTTCAAATAGCATTTCCCCTCCGTTCCCTACTTCCACTCCCATTCCAACTGTGTTCTCCTGTCATCCCCTAGCACCCACTTTTATGCATTTAACTATGTGTCCTTGATTGGGTATGTATCGTTGAATGACATCAGTGTTACGGTCTGAATTTTGTCTCCACCAAAGTTCTTATGTTGAAGTCCTAACCCTTAGAACTTCAGAATGAAATAGTATTTGGAGATAAAGTGTTTAGAGAGATAATTAAGTTAAAATGAGGTCTTTAGGATTGGCCCTAATCCAGTATGACTGGTGAACTTATTAGAAGAGGAAATTTGGGGGTGCCTGGGTAGCTCAGTCGGTTAAGCATCCGATTTTTGATTTCGGCTCAGGCCACGATCTCGTGGTTCATGAGATTGAGCCCCACGTTGGGCTCTGTGCTGACAGCATGGGGCCTGCCTGGGATTCTCTCTCTCTGCCCCTTCCCCTGCTTGTTCACTTTATCTCTCAAAATAAACAAACATGAAGGAAAAAGAAGAGGAAATTTGGGCACAGACACGTATGTGCTCAAAGAAAAGACCGTGTGAAGATGGAGGGAGATGGCCAACTACAAGCGAAGGAGAGAGGCCTCAGAAGGAACCAATGCCGCTGACACCTTGATCTCAGACTTCTAGCCTCCAGAAGCATGAGGAAATAATGTCCACTGTCTGCGCTCCCCGCGTATTGGACTTTATTGTGGCGGCCTAGTAAACTAAGACACCCAGTGCTGGTGTATGCCTGTGTTTGTTTTTGAATTTCCATATATCATCTCAGATATAGACTCAGTCTGTTTCTTTTTTATCCCCCTTCGTGCAACTTCTAAAAATGTTTTCTTTTTGCTTATCCTATTTTCTACAGTGCCTGTGTGCATCGATTTGTTTTATTGTGGTAAAATACATTTAACATAACATTTACCATCTTGGCCATTTTCTAACGTACAGCTCCGTGTTGTGGAGTGCAGTCACTCTCCTGCGACGTAGCCACCTCCAGAAGTTTCTCGGTTTCCCAAACTGAAGCCCTACACTCATTAAACGACAATTCCCCATTCCTCTCTCCCCTCAGCCCCTGGCAACCACCACTCTATTTTCTACTACTCTACTCTAAGTACTACTTAGAGTAGTACTAAGTACTACTAAGAGTAGTACTAAGTACTACTAAGAGTAGTACTAAGTACTACTAAGTACTACTAGAACTACTCTAAGTACCTCCTCCTATAGGTGGAATCATACAATATCATCCTTTTGTGGCCTTCGCATCATGTCTTCAAGGTTCATCCATGTGTCAACATTTCCTTCCTTTTTAAGGCAGAATAATATCCTACTGTGCTTTCTACCACGTTTTTGGGGGCCATCCATCCACGGCTGGACGTTGGGTTGTGTCCACCTCTCGGCTCTTGTGAATAACGCTGTTGTGAACATGGGTATGTAAGCATATGTTTGAGTCCCTGCTTTCAATTCTTTTGGGTGTATACCCAGAGGCCGACTTGCCGGATCATATGGTAGTTTTATGTTTAGTTTTTGAGGAACCTCAAAAATGCTTTCCATAATGGCTGTATCATTTTACATTCCCGCTAACAGTGCGCGAGGGTTCCAGTTTCTCTACGTTCTCATCAAAATTTGTTATTTCTGGGGGCACGTGGGTGGCTCAGTCGGGTAAGCGTCCGACTTCGGCCATGGTCGTGATCTCCAGGTCATGATCTCACCGTTTGTGAGTTCAGGCCCCGCGTCGGGCTTGGTGCTGAGCTTGGAGCCTGGAGCCTGCTTCACATTCTGTGTCTCCCTCTTTCTCTGTCCCTCCCCTGCTCACACTCTAACTCTCTCAAAATTAAGAAAACATTAAAAAAAATTGTTTTAAAAATTGTCATTTCTGTTTTTGTTTTTGTAGACTAGTCATTTTAATGAGTGTGAGGTGGGATCTCATTGTGATCTCTTTTTATTTGTATTTTCTTCTATGGTGTTTTACTTTTGAATTTTAATACTGCCTGGTTTGACACATCGGTATCATCCTCATACAGCTTCTTTGTGGACTGTAATTTTTATCACTATAAAATCCCATTTAAAAAAAATCGGATTTTATGCATTATGTGTTAAGTTCACCCTTGTCTGTTATTAAAAGTGTCATTTTGTCTGTTATTAAAAGTGTCTGCCATTTTGGTTTGTATGTGTCTTCTGTTTGCCAAGTCCTTTTATATTTATCTTTCTGGGTCATTTTGCTTTGGAAAATTCTTAAAAAAATTTTTTTTTAATGTTTATTTTTGAGAGAGAGAGGGAAGGAGAGAGAGAGAGAGCATGAGCAGGGGAGGGGCAGAGAGAGACGGAGACAGAATGTGAAGCAGGCTCCAGGCTCCACGCTGTCAGCACAGAGCCCGACGTGGGGCTCAAACTCACGAGCCGAGCCGTGAGATCATGATCTGAGCTGAAGTCAGACGCTCAACGGACTGAGCGACCCAGGTGCTCCTGGAAAATTCTTACATATGATTATATAGATTGGGTTTTTCAAAACGCACAGCCCGAGACCCTATCTCCCTTGCTACGACTTTATTAGGGAATGCAATCCCAGGAAAGCCAGAGGAAGGGAACAGGGAACATCGCTGAGGGGCAGGGAGGCGGGAAGAGCAAATCTGAGGCTGCATCACTCAGCAGGTCAAGGCTTGGAATGCAGAGGGAGTGTGTGTCTGATCTCATGGGACCATCTTCCAAGAGGCCATCTTCCTCTTTAACTGTATTTCATCATTGTCCATACAGGGAGAGAAAGAAGGGAGAATTTTATCTGGCAGCTTCCGTCCCCCACGGGTCAAACATTCTCTCCACAAGTGTTAACTGCCCTTCACTTCAGGGTCGTCCAAGCTTGGCACCCAGAGGGCCCCCAGTGTCTCGCACCTCAGCACCAATGTGGACGCCTCAGGGCAAGAGGGGGAGACGTGCTACACAGGAGGGCTTGGGGCACTGGTGGGTTGTACCCACACGAAGTGAGTTGAAGCGCACAAGGTCTGTCATCTCAGCAGCAGCTGGCACGGAGCAAGCAGCCCTGTCACCCTGACGATCAGCGGCGGAGCCTGGCTTTATCAGGTTGCCCCCGAGCTGCAGGAGTTGAGGCTCCTCAAAACTGCCATAAAGCTCCCCACGGCTTTTACAAATCCTTAAGCTGGCTGTCAGCTACCCCGAGCCTACCATTTTCTTTTTTGCAAGGTGTCTCATGTTCATAAAAGCCCGCCTACTCTGCATTTCTCATAATCATCACTGCCCCCATAACCAATGAAAGGCTGCAGACATTGCAGTTCCCAGCTGAACTCCACCTTCTGCCTGCCCCTCACCCCCATGTAACCACAGGTGAAAACCTCAGTAATTTTGATGCCCAGTTCATGCCAAGGGTTACCACCCCCTGCTTTACTCTAGCAAGTGCCCTCATTGCCATCAGACCAGTAAGGAGGCAATTCAATGTCACAATCCTATCCCGGGAGTCTTCTTTTAAGCGCCCTTGGGACCAGTTGTCTCGGGGGGGGGGGGGGGCAAGTGTGTGGCCGTGAGGTGAAGTGTGGAGGACTGTTTCTGTGTGTCAGAAGTCAGCTGGAACGCGGGCAGAATTGGTCACCCCAGAGAGGCTAGGACAGGACGGGTCAGAGGCTCTGGAGGCATGGAAGGACCAGAGGCTGTGATGTGGCACAAAGAGATGTCTGATAACAAAGGCGTATCATAGATTTTCTTTCCAAACAAGGCCTGTCCTATTTGCATTTATTGATGTAACGTGATGGATAGGCTTCGTTCTCATTCTGGCATCTTATTTTGTATTATGCTTTCTCTCTTCAGTGCTTCCTTTGTTTTGCATCTTTTGCTGTGTGGTGTGTGTGCGTGGTTTCTTCAGATTATTTCACCGCATTTGTGGCAATTTGGTGCTCTCTCTCTTCCGGAACCAGCAGACTTTGTCAAGACAAGATGTGTCAGATATGCTAAGATGTGATGCGATGCATAAAACCCGAGACTACACACACAGGCAGGCGTTCCTTGTTTGTTTCACTGTTGTCTATTTCTGCTCAACAGAAATCCTGATACGTTCAGTTGTGCCCAGTGCCCACCAAAAGAGAGAGAAAAAAAAATGTTGGTGGGTTTATAATTTCGTCTTTAGCGAGAACATTCCTGAGAAAACTTGCATTTTGATGAGGATTAAGAACCAATCTTCTGCTTACGATTTTACCTGGTCTGGGGAGTAGAAGAATTTTCTATACACCGGCTTCTGGTTCCTTATGATCCATGCTTTGTTGCTTCTCCTGTCCCCATGCAGTCTCAGTGCCAGGCTCTACAGGACACATTTCTGCTGGGATGTGATCCCTGGCCCTGCACCTTGGTGCCCTACAGTAGATGAGTCGGCCCAGAGGCTGGTAGGGCACACCCACACCAGCACAGCTTGCAAAAACCGAATGATAGGTGGGAAAGACTATAGACCCCGTAAATCTGTTCCATGAAACCCAAACTAAACGTATCTCACGTCAACTTGACTCTCATTCGAGTCATTCCAATATCTGACATGAGGTAAAGGAAAATTCGGGCCAAAAAAAAAAAAAGAAAAGAGAGAGAGAGATAGTGGTCTTAACTGACCACATCCAAAATTGCCTTATTGGGGTGCCTGAGTGGCTCAGTCAGTTGAATGCCTGACCTTCGGTTTTGGCTCAGGTCATGATCGCACGGTTCGTGAATTCAAGCCCTGCATCGGGCTCTGTGCTGACAGTGTGGGGACCGCTTGGGATTCTGTCTCTCCCATTCTCGTTGCACCTCCCCAGCTTGCTCTCTCTCTCTCTCTCTCTCTCTCTCTCAAAAAAAAATATATATATATATGTAAATTTAAAAACAAAACCCAAAAACTGCCTTACCTGTGAACATTTTATAAAAGCATATGCCCATGTGAACACATTGTTAGGGTTCTTCAACCCTGTCCTTAAAAAGGGCCATCGTACTGAGGGGCCCAGAGCTTAAGCTGTCTCTGTGTTGTACCTCATGGTTTACAATTTAATGTAGACACATCAATAATCTACAAATAGGTATAAGAAAGTCCAAAAAAGTTTTGGTCTTTTGCCAATGATGACTGATACTCTTTAGGAAATATATATCGGAACCTTTTGAAAAAAAAGTTTTCTTATTCTCTTAGCTTCGTGGCTCGCTGGTGCCTGTTCTCCCAATTGGACTGATGGGGTGAAGTCACAGCCCAGCGAGAAAGAGATTATTCTTTCCAAGAAAGGATTTACAGCAGCGTTGTCCCATAGAACTTTCTGCAATGATGGAACTGTTCTGTGTCTGTGCTATCCAAAATGGTAGCCATTTGCCACAGGTTGCTAGCTATTAAGCCCTTGAAATGTGGCTAGTGAGACTGAAGGATTGGATTTTACATAGATTTAATTAATTAAAGCAAAAATTAAAATAGCCACATGTGGCTAGTGGCTGCCATAGAAGACAGAGGAGACTTGAAGCCATTTGAGTGGGAAGATGACAAAGGAAGGGGGCCATGCCAGTCATGTGGCTGTGACCAGCCTGCGGCTTTTTGTTTGTTTTTTACACCATTTTATTGAGGCATGATTGGCATAAAAACAGCTGTAAATATCTAATGTATACAACTTGATGAATTTGGAGGTAAGTACACACCCAAAAAACTATCACCATAATCTATGCCATAATCACACCTATCGCCTCCAAAAGTTTCCTCCTGCCCTTGTTTATTTGTTACTATTATTCTGTGTGTATGAAAAGAACACTTAACATAAGATTGACCCTCTTAGTAAATTAAAAAAATAAAAAAAATTTTTTTAATGTTTATTTTTTAGAGAGAGAGACAGACAGACAGACAGAGTGCAAGCAGGGGAGGGGCAGAGAGAGAGGAAGACACAGAATCGGAGGCAGGCTCCAGGTTCTAAACTGTCAGCACGGAGCCCCAGACTCGTCAACCAAGAGCACATGACCTGAGCCGAAGTCAGACTCTTAACTGACGGAGCCACCCAGGCACCCCACCCTCTTAGTAAATCTTCAAGTATGTACTGCCATATCAATTAGAGGCACGGTGCTGTACAGATCTCTAGGTCTTATTCATCTTGTAGCCCTGAAACTTTGTAGCCTTTGACTTCCATCTCCCCATTTCCCCCTCCCCCCAGCCCCTGGCAACCACCACTCTATTCTCTGCTTCTACGAGTTTGACTCTTTTAGATTTCCCGTGTACAAATGAGATCGTGCAGTATTTGTCTTACCGTGTCTGGTTTCTTTCCCTTCCAGGTTCATCCAGTTGTTGCAAATAGCAGGATTTCCTTCCTTTTTAAAAAGCTGAATAATATTCCGTTGTAGGTATATACCGCATTTCCCCCCAATTTACCCACTGATGACCATTTAGATTGCTTCCATGTCTTGGCTATTGTGGACAATGTTGTACGGAACACGGGAGTGCAGACACCCCTTTGAGATCCTGATCTCTGTTCCTTTGGATAGGTACTCAGAAGTGAGATTGCTGGATCATATCGCAGTTCTAGGTTTCATTTAAGAACCTTCCACCGTTTTCCTCAGTGGCTAGACCAGTTTACACACCCACCAACAGTGTATCAAATGCTCCCTTTTCTCCACATCCTCCCTAACATTTCTCTTTTGTTTTTTCTGATACTCGCCATTCTAACAGGTATGAGGTGATATCTCATTGTGGTTTCGGTTTGCATTTCCCCGATGATGAGGGATGTTGAGCAGCTTTTCATGTACCTGTGGATCATTTGTATGTCTTCTTTAGAGAAATGTCTATTCAGTTCCTTTGCCCATTTTTAAATCGGGTTATTTGTTTTTTGTTTTTTGCTTTTTTTTTTTTTTTTTTTTGCTATTGGGTTGTAGGAGTTCCTTATATCAGGCTGGGGAGTTTTGAAGAGAGAGAACCAAAAGACAGTTCTGCCAGAGGGACTTCCCACTAAGGGTCTTGTCCTTCTTTCTCAGACATTTCCAGAACAGCCTGGTAGGCCAGGCTGGGGGTGGGGCTAACTGATCCATTAGACACAAAGCCTGGGGCCCATGGAAATGTTTTAATTTCCTTAAAATTAGAAGAAAACAAAAAAGAATTTTTAGGCTGAAGAAAATGTTTTCATATATAATATTAATATATTCATTGTTAGGTCAACCCACCCATAAAATATAATTAAAATTTTTATTTATTTATTTTTATGCTTTATTACTTTTGAGAGAGAGAGAGAGAGACAGAGTGCAAGCGGGGGAGGGGCGGAGAGAGAGGGGGACACAGACTCCCAAGCAGGCTCCAGGCTCTGAGCTGTCAGCACAGCTGATGGGGCTACGCAAAGCCTGATGGGGCTATGCAATCATGACCTGAGCTGAAGTCCACGCTTAATTGACTGAGCCACCCAGGGGCCCCTAAAATTTTTTAAATTTTATTTAATTAAAAAAAATTTTTTTACATTTATTTATTTTTTGATAGACATAGAGACACAGAGCACAAGTTGAGGAAGGGCAGAGAGAGAAGGAAACAGAATCCAAGGCAGGCTCCAGGCTCTGAGCTGTCGGCACAGAGCCCCACGCGGGGCTTGAACTCACAAACCGTGAGATCATGACCTGAGCCAAAGACGGATGCCCAACGAACTGAGCCACCCAGGCGCCCCCCCCCCCCCAATTTTTTTTTAATGGAGGAAGGAGTCCTTGAAAACAAAAACGCTAGGACCCACCCAAGTCTTTATGTGTGTGTGGGGAGAGGGGCTGCTTTTACCACTAACAGCTCATTTTGGGCAACCAGGTACCTCCCTTCTTGAATGCTCCCCCTCAGAGGCCACAGATGAACTCCATGAATGGGTTCAAGTGCCCATTCTCAAGCAAGAGTACCAAGACTTTTCAACAATCCCAGGGTCAGAACAGAGCCCTGCGCTGGAAAAACGCCTCTCTAGACTGTTACATACTTGGGCAGTGGACAGTGGGGAGCTGGGGAGGGGTTCAAGAGCTGTGTGGGAAGGCAGAGAGGGGAAATGCTATGTTGTAGAGTGAGATAATTAATCTTGACTACTCCTCTCATCCTGACCCCATAAAGGAGGACGCATGAGCTCCGAGAGGTTGAGAAACTTGGCCAACCTTACACAGTTGGGGCACAAACTTCCATGTGCCCTTGCTCTGACCTAAAACTAAGCACAGATCCCTGGAACCCCTTCCGCAGCCACTGTGGGAGCATCAAGAGTAGCTTCTGTGACGACCAGCCCGCCATCCCTGAGAGCTGTTCTCTTTTCCCCATTCCCGCTGCTTCCGGAGCTGATCCTATAGGATCTCTGGGCCTCAGTTTCCCCCTTTGTGCGTGTGTTGGGGCAGGGGGGGGGGTCTCCCTCTAGCAACGCGAAAGAGGGAGGGAAAGAGGAGGACGTGGCTTTCACCCTGCCCACGCTAAGGCCCCAGCCGAGGGTCTTGCCGGAAGCCCACCTCCCCGCGCGCGCCGTCCCGCGGCAGGAATGGGCTCGGCCCCTTTAAATCCCGCCCGGGGCCGCGCCCTTCCCGGCTCGGCGACTGGGAATTGCGGCCCCGCGCGCGCTCTCCGCGCTCCCGGCGCCAAGCCCGCGACCCCGCGCGCCGCCTCCGCGGACGCAGGGGCCGTGCGCATCATGAGCCGCATCTACGACGACAGCGCCCTCCGGAACAAGGCGGTGCGGAGCGCGCGGCTGCCGGGGGCCTGGGACCCCGCCGCCCACCAGGGGTAGGCCCGCCGCGCTCTGCCCCTGCCTCTCGGGCCGCCTCCGCCCCGGTTTAGAACCCGGGCTTCGGGATTGGGGAGGGGACCGCGGTCCGGGTGCGGGTGGGAGGGGAGGCAGACCTGGCCAAAGCCACCCGCCCCCGCCCCCCCCCCCCCCAGCGCTCCCCTCCGCCCTGCAAGCAGAGCGCACCCTTAGAACACAGATCGGCTTAAAATTCCCCACTGGCCCCCGCCCCGTAGCGTCGGGAGAGGGTCTCGATTCGAGTCCCAAACGGAGCTCGAAAGCACCGACCTTTGTCTCTACCCCTGCCTGTCGCGACTGTAAAACTCCCAGCCACTTGCCTCGCCGCCCTGCCCGCGGGCCTTGGCTCAGGCCGCCCGCCGCACTTCCCGCCCCGGAAGGGACGAAGGCATGGAGCGATCCCAACGGCGCGAGGGAGCTGGCGTGGCGCGGCCGCGGGAGGGCAGTGCCTGCCTGGAGGCGCGTGTGGGATCGGGATCCGGATGGGGTGGAGGGGAGGCCCTGCGGTGGCCCACGCAGAGGTTTTGAGAACACGTGGACCATGCCAGCAGCAGGTACAAACACTAAGGGATCTGGAGGTGAGGGGTCGGTAGGGGCAGGTAACAGAGTTTCCCCCATCCCTACCCGTGTCCCCGCCCTCTCCCATTTCTGTGGCTCTAAAAGGGAAACCCCAGGTTTTGTGAAAACTGGAAGCGGGAAGCGGGGAACTCTCTGCGAGGGACCCCACGATCTTGGGCTAGTCATAAAACTTCTGGTGTGGGGTTTCGCCACCTCTAAGTGCGTATGGATGACAAGAGGAATAGAAAGTGTTTTAAAACAGGTGAAAAGGGAAGATACTTTATAGCAGCTTAGACCCCTCCCTCAAGTTTGATTAAAGAAGTAAAATCCTTTCTATTTGGTAAGCACTTCATAGTTTAGCACTTTCACTCACATGATCTTTTGTCATCATCATCACAAGACTCAGAGTGAGGTGGCTATTCTCCCGTTTTGTAGATAGGAAGACTGAGGCCCTGGTTACAGTAACCCCTTGCAGGAGGGGCCACAGCTTGGTCTTGCAGCCTTGAGGAGGTCCCTTCTACTCTCTGGGCAGTGCCCCAGCGTTTGGGAATCAGGTGAATAGGAGACACTTGTGGGCCTTGCTTCTATCCCAGTGCACACTCTGCCCTGGGCCGTTGAACTTACGCCTCTTCCCTGAGGACTGACACAACCAGCTGATCCCTTCTTTCCATCCCCAGGGGAAATGGCGTCCTGCTGGAGGGAGAACTGCTGGACGTGTCTCGGCACAGCATCTTGGATGCCCGTGGCAGGAAGGTGAGGACGCTTTCCTGGGGACACTAGCAGGGCGCTGCCTTCATGGTCCTCACCCACCGGCAGATCTCCCGGTGCTTAACTACATCAGTGCTGAGATTTGGGGTCCGGTTCCTCCCGGGAGGGGCTCACAGGGCAGGTGGGGAGTGGGTGGGGAGATAGCAGCCGAAAGGGACCACTGAGTGGAAAGGTGACTTTGGCGTTGGGCTGAGGACAGATGACGGGGCCTGGCTTCCTGCTGAGGACACAGATCAGCACTGACCCCAGTGGTGAGTGTTTGGGGCTCGGATTGGGAGGGTTGAGAGCAGGAAGGGGTGAGGTAACCCGTTTAGGACTGAGGCTGTGGGTGCTGTGTGGGCTGGAAGGTGCTCCAAAGAGGTCCCATTGCTTCTGTTTAAAGGGCTGGGAGCCTCGCTGGGTGGGCAGGATGAGGGGCTCTGTTTTCTGGGAGGGCCAAGGGCCCAGATTCCTGGCTTCTGGAAGTGGTCTGGTAGCTCCCACTGCCCTGGGGCCTGAGGGGTCAGCAGTGACCTTCCCCTTTTGGGGACCAGGTTTGTTCCTGGGAGGTCATGTCACCTTTGAATTTTTTGGAATTGATTCATTTTAATTGTTTTTTAATGTTTATTTTTGCGAGAGAGAGGTGGGGGAGGGGCAGAGAGAGAGAGGAAGGAACAGAATCCAAAGCAGGCTCTAGGCTCTGAGCTGTCAGCACAGAGCCCGATGCGGGGCTCGAACTCATGAACCGTGAGTTCATGACCTGAACTGACGTCGGACACTTAACTGAGCCACCCAGGCGCCCCTGAATCATTGAAAATGTACTGGTGGAGTTTGTTGTTGGAAGGAGACCTAAAGTTCTCCATTTGCAAAGTGGTGGCTCTCTTGGCCTGGGCTCGCTCGTCTTTGAGCAGCACTGTGTGTGGCTGGGCACTTTGGAATGTGGGGTTTTTAGAAAGCAGGTCACTGCTGTGGACCTGGGCCTCCTCGTGCATACAGGCAGGGACGTTGGGGTGGGAGGAGGGTAGCTGTGTTCTGGGCCTTTGTCCAGCCTCCACATTAAGTCTGCATTGCTGACCCCGCCTGGGGCTTCAGTTCCCATGTCCGTGCCCTTGTCCGCTTGCCCCCTCACACCCTTGGGGTCGTGCCCTCCATCACCACGCCATCTCAGGTGTCCACAGACGCACCCACTGCTCACCCTCCGATACTTGCCCGTGTCTTTCCTGAGCCCTAGTTTTGAATTTCCACCCCCTTTCTAACAGCCCCACTCGGTGTGCTGACCACCTTATCTCCTTGTTCTCTAAAGCGGAGCTCGTCCCAGGGGCTCAGAGCCCGCTGCTGCCCTGCAGCCCCGGGAAAAGCCTCCGCTCCCAGCTCGGCAGCGGTTTCGCCCAAGAGGTGTTTTGCTGCATCCACCCCCCTCCTTAGGGTGCCAGCCAGCAGGGTGGACACAGCAGTCCGGAGCCCCCAGCCAGCCTGCCCGGCAGGGCCAGCAGTAGCTCCAGGCTGATGTGCGACCGGCCTCCCTCTGCTGCCCTTGGGGCAGAGTGTTCTGTCAGCCCTGCCCACACTTGCCTTCTCTGAGTTCTCCCTTCTAATGATAATGCACTAGACCCCTGCAAACCTCTACTGTCTCTTCCTCCAGCCTCCCCCCGGGAAGCAGTGCCTGGTCCTGTTGGTCTTTCTACCTTGGCCATCCCTTCCCACCCCTCCCCTTCCTCCTCCAACTGGCCTTAGGCGGATGGGGCCTCAGAAAATTAGCCTGTCCTCATCAAACCTTCCAGCTGCCCCCGACGCTCATTCTTGCCCTCCCGGTCACTTGTTTCCTGAAAGACATATTGGAGGGCCTCACTGCTGTTCAAACACCTTTCGGGATTCCCTCGTGGGGTGCCTGGGTGGCTCAGTCGGTTAAGCGTCTGACTTCGGCTCAGGTCATGATCTCACAGTTTGTGAGTTCGAGCCCCATGTCGGGCTCTGTGCTGACAGCTCGGAGCCTGGAGCCTGCTTCGGATTCTGTGTTTCCCTCTCTCTCTCTGCCCCTCCCCCCCTCTCAAAAAATAAATAAATGTTGAAGAATATTTAACACACACACACACACACACACACACACACACACACACACACCTTTTGGGATTCCTTCTTGTCTATCAGGTAAAGTCCAAACTCCAAATACCAACTCAAGGCCCATTTCAAACTGGTGCTACTTGCTTTCCCAGCCTGGGCTCCCACGAGGCCTCTGACTATCCTCTGTTGCTCAGACATGCGCACCAGACCTTGACTTTTATTTCGTACCTGTCCCAGGCTTTTAATATTCTCCCTATTCCCTTTTCCCCGGAAGCTGCAGGTTTCTCCATGCTTGGAGACCTTGCCAAGAGGTGGATTCCTCGTCTCCAGTGTCCAGGAGCATGTGACCCACCCGCTTAGGCCAGAGTAGCTGGCAAACAGCATTTGCAGCACCCTTTACGTTTTGCGCTGCTTGCGTCTCTAGAATCTCATCGAACCCTTGCCGCGTTTCTGAAAGTAGACAGCACGTTGTCCCCACGCAACAGGGGAAACTGAGGCTAGGAGGGATTAGCCCCAGGTCCAACACGTGTCGGAAGTGGCATACTGGCCGCCCTCCCTGGGAACTTTCAGTGCCCTTTCTATGACCCTTGCCCTCCTCCACTCCTGCATCATGGTATTTGGGGTCCTCGGTGCTTGGGTTATGGTTTTCTGTATGTGCTGTCTGTCTCTGGCCCTGTGGGGACTTTGGGGTCAGGCGGGGGGCCTGCTGTCTCGTGGCCGCAAGGAGCACACATGCTTCGTTATGTGAGGCAGGTGCGTACTGAGCATGTGATTGGATAAATGAGCGAATATGGGGGGGGGGGGGCGGGGCATCTGCCCAACTGGAATATCTTTGGGAGCTGAGATGGGATTCGGGGTGGAGGGGGAGGTTGGGGGGCTCGCAGTGGAGCCCTGTGGGGAGTGTGTGTGTTGGAGGGTGGGGGGAGTGAAACAGCGCCCTCCCTGTCTCCGGCCCCAGGAGCGCTACTACGTGCTCTACATCCGGCCCAGTCGCATCCATCGCCGGAAGTTCGACCCCAAGGGAAACGAAATCGAGCCCAACTTCAGTGCCACCAAGAAGGTGAACACGGGCTTCCTCATGTCGTCCTACAGTAGGTATCTTCCGTCCTTCCTCCCTCAGGGCCCTCCCAGCCTGTGGCCTTGCTGTGTCTCTTGGTCCCTAATGAGTGTGCACTCAGCCTTGGAGTCCATGTCTGGCTTGGGGGCCTGCTGGCTGGACTCCTGCCCCTCATTCACTCAGAGGATCCCCAGTGCCCCACCTCAATCCCAGGGGCCTGGCTGGCCTGACTCCTGCAGTCTGGCAGAGGCGTCGGAGAACCTGGCTCTGGGCTCTCACTGCCTTTGTGCAGAGCCCAGGCCAGGCCCCTGGCAGCCTTCATCTTCCTGCCCAAATTCCATATGATTCTTAGGCCCTTGGACCTCCTTCCTCTTTCCATCTGTGGCTCTACAGGGACCGTTTTGCTGTCTGTGGAAGAAGGTTTGGAGGTTGAGTGAGAATCCTTCCGTCTCTCTATCAGTTTATTCATTCATAGTTTCAGTTGTCCGTTCATTCTCTGAATATTTCATGAGCATCTACCCTCTGCCAGGCCCTGAGCCACATGCCAGGGTCCAGGGACCACGGGGACAAACAAGATTTGGACCTGCATTCGAGATGTCCTCAGTCCCTTAGAGGAGATGGACAGGACAGAGGAGGGGCTCTGGGCCCAGGCAGGCACGGTCGGGGGCGGGCCTGGAGTGGGGAACACCAGTGCGAAAAACTGAAAGGAAAGCAGGAATCAGCAGGGTGCTGGGGTTTGGAAAGGTGTTGCAGGAGGGGGTTGCAGGCCAAAGCATGCTGGGAACTGGGGGCTCCTGATGCAGGTGAGGAGAAGCCTTTAGGGAGGCAGGAGCCAGGTGGAGAAGGGCCCCAGAAGGACACCTGATCGAGAATGCAAGGGAGTCCTGTTGTGAGTGGTTTCAAGTAGAGCAGGGATGTGATTAGAACGGTTTTAAAAAATCCCGGGGTGGAGCAGGGAGCACCTGGGTGGCTCAGTGGGTTAAGCATCCGACTTCAGCTTAGGCCATGATGTCACAGTTTGTGAGTTTGAGCCCCACATTGGGCTCTGCACTGACTGACAGTGCAGAGCTTGCTTGGGATTGTCTCTCTCTCTCCCTCTCTCTCTGCCCCTTCCCTGCTCGTGTATGCTCTTTCTGTCTCTCAAAATAAATAAATAAACTTAAAAAAATAAACAAATCCCCTCCCAGGGGGAGGGGTGCCTGGCTAGCTCAGTCAGAAGAGCATGTGACTCTTGATCTCGGGATCGTGAGTTCAAGCCCCATGTTGGGTGTAGAGATTCCTAAAAAAAAAAAAAAAAATAAGTATACTTAACAAAAATCCCAGGGGGCGACCAGCAGGCCTGTTAACAGGCTGTGGTGGCCAGATTAAGGGCCTGTCAGTGAGGATGCAGAGACTGGAGAGACTCGGGACAGAGGAGGCACAGCGGCCTCAGTGTTTGGAGATGGGGAGAGTGAGAGAGGGGTCAGGGACGACCCTGGGGTTTGGGCTCAGGCAGGTGTGAGGAGAAGAGTTCCATCTGGGACACGTGGTTGCACCTCTAGGTAGAGGATGATGCCCGCTGGGGCCTTGGAGGCACAATTCTGGAACCCAGGAAGCAGGCGGGGCTGGTGGCACACGTTTAGGGCCCATCACACATTGCGAGCACGGAAGCTGTGAGAGTGGATATGGAGTCACCCGGGAGGCCGGGAAAGAGCCCACTAGGAACCAGAGGAGGGACCCCTGCGGAGGTCTGAGGGAAGTAGGGAGCATGTGTCTCTCTGAGGGGGGGTAGCAATGGGGTCAGGTGCTGCCTGAGGCCCAGCAAGGCCAGCACTGTGGGACATCCAGTGGGCTCACAGTGAAGTGCTCCCAGTGACTCGGGGAGAGGGGGGTCTGGAGTAGTGGGTGTCAAAACCAGAATTCAGGAAGGCATTAAGGTAAGATCCAGTGTGGAGCAGGAGACCCAGGTGCCCGAGGACGGAGAGGGGTGGGATCTGGAGCCCAGATGGAGGAACGCTGGCTCGAGGCAGGAGAGGGACACTTGGTCCTTTGAGAGGGAAATGGAAGAGGAGGAGAGGTTTCTTGTGCTTATCGGTAAGTTGACAGGGCGGTGGCAGGGTGAGTAACCCCACCTCGGGCTTCCGTGACCTTGGGGAGTGGAGGTGAGAGGTGGTCTGTCTGAGGGACGTTGGGCGGGGTGAGGGCTGAGGAACCAGGAGCAGTTCGAAAGCCCTTGGTGGGAGTGCGGCGTCTGGGGAACCCGGCAAGGTTTTACACCCTGAATGGAACAGGGTCCGGCCTCCACGGCTGTTGGGCTACTCTCGCTGCCCCTGGCTCTCGGCATGGAGAGGCCAGCCTGCCGGCCCGCCCCGGGTTGCTGAGCTGGGGTGGCTGTGCACACCTTCCTGGGCTCTTGGGGCCTGTGAGTCCTCCCAGCCCCGTGAGGCCTCACTTCTCAGTCTCAGACCATCACCTCATCCCACCCCACACCCCCCGCCGGACCCGACCCGGGATCTGCAGATTTGGGACATTCAGGGCAGGTAGGTGAGGCTGTTGGGATCCCCCCCCTGAGCCTCCGAGCTCTGCCGGGGCTGGGGTGAGCCGGCCAGGGGAGAGTATGTGGACCCCGTAGTTCGCTGTTCCTTCCACAGACCCCAGCCCAGCCAGGAGACCCTGAGAGCCTGGGGAGAAGAACCCTGTCTAGGCAGGGGGGAATCCGTGCGGAGGCAGAATTTTGTAGAGGGTTTGAATCCTGCCTCCTCCGCTGACCAGCTGTGTGACCTTGAGCAGATCACCTCACCTCTCTAAGCCGGCATTTTCTCCCGCGTTAAAAAAAAGGGATAATGAAAACATTTACGCTCATTGGGGGTTTACCACGTGCCAGACTCTGTGCTAAGTGCTTCACGGGTGTCATTTTGTTTACACCTCATGTCCGCCCTGTCATTAGGTACCCTTTTTATCCCTCGTTGTCAGGCACAGAGAGGTTAAGTCACCTTTGCACGGGCTCACGTGGCTTGTGAGCAGATGTGCAGCAGGCAGCCTGGCTCCAGAGCCCGGGGCCGGAAGTCACCTGCCAGGACAGCCTCGATGACTCCTGCCACCGCGGGCACGCGCAGCCCTGCCTTCAGGTGGTTGTGGGCACGTCAGACACTCAGGTCTCCCCTGGCTCCCAAAAGACCCTCCCTGAGTGCTTGCTGTGACACTCCTGTGCTGTGTGCCTGCAGAGGTGGAAGCTGCGGGGGACACGGACAGACTCACGCCCGAGGCGCTGAAGAGCCTGGTGCAAAAGCCAGAACTGCTTGCGCTGACGGAGAGCCTCACCCCCGACCAGACGGTGGCGTTCTGGATGCCCGAGTCAGAGATGGGGGCGATGGAGCTCGAGCTGGGGATCGGGGTACGGCTGAAAACCCGAGGCGACGGCCCCTTCCTGGGTGAGCAGTGCAGCCCTCACGTGGTCTCGTGTCCCCGTGGCCCATAGCGGTTCCCGGCCTCCTGTTTAGGGCTCCTCCACCCCACCTGCTGAGAACCCACGTGAGTGGGCCAGGTCTGCTTATTCCCGAGACTTCTTCCTAAGTCTCCGGACAAGTGCCCTGGGGCCAGCAGCCTAGACACTCTGGATCCTGGGGTGCCGCCCAATCCCGTGGTTCCCTAGGGTGACCTCTCCTATTTAGTGCCTTGGGGGTCACACTCAGGGCCTCCCTGAGGGCACTGAAGAGAGCAGTGGTTTAACCCGGGCCTAGGGTACCCAGCAGAGCAGGCCAGCCCCCCACTATTTTACCACTAGAGAAAGACAAGCCGTTCAACTTCTTCCCTTCTTTCAGAGTCATTAGCCAAACTTGAGGCTGGAACAGTGACCAAGTGTAATTTCGCTGGTGATGGAAAGACAGGAGCATCCTGGACGGACAACATCATGGCCCAAAAGTCTTCGGAGGGGGCCACGGCGGAGATCCGAGAGCAGGGGGACGGGGCGGAGGACGAGGAGTGGGTAGGTCAAGAGAGATGTCTACGGGTCTGGCATTGGTACGGTTTATCTCTTGGCGGGAGCTTCGTACACGCAGGTTGTGGTTGGGTGTAGGACAAGGACACGGCAGCATAAATTTTGCTCCCCCCAGCTTTGGTGTTCATGGAATTTCTGAGAATGTGTTAGCCTCGGGAAAACTCCTTTCGAGGCAAGAAGGGTGACAACCTGAGAGACCTTTCTTTTCGGTAGGTCTGAACTGTGCCAATCTACAGGAAAGTTCCAAAGTTGGATAAAAGCAAGGGCTGGAAAGAATGGAATTCACAGGGAAACCAGGGAAACCTGATGCCATTACATCTCCAAACATTATCACTTCAAGTGAACACATTAGCCATGTTGTGGCAGCTGAGCTGGATGAGCTTTTTTTTTTTTTTTTTTTTTTTTTCTCCTTCGTTCTGGGCTCTCTGCCCAAAGTGGCTGGAAAATGGCTGGCTTGGTCCTTACTAGATTTTCCTTTTTTTTTTTTTCCTGCCAAGGATCAACCCCCCCCAGTCCATCCTTAGCCTATCTGCAGTTGATGTGTTTTCCTGAAGCATATTTCACCTGAAGGTTTGATGTCAAAAGGCCCCAAATTGAACATTTACAACAAAGTCACTGAAAAATGGGTTATTCACCCATGGCGAATGATGACATTCGCCAGAGAAAGCAGGGCAGGAAGAGTAGAGGGTCTGGATTCCCCTTTGTCTTACCAAAGGGAGTCTCGGAATGAAAAATAATCAGGGCTGCCAGGCCAGCTCCTTGGGCCAGCTCTAATGAGGGAAAGCCAAGGAGGATGGCCGAGGGCCCCATTGGTACCACTCGGTTGAACCCTTGTTTGTCTGATGCCTTGTAGAAGACTTGCATGAAATGTGCTCTCTTCACACCTCTTTACTTAACTCGTAGGATGACTGAGGTCGCCTCTGGGTCCCACCAGCGCTGCTGAGAATTTCTTCCATCAACATCTACTCTGGAGCTCGGCTTACCTGGTTCTTCCCTACAGCCACCATGGAATACCCTTTGAATAAGCGTTGCAAAAACCAAATCCCAGACCATGACATGAGCAGTGGGGGCCCCATGCTGTGGCTCATGCAGGGCCCGTCTCTAGGTATTTTCACGGTGGCCCTTGCCCTGAGTGGCAGCCTTGTTTCTAGAGGCAGGCAGTGGATGGGTCCCCCCGGGGCAGTCAGAGGAATAGAACTTGGTCTTGGCGTAGACTTGGGGAATGTCCCTCATCTGCATGCAGAATGGCTCAGGTGTTCCTTCCTCTGTCCTTGTTGTATTTCTTGCCTTCCCTGCACACCTGTCGCTTTTCCCCAGTGCCCAGTGGTGTAGCCTCTGCTCTCCCGTTCACACCTCCCTTTCCCCCATGTGCCCTTTTCTTCCCCTACAGCTGCCAATTCTTTATCCCCCCTCTGGTCCTCTGCCACACGGGGGGCTCCTGTCTCCTGACCTCCCTGGCTGCTTTCCTGGGGCTGCTCTCGGAGGCCTAGCGTATTCACAGGTATGGCTGGCTGATCCCGACCTTTCAGACTCACTCTACCAGGCCACATTTTGATAACATCTTTGTCTTCATTTTTTGTACTTTGAGAACTTTTTATGAATGAGTAAATTTTCAGAAAAGGATTCCTTTCCGCTGACTGGGTTACGTCAGGTGTGAACAGTCTTCCAACTGAGCAGTGATCCTGTAAGAAGGAAGCCGTGTCTTTCTGATCATGAACATTTCCTTGCTGGGTAATGAGCCCACACCCAGATCTGTGACGAGATGTGGAATTGACTTCTACACGTCCCAAGAATGGGCACAGACGTGGTGGCATGTGGGTCCTGCTTGCCTCGGGGACAAGAGGGGGCGGCGACGAGCCCCCTGATGTATCAAACACAGCACTAGATGCTTTCCGTGATAATAATTACAGCCCGCTTCCTGATGCTAGTACAGATGTCCCCCGCTTTAAGAAAGTTCGTGTTATGACCCTTGCCTCTTATGACAGACCTACCTTAGTACCTGTTTTTGCTAACCGAAAGCAATCTGAAGAGGGTTTTCATTTTTGTGAAAAAAGGCAAAAACTGAAAGTTGTGTTCAGCATTTGTTTTGCAGCCAGCCGTTACAGAGGCTGGGCACACCCCAAGCAGCGAGAGTGGCCCCATGAGTCTCCTTCCCTGGGAATGACACTCGGCATCCAGCCCCCATAGCTTTGAACTGTCTATGAGCACCTGCTTCACCTCAGTCGATGATGTGCATGCGTTAGCGAGATGCGCCCTAAGGTTTCAGGAAAGCCTAAGTGAATGCTCAAAAAATTTCCCATTGTTTCTTCACTTTCTACCATTTCAGTTTATAAAAAGTTTCATAGGATTGCTGTACTTTTTGCATAGTGGGGGAAACTTGTATTTGCTCGGCGCTGGCAAAATCTTACTTACTTTTCACAGCAATCCCATGAGGTACCTGTGATTATTGTTTAAGGTGCATGTGATTATTATTCCCGTTTTGTTTTTTTTGGGTTTTTTTTTTTTTTTGTATGATTTTGAAGCTTACAGGCTCCATTCGTAGTATATAGAGGAGAGAGGACTTTAAACCCAGGCACTCAGATTTCAAACTCTGTATTCTTTACTGGCTTATTCTGCTTCCACATGTATGTAACAGGGAAGAGAGGGGGCTTCAGAGAGGTTGAAGCAACTGGCCCAGAGTCACAGCTAATAAGTGAAACAGCCAGAATTCAAATCCAGAGATGTCCAAAGCAAAGCTTATGTTCCTTCCCCTGTCCTTTGCTTCCTTGGCCTATAGAAGGACCTTGAAGTCAGGGGCCCGAGGAGTCCTGGCCCTGTGAAGTAGGGTTATATTCCTAGACTTGAGGGAACTTGTCTAAATCCTTGACTGCTGACCTGCCCAGGCTGAAGTCAGTCCTACTGATTAGCAGTTGAGCAGGAAGTAATATGCCTCCAGCAGTTATTATCTTGATTCCAGTTTTCATTTACCTTCTTGCATATTTGAGCCAGGGCTCGATGATATGGCTGTGAGGTTTGGGATTAGCGCTCCATTGGGGCCACCTGAAGTCATGGGTCACTGGACTGCTCATAGATCTCTTCTGTTCTTGTTGCCCTTTTCTTAGTTCAGATCCCTGTGACCTTTGACCTCGACCATTATAGAAGGTGCCTCCCTGGTATCCTGTGTCTGAATGGGGCTGGCTGGGATCTCCACCATGGGGATGGCCAGGGAAGTGGTTAAGCAGCAAGAGGACTGGGGATATTGACTAGAGGCACCCTGTGAAGGGATCCTGCTGCCCAAAGCACCGTGGCCAAGGGGTATGGCAAGGTCATATAGGCAGGTCACCATTCCAAAAAAGGAGGGCCAGTGTGTCAATAGGGGAAGACCCGGACAACAAATGGCTTTGGTGTCTTGGGGGGGCCGGGGGAGGGGTGGAGAGGAAGGAAGGGAGGAAGGGAAGGGTCCTTGTGGCTGGAGCTCAGAGAATGAGTAGAAGTCGTTTGAGACGAGGCTGGAGGTCAGCGTTGGCATCTTTATCACATTAAGTACTTCGGGACTGTATCCTTAATTTCCTGGAAGCCAGGGATTCTGGGGAGAGTGATAAGATTGGATTTGTTTATATCCAAGATCACTTGACTGCAGAGAACCTGAGAGTAACGAATCCAACTGGGGCTGCTACAGTTTCACAGCGACGGGGCTAGAGTGGTTTGGTGTATAACGGCGGGAGCGGACGGGACAGAAATTCAGGTGGAGGAGGAAAGGGACTTCCCAGCAACAGAAGAACACCGGCAGAGCGGAGGTGGGGGAGTGGCCTGCCCATGGGATATGCAAGTTCTGGACATGGTTGCTGTCATACCATACCTACACATAAAATTCCATAATCCTTTTTCCATTAGTGTTGTCGGATCGCTTTCCATGTTGCCACACAGTCTTCATAACCATTGTTTTTTAAGATTGACTGCCTTCTCATAGCTCTGTCATTGCCCAATTTGGGGGTAATTGATTCCTATTTGGAGCTAAAATAATTAATGTTTTAGGTTATATACTGTTATATAATTATATACAACTGTTTTAGATTATATAGTTCCCTCAGTCTCACCCATACAGCTTCCCCCACCCCACCCCACCCCACCTCCTGCCCTCTCTTCCCCACCCCCACCATGCCATATTTTTGTATCTTGGGGTTATTTCTTTAGGGACAGATTCCCGCAAGTCAGATTACTGGGAATTTAGGAGTTTTTTTTTTTTTTGTGAAGGTCTTTTTAGATCATCAAATTTTCTTTCCCAAAGGGTTGTTCTAAATTATAATTTCACCAACAATGTAGGAGAGACCCATTTTCATGCTTTCCCTGCCAGAATTGAGTGTGATAACATTTTAAAAAATGATATTTGATCAGGTAAAAATAAAACAGATTTTTTTCTTAAAAAATTTTTTTTAACGTTTATTTATTTTTGAGAGAGAGAGAGTGCGGGCTGGGGAGGGGCAGAGAGAGAGAGGGAGACCCAGAATCCAAAGCAGGCTCCAGGCTCCGATCTGTCAGCACAGAGCCTGATGCGGGGCTCTAACTCACAGACCGTGAGATCATGACCTGAGCCAAAGTCAGCAGCTTAACCGACTGAGCCCCAAACTTAAATTTAAATCTTAAATTTTGATTAGCTTTTTCCCCCGTTAATAGTGAACTTAAACTTTTTTTTCATGTTCATTTCCTAGATATATTTCCTCTTTGCTTCCTCAATTTCTTTGCCTGTTTATATACTTGGGGGGGGGGGGCTTTCGGTTATTTATATTTTAAATATAACCATTTACCGTATTTTAACAACCTCTTTTGTTTTTAAAAAAGTGGATTTTTTACAAACATAAAAATCTTTGTATAGAGCTATCTGTTGACTTTTTGTGATTCGTACCGCTTCTAAGCTTATATTCTCCTTTCAGATGTTAGATATTGTCAGTTTCTGTTTCTTCCATTTTGGTTATTATATGGTTTTACATTTAACTCCTTAATCCACTCTGCCTTTAATTGTGAAAGGGTAGGAAGTAAGATAAGCAAGATAATGATTTTCAAATGGCTAACCAGTAATCTCAACATAGTTATTGGATTCCTTCCCCCTCTGAAGTTAGGATGTCTCCTATATCATATACTAAAGTTATTTAAAACATTTTTTTTAATGTTTATTTATCTTGAGAGAGAAAGAGAGCACAAGCAGGGGAGGGGCAGAGAGAGAGGGAGACACAGAATCTGAAGCAGGCTCCAGGTTCTGAGCTGTCAGCACAGAGCCTGATGGGGCTCGAACCCATGAACCATGAGATCATGACCTGAGCCAAAGTCGGAAGCTCAACACTTAACTGACTGAGCCACCCAGGCGCCCCTAAAGTTATTTTATACCTAAGTCACTACATTTCAATAAGTCTCCCTGTAGTGACAATTTGAACTATCATAGGAGGTTTTAAGGTTTTGTAGAGCTAGGTACCCCTCATTACTCTTGTCTTAGAATTTTGATATTCTGCCTCAACATTTGAAACATTTTGTGAAGTTTCAGTGCGCATTGACTGCCTTTGGGTTTAAGTTAAAAAAATCTGGCTACAAGAGTAAGACTTGTATTTTAGAAAATTCAAAAAATGAAAAACATACAATTTCACCACCATTTTTGAAATCGCTTGTGTAGTAACTCAGTTACATGCCATGCTCCACGTGGTGACAAACAGTAACTAATTTTGTGTTTATAACCGTCTAAGGAGAATAATTTTTTTTTTCAAGTAGAAAAAAGTCTAGTATTACAGTAAACGAAACTGATACCACGCCTGTTCTACGGATGAAGACACTTGCCGGAAGGGCCCAGGTGGTCAACAGAGCTAGGGTTCTAAGCAGGGCAGTGTTGTTACTGTGGCCCGTGCAGAACCCTTTGTGATGCTGCCATTCCATGAGACACAATTATTATTTCTATTTTAGTGTATCTACTTACAGTCTTTTACAAAGTGGGGTATCCATGTACATACTTTGTGTGATCTTTTCACTTAGATATGTCATGAACATCTATCTATCCCATAAACCTTTCACAACATTATTATTTTTAAAGTTTATTTATTTTGAGAGAGACAGAGACAGCATGAGCAGGGGTGGGGCAGCGAGAGGGAGAGAGAGAATCCCAAGCAGGCTCCACACTCAGTGCGGAGCCGGACACGGGGCTGGAACCCACAAACTGAGATCATGACCCAAGCAGAAACCAAGAGTCAGAGGTTTAAATGACTCGGCCACCCAGGCGCCCCTCACATTGTTTTTAATGGCCATTTAATATTCCTCATGTGCAGATAGAACAATGCATTTAAGGATCATCTCGTTTCGGAATGATTAGCGTGTGTCCCGTTTTTCCCTGCAGTTAACATAGCTGAGATGTACATTCTTGAGGCTTTTCACACATCCCACAATCCTTTTATTATAAATTCCAAAACTGTAAATGCTGGGCCTCATGTTCTACACATCGTAAAGGTTTTTGCTCCCCACTGCGGAACAGTCCTCTGGACAGGTGATTCCGATTCGCAGCTCTATAGCTGCAACAAGGGACGTGCTCCACCTCACCCCAAGTCATTAAAAGAAAGGAAATCTACAAATTTGGGATCGTCACATGGATTTGCGCTGAAGATTCCTTAATTCCACCCCTCGCTACCTACCGTGGAGAAACGGCCCTTTTGCACCAGCAGGCATTAATATTGCCTGCAGCGTTGTTACGTATATAGTACTGAAAATCAAAAATGAACTTCACGTTCCCTAAGCGGACAACGGCTAAATAGGCTGGTATCTCCACGCTGCGAACCGTTCTGCAAGTGTTAAGGGGAGAGGCAGGACTGCACGTTTTGCGTGGACGGGGAGAAGGGGAGACGGGGAAACAGGGAGCCCCCCGCCGCCCAGTCGCCCGGGAGCGCGGCTGCTGTCAGGGACTTCGGCTTCGGGATCTGCTTTCCCGACGTGCTCCGCCCGAGATTCTGCAGCAAGCGGTCCGGCCGGCCGAACGGCAAGAGATCCGGGTTCGCGCCCTGGCCAGCCCCTGACTGGCAAACCGGTGCCAGCCGAGGTGACGACGCTGCCCAGCCTCGGGGTCCGCAGCGGCCCGACCCCCGCCCCCTCCCCGCTAGCCCACCCTGGCGCTTTCTCCTGGGGGTGCCGGGAAGCCGGACTCTTCGCGGCCGGGCCCCTTGGGCGCCGGGGCACGTTTCCGCCGGCCGCGCTCAGCAGCGCACCAAGCGGAAGTGGCCGTGTTGTGGCGGAAGTAGGTGCTTTGTGGGGGCCGCCGGCGCTGAAAGGAACGTGGCCGGCAAAGATGATTCAAGCGATTCTGGTTTTCAACAACCACGGGAAGCCGCGGCTGGTCCGCTTCTACCAGCGTTTCGTGAGTGCGGCCCAGCTCGTCACGTCCCTGCAGAGCGTCCGCGCCCCCCTCCCTCCCTCCGGCCCCACCTGCCGTCTCCCCACCTCGGGCTCCCGCACCGGGCGTGACCCTCGCACCCGTCACCCTCCTTGCGGGACCGGGGTCGGCGTCGGGCCTCACGTCCCACCCCCGCTCAACCCTTCCTGGACCCCTGCATCTCTCTGCCGTTTAGTGACATCTCTCCTTGCGTCTCGGGGCTCTCTAAAGGACGGTTGGGGGGGGGGGTGCCCCATTGAAAACTTCACCCATCTAAGCCCCTTTAATCTTGTTGGTCGTACGAGTAGGAAGAAATATGCAGCTTATTAAAGTTTTTGCTTTAGCCCAAAGATCTGGAAACGTGCTTTCTTGGGATTATTTTGCTTCAGTGCTGGGTGGGACTGCCCAGGGACTGGATACCCTTCCTTCTGTAGAGTTGAAGAAAGTCAGCTTCCAAGTGGGAAACGGTGAGAAATTATAAAGGCTGCCGCGTGAGGGCTCCATAAACGATCACGGAAATTTGAGTTTCCCCAAAAACTCCTCTGGGAAAACAAACATCATTCTTTGTCTCCTGACCCCCAGCGTTGTATTTCTTCGCGGCGAGGTTTCAGAAACGTTACATACATTATCGGTGAAACGCAAGAGGGTTAAAAGTCAGAAAACTGTTCGGGCCTCAGCTCACCTTTTTTTTTTTTTTAACCCCTGTGTCTATTGACCCTGTGTTACTTCCCTTTGTGTGTGTGTGTGTGTGTGTGTGTCAAATAGGAATGAACAAAATAATTTTACCTTTTCATAAAATTTTTAAGCTAGATTACATTTAATAATTATTTCCAGATAAAAATACGATCATTCACTACCACCATTTAGTTTGTATTTGCATTTGTGTGTGTGTGAATTTTTCTTTTTTTTTTTTCTTTTTTAGGTTTTTATTGAGAAATAAATCACCCACATGTCGTTCACCTATTTAAAGCATACAGTTCAGTGGATTTTAGTACATTCGCAAAGTTGTGGAACCATCCCCACGGTCAATTTTAGAACATTTCCATTTCCGCAAAAAGAAACCACTACCCATTAGCACTTATTCCCAATTTCTTCTTCAGCTCCTTTAGCCCTAGGCGACCACTAGTCTACTTTCTGCTTCTCCCAATTTGCCTATTCTGGACATTTGATATAAATGGTATTCAATATGTGGCCTCTTTCACTTAGTATGTTTTTAAGGTTAATCCCACTTGTGGCATGTATTCAATGCTTCATTCTTCATTGCCAAGTTAAATTCCATTGTATGGATATACCGCCTTTCGATTGTCCATCAGCTGATGTTTCTACCTGTGGCTCTTGTGAAGAATGCTGCCATCAACATTCATGTACAAGTGTTTCTGTGCACATGTTTTCATTTCTCCTGGTTATAAATCTAGGAGTAGAATTGCTGGGTCATAAGGTAACTTTATGGTGAACCTTTGGAGGAATTGGCAAACTTTTCCACAGTGGCTGCACCAATTTACATTCCCATCAGCAATGTATAGGAGTTCCAATTTGTCCACCTCTCTATCAACATTGGTTATTATCTTTTTGAATAAAAATACTGTAATGGGTATAAAGTGGGTTCTCACTGTGGTTTTAATTTTCCATTCCTCTAATGAACATCTTTGCGTGTTCTTATTCGCCTTTTGTAAACCTTTAGAGAACATAGGAGTTTTATGAGAACCACGTTAGCCCATGAGTGAAAATTGACCTTGAAAACTGCAGAGTACTAAAAGATATGCGGGACTGTTAAAGTACTTGAGGCTTGGAAGCAAGTGGTAGTCCGTCTTTTTGTTGAAATCAGAAATTAGTTAGCTTTACTGTTTCATACCACTTTCCCTCTGTGGCCATTTCCACCTAGGGTCAGGTAAAAGGCTTTGTTTGGTTTGAAAGCTGTTTTGGTCAGTTTAAAAAAGTGCTGATGCTTAGCATGTTTTCTGTTTCCAAGTACGCAGAGTTAATCCTTTACAGCATCCTGGCGTACTCAGACTTAGAGTGACTAGTCTTCATTCATTTAGTAAATAACAGAGGGCCACTGTATGTCCATGTTGAGTCAAAGTTCTGAAAAGTAATTTCACAATGACATCTTCTTGTTTGGTTCTCTTTCTTTTAAATAACTGGTGATTTCAAACAAATTCAGTGCTGTAGAAAGAAGGCATTAACGTTACTTCAGTCTAGTTTCTGACTCTAAGGGCAAGTCCCGTCTGAAGATTTTCTTAAGCTTTGCTACTCAAAGTGTGATCTCCAAACCAGCAGCTTTGGTATCACCTGGAATGAGATACCGTCTCAGGACTTACCCCAAACCTACTAAATTGGAACCTGTATTTTGATAACATTCCCAGGTCACTGGTCTACAGCTTTTTATTACTTTTGTCTTAATGATTAGTTTCTTCCTGCCATCATCCTTTTTTAAAACCATACTTACTGTGAACCTCCTCTGTATAAATAGAAATCAGTGTAAGTTATCAAGAGATGTTATTACAGTTGAGCTTTCTTGTATATAGTAGTTAAAAAAAAAGTATAACTCAATTCCAAATTCTAATCTGTAAATAGAATTTTTTCTGTCTTCCTCAGTAACACCCCATTATACCGTATTGTCAGTGCAAAAGATGGAAAATTCGGTTTTTAAAAACAAAATTACATGATTACATCTTGACCTCCTTGAAGGGTTAGACCTATTGACATTGGCATAGATGTTTTCTAGGGGAAGACAAAATATTCCAGGACTGCTCTTCTAGTTATTCTTTGATCTTTTAGGAGAGTTTATCAGTTCTCCTTTCCTTGGTTGTTAAGTATAAGGAAGTATCACCTTACCTATCAGGACAATAATGGTTAGTCACTAGATACCTAGGTAAATATACCCTATCTTAATTCCTGTAACTGAGTCTTAATCTATTTTTCCATAGATTTCCCTTTTATTTTTTCTTTACTCATCATTTTTTATTTTTTCTGAAAACTGGTACCAAATGTTCCGATAATTCCCTGCTTGGAAGCATTTCTCTCCCTGTGTATCCCCATCCATGGAATGTAGTTTTTCAGACCTCCCCACTGAGTCACTTTATTTATTTTATTCCACAGCCAGAAGAAATTCAACAGCAGATTGTCCGAGAGACCTTCCATCTAGTTCTCAAGCGAGATGACAACATCTGTAACTTCTTGGAAGGTGGAAGGTAAACGATGGGTTTCAGTTTTCTACCCACACGTCTACTATTGGGTGGCCTTCATCGCTGTTTCCTCAAGTGGCGGGTGGGTGCCTGAGTTGCCCAGGAAGAGACCCACTTCCGTTTGGAAGCTGTTGCTTGGTTGTGCTTCATCTAGAGGTTTGGTTCCTGGGAAGATGGCAGAAGAAAAGGTGAGGTCAAGTGGCTTTAGGCATCTCTGCCAAACTTGGTTGCTGGTCCCCTGGGAGAAATGGCCTATTGTTTGGCCCATCCTCCCGTTTCTGTTGAGCCCGTTCTCATTCTTTGGCACAGGGTTTCTTGGAGATGTGTTTAGTTAGGATGCAGCCATTTAAATGTTTCCCATTTTCCACAGTTTGATTGGTGGCTCCGACTACAAACTGATCTATCGGCACTATGCTACACTGTACTTTGTGTTTTGTGTGGATTCATCCGAGAGTGAACTTGGAATCTTGGACCTCATCCAGGTATGTGTAGTCAGCTAATGATGGCAGCCAGTAGAGAATTCGCCCTGGATTTTTGCGTAACCATCCTGTAGGTCTTGTTGTCAGTCTCTTTATTGACACTGGTAAGAGTTGCCGGGTGTCCACCATATGGTACTGTAAGAAAGCTCCTAGCAACCCGTAAAAACTCTTGGAACTTTTGGACTCCTTAGTTTCTACCTGCTCTCTCCCTGCCCTTGGTTTTCATGTACGATTCTGACACCCAATTCCAATTTGTCTGTTCTTCCCCGACACCACCTAGCAGTTAGCTCAGTTCTCTGTGGTGTCCCACAAACGAGCAGGTGTCCCACAAATTTGACTCTGTTCTGACGCCATCTACCTGGAGATAGATAGACACGACACCACTCACAAGTCCAGGTTGTCTGTCACCTGTGCTTCTGACTGGCTGGCTGTAGATCAGAGGTTCCCATGACACCCTCCTTGGGTTTGATTAATTTGCTAGAAGGGCTTATAGAACTCTCTAGAAGAACATTGTACTTACTAGATTACCAGCTTGCTGTACAAGGATGCATGGGGCAAGGAAAGGGGAAAGGGCATGGAGCTTTTATGCCCTTCCCAGTCAGGCCACTCTCTCCCATCTCCATTAACCTGGAAGCTCCCAAACCCTGTCCTGTTGGGTTTTTCCGGAGATCTGGGGTGGGACTGAAAGTTCTGATCCTCCGATTGAATGGTTGTTTTTCCTGGCAACCGGCCCCCATCTTTAGGTGCTTTCCAGAAGTTACCTTATTAACATAAACAGGACACCTTTATCACTTAGGAAATTCCAAATTCCTTTATCACTTAGGAGCCCTGTGCCAGAAATAGGCATGAATACCAAATATTTTCTTATTATAAATTATAGTAGCATACTATATTTAGAAATTTTCTTCAGCTATCAAACCAAATGATATTTAAGAATTCATACATTTTATTTTCACTTGTAACTCTAGCCTAAGATAAAGAGGCTTGATGTTTTAGTTAGTCTGTGCAATCTTAACATAGATCAACATGATTTTTTTAGGCTTTTTAAAAGTTAGAAATGGCTTACAGATCCTTTTTCATTATCTTCATGGAAACTGAGATGCCTAGGGACCCTAGCTTGAGAACCATTAATTTAGTATAATTTCGTCATTTTAGATTTTTTTTTTTTTAAAGTAATCCTGCACCCAATGTGGGGCTCCAATTCACAGCCCTGAGATTAAGAATCGTATGCTCTACCGACTGAGCCAGCCAGGCGCCCCTAATTCCATCATTTTATAGGTGAAATTTTAGGCAGGCTTCCTTTAAGTGACTCGAATAAGTTACTTAAGTAGAAGGCACTGAAGTAGAAGCTTGCATTAAAACCTGACTAACAGAAAAGTAAACTTTCTAGCTATAAAAATACAAACTTTACATTCAGAAAATGATTTAAGGTGATTAAGAGTTCATACATTTTATTCGCTTGTTGTACGTAACGGTATAAATAACCTAAAAAAGACTAATCTCTCAGATAATTTTTAAAACTTTCTTAAAATACCTGAGTCAGATTGGACTTTGAGTCAGTGTGGTATAATAGAAAGAACTCCAGATCTAGAATCATAGAACCTGCATTTGAGTCACAGACCTACCATCTGAATGTAGAAATACCAGGTTGTAGGATTCAATTATGACGATGTATTTTATAGTATTTTAAACTATAGAATGCGATAGAAATGTACATATAAGTGTGTGTCAGAATAAAAAGGAAATATGTGATAATATATTTTAAAAATTGATATCTGTATTAGATATCTATATCTATACCTATATCTATATTATAATATCACAATATATATATTACACTATATTACCATATTACATTATATTACTATTATCACTATATTACAATATCTATATTAGCAAGAAAAAGAAATTAACTTTATAAGGTAATGGACATTTATTAAATAGTGTGCACTGGATTTGGGAAGATAAGTAAAAGGGTGAAAATAATAGGAACTAAAGGAAAATGATAGGTTTGATCTTTGAAAAGACAATAAAATCAACAAATAGTTGGCCTAATATATTGAGGATAAAAGTCAGAAAACAACATGTTTTTAGAGGATGATCTGCATAGTTGTATTACTAATGTATTTGAAATAGCTGACGTCAGAACATGAATACCAAATGAGATCAACAACAAGGCTCTTAATCCAGCATCAGGATGAAATAAGAAAGGTGTAAAAAAGAACTGACTCCTGGGACAGCTGGGTGGCTCAGTCAGTTAAGTGGCCGACTCTTGGTTTCAGCTCAGGTCATGGTCTTGTGGTTTGTGGATTCGAGCCCTGAGTCGAGCTCTGCACTGACAATGCAAAGCCTGCTTGGGATTCTGTCTCTCTCCGTCTCTCTGCCCCTACCCGTTTGCGTGTGTGTGCAATCACTTACTCTCTCAAAATAAATAAACTTTAAAAAGTATGGGGCACCTGGGTGGCTCAGTTGGTTAAGCATCCAGCTTCAGCTCAGGTCATGATCTCATGGTTCGTGGGTTCGAGGCCCGCATTAGGCTGTGTGTGGACAGCTCAGAGTCTGGAGCCTGCTTCAGATTCTTTGTCTTCCTCTCTGTCTGCCTCTCCCCTGCTCATGCTCTGCTTCTGTGTCTCTCTCAATAAATAAACATTTAAAAGTAAAACAAAAACAAAACTGTCTCCCTAATAGATTCGGTAGAATTCTTTTTAAATGTTGAAGTACAATAAAACCTCTATCTTGTAAAAGGTATTTCTTAAACCGAGAATAAAAACATCATACTACTTAAGCGATTTTACAGTGTAAATGGTTTGTAATCCAAAAGCCTTGCAAAAAAATATTTTGAGTAATATTGCATATTAGTTTTGGTACAAAATTACTAAAGAAAATCTTAGCCAATAATCACTTGTAGCAAGGAGTCACCAGACCTGGCTTTTGTTTCTTTCTGTCCCATTAACAAGCATTGTGGCCTTGGGGTGCCTGGGTGGCTCAGTTGAGCGTCCGACTTGAGCTAAGGTCATGATCTCACGGCTTGTGAGTTTGAGCCCCACATGGGGCTATGTTCTGACAGCTCGGAGCCTGGAGCCTGCCTCCAATTCTGTGTCTTGCTCTCTCTCTGCCCCTCCCCACTCACATTCTGTCTCTCAAAAATAAATAAACATTAAAAAAAAAAAAAAGCATTGTGGCCTTAAATCTTGGTTGGCTCTAGGGTTCTTGTTTTATGTTTTGGCTTGTGTGTGTGTGTTTGTGTGTGTGTGTTGATTTACAGTATACTAGTTCTTAGGGTCTGTTACAGCAGTAAGAAAAATAGTGGAGACTGATAGAGTTGCATCAGTAGATGGCAAGAGAAATGATTATCCAAATTATATTCCCGAAATGCTCTTTTTTTAATTTTTTTATTTAAAAAAAAATTTTTTTTAAGGTTTATTTATTTTTGAGACAGAAAGAGACAGAGCATGAGCAGGGGAGGGTCAGAGAGAGAGGGAGACAGAATCTGAAACAGGCTCTGGGCTCTGAGCTGTCAGCACGGAGCCCGACGCGGGGCTCAAACTCACAGACCGTGAGATCATGACCTGAGCCGAAGTTGGACGCTCAACCGACTGAGCCACCCAGGCGCCCCACCGAAATGCTCTTGAATTGAAATAAGAAACATTATTATTTGATTATGTAGTGCATGTTTATTTATTTATCATAAACTATTTGTTGTTGAGGAAATAAACCACGTTTACATGGTTCAGGATTTAAAAGGTGAACCAAGAATATATAGTGAAAAGTATTTTTCTTCTTTTCTCCAGTACCTAGTTTATTTTTCTAGAAGAAGCAAATTTTAGGGTTTTTTTTTCAAGGTTTTATTAATTTATTTTATTTTATTAATTAATTAATTTTTATTTTATTGTTTACATTTATTTATTTTTGAGAGACAGAGCACAAGTGGGGAAGAGCAGAGAGAGAAGGAGACAGAATCCAAAGCAGGCTCCAGGCTCTGAGCTGTCAGCACAGAGCCTGATGTGGGGCTTGAACTCACAAACTGTGAGATCATGACCTGAGCCGACATCGGACGCTTAACCAACCGAGCCACCCAGGCGCCCCCAAATTTTATTTATTTACTCATTCATTCATTCATTCATTCATTTAATAAAGTAAACTCTGCACCCATTGTAGGGCTTGAACTTATCTCAAGATCAAGAGTCACGCGCTGTACCAACTGAGGCAGCCAAGCACCCCAGCAAATTTTAGATTTAAAACCAAGGACCAGTGTTTTCTCAGGAGAGAAATCTGTAGGCATTCATGAAAACAAGGATATCTCTTACTATTTACTCTAATTTGAGGGGTGCCTGGGTGGCGCAGTCGGTTAAGCGTCCGACTTCAGCCAGGTCACGATCTCACGGTCCGTGAGTTCGAGCCCCGCGTCGGGCTCTGGGCTGATGGCTCGGAGCCTGGAGCCTGTTTCCGATTCTGTGTCTCCCTGTCTCTCTGCCCCTCCCCCGTTCATGCTCTGTCTCTCTCTGTCCCAAAAATAAATAAACGTTGAAAAAAAAATTAAAAAAACAAAAAAAACAAAAAAAAAACCCCTCACAATAGTGATAAAGGATATTGAGTGTTTGGAAATTAATTTAGTGTGGAATACTTAACATTAATTCCAACAAAATTATAAAATATTAAAGGAAAGACATAAAAGAATACTTAAAATAAATGGAGCTACAAGTCCTCTGCTTGTTGGGAAAAGTCAAGCAAAAGTAATAATAGTAATCAATAAATTAAATGGGAAACCAAGTGTAATTGCATCAGAAAATCTTACAGAACTTTTGGTGAAGGGAAAATTTATCAGGAAAAATGAATGGCCAAGCAATGTAAAAGTACGTTTTGAGGGAAAGAGGTCAGCAATTAGGGATTGGCTTTGCTAGGCTTCAGAATATATAATGATTACAGATGAAATTATTACCTACCTAGGAAATCTGAAACAATCAACTGGTAAACCATGAGAGCTATTAATAGAGTTCATTATGGGGACAAGTTTAACATATAAAAATTAATAGCTTTTCCTTAGCAATAATAAGGAAATATTTCAAGGGGCCCACTCAACAAAAGCAAAAAGGTCCATAAGATATCAAGAAATAAACGTAAAACATGTGTAAGATGTATATGAAGAAAACTCTCAAAATCTACCAAAAATATGAAAAAAGAGCAAAATAGATGAATTAAACACACCCTTTGCCTGTTGAGAAAACTTACTACAATGTCCCTTACTTCCAGATTATCCATTTACTGAAAACCCAATCAGAATCCCTGTAAGATTATTGTTTTTAAAATTATTGAAAAAAAATTTTTTTTAATGTTTATTTTTGAGGGAGAGAGAGACAGAGCACAAGCAGGGGAGGGGCAGGGAGAGAGGGAGACACAGAATCCGAAGCAGGCTCCAGGCTCTGAGCTGTCCGCACAGAGCCCGACGTGGGGCTCGAGCCCGCGAACCGTGAGATCATGACCTGAGCCAGAGTTGGAGGCTCAACCGACTGAGCCACTCAGGTGACCCTAAAATTATTTTTATTGTGTAACATGTATATACAAAAAAATAACGCTAACTGTGCTGATAAATCTAAAAAAGGCCAGTAAAATGAAACTGTCACCCAAATTAAGAAACAGTGCACTCCTAGTGCCGTCAGGCTTGTGCGTGCAGTTCCTCGCTTCCATCCCCTCATCCGTGGCATCCTTCCTCCGGCATTTGAGTTGCTCACCCCTTTGCTTCTCTTCACAGCTTTACCATGTGATGTATATTCCCTAACTGCTGTTTGTGTTAGTTTGGAAAATCTGAGTGGCAAGCACAGACAGCTGTGGGAGGCTAGTGTCACTTGGCCACTTCTCCGTGCAGGCCTCCGAGAGAAGGTCAGCTGAGCAGAGTGTCTGGGTCACGGTCTGGCTTCGGGATCCCTGAGAGTGGCCATGAGCTCCTTCTGGGGACACCCGAGGGCAAGGCGCGTGAGGGAATCTGGAGAAACAGAGCTCGCCGTAGGCGGGGCACCTGGCTTTGGCATTCCAGCGGAAACGTGGTGAAGAGGAATCGACCACGCCACGTTTTCTGTTTCTCAGCGTGTCCCGACCTACCTCTCTTCTCCAGGAGTGAGTCAAAGCAGAACGTTTCAGTGGGGGCAATTTGAGTGTCCTTAGCCCATCCGGCCGTAGGGGAGTAGGAGAGAAATTAGATTGTCTCCATTTTTTTTTTTTTTTAAATTAACACAGACAAGACTACTGCGTGTCTTTATGCGGACTGTTGGGCCAATTTACAGAATAGACAGAAAACAGAATTCGTGAGTCAAAGGTACTAATATTTCTAATTATAATGCATGTTGCTAGGTGGATATACGGAAAAGCTATATTAATTTATAATGTCTCCAGGAGTATTTGAGTTCATGTGTCTTCCTACCTCTAACATTGAAATGTGTCATTTTTAATTTCTACTCTGAGGTAGAGTGCTGCCTCACAGATGTCTGAATTTTTATTTTTAATAATCCTGCCTACTTTTTCCACGTGTAGATTTCCATTGTTCTTTTCATATACACCTATTATAACATAATTGAACCACTTGTCCAGTAAAGTCTAGAACCTGGTTTATAGGATTATATTACATATGTTCTAAGATGCACATTTTTTTCACACTTTAATGACTGCAGCATCAGGATGCATATTATATGAGATGACCTCTCACGATTATAACTGACATCATTTTCATCTTAGCACACAAATGATTTCTCTTATCAAAAGTAATTATCTGTATATTTTTTAGTTTATTTTAAAACTAACATTTTTTTCTGAGTTATTCAATGTAAACTATCCATTTTACCTCCCTTTGTTGAAGAAACCTTAATGTATAATGTGTTTAGAGTAAAATTCAAACTCCCTGTCAGCCTACGAGGCCTGACGTGATCTGGCTCCTTTGTCCTTCTCTGTCTGACCTCATCATACTCACTTTCACCTTCACACTACTCTAGCCATTTCAGTCTTCTTTCTGTTCTCAGACACAAGTGCAGTTTTGCTTCAGGGCCTTTGCACTTGCTCTGTCCACTAGAACACTCTTGCCCAAATCCCTTTCCTCTATAGCTCTTCAAATGACTCGCTTCTTTAGCGTTCGTGACTCGGTCCAAGATCCTGAGACCTTCATGACGGCCTATCTGAAGTAACCCCCATCACACTATCCTGCTCATTTCCTTCAGAGCGCTTATGATGGTGGAAAAGATCATGCTTATGTGCCTCGTTCTTCCCACACTCAGAACGTAAGCCAGCCGAGAATGTGGCTTATTGACCAAGGTAGCCCCGGAGTAGAGTGGTAGGTGTCTAGCACATAGTAATCAGTCACTAAACATTGGTTGAATAAACTTTATAATACATAGTGAGGTTTAGTTTTTACTCATTGTTTGTTCGACTAAGTTGTGTTTCTCTTTCTGCATGAGTTTCACCCTGTTTTATTTATTGTCGTTAATATAAGTTCATATACTTAATAAGACTTAATATCCCCCTTGGGTGCAGTTCTCTTTCAATATATTCACTGATACTTATGACCATTTGTTCATCTGGATACATTCTTGAGTAATTTGTAAAGGTCCCAAAAGTCTCTGTTGGATTTGTACTTAGAAATGTATTAAAAATAGCATTTCTTGGGGCGCCTGGGTGGCTCAGCCGGTTAAGCGTCCGACTTTGGCTCAGGTCATGATCTCACGGTCCGTGAGTTCAGGCCCCGCGTCGGGCTCTGTGCTGACAGCTCAGAGCCTGGAGCCTGCTTCAGATTCTGTGTCTCCCTCTCTCTCTCACTCTCTCCCATTCATGCTCTGTCTCTCTCTGTCTCAAAAATAAATAAACATTAAAAAAAAAAAAAACACCTTTAAAAAAAATAGCATTTTTTTCCACTTCTTCATTCTTCTTTCAGATCTTAAAGTTTTTTTTTTTCAAAGAAGGTCCTAATATCTTATGGTTTATTCTGAAATTTTAAGATATCAAGCTTTTATACGTCATTATGTTCACAAATATTTCTTACACAACATTCCCTTTAATTCTCAATTTGTGACTGACACTGTTCACTCTCCACTAAAACTCTGTGCTTATCTCCTCTACTTTTTCACTAGTTATAAGTTTATCTTCCTATCTCAGTTGTTTTCAATTAAAAAAATAAATGCATTTTTAAGCCTTTTAGAACAAAGATTTATTTCAGTATATGTTGAGGTACGGAACCAAGTTACTTTTTTTCCATATCGTTATCTAGTTTCTCCAAATTATACGGCCTCCCATTGTTTAAACTTAACTGTCTATATACGTTTAGGCCTATTTCTGGAATTTCAAATATATTACTTCGTTTTGGGTTTTTTTAATTATACAAGTAGTACGTGAACATATTCTTTTATAAAAGATTCAAACAGCAAGTTTATTAACGGAGAACGGAGAAGTCCTTCCCTTAGCATTCATACCCCCTCACTCAAACACCACTCCCCTTCCTAGAGGCAGCCGCTATAAAGTCTTTAAATGCATGGATATACAGGGGCCCCTGTGGGCGTCTCAGTCACATATGCGTCAGTCTCGATTTCGGCTTAGGTCGTGATGTCACAGTTCATTAGTTTGGGCTCCACGCTAACAATGCAGAGCCTGCTTGGGATTCTCTCTCTCCTTCTCTCTCTGCCCCTCCCCTGCTAGCACTAAATAAATTTTAAATGGTAATAATGCATGCATATATATACACGTCATATACATTTACTTTTAAAAATAAAGAATAGTCACACTACATGCTTCTGTAACTTGCATTTCTATCGCTTCATAATATGTCTTGCAGCTTTGTCCATTTCATATATTCTTTTTAGTAGTGCAGGATTTTTCCGTAATACAGGTATGTCATAGTATTTTATTCAGTACCCAGTTTCTCACTGTTTTAAATAACACACACCCTTGTACATTCATCTGTATGCCCATGTGTTAGTTTCTTTGGTAGGCTCTTAACATTTGAATTGTTGCTTTGATTAAAGGGTGTGCACTTTTTAATGTGATAGGTTTCTCCCAGAAGGCCTGTTTCACCATCATGTCACCAACTTTCAATGTTAAGAATATTCTCAAACGTTTGCCAGTCTGATAGGTGAGAACCTAGAAATTCATTGTCTTCCCAAGCTTTCTTGAGTGTTGCTGAAGCTGCATGTCTTTTAGTGTTTACCAGTCGTTTATACTTGAAAATATCTGACCACATCATTTGTCCGCTTTTCTAATGGCCATTTGTTTTATTCATTGGTAAGTGTTGCATTTTTTTCCTAACTTCAAGGGTATTAAATCCTTTTTCTATTGTATTTATTGCAAATATTTTCTCCTAGTCCATTGTTCTTTTTTTTCTTTTTGTTCTTTTAACTTTAGTTATGTTTGTTGATGTTTTTCCTTATAGCGCCGAGGTATAAAAATGTTATCCAATATTGCAGTTCCTTTTTTTTCTTTTGAGAAAACCTTTTTAAATTTTCTTTTCATAGATATATACATACACACACACTATATATATACACATACATATATATGTATATATATGTATGTATTTTTACTCAGTAAACCCTTGATTGATGACACATAAGGATAACTCTTCGTATTCTTTAGCCATTCTTTTTTTTTTTAAACCATTTTTAAAGACTTTACAGTATAATTAACATACAATGTTATATTAGTTTCAGGTGTACAATAGAGTGATTCAACAATTCTATACATACTCAGTGCTTGTCACTCTCAGTGTACTCTCAGTCCCTTTTACCTATTTCACCCATCCCCTTCCCTCTGGGACCCACCTGTTTGTTCTCTGTACTTATGAGTCTTTTTTGTTTTCTTTTTTTGTTTGTTCATTTGTTTAGTTTCTTAAATTCCACATGAGTGAGTGAAATCATATGGTATTTGTCTTTCTCCAACTGACTTATGTCACATCACATTATACCCTCTAGATCTGTCCATGTTGTTGCAAATGGCAAGATCTCATTCTTTTTTATGGCTGAATAATACTCCATTGTATATATGTACCACATCTGTATTGTATCCATTCATCTATCAGTGGACACTTTGGTTCCTTCCACACTTTGGTTATTGTAAATAATGCTGCAGTAAACACAGAGAGGTACGTGTATTTTTGAATTAGGATTTTTTTTTTTTTAATGTTTATTTTTGAGACAGAGAGGGACAGAGCATCAACGGGGGAGGGTCAGAGAGAGGGAGACACAGAATCTGAAGCAGGTTCCAAGCTCTGAGCTGTCAGCACCGAGCCCGACGCGGGGCTCAAACTCACAGACTGTGAGATCATGACCTGAGCCGAGGTTGGATGGTCAACCGACTGAGCCACCCAGGTGCCCTGCATTAGGTTTTTTAAATATTATTTGGGTAAATAGTAGTGGAGTTACTGGGTCATGTGGTAATTCTATTTTCAATTTTTTGAGGAACCTCCATACTGTCTTCCATAGTGGGTGCACCATTTCGCATTCCCACCGGTGGTGCACAAGGATTCCTTTTTCTCCGCATCCTCACCAACACTTGTTTCTTGTGATTTTGATCTTAGCTCTTCTGACAGGTGTGAGGTGATATCTCAGTGTGGTTTTGATTTGCATTTCCTTGATGGTGAGTGATGTTGAGCATCTTTTCATGTGTCTGTTGGTCATCTGTGTGTCTTCATTGGAGAACTGTCTGTTCATGTCTTCTGCCCATTTTTAAATGGAATTATTTGTGGGTTTTTTGGTGTTGTGTAAATTCCTTATATTTTTTGGATACTAACCCTTTATTGAATGTCATTTGCAAATATCTTCTCCCATTCAGTAGGTTATCTTTTGATTTTGTTGATTATTTCTTTTGCTGTGCAGGAGCTTTTTACTGTGATGTCGTGCCAGTAGTTCATACTTGCCTTTGTTTCCCTTGCCTCAGGAGACATCTCTAGAAAAGCGTTGCTATGACTGATGTCAGAGAAATGAATGCCTGTGCGCTCTTCTAAGATTTTTATGGTTTCAAGTTTCACGTTTAGGTCTTTAATCCACTTTGAGTTTATTTTTGTGTATGATGTAAGAAAGTGGTCCAGGTTCATTCTTTTGCATGTGGCTTCCAGTTTTCCCAGCGCCATTTCTTGGAGACTTTCTCCCGTCGTATATTCTTGCCTTCTTTGCTGAAGATTGAGTGATCCTATAATCATGGGTTTATTTCTGGGCTCTCTATTCTATTTTCTCTTGACCTGTGTGTCTGTTTTTGTGCCAGTATGATAGAGTTTGATTACTATAGCTTTGAAGTATTTCTTGAAACCTGAGATTGTATGTGATACCCCTGGATTTCTTCTTTCTCAAGATTGCTGTGCCATTTGGGATCTTTTGTGGTTCCGTATGAATTTTAGGATTATTTGTTCTACTTCTGTGAAAAATGCTATTGGTGTTTGATAGGGATTGCATTAAGTGTGTAGATTACTTTGGGTAGTATGGCCACTTTAACAATATTTATTCTCCTGAGAAAACCATTTTTATCATTATTACCACCCAGCTTATTTGTGCTGGATTTTTTTTTTTTTAATTTTTTTTTTTTACGTTTATTTTTTTTTTTAATTTTTTTTTTTAACATTTATTTATGTGCTGGATTTTGTAGCAAATGGCCAGATTGTCTAAAGAACATCTGCATAACATTTCTTTCATGTTTCAAGAGGTGAAAATAACTGTAAAAATTAACTACAAAGATACACAAAATGACACAGAAAATCCTTGTCTGATATTTTATCCCACCTGCGGCATTTATATATTTGAAAAGTAGAATTCATGAACTAAAAATTACTGTCCTGTTGAGTTTAATGGAAGATTTAGCCTGATTACAAGATTAACACCAGTATCACTGATTTGATATTTACCAAAATTGATGTTTTTTTCTCTTCCTCCCAGCTTTATTGAGGTATAATTGACATGTAGCATTAAGTTTAAGGTGTACAGTCTATTCATATGATACACTTACATATTGCAAAATGATTACCCCTGTAATCACCTCTTATTGCATCACATAATTGCCATTCTTTTATTAGTGAGAATCGTATTTTTCAATAAATTAAAATCAATGTGATACCCACACAAGCTGGAATGCTCTTTGGTGAACAAGGACCTGACATCCAAACAAGAAGTCTGTTAAGTCCCACACTGTAAAAGTGTGATCTTTTTCAAACTGAATCCATTCCTTGCATTGAAGATGTGAAACTCAGCCCCATTCCTCTTTATGAGTGGGTTTATGATCTTGCCATTTCATACTGAACATCTAGATTTCCAAAAACAGTTGACCCTTAAACTGTGCCCGTCCACTTATACATGGGTTTTTTTCAATAAATATAGTACAGTACCGTAAATGTATTTTCCTTACGATTTTTTTTTTTTTTTTGAGAGAGAGAGAGTGAGAGCAGAGGAGGAGCAAAGAGAGAATCCCAAGGAGGTTCCACGCTCAGTGTGGAGCCCAACACAGGGCTCGATCCCATGAACTGTGAGATCATGACCTGAGCCAGAATCAAGAGTCTGATGCTCATCCAGCTGGGCCACCCCGGTGCCCCCTTATGATTTTCTTTTTTTTTTCTTAAAAATTTTTTTTAATGTTTATTTATTTTTGAGAGAGAGAGGCAGAGTGCAAATGGGGGAGAGACAGAGAGAAAGGGAAACACAGAATCCTAAGCAGGCTTCAGGCTCTGAGCTGTCAGCACAGAGCCTGATGTGGGGCTCGAACTCACGGACCGTGAGTCTGTGACCTGAGCCCAAGTCGGATGCCCAACTGGCTGAGCCACCCAAGCACCCCTCCCCTTATGATTTTCTTAATGACATTTTTTTCTCTAGCTTTCTTTGTTATAACAATGCAGTGTATAATTCATATAACATACAAAGCATGTGTCAGCTGACTGTCTATTGGTAAGTCTTCCAGCTACTAGTAGTAGCTATTAGAAAAAAAATTTTTTTGGGGGCGCCTGGGTGGCTCAGTCGGTTAAGCGTCCGACTTCGGCTCAGGTCACAATCTCACGGTCCGTGAGTTCGAGCCCCACGTTGGGCTCTGGGCTGATGGCTCAGAGCCTGGAGCCTGCTTCCGATTCTGTGTCTCCCTCTCTCTCTGCCTCTCCCCCATTCATGCTCTGTCTCTCTCTGTCTCAAAAAAAAAAAAAAAAAAAAAAAAAAGTTAAAAAAAAATTTTTTTTAATGTCCATTTATTTTTGAGACAGAGGGAGACAGAGCGCAAGTGGGGATGGGGCAGAGAGAGAAGGAGACACAGAATCCGAAGCAGGCTCCAGGTTCTGAGCTGTCAGCACAGAGCCCGACACGGGGCTCGAACCCATGAACCATGAGATCACGACCTGAGCCGAAGTCGGACGCTTAACTGACTGAGCCACCCAGGCGCTCCTGGTAGTAGCTATTAGTAGTTACATTTTGGGGGAGTCAAGTTATAGATGGATTTTTGACTGTGCAGGAAGTGGTGAGGGGTGGGCAGCACCCCTAAGCCTTGGTTTCTAGAGTCTACCGTCCTTCCCATTGCTTAAAGTCTTGGAGCTTTCTTCATCGGCTGAGCTGTATCCAGCCTCATCTTCACTCGTAATATTGCTTAATTTGCTAAGCTTGACATTTTGGTCCTTGTTTTCAAAATTCAGTTTATTCCATATTTTAAGTAGGCTGGGATTTGTCCCTTCTTTTTTGTCTTGCTGAGGTGTATTCCTTTCTCTTGTTCAGTTGGTTTCACTGGATTCACAACTGCTAGGTTGTAATAGCTAGAGAAGGCGATTCTGATCTCTGCCAGAGTGTTAGTTGGGGCTCATACTTGAGCCATAGCTGTGTGAGGACTCAGGGTAGCCCCCCTTTTATGCACAGCTTCGTTTCCCTGGTCTCGCTTACCTGCGTCAGCCGCAATCCAGAAGCAGATGATCCTTCTTCTGACTTACCGTCAGGTCAGTAGCAGCTGAACGCTGGTCCCGGTGCCTACGCACTCACCTCCCTTCCTCTCCTTGTGTAGGCACTGTGTCATCTCGCATCCTCAGAAGGGTGAATACAGGACAATAAGAGAGAGAGAGAGAGAGAGGGACCACATTTATATAACTTTTATTACAATATATTCTGATTGTTCTACTGTATTAATCTCTTAGAGGGGCTAATCAACAAAGTAAACTATACTGGGATAGTAAACTATCCCAGGTGTATGGGAAAAAGCGTGGCGTATGTAGAGTTGGTTACTATCCATGGTTTCAGGCATCCACAGGCTCATGGAACGTACCTGCCGTGGACGAAAGGGAGCTTTACTGTCCTTGCCAACAGGGCAGCAACACTGAGAACAGAATCTTGGGCAACTGCGGCTACTTCCTGTTTTTGTTTTTCAGCTATTTCCTCTTCTCGCTGCTGTTGTCATTTCCAACCTCTGCCTTTTCCGTCCTCTGGCTAAAGCTTTTTGTGCATCCACTGCTATTTCTGCCTCAAGAGACATACACTAGGAGTCTGGCTTAAACTTTTGCTGACTTTTCTTGGTTTTTCTGTTTTCTTCTTTCTGTCTTGATGTTTCCTCCTGTGCTGCTCCGGCTCCTACCCGTGTCTTGGTCCTCAGCAGGGGCTAGATCTGATCTGCAGTGCTCTTTCCTGCTTCCGGATCATGGTTCTTCCTCTCTGACTTCTCTTTCTGTTCCTGGAACAAGATATTTCCACTCCCCACTTCTACTATGATGATGCCTTTAATGACCTTAGATCTTGAGTGACTTCTGCCTCCTGATGACCTTCTTCTTTCTTTGCATTTGTATCTGTCCTCACCATTTTCATATGAATTTAGTCACTCCCTTCCTCTTTGAGAAGAATGGTCTTTGTCATTATGTTCCTCAAATCTGTGTTTCTTAGAGGATTTTTTTTTTTTTTTAGTTTCACATCTTACTATTTTGCTGTCCGAGTCTGCCGCATCTTCGGTTTCTTCATGCGTTAGCCTACCCTTTGCTTCGGCTCTGGCTCCTGCACTTTCTTCTTACGTTATCTGACTTTTATTTTCTTTCCCTCTTGATCATGATCTTGAATGATGATATTTTGAGGTTCTAGGAGAAACAGATACATCTGACTCCTCTTTTTTGATCTTTATCTGGGGATATCTTTCCTGGAGCTATTCGATCTCATTCCATGTTACTAGCCTATGTGAGAACCCCATTGTTATGGACTAAGTTGTGTCCCCCCCAGGTTTATATGTTGAGGCCCTAACCCTCCGTGTGACTATATTTAGAAATGGTGCTTTTACAGACATTATGGTTAGATGAGATCATAAGGGTGAGGCTCTGACCCCAACAGTTGGCATTGTTCTTATAAGAAGAGGAAGAGACACCTTCCATGTGCACCAAGGAAAGTTCCTTCAGAGACACAGTGAGACGGTGGCTCTTTGTGAGCCAGGAGGGGAGCCCTCATCGGGAACCAGTCCTGCCAGACCTTGATCTGGGACACTGGCCTCTAACACTGAGAAAATAAATTTCTCTTTAAGCCACACAGCCTGTGGTGTTTTGTTATGGCAGCCCCAGGCGACTAATACGCCAATCTTCATGTCATTAACCCTCTTTAATAAAAACGGCGGCCGAGAAATATGGTCTGTCTTTGTTTCTGGGCATCCTACTCCAGAGTCCCGGCTGCTGGGGCAGCACTTATGACAATACCAGCCACCCAGAAGCTGCCCATAGACTGACTAAATCCGCTCCCGTGAGAGACGTGAGTGGCACAAAAGGAACCTGCCATTGCTTTTTTTAGTTTGCTTTTTACATTTAGTTCTGTAAAACCTGTAAGGTACTCTTATGTCTGTACTGAGACAGGTCACTACCTTTAATTTTCCCCCGAAGGACAGCCGTGTCTCCTGGCACTGTTAACTAGTGCATGTTTTCCCCACCAATTTAAAATACCACGTTTGTCAAAAATTGTGTATTCTTGACATGAGAGGCCCCATGCACGATGAAGGGTCCCCACACCTTGCAGGGCAGGGAAGAGGGGCACGCATGGGTAATAGAGGCAGAGGGAGAGGGAGAGGATTCGGTGGCGCCAACCCCTAGAGGCCGCGTGAACGCGGTGCCGGTTGTGGGAGCTCGTCTTGGAGGCAGGCTGGCCACAGCAGGAGGCAGGGACACTCAGACTGCTGTGGCTTTCATGGTTTTGGTCTTCCTAGAACATCTAAAAATATTACACACAAAATCAACTTTTTACTCTAATTTTCTCAAACTTCAAAACCCAGAGTGCCCAGGACGTGTCCCCGTGCTTCACTGGATTCCTCAACAGTGGCTTTATAGCGCAGCTTGTCTGAAACTCTTGGAGTTTAGAATTCAAGACCATGGTAGATTTTATCATGATTTGCTTTTGAACTTGGTCTGTTGAAGTTCACAGAAAGTGGAAAACTTGTTAGAGAATTCATTTTTGTTCAGAATTGGATAGAATTCTAGAGCCAGCATTGTTCAGCATTAAGTCAAAAGCCCACCTTTGCTTTTTATAGAAGGTGTTACTTTATTTAAGAGATAGATATGATGCATTTTAATCTACCTTTATCTTAGTTTATAGCAGATTTTGTATGAATTTTAGCTTCTTAACAAATTTCCAAAACTAGATTATGCCTTTGACAATAATGAAAATTATTTACCACTTCTTGGGGAGAGGGATGTATTTTCTTATACACTGGTATATGTTTCAGTATTTTATATTCTGTCCCATTTTTTAAATGTTTATTTTTGAGAGAGAGAGAGCAAGCATGAGCAGGTGAGGGACAGAGAGAGAGGGAGACCGAAGATCTGAAGCCGGCCCCGTGCTGTCTGCACAGAGCCCAATATGGGGCTCGAACCCTCAAATCCTGAGATCATGACCTGAGCCAAAGTTAGGGACTTAGCCAACTGAGCCACCCAGATGCCCCTATATTCTGTCCCATTGATCCATACTTTTGTTTCTACCTTAGTTTTATACTATTTTAATGACCAAAGTTTTGCAGTGAATTTTTTAAATTTTATTTATTTTGAGAGAGAGAGAGAATGAGAACAAGTGGGGGAGGGTCAGAGAAAAGGAGAGACAGAATCCCAAGCAGGCTCTGCACTACTAGTGCAGAGCCTGACGCGGGGCTTGAACTCATGAACTGTTGAGATTATGACCTGAGTCAAGATCAAGAGTAAGATTAACTGACTGTGCACCCAGGTGCCCCTGCAGTGAATTTTGATACCTAGTAGGACTAGTCATTCCTTATCATGGTTGTTTTTCTAAACATCTTGGCAGAGTATTTTCACATTTTATTTTCTGTTAAGAACTTGAGACTGTTTCATTTTTTTTTTTTTTAAGTCCTCCTGAGACCTTCCATGCTTCCAAGTTCATTTTTTTTCTTGAAAACTAAGGCCATATATATATATATATATATACACACACAGGGACAGGAGAGGAAACACTAGCAAGAAACTTCTCGAAAGGAGCAAAGAATATGGATGTTTGGTAATTGACTTGGCAAGTCCAAGGACGCCACATCCTGGGCCAGCAGTAGGAGCTGAAGGGCAAACTGCTACATGCTGCGGGTGCCTCACCCGGCCCAGAGCGGGCAGCATCGTGCTGGGTGTAGTGTGGAGGGGGCAGGAAAAGCTGTCTGAGAACAGTCAGATCCCTGAGTCCTTCCTTTCCCAGCTCCAGTTTTCCGGTTTGGGGGTCACCAGAGAGTTGCCGGCGCAAGTCAGGGCGGTGAAATGAATGTGTGCCTTGTGAATGTTGTATGCTAACTTCCTAGCCCTTTCCCACCACTCAGCTCCCGAGTTTCAGGTAGCCAGTCTTACAGCCTTTAGGCTGGAGATTGTCACATTTCTCTGGGAAATCTGATCAATCTAAGGGGACAGAATAAGAAAGCCTAAGTGGATGAAGGGGAGGCTCCCCAACAAGTAGCTATGATTGCAGAACTGCCAATCGGCCTTTTATTCTTAGGAAAGAAAAACAAAGGTAATCAGTGATCTGAGGAAAGCCTCTAACATGGAAGATAGAGACTAAAACCGACAAACTCTAAAAGGCAACGTAAAGTAAATAGAGCCCATACAAACAAAGGAGAACAGTTAAATGAGCAAACCCCTGTCTTGAAGCCACAGGGAAATTAAACAAATAAAAACAGGCTGCTAAATCAACAAGAAACACAGAACAAAATGATCTCTTAGAAATTAAAGATCTGAGCGAAAACTGGAAGAGAAAAGATAAGAGCATAAGAGGTCCAGCACCTCAGGAGAAGCAGCCCCAAAAAGGAAGATCAGGAACATGGAAGCGGGGAAATTCTCAGCCAAATTACTTGATACAATTTTCCCAACCTGAAGGTCTTGAGTTGCTGGATTGTAAGGGCTCACTGAGTGCCTAGCACCTGGATAGAAAACACGCCCTAATTCAAGAATGTTATCCTTGCTGGGAAATATTCAGCCTCTGGTAAAAATGTAGTGCCGTTACGAAATTAGCATACGTGTTTTTTGGCACACATGTATGCATTTCTGTTGGGGATGTACCTAGGGTAGAATTGCTGCTGTAATAGATAATGATGTCAAGTAGTTGTCCAAAGTGGTTAGAAACAGGATTTCCATTTATGTCACTCTATGCCCCGTCAGAAGCTGAAAATCACTCAAATGTCCCACCTGTAGGAGATAGATGAATATTTCTATGCGGTACTCTATGGCAGCGAATATGAACAACGAATTTTATGACACACAGCAACGTGGAGGAGCTCCCCAGTACTGTTGAATGAGAGAAGTCAGACAGAGTACTTGTTGTGTGACGCCATCTGTGTAAGTTCAAAGACAGGAGTCAGGATGGCGGCTACCTTTGGAGGGTCGTGAAGGGCGCGGCTAGAGCTGGTGATAGTCCACGCGGTATCCGGATGGTGGTCGGTTACGTGATATGTTCATTCTGAAAATTCACTAAGCCGTACTCTTCTCATCAGTACCCTTTCCTGTTATATTAAGAAGTTAAAAACCTAAAGTTGTGAGCTTGTTAACAATTCGTGGAAAGGCGTTTTGAAGTTCATGTTCACTGAAACGAGAGGGACAGACCTATAGCAACACCGAAATAAGGAAATTTTGTTGTGGGTACAGGTGGAGGCTTGGGGAAAGGACACAGTACTGCAAGCAGTTGGTCTTTCAGTTCGTTATTTTTCTATGTAAAGTGGCATCTTCTAAAGGGGGAAGGAAAGCCCCACGTGTCTGCTGGTTGTATTGCTGTACTGAAAACACCTGGTCTAGACCGTGCCCTCTCAATTGGGATAGTAGGATGATTGCCTAATGCTGGTAGTTGTTTTGTTTATTCTGAAATTCATCATAAGGTAAACGGTATCACGACTGCCCCCCTTTACTTTCAAATGTGACATTGACGAAGATGTGAATGTGTTCTGATTTCTTTTCTTTTTCTGTTTCTCCTTGTTTCCTAGGTTTTTGTGGAGACCCTGGATAAGTGTTTTGAAAATGTTTGTGAGTTGGATTTGATCTTCCATATGGATAAGGTACCTTCTCTCCCTGAGCAGGGTTGCTAGAAAACTATCCATCTCTACACCTTCCTGTTCTTTCTTGTGGCTTTTTACTCTGGAGTAGTCCCAGAACATGTTTCATTTAATAACTTGAGTTTAATAATTTGGGGGGTATTTTGCTAAGATCTGCTATTAGTTTTAACACACAGGTGATTATTACCGGGCCTATGTCATTGTCCATCTTGACCTGGACAGCCTTCTTGGTATAGGGCAGTGATGTCACGGTGATGACTGGCTGATGGCCACACCAAAGGTGAGAGAAATTGCTTTGTGTGGCTTGTGAAATGAGTTCCCTAGGCATAATCCAGTGACACAGTGAAGATTTGGAAGAATCATGACACAGGGTCTTTGACCTGGCTAGCAGAGTTTGTAATTTTCCCCAAGAGTAATAGAGTGACTCAGACATCAGTAACACAGTTTGAGGTCAGGTGATACTCAGTAGGGAAGCTGACTGTCAGGCAGAATTGAAGTACAAAGTACATGTTCTCAGACTTGTGCTGCTAGCATAATTTTGACATGGTCTGTGTCCTCATGTGCCAAATTCAGGTGAGAGATAGCCAGCAAGGGGATAGGAACTGCCACATTTGTTTTATCCAGCGGGGCTCATGCCGTACCCAGTGCCGTTCACCTGGCGTATCTTAGTTGTGCTTGATCCTGGTTTCCTTCAGCGGGTTGTTGTCACTGTGATTCATGGCCCTTGGAGAGAGGGAATGATTTTTTATAAGACAGCTACTCAGTGCTAAGCCGTGATCCTTTATGAATTTATTTTTATCACAACGAAGTAGTTGTTTTCAGATCCCTCATCGCTGGCATTGCCATCTGGAGGCCTTTCGTGTCATTTTCCAGTAGGATCTTCAGTCTCTGTTCACTCTCCCGAGATTGTCGGATGACACTTTCCAGACAGATGTGGTGAGTGCGTTCTTAAGGTTGGATGCTGGAACGGAGTGAAGTTTTCTCTCTCAACATCTGGCTTGGCTCCACAGCTCCAGGGGAAGCCTGGTACAAGAGAGTCACAGAGCCCCACTCTTGCTGTAGATACTTGACTCGGTGCTCCCTGATAGGCTCACGAGGCCCCCGGAGCTCATTGGTGCTTTGGACGTGGTCACTCTCCCTTTTCATGTGAAAGAATCTTAGACATCTCAGAGACCTCTTAGCCCCCTCTTTGCAAGCATTTAGAGCTGCTTTAAGCTTGTCAGTTGTTAAAGGTGCCGCTATGTTGTAATTTCTCTTAAGGAGAACCACAGTTCAGATCCATCTCCCATCTATACCAGTGGGTGTGGCTTTCAAAGGAAATCAAAAGCCATAAAAATGTTGTTCTTTCTCCTATGTCTTATCTTCAGATAGGTTCCATAAAGTAATTTGCTGCTGCTGCAGATTTCTTTTATAGTTGATAAAACTGTCTATTTTTAGTTGTTCACCTGACATCAGGAAATTGCTATCCCTGTTTCCTGAGATTTTGGAAAGTGCTGATGCAAGGGGTCAGCATCTCCCCCTCCTCCCTTGAAGAGTGTCTGAAGGTGTCTTCCAGCAGGTGACTTTCTTGTAGTGAGGTTTCAGGCTTGTCTTTGCCCTCAGGTAGAGCAGCTGCTAATTCAAGTTTATCTTCTGCATATAGGTGGAAATGGTCTTTTTACTCAAGTAGGCAAAGGACCTTGAACTCCATCCTTCGGAACTGAAGAAGTTTCTCTCTGCCTTAAGTCTCTTCACCCCTTCTTCCTGCCTTAAAGGAAAGTGTGTTTCATTCCATATGTAGAGCCACATCCACTTCCTGTCTCTACCCAGCATACACCGTGATCTCAGTGTCACCTCCTCTTTGAGGGGCCTTGATTTGTTCCTTCTCCTGTAATTCCAGTCTCACAGAGCACGGCTCTTCCCGCGTTTTAACTGTAGTCTCATCTCCACACACTTGCACTAAAGGTAAACATCTTGAGTGCGTGACTTATGCCCAGCCTCCCATTTCTACTTCATCTTTTCCCTTTCTGGAGCCCTGGGGCCTGCTTTTCACTCTTACCCAAAATTCACTGGTGATTTCCTGCTCTCATTTGCCAATATCACCTTCTGTCGTGTTCGTGCAGCATTTGAGGCTGTGGATCCTTCCATGGTGCACTGCTGGCTTAATCCTTTTCCACCTTTGTTTCTGTTACATAGAACCTTTCTGGCTTCTCTCTTACTCTCTTCCCACCTTCTGTCACTAACTTAGGTTTGTCATCTCTTCCCTCGCTCTTCTCACTCTCCTGTTTGGATCCTAGATTGTATCCACTTTTCAGTGTAAATTATCATCTGTCTGGGTAATTCCCAAACTTGTCATTTCTAATCCAGTGTGGCCTGAGTCCTGTCCCTGTCTTTCCCGCTACCAGATGGCACCTCTTCCTCAATTCATTCCAGCCGCTTCTTCCCCAGAGCCAGATGCGGCAAGCCGTTTCCTCTTCCAGCCTCCCTTTCCCAGTGCTGCCTCCATCCTCTGTCAAATACACTCCAAACCTCTCCTCCCTCTTCTTTGCCACCAGTAGCCAGTCGGTCACTAAAACCTGTTGCTTCTTCCTGTAGACTTCTTATATCTGTTCTCACCAGTTACTCACATTTGGCCCACTTGTCTTTATATCTCTCTCTAGACGTACATACTCTTCTTCTTGACCCATCCTGACTTCTCATCCCTAAGTACTTCAGCAGGTATCTCCTCAGAACAAGGAAATTGTCTTATGTAACCTGTTGTGCAGAGTTCCCTAATTAACATAATTAATTGGGCCGCCTGGGTGGCTCAGTTGGTTGAGTGTCCAACTCTTGATTTCAGCTCAGGTCACAATCTCACGGTTCGTGAGTTCAAACCCTGTGTCGGGCTTTGCGCTGTCAGCACGGAGCCTGCTTGGGATTCTTTCTCTCCCTGTTCTCTCTCTGCCCCTGTCCTGCTTGTACTCCCCCCCTCAGAATAAATAAACATTAAAAAAAATAATTAACTACAATGTAATTAACATATTTAAAATTTAACACTAATAAATACTATTATTCAGTATACAGTTCATATTTAAGTTCTTCACTTGTCCCACTTAACATCCTTTATATTTTTCAGTCAGATTCTGACTGTAGGTCAAGTGCTATCTTTAAGTTATAGTGCCTCTTGATGTCAGTTATGCCTGACAAGTTTTCTAACCTTATTTCCTCTTCTTTCTTATTGATCCTGCACACTGAAATTACATATTTTTTCCTAAACCACCCTTTAGACTAACTGCTCCCTTGAGCATAGACCATTTTTGGTCACCTTGACCTCCTAACCAGGCATTCACAGCTGTCCACAGTTGTCCCTTTTCTATCTTAGTCTTCCTTACCAGTACTTCTTGCGAGATAGCCCTGCTGCAGCAGACTGGACCAGTCTTAGTCACATTGTAATTCCTGCTCGAGCCTCGGCCCGAATTGCCTTTCACATCTTTTTGTAACTGAATCCAGCCTGTCATTCAGGCTCGGCTCGAATCCTACCACCCTAGTAAACTTGACCTCATCACCTTGCCCATCATGATCTCTGTGGGCCATTTATAGTGTTGTTTATGGCATTATGTGCCTTGGTTTATGTAAGTTTGTGTGTGTTCCCTACTTGATTAGACCGTCCTTATCTTTGTGTTTGTCCTTGTCTCCCTCACTGAACCCAGCGTGGTACCTGTTGCTGAGTGAGGTGGTCTTCACGTGAGCGTCACCAAAGAGTTCCTAGGTAACTAGACTCGTGAGGCTGCTCATGCTTTAAACTGCCGCAGGCTGGGTGAAGTCTCATTTCACAGTCTCTGGGGGTAGTCTTCAATCCAGACCGTGCCATATGGAGCTTATCTTGCCAGGGGCGATTGGTTCCCCGTGGCATTCGGAGACCCCCAGCCCCAGCTCGGTGTCACGATTGAGTTAGGTATCGATGTTCATTGCGGTGAATTGAGTTTTGCTCAAAGAAAGCCATGTGGGCAGCCTAACGTTTTGATCTACCAGTGCCTCACCACCGAAGCTGGATTGGGCTCTCAGTTGGGGCGCTCGGCGTTCGGTCATCAGAGTCACAATTCAGTGGCTATATCAAGGGAATTATCCATCCTTTTTATAGATTTCAGTTTGTAACGGGCAGTCTCAGCACAGTTGCAACATATGCTTTGGGGCGGGTCTGAGGCCAAGAAACCTCATAGTATGGAATTTAAAACTCTCTGCTAAGTGTAGGCTGCTGACATGGGAAAATGCTGAGGGCTGAAAATTGGAATGAACTGGTGAGCCCAACATGAAAGGATCATAAATGTAATAATGGACAGTGCTTATTAAATGGCCCTTCTGAGGACAGAGCTGTGATAACAGAGCTTGTTAAGGCCCTCCACACCCTAGTGACGTTAAGGCCCTCCACACCCTAGTGACACTGAAGCTGGTATCCTGATTGCTAGTCCCCAGGAACGCAAGAAAGAGTAAGAGACACATATTTTGTGTGTTTTTAGTGATGAAGGAGTTGCGGTTTGGGCACAGAAGAAGAAGACATTCTGTTTGAGTTTTAGTGCTTGAGAACATGCCAGTTGGCGTGCCAACCATGCCTGGCTACCTGTTTCTTTCCGGATATGCCCAAGAGAGAAGAGGGGGGAGTGTAGGCCAGCCTTTTGTTTCATCGTATCCTGAGCCCTTCTCTGTTGATGCTTGATAAGAATTTTGTGGCAGAATGTTTTTCAGAAGCGCCGTGTCTTATCCTTTCAGAACAACGGACAGACTAGCAGTAATGATTTTTAAAATCTTTAACTTCACTATACTTTGTTTAAAACAAACAAAGAAAAGCTAAGACTGCGCCAAACTACACTTAACGTCTGCTGCAGTACACATTCTCACTTTCTTTACCCAAACTTGCACTGCCTTGGTGCGTGGTCTCATTGTCTGCCGCTTGAAATTACAGAGAGCCTTCTTCCTCTGTTTAATCATTCCTTATTAATGGTTAAGGGCATTTAGGAGGACAGTGTACACAAAACAGCAAAATCTGACCTTTAGAAGTATCTGTTTGTTATCCTGCCTTTTCAATAAAACCTAGTGTTTGTCAAGATTGTAGTCAGTAGCAAAGCTTATGACTAATTATATTACTTGGATATGTTACGGATAAAACAAATTGTGTATCACTTTGATTGTTGATTTGTAGGTGCCCTGAAAGGTTAGAATTGAGGCTCCATCCTTCTGTTCTTGCTGTTATCCTTTATGATGCAGGAGAGGATTGGACTACTCTCAAGATAAAACCCAGAATTTCTTGATCCCTAGTTGAGAGCCCTTTGCCAGGCTTGACGTTTGTATCAATCTAGGTAGAGGAGGTAATATAGAACCCCCAAATTCTAGTAGCTTCCGTAGCAACAGGGTTTATTTCTCATTCATGCCATGTGATCATTGTGGTGTCTCTGTTCACTGTAGTCACTTGGGTGTTCAGGCTGATGAAACCCTCCTCAACATGTACCTCCACCTGGGCATTTGTGTCTTGGCTCTTAAAGCGCCACACCCCACTGTGCTCCCACTTCATCGGTCACAGCAAGTCACATGCCTACACCTAAGTGGCTAGGGGAGTGCATTCCTACCATGTGCTCAGGATTAGGGGGAGCCTGAAATTGTTTTCAGAATTACTGATGACTACCACATTTTTTTCACTTATTTATTTATTTGGTTATTTATTTTAAGATTTTATTTTTACATAATCTTTACACCCAGCATGGGACTCCAGCTCATAACCCTGAGATCATGAGTCACACGCTCTCCCGGCTGAGCCAGACAGACACCCCTTTTCATTTATCTTTAAGAGGAAAAGCTGACATTGGCTTCAGGTTCGCTTTACAGGCAGGAACTTAGAAATTTCAGTGTCAGAAAAACAGCGGAATGCTTGCGTAAGAAGGAAGCATGGTTGAATCTTGGAAAAAGACCTCTCGTGTAGCAGCCTTTCAGTTTCTACTAGAATTTATGACATTTGGGGGTACCTGGGTGGCTCAGTCGGTGAAGTGACTGACTTCGGCTCAAGTCATGACCTCACGGTTCGTGAGTTTGAGCCCCACATTGGACTCTGTGCTGTTGGCATGGAGCCCTTTTCAGATCCTCTGTACTCCTCTCTCTCTGCCCCTCCCTGCTCGTTCTTAAAAGAAAAGAAAAGGAAAGAAAGAGGGATAAAGAAAGAAAGAAAGAAAGAAAGAAAGAAAGAAAGAAAGAAAGAAAAAGACATTTATATCCCATACTTCTCACATGAAGTCAAGGTGACTCAGAAGTTAAAATTCCTTAACAGAATAAATTGTTTCCATTATCTGGGAGACAGGTACGTTCTTCCTTACAGAGACTTTTCACAAATCATCTCTCCTTACCTGGGCTCTGGGACCAAAAGTACTAATGTCTGTTGAGATTTTTTTTGGTCTTTTTTTCCCTCCAATGATTATCAGACAAATAATAAACGTTTATTAATAAGAAGGACACTGTATTAGATATGGAGATACAAAGACGGAAAAGACAAAAGCCCTACCTTCAAGAAGCTCATAGTCCCAGCTAGAAGGATGGGTCACATACAAACATTCCTTGGCCTTGGAGTAAGCCACATTTTTGGAAAAGATGCCGTAAGTTGAGTCTAATTTCTCAGTAGGCGTGGTATTATATAAGGGAGCTCTCATCTTGCCCTATTCATAGAAGTGGTCACAGGCACTGCATTTAGTCACACATATATAGTATATCTGCATATTGTACATCTTAAAACTAAGGTGTATATAAATTATTGATCTAGAATAAGATAGTACCGAATTGCAACTTCTTTTATTTAATGATATGTGATCAGAGGTGGAGAAAGAAGAGTGAGACTTTGAAGAAATGGCTGTTTCTGAGGCTCGGCTCTGAAACGGAGGTGGGCGGGATAGATGGTGGCCCATCTGTGCTTTAGGCTGATCGTCCGGGGTTCTCGGTGTGGGAACAGGTTACACAGCCCAGTGAGTGCAGTGACCTGTGACCTGTGCTGACTTGTAATGACATGAATGAGGCTGGGCGAGTAGCACAGGTGTGATGGCCCAGAGTCAAATAATTGGGGGAAAACACCAGCAATTTGAGGTAGACAATCATGGCTAGCGGAGAGGAGCAGTGAAGGCTGTATAAAGTCAAGAGCAGCCATCAAGGGAAGGGAAATTCATGTCGATTGGCAGCTGCCAAGTGCCGGGCACTGTGGTGGGTACCTCACGCCCAGTAACCTTTCCTAAAGGAGGTGGTAATAGCCCCGTATGACAGATCAGCAAGCCGAGGCTCAGGCTGAAATGCCTGAAACATTAAAAACCCACGGTCTTTGCACTGAATCTCAGAATTTGAGAATTTTAAAGCATGAATAATATGATAGATAAGATAGGTAGAAATTTATAGAATTTGTCCATTTCTGTTTTCCAGAACCAGACTTCTAGGAGACAGAGCAGTGTAGGTAGTGAAGGTAAGGTGAAGGGTGGGGAGGAACCTGTGAACATTTAGGGGGGACTTGGAACCATGCGTGAACTCATCTCGAGCTAGAGAGGGTCTGCCATTGGAGGCATTATTGACGTTCTGGGTAGTGCAGTTTTTCATTGAATTGCTGGTATTTAGCATCCCTGACTACCCTCTACCACATGCCAGCGGGGCCCCTGCCTGGCGCATGTGCAAATGCCCTGCAGGGTGGGAGCAAAGTTCACAGGAATTAATGGCACCCAGGCTGTGGAGAGCCCTGTCCTCTTTGGTGCTGGGTCCAGTGAGCATTTCCCGGGGCCCTTCTCCCCAAGCAGTTTCCATACCTCTTCACTCTTAAAGTACTCTTTGTTCCTCGTCCCCGTGGCATCCATTCACCTGGTCTTTTATCCACCTTTCTGGCCATTCCATCTGGCCTTTTGGGCTTCTTACCTCTTGTTTAAGCCCCCCCCCCCCTCTTTTCTTTTAGACGCTCTCTTCTTAGGAAGTCTCACACAGTCGGGGCGCCTGAGTGACTCAGTCGATGAGGCGTCTGGCTCTTGGTTTCGGCTCAGGTCATGATCTCACGGTTTGCGAGTTCGAGCCCTCCGTTGGGCTCTGTGCTGACAGTGCGGAGCCTGCTTGACTCTCTCACTCCCTCTCTCTCTGCCCCTCCCCTGCTCGCACTCTCTTTCTTAAAATAAATACATTTTAAAAGAAGAAAAAAAAGGAAGTCCCACACAGTCATCTGTCTGCTCGTAATTTCTGAATTACCAACCAAACACACTTCGGTTTGAACTCAGTTGTATCCGAAACCGAATCTCATTTGTATCCAAAACCCTGCCTCTCCAAACTGACAATTCTGACTCGTTCTTCAAAGAAGTTAGTCTTTGAAACCTTTCTGACATTCCTTTCTCCACCCGTAGACTGAAATAGGTATATTTGTCTTGTGCCCCCCAGTGCCCCTCAGCTACTTTTGCCACTGCCCTTAACACAGTGTGTTGTGGGTTTTTGGAGGTTTTTTTGGTGTTTTTTGTTTTTGTTTTTATTTTTTTGTTTGTTTGTTTTTTTGCTTATGTACCCGGTTAAGAGCACAGACTCTACGGCCTATGCAGTTGGGCTTGAATCCTGGTTCTGCCACATAGGAATTGTATGACTTGTGCTTTAGGAACTTACATGTGGACAGGGAATCGTGATAGCACCTAGCTCATATGGTGGTTGTGAGCATTAAATATCTGGAAAATGCTTGGAATAGGGCCTGTACATAGTAAGTATTTCATTCTTTTGTTTGTTTGCCACTTGCACACCCAATAATTTTATTAAGGTAGGGATCAGACTTTCTTGTTGACCACTGTGGATCTGATTGTAACACAGTACTTGGCACAGACTGACTACTCAGTTATTTTTGAATTCGTTTATCCATCCACTCTTCTAGGTGCTTGGGAAACAAAAAAGTTCTGTCTTCACGAACCTTGTACCTAGTAAGGGGAAACAGTGTACATCAGGTGATGATGAATGCAGGCAAGAAAATAAAGCTGGCTAAGGGTTGGGGAGATATGGCTTGATACTTTTATGTAGGGTGGTTAGGGAAGAAGGCATCTCTGATAAGATGGCATGTGAGCATAAACCTGAAAGAAATAAGGGAAGTGAGAAAGATGTGGCTTTCTGGATAAGAACATTCTAGGTAGATAGGATAGCAAGTACAAAGACCTGGAGGCCAATATGGCTGGATGGAAGTGTGGAACGTGGGAGGTACAGTTGATCCTTAAACAGCACAGTTTTGAACTGTGTGAGTCCACTTATATGCAAGGTGTTTTGTTTTTTAATAAATACAGTACCATACTATAAATGTATTTTCCTTATGATTTTCTTTTTCTTTTTTTTTTAAGTTTATTTATTTATTTTGAGAGAAAGTAGCAAGTAGGGGAGGGGCAGAGAGAGAGAGAGAGGGAGAGAGAGAATCCTGCATGCTTTGGCACTATCAGCACTGAGCCTGACATAGGGCTTGATCTCATGAGCCATGAGATCATGAGGTGAGATCATGACCTGAGCTGAAGTCGGGAGTTGGACGCTTAACCAGTTGAGCCACCCAGGCTCACCCAGCCACCCAGGCATCTCTCCTTACGATTTTCTTAATGCTTTCTTTTTCTAGCTTACTTTTCATAAGAATACAGTATAGAGTACATGTAACATACAAAATGTGTTTTACTCGACCATTTATGTTATCGATGAAGCTTCCAGTGAACAGTAGGAGTTGAGTTTGAGGAAAGTCAAAAGTTCCATGCAGATTTTCGACTGTGCAGGGGTACAGGGCAGGGTGGTCAGTGCCCTAAGTCCCAAATCATTGAAGGGTCATCTGTAATAGAAGTTGAGATAGGGGTGGGGAAGAGGTTCAGATAGGTCCTTATAGATCACTGTTACAGAAGAAATTAGTAAGGGTTACTGCCTCTGGGGAGGGGAACTAGGTAAATGTAGAGACTAACTTTTGAGAAATGCTATACAGAAAAAGATGAATATGTGATTTCACTCATATGTGGAATTTAAGAAACAAACCAGATGAACATAGGGAAAGGGGAGAAAATAAAAAGAGGGAGGTAGACAAACCATAAGAGATTCTTAAATCAGAGAACAAACTGAGGGTTGCTGGAGGGGTGCTGGGTGGGGGGGGATGGGCTAAATGGTTGATGGACATTAAGGAGGGCACTTGTTGGGATGAGCACTGGATGTTATATGTAAGTAATGAATCACTAAATTCTGTTCCTGAAACCATTATTACACTACATGTTAACTAACCGATTTAAATGAAATTTTTAAAAAATAATAATAGGGGCGCCTGGGTGGCTCAGTCGGTTGAGCGTCCGACTTCGGCTCAGGTCACGATCTCCCTGTCCGTGAGTTCGAGCCCCGCGTCGGGCTCTGTGCTGACAGCTCAGAGCCTGGAGCCTGCTTCGGATTCTGTGTCTCCCTCTCTCTCTCTGCCCCTCCCCTGTTCATGCTCTGTCTCTCTCTGTCTCAAAAACAAATAAAACATTAAAAAAAAAATTTTTTTTTAAATAATAATAATAAACAAGAAAAGAAATGTTATATACCATGTACATACATTGCCTGCCTGTCATCCTGGGTCTTTAGGGCCACTGCGCCGAAGGGTACAGGCAGTTCTCTCTCTACACAGCTTTATTGCCTAGCACGGTAAACATTAAGTGCTCTCTGCTGTTCTAAGGCAAAGTCTGAGCTTAAAGCCAGATAAATTGATAGATGGTCTGCAAATTAGCCCCTTCACTCTAACCTGGGAACTATGATTAATGGCCAGAGCACACGTGGGGAGGGCCAAGGGAGTGGTGTACAGAGTTAGGGTAATGGCCCAGAGTGTGCCTTAGGGTACATTTATGAGTCTGAAAGCAGATGGGTCTGTGAGCTTGGGAAAAAACAATACATTTAATTCTCAGTCGTTGTGAAATCTCTGTGGCCTTATCTGTTTATGAGCTCCAGAATTAAGGTTCACATTCTGTGGAGAACAAATGTTGAACCTGTTTGTGACGTCAGCCAGGTCTGTACCCTGGTACCTTGAGACATTTTCAGCAGCTATGGCAGAGGCATGCTTGGGCCCACCCCCGCTGGTTTAAGTACCGAGACCGCTGAAGGACACAGTCATCCTGTCAAAGCCAGGAGCTGAGCACTTGCCTTTTGTTGGCCCGGTCATGACACAAGTGCGGCCATTTAGATTTTCAGAATCCACATACCTGAATTCGCCCTGTACATATCATGTGTAATGCTGGTTATGGAAGCCTCTGGAAGGTTCTCTGCCGACTGGGCCTGACCCCTTGGGCCTTAAGACTGCTGTTGCTTTTCCTGCCTACCGAGTGAGAATGATGGGTCTACCCCCCACATCTCAGCCCCCGGGCACCCCGCTGCCTTTTCCCGTATGCGCGCCCCCTTGAGCACGCGAATGCTCTGATCTAGGTGGGCGACACATCTGCGTTTCATTCTGACCTAGCTCAAGGCTGTTTTCCTGGAATGTGTGACCCCACTTCACCTGGGTGACCTGCCACCACGCCAGTCCATTCATTTTCTCCCCTTGGGTCCACCCCTTTCCCACCTGCCCTTCATTCGCTAACCTCTGCACCTGATGTCTTCTCAACTTCCCCAGCCTGCCATCGACATCGACTTTCTTCAAGGCCTGCAGTCTCAGGGATGTGGGCTTTACCTTTGAGCCCTAAGGGTTCACCAGCTGGTGTCAGCTCTTCTTCGAGTATTTTCTTCAGGTCTGCTTCTCCCTTCCCTCCCCTCCCTTCCCCTCCCCTCCCCTCCCCTGAATCCAGGTAACTAACATATCAGCGCTAGGCGGCTACAGCAGCTGTATCTTGCCTTTTCCCAGCCTCCCTCACTGGTCCCATCTTCCATAGAAAACATTTCTCCCATTTGCCCTTTAGTCAACATTCTTCCCTTTTGCTTCCAAAGATCTCTGGATCGTGGACCTTCATGGCCCTTAGGCTTTCTCTGCTTTGGGACACCAACCCCACAGGCCCATCAGATGCATCCTCCAGACATACTGTGCCTGGGCCCACACCACTCCCCTTCACCCCCAGCACCCCCGCCCCCGTCCCCCTGTCAAGGTTCCCAGACCTCCAGGCCCAGTCCAAGTCTTACATTCGGTGAAATTTTCTCTGAACTCCAGTGTTGTGGTTCTCCAAGTTATTTGTCTTGCTCTTGCTCTAAAGTTTTTAGTCCTAATTGTTTCCACTATATTGAAAACTGTTGGAATGGTGTCAGTTTGTAATGTTTTGTTGGTTTTCTGAGCAGCACAGGGCCCTCAAATATAGCTGATTGGTTGACATGTAATAAATGTGTATCCTAATTCTGCACGTGTGGTTTTTAAAAAATTTCCAAAGTACTTTTCAGATATAATATCTGATTATTAGCACACATAGAGACCTCTTCTTATAAATGAGATTTTAATCAGACCTTGACTTTTAAGGTGTATGACCTGTGCATGCTCGCGAGTTTCAAAGTGAGACTCGCTCAACTTTGCCGTTGCTCCCTTGGCAGATGGGTAACCTTTTCATGGGCGCACGAGAAGCCTTGTGTTCCTTGAGTGCGGTTCTGCTTTGTAGACTTCTGGATTCCAGTTGTGTGGCTTAGGCCACCCTCTTGAAGACTCTTCAAGTCTCCAAGACTCTTGTGCCTCACTGTCTTCAGTTGTAAAACGGGGGTGATCCCATATTTCATTGATTCTTAGACTCCCATTTGGGGTAATATTTGTGATTTTAACATCTCAGGTCAAGAGTTGTCTTACATCACTGGCATTTCATAGTTTAATTGGCAACATTTTTCTCTTCTAGTGGTACATAAAATAACGATGTGTTTTATAATCAGTGGAGTCTTGGCCTTGATGAAGTAAAGTAACATCCGCCATTCGTGGTTATTTTGAGGACTGGCGTTAGTAATTGCCCAGCTCAATAAATGGTGACCTTGTCTTTATTTTTACTTTTCCCCCACTGTTCTCTCTGCCTCCAGCACTACTCCCTTAAATCCATCCTTTACACACCTCCCTAATGACATTAAAAATGTGTTTTGACTGTTCGCTTCCCTTGTTTGAATTATTCAGTGGCTCTGTATCCTACACAGCAGTGATTCTTAAAGAAAAGGAGGACACGCCTCACTCTCCTGCTGTCCTCAGAGCCCGCATGAATGCCAAAATGCGTGATTGAGGGAGCGTGTCATACAAATGAATTCTCGAGAGCGTAGAAGGAGCTGGGGACCACGGCCAAGTGGCTGGCGCCGAGGCCCCTTCATGTCGTTTACAAGGACCTCTGACATCTGTCCCACCCTGCGTTACTAGCCTCACCTCTTGCCACTTTCTGCCTTGAACTTTGTGCTGAAGCAATACTGAGCTATTTATTTATGGGGTATTATGGCTTCATCCGTTTTTGAGCCAGCATGTAAAGAGCCGGAGAGGGTGGAGCGGGGTCCATGGCCCTCTCGCGACCAGTGCTGTAGAAGGGACGGGAACTTGCAGATGTACCTCATCTCCTTGGGAACAGGTTTGGGGATCCAAGCAGGGCATTGGGATTTTTTTCCTTGATGGTCAGATAAATCGTGCTTCCCTTACCTGACTGCCTGCCAATTGGTCAGATCAGGAAGAGTGACAGAATCCCAGGTAGAGGGCAGGGATTTTTCTCTTTGTTCCTTCAGCGGGCATAGGTAGGACCAGGTGATGGAAATGGTTCCAAGCACACTGCCGCTCAAAAAAACGAAGAAGGTTCTGACGGTTCCTTCTGCTCCACGGTAGACTGGGCGGCTTAAGAGCAGCAGTGAGCTCTCTCTCCACTTAGGTGAAGGATCTGTTCCGTCTCAAGAGCTGAAGAATAAATTCTTGCATCAGGAAGGAGGTTGGACAAGGTGACTTTGATTATAATTACTCCATTAACTAGTATTCATCAAGTGCTTACTTACATTTCAGGCACACAGTAGCCAGGTGCTTTAAATATAACGTCTCATTTCCTGCGTTACCTTATTTTGTCTTTAGAATAGGCCTGTCAAGTGAGAACTCTAGTTCTCCCCATTTTGCAGATGAAAAAACTGAGTTTAGAGGTAGAAAAGCTCTGTTTCTCTAAGGTCGCACGATCCTAGTAAGCAGAGACAGAATTCGGACCCTGGATTTGCTGACTGCAGAGCACACACTCCCCCCACACTGCCCTCAGTGTCCTCTTCTGAGCTAGTGCCCTCAGTGTGAAAAGAGATGTATCTGGGTCATGTTCTGTTAGCAGATAACCAGTCAGAGAGAGGATAAAATTCAAGCGGACAAGGCCCGGACCATTTTCTTTACCCAGTACCGTGCTTCGCATATGGGACCAGTATTGCAGAATACGGGAAATAGGCAGGAAATGAAGGAGAGTGAAACAGACGAGTAAGAAAAAGTCCTACTGGGACATCTTTTTAAAATCTATGTCACAGAGCACTCTGACTCATAATAGGAATTCTTTGGAAATTAAAAAAAGGGGAAGAAGGAATAACATGCAACGAGTCTGCTTTGCTGCAAAGAGTGTGAAACATGCAGCCAGCGGGCGCAGAATCCTTTTCTTCAAGAGCTGTCGGCAGGGCTTGGAGGGTAGTTCGTGAGTTGTTGGCTTTGTGCCACATTCCCTCTGCCCAGATGCCTTCTCCTCCGTTTACTGGTTCAAGACCCAACCTCCTCCAAACTGCCACAGCATTTTGTACTTGGGTCATAGTACTTTCACAGTCTTCCTTTAATCAATAGTTAATTTTGTACATGTTTTATCTTCCTTATTGGATTCTAAGCCCTTTGAGGACAGGGTTCACATCTTATCTTCATTTCCTTCTTCCAGCTCTTACCATTCTGTGATGTTAAGCATATTTGAAAACAGATGTTGTCACAGGTCACATTCTTCTGGTGAAAATGAGTGACTGCCTTGAACCTAAAGCAGCATCTTGTATATAGTGGATACGGTGGGCTCACACACACATATTTAGCTTATATGGATTCAACTCTAACCATATGGAAAAAAGAGGATGAAAATTCTCTTTTATTTTTATTTTTTATTTTTGTTGTTATTTTTTTTAAGAGAGAACAAATGGGGGAGAGGGTCAGAGGGAGAGAGAGACTCTTAAGCAGGCTCCGTGCTCAGCACAGAGCCCAATATGGGACTCCATCCCACAACCCTGGGATCGTGACCTGAGCCGAAATCAAGAGTCGGACGCTCACCTGACTGAGCCACCCAGGCGCCCCTGAAGATTCTAAGTACAGAATGATTCCACCCACAATTCGACTCCGTCTGTTTATGGCTGGCATGAGTGTGAGTTGGGAGACTTGAATCGGCTCTTTGCCTCTGTTCCTATGTATCTGTCATGTGCCTCTCACCATCTTACGGTGCTCGGAGTGATTTAATGCTTAAAGATACATTACAGAGTTTCCGCCCGTGTGGTTCCTAAACAAGCCAGCCACTTCAGCTAGTGCTAACCGTGCTAACTGGTTTAAAAAAAAAAAAAAAAAAAAAAAAAGGCAGCAGCTCCATTGGTGGAGGAGGACTGTATAGGAACTTGGGGCTATGTATGTTTCCCGTCTCTTCTGGTGGCTTTAGAACTTAAACTTCTGTAAGATGAGATTCCACTAGATTCATTCATTTTTCATGGAAAGAATATATGGTCACGTGAGTGTAGAAAAGAAAGAAAATCAAGGGCAGGGGATTGAGGTTTGTGGGGTTACATGACACGACATCTGGAGAAAATCGTGCAAATGTCCTGCCTCGGTCTGAAGTTTAAGGAAGGTCATAAAAGTAGTTCAGGAGACACTAATAGCAAGGAAAAGAGAAAAACAACTTTACAAAGCAGGTTGTTTCTTTGCCTGCTTTTTTTTTTTTTTTTTTTTTTTTTTTTATGTTTGTTTATTTTTGAGAGAGAGAGACAGAGCAGGAACCAGAGAGGGGCAGAGAGAGAGAGAGGGAGACACGGAATCCTAAGTAGGCTCCAGGCTCTGAGCTGTCAGCACAGAGCCCAACTCGGGGTTTGAACTCACAAACGGAACTGTGAGATCATGACTTGAGCAGAAGTCGGACACTCAACCAACTGAGCCACCCAGGTGCCTCTGCTTTCTTCTTTTCTTTGTTTTTTTAAGAGAGAGCATGTGAGCAGGGGCGGGGGCAGAGGAAGAGAGAGAGAATCCTAAGCAGGTTCCCCGCTCAGTATGGAGCTTGACGTAGGGCTAGATCCCACAGCTCTGGAGTCATGATCTGAGCCAAAATCAAGAGTTGGTCACTCAACTGACTGAGCCACCCACGTGTCCCCGCCTGCTTTCTTTTGCTTTAGCAGAGCTGCTTGGGACCAGACAGCCCTGTCCCCAAGGGCATCTCAGCGTCATAGTGCATTCAATATGGATGTTAACAAGCAGCACAGAAAAAGCTAAATTATGTTCACGATGTTCTGTTTTAGAAATCATAGAAATGGGTAGTACACACTTTTTCCTCTTCTTACTGTTCTGTAGCCAGTTTATTTTTAACCTCATACGGCGTCAGCATTTTTGTAACGTAATATTCCTCTACATCATAATTTCTTTGGCAGTGCAAATACTTTCTTTGGAATAACAAAATAATCCTCATTCCTCCGTACTATCCCTTGTATGATGGCTGTCATTTATCTCACTTATACACGAGCACGTACGTACACACAAGCATACATCATGAACCACATGTTGCTTTTTTTTGTTTTTTGCCTTGCCCTTATCTTTTTATTCTAGCCAGATACATCAATCTACAAATTCCAAATTTGGAAGTTAGTTTTCTCATCCCTGGAAACAATATAAAACCTAGAGCTCCTAGTCTTGTGTTACTCATTCTGAGTCAGTTTTTCTGGGAAATCATCTGATCTGTTCAGTATCTTTTCACCATGTAAAATCAAGTTACATGTGTTTTCTATTAATCGTTGAGTATATTTTCTCCATTTCTGTTTCTGGCATACCAGTTTATGCGTGTGTTGTATTGCTCTCTTTTTATTTTTTTACTTTCTTGACCCCCTGTCACACATTTCTCCCACCCCCTACTCCGTCATCCCCCCTCCCCCTGCCTCTGACAAACACTCTCTGTTCTATTTATGAGTTTGTTTGTTTGTTTGTTTGTTTGGTGCTTCCATGTATAAGAGAGATCATATAGCACTTGTCTTTCTCTTTCTGACTTATTTCATTTAGTATAAGGCCCTCAGGATCCATCCATGTTTTTACAGATGCCAAGATTTCCTTCTGTGCTGTTGAGTAATATTCCACTGTGTATCTATATTCCACATTTCTTTATCCATTCATACGTTGATGGACACATTGTTTCCACGTCTTGGCTATTGTAAATAATGTTGCAGTGAACAGAGAGTACATATATCTTTTTGAGTTCATGTTTTCATTTTCTTCCAATAAATATCCAGAAGTGGAATTACTGGGTCGTAGTTTTGTTTTTAGTTTTTTGAGGAACCTCCATACAGTTTTCCATAGTGGCTGCATTCCCATTTGCATTCCCACCAACAGGGCACAAGGGTTCATTTCTGCCACATCCTCATCAGCACTCGTTCGTTCTTGTCTTTTTGATTCTTGCCGTTCTGACGGGTATGACATGATATCCCATTGTGGTTTTGATTTGCAATTCCCTGAGCATCTTTTTGTGTGCGTGTTGGCCATTTGTGTGTCTTTGGGAAAATGTCTGTTCAGATCTTCTGTACTTGTGAAGGTTTCCATTAAAATAGTTTAATGGTGATTTAATGTTTGACTATTTCTTGCATTGTTTTGTCTCTCTCACCGGAAAGCCAGCTTCCCGATGGATCCAGGTCTGCCCGGTACTCTGTGTGGTCCGTAGTATTCATTCCAGGTACACCTACACAGGTACTCACCTGACAGTTGTTGAGTCTGATTACCATGGGTTCGTTCGTAGGCAGGGAAGGTGAAAGGCAAACCACGGAGATGAGGACAGGCACTGCTGGCAGGTCTCAAAACACTGATAGAACATTGGACTTTGGAATGAAAGTAGGGATAAGGGAGAAGAAGGCGTATGTACCAGGTTTCTGGGAGGTGTTTTTATATGCTCTTCCCCTTCACATTCCTTTCTAACATTGGCCATGTGAGAACCAGAGACTGACTCTCGGCCAGGATGATCCTTTCCCCCTGTCAGTGCTGAGTCCACTTAGAGTCTCCTTCCTTTGGCCTGTCAAGAGCCACTACCCTCCAGCATGGGCGATGAGGTAACGCAGACCTCATCCTCCCAAGAATTTCTTCCCTCCCTTCCCTCTGGAGGTCTTTCCTAGCAATTAAGGAAACCAGCCAAGCCAAGAAGAGGTTGAAAAAGTTATCAGCACTTAGCTTTTTTCTTTTTCCTTTTCTTGTCTTTTTTTTTTTAAAGTAATCTCTGCACTCAATGTGGGGCTCAAACTCGCGACCTCGAGATCAAGAGCCACATGCTCTTTTTTTTTTTTTTTCAACGTTTATTTATTTTTCGGACAGAGAAAGAGCATGAACGGGGGAGGGGCAGAGAGAGAGGGAGACACAGAATCGGAAACAGGCTCCAGGCTCTGAGCCGTCAGCCCAGAGCCTGACGCGGGGCTCGAACTCCTGGACCGCGAGATCGTGACCTGGCCGAAGTCGGATGCTTAACCGACTGCGCCACCCAGGCGCCCCCCACATGCTCTTTTGACTGAGCCAGCCAGGCACCCCAGCACTTAGCTTTCAATATAGTAAAGTGTGTATCTTATCAGTGATTCTTTCTTAAAACTTGAGTGTTGCAATATTGGTATCCTCCTGTACCAGTACAAGCACCGTGACCGTGTTTATTTTGTATTTAATTAGTGTTTGACTGTCTTCTGTGGTAACACTTGTTTTTAGAAAGATGAGAAAATACGGAAAGGTAGTGGGGATGGATCCCTTGCCTTTTGTGATCCAACAGGCTTTTGTCGTCCAGTGCAAAAATCTGGGAGGGATCGATCTAGTCTAGAGGCTTCTATGGATGTGATCAGCTTGGAGTGTGCCACTAGTGTCTCAGAAGATCTTTACCTACCGTCTGCCCGAGGAGTTCTACTGGATAGGTTCCTGCCATCCCAAGATGGAACTGAATTTTACTAAAGAAGCAGTATTGGGGTACCTGGGTGGCTCAGTCTGTTGAGTGTCCAACTCTCGGTTTTGGCTCAGGTCATGATCTCGCGGTTCATGGATTCGAGCCCCGCGTCGGGCTCGGTGCTGATGGTGCCACAGAGCCTGCTTGGGATTCTCTCTCTCCCTCTTTCTCTGCCCTCTCCCGCTTGCGCTGGCTCTCTTTCTCTCTCTTGAAATAGATAAATAAACTTAAAAAAAAAAAAAAGAGTAGTATAGTAAAAAAAAAGAAGAAGCAATATTATTCATGGTAGATACAGATGCAGGGGTGCTCAGTGGTACCACATTCTAGGTACCATTATGGATTTTTTTTAAGATTTTTTTTTTTAACGTTTATTTTTGAGAGAGACAGAGAGCGTGAGTAGGGGAGGGGCAGAGAGAGGGAGACACAGAATCCGAAGCAGGCTCCAGGCTCTGAGCTGTCAGCACAGAGCCTGATGCGGGGCTCGAACCTACGAACCATGAGATCATGACCTGAGCTGAAGTCGGACGCTTAACCGACTGAGCCACCCAGGCACCCCGGTAGCATTATGGATTAAAGTCAGCTTTAGCTGTGGGCTGCTAGCATGAGAACCTTACTTATTGTGTCTATAGAAAAATAATCGTAAGTTTCATACTTAAATTTATGGAATACGGCCAGTTTAAGGTCTAGCGACTGTGTGTTTTTACTAGAGGAAAAAGTAATGTCTTGTTTGTTATCTTCAGGCTCCAGATCAGTTTGGTTTTAGCGATAGTCTCCGTTGACCTGGGCTTGGATTCAGAAGTTTATTAACCTCAGTGAGAAACATAACCAAGACTAGTACTCTTGAAGATCCTGGAATCCTCTGTCCTTGGATAGGGTTGCCGAAACCAATTTGCCTCCCTCCCCAGCAATTCCAGAGCTGTGTCCTAAGGAGCATCTCTGTCCTTGAAGTGACACTTTTATGTTCCCTCTTCGACTCCCAATCCTGACACGAAACTAGCAAGTTTATTGTAAACCACCCTTATCCGTAGAGGTTAACTCTGTGTCCTGGGCAGTAGCACTAGTTTCTTGGCGCCAGGATGGGAAGCCAGGCCTGTGTGTGTGTCCTCGGAATCAGAGCTTTTGAACGAGACGAGCTGCTCTCATCCATTCAGCTGGCCTTAGGAAGGTTGAGCTGTTACCAAGCACCGTGCTTGGCACTGGAGACCCAGAGGTGAGTGTGACATAGATCTGTCCTCAAGGAAAATCACGGTCGGACAAGTAAAACATACGACAGCACACCACATGAAGGACCTCAGTAGAAGTGCCTACAGGCCGCAGTACTCTGTCTCAGAAGAGGGGGATTGTCTTAGCCTTTCTTGAGCTTACTTGCCCCTGGCTGCGGGTATTCACCTCCAATTCTGGAAGAATGTCTCTGATTTTTACAGAACTTCACAGGATCAGCGTAAAGAATGGTAGAAGGTAATCAGGGTTAGGATTAGATCTCAGCAGCGTCGGCGGCAGTGCAAGCCCTTGTTCCAGTTTGAGAAAGGCTTTCTTTCCCTTCAGGGAGTCCCAGCAGGTTCGACAGGCATTAAACTCTCCTCTGATGCCTCCCGGTGTCATTTTCCCCTTTCTGTGCATCTTCACAGTGGAACTGCTGGCCAGGCCTTGGTTGGCCCAGGACCTCTGACTCCGGCTCTTCAGAACAGGAGAGTCACGCTTTCTCGGAGTCCCCGGGCTTTACCTAAGCACTGTTGAGTCCTCGGCATGCACCAGATTTGTTCTTCCTGTTTCATCTATTAAACTGGGTCACGGAAAAGCTTCCGGGGGAGCCTTACGAGCCGCAAACTTGTAGGTCCCCATCCTGATCAGGACACTCATTACTTTTTATTTATTTTATTTTATTTTGTTACTTTATTTATGGGAGGACGCAAGTGGGGGAGGGGTAGAGAGAGGGGGACAGAGGATCCGAAGCAAGCTGTGCACTGACAGGCTGACAGCAGCAAGCCCAATGTGGCACTCGAACTCATGGCCTGAGCCGAAGTTGGACACTCAAGTGGACTGAGCCACCCAGGCGCCCCAAGATACTCATTATTACCTCTAGGGAATGAGACGGGGATGAGATGGGGAAGGTCTCAGTTAACTTATATTGAGAGAAAAGAACAGTTAGGCCCAGTTAGATGCCCAGAGGATCCAGTTATAGAAGCAGGTATCTTCAGGGGAGGGGGGACAATGTGCCAGCTTCCTAGAAGAGAAAAATGAAAGGAAGACAGCTGTCCAGATGTGTCAGGAGCATAGTATGGAGGCTTGATAGCAGGTTAGATTGCCTTCAGAGGAACAGACGTTATTCTGGTGTTTACCGTCTATTCTTGAACAACGCAGGGCTGGGGGCACTGACCCCCAGCGTGAGAGTCCACATACAACTTTTGATTCCCCCCAGAAACTTGACTACTAATAGCCTTCTGTTGACAGAAGCCTTACCAGTAACATAAACAGCTGATTAAAGCATATTTTGTATGTTATGTGTATTCTATACTGTATTATTCAAATAAAACAAGCCACAGGAGAGAAAGTGCTCTTAAAATCATAAGGAGAGGGGCATCTGGGTAGCTCAGTCGGTTGAGCATCTGAACAGCCCGCCTCAGATCCTCCGTCCCCCTCTCTCTCTGCCCCTTCCCTGCTCACTCACACATACGCTGTCTCTCAAAAATAAATAAACATTTTTAAAACTAAAAATAATTTAAAAAATCATAAGGAAGAGAAAATACATTTGTAGCACTGGACTGTATATAAGTGGACCCACGTAGCTCAAACCCGTGGTGCTGAAGGTCAACTGTATTTTATTTTTTGATCGTTTTGAGAGATTTTAAGAGAAAATTTTAAATAAGACAGAAATATAAACACCAACCTTTGGCTCACTAAAGTGTGGCCATAAGTTTATGTCTCTTTGATCTTGTAATATATGTTTCTACCCAGCATTTTACCTGTTAAGATTTCAGATTCGTCACCCAAAGTATTTTCTCTGTTGCCTCCCCGTTACATCAAGTTGACCTATCGGTTTATTGGGGTTATCTTAATCTTTATGGTCAGATGAAACTCTTCCTGGATGTGATTATTCTTAGATCAGCTTACCGTTGGATTTGCCGAGAACTAAGAAGTCAGTAGTGTTTTTGTTTCGATTCTCTTACTGGTACTTCTGAATGAATCTTGCTATTGTCGTCGTTTTAGATGGTTGCCGAAATAGAAAGCTATGAATTATCAAGGAATTGTAATTATATCAAGTATGTAATTACTTGATAATGCATGTTTGTTCAGTGCACGTGATGTTAGGCTGGGTTAGGACTCTTGAGGACCTTTACTTCTTTGCTTTCTTCTGTTGTGGTTCTTACCGCCCCTATGTGACTTCGATTTCAGACTTCCTCCTCCCCCCCCCCCCCCCCCTCCACTTTGTTGGTTTGGTACTTTTAACTCACAGTGTTCTCTGAGGACCTCACCTCCACTTCTGCTGGCATCCTTGAGGTCAGTCCATCAGTTAACTCTTGTCATTTAATTCTTTGTGATCTGACTGTATGTAGTTTTTTTAGGTACATGAGTTTGGTATTGATTCTTCTTCCTTTTTTGTTCAAGTATAATTAACAATACAGTGTTGTATTAGTTCCAGTTGTACAATATATGGATTCAGCGATTGTGTACATTTCTTAGTGCTCACCACGATCAGTGTACTCTTGGTCCCCTTTATCTCTTCCACCCCTCCCGCTACCAGCCTCCCCTCTGGCAACCACCAGTTTATTCCCTGTTTTTAAGAGTCTGGTTTTTTGTCTGTCTCTTTTTTCCCTTGTTCATTTGTTTTGTTTCTTAAATTGCACATATGATTGAAATCACATGGTTTTTCTCTTTCTCTGACTTACTTCACTTGGCATTATACCCTCCGGGCCCATCCATGTTGTTGCAATGGCAGGCGCTCATTCATTTTTATTGCTGAGTCATACTTCTGTGTGTGGGTGGTATTGACTCCTGGCTGCGTTCTCTATACACCCGGGCTTAGCAGCCTCGAACTTTCTCACATCCCCTGTGTTTCCTCTGGCGGAAATGTTACTCGTCTTTCGTGGCGCACTTCACGTTCAGTGCAAGGGGTCTTCATGGACTTGTCAGATGAACGAGGGCAGCTGGCAGGCTGACCCTTCGTTGCTCACTCTCTGCTCACCTACAGCACGTGAGTCACTGTGCTGACCAAAGGTCAGCTGTGATATTTTTAGACCTGTTGATGCCAGTCAAACTGGTATTGTAATTATATAACTTAATCATATACAGATAAACCGTAATGAGAAAAGAGAATTGTTCTCTGAAAACCAAGGTGAATGCTTTGGAAAGAGAAGTTACTTCAAAAAGGAAATGAAGTTGAATCAGGTTTGGGCAAAGATAAATATAGAAGATAGAGATGGAGGCTCCGAAAAATCTAGAAGCAATCTGTACTTACTGTTTCACAGGAGTCTGCATTCTCCCTGTACTTCAGAGAAACTGGAAATTGTAGGTGATGCATTATGGGTGACTTTTATGCAAGAACAGTGGCACAGAACTCTGGTCAGCAGCAAAGATCTTATTGGCCCCAAATCATTAGTTTGGTGGCTCTCAAAGTATCGTTTATAGCAAGTGACTCTGGGCTTGGATACGGCAGGGGTGGGGGGGATCACCATAAAAGTCGTAATAACTAGATCTTTATTACATGAGTTGTTGGTTTTCAAGGCTACCCACTGACTCCCAGTTATTGAGAGTGAGGAAGTCAGGGTTCTTGTACCTCCTTCCTTCCCCCAACTTTGTCTTCCTGACTTTCTGCTGGCTGTAACTTTCCTTCATTGTCAGGCACATAGCATTGGCCTCTGTTGTCGCTCTGATCCCACTTTAACCTCAGTCCTCCCTGTAAGCGGACTCGGTGCTCAACGCCAGTCTCTGCCACCACCCCTTGGCTGGCAGTTTCTCAAGACAGACTCATAGGAACAGGGTTTTTCCTATTCTGTTACTCTTGACTGGTATAAATTCTTGGATTACACTTTCTCTCTTTGGGAATTTTGTAGGTATTACATCTTTTTCTGCTAGCGTTGGATTTTACTGTGGAAATTTTCAAGATTTTGCCCCTCTCTTAAATAATTTGATCTTTTTGCCTCATTGCAAAAATCCGGAAATGTTACCCTCAGGGTCTGTCTTGGTGTTGACCGTTGTGGGTCAGTTTTCCCCAGGATACAGTGTGGCCTTGCAGTATGTGGACCCTCTTTCGTTTCAGAAACCTCTTGAATCATACTTTCACATAATCTTTATGAACACCTCTTTTCCTGTGTGTTTGCTCCACGTCCTGGTTTCCCTTGATACATCCGCTGCATATCCTTTGCTGGCTTCTCTGACTCTCCTTTTTCTCTATTCCTTTTAACCCCTTTTCTGTTTCATTGTACCTGCTTTTTTCCATCTCCCTCCTTTCTGTTCCTTACGCTTTCGGCGGTGTCTCTTCTCCCTTTGCTTCTTTCCAGCTTCACCTTCATTTCCGTACTGTTTCCTTCCACTTCTCCCCCAGCGGTGCCCGCGAGGTCTTCTCTTGTTGCCGCCTCCCCACCCCTCCCACAAGTGCTGCTCTTCCGCCCTGAGCTCTCGCTTCACTGTTTGCTTTTTTTCAGTTTTGCAAAAAGATTTTACTGTCATTCGTTTCCTCCGTGGCGGCGGTTTTCCAGTGCATAGTCCTAGTCTGCCTTTTGGTTTTCCCGTTTCCTTCCAAATTTTGTTCTTGTTGTATCTTTGTATACATCCGGTGTAGATTTCATTCTTACAAGTCCTCTTCGAGCAGGTGAGTTTCTCACGGACTAGCTATTTGCAGGATGCTTGTTTAGAGGAGGCCCCAAGTCTGAATTCCAGGCTGACTGCAGTCATTCTCCTGATCTAGGGTTTGGGGTGAGTTCATTTACCCTGTATCTCCGTCCAGCCAGTAGAGCGAGCTTCTGCAGGCTTTTCCACGATGCGGACGCCACCATGAAGCTGAACTTGTGAGGCGAATACGGCTCGTTTGTGGTGGTTTCTCCTATGCTTCCCGCTCCAGGTCCACGGACGTTCCTGCCTCCCCAGCAAGGAATCTGTTTGGTCCCAGAGCGAGTGTCCTTTACCCACAGGCAGTATATTTTGGCAGATCTTTCTCTCCAGCTCCCGTGTTCCCTCTCTGTAGTATCCTTTCTTTTCTTTCTCTAAAGGGAAGGAGACTTGCTTGAACTCCTTGCTTTTGACAGCTTTTCTAGCTGTTTTAGGGTCTGGGATTTGGGTTGTCTTCCAGTTTTGTTAAAAATGGAGTTTGCGTTTTTATTTATTTCTCCTTTTTTGCACTTGGAACACATCTTGAATAGCATCTTAGAATTACGACTTCATGATACCATTTTCGCATCAGAAGTCTTGACATATGCTGCTATCCAGCTGCTAGTGGCCTTTTACTACCTTCTCCATCAGGCCTCCATCACCACACTGCCATCCATCTTCTAAGCACCTAAAGCCCCAGGAATATGCTGCTCAGGCTTAGGAAAAGCCTCTTCGTTCAGTCAGCATGCCTGCGGCTCACTAGGCCTTGAGGACGAAGCACAGAAGAATTCTTGCAAGATCTTTGACACACCAAAGGCAAGTCTTAAAATGATTCCATATGGACCAGGAGTGAGGGATGAGCAGGTAGAAGACACGGCCTGGGACTCAGAGGAACCGTGGCGGAAAGGGTGCCGAACGTGAGCTCTGGAGTCAGACGGGCCCGGACTCGGTGCTCTGTTCTGCTACTCATACATGTGACATTGGAATAGTTCATTGCCTTTTCCGTGTGTCAGTTCCCTCATATATAAAATGAAGATTATATTACCTACCTCAGGTGGATATTACTAAATTTTTTTTTTAACGTTTATTCATTTTTGAGAGAGAGAGAAAGAGACAGAGTGCGAGCAGGGGAGGGGCAGAGAGAGAGAGACACACACACACAGAATCGGAAGCAGGCCCCAGGCTCTGACCTGTCAGCACAGAGCCCAACATGGGGCTCAAACTCACGAACCATGAGATCATGACTGAGCCACCCAGGCGCCCCAGATATCACGATATTACACCCCGATACATAAACTTAAAGTAAGAACCATGTAAAGTGCTTATCATAGTGGAGACGCTCAACAAATACTACTTCCTCCCATGAAGGAGCTCACTAAACAACAGAATAAAACACTAAGAGTCCTGGTGTGGACACTTGTATTTTGTTTTTTCAGTTGTGAATTTTACGTAACGTAAAGCTTTCCATCTTCATTTTAAGTGTACACTTGAGTCGTGCTAAGTGCATCCACACGATCGTGCAGCCCTTCTCGGGAACTCTCTTCATCTTGAAAAACTGAAACTGGTTTCACATTAACCAACAGGCGTCCCGTCCTCCCTCAACTCCAGCCACCAGCTTTCCATTTCTGCCTCTGATTTTGGCCACGGGTACTTCATAGAAAGAAATCGTACCGTATTCGTCCTTTTGTTTCTGGCTCGTTTCACTTAGCGTAATGGCTTCGAGGTTTATCCGTGTCGCAGCATGTGTCTGAGTGTCCTGCCTTTTTAAGGCTGAATAATATTCCTTTGTATGTCTGTAACACATTTATCCATCTATCCATCGATGGGCACGTGGGCTGCTTCTACCTTTTGGTTATTCTGTGAATAATGCTGCTATGAAGATAGGTATAGAAATGTCTTTTTGAATCCTTGGTTTATATCTCTTAAGTATAAACGCAGGTGCGGAATTGTTTGATTATATGGTTATTCTGTTGCTTAAAATATTTTGAGGAGCCATCAGAATGTTTTCAGAGGTTGATTTCTTCTTTTTTTTTTCCTTTTGAGAGGGAACGCTCAAGTGCAAGCTGGGAAGCTAGGGAGGGACAGAGGGGGAGAGAGAGAGAGAGAGAGAGAGAGAGAGAGAGAGAGAGAGAGAGAAAGAATCCCAAGCTCCATGCTCAGCACAGAGTCCAACGTGGGGCTCAGTCTCACAACTGTGAATACATGACCTGAGCCAAAATCAAGACTCAGATGCTTAACTTCCTGAGCCACCCAGGAGCCCCCAGAAGCTAATTTCTTGATGGGGAAGTATAAACAGTGTAGTTTCCCAATGAATAATTTTAAGACCAGTAGCATTTAACATTTTGTAAATTATCTAAATATGAGAATTTTACCATTAAATCCCCATATGCATTTAAATAATGAAATGATTCCTCTTGTATAAAATTTAAGAATGCCACATGAGTGTGTATGTATAGACAGGAAAGTGGTTAATAAAACTCAGTGTAAGTGAATATACTTTATTTGTATGTAAACACATGTTCTTGTTATACTCTCTCCCTCCATGGGCAAAATATGAAGAACTAATATGCCTGAGAACTTCACGTGTCCAACATGCATGTGCAGAAGCACACAGACAGACACATCTTTTATCTTGACTCTTCATTGCCCACAGAGTAAATTGGCCTCACATCCTCCGTGCTCCAGTCTAGACGCTAGACCAGTGGGTCTCAACTGGGGGCGGTTTCACCAGGAGACATTTTTGGTGGTCACAGCTGGTGGGGTGCTCCTGGGATCGAATGAGCAGAGCCCAGGGGTACTGTTAAACAGGCTACCGTGCACAGGACACCCCCCCCCAACACACACACACAGAAAATTTTCCAGCCCCAAGTGGCAATAGTGCTCAAACTTTAGACCCAGACTACCTCGTCACTAGGTTCAGTGTGAATACTCCTCTGGGCACCAGGCTCACGTGTGCGCTCGGGTTCCATCCAGCCAGTCCTCCTCAGCAAAACTGCATCTCCGTGTACTTGACCATCGCGCTGACTGAGCCGCTGTGCTGACTCAAACACTGCACCCCACGGTAGCGAGCGAGCTGCCATAGAAACCCCCAGAGGGTCGGTCAGAGTGTCTGCTGGGGTGTGTAAGGGGTGGGACTTCTTTCAAATCAGATCCTGTCAACATGGCCTTCGAGGTGCCACCTTCTATTGTTAATTAAGCACCAGATCAACAGCCCGAGAAGGAAGAGGGTAGCTAGAGAGACCAGAGAGATTCACTGAGACGGTGGGAGGACCGAGCTGGTCTCTGACATCAGAGAAGTGGGAAGAAGGACTTCAGGTGAAAGGCACCGGAGGAAGCAATTCTGCCGGTGGTGGGTCTGCAGAGCCCCTGGATCTGCCTGGAAAGGCAGATTTATGCGAGAGGCCGGAGCCAATGCCTACAAGGTGGTCAGGGCCTAAAGAACCCAGTTTCTCATCCCAGCTGTAAGAAAGGGATAAGGACCGGTATGAAGGCGCGGGCCTGTTTTGCCACCAGCGTAACACGGGCTGGAGGGCCTATCTTAGGAAGCCCGGGAGACGTCGCATTTCACATGGGATGTGCTTGGGCGGGGATTGTCCCGCTGCCCCTGCAGTGACCGAGTGCGCATCCGTCAGCGGTGCTGTTGCCGAGAGCAGCAGTGAGCTCCATCCGTCCTGATTCATTTAGAACCCGCTGTGGGGCAGGCTGGGTGTTTGGTAGAGGTTATCTCAGTCCTCACCAGAGTTCTGGAAGGAGGCTGGGGAACAGAAAGGATAGTTTGCCCGAAGTCACCCGGCTTAACCTGTGTGACTTCAGAGCCTGTGCTCTCAGCTACCACCTTCCCGCCCAGAGTGTGGACGGCAGGTAGGAAAGAGCTACGGAATGAGCTGCTCACGGAAGAGGTTCGCGTGACGGTGTGCCGAGACGCGGGGGCCACCCCTGTGGTCTCACGTGAGGGGTGGAGGACTCGGGCTTAGGTGTCTGTTGGGAATCAGGAGCTGGTGTCGGGTCCAGCCGCTCTGCTGGTGCAGGAGAGCCCGCGGGGTTTCTGTTTGGGCCACACCCCAACTACTGCAGGGTGCTCCAACCCTTCTCGTTCCCGCTTCCCCTTCAGGTGCACTACATCCTTCAGGAGGTGGTGATGGGTGGGATGGTGTTGGAAACCAACATGAATGAAATCGTGGCTCAGATCGAAGCTCAGAACAGGCTGGAGAAATCCGAGGTGAGTACACAGCTGTACTTCTGCCCCAGCCAGTTCGGCTCGAGAAGACCCGGTTCGAGAAGACCGGGGCAGAAGGAGAAAGGGATGCATGTGTTGGTTTGTGTTGCTGGGGAACTTTAGGAATGTGTATATGCTCTTCTTTCTTCCTTGAGTCCATCGAAACTGATTGGAAGGCCCGCTGATTGGAAGGCCAGCCCTGAAAATTAAAACGTGTAAGAATAAGGCTAAAGTGTGAACGGAAAAGCCAGATGGCACACAAAGACAGACACCTCCTGGCTTGGGGGACTCTGGCCGGTGCTTGTAGTTTGTAATTCCTCCTTTCAAAGCTACACATTCCTTGGAGGGACCCAGAATCCCCTTCTCTGGTCCCATTGTGGTTTTCCAGTGCTCTAGGAGTCTGCTCTCCCAGCGGCCATTTCTCGTGGTGTCTTTCAGACCTCCGACTTGCCAGTTCCCTTATTTCCAGTTAGCCCTGTACTCAGCTAGAACAGAATTTGGGCTGGGTTTACAAACAACATACCCCAGCCCACCCCCACATAGTGCTGGGCTTGGTACAAACGCTGCCACTAGGGGCACCTGGCTGGCTCGGTTGGAGCACGCGACTCTCGGTCTCAGGGTCGTGAGTTTGAGCCCCACGCTGGGGGTAGAGATTACTTAAAACTTAAACAGAAACGGCTCACAGTAGATTCTGTCCTACCCCCCTGAGGTTTCTCTATCACCTCCGTCAGCCTAGCCGGAGAGCAGTGTAGAGGCTACAGGCCTACACCTTCATACGCGGCAGGAAGAGAATTTTAATTATCTGAGTGTCTTCGAGAGCTTCATTCCTTCTTGTGATGGAACTTGACCTTGCAAAGAGCCAAGAATTCCTCTGTCTGTGAGGACTGGTGGCCCTGCTGATGAAGCTCCGCTAGACCACCCCTGGAGCGGCACCACGGTCCTTTAGTGACACAGGCCAGGGAGCTTCCAGGAATAGTGAGTGAGTCACAGGCAAGGGGTTTGGAAACAGGAAGAACGGAGACGTGCTGGGCGAGAGCGGGACTGGGGTCGGTGTCCCGACAGTCAGTAAGGAGGACGGGGTTCTGGGAGTCTTGTCGGCTTCTCCCCTTCTCTGCCCACTGGGGGCGAGCCAGCGGGGAGCGCCCCTCTTCTCTGTGTTTGTCACAGTCCTTCCGTGGCTGCGGGTGTGTCAGACCGTCCACGGGTCCGTCCGCCCATCTTGCTGCCACATGACATTTCCAAAGCCAGCTCTTTCCCGTCTCACGTTGATAGTTGGCAGGCAGCTGCCCTAAACGGACTTTCCTTTTTCTCGTACGCGTTTCCCTGTGACTGCACCCGCTTCTGAGAGTGTTCAGGCTCTTCGGGGAAGGGCTTTGTTTTGTAGTCTGAAAAGTGCCCCTGACACAGAGTGTGACGTGGTCAAACCGTCTCCGGTTATTCCGGCAAGCGTGGACTGAGCGCCCGCTGTGTGCCAGGCCCTGTTAGGTGCGGGGGCTAGCACCCCGCGTGAGCCACCACCCCTTCGGGAGCGCACGCTGTGGAGCCCTGCCCCAGAGCCCCCGTCCCACCTCAGGATTGCTGCATTGGCCATACCTTTGAGGAATAAGGAGGAAAAATCAGAACGTGTGTTGTGTGTGCTCGGTGTGGACACCTCCGGTCTCCGTCACTTGTGTTTTTAAGCGTTAAGCAGATGACACCGAGCGTTTGTCTCATGCCCCCTCTCGTGTCTCCTCAGGGTGGCCTGTCAGCAGCCCCCGCCCGGGCCGTGTCCGCTGTGAAAAACATCAATCTGCCGGAGATTCCTCGGAACATCAACATTGGTGATCTCAACATCAAAGTCCCCAACCTGTCCCAGTTTGTCTGAGGGTCCACGGCTACTGAACTGGAGTCCTTGAAACCAGCCAAGCCAGTCCTGCCACAGAACGCACTCTGAGCCTTAGAAGGGTCGAGCCCGGGCCCTGACCCTTCCTGCCGTGGGGTCGGCGGGGAGCCCTGGGTTCACCGCTAGCATGTGCCCGGTTCTCACCCGTGCCGACTTGCCGGCCTCTGATACGTGTAGCCACCGCAGACGTGAGGGGGGCCCCTGGCCTCCGTGGGGTCAGCGTGCCCCAGCCACTCGTACCTTTCCCTCCCGCATGTAGCCGCTTCCAGGGCCTGGCCGCTGTACTGGGGCCCTCCTGCTTCCTAGAACCCGCCACCAGGACATTGTCTGACGAGAGTCTTTCTCCTTAGTACCACGAGGCTTCCGCGGTCCTACAGCGTTCACTTTTGCTGGTGAGACGCCATAGCTAGTGAAGGGCCGACCCTTAGGGGATGCGGTGAGTGGCGGAGAAGGGCAGAGTTTTATGGGAACCCAGAGTTGCCTTCTGGCTGTACTGTGTAGGCAAGCTTGCTGGTGACCCCGCCTCCAGAACACGTCCCCCACCGCCACAGTCCTTGCACAGGGCGCCATCCCAACCACGAACCTGGTGCCTGCTGGTAGGGAGGACACCCCCTTCCCCACGGCCGTGTCTCCGGCACAGCCCGAGGGTCCCTCGGCAAAGGGGAGAGGCCCATGTCTGTGGAAGGTCAAGCTGACAACATGTGAAACGTCTCAGAATTATGACTCTTTCCAGGTTTAAAATACATTCTTCTGATGAGCAGACGGTCAGTTGCTGTGTTAGGAGTGACGGGTTTTCTCCATACAGGAAAGCCACTGCTGCCTGCACCAGCCTGTGGAGCATGAGAGCTGGGAGCACTGGTTCTAGAACGGGCACTGGGAAGACTGGGGACACGGAAGTGTGCTGACTGAGACCCGTGGCTCTGCGGTGTCTTGTCCCCACTGTGGGAGGAGCCCCTCCCTGTTCCCCCCAGGTGACATCCTCCCACGGTTGGCTTCGGAAACTTGTACATGTTTACGTGTGATGAGTGTCTGTCTGTGGTTAACGTGGAGCTAAAACTGCTCCTCCGAGTAGTGCCTCTTGCCTCGCTGCCCCGGGGTTAGGGAGCTCGCTGCGTCGCCACGGCGACGTCTCCCAGCCAGGGGGCTTCCCTAGCCTGCCGGCGGGGGGCCCGGACCGCTCCAATGTCCTGCTGCCGCTGCAGAGCCCGTCTGAGATGGTGCCCCCCCCCCCCGCCCCCAGGACCGCGGTGCTCCCGTGCTTGGTGCCCTCTGCTCCCCGCAGCCTCCTGTGCTCACTCGGGCAGACCCTCCCCGGTAGCCTCCGGGACGGGCGGGCGATCAGAAGGAGGCCCTCTGTCCGAAGAGGGAGAGGAAGGTCACGACGTCTGATAGCATTCTTTTGAAGGGTTTGGGTTTTCTGTAACAGACGCTTCAGCACGTCCGTGTCCCTCTCTCACATTTACTAAGTGTGGAATAAGAAAGGAGGAGCACGGATGTGAGGCGGTGTGAGCAGGACCTTCCCACAGGCCTTACAGCCTTACGGCAGGCATCATCGTCCCCATTCCGCAGGGACAGTAAGAGACAGGTCGAGTAACCTGCTTTGCGTCACACGGGGCTGAGAATTGAGACTTGCCTGCCTAAGTCCAAAGTCCATTTTCTTTCACTGCTCAAGACGGCTTCTTCCAATTTTATCCTCTTTGTTCTAGATAAGGAAACTGAGTCCCAGAGAGGTTAGTAGCTTCTCACAAACCCTGATGAAACCAAACCTGGTTTGCTAAGGGGGCCAGTGACGACGTCCTCAGAGGGCGAAAGCTGGAGGCTTTCGGAGAGCTGATGAGCAGCCCGGAGTATTAAGTGTTGTGCTGAGGGTCATGAAGCTAGAACCTGGTCATTTCTCTGGAGTTTACGTATTTGTGTTGTGGTTTAACGCATCAGTGCAGGGCGCCTGTCTGGCCCGGATTTCCCAGGACAGCCTTCGAATGTCTACCTGTCAGAAACCGATGTTTTCTGGTTTCAGCTCTCCTCCCACAGACCACTGACTGGTCCCGGAGACTCCAACCAGTGAGCATCCCATCCTTACCCCTGAAACTGCCTCTAAAAATGGCCTGAAACTTCAGCCTGGTTTCTTATTTGCAAAAGTCCATCCCTTGGACAAGCCACGGTAATCATTCGTTAGCCACTCGAGGTCTGCAAATCCAGCTAGCTCTCTTGCCTGCTACGAGCAAAGCCATAAACTTTTTTTTTTTTTAATAAGAGGAAATCGTATGCTGTTTTTGAAGAAAGATACAGATACTGCAGCTGAGAGATTCAGTTAGGAAAATAGGGACTGGGCCTAAATTTGAGAGTCCTTGGTCCTGGATGATTGGTGCTGAGGGTTTCCTGAAGTGGAACAGAATCCTGGGTTTCCAGGGCTCACGGCCCGTAATTAAGACCAAAAATTCTGTTGCGCAGTTTGTAAGCGCCTGGTGCGTGCCAGGCTCAGTCCTAGGCACTGCAGATGGAGAGATCTGAGGCTCAGCTCCCGCCGTCGTCTCCGCCGAGGACCTCGGAGTGCCCGGATTGAGCGACTGGAAGCCTGAATCTGTAGTGACCGGAGTTGGTGGCTGTTCTGTGGAATAAAGGACAAGAACCCATTCGCCACCCCCGGGCAGCCCCCATCGTGCCCCGCTGGGCCATGCTCCAAACAGCCCTTGTGCAAGCTGCTGTAACAAAAAGACTGGCTGTGGCTTAACATTTCTCACAGTTCTGCAGTCTGATCAAGATCGAGGTGTCAGCAGATTTGATGTCTCTGAGAACCTGCTTCCTGTTTCACAGGCTGCCATCTTCTTGCTCTGTCCTCACATGGCGGAGAGAGAAGGCTCTTTGCTCTTCATCCCCTTATAAGGGTGCCAGTCCCATCATGGGGGCTCCACCCCACGACCCCATCCAAATCTAATCACCTCCCAAAGGCGCCCCCCCCCGCCCCAGATACCATCCCACTGGGGATTAGATTTCAACATAGGAATCTGAAGGACGCAGACATTCATCCACAGGTCACCTTATTATCTGCCTCTCCTCTTGGCCTACACGGCCGTGCGCTTGTCACATGAGGATTAATTCGGGATCTCTTGAGGCTTCTCAAGCCCCTGTTATTCAGGCCTCCGCCCCTTACAAAGCCGGCCCTTCCTCGCCGCCACCTCCACGGAGCCACACTAGCGAAGCGCTCTCTGGCCCCAGCTCCACCAAAAACCACGGGAGCGCGCCGGCTAAATCCTGTCTGGTGGACCGGTCTTTAGTAGGGCGTTTCCTTCGTGTAGCCGTCCGTCCGTGGCTTTCCAAATAGGATGCATCAGTGGCGCCTGATGATAAAAATCGGGGTGAACGTGACAGCCAAGATGGAGAGCCACTTACATATGAGAGACCGGGGCGTTGTCGGCTCCCAGCGAACACCCTGCTCTTCCGCCTTCCCTCTCCTCTACCTGGTCTCCCAGGGGCACCTGTCTCGCTGCGCTGAGGACCCTGCTCACGTGGCTTTGCCCTCTCGGGAGTGCGGCAGGGCTCCCGTCCGCTCTGACCTGGCAGCGGCTGCCAGAGATGCAGACAGGCCCTCTCTAGGGAAATAGTTCCACGAGAATAATTAATCTTTTCCACAAGACTGGGTACGTTCTTTCCTATTCGATGAGTTAATGTTTTAAAAAGGAAGTACATTCATGTCGTTCAAAATTTAAGATAACAGAAGCCTGTTCAGCCAGCTTCCCACCGTGTTCCCACAGACCACCAAGATACCCCCCTGAGCCCGTGGCAACAAGTGTTTCCAGTTGAAAGGATTAAGAAATAAAGTCCCTGGATTTTTATTACCAAACTGACGGTGTGCTCTTCCTCAGAGAGTTATGTTCCTTTTGACCTCGGTGACTGGCCTCGGCCCTCTGCAGCCATGCCACCCTCTGGACGGAGGAGGGCCTCCCAGACCGCCCCGCGTCAAGGAGCCCCCCTACTTGGGCACACCTATCCCAGCTCTGCTTTTCCTGTCTTCAGGGCACTCGACCTGATGTACGTTTGGATCGAAGTTACTGTCTGTCCCCGCTAGGATGAGTGTCCCCACGGGCGGGCGTTGTCTCGCTCCACGCGGTGGGGACAGCGCCTGGTGCGTGCTCTCAATAAAGAAGTGTTGAATGAGCGGCCGGTGGAGGCTTTCCTGGGCCCCGCGCTCTGCCCTCTGGGAAGGAGAACCAGGGCACCAGTATTGGGAGCAGCAGGAGGGGAGGGACCCGGTGATGGCCTATGGAGGTCGAGGGAGAGGAGAGAGGCGAAGCTGATGACCGTGGAACCCAAGTGACTGCAGGACCAGTGAGGGGGTTCCTCGAGAGGAGGAAGTGGTTTGGGAGGAAGAGGGGCCCAGAGTGTGGATGAGGATGGGTCAGACGGGGAGAGTGGGAGGGGAGCGGGGGCAGGGGGCTGAGGCCCGCCAGCCAGCTGGGAGCCTGGGCAGGAGTGGAGACGGCTCGAAGCTGTGGGGTGAGCCCCGGAGCCCAGAAGTGGCAGGAGGGGTGAGGATACAGCCTGCGGGCGAGGGAAGGGAGGGGAGACAGCAGGGCAACCTCAGGTCAGGGAGGGGCCTGCAGTGGGAGAGGCCAAGGGGCTGGGAACTGAAGATGTGGCCTCTGAGCTCACAGTTGTCCTCCAGTGAGGCAGCACCACCAGAGAACTCGGCGATTCTAGCCAAGTGGAGCTTTTGAACTGCAAGGTGGTCACGTAAGAGTGTGAGATGTGTAGAGCCCTCGGAAGGTTCCTGTCCTCTGCCATCGAAAGAGGGACCAGGAACTCCTTCCTGCCTTGGGGACTTGGGAGGTTTAACGAGAGTACTGGTGTAGACCGCAAAGGCTCCCTGAACCCGGCCGCCGCCGTCATGCGGCTTTTTACAGAGGGAGTAGGGGTAGATCCAGGAAGCTGGGAGGGGAGCCCAGGTGGGCCTCGCAGGGCTGGACCGGCTGCTGGCCTGGCCCCACCAACGAGCTCCAGGCCCACATCCCGAGGCCGCCAAAACTGGATAAAGCGGGGGAAGTGGTGGAGTGTCTGGAAAGCGAAGATCCCGGAACCTGAAGGGTGGGAGTTGCGGCCAGAACTCCCTTCCCCGTCAGCAGGGTATTAAAGACACGCGGGGGGGGCTCAGTGGAGGGAGTCTGTGTAGGGGGGAGGCAGGCCTGCCTGAGAGTCGGGGTCCTGGAGCACTTCCCTGAGAAAGGGGATCGTTGGGCCTTCTCAAGGGCAAATCTCCCATTGTTCTTCAACTCCGCCATCAGCCCATCAGCGGGGCCTCCTGAGAACACTCGGGAACAGGGGTGCCCTCCCCTGCCTCCTGGGAGTGGGTGTGGCTTCAGGAGGGCAGCTTGAGGGTCTCTTCCGGATTGCTGAGAATGAATGTCCTGTGCGAACGAACTCAGGACCTAAAGGCACAGCTGAAACGGGAAGGAAGGAAGGTAGATTCTCAGGGATGGGGAAGACCAGGCCCATTTCTCATTGTTCCCCCAGATTGAGATGGTTCTCAAAATCTTGACCAACCGGCATGGTTCAGGCACTGGCCAGAGTGAAGGTACCAGATTGGGAGTGAGGGTGTTACCCGTGGTCCGTATTGGTTCTGCCCCCAGGAAGGACCCGGCCACTCCGGAAGCGACAGAGGCGAGAACCCGGGGGGCAGCCACTCCTTTGCCTGCCTCCTCCAGCATGGGCAGTGCGGTGGGAGGGGGCCTTCCCACGCCCCGTCTCTGGACCCTCCCCAGCTGGCAGCGAAGCCGGAGGCTGACGGGCAGCCACGAACCCAGGGCACTTCCCACGGCCGGAGACCGCTTCTGCTACCCTGGGCAGCGTGGGTGGGAGCTTTCCTCCAGCCTCTTGGTCCTGAGCGATTGGCACCCAGCGCCCTTTTGACTCCTCCCCGAGCCTCCGGGTGGCTCCCCAGCTGGCCGCGGGCCGCGGGGATCTCACCCTGGCTGCCCGGCCCGAGGAACCCGTGGGCCAAAGATGTCGACACGCACAGGCTGGGGAGTCATTGCTCCTTGCTGGGGAGTGCTTGGCAAACAGGCAGGCTAGGATTTGCACTGCCAGCTGCTAAGCCAGCCTTCCTGGAACTTCCTTTGTGTGGCCGGGAGGTGTGCGGAGACCTGCAACCTCAGGACCCTGAGGAAGGTGCTCCCGCTCAGATGCCGGGGCTGGGCACCTCGGGGCGTTCTCTGCTGAAATCCCTCTTCCCAACTTCCCAGCCTCTGCCTGCCTCTTCTCCGGCAGCCAGGCCCTCCTGGGCCCTCAGAAATGTCAACCAACCTGTCAGCTGCTTAAAGGGCACGGTGACGTGACAGGATTGGAAGGAAACCCTTGGGTTCAAACTGTCTGTGCCAAACCGGCAAACGCCACAGCGATGCTACCTGGCGTGGAGCCATACCTGGCACAGGTTGACAGCCCGGGGCGGGCGTTCCCCATCAGGCCCTTCAGGCTCCCCATCAGTCCAGCCCTGCTCAGCTCCGGGTGCTGGTGTCCCCAGAAAGTCCACGGGCCCAAGGCCAGGCCAGGCTCTCCTGGCCTCTCTGTGACCTCAGAGGTGGCCCCTTTGTTCTGGACCTGCAGTCCCCACCCACGTCCCTGGTTGGAGCCTCCGGTGGTGCAGCCCCAATGTTCCCACCCCGTCGGAGCCTCCAGGTTAAGCCCTCTCCCTGGGACCCCAGTGCCCACCGGTCTCAGATCCTGTCTGACAATCAACCAACTGTCCAGTAACTCACATCTCCACCCAACGTCCCTCATCCCCTGCCTGGACGCCACCACAGCCCCTAAACTGTCGCCCCCCCCCCCCCCCCCCCTGCGTCCTCATGGCCCTGTTTTATCACCCAGCAGGCAGACTGAACCTTCCGAAGTATTTATTAATCAGACCACGACACCGACCTGCAGGCCTTAAACCCTCCCAAAGGCTTTCCACTAGTCTCGGAACAAAACTCGGGGCCCTGCTTAGCTGGCTGCTACCCATCTTTTGTCCTGGGTTCCTGCTGCCCCGCCCGGCTCCCTGCTTCCCCCTCTCCAACCACACGGGCCTTCGTGGGTCCCTGAACACGGGGGGCCTTTGCCCCCACCTCCCCGCTGCCTGTCTTCCGCTCTTCGTCACTCCGGGGGGGGGGGTCCTCTGTTCAAATGTCTTCAGAGGACCTCCCTGTCCCGCCTGCCTTCCCGATCACTCCCTGTCCCCATCCCTTGCCCAGCTTTATCCTCCATGGGCTTGTCCCCTGACACGACAGCGTAATGTCTCCTCTGCTGTTTTCATTACTTCTTGGTGCTGTTGTGCTGGTACCTAGCACAGTGCCTGACCCCTGTGAGCCGTCAGGAATTAAATGATTGTCAGATGCATGAAGACACGTTCCCGTCGCCCTCCCCATGTGCTGACGCTCGCTCAAGCTTTAGGGCAGGAAGCTCTGTGGGTGGGAGTCATGCGGCCTGACTTCTTGACTCTGTGTGACCTTGAGTGAGTCATTTAGCTGCCTACTCCAAGTTGTAGGCGTAGTGTACGAGAGAGTACCCATCAGCTTAGACAGAAAGCCCTAAATGGGGTATAAACTTGGTGTGAGTCCCGGCTCCACCAGGTCAGCTGTGTGACCTTGGGCAACACACGTGACCTCCCTGTGATTGTTTCCTCATCTGTGAAATGGGAATAAGATAGCTCCCTTGAATCGCCCGGGGTTCTCGGTCGCAAACAATAGAATCAACCCAGCGCGGGGAAGTTCTGGCAGGCCCCAAACCAAGCTGGCCAGGACACAGGGAGAAACATCCTCTGGAACGTGTCACCTCCAGCGTCAACACTGGACCCCGAGGCCACAGACCCTGCCGGCCTTCCTTGAAGACACAGAATCCTAGGCAGGTACCTCTGATTGATGACGCCCAGGCCCAGGGCCTGGACAGACACGGAGGGGGCTGGTCCCAGAGACAGCTGTCCACCACACTGCGTGCAGAGGGCAGTCGTGCGGATGCAGAATTCATGCAGAACTCTCCTCTGCAGCCGATGGGAAACCGTCTGTGGAACCCGCGGGAGTGAACACACGCTCATCCTTTGACTCGGCGGTGCCAAATGAGTGCACGTGTCCAACCCGAAGACACGGACAGGAATGTTGCATTCTTGCGCGTCATCGCCAAGAAGCAGGAACGACCAAATGCCCATCTGAATGGAAGGCAGGAGTGAATAAGTAGCCTGGAACGCCACACGGCCCGAGAGCGAGCCAGCTCCCCCTACGCGTGCCGTCGTGCATAAGCCCAAGCAACAGAACGCCCGGCCGTGAGAAGCCAGGAGAACAACGTAGGTTGTGTGGTTTCATGTGTTTGCCCTGTGGGCACGGGCGACGTGAATGTTCGGGAGAGCGGGTGTCCTCCTGGAAGGCCAGAGACAGATGGGGCAGGAGGGGGTTTGCCGGGGTGTCGCGCACGTCCGCTCCCTTGATCCGGACGCTGCTTCCCCTTACGTGTTCACTCTGTGAAGCTTCCACGGGCTCTTCACTTATGATTTCGTGGGTTCCTCCAGGTCTGTTACACTTCAACAACAAATAACATGGGTTTAAGGAAGAAAAAAAAAAAATGCATCGGAAGCACTTGGGACCAGTGGCTCACGGTATGAGCTGAATAAACGTGAGGTCGGTGTTGTCACTGGCTGGTCTCTCTCCCACGCCACCCCTCCCCTCCCCCGCCCTCCCAGCCGGGAAGAGACCCACGAGTCCTCGGCCCTCAGTAGACAGAGCTGGCGCCACCATCCAGGGGGCTCTGAGGTGGGAGAGACCTCCGGGACCACACGGCTCAGCAACTTCGTCTCGGAATTAGCCAGCTCCCCACAGAGGCCAGGCGGCCAGGGAGCGTTAAGAGTCGGCCAGCAGCCAGAGCAGGTGTGGAGACAGCGAGGCCGGGGAGGTGACCAGCGCTGGGACCTCGAGAGCCTGTCCTGAAGACAAGCGGGAAGCCGGCGAGCGGCTGTGCGTGTGTGTTGTGCATGGGGAGGGTGGTTACGGGTCCAGTTTTGCAGTCTGGCTTTGGCACAGAGAGTGGGTGAAGAGGGAGGGAAAGAATCCCAGGAGGCCTTCCGCGGCGGCCCAGACCGGGCCAGGGCGGGACCGTGGAGGTAGATGCGGACGACGCGCAGGACGTCGTGGGGTTAGAGCTGACAAGTCTTGGGGCTCATCGTGCAGCGTTGATGGGCGTGGTGACCAGGGCCCCGGGGCGGCCGTGCGGCCAGTGTGGGCCTCTCTTGTCGGGCCCCGCGGGAGGAGCAGGAACCAGGGTGGAGGGTAAGTTAGGTTTGGGGAGCAGAGCAAGAAGAGATAGGATGCAGCGGGCAAAGCCTGTGGAGGTTCCGGGCCACGGGAGGGAAGGGAAGCTGCGTGCTCAGAGAGCCATTGGGAGAGCGGGGGCCGTGGCAGGAGGGTTTCTGGGTCTCACTGGGAATCGGGAAGGGTGCGGAGTGGGCTGGGGCCAAGGATAAGAGATGTGGGGCCTGGTGGACTTCCCTAATCTCTGCATTTCCCAAACCACGAACTGGGGGCACTGGTGGATGGGAAGACTATCGGTGGAGAGGAGGGAGCCCAGTCCGGGGCGACGGTGCCTGGGCCAGGAGGCCGGACCGTGTGTGTGGAGCCTTCGCGTCATCTCCAACCCGCGGGAGGGGTTGAGCAGAAACAATGATAATGATAATAACAGGGAAAGCAGCTGCGTGGACATTATCACCGTTCGAAAGACCTATCGCCTCTCTCCGCTCCGGGGGAACACGGCACTCCGCGTAACTCATCCACCAAGCTCGGCAACCTGATCTGCTTTGGTGGCCTGACCGTAAGTGAGACGCGCCACTTCTAAGAAGAAACTTCGGGGGGCGCCGGTGAAGGGGGGCTCAGTCGGTGAAGCGTCTGACTCCCGATTTCGGCTCCGGTCGTGATCTCGCGGTTCGTGGGATCGAGCCCTACGTCGGGGTCCTCGCTGATTCTCCCTCTCTCTCTCTCTGGCCCTTCCCTGCTCATGTGCACTCTCGATAGATAGATAGATAGACATAAAATTATATAAAATCTTTAAAAAAAAAAGGGTGCCTGGCTGGCTCAGTTGGTAGAGAATGCAACCCTTGATCACAGGGTTATAAATTCGAGCCCCACGTTGGGCATAGAGATTACTTAAAAATAAAATCTTTTAAAAAAATTAAATTATGCATGCTTACAGCTAAATAAAGTATATTGAAAAACAAAGGCACTACTCAAAGCTCATGGCTTCTTCATTACGTCCCCACGCCTGAGCGGTGTCACGTGAGGCCCAGCACGCCGACGGCGTCCCTGCGGCGGGGCAGTCTACAAGGCCGTGCCCTCGGCGTCTGTGCCCAACTCTGCCTCGCGTGGGGGATGGAACTCGGAAGTGGTGGGGTTATTTATGCCCCAGAGATCGGAAGACGCTAAAGCGGGGCTAACCCCTCACACCCACCACCTGCCAGTTGTTACACATTTAACCGACGGGTCATCGAGCCCTACTGTCTGGCCCCGGCCCGGCACGTGAAGGGTGGGGCAGGAAAGCCGGAGGCCGAGGCCCAGGGCTGCCTGTCATAACAATGATAATATGGCTAGGGCCTCTGCGCCCTGCTGCCTGATGAGTGTTTTGTGTATTCTCCCACTTAACCCTCACCACACCCTGTGAGGCAAAGTGCTATTACTGTTGGCAGATGAGGAAACCGAGGCACGGAGGAGCTACCTGCCCAGTCGCTCAGCTAATAAATTGTCACGACCGGGATACAAAGCCTGACCCTTAATGATCACTGTCCATACTCCGTCCCCGGTGTCGGACAAAGGGTCTGGTCTCTTTCCTGAAAGCCCCAGGGAGGTGCAGACCCCAGACACCCCGGGAGCCTCGAGCGGGCTTCAGGGACCAGCAGGCCCATGGCCTCACCTCTCCTGTGGACAGACAGTCTTGGGGACCACATTTTATGCAGCTCCGAGTGCCAGGGAGACCCAGGCCAGGGGTGGGGGTCCTCTTTCCCAAAGCAGCTTGAGAATATTCTTGGGAGCCCTGGAGCGCTCGGGGTGAGGCTGGGCGGCCCGGGGCTCTGACAGCAAGTGCCTGGATGGTGCAGCCTGAGGGCCTCTCAGCAGGTCAGTGGAGGGTGTGAATGGAGAGGTCCCTGGGTTGAGAAGGGGTTAGACTGTTCAACATCTGGGGTTTGCAAAAGAGAATTCTAGAAAAGGTCTCAGGCTGCCAGAGCAAGAGGAGGAGGCCTCCCTGGTCCCCAGGGCACGTGGGAAGATGCTGGAAGCGGAGAGGCTGTGGTGTGGGGTGTGGAGGGAGGGGTCGCTATGCTCTAGGGAAGCCACATGGCACTGGGCCGAGGCTGGCCTGGAAGAGGCTAAGGGTGGGTTGAATGGTGGCCCTCCAAAAGATGTCCACGTCTTAGTCCCCAGAATCTGTGAACGTGACCTTATTTGGGAAAAGGATGTTTGATATAATTAAGTGAAAATCCTGGACATGAGGTCATCTTGGATCACTTAGGGAAGCCCCCATTCCAATGACAAGTGTCCTCATAAGAGACACACAGAGGAGAAATCCCTGTGACCACAGAGGTGGAGGTCAGAGGGACACAGCCACCAGGCAAGGTCCACCCGGAGCCACCAGAAGCCGGAAGCACTGAGGATACTTGCCTAGAGCCTCGGGGGGAGCGTGGGCCTGCCGACGCCTGGATCTCAGACATCTGGCCTCCAAACGGGGAGACGGTAAGTTTCTATTGTTTTAAGCCACCCGGTTTGTGATCATTTGTTACTGAAGCCAGAAGAAACCAACACAGTGGAGGCGAAAACCCGCGTTTTCCTCCACTGCACAGGGCGGCGCCTGGGCGGGAAAGGAGGTTTGCAGACTGGCAGGGGGGCAGAGGGAGGGGGAGCCAGGGAGCGGGCTGCCTCGTAGCCTTGGGTGGGCTCAGGCGGTGGGGGTGGAGGGTGGGGTGGGCACAGGAAGTCCTGACGGATGGACAAGACCCAGGGTGGGAGGGGGGCGGAGGCCTGGAGCTCTCAGACGGATGATGGGGATTCAGGAAAAGGCACTTTCAAGAGATAGCAGGGCCCGGGAAAGGATGCGGGAGGGACGGCTGAGAAGGCACATGGTTGATACCCCAGAGCCTGGGATTGCTGGGAACAAGGCCGATGGCCCCAGGAAGAGGCATGGCCAGAGGGGGCACGAAACTTGCCAAAGCGGGCAAAGGCGGACATTTGCATGGTAGGGTCTTTACGGAGGGCTCCCTACGGGCTTCATGAGGGACTGTGTCCATTTTACAGATGAGGAAGGTGAAGCTTCCTCGGTAAGGAAGCACTCAAAGTCAGTTACGTCACTTGTATGCATCAGACCCCGACTGGAAGCCCAGCGTCTGGCTGCAAAGCTGACCTCCTACTGAGCGCCCTGCCCTGCCCTGGGGAGGCCCCCCGTGAGTCGGGTGCTGAGGCAGCACTGGAATGGGAGCCCACCCAGGGGTGCGGGACTCACTCTGCCTCCCCGCCCGGCCTGCCTGTCCCTTCTCACCCCGCCTGGGGGCCTCTGTCCCTCCCACTGTGCTCCGGTCAGTCCTGTCCCTTCCGAGGCCCAGGACCCTGCCGGGCCCAGCTCCACATCAAAAGTCCTTTCCTGCTTCCTGCCTGGCCAACAGAGTTTGCTCTCAAAGCTGCTCTTTGTCCTCCTTTTTTCCCCAAACAATGTGTTTTTTTAAAGATTTTTTAAAATGTTTATTTATTTTTGAGAGAGACAGAGACAGAGTGCAAGCGGGGGAGGGGCAGAGAGAGGGAGACACAGAATCCGAAGCGGGCTCCAGGCTCCAGGCTCCAGGCTCCAGGCTCCAGGCTCCGAGCTGTCAGCGCAGAGCCCGACGCGGGGCTCAAACTCACAAGCAGTGAGATCTTGACCCGAGCCGAAGTCTCAGGTCAACCGACGGAGCCCCCTAGGCGTTCCCGCAAACAATGTGTTTTTAATCAATTTTATAATAAAACCCAAACTGACTCCTTGAAAACAGCAGCAAGGAGAAATCATGATCATAAAATCCCAGCCCTAGCGGCCCCTTTGGATTGTCCTCCCTCTCCGGACACCTACCTCCTCAAGCCTGCAGTTCCTGGTTATCAAGCCCCTTCCGCGAAGCCCCTCCCTCCGCTGCTGGGTTCCTCCAGCCTCTGGAGAGCCTGAGCCCCCTCCCAACGCTCTCCCTGCCTCCCACCCGACTCCCCTCCACGCCGGTCCCAGATTTTCTCAAAAGTCATCAGGGACTCGGCGTCCCCGAGGAGTAGAGCCTAAAATCCTTATCGTGGCATCCAAGGCTCTCATGTCCTGTCCTCACCTGCCCCAGCCTTGTGCCCCACCGGACACTTGACCCCCTGCCTTTACAGATACCGGTCCCTCTGCTCAGGAACAACCTTCCTCCATCTGCCGGTTAGGTTAATTCAACTCAATCCTCAAGACTCAGCCCAAATAGCTCTCCCTGCTCGCTTACCCTCCCCTGCCCTTCCCCAGGCACAGAGCAGACCTCCTGCCACCATCATGACAATAGTGTGGAATTTGGTTCCTTCATTCACCCGGCAAGCGCCAAGTCCCGTGCTAGGCACTGGGGCGCAGCGGAAAGCAGGACAGATCTGGCCCCTGCACCCTCGGAGTTCATCATCCCTGCTACTGTTGCCCAGGTAGACCACGGGTCCCTTAGAACAGGCGCCACCTGTGTCCACAGAGCCAGGCGTGGTGCCCCCACACAGTGTGGGCTCCTCAAACATTTGTTGACTGACTGACCAGATGAGTGAGTAAGTGTAACACTTTCTCTCTTCACTGTCCCCCAGAGCCCGAGCTCAATCACCTGCTCACAGCAGGTGTTCCGTTCAAGGACGAGACGGGTTCCGGGAGAGGGAGGAGTGTGTAGGGAAGGGACACTGAGGGAAGAGAAGAGGAGTGCTCCCGGTGCTCAAGGCTGGGGAACCCCCGGGAGTCTCCACCCCTCTCCTGCCTACTCCCACCCTACTTCTGAACTCACGGGGAGATGGAGACCTTGGAGGGATTGCCCTGGTCCCTGGCCCACCCTGACAGCCAGTACTCCCCACCGGGGCCCTGCCCAGAAGCCTCAGAGCCACGGAGGGGCCCCACGCGGGCTGGGCAGGGCCTGACCCCTCCCGTCTCCCCCTTCCCCAACGCTGTCATCTATCCTTTCCGTTTGTAAGTAGCATTTGACTGGTTTGGGTGGTTGTCGCTACAAAATTAGTGTATGTTTGTTCTCCGGTGTAAAGAGAACACAAGCGTCTAAGAAAGCAACGTCAGTCTCCCTGCCCTCCCTCCCACCCCCTGCCACCCGCCGGCCTCACTGAGAACACCCAGGTTAATCACTGGGCACATGCCTTTCCACTAGTCCCAACACTCGTGACACCGCAGGAGTATTCATGCCCCGAGAGAGTTCTTAGGAAGATGGAACACAGTAACTGTGTTCCTGTAGCACTTGCTTTTTCTTTTTTACTTAAAAATATACACAGACATGGGGGCGCCTGGGTGGCTCAGTCGGTTAACCGTCCGACTTCGGCTCAGGTCATGATCTCACGGTTCGTGGGTTCGAGCCCCGCGTCGGGCTCTATGCTGACAGCTCGGAGCCTGCTTCCGATTCTATGTCTCCCTCTCTCTCTGTTCCTCCCCTGCTCTCACTCTGTCTCTCTCTCTCAAAAATAAATAAAAGATTTAAAAAAAAACCTCAAAAAAAATATACACAGACATCATCCCAAGGTAAGTATATGGCATTAACTCATTGCAACTGCCGTGCAGTGCTTCCTGTGGATGTTTGATAATTTGTTTAAATGGCCCCCTACGGACACTTTGACCTTTTTCTTGTTGTTGCTCCCCCTGTGGCAAGGAATACTTCAATAAACCTCCTCCTACACATCCTTACGTTTTTAATTTTTAATTTTACTTTCTCGAGCAATCAGAGCAATTGACAAGTGTGCTAGGAGCTGGTGTCACTGGGTCACCGCACCCTGGCTAACTGTAGGTATGGTGCATTGTCTAAACCTCTGCCAGCCTCCTGGGCAAAACCTGACCTCTCATTGTTCTGAAATTGTGTTTCCTGAATACAGCTAAGGTTGAATGACTTTTCATATGTCAATTGGCCTTTTTTATTTCCTCCGCTATGAGTTTTTGAATCTCGTCCTTTGTCCTGGTTTCTTTCTTTCTTTTTTTTTTTTTTTTTAACAGAGAGAGCCAGGGAGAGGGCTGAAGGAGAGAGAGAGAGAGAGAGAGAGAGAGAGAGAGAATCTCAAGCACGCTCAGGGCGGAGCACGACATGGGGCTTGATCCCACACCCCTGGGATCATGACCTGAGCCGAAACCAAGAGTCGGGTGCTCAACAGACAGAGTCACCTAGGTGCCCCCATTTTTAACTTTTTATTACAGAAATTTGAAAACATACTCAAAAGTAGTAAGAAGAGTTCAGTGAACTCCCCGTGTCCCCATCTCCGAGCTCCAACAGTGATCAAGGCAAGGTTGATTTTTTTCCCCCCCGGTATAGAATTTTCCTTTGGATGTCGCTTGTAGTGGTTTTTGCAATGCAGAGATTTTTTTTTTGCTTTTACGCAGTCGAATTTCTTAGTCTTTCCTTTTGTGACTTTTGGGCTTTGTATAATTCTTAGAAAGGTCTTTCCAGTCTAAGGCTATTAGCAAAACAAAAACAGATTCTTCCACTACTTCTGAAACATGATTTGTTATTTTGTGAATGATGGCGTAGTATTTTTTCACACGGAGGACCGTAATTTATTGAACCAATCCGCACTGGCTGAGCATTAAGATTGTCTTCGATTTCCCCCTATTTTAAATCACGCTGTCTTGAGCAGTCAGCCCTGACTTCCCCACTGCACCTGGATTATTTCAAAGCAAACCCCAGACATCGAGTCTTTTCATCCATAAACATATAAAAGTCAAAAAAAAATTTATATCGTAAAATCTGTTAATCCTCTGGTCTTTTTGTCTGGCACTTTTTATTTACGTTTGAATAGACAGCATATGCACACGGCTAGACATTCAAAAGGACTAAAGCAAGCATGGAAAAATCTGTTTTCTATCCTGTTCTCGGGCTGCCCCGTTCCCTCCCTGGAAAACCACCAGTCTTATCAACGTCTTGTGTATCTTCAGTCATTATTTACACGTGTAAAAGCGAATGGTGTGCTTTCTCCTGCTTAAAACACAATTGGCAATCCACGTAAACAATGGTCTGTGTATTTGATTCTAAACACATTTTTAGGGGCGCCTGGGTGGCTCAGTCGGTTAAGCGTCCGACTTCAGCTCAGGTCACGATCTCGCGGTCCGCGAGTCCGAGCCCCGCGTCGGGCTCTGGGCTGATGGCTCGGAGCCTGGAACCTACTTCCGATTCTGTGTCTCCCTCTCTCTCTGCCCCTCCCCCGTTCATGCTCTGTCTCTCTCTGTCCCAAAAATAAATAAAAAACATTGAAAAAATTTTTTTTAAATAAATAAAAGCTAAAAAAAAATTAAAAATAACAAAATAAACACATTTTTATTTGTTATTCTTGTTCCTTAACAGCGTGCCTTGGAGATTGTTCTAGGTAAGCATCCTCCTTCTTTTTTTTATCGCTCCATACATCCCATTGCAGGGACGCGAAGGAAGGGTTCAGCGACCCTGATCCTACCCCTGCTGGTGGTAGGTTCCTCCCAACTACAGACAGTTCTGCATGTGAAAAGCCTGCATTCACCGTTGCACTTGTGGGTGAGGATATCGGTAAGATAAATCTCTAGGAGTGGAAGTGCTGAGTCAAAGGGTACGTGTGTTTCTATGTTTGCTAAATATTGCCAAATTCCTTCCGTTAGGGGTTTATCAGTTTACGCGCCAGCCAGCTGGGCAGGAGGGTGTCTGTGTCCCCCGCCCCAACCCCGCAAACCTTGTGTGTTACCAAACCTTGTTGTCTCTGCCCATCGGATGTCAACCAGAGTATCTTTGGAGATCAAGTTTTCGTTTATCCTTTTAGGAGAGTTGTTGAGCATCTTTTCACACGTTTAAGAGTTCCTTTGAATTTTCCCTTTCCCTACTGTTTCTTCATATTCTTTGCCTATTCCGCAGCCCCCCCCCGCCCCCATTTGCGTCATTGTGGGTTCATTTAAAAACGATTTGTGGGAGCCCTTTATATATTAGAGAAATCATCCCTCTGCCTTTGTTATGACCCGCAGCCCCTCACTCCCCAGTTTCAAGTTTTCCTGTTGACTTGTGGTAGTTCGTGCGAGGCAGAAATTTTAACTTTTTTACGAACTCAAATTTATCAATCTTTTGAGCCTTCAGGTTTTGGGTCATACTTAGGAAGGCCTTCCCCACTCCGGGATTTGTTGTTAGTGGTGGTGGTGTTTTTTAGTTCTCCCATGGGTTCATTCAGTAGTTATAAAACATGATTTGTTTTTCATGGTGGAGTAGTATTTCCTCGCACGGGAAGACCCTAATTCATTTCACCAGTCACCTACGGCTGAACGTGTAGGCTATTTCCGATTTTCCTGAATTATAGAAGTCACACTGCAGCCAAGGGCCTTGTCCATAAATATTCTATTTCATTCGGCTAAATTCCTGAAAGTGACCTTCATTCCTGTCCCCAAACTACCCTCCAGAAAGTTGGGCTGCACTCTCCTGCTGCAGAGGCATATGTTTATTCTTCTCCAAATGCCCCCGGGGCCTAAGGCGGAGCAAAGGGACCCAGGGCAGGAGATTCTCTCCTGCCCTGATTGAATCTTTCCTTGGCTTCTGGGGCCGGAGAGCAGATTATGAGAAATATGCTGGAGGAGGGGACGGGGCAGGATGAGAGCCGGGGAGAGAGAGAGAAGTTCTATATTCTATATTCTATATTCTATATTCCACTAAACTTGTGAGCTGGCTGTTAACAGCACGGGAACAAATTAGGAAGAGGAAGCCAGGCTGCTGCGCAGGGGTACCCTGGTCCGCTGTGCAGTTTCCAAAGGAAGAGCAAGTGAAAGTAAAATAAAATGGAGTCAAGCAGCAACGGGCCCGGGCCATGCAGCGCAGTGCTTAACTGTCCCCACAGCTCCCAGTGACAGATAAGGAGAGCAGATGAGACTGGCTGATCTCTAAATGTGCTTCTACACCTGAGACTCTGGCAGGCACCTTGAACGTCTTGTGTACGCAGAATGCTGCCCTCCTCCCCGAAGATGTCCTCGTCCTAATCCCCAGAAACCGTGACCACTGTCATGCTATGTGCCAAAGGGCCCCTGAAGTTGCAGCTGGAATTAAAACTGCTAATCAGCTGAACTGAAAATGGGGCGATTATTTGGGATTCTCTCGGGGGACCGGGTAACTACCGGGATCTCAGAAGTAGCAGCAGGAGGCAGAAGAAGAGTCAGTGTTGGCCGGATCCAAGGGCAGGAAGGCCGGCCATCGCCGGCTTTGAAAACGGTGGTCGCCCCGGAACAAGGAATGCAGGCGGCCTCTGGAAGCCTGAAGAGGCAATAAATGGATACTCTGTAGACCCTCCAGAAGGAGGCCCTGTGGACACCCCTGAGTTTAGTCTAGAGAGAACCCTAAGGTACTAAATGTGCATTGTTTGCAGTTTGTGTTAATTTGTTGCAGCAGCCAGAGGAAAGGAATAGCGAGTCTCACCAGGGACTGTCCAGTGAAAAGATGCCCAGAGAAGAAGGCCCAGCCGTGGCTGCACAGCTTCTGGAAGCCGAATCTGAACGAGAAGTGCATATGTGCATACTCCTGGCTCTGGTACTTTTATTTTTATTTTTTAATTGCTATTTTATTTATGTATTTATGTATTTATTTATTTGCTGAACCCTGCTTCTTCTCTGCCTTCTGATGATGGGCCCTAGGCATCACCAAAGTTAAATTACGTCCTGGCAAGGGGCGCCTGGGTGGCTTAGTCCTTACGAGTCCGACTCTTGATTTCAGCTCAGGCTCCTGAGATCCGGCCTGAGGTCAGGCTCCACGCTGACAGCGGCGAACGAAGCCTGCTTGGGATTCTGTCTCTCTCACTCTCTCTCGCCTCTCCCCTGCTTGTGCTCTCTCTCTCTCTCTCAAAATAAATAAAAACATTAGGACATATATGTTGACTCTTAAAATATACAGATGCTGGCGAGATTCAGCAATCTGTTTTCTTTCTGGGTGACAGGGCCTCTCTCTCCCCACCCACAACTCCAAAGGCGAGGAGGCTCTGTGTCCCTCCTTCGGTGGCAACTTCGGTCCAGATGTGGAGGGGCGGGGCGCTGAGGCTGCGGGGCCCCAGGGGGACTCGGTGGGGGTGGGGGTGGAGGGGAGGGTGCGGGGGACCAGGAACCCAAGGGCGATTGGGGGCTGCGGGCGGCGGGGGCGGGCGCGGGAGGAGTCCGGGCGGAGCCCTGGGGGCGGGCGCGTGGCCTGAAAGGGGTTAACCGGGAGGAGTAGTGGTCGGGTCAGGTTACTTCCCTTTTAAACAGACGGGGAGAGGAGGAGTCAGGTCCTGGTGGGGCAGTTTTCCGTGGCGGCCTGGCTCCTGGACGTCGTCGGGGAGGAGGCTCCCAGCCGTCCTGGGTCGAGCGCCTGTGCGGGGTCCCTCGGGCAAGTGCAGCGCGGTGGAGGGCTGCAGGCGCGCAGGGGGGGTGCGGGGGCGGCGGCGGCGGGGGCCGTGGGGGAGGGTGGGGGGGCCGCGAGCCGGCGGGGCAGGTGCGGGATGCTGCAGGGGCGGGGCTGCGGGCGCGGAGGGGCTGCGGGGCGGCAGCAGGAGTGAGGCGGCGACCGCGACGCCGGCAGAGGACCCCACGTCTGCTGCCGACGCCCCCTTCTCCGTCCGGCACACTGAGGCCCAGGGGAGAGCGAAAACTTTTCTTCCTTTCTTGTCTTTTTTCTTTTCTGTTTTCTTCTGCTTTTCTCTTCTTTTCTTTTCTCCCGCCCCTCCTCCTCCTCCTCCTCCTCCTCCTCTCCTCCTCCTCTTCTTTTTACAAAAGATTATTCCTAAATGTGCAGCAGCTTCCAGGACGACCCTTCGCTCTAGATGTAGGTGGCAGCAGATGCTGTGGCAGGGGACCCAGATGTTTCAGCAGGAATGGAATGAAGGATCGCCAGGGCCCCAGGCACAGGAAGGGCTTACTTGGGCCAGATTTCTTCATTCCACCTGTGGCCAGGGGGCCCTTCCCCGCGGCTTCGTGTTCAGCTCCTGATGTGTGTGTCCTGCCCCCTCTCTCTCCACTTCTGCTGGAGTGCCTTCTCTCGGCCGCCTCCTTGGCCAGCTTCTCGGGACTGCTTCAGGGACTACTTGCGGCACCTCGGTGGCCCGGCTGGGTGCCTGCTGCCCCGTCCCGGGGCCCCCGCCCCCAGAAGTGCGAGGAATGCCTTTGGCAGAGATCCTGCTGTGATCTTAGGGCCCGCTCACCCGCTTCCCTGTGAAGCCTTGGAGTTAAGGCTAGACCACCTGCAGAAGAAGGTTAAGCTGCTTCCATTTCGCAGGTGGGGAAACAGGCCCAGCTGAGTGCGGCGAGCCCAGCCCCCTCCTTGGATTTCCACCTCTCCCACCCCAGTCTCTTACCACTCCCACATCTCTAAGTCAGGTCCTCCAGCGCCTCTGCTTGAAGTTTGTTTGCTTGCTTTTGAAACTTTTTTTAAACAGTTATACATTTTTGAGAGACAGAGCACGAGCAGGGGAAGGGCAGAGAGAGAGGGAGAGACAGAATCCAAAGCAGGCTCCAGGCTCTGAGCTGCCAGCTGTCAGCACAGAGCCGGACCAGGGCTTGAACCCACGAACCGTGAGATCATGACCCGAGCGAAGTGGGACACTCAACCATCTGAGCCACCCCAGGCGCCCCTGAAGTTTTATTGCTAAGCACTCTGGAGAGACGGCAGGGGTCCCCACGTTGGAAGGGGTGGGGGGGGGAGTGGGGGTTGGAACTGGGCGTGGTTCCAGGGCTTGCGGCTCTAGTGGAAGGTCCCAGCCCCCCCTTGCTGGGGGCTCCTGGACGGTCTGAGGGATGGCAGGGGTGGTGGGCGAGCCGCTCACACTGAAGTCCCCTGGTGCCTTCCTCCGCGTCAGCCGTCAGCCATCACCACCTGCCTGGTCCCAACCCTAGGTGTCTGTCATCAACAACCCTACCGTGGCTTCAGCTGCACCCGTGGAGGTTGGGCCAGGGGCCCCCGCGGGCAGCCCCCCAGCACTAACCTATTGCCAAGAAGTTCCACTTTCTAGAAGCACCTTCCCCCCCCCCCCCCCCCCCCCCCCCCCCAGCTTCCTGTCCTGGAGCCTGGGGCTCCTAGCCCTTTCGCAGAGCCCTCAGGCTGGCTTCCATTAGATTTTCAATCTCTCAGCCACTGCAGCTCCTTGCCCCCTACTGGCCTAGAAAATCCAGCCGGGACACCATTCCCCTAACTGAGGATCAGACCTTTCATCCTGCCCAGATCTGCCTTCTGTAACTTGCTGTCTATCATGTGTTGTTATGCTAAAAGGTGTTTGTCTCCTCCCGGGGTCCCTAACATTTCCTGGGCACTGCACAGGAGCCAATGGGGGCCGGGGTAGGAGGTTGGGAGGATGCTTACGTAGTTGAGCCTGTAAAAGCTGCCACTAACTAGCCGTGTGACCTTGGGCGAGTCACTTAATCTCTGTCGGCGCTTTGGCTTCCTCAGCAGCCCACTGGTGGTGATTATCCCTGGTGGGGCACACAGTAGGTGCTCAGTTACACAGATAGGAGTTGCCAGGCAAGAGCCACAGGCCAGAGTGCCACCCCCCCCTCCCCCCCCACTGCACACCTCCACAAGGCCTCTTTGCTCCTTCCCTCCTGAGTGCCCTACATGGGGCTAGAAATCTGTAGCAGGAGCTGACTTCCCATTAGGGCCCTTCTGAGGTTCTCACAGGATGAACAACGTCTGATGCTCCCAGAGGAAGCACCCTGGGGGGCTGGCCCACACCCAGCCTCATGCAGCTGTGGATTGAGGCCTCGGAAGTCTGGGAGTAGGCCAGGGCCTTGAGGGGCCAGAGCGTGCCCTGTGCTGGGGCCCTAGCTGCGTCCCTGCCTCCCACTCACTGTTCCTTTGGGACAGACAGATGGGCTTCAGATTGTCCCTAGAACCCAGCCTGCCCAGCCCTGCAGGTGACGGGGAAACTGAGCGAGCACTGAGAAGCGGCTTACCCAGGGGTCTGTGAGGGAGCCTAGATCGCACCGGCCTGCTGGTCCTGGGGTCTCCCCACCCAGCCCCCTCCCAGGCTCCCGGTGTTTCCATGTTTGAATAGGAGGCAGCTCGTACCCCCACATCTGAGACAAAGGTGACCTTTTTCTTGTTTAGCTGAGGTCTCCTACACGTGTGGCTCTGGCTTAACTATTCTCCAAGTTGTCAACCTTAATTTTATTTTCTTTTTAATTTAGAAGAACCTTTGTTCTCTAGACCAAAATATAGGCAGCCATAGGAGGGCCGCTTTGGTTGAGATGGGGCTGGAGGTCCTCAGCCTCTCCCCCATCAAGAGATTAATGGTAAAAGGGGGCACCTGGGTGGCTCTGCACCGCTCTTGATTTCAGCTCAGGTCATGATCTCACAGTTTGTGGGGTTCGAGCCCCGCCTCGGGCTCTGTGCTGACCGTGTGGAGCCTGCTTGAGATCCTCTCTCTCCCTCTTTCTCTGCCCCTCGCCTGCTCAATCTCTCTCTCTCTCCTCTCTCTCTCTCTCTCCCAAAAAGCAAACTCAAAAAATAAACAAACAGATAAAAAAAGAGATTAACAGTAGAAGGAACACACATTTTGCTCCCCTGCAGAAAGGTCCCACTCCAAAGACAGCCCGCAGGGAACACCACCCTCAGGATCACACAGGGTGGAGCAAGGCTTTCCAGAGTGAGTGCAACTTAGGCAAGATGATTTTAGGGGCCACCTGGAGGAGTAGGTTTTAAGTCAATAATCTTCAATTAAAATGTGTATCGGAAAAACGGTAACACATCTAACCATGAGTTCATGGTCATTATTGCCCAGAAGGAGAGTTAAGTCGGGGATGGAGTTAAGGGAAGATATTAAGTGAATAATACACGAGAGGATCGAAATTTGGCAGAACTCACAAAGGTGGTCTGTACGCATGACCCAGGAGCCCAAGAAGAAGGTGAGGTATGGGGGGTGGGGGGCAATCTGCCCTGAGGATCGAGTGTCCGAATTACACTGAGTTCCATCTTTAAAAAATTTTTTTTCAACGTTTATTCATTTTTGGGACAGAGAGAGGCAGAGCATGAACGGGGGAGGGGCAGAGAGAGAGGGAGACACAGAATCGGAAACAGGCTCCAGGCTCCGAGCCATCAGCCCAGAGCCCGACGCGGGGCTCGAACTCACGGAGCGCGAGATCGTGACCGGGCTGAAGTCGGACGCTTAACCGACTGCGCCACCCAGGCGCCCCTGAGTTCCATCTTTAACCACGGTCTGGTTTTCTTAGTGATGTATCCATTCCACAAACATGCGTCACCTGCTGGCTGTGCTAGGTGCCTGCCTGGTGTGGGGGATACTATCCCCGTGGTGCTCAGAGTCTTTAGGAGGCCGGGAAGGCTGTGCTGGGACAGCAGCGCTGAAGTGAGCCTCCGGGATGATGGGTGAGGGAAAGACAGGAGCCTCCCAGCCCCAAGGAACAGCTTGTTGCTGGTGGGGAGGGGGTTGCAGTATGTGGCTAGAAGAAGGAGAATGGGGAACAGGAAGAGGCCAGTGGGCAGAGCCCAGGGGGTGACAGGGCAAGAAAGCCTGAAATGAGACCGGAGAATCCTTGGGGGCTGGATCACGCCAGACCTAAAAGCCATGGCAAGGATTGTGTGCGTTATCACTGATTTAGCCAATATTTACTGGGCTCCTGCCGTGTGCTCGTGATGGAGGGGTTTACAAAACTAGAGTCTTCCTTCAGGGGGCCTAGGCCTAGGGACAGGTCTTTGGACACAAAGCTGGCCTATTCGTAAGTGCTGTGTTAGAAGTGTGACCCAGAGGCCAGTGAAGCACCGAGGGGAGAGGAGCCGTCAGGCACGAGACGGCAGTGACATGTGAGCTGGGCTTTGAAGGATGAGTAGGAGTTGGACAGGAGGGAGGGGAAAGGCACTCCTAGGAGCAGAAGCAGGAGGAGTAAAGCCGCCGAGGTGGAAAGGTGTGGGAAATGCCTGCGGCTGGAGCCACACTAGGCATTGGAAAGAGGAGAGGCCAGAGGGTGCAGTTCACAGAAGGTCTGAGGTTTCATTCCGCAGACAAGAAGGAGCCGGAGACCCGGTTCGAGCGGGAAAGGAAGATCCTTCTGCTGAGGCGTGTGGCGAGGCTGGGTGAGGTTGGGTACTCGCCACCACCACCCAGTGGGGTGTGCAGACGGCCGGGCTTGGGCCACGGCAGGGGGGGGCTTCTCAGTGGAATGGCAGGTGGGAGCCACGGATCGTGCCCTCTCCGAGCCCCCGGAGCAGAGACCCCTTATCACAGGGCAGGAGGCCGCCTGCCGCACCAGCTTTGAAAACTGGAGGCTCTTTCCAAAAGGGTAAAGACTCTAGCCAGCTGGGCCTGCGGTCCGTGTCCAAAGCAAACAGGAAGAGACCACACTGGGCCGGGCGGGAGGAGAAGGGATTTTGTTTGGAGGAGGGACTCGGCCAAGTGGGCTGTCGGGACTTTCTGCTACAAAGGTGGGAGGGGGCCGCAGGCCCAGTCGGAGACAGAGTGAAACTTAGTTCAGGGGGACACGTGGCCCTCCATGCCAGCCTCCGGGGTTACGATAAAGATGGCCTCCCTAGGCGAATTCTAGTCCTGATGGTAGGAGATCGGGAGCACGTGACACGTCACCCTTGGGAGCCGCCGTTCCCTGTCACCATGCCCCAGCTGGAGCTTTCTCTTGGGCTCTTGGCTTCCCATTAGCGCAGCCTAGGCCTGAGGGGGGGTGGCTCCCGGCTGTGGCGGTGGGAGGTCCACACCGCCCAGGCCAGAGCCCTGCCGGCGGGTCTCCGTGGAAGAAGGGAAATGCCAAGGGCTCAGAACACCCTCAGTCTGAGAGGTGGGCACCCAGGGTCCCCCCGCAGACCCTGCACTCAGACCTCGCGTTCCCTGGCCAGATGACGGTGGCAGTCATTCCTTCTGGCAGTTACACGTGAGTGAACTGATCTCCGCGTCCCTTCACTTACGAAGCCCTCGCCCAGGCTCAGGGGATGGCAGACCCGAGCCAGGGCGGGGAGTGCCAGCCACATGAGGTTCCTCGGGAATTTACAAGCTGATGGAGGAGGCGTATGTGAGCCCTGGGATGCATTTGGCCCTAGCAAGAATACTGCTTGTCTGCCACGGTTGGAGGAAGGTGCAGAGAAGGGGGCAGGCAGTGCTCCCCGGGCAAGGGTGGGGGCAGGGACAGGGCTGGAAATGGGCTAGAAAGCCTTCAGTAAGGAGGGACTCCTGAAACGACTCGCGCGTTCACGCGTTCGTGCGTGTGTGCAGTCACTCAACAGACGTGTGTGCAGCACCTAGTGTGAGCCAGGCACTGTGGCAGGGCTGATGGGGACCGCAGCTGCCGGGAGAGACAGGCAGGACTCGGGTCTTCACCATACGATCAAATGGAAAAAACTGCACTGAGTTACAGAGCTTTGAAGAAGAGGTTCGTGGGACTAATGGGGACTAATGGGAACGAATGGAACTCATGGAACTAGGGGGACTTGACCTGGTCAGGGAGGTTGAGGTGGCTTCTCTGAGGAAGACTTGAAGGATGACTAGGACATAGGTGGGGAAAGAGGGAGGAAAAGGTGATTCAGGCAGCAGGAACAGCATGTTCAAAGGGCCTGTGGTGGAGAGGCTGGATGAAGCCCAGAGTGGCTGGACCACCGTGACAGAAGGGAAGAGTCAGAGACAGAGACAGAAGAGTCTGGGAAATGGGCAGCTGAACTTGTGGGTCCCTTTTAGAAAATTTAGTCTGGATTTTATGAACAGAAGGAAGGGTTTTTTTGGTTTTTGTTTCTCGGATTTTATTTTGGGGGCACCTGGGTGGTTCAGTCGGTTAAGCCTCCACTCTTGATTTCGGCTCAGGTCATGATCTCACGGTGGTGGGATCGAGCCTCCTATCTGTGCTGAGTGCAGAGCCTGCTTGGGATTCTCTCTCTCTTCCTCTCCCTCTCCCCCTCCCCCCCGCACCCTCTCTCTTTCTCTCTCTCAAATTAATAAACAAACATTAAAAAAGAAAGAATGATGGGAATGCAAGCTAGTGCAGCCACTCTGGAAAGCAGTATGGAGGTTCCTCCAAAAACTAAAAATAGAACTACCCTACGACCCAGCAATGGCACTACTAGGCGTTTATCCACGGGATACAGGTGTGCTGTTTCGAAGGGACACATGCATCCCCATGTTTTTAGGCACTATTGACAATAGCCAAAGTATGGAAAGAGCCCAAATGTCCATCGAGGGACGAATGGCTGAAGAAGATGTGGCATATATATACAATGGAGTATTACTCGGCAATCAAAAAGAAGGAAATCTTGCCATTTGCAACCACGTGGATGGAACTGGAGGGTATTATGCTAAGTGAAATTAGTCAAAGACAAAAATCATACGACTTCACTCATTTGATGACTTGAGACAAAACAGATGAACCTAAGGGAAGGGAAACAAAAATCATACAAAAACAGGGAGGGGGACAAAACAGAAGAGACTCATAAAGATGGAGAACAAACTGAGGGTTCCTGGAGGGGTTGGGGGAGGGGGGATGGGCTAAATGGTTAAGGGGCACTAAGGAATCTACTCCTGAAATCATTGTTGCACTAGAAGATGCTAACTAATTTGGAAGTAAATTTGAAAAAATAAAAAATAAAATTAAAAAAAAAAACAAGAAAGAAGGAATGAAAGCTGACTAAATTTTTAAAAAAAGATTTTATGTCTCAGTAATCTCTACACCCAACCAACATGGGGCTTGAACTCCCAGCCCCAGGCTCGAGTCGCACATTCCACTGACTGAGCCAGCCAGGAGACCCAGAAAGGTTGTAAGCCGTGGTGAAAAATGACCCAATTCTTGGGCCAAACAGGTTGGAGGGGGCCCGAGCGGAAGTGGTGAGTCCATGAGAGTATAGTGGTGTCTACTTAAACAGGGAGAGTGACTTTGACCAAGGACATGATCGGATCAGAGGATGAGGATAGAATTGGATGTGGAGGTGAGGGTCAGGAGGGGTCAAGGTCTGGGTCACTGGGCTGCTGGATGGCAAGAGCGATCACGAACATTATTTTATTAAGTATGATGAGTGAGATCTTCGTTGCCACTGAGGATGGGAATAGAGGCCTGGCCGAGCTCTGAGTGGGGAAGAAGGGCACGATGTTTCAGGTCTATTATGTGGAGTTTAACGTGTTTTCTCAGTAAATCTGTGCAACAAACCCAAGAGGTGAATGCTATTATCTATTTATGAAGAGAGAGATCTCAGAAAGGGGAAGTTACCTGCCCAAGGTCGCAGCGGGGAAGAGGTTAAGTCTCCACCAGCCTCTTCTCTCTCTCTCTCTCTTTTTTAAAAAGTTTTTTTATTTATTTTGACAAGGGTGGGGGTGGGGCAGAGAAAGAGGGAGAGAGAGAGAATCCCAAAAAGGCTCTGAACTGTCAGCACAGAGCCTGTTTCGGGGCTTGAACTCACGAACCGCGAGATCATGGCCTGAGCCAAAATCAGGAGTCAGACGCTTAATTGACTGAGCCACCCAGGTGCCCCCAGCCTCCTTTCTTTAAAAACAAAACAAAACAAAACAAAACAAAACAAAACAAAATAGGGGCGCCTGGGTGGTTCAGTCAGTTAAGTGTCGACTTGGGCTCAGGTCATGATCTCACGGTTCGTCTGTGCAGACAGCATGGAGCCTGCTTTGGATTCTCTGCCTCCCCTCCTCTCTGCTCCTCCCCTGTTCACACACACTCTCTCTCTCAAAAATAAATATACATTTTAAAACCAACAAAACAAAAAAAAGACATGGCAAAACATCTTTCTTTCCCCTCAGTATGCCGATGGCTGAGATAGAAGTTTTGGGCAGGAAGGGGTGAGAGGGGGAACCTGGAAGGACTCCCTGCTCTGGAAGAATCGAGGGAGGGCTGGGCCCCTGTCACCGACGAGCCCCGGGCACCCTGCCAGGATCCAGCCACAGGGGTGACCCAAGGCACTCTTGACCCAAGCCAGAAACCGATCCTCTCCTCCCTTGTATCTCCTCCTTCTTGCTCCTGGGAAGTCCTTCGCAGACTCTAACCTCGGTCCTCCTCCTCTGTCCCCGCTGTCCCGGGGCACAGGCCGATCGATGCCCCCCGGCCCTGCCGCTCCCTCTACCCGCTGCCTGCCCGTCAGCCTTCCTTCCTGCAGCCTGTAACCGGACGCTGTTTGCTCCCCACCAGGCACCCCCAGCACACTGTTCCTGGATCTCAGCCTCTCCAGGGCCCGAGCACAGGGCGCCCCTGGCCAGCCCACTGACCTTTGCCTGCCTGAGCCCTGGTTAATTTTTGCCCAATCTGTGGGCTGTGGGGCTCCTCCCCCTGCCCCTCAGGGATATAAGTCTGGCCAGACGCTGCGCCTGCTCCTCGCCGTCCTGAACCTCCCCCAGCTCCCCCCCTGCCCTCACCATGGCCAAGGGCTTCTACATTTCCAAGCCTGTGGGCATCCTGGCCATCCTCCTGGGCGTGGCGGCCGTGTGCACCATCATCGCTCTGTCCGTGGTGTACTCCCAGGAGAAGAACAGGAGCACCGAGAGCTCCACGGCGGCCTCCACAGCGGCCCCCACGGGCCCTACCACCACCGTGGCTACTACCTTGGACCAAAGCAAGCCATGGAACGTCTACCGTCTACCCAAGACGCTGATTCCCGACTCCTACAACGTGACGCTGAGGCCCTACCTCACCCCCAACAATAAGGGCCTGTACGTCTTCACGGGCACAAGCATCGTTCGCTTCACGTGCAAGGAGTCCACCAACATCGTCATCATCCACAGCAAGAGGCTCAACTACACCAACCACCAGGGGCACATGGTGGCCTTGTCGGGCGTGGGGGGCTTCCAGCCGCAACCTGTCATCGTCAGGACGGAGCTGGTGGAGCTCACCGAGTACCTGGTCGTGCACCTCCAGGAGCCGCTGGTGGCCGGCAGACAGTACGAGATGAAGAGTGAGTTCCAGGGGGAGCTGGCCGACGACCTGGCGGGCTTCTACCGCAGCGAGTACATGGAGAACGGCGTCAAAAAGTAAGTTGCGTCTGCGTCTGCTCAGTGGGGCAGGTCCTAGAGGCTGAGGCAGAGCCGGGTCCTGGGGGCCGAGGAAGGTTTTGGGTTGCGGGCCTCGGAACCGCCTGGAGCCTTCGGCTGGCCATGACTCCATCCGCGGGGGGCCGGGGGCGGGGGGCCCCTGGGGAGCCTTCCTGGGGACTTCCTGGGACTCCTTCCTGGGGAGCTTCCATCCCCCCCACGAGGGAGTCAGGGGCAAGTGGCGAAAGAACCCCTCGGACAGATAGGAGAACTGGGGCTCAGAAGAGAGAAACTTGCCCAAAGCCTCCTAGTTAACTCGGGCACGGATCCTGCCGGGACTTTGACCCCGACTCCTGAAGGAGTTCTGCTCTCCCATAGGAGCTGGCCTGTCGGGGCCCAGAGGCTGTCTGGGGGAGGCGGGGAGGGCAGGGATGAGCCGGACCAGGCTTTCATGCCCAGCGACATGCCCTTCTCCCGCATGCCCGGCGGCGCCCTGAAGGCCCCGCCCTGCCCACCCTCACGGGGTGCAGGCAGTCTGCCAGCACACCCTCTAATACCCCGGTCTGGGCAGGGTGCTGGCCACGACACATATGCAGGCTACAGAGGCCCGGAAATCCTTCCCGTGCTTTGACGAGCCCGCCATGAAGGCCACGTTTAACATCACCATCATCCACCCCAACAACTTGGTGGCCCTGTCCAACATGCTGCCCAGAGGTGAGCGGGTCTGTCCCAGGGGCCACACACAGCCTTGGGAAGAAGGCAGCCCAGGGTTGGGATGCAGGGCGGGGGAGAGGAGGCGTCTCCACATGCCTGAACGGTCCATGCCCAGGCCCCAGCGTCCCGTTTGGTGAAGATCCCACCTGGAAAGTCACCGAGTTCGAAACCACACCCATAATGTCTACTTACCTGCTGGCCTACATCGTTAGTGAGTTCTCATATGTGGAGACAAGAGCTCCCAGTGGCGTCCTGGTAAGAAGCTGGGCCTGTCGGCCCTTCCCCGGGATTGGCTCTGGCCTGACGGATATTCCTCTTTTATTAATTCCCATCCCAGCCCCTGAGTTGTTAGGCCGGTGTTTAAACCCCAGCTCTGAGTGATCTTGGGCAAGTGTCTTAAGTTCTCTGACCCTCGGTCTCTGCATCTGAAAAATGGGTCTGTCCTCATGAAGGGAGTTCCCACCGCATGGATGCCAAACGGATGATGGCCGTGGCTATTATTATTCCCAGAGCTCCTCCCTAAGGCTCAAAGCCCCCCAAAGACCCCCCAGCCCCTCATTTTAACCTAGTCATCCCCCTTACTAGCCTGGGATCCCCACGGCTTGGCCCATCTGCACCAGGAGCCGAGGGGGGCCTCTGACCTACCCCCACCCTCTTTGCAGATCCGGATCTGGGCCCGGCCCAGTGCAATCAACCAGGGCCATGGCGATTATGCCCTGAAGGTGACAGGCCCCATCCTGGACTTCTTTTCCCAACATTACGACACGCCCTACCCGCTCAACAAATCGGGTGAGTGAGGGGGCGTTGTGGTGGGGGTGGCGGGTAGGGTTCCCCGCCCAGAGGCCGTCCTGACAATGGCTTTGGCCCACGCCACCCCCAGACCAGATTGCCTTGCCTGACTTCAACGCTGGCGCCATGGAGAACTGGGGGCTGGTGACCTACCGGGAGAGTGCGCTGCTGTATGACAGGCAGTCCTCCTCCAGCGGCAACCAGGAGCGCGTGGTCACCGTGATTGCTCATGAGCTGGCCCACCAGGTAGCCCCTGCTTCCCAGGGAGGGTAGGGAAAGGACATGGCCCAAGTCCCCGCTCTGCCCTGGGCACCTGCGAAGGGAGGAGGGTCCCACCCGACCGGATGGCAGAGGGGAGTCACGGCGAGGTTGGTGGAGTCCCGAACCGGTGCCTGGCGCGTGGGGGACACCCGGTGACTGTGAGCACAAGGCCAGCCGGGCTGACCTTCGCCCCCCAACAGTGGTTTGGGAACCTGGTGACCTTGGAGTGGTGGAATGACCTATGGCTGAACGAGGGCTTCGCCTCCTACGTGGAGTACCTAGGTGCTGACTTTGCAGAGCCCACGTGGAATTTGGTGAGCCGGCTGCCCTGGGCCCCGAGGTCTGGGGACAAGGGGCTGGGGGAGGGGAAGACCCGGGTCATCCCGTGTCGGGCCGGTCTCCTGACGCCCAGCGGGGCTTTGCAGAAAGACCTCATGGTGCTGAACGACGTGTACCATGTGATGGCTGTGGACGCCCTGGCCTCCTCCCACCCGCTGTCAACTCCCGCCTCAGAGATCAACACGCCGGCCCAGATCAGCGAGGTGTTTGACTCCATCTCCTACAGCAAGGTACTGAGACAGTGTGTGTGGGGGGGGGGGGGGGGGGGGAGGGTGTGTGGAAGGGGCGGGGACACAGCTAGGGCACTGGGAGCACCTGCCCTTGTCCGGTGGGGGCCCAGGGTCCGGCTGGCTCCGCACAGCCTTCTGAACCCCCTCTCCTTCCCCAGGGAGCCTCTGTCCTCAGGATGCTCTCCAACTTCCTGACTGAGGACCTGTTCAAGATGGGCATAGCGGTGAGTCCCCTCGGCCAGCCATGGAGGCGGGGGGGGGGGGGGGGGGTGCGGTTTCCTCCAGCCCCCGAGGTGCGTCGCCACAGACACTCAGTGGTGGAGGCTGGGGAGCACCGGCTTTGCCCTCACTGCGACCTGTCTTTCCACAGTCCTACCTCCATACCTATAAATACGGGAACACCATCTACCTGAACCTGTGGGAGCACCTGCAGCAGGTCAGTGACAGCCAAGGCCCCTGCAGCCATCGTGTCGGGGTCCTGCAGTGCCCTAAGTCCCTAGGGGTGGCACACATGTACTAGAATGTGTCCAGCTCCACTGCTCACCAGCCCAGGGGGGTCATTTGAAGCCTCATTGCTGTAAAGTGGGTGCCATGATGGCTCCTTGCAGGAGGCGTGAGACCATGGGTCAAGACCATGGGCAGCTTGCCTCAGCCCGTAGTGAGCTCCGTGATGGGAGCCGAGGAGCCCCCCAGGTCTTAGAGGTGAGGAAACCAGCCCTCCTCTGCCTGGAACTTTGGAGCGAGTCTTTCTATCTACTCAGCACTCCTGGCTGCCCTGTGCCCCGACCGGCCCCTCCCAGGCATGAATTTGCACACACCAGCACCCCCCGCTCGAACTTTGACCCTCCCACCCGGCCCTGCCTTGCGTTCCTGTGCACCCAGACCCCAAGCAGCCCTTGTCTGCATGCAGACCCTCGGACTGCCCCTCATTCCGCCCCCCTCCCCCGGCCCCTCTGCCTCTAGTATGGCTGGAGTCCTCACACTCCCCATCTTCCCCCAGAGCTTCCCTTCCCTTAGGGCTCCTTCTCGGCCCCTCCTCAGCCCCACTGACCCCTCCAGAATCCCGAGCCCGGATCCACCAGGGAGGGGAGACCCAGGGCCTTGTCTCAGAGTCACAGCCGGGCTCCAGGGCCCTCCATGCTGGTCTCCGGCCCAAATTCTTTCTTCTGGTCTGCCCGCCTCCCCCGCACCCCTTCCCCGCCCTGACCTCCCACAACCTGCCGACAGGGGGCTCCTCACTGCCTCGGTCCCTCCCCTCCACATCCACTGTCTTCCTCGCCTGCCTCAGTTTCCCGCTCCTTCCTCTCCTCCAAAGCTGAGCCCTCCTCCACGCCTGCTCTACCCCTGCCTCCAGGGTACTCCCTCGGTGCTGAGCCCCCCCCCTCTCTGCAGCAGCCCCCAGCTCCCCTCCCTGTTCAGCCTGTGCCCTTCTGGTGTTCTTTATCCTCTTTCCCGTCTTAATTTTCTCAGTCACTAACAGATGTTGTTGGCTTTTTGCCGTTATTACTAAAGCAGTGCACGTGCATGAAAAAAGTTGAAAAAAGACCCAAGAAGACAGTAGCGACCGCCCTAAGCCCGTCCCCAGACCACCCACTCCTGCTCCCTGTCTCTGCACCCGCTCGTGACTCGGACTATGTTTTCCCTCCTCTCCTCCCCTCCCCTCCCGTCCTCTGAGGTTCGAGCTGAGCTGGGACCCAGGCTCCTGCCCACCCCCACCCCCACCCCCACCCCGGGCTCCTCCGCTGGCCCTGCCTCCCTGCAAGGTGGGTCTTCCGAGGCTGCCCTGGGCGGGCCACTGACGGCCGGGCACCGTCTCGCTGTGCTCCAGGTTGTAGACAAACAGCCGACCATCAAGCTGCCCGACACCGTGAGTGCCATCATGGACCGCTGGATCCTGCAGATGGGCTTCCCCGTCATCACCGTGGACACCCAGACAGGCACCATCTCCCAGCAGCACTTCCTCCTTGACCCCCAGTCCGTGGTCACCCGCCCCTCACAGTTCAAGTGAGCAGCAGGGGGCACTGGGGCGGGCGTCCTGTGAGGGCTCTGAAGGACAGGTGCTGTGGTGTCCCTTGACCGTGGTGGGTCCTGACCTGCCGTGGTCCCAGCCTCAGCACCTGGCCGGGGATGGGGGGGTGGGGTGGGGAAGGGGCGTGCTCAGTGCCCAGACGGAGCCGGGCAGAGACTGGGAGGCTGGGCGGGGCTGTTCTTTGCTGGCAGTGACCGAGAGCGGCCGGCTGTCATCACCTGGCATCTGGGTCTCTTGTTGCAGCTACCTGTGGATCGTTCCCATCTCTTCTGTTAGAAACGGCAGCCCGCAGGCTCACTACTGGCTGCGGGGCGTCGAAAAAGGTAATCCAGCCCACCCTTGTGGACAGCAGTCCCCTCCCCCACATCCCCAGCGCCTGGCCCACGTCCTGGGGGTTCCGGCAGGCCTCAGTGACCTCCTTCATGGTCTCATTCAACAAATGGAGCCCACTTCTCTGGTTCTGAGCTCTACTCTGCGGCCGCCCAGCTGCGTGGCCCCGGGCAGGTTGCCATTCCTCTCTGGTCTCCCATTTCCTCATTTATAAAATGGGGCTAAGAACAATAGCGGCCCGATTGAGTTGTGTGGGGACTAAAGAAGAGAACCCACGTGAGATGTTTAAGACAGTGCCTGGCGCAAAGTATAAACAGCCCTCCTCCACCAGGTACTGGGGAATCCGGTCAAGGCAATTCGTCCCCTGCCAAGGCCAAAATTGCAGCTGGAGAGAAGGAAGATAAGCAGCTAAAACTTTCTAGAGCTGTGTTGGATGCCTTAACAGAGGCACGTACAGGCTGCTGGGGCATGGGGCAGGGAGCCAGGAATAAGGAAGTTTCAACTTCACGGAGAGGTGAGGGAAGGCTTCCTGGAGGAGGTGAGCTGAGTCTTAGAGGAAGAAAAGGACTTAGCCAGGCTCGTGGGGGCAGAAGAAAGAGCAAGTGCGAGGCAGGAGAGAACTAAGGACTGTGGCTAGGGCAGAGGTGTGCCCTGAAGGTAAGGCTGCTTCCCAAGGTCCCTGCGGACTGCAGGACACAATGGCCGTGTCCTCCGGCCAGGAGGAGCTGGGGCAGGTGGGAAGTGGCAAGCAGACGGCCCCCTCTGGCTGCCGGGAGCAAGGCCGGAAGGGAGGGCAGAGAGGGGCAGCACTGGGGGTGCTGACTGGCGGGGGGCGGGCATTGCCTGGGCTTCCCACTAGGTGATGGGGGGGGGGGCGGGTAAGAGGGGAGGAGGAGGGAGGGAGGAGGAGTGGCAGCCTGTGGAGTCGGTCTGGGTGTCCTGAGGCTGTGCCGATGGAGAAGTCAGGGCTGCTGTCACTGGCCCAGCCACGTGGAGCCTGTGGGAGCCAGGAAGGGCACCGAGGGGCAGAGATGGCACTTGGTCCCTCTGAGGGCAGAGTTTGGCCTGGCAGCCCAGTCCTACCTACGCCCCTTCTCCTCCCCCTTCCCTTGGCATCGCCTGAGGCTTGAGGGCCAGCCGGTGCCAGGCTGCATGGGAGGCCTGGAGAAAGACAGGCCAAGGGTCAGCCTGTGGCCTTCTGAGCAGCCCCACCTAGCTCTGATCTCTCCCCGCAGCCCAGAATGACCTGTTCAAGACCACAGCTAATGACTGGGTTCTGCTGAACCTCAACGTGACGGGCTACTACGTGGTGAACTATGACAATGAAAACTGGAAGAAGATCCAAACTCAGCTGCAGACAGACCTGTCGGTGGGTGTCGGCTGCCAGCCCCCATCCCCTGCCCCAGGCCCCGGCCCTGCCCACCCCACCCCACCCCCGCCCCGCCCCCAGCAGCAGCCTGAGGTCACGTGCTCTGTCGCCCCTTCTAGGTCATTCCTGTCATCAATCGGGCCCAAGTCATCCACGATGCCTTCAACCTGGCGAGGTGAGTGCCCCCTTCCTCCTGGGGCCCAGCCTGTCCCTGGCCTGGTGACTTGGGCAAGTGCTGTTCTACAGCGACAGACCCAGGCACACTGCTATGGGCTCCCTGTGCTTCTCTGCGCCCCTCCCTGGGCCCCCACACCCCTGCAGATTGCTAGTGTTACAACCCACTTTTCCCAGATAAGGAATCCGAGACTCAGAGTTTGACTGAGTGCTTTACCTGGGGTCACTCTGTAGCCCGTGACAGCCAGACACAGGTCTGGCCAACTCCAAAACCACAGGGTCCTTTATAGCACCAGCTCTTCCTGAGGATTAACTGTGTGCCAGCCTGCCATGGCAGATGCTACAAAAAGTCTGGGAAGGACAGAGCAGGAGAGAGGCAGCATGGATAAACAAATATTTATTCAGCACCTACTGTATTCCCAGCAGGTGCTAAGCTCTTTGGCTTAAGTGATGTCACCCATAGACACGGACATTTATGAACCACAGGTGCACAGATGGTCTGAGGAGGAGGAGGGAGGAAGGCACAGGGGGCCGAGCAAATCAGAGAAGAGGTGGGCAGAATAAAGAGCAGAGGTTTTTCGTCCTTATGCATCTCAGCTCTGTCTCTTATGGGCTGTGTGGCCTTAGGCAAGTCACTTTGCCTCTCTGAGCCTCAGCTTCCCATTTGTCAAATGGGGATAATACGCAGGGGAATGTGATTGGCAGCGGGTGAGGACAGGGCCTGAGCTGACCTTGTCCCCCATCCCTCCCCCCTCCCCGGCCCCACCCCTACCTACCCCCAGGCCCATCTACAGTGAACGTTGGAGCTGGCTCATTTGGGGCTCTCAGGTTTCAGGAAGGGGTTGGGGCCCCCTCAGTGGGGACTGGGCTTAATGGGGATGCTTACCTGAGCCCTTGTGTCTGTCCCCAGTGCCCAAAAGGTCCCCGTCACTCTGGCGCTGAACAACACTCTCTTCCTGATCCAAGAGACCGAGTACATGCCCTGGCAGGCCGCCCTGAGCAGCCTGAGCTACTTTAAGCTCATGTTCGACCGCTCTGAGGTCTACGGCCCCATGAAGGTACAGGGGGGCAGGGCAGGGTTCTAGGGCCAATTTGCCCGGTGCCAGAAATGCACCATTAGGGAGTTACTAGAAATTTTGTCTGGAGCGGTGGCACCCTTCGGGCCGACAGGACACCGGGTCCTTTTCTGAGAGCAGGTGGGCAGAGTGGCAAGAGGGATGTAGGGTGAAGGGAACAGGTACTGGAAAGGCGAGCAGGTTGGGTAGGGCCGAGAAAGGACACAGACGGGGGCGCCTGGACAGCTCAGGCGGTTAGGCGTCCAACATGGTTTCGACTTAGGTCACCGTCTCATGGTTTGTTGGGTTCGAGCCTTGCATTGGGCTCTGCACTTAAAGTGCAGAGGTTGCTAGGGATTCTCTCTCTCTCTCTCTCTCTCTCTCTCCCCCTCCCTCTCTCTCTGCCCCTCCCCTGCTCTCTCTCTTCCCCCTTTCTCTCAAAATAAATAAATAAATTTATTTGTTGAGGCTCCCATGAGGGAGATAAGAGAGAAACTCAGCAGGGTGATTTACAAAAGAAAAAAGAGAAAAAAGAACCCAGAACAAATGTCCAACAGTTGGAGATTGGTTAGGTAAACTACAATATCCATTGATGGAATATTATGCAGCCATTAGATGAAACTTTAAGAGATCATTTTTTTTCTTTTTTTTTTTTTTCAACGTTTTTATTTATTTTTGGGACAGAGAGAGACAGAGCATGAACGGGGGAGGGGCAGAGAGAGAGGGAGACACAGAATCGGAAACAGGCTCCAGGCTCTGAGCCATCAGCCCAGAGCCCGACGCGGGGCTCGAACTCCCGGACCGCGAGATCGTGACCTGGCTGAAGTCGGACGCTTAACCGACTGCGCCACCCAGGCGCCCCGAGATCATTTTTTTTTAATTAACTTGTTTTATTTTTTATTTTTTCAAATTTACTTCCAAATTAGTTAGCATCTTCTAGTGCAACAATGATTTCAGGAGTAGATTCCTTAGTGCCCCTGACCCATTTAGCCCCTCCCCCCTCCCGCCACCCCTCCCATAACCCTCTGTTTGTTCTCCATATTTATGAGTCTCTTCTCTTTTGTCCCCCTCTCTGTTTTTATATAATTTTTGTTTCCTTTCCCTTAGGTTCATCTGTTTTGTCTCAAAGTCCTCATATGAGTGAAGTCATATGATTTTTGCCTTCCTCTGACTGACTAATTTCACTTAGCATAATACCCTCCAGTTCCACCCACGTGGTTGCAAATGGCAAGATTTCATTCTTTTTGATTGCCGAGTAATACTCCATCGTATATATATATACCACATCTTCTTTAGCCATTCGTCCATCGATGGACCTTTGGGCTCTTTCCATACTTTGGCCATTGTCGATAGTGCTGCTATCAACATGGGGGTGCATGTGTCCCTTCGAAAGAGCACACCTGTATCCTGTGGATAAATGCCTAGTAGTGCCATTGCTGGGTCGTAGGGTCGTTCCATTTGTAGTTTTTGGAGGAACCTCCATACTGTTTTCCAGAGTGGCTGCACCAGCTGGCATTCCCAGAGGTCATTTTTTAATTAAAAAATTTTTTTTTCTCATGCACTTCCTATGATGTTGAAAGAGGTGTGATGGCAAGGGAGATTTTAACTCTTTAACCTGCCTACGTTGGATTTACTCCATCCTCCCGATGTAGTTAAGTCACAATATTCGATCAACTCAGTATTCAGCATGTACTGTATTGTGGTTATTGAAAATTTTTTTTAATGTTTATTTTTGAGAGAGAGAGAGACAGACAGACCGTGAGCGGGAAGGGGGGGCAGAGAGAGAGGGAGGCACAGAATCCAAAGCGGGCTCCAGGCTCTGAGCTGTGAGCACAGAGCCCGGGGCAGGGCTCGAACTCACGAACCACAAGATCATGACCTGATCATGACCTGAGTCAGATGCCCAACTGACTGAGCCACCTAGGCGCCCCAGTATTGTGGTTATTTAAATATCATTCTCTGCTGAGCCACATGGACTACCATGTTTATGTCCCCCCCCCCTTTTTTTTATACATCTTGGACAAACGTCATCAGGGCATATGCTAGATTTGTTGCATTTTCCTGGAGGCATCCCTCCCTGCCGGAGCCCGCAGTCCATGTGCTCCCTTCTGGAACTGCGGCTCAGCCCCACCCCTCCCCCGAATGGGAGGCTCTCCCCCATGAGGCGTGGCATCTCATGTTTCCTGAACCAGTGGGTTCTTCCTTGAGTTTTCTCTCCCATAGTGGAGCCCCTCTTCCAGGAGTTTTTGAGAAAGTGTCCCTAAGAGTGGAGGTAGATCATGCACAATGTGTTTATTCCATCACCACACTGGACCCAGAATTTACCTGGGACTAGAAGTTTCTAGGTTGGAAGCTACTATTCCTCAGACAATTTCAGGCCTTGCTCCACTGATGCCAAGCCTCTCGTGCTGCTGTTGAGAAGCTCAGAGCCTTGCTCGTCTCTGGTTCTTTGAACGTGGCTGTTTTTTCCCTTCTGGAAGCTTGTGGGCTCTTCTTTCAGTCCCGATGTGTCTTTCTCCTCCTCCTCCTGTAGCCCCCTCAGCTACAGATTGTGGGCGTTTCTTCTATCATATGTTTATTTTTAAAACATCTTTTTTTAATGTTTGTTTATTGGAGGGGGGGGGTGGTAAGAGGCAGAGAGAGAGAGAGAGAGAGAGAGAGACAGACAGACAGAATCCGAAGAGGCTCCAGGCTCTGAGCTGTCAGCACAGAGCCCGATGCGGGACTCGAACCCACAAACCATAAGATCATGACCTGAGCCGAAGTCAGATGCTTAACTGACTGAGCCACCCAGGCGCCCCAGTGTTTTATTTTGAGAGAGAGAACACATGCACGTGTGAGTGGAAGAAGGGCAGAGAGAGAGAGAGAGAGACGGAATCCCAGTCCATGCTGAGCTTGGAGCCCGACGTGGGGCTTGATCTCACAAATCATGAGATCGTGACCCGAACCAATGTCAGGAGTCAGACGCTTAACCGACTGAGCCACCCAGGCGCCTCTGAGCATGTGACTCTTGATCTCAGGGTTGTGATTTCAAGAACCACGTTGAATATAGAATTTACTAAAAATGTACACACACACACACACACACACACACACACACATAGTATCCATGAGTGTGTTTCCCTGAGACCAGGGAATCACCCTGTAGCTTGTATAGTGAGGCTGGTGATGCCCACTTTCTACGACTGGCGGACACGGGGGAAAAAGAAGCTGACTAGAGTTACCTCCAGTTAGAATGTAAACTTTCACCTCTGCAGTCGGCCAACCCTTCTGCTATGTCTGGGGGCCCCCGATTCTGAGCCCCACTGATTCAGCCTCACCTGTGGGGGGGGGGCTGTTGCCCTGCTGCAAGCTTGGGGAGCTTGGGGGTTCAACTACTCCCGCTGCAGACTTGGACTCATTCCCCCTGTGTTCAGCCCCCGCCTCACCCCTGTCTCCTGCAGACCCGTCCCTCTGAGTCTGAGCCTTGTCTGGGGCAAGCCTTGCTTCCGGTTCCAACCCCCGCTACCCCTGCCCCCGGGGCCCGCACTGTGACTCTGTCCCGTCCCTCCCTTCCTCTCCTCCCCACCTTGCAGCTTCCTGACTGCATGGGCATCTCATCCACTCTTTTTCCCTTTCCGTTCTCTTGGCTCTTGGAGGTTTATTCCTTTTACATTTGGACGTGGATTCCGGTGGGGGCCCGTGACGATCCACCGTGTTGAACCCGAGTCTGCGAAGGGTGTTAGTAACAGGAGGCAGAACTTACATTCCAGTGTCGGGGGCAAAGGGCAGCAGACATCATGACGGGTAGACGGGGGGTGGGGGGGGGCGGGAAGAAGGGGTAAACTCACCAATTTGAAAATCAGTTTGGGGAAGCTCCTGGGCAGTTTTCACTTTCTGCACATGCTGCTGCGTATTTTCCACACTCTTCACAGTAGACACGGAATACTCACCACCGGGGTTGGTGGTGGAGCGGGGGGGGGGGGGGGGGGAGGGGACCCAACACTATTAAAAACTGGTGACACAGACAAGGAGTGTTGGAGCTGACTGAGGCTTTCAGGCAGGAGAGCCTCGGGCCAGTGATCTGAAACCTGGCCCGTGCGGGCCCCTTTGGGCCCTGCTGGCTCCCTCGGGGCCCTGAGCCTCCGGCCTCTCTGCCTCCGTAGCCAGCAGCCCTTGCTGCACCTACACCCACGTCAGAGGCTGCAGGGACTCCAGAAAGACCTGGCAGGAGTCTTGCCTTCAAAGCTCTCCGTGTTTTCTTTTGCCCAGAGGTACCTGAAGAAGCAGGTCACGCCCCTCTTCAATCATTTCGAAAGAGTCACCAAAAACTGGACTGATCACCCGCAAGCCCTCATGGACCAGTGAGTGGACCGCTGAGAAGCCAAGAGCCTCTCTCCTTTCCTTATTTCTGGAGGCCATGGGCGGCCCAGCTACCCTGACCCGAGGAGTCCAGGGCAGGGCCCCGCAGTGTCCTCCGGAGGCCATCTCTTGGCCGGGGCCACCAGGCGGGAGGAGGAGGCCTGCCCTGAGGTTCTGTGCGGCCTGGGAGCCCATCTGACCTCTTTGTACAAGGGACCCAACTGAAACTCTGAGGTCCCCTCAGGGTCTTGATCGTTCAGATTCTCGGTGTTCAGACAGGGGCTGCAGCCTGTGCTGACTCCTCTAAGTCCCTGGGCTGCCCAAGGCACAAAGCCACTTAGGGGATCCAGTGAGCAGCCTCAGACAGAGCGCGGGCCCCGCCATCCTTCCCGGAGCTGTGTGTCGGCAGGGGGGTGTCTCTGCCCAAGTCTGGGCCGGGCGGCCCATGGGCATGCTGACGGAGTGTCACCCGTGGGGCAGGTACAGCGAGATTAACGCCGTCAGCACCGCCTGCTCCTACGGGGTTCCTGAGTGTGAGAAGCTGGCCGCGACTCTTTTCGCCCAGTGGAAGAAGAACCCCCAAAACAACCCGTGAGTGTATCCCCCGCTCCTCCCCTGACCTTCGTCCGTCCCTAGAGCCCACAGCCGTGTCCTCGTCAGACCCTCGTCCCCCCGCTTCCCTGCCCTGACCCTCTCACCCCTCGCCAGGATCCACCCCAACCTGCGGTCCACCGTGTACTGCAATGCCATCGCCCAGGGCGGCGAGGAGGAGTGGAACTTCGTGTGGGAGCAGTTCCTAAAGGCTGAACTGGTGAACGAGGCTGACAAACTCCGCGGAGCCCTGGCCTGCAGCAACCAGGTCTGGATCCTGAACAGGTGAGGACCGGGGCCTGACGGGGCCGCGTGAGTTCCCCTCCCCACGGGGGACCCCACGTGGGAGAGCAAGAACCAGCCGGGCCTCTCATTCACGGCATCCTCACAAACCTGTGCGGTGGGGCGGTGGGGCCCCCATGTCGCAGAGGAGGACACTGGGGCTCAGAGAAGCGGCAACAACTCACCCAAAGTCCAGAAGCTTTAGTAAGTGGCGGAGCCAAGATCTGAACCCACGTCTGGGTCTCCGTCCCACACTTTTAACCGCTTTGGCTTCTTGGCCGGTAGTTGACAGAAGCTCAGTTTTCCTCTCTGCCGAGGGCTCTGTTGCAGCTGGGCCTGGGTCCTTTTGGACGTCCAGCGGGGCACGCCCCAAGCTCCTGGCTCCCACCGGGCACCTGTATGTCATCTCCCGGACCCCAGTAAAGAAGAGCCTCCGTCAGTGTCAAAGACAAAGGTGGCTGCCGTGCCTGGGACAGGGCTCCCGGCTCTGGTACCCTTCCTGTCTTCATTCATTCATCATCAGTCATCACATATCCATCGGGCACCAGGTCCGTGTCGGGCAGGGCCAGTGACCCTGCCTGGGAGACTCAGTGTCCCACCTGTGAGAGGGAGGTAGGACAAAGAGGTCCTCAACCCTCAGTAGACTGAAGGGACATTAGGAGGATGCCGGAGAGGTGTCGGGGGCGGGGGAGGGGATCCTTTGCCTTCCTGGGTTCTCTGTCTCGTATCATCTGACTACAGCCCTTGGAAGTGGTCACTAACCCAGCATCCTTCCCTCACAGGTTCCTGAGTTATACCCTGGACCCTAACTTCATCCGGAAACAAGATGTCACCAGCACTCTCAGCAGCATCTCCAGCAACGTCGTCGGGCAAACCCTGACCTGGGACTTTGTCCAGAGCAACTGGAAGAAACTCTTTCAGGAGTGAGCCTGGGGGAGCCTGCTGGGAGAAGTGCCCGCCAAGGCTGGGGTGTCCGGGGGCGGAGGGAAGGGTCCGTGTGTCTGTGTGCATGGGACACCGCAGGGCTGGAGCGTGGTGGGGGGCTGTGGACACCGCCTAGGAGTGCTGAAAAATTAACCCAGCTTGCGGTCAGGCGCGGGGGAGGGCTGGGAGGGCCAACATGGAAAGACAAGGCAGGCTATGGGCTGTCCTTTCTCCCACTTGGGGCAAAGAAAGTCTGTTTCTCTGGAGACAGGGGAGCAAGGATACTGAGATCAAACCTGCGGTCGTGTCCCTCGGGGTATCACCTTGGGTGTGTCATTTCATCTCACCTCCAAGATGGGGACAGTCGCAGAGCAGACGTGAGGGTATAATGGCACCTGCCAGTCACGGAGCATTACTTCTTCCGCCCCTCACGGTGTCTTCTCTCTCCTGTCCCCACAGCTATGGCACTGGTTCCTTCTCCTTCTCCAACCTCATCCAGGCGGTGACCCGACGATTCTCCACTGAGTTCGAGCTGCAGCAGGTAAGAAGCCCGGGACCCTGGGGCGGCATCCAGAGGTCCATCGCGAGTCTAAAAGGACCACCATTCAGCCAGCGCCCTCTGGGTGTGGTCAAGGAGAGCCTGGGCTCCACGTTGCCAGGCCTTCCTCACCTATAGGGGAAGCTGGGTATTCAGGCTTTTTATTTATTTATTTTGTTTTCTTTTTAATTAATTTCTCTCTATATTAAATCAATATTTATTATTTATTTAACTATTAAATAAATATGTAGTTAGCTAACACACAGTGTAGTATTGGTTTCAGGAGTAGAACCCAGTATCCAGGCTTTTTAAATGGTGACGATTCAATCAGAAAACTTCATCTTGGAAGTTTCATATAGGCAAAAAGTAAAGACGATAATATAAATGAACCTCCACGTACCTACCCATTACCCAGATTGAACAGTTATCAGCGTTTTGCCGGTTCTATTTTGGGGGTGGAGAATTTTCTAAAATTTTTTTTTTTTCAATGTTTACTTATTTTTGGGACAGAGAGAGACAGAGCATGAACATGAACGGGGGAGGGGCAGAGAGAGAGGGAGACACAGAATCGGAAACAGGCTCCAGACTCTGAGCCATCAGCCCAGAGCCCCACGCGGGGCTCGAACTCACGGACCGTGAGATCGTGACCTGGCTGAAGTCGGACGCTTAACTGACTGCGCCACCCAGGCGCCCTGGGGGTGGAGAATTTTCAAGCAGGGATCACTAATATCATACAGTTCACCTGTCTATGATTTAGTCCTATTTAAAGGAATTTTTAAAAGATAATCTCAATGTTATTAGCAAAGCCAAGAAAAGGAACAATTCTTTACGTATCATATTCTGCCTGGCCCATTTTTGTTTGTTTGTTTTGTTTTTATTTTTGAGGGAGAGAGAGAGCAGGGGAGGGGCAGAGAGAGGGGGAGACAGAGGATCTGCAGAGGGCCCTGTGCTGACAGCAGAGAGCCCGAGGTGGGGCTTGAACTCACGAACCGTGAGGCTGAAGTTGGATGTTCAGCCGACTGAGCCACCCATGTGTCCCTCTATCTGGCCCATTTTAAACCTTCTAGGTTGTTTCTTTTAAAACTCATTTTGCAGTGATATGCATGTTTGAATCAGAAGCTAAAGTTAACTCGTTGTATTAGGTTGATATTATCTATTTTTTTAATTGAGATATAATTAATGTACTATAAAACTCGCCATGTTAAGTGGCTTTCAGGGTATTTACAAGCTTGTAGAACCATAACCACCATCTATTTCCAGAACATTCTCATTACCCCCCAAAAGAAACTGTGGCAGTCGCTCCCCAGTCCTCTGTTGTCAGCCCCTGGCAACCACTAATCTACTTTCCGTCTCTATGGATGTGCATATTCTGGATATTTCATGAAATGGAATCATATAATATGAGGCCTTTTGTGGAAGTTTCATCCATGTGGTAGGGTACCACTCCTTTTTATGGCTGAATAATATTCCATTGTATGGGTATAACACATCTGTTTATCCATTGATCAGTCGATCGACATTGGATTGTTTCCACTTTTTGACTATTATGAATAACGCTGTTATGAATGTTCATGTACAAAGTTTTGAGTGAACATATGTGTTTGGTTCTTTTGGGTATACACCTGGGAGGGGAATTGATGGATCATTTGGTAACTTTATGTTTAACTCTTTGAGAAATTGCCAAAATGTTTTCCAAAGTAATTGCACCAATGTACTTTCCACGGCTCTATGTCTTTGGACACTTACGTTTCTTTTCTTCCTTCGTTCCTTTGTTCCTTCATTCCTCCCTCCCTCCCTCCCTCTGCTTGCTTCCTTCCTTCCCTCCTTCCCTCCTTCCTTCCTTCTTTCCTTCCTTCCTTCCTTCCTTCCTTTTAAATTATAGCCATTCTGTGGATGTGAGATAGTATGAATTGCATTTCTCTAATGACTAATGATGTTGCACATCTTTTCATGTGCTTATTGGCCATTCATGTGTCTTCTTTGGAGAAATGTCTGTTCAAATCCTTTGCCCATTTTTTAATTGGGATATTTGTCTCTTCATTTTTGAGTTGTAAGAGTTCTTTATATATTCTGGATACTAGACCCTTATTAGATACCTGATCTGCAAATGTTTTCTTCCATTCTGTGGATTGCCTTTTTTACTTTCTCAATAGTGTCTTTCCATACCTTAACATTCTTTTTTTTATTTTGATGAAGTCCAGCTTTCTAATTTTTCTTTTATGGCTTGTGTTTAGGCATATCTAAGAAACGATCACTTAATCCAAGGTCATGAAGATTTATACCTGTTTTTTACCAGAAGTCTTACTATTTGAGCTCTTGCATTTAGGACTTTGATCAATTTTGGCCGAATTTTTGTATATGGTGTGAGGTGGGGGTCCAACTTCATTCCTTTGCATGTGGCTGTCCGATTGTCTCACTACTATTTGTTGAGCAGACTATTCTTTCCCCCACTGAATGGTCTTGGCACTCTTGTTGAAAATCAATTGACCGTAAATGCGAGGGCTTATTTCTGGACTCTTAATTGTATTTCATTGATCTATCTGTCTGTCCTTCAGCCAATGCCACACTGTCTTGATTCCTGTAGCTTTGTAGTGAGTTTAGGGATGTCAGCCCTCCAGCTTTGTTCAGGATTGTTTGGCTATTCTGAGTCCCTTGCATTTCCTTGTGAATTTTAGGATCAGCTTGTCCATTTCTGCAAAAAAAGGCAGTTGGGGGGCGCCTGGGTGGCGCAGTCGGTTAAGCGTCCGACTTCAGCCAGGTCACGATCTCGCGGTCCGGGAGTTCGAGCCCCGCGTCAGGCTCTGGGCTGATGGCTCAGAGCCTGGAGCCTGTTTCCGATTCTGTGTCTCCCTCTGTCTCTCTGCCCCTCCCCCGTTCATGCTCTGTCTCTCTCTGTCCCAAAAATAAATAAACGTTGAAAAAAAAAATTAAAAAAAAAAAAAAAGGCAGTTGGAATTTTGATGTGGATTGCGTTGAATCTGTAGATCAATTTAGGAACCGTTGCCATGTTAATAATATTAAATCTTCCACTCCATTCACACGGATTTGGGTCGATTTGGGTATTGTTTCCTTTTGTTCAGTTCTTCTTAATTTCTTCCAACAGTGTTTTGTAGTTTTCAGCATTACCAGTCTTGTATGTCTTTTGTCAAATTTATTCCTCAGTCTTTTATTCTTCTTAATGCTATTGTAAATGGGACTGTTTTAATTTCATTGTCGTATGTCTCATTGCTAGTGTGTAGAAATGCAGTATGATCTTGCATGTTGCTCATCTGAAACCTTGCAGAATTTGTTAGTTTTAATAGTTTTTTGGGGTTTTTTTTTTGTTTTTGGTAGATTCCTTAGGATTTTTCTGAATACAAAAATCATGTCATCTGCTTATAGAGATAGTTTTACCTCTTCCTTTCTGGGTGCCTTTTATTTCATTTTCTTGCCTAATTGCCCCGGCTACAACCTCCTGTACTAATATATCTTTTCATCTGTGACTTATTTATTTATTTATTTATTTATTATTTTATGATTTATTTTATTATTATTTAAATTTTTTTAAATGTTTATTCACTTTTTGAGAGACAGAGGGAGACAGAGCATGAGTGGGAGAGGGGCAGAGAGAAAGGGAGACCCCGAATCTGAAGCAGGCTCCAGGCTCTGAGCTGTCAGCACAGAGTCCGCTGTGGGGCTCGAACTCACGGACCATGAAATCATGACCTGAGCCAAAGTCGGGGGCTTAACTGACTGAGCCACCCAGGAGCCCCGAGGCTGTGCTTATTTTCACCTCTGCCCTAGATAAGGACTTTATCCCAGGGACAGAGAAGGGCCAGCCCTTTCTCTCCTGGAGAACAGGCTGTGGCTTCTCCATTCGCAAGGGCCCTAATGTGGACAGGGAGGACAGAGGACTAGGCCGCCCTCCCCTCACGGCTGTGTTAGAGACCCAGCCTGAGGCTGAGAATCTTCATTTCCCTGGCAGCTGGAGCAGTTCAAGAAGAACAACATGGACACAGGCTTCGGCTCAGCCACCCGAGCTCTGGAGCAAGCCCTGGAGAAGACCAAAGCCAACATCAAGTGGGTGAAGGAAAACAAGGATGTGGTGCTCAGGTGGTTCACAGAAAACAGCTAATGGTCCTTGGTCCTTGCAGTCACCTGGCCCCCACGTGAGATGCCTATTCTGTGTCTGTCCCAGTGGCCCACGGCAGGACCCCTTCCTGGAGCCTGAGGCAATGGTGTCCTCACCCCAGGACAAAGTCTCTGGCCCATGTTTTCTCCACTCTGCCCATGGGGCCAATCCAGTTCCTGATGGCCAGACTGCCCCAACACCTCTCAGTCCCTGCCCCTCCTGCCAACTCCACCCCAGGCCTGGCATGGCGTCTGTCACCCAGGGCCCTGGGGCTGATCTCAGGGAAGCCCAGCGCTGGGGTCAGATGAGCAGAAGCCCTTGATGGACGATGGATGGCCTTAGGGGGCGGCCCTGTGCCCTCTCTCACCTTCCCATAAATTTCCTGAACCTGAGGAATCCACAGGGCACCAGATCTATATATTTTTTTTCTAAGAGAAAATGTAAATAAAGGATTTCTAGATCAATGCCTAGACTCGTTACTACACTAGAGCGGGAGTGAGTAGGTTTGCACAAGAGCCAGGAAGCCTGGGGGGGACGGAGGGACCCCGGGGTGTAGGGGACCCCCACGGAGCACAGGAGGGGAGAAGTTCCCAGCCTGCTGGCCCTTCCTACGGAACACCTGGGTGTGCTGTGGGGTCGGCCTGCGGTGTTCATTTCATCTGAATTCCCGTGGCAGGCAGGAGATGCCAGGTGCCGGAAACCATGAGGAGGTGGATGCTATAGCAGACCCAGCGGTTCTCGTGATGGAGTGCAGGGAGCTGGGGCTTGGTGCCCGGCACAGAGCAGGTCCTGACAGTGGAGGGAGTCTTTTTCAGAAAGCAGAAGTTTCCATCATTCCAGACACTACGATCCGCACCTGCCCTACCGCGAGGTTAAGGGAGCAGGATGCTGACTGGGCTTCTCTTCTTGCATGCAGCCAGCATCCCAGGGACACCTGGGACAGTGAAGGGGGCTTGCAGTGAGGACGGCAAGCCCTGGGACCCAGGCCTGGTCTGACCACCCACTGGCCAAGGGCATGTCCCGCCCCCTCCCCAGGATTCATGGCGGAAGGTGATCTCAATTTGTAAGGTGGTTGTTTTCAAAAGCAGCGTGCGGAAAAAGACAGGCGCCCCTCCAGATCACCTGGGGCAGCCCGAGGTCAGAGCCTATTCTGAGGAGTCTGGGACCCACGCGGCTCCACGGCTCACATTGGCCTTGGTGGAAGTTTCTTAGCAAATGGAGCCAGGTTTCGGGAAGCTCATTTCAGCCTCAGCCCCAGCCCCACAGGACCCAGCGGAGCATCACAGTCTGGTGGAAAGAAAGAGGAGGGTAATAGGCCACAGGGCTCTTTGGGGGTTTCCTCCAAGTGAGCCACTGGGGCTGGAGTCTGGGAGACCAGGGGGCCTGGTTTCAGATCACAGCTCGGGCTCCAGTTTTTGCACCTACACCTAAAGGCAGCGGATCCCAGGGTCGGGGTGTGCATCTAAGGAGATTCACGTATGTGGGGCACTGCCTGACACAGGAGGAGATTTGGGTATTGTTATCCTTAGCCCCGTCTCCTGGCCTGCCCTCTTCCCTCACAGCCTCTATTCCCCCTTGGGAGCAGTGGGGGTGGGGTCTGGGACCGAAGGCTCCCCAGCCGGTCCCTGCAGTCCCTACATCAAAGGTGGGGTGGCTGGAGGGGTGAGGCCCGCCCAGGTTATGGGGTGGGGTCTCTCCACCAATCGGGAGGCTTCCCTCAGCCCAGCCCCTGTGGGCCAGCCCTTCCTGTCGCCAGTGCCCAGCAGCCCTGGCTGGCACTTAACTTTCTGGGGATCAGAGGGCAGGCCCCCTCAGGAGGTCCCGCTGGGGGAGGGCCCAGCCTCACGGGGTCCCTGGGAGAGAACTGGCCTCCTGGGAGAAGAGTCAGCAGGGATCCTAGCCTCTGCGCCTGGCACTGGGCAAAGTGTTTATGCGCATTATCTCATTTGGGCCTCAACAGTCCCAGGAGATAAGGATTGTTTTTGTCTCAGTTTTGCAGATAAGGAAACTGAGGCTCAGGGAGGTTAAGTCAGTAGAGCTAGAAGGAGATGCGGGCTGTAAAGCCTGTGCAGGAGGGAAGCCATCTGTGGCAGGGTCCGTGGCATCCCCACGTTACGTGCTCCCACCGCCTCACGGCGTACGAGGCTGGCATTCAGAACGCCCTCAGTGACTGCAGGAAATCAGTTCCTCGGGAACGCCGTCAGGGCTCACACAGCCGGACACCTGCCTGCAGAACCCTGCACAAGGTCGCACACAGAGCAGGGGCCGACTAGAACTCAGGCTGTCCTTGCCTGCGGGGCACCCTGCGGTGGGGCCAGCAGGGAAGGCGGCCCCTGGGGAGGGGCAAGAAGCAGCGGGGTGGGGGGGGTATGTCTCCCACCTCCCCCCACCCAGGAAGCTCTTCAGGAGGCATGTCCCCTACAGGCATTGAAAGAATGTCCAGTCTCTTGACTCCAGCCTCAATCAGGAGCAGCAAGCCCAGGGTGGAGCCAGGGGCTACTGCTCCTGAGAGGCAGGCCTGAGCCTTCCCTCGCAGAGGCTGAGGACAGGGGTGGGAAGGTCGCTGAAGGACCCTGGGCCCTGCCCCTGGGTCCAGCTGAATCTCAGCAACTCTAGCTGGTGGCCTCTCGCCCCTGCCTTTGCATCTCCTGGAAGAGGTACCTCTTGCAGTGAGCTGGGAACAGGCTACCAAATTCCAGAAGATGCCCAGCTCTGGCTGCTGCTGGAGAAAGCCAGTACTCTCTCGGGCTCGGGCTTTGGAGCTGGAGGAGCATGGCCATCAGTGACCGGACCAGGGCATCTCTCTCTCTGTCCCTATAAGGACTAACCCCAGATCTGTGGGAGCCAAAGGAAAGAGGGCAGCTCTTTAGCTCTGCTTTTGGTGAAGTTGCTGCGAGACTGTGGAACCAAGACCTCAGGCCTTCTAGGGAAGGAGAGAGCACCGAACAGGGAGTCAGGGGCCTGACATCCCTACCTAGCTGGGGTGCTAGGGAAAGTTGCTCCTCTACCCGGGCTAGTTTCCCCAGCTATAAAACGAAAGGGTGAAGAATAACCATCGAACCCAAACCTGGTTGAGCCCCCAGAATCCCTGGGAAGGACATTCTTAAAGCCCCGGGTTCCTAAGCCCCAGCTCAAGGCACTGGATCATGCCCTCAGGGTAGGACCCTAGGACCAGATGCCTCAACACGCAGTCAGGTTAGGGAACCGCTGGACTGCGTCGTCTCTCAGGCCATTCAGCAATTACTACGTGCCAAGCCTAAGGACCCTAAGGAATAGATAGGGTCTATCATGGTCTCCTTTTCACAGCTGAGAAGATTGAGGCTCAGGGAGGTTTCTTACTTTGCCCACAGCCACACAGTGGGTAAGAGCTGAATGGAATGTGCACCCGGGTCAGCAGCGCCCTGTGTCCGTCTCCCAGCTGTTCATGACCTCGTGAGAGGTTTTCGCATCCTTCTGGGTGTGGCTGGCAGCCCCCTAAGGACACAAGACCCCAGGGTAAGAACCAGAACCCTAGAAGGTTAGGGGAAGGAGCCACCTCAGTGGTCGCCTAAACCCATTCCCCTTTTAGGAGATGGGGAAACTGAGGCACAGAGAGGGAGTGACTTGTCTGACGTCATCAGGCACATGGGCAGGTCATGGGTCACCGTGCAGGGTGAGATGGGTGGCCCTGCATGTGGCTGAGCGCTTGAGCAGTTTGTGCTCTGGTCTTCCACCCTCCCCTGCTCTTGCCCTGCACTGTTAACAGCGGCCTCCCTGCCCGGCTCCATTTCTGCCAAGCACCCAAAGGGACCAGATGTGCCTGTGACAGACTCATCTCCCTTTCCCTACCTTCAATGCCTCCCCATTAGCCAGGAAAGAGGCCGTATGGGGGAGGGGTCCCCACAACCTGGTCTCTGAGCCCCTTTTCCAACTCTCATCTTCACCTTTCTCTGTCAGCTCTGGACTCAGTTTCTTCTGCCTAGGTCACTCTCCACTCACTCCTCTTGGCGAACTCCTGCACATCCTTCAAAACCCACCCCCCCCCCCAACATCCTGCAATTCTCCTCCACCCGGGTCAGCAGATACAGAATGACGTCACCACAGCTGCTGGCTCCCCAGCCCATGGCGGCTTTTGCTAATGGATCACAGGTGGCATTCTTTCAAGATTCTTTACTCCAGGCAGCATAAATCAACGCAGCGGCATTAACCAATCGGGTAACGCAAGAAAGAAACTGTCGTCAGCCCCATCTCCCACCAGGCTGTCACATCCCCTCTGGCCCCTAAGCTCCTTATTATATAAACTCCCATCCTTGACCTGGTCTTTGACCGCTTACTTGCCTGTAATTCGCCTTGTTAGTTGAGGAATGTTTTCTCCCTGGCATCTAACATTGGCTATGATGGGCTGAACTGAGTTCTAACCCCCAGGACCTCAGAACAGGAATGCATTCAGAGAGAGCGCCTATAAAGAGGTAATTAAGGTAAAATAAAGTCATATAGGTGGGCCCTAACCCTGTGTGACTGGTGTCCTTACAGGGAGAGACCGACAGACACATAGGCCACAGGGTAATTATGTGAGGACACAGTGAGGAGGTGGCCATCTGCAATCCAAAGAGAGGCTTCAGAAGAAACCAAACCTGCTGACACTGACCTTGGACTTCTAGCCTCCCGAACTGTGAGAAAAGATGCCGTTGTTTAAGCCACCTGATTGGTGATCTTTTCTTACGGCAGCCCCAGACACACTGGCCCTCGCTGGTGGGAGCTAACCATCATGCAGCCTTTAATTCTTTTTTAATGTTTATTTATTTTTGACAGAGAGAGAGAGAGCATGAGCAGGGGAGAGACAGAGAAGAGAGGGAGACACAGAATCGGAAGCAGGCTCCGGGCTCCGAGCTGTCAGCAGAGCCCGACGCGGGGCTGGAACTCACGAGCCGTGAGATCATGACCTGAGCTGAGGTTGGACGCTTAACCGACTGCGCCACCCAGGCGCCCCACCATGCATCCTTTATTTTTTTTTTATTTTTTTATTTTTTCAACGTTTATTTATTTTTGGGACAGAGAGAGACAGAGCATGAACGGGGGAGGGGCAGGGAGACAGGGAGACACAGAATCGGAAACAGGCTCCAGGCTCTGAGCCATCAGCCCAGAGCCTGACGCGGGGCTCGAACTCACGGACGGTGAGATCGTGACCTGGCTGAAGTCGGACGCTTAACCGACTGCGCCACCCAGGCGCCCCAATGCATCCTTTAAAAACACTTTCATATAACTGTGAAGGAGCCCTCTGGGTCAGCAGGAGGGCACCCAGGAGAATGGCAAAGGTGACAGCGGCGGGGCTGAGACAGGTGAACGGGCCCAAGCGTTAACCCGCCCGTGTCACCTTGCACAGCAGGCCGGGTGGAGCCCTTGCACAGTAAAGACTGTCCAAGTGGCAAGTGAGGGCACACACCAACCTCAGGAGGCCTAGACCCGGGGAGGGGAAGAACAGAATGACTGCTTCCCGCAGGATGGGAACATTCTTCCTTTTCCCAATAAGGCAATAAGAACCCAGGTTGACAAAAGAAAAAGAGACCACACCAAAATTTGTGTTGTTTTTTTAAGAAGCACAAAATCTAAGCATACAGGCTTCTCCCACCCCCCCCACCCCACCCCCAGCCACAACCCACTCCCCCACCAGTCCCAGCCGGCCGAGTCGGTGCTCAAGCAGCCACCGCCTTCCTGTAGGTCAGGCGGTGCTCTGCAGAGCACTGGGCATTCGGGGGGGGGGGGGGGGTTCTAGGAATGGAGGGCCCTGCCGCAGCCCTGACTCCAGCCAGGGAAGCCACCCACGACCTGTTTCAAACACTGCTTCCATAAAAGACATCCCTTGGAAAAGAGATGCTTGGTTTTAAAAAAAGCAAAAACAAAAAAACCTTGAAGACCTCAGAGGCAGCAGATGGAAGGCAGCCCACCCTGGAGGCCTGACTCCTGGCCGACAAGGGGACAACGCAAGGCCTTCAGTAGAAGATGCCCAGGTGGGCCCCCTCCAAATCTTCTTGCCAAAGTTCAGGGCAGCCACTGAGCTGCACGCCTGAGCTCTGGGAAGGGCTCTCATCACCGAGCTGGAAGGCAGGGCCTGGTCCCTGGTCTTCTGAACCGGGGAGCATCTCTGCGCTGTGGCTCCAGCAACCCCACTCGGCCTGAGGCTGGAGTCTCTGGCATGCTGGGCGGGACAGGAGGGGTGGCGTTTCTGGCAACAGACAGGACTCTGGAGACACAGAGATACCCTGCAAGAGAGACAAAAGCAGCTGGTTAGTGGGCCACTGCGCTGAGATAGCTTGAGACCTTGAACCTGGATGCTCCCTGGAGTGTGGCCGGCAGCTTCTGGACAGCCCTGGTGCCACGGATGCAGTGAAGCCAAGTGGTGAACAGCACTGGCTCTGGAGATACGCTGCCCGGGGTTCGAATCCCACCTCTGCTACTAACTAGCTATAAGAACTCGACCTCTTTCATTCTGTTTTCTCATCTGTGAAATGGGGATGATGGTAACAGTTACTTACTCCATGGAGCTGCTGGAGGGCTGACTGAGTAGGTACATGGACACGTACAGTGCCAAGAATGGTGTCGGGCAGTGAGCAAGCAATCATTTTCGCTTATTAACATGCTCTTTCGTGGACCATGATTCATTCATTTGTGGGCCTCAAGAACAAATGAAGCTTGAAGAAAACGGGAAGGTCACCAGCTCCAAGCCCCTCGACTCCGGAAGTCCCTACCCCCGGGGCCAACCACTGAGCACCTGGAGCGACTTTCTTGCCAGCGGCCCTTGCTACCTTCCATCCTGCCTCTGGAGCAAGTCCGAAGATTCCCCCTCTTCCACGTGGCTGTGGTGGTGGTGGCCTTAATGACCCGGGGCCCTACCTCTTTCCCCAAGGAGGTTAGGGTCCTCTCCATACTCCCTTCGGCTTCTCTCTACCCCCGCCTGGGTTGGATTAGATAAACGGGGATCTGAAAAGTATGAAATTCTCTGCAGATGAGAGCCAACTCACCGTCTCCACCCCCAAATGAACCTGGGGACCATCCCCAGGGGAAGCAGCGGGGCCTGGGTGCGTACCTGGTATATTACAGCCAGCTCAGGGGCCGCGGGGGAAGGCGTCCAGGGTGTAGCCTGATTCCTGGACTCTGGGGACGTCTGCGTTCCTGAACAGCCCTGGGGCGGTGTCCAAAGGGCCGCGTCGGGGCCTCTCCCTCGGGACAGTTGCGGGGGCGACTGCATCCCAGGGTGGTAAGGGGGTGTAACCCAGGGACCCATGTCAGGTATCCTGCTCCCCAGGCGCTCGGGGGCCGCTAGTGCTTCGGGACACGCCGGCGGGGACCCCCAGGACGCGGAGGGGCTGGCGACTGAGCCCAGCGCCGGGGCGCGCGCCTGCACCTGCGTCTGCGTCTGCGTCTGCGCGGGGCCGCCGTCGGGGCAGAGCGGGCAGCCCCGAGGCACCGCCGCGTCGCTGCGCCGCCGGCGCCGGCGCTGCAGGCTCTCCTCGCTGAGGCCCAGCACCGCCGACAGGTGGCCGATGTAGCGGATGGCCAGGCGCAGCGTCTCGATCTTGGTGAGGCTCTGGCCGGCGGGCGCCACGGACGGCGGCAGAAAGCGGCGCAGCTCGTGCAGGGCGCGGGCGAGCGTGCGCATGCGCAGCTTCTCGCGCTCGCTGGCGCTCTGCCGCTGCCCGGCGGCGGCTCCGCTGCGGGCTCGTCCGGGCGCCGTCGGGGCGGCCTCTGCGGCGCGGGCGCTGCGGGCCTGGGGCGCGGGCTGCGAGGGGCCGCGGGAGCCGTCGCAGGGGCAGGAGCCCGACGAGTCCGAGGAGGAGGCAGGGGACGTGGAGTCCGGGTGGCCGGCCCAGCCCCAACCCTGGGGGAAGATCCAGTGGTCTTGGCCCAGGAGGCTGTGCGGAGGAGGGGACTGGGCCATGGCCGCGGCTGCTGCGGGCTCTGGGAGGCTGGGCCGGCCACCTCCAGGCCTGAGCTTTTATCCGGACCAAAGGTGAGAGGTGCCCCCCTGCCAGGTTGCAGAGAGGTGTCAAAACCCACAGAGCCCAGGGAAGGCCTGGGCAGGGGGGGGCCTTGGGAAAGCGGGCCCATTTGCGGAGGTGTGGATTCTGACTCCTCGGGGGCTCTAATGGAGGCCCCTGCAGCCCGGGAAGTGTGGGAGGGACAATTCGCATCTGGATGGAGCTGCTAAGCTTCTTACCGAGTTCCCACCCACCCGGGCTCGTGGCGCGGTGAGTGCCCAGGGGCCCGACAGTGGTGGGCAGTGCCATCGTCTGGGGGCGGCCGGGCTGCCTGCCCCTCGTGTGAAGATCGGACCCGGGCGCCTGTCTCATCACCAGCCCCGTGGCAGGGCGGGGGGCCTTAGCCCAGTAGCTCCCCACTAGCCCAGAGGGATTTGCCCATAGTATGTGGGGGGGGGTGCAAATAGGGGGTCATACAGGTGGATCCTTCCTGGGTTGCCCCACCCCCACCCCCACCCCCGGAACCTGCACTTGCCGGTTTGCCGAATGACGTGAAGAAAGTCATCTCACTATCCACAGATAGTTTCTGTCCCTGAAAAATCAAACAGAGCAGCCTGAGATGAGAAGAGGAATCGGGTGCAGTGGGTGAGGAACATGGAGGGAGGTGGGCCCCCAGGCAGGCCTGAGGCTATTTGCTGTGTGACCTGGGGCAAGTCCCCGAACTCCTCGGAGGCTCAAGCTTCCTCCGTCTCCTAGCAGTGATAATCCCATGTACCCACCGCCTAGGATGGCTGCTGGTACTTAGTGGAACCGTCTGTGGAACCACTTAGTATAGGCCTGGAAGGTGGGCTGAATGTTTGCTGCTATCATTTTATAGGCAAGGTACTTCCATTTCAAGACGCTGGAGGCGTTGCTCATTTAACTCATATTTTTGTTAGCCACTGGTAAATGTCAGGCACCCCAGGGTGAACAGGCTAGTTGAGTCTCTGCTCTCGTGACGTTTCAGCCTTGTGGGAGAGACAGGTGAACAGGCCATTATACATTGAGTAGGTCCACCATTAACTAGCTGTGTGCCCTTGGGCAGGGCTCTTAACTTGAGCTTCAGCGTCTGCTCCATTAAACAGGGATAATGTTGTTAGAGTATCTACTCAGAGGACTGTTGTAGTCTCTGAGGATAAACGCCGACACTCCAAGAGTAAAGCTCTCACTGCTCAACAGTGATTACAGTTTAAAGGAGGCATCAGTGTCCTTTGTGATCTGCGGAGACAGGGCTGAACTCAGAGGCTAAGGGCCACATGAGGGGCAGGGACGGTAGGGCTCTGGCCACAGAGCTGGAGAGGTCACAGCTGGGCCCTGAACCATGAGTAGGACTTGGGTAAGGAGAGAGGCAGGTAGGGGGCATTCTGGCCGTGGGAACTGCATAAGCAAAACCTGGCAGTGGGACTTGCCAAGGTGCTTCTGGAAAATTCTGGAGCAGTGTGCAAGCAGGCCGGTGTGGAGAGCTCGAGCACACCGTGGCTGGGGCCGGGCTAAGAAATTGGGGAGCCGGGGGCGCCTGGGTGGCGCAGTCGGTTAAGCCTCCGACTTCAGCCAGGTCACGATCTCGCGGTCGGTGAGTTCACGATCTCGCGAGATCTCGAGTGATCTCGCGTGAGTTCGAGCCCCGCGTCGGGCTGTGGGCTGATGGCTCGGAGCCTGGAGCCTGTTTCCGATTCTGGGTCTCCCTCTCTCTCTGCCCCTCCCCCGTTCATGCTCTGTCTCTCTCTGTCCCAAAAATAAATAAACGTTGAAAAAAAAAAATTAAAAAAAAAGAAATCGGGGAGCCAAATGGACTTCGTAGCAGAAGTATGACATGAAAAAAAATCCGGTAATCGATAACTAAAGGTCAGCATGATGAAGTTTCTGGAATAGATTGGCCTGGACCAGCTGGAAGTAGTAAGCGGCCTTGTACTCTTTGTGGCTGTTCCTAAAAGTAAATATTTAGTTCCACAAATTACATAACTAATACATTCTCTTTGTGAGCAACGGGACTTTGCAGATAAAGCTGGAGTCCCTATTACCCCTCACTAGAGGCAGCGGCTGTTAAGGCGTCTGGTGCCTTTCCAGTCCCGGCCCAGGCATTCACACTGACATATATAAACAAGGTATCGTTGGAGCAGGTTTTCTGTAACTTTCTTTCTATCATTCAACAGCGTGTCTTAGAGCATTGCCTGTCAGGATATTGTAGCTGATGCATAGACTGTCATCGTTTGATTTAAATGGGTGAATATTTAAACATCCTACAAGGGGTGCCTGGATGTCCCACTTTGGCTCAGGTCGTGATCTCGCGGTCTGGTCGGTGAGTTCGAGCCCCACGTCAGGCTCTGTTTTGACAGCTCAGAGCCTGGAGCCTGCTTTGGATTCTGTGTCTCCCTGTCTCTCTGCCCCTGCCCTTCATGTTCTCACATTCTCTCTCTCTCTCAAAAATAAACATTAAGTATTAGGGAAAATAGGCCGAAATTACCACTCTATGCAACATGATGATGAAATAGTAATTGACATTGAATAACGTTGGTCAGGGCAACTCTTGTTTATTCTAGCTGCTGTGATTCATCCATAGCACAGGAAGAAGCTGAATCACTTAACAGTGGCTTTGAATCCACACGGGCTCTCTTTGGAAAGAAGCAGGCAGTTATGCAATATTTCATGACTCAAGAGGATTTAAACCAAGTAAAAAAAAAAAAATGATAATACTTTTTCCTAAGGGCAGCGGGGACTTAGAAAACAGCCAGTTCTACACTTTCTAGGTCGAAATAATGGCAAATCATTTAGAATAAGTCGTTGTTCATCCAAGCCTGCACGGTACTAAAAAAGGCTTGTCATAGTGTACTATCAAGGAATTGATATGCATGTGGTTGACGGTTGTAAACAAAATTCATATGGTTTCATGTATGTTTCTTGATCCAGACTCTGAAGTTTTTCAGGTTAATGTGCTGTTGATACTGAGCTTTCTGACTCACTCCTTTTAACGTTTCTATAATATTCCATGGCATGTGTGCACCAGCCAGACCCTTATTGATGCATCTTTAGTGTGTTTTTATTTATTTTTATTTTTTATTTAAAAAAATTTTTTTTCGGGGCGCCTGGGTGGCGCAGTCGGTTAAGCGTCCGACTTCAGCCAGGTCACGATCTCGCGGTCGGCGAGTTCGAGCCCCGCGTCGGGCTCTGGGCTGACGGCTCAGAGCCTGGAGCCTGTTTCCGATTCTGTGTCTCCCTCTCTCTCTGCCCCTCCCCCATTCATGCTCTGTCTCTCTCTGTCCCAAAAATAAATAAACGTTAAAAAAAAAAAATTAAAAAAAAAAAATTTTTTTTTCAACGTTTATTTATTTTTGGGACAGAGAGAGACAGAGGATGAACAGGGGAGGGGCAGAGAGAGAGGGAGACACAGAATCGGAAACAGGCTCCAGGCTCTGAGCCGTCAGCACAGAGCCCGAAGAGGGGCTCGAACTCACGGACCGCGAGATCGTGACCTGGCTAAAGTCGGACGCTTAACCGACTGTGCCACCCAGGCGCCCCTATTTTTATTTTTATATTTATTTATTTATTTACTTTGAGAGACCAGGCAGAGAGAGAGAGAGAGAGAGAGAGAGAGAGAGAGAGAGAATCCCTAGCAGGCTCCACAGCGTAGAGGCCTGTGCGGGCTTAAACTCACAAACTGTGAAAATCATAACCTGAGCTGAAATCAAGAGTCTGATGCTTAACCGACTGAGCCACCCAGGTGCCCCTTTAGTTAAGTGTTTTTAGTTTTTGCCCAACAGCACTGCCCTTTTGCTCAGGCAGGTAGATGTGGAGAGGTGGATTAGCCTTGTGAGCTCCTGGAAGGTTCTGGGTATCCAGAGTCCTCCTCCCCCCAACCTCTTAGAGCCAGCCCGGAGGCATTTCCTATGAAAGGATTTGGTGAATAATGAGAATGCACCGCCAGCACAGAGCCCTGCTTACTATCCTTTCCTCTGTAGGATAGCCTGGCCTCCTGTCTTGGTTTGAGCTAGCCCCAGAGCCCAGGCTTCAGACTGACTGGGATGTCAGAGCGTAAGTTCTAGAAGACGGGGCCCTGGCTCTTCACCAGGCCCCTCAGCCAGGCTCTGGAAGCACAGGGACACACTGTGTTCCAGCCCCACTCCCAAGGGGGGGAGCCAAAGTGGATCCCCGCCACCCCCTGCACTGGGCCTCCACCTAAGCACAGGGAGGCAATGTAGCCTAATAGTTAGGATGCCAGGCTGTGGAATCAGACTGACCTGGCTTAGAGTCCCAGCTTCACCCCTTATAAGCCGGGAGAACTTGGGTGATTTACTCAGCCTCAGTTTTCTCATCTGTGAAGTGGGGATTCTGATCTCCAGAGCGATTGTCGAGATAAATAAACATAATGCGTGTCATAGAGCTTATCACAGAGCCTACGTTTATAAATCTTGCTTATAGCAAGTTCAGGGGCAACAGAAGGAAGTAGGCAAAGGACTAGGTCGGGGTGTGGGTAAGGATATCTTTTAGTCTTAGCCCTAGAAGAAGGTGATTCCTTCCATTCCTGAGACTCTCTCCTGCACCAGGCCCAGTGCACCCCACCCCGTCCCCCTCCTCCCTCTCCAGCCCTTCTCCGTGGACCTAGTGTGGGGGTCATCCTCAGCAGGGCACTCCAGCTCCTGGCCTGTGGCAGGGGTCACCACAGCTGTAGTACAGAGGGAACGGGAGAGCTCAGATGCCTGGAGCTGGAGCCAACCAGCCCCGCTAAAGCTAGGAAGGGAGCATCTGAACCTGTTCCTCCTGGTGGCTGGGTCCTGGCCCAGGTGCCTGTCCAGCTTGCCGCTAGGACCCTCGAGCATCCCCGCTCTGTGCAGGAACCTGCCCCAGGTGCTCGGCGAACAAGCTGGGTCTGGGCCGTGCCCCACGGCGTCCTCCAATTGAGCCAGCTCTGTTTCTGTCTTCCTCGTCTGACTCTCATGTTAAAAGGAGGGACGTCTAAAGCTGTACGCTCTTAGATAAGGCAATTACCTTCTGGGCCTCAGTGGGCTACTGGCCCCGGGTGCAGCCCCTCCTGATAGGAGGAGGTGGCGGCTAGATCAGGGAAACGTGGTCAGTAGTGTTCCCTAGTATTGCAGACACTTCTAGTTGTACACACAACGTCTGGTACAGCCTCTATTCTTATATCTTTTTAAAAATGTTTATTTACTTAGAAGAGAGAGTGGGGGAGGGGCAGAGAGAGAGGGAGAGAGAGAATCTGAAGTAGGCTCCTCGCTGTCAGCACAGAACCCAATGTGGGGCTTGATCTCATGAACTGTAAGATCACGACCTGAGCTGAAACCAAGTGTCGGATGCTTAGCCAACTGAGCCCCCCAGGTGCATCCTTATATATATTTTTAATAAGAGGACTGTGTATTGTTGGGGGTGGCAATATGCCCGTATTCATGGAACGGCCAATGAGATGTTAGTAGAAATATTAAATGGGGCTTCTAGGAAAGCTCTTTAAAGTAGAGAGGTACACTCCTACATTTCTACCCGCTTATATTTTCTTCCTGGAAAATGTGATGACTGGAGGTTCAGCAACCATTTCGTGACACTGAAGCTATCCCAGGGACAGAAGTCATACAGTAAGGATGATAGAGCAGAAAGAAGCCTGAGGCATTGATGATAACAAAGAAACACTGTACTGGCCCGGAACTGTCTATCCCTAACTTTCTTTACTGTGAGAGAAAACACATCACCAGCGTGTCTTGAGCTGTTCACATTTGGCTGTGTAAGAACAGCCACACATAATTCCTGTGCACACGAGAGAAGTGCCTAGAATATCCTTGTCAACAACAAGTGGGGCCATGTGAGCTGGATGAGAGTGAAGCGAATTCACAACAGATTCAGCGTTCCCACCGATGAAGGATGGGTGACCACCTGGAGGAAGGTCTCCAGCGACGTGCCACCGACTCTGTTCCCAGCCTCGTCAAGGGCAGCGCTATGATCTTGAATGAAGATATGAACTGATCTCATTTGGGGCAAGTGCGGCAAGTGAACTGGGTAATGAAGAGACGCTGACGGGCTGGATCTAATGAGGGCTCCACAGGGCTCCACGTGTCCTCCGTCCCCGTTCAGGGCCAGGCGGCATCGTGTAACCAGCGGCACACGTGGAAAGGGCATCGTAGTCAGTGCCTTCCAGGCATCAAGGGCACCAGAAGCAAATGTGATCCCATTTGCATTTGCAAGAAACAGAGGTCTTCAACCAAGGAGGCGACGGCCTCCTATTTTCTGTGCAGGATGGGCCCTAGCCAGAGTAATTGGGCCAAGATTAGTGAGGGGATTAAAGGCGGCGGGGGGGGGGTGGGGGTGGGGGGGTGAGGGGGGGGGTTGAAGGACTCAGCGATGTTTTGTCCAAAAAGAAAAAAACACTCAGGGACGTGATGGTTGTCCCCAGGTGCCTGCAGGGGGAATACTCCAGGGAGACTGAAGAACTTTCTAAGATCAGAGCTGCTGTCTTATGAGGGAGTGAGCGGCCGGTTGGTGGAGGTGATCAAGGAGAAGCCAGCCAAGTACGTGCTGGGCTCAAGCAGGAGCTGGAGTGGATGGCTGTTCTTGCCTCTGCCGACACTGACAAGCCCCACTAAACGGGGTTCGATGGGATAATCCCTGAGGTACTTTAGGAGCTGGGGCCGCTGCCTCAGGACTCTGGGCTGTGTGAGGGCAGCCGTAGGGGCCCCTTCAGGCACAGAACGAGGCCTCCCAGGTGCCTCGGTAGTCCAGATGCTCTCACCCCTGTTCTCTGTGCCTGAAGCCTTGGCTCAGCCGGGCCCCGTCTTGGGCCGGCACCACAAGGCCAGCATGGCCCCAGCCAGGTTGACGCTCTGAGGCAGGCGGTGTCCGTGTCAATGATCTTATTACGCAGGTGAGGAAACTGAGGCCTCCGTCCCATCCTCCCCCGTGGACTTCCCAGGGCTTTGCCCCAGGCCACCAGTCAGATGAGGAGGGCCGCGGCCCAGGCCCCACCAAACGTGCTCACTCAGCTCTGGCCCTGCTCACGGCCTTGGGGCGGGGGCAGTGACTGTGGTCCAGCCTGCTCTTGGTGGCCTCGCACGGGCCTCACCGTTTGTTCACCCCCGGCCCTGCTCCTGGAAGCTCTGCACCTGCTCTTTCTCCCCGGACAGGCAGTGCAGGGCCCCCAGGAGCAGACCCAGGGACCGAGAGTGGAGCCCGAGGAAGGCCTGGCCTCTATGGGTCTCCTTTCCCTTCCTCCCCCTTGAGTCCTTTCCGGGCCCTGGGGGTGTCCAGGCTGTGGGAACGTGGGAGGGAAGGATGCAGGCAGGGCTCGTGGGGCCTGTAGCCACAGTGTGGTATTCTCATTACCAGCCCGGCCTCTCCCTCGGCCACTGTGGCTGCCTTCACACCTCCTCTCTGCCTGTTGACACAAGGCCGCCTCCCCCAGGGCAGAAGGTGTCGACTTGGGAACGAGGGTGTTCAGGGGCCTCCAAAACAGCCCGGCAGTGGTCCTCTCAGCAACCCCGAAACCCCTTGTGGGCTGGGGGCGGGGGCTGCAGGTCCCCACCCTGGGAGGCCCAGGGAAAGGCGGGGCCTAGGTCCCTGAGAGGGGGAGAGAGGGAGGGGGGAGGACATGAGCCCTGAGTCCACCTGCCCAGATAGTCCTCTCCCCTGGCTCCAGGGGCTGGTGCCTGACACGGCCTGCCAGGCAGAGTGCCATCGGCATCACCAGGAGGCCCAAGACTGAAGCCACCAGGGCAAGGGCACCCTGACCGGACCTTAGAACCGCCTGGTCTTCTGAGCACCACACTGTCCAGTGCCCAACACCGTGCCTGCAGCGAGGGACCCATTCAGGGCTTAAACCCCATAATTTTGTCGGCCTGCTGTTCTCCCCTTGCTTAGATGGGCCAGGCCAGAGAGATCAGTTCCTTTGCCTCAGTCCCCAGAGTCAGGATTCGGACCAGCAGAGGGCACACACCGTGCCATCAGTGAGGCTCCAGGGAGGGACGTGCCCTCCGAGATTCAGAGGTTGGAGGAGGCAAAAGGCAAATTCTGAGTCTGTGGTGGCCTGGGTGCGGGTACCCCGGGGCCACAGAGAGGCACTATGTGGCCAGGTGGGTGATCAGGGCAGGTCCCAGGAGGAAGGGAGGGACCTGAAGTCGTGGGTTTTCTCCAGGTGGAGGTGCCAGGTTCCTAACCGAGGGACCAGGTGTGAGCCCAGGCCTGGGAGGGGAAAGGCAGCACTGGTGTGGACCGTGAAAGTGGGCTGGAGGCCCGAGGGGAGCAGTGGGAGGAGCTGGCCGGGGTTGGAAAGGCCTCCTGAGTGGGGAGTTTGGACAGAAGTCCTGAGGAGGGGGAGGGTGAAGAGGCGGAGGTGGGAAGCCAGTCGGGCGACAGCAGTCAGGCGAGGTGAGGGCTGACTGGAGCCACAGCCTTTGGGCCCAGGAGCCAGTGGCAGAGAATGTGGAGGTTGGCGGGGAGGACACGGCCCCGTTGGCTAGGGGAAGCACGGGAGGGCTGGAGGCTGCCCAGCGGGCCAGGGGCACAGGGGTGGGCCTGCCACTCTTCCTCCAACAAGAAGGCCAGGCCACGGAGGCTGGTGTGGAAGGGCCTGCAGCAGCCCCAGAACTGCCCGGTTCGGTCCCGGAGGCGGCTCAGGCCTAGGTTCCCGCCGTGCCTGGGCTCCGGTCCCCACCTGAGCCTCAGTCTCCTCATCTGTGAAATGGGTGTCCTTGCTGGGACATGCACTCAGCATGTGGGACTGGAGAAGTCTCGCCTGCCTGCCCTGCTGGGGGGAAGCGGTCACCTGGGGTCCCGCAGCTCTGGGGAAGGACAGTGTGGGAGAGTGAGTGGTGCACACTCCTGCCGCCCGGGCCCTGGGAGGGAAGACCCAGCCTCCTGGCCCCCAAAGCCATAAGGGGGGCTCAGACCCACCTGCTGGAATGCAAACAGGTTTGGGTGGTTCTGCAAAGTCTTTTCCTCCCTCCCTCTGCTCTGTCCCTCCCTCTTATCCCCTCCCTCCCTGCCTCCATCCCTCCCTCCCTCCCTCCCTGCCTGCCTGCCTGCCTTCCTTCCTTCCTTCCTTCTTTCCTCCCTCCCTCCCTCCCTCCCTCCCTCCCTCCCTCCCTCCCTTCCTCCCTCTGCTCCCTCTCTGCCTCCCTCTCTCCCTCCCTTCCTTCCTCCCTCTGCTCCCTCCCTCCCTCCCTGCCTCCCTCTGTTGGCTTCCTTCCTTCCTTCCTTCCTTCCTTCCTTCCTCCCTTCCTTCCTTGCTCCCTCCCTTCCTTCCTCCCTCCCTCCCTCTGCTCCCTCCCTCCCTCCTTCCTTGCTTTTCTTTCATTTAATTATCAAAGCATTCTTTCCTTGCTCCCTCCCTTCCTCCCTCCCTCCCTCCCTCTGCTCCCTCCCTCCCTCTCTCCCTTCCTTCCTTTTCTTTCATTTAATTATCAAAGCAATGCATTCTCATTTCAGGAAAGTGAGAAAATGCAGACAATCAAAAAGAAGGGAATTTTATTCTATTTTCAGGTTTATTTATTTATTTTGAGAGACAAAGAGAGACCAGGAGAGGGGCAAAGAGAGAAGGAGAGAGAGAATCCGAAGCAGGCTCCGTGCTGTCAGTGCAGAGCCCGGCTTGGGGCTTGAACTCGTGGACTGTGAGGTCGTGGCCTGAGCTGAAATCAAGCCTCATAGGTCGCTTCACCGGCTGAGCCACCGAGGCATCCCAAAAAGAAGGGAATTTTTTTTTTTTTTTTTAATTGAAGAAGGGAATTTTAAAAGGACCCTGGTTGCCTCCTGCCAGAGAGAACCAGGTTAACACTAGGTTGGCCCCAGGTTAGCATGGACCCTGCCTCTGCATCCTGTCCTTTTCCAGGCTCCCCTGCAAGTACGTGAACATAGAGATAGACGCATCAAGAGAAAGCGTGTCGGGTTTTTTCTGTTTTAGTTTTTCCATTTTTTTGAAGCTTCTGGTATATGTTTTATTTTTCATACCAGCTTTATTGGGATTTGATTCACACATCATACGTTGACCTGTGTAAAGTGTGTAATTCAACAGTTCTGTGTGTATAGTACTTAAAATTGTTTTAATTGGGGTAAAATATATTTACCATAAAATTTGCCATCTTAATCATTTTTAAGTGTGCAATTCAGTGCCATTCATCATAGACATAGTGTTAGGCAGCCGTCACTTTCCACAAGTTTCCATCACCTCACGTAGAAGCTCTGGACCCATCAAGGAAGAACTCTCTTTACCCCCAGTCCCTGGTAACCTCTCAACCACTTCCTGTCTCTATGAATCTGTCTGTTCTAGGTGCCTCGCAGAAGTGGAATCATACAGTACTTTTTGTGTCTGACTTACTTTACTTTTTAAAAGTTAATTTATTTTGAGAGAGAGAGAGAGAATATCCCAAGCAGGTTCCACACTGTCAGCGAGGAGCCCGACACGGGGCTCGAACTCACGAACCGCGAGATCATGATCTAAGCCGAAACCAAGAATTGGACACTTAGCCGACTGAGCCACCCAGGTGCCCCGCATATGGCTTCCTTTCATGCCTTCAGGGTTTGTCCATGGGTTAGCGTGTGCCTGAACTTCATTCCTGTTCGTGGTTGAAAAATACTCCATTGCACATACAGACCACATTCTGTTTCTCCATTCATCCGTTGCTGGACATTGGGGTCGTTTCCACCTTTTGGCTCTTATGCCTTAATGCTCCTACAAAAGTTGGTGTCCAAATCCCTGTTCTAGTGCCTGCTTCCAAGTTCTTTGGGTATGAAGAGAGCCTGTGGTTTTGTGACCGACTCTTCTCACTAACGTATCCACGTTCTCCATATCATCAGTAGAAGTATTTCTGCAATGAGATGTTTAGGGCACGCCTGGTGCTCCCATGATGTGGTGGTAGCAGGTTAGCCGAGAAGTTCCCTGGTGCACACTGAGATGCCTTACAGTTTTCCACACAGGGACATCCTGATACCTAGATTTTAAAAATTATTTTTAGGTTGCATGTGTAAGGGGCGCCTGGGCGGCTCTGTCAGTTGAGCGTCCGACTTCAGCTCAGGTCACGATCTCGCGGCTCGTGGCTTTGAGCCCCGCGTCGGGCTCCGTGCTGACGGCTCAGAGCCTGGAGCCTGCTTTGGATTCTGTGTCTCCCTCTCTCTCTGCCCCTCACCCGCTCATCCTCTGTCCCTCTTGCTCTCTCTCAAAAGTAAATAAGAACATTTTAAAATTTTAAAAAAAAAAGATAAGCTGCACGTGTAATCAACGAATGCAAACTCCTTGTGAAAAAATTAAGCATTCCAGATGAGATGAAAGCCTCCCTTGACCACCTCCCAGAACCCAGACCTGTCCCCGCCCACCCACCGAGTAAGTCCCGTAGTCACCCACAGATTGGCTGCGACTCCTACTGTGTGAGACTTGTCTGTGCTCGTACACACGTGCGCACAGTAGGCCCTTCGAACACGCACGGTATCGTTCGATGACTTTCTGTGCGGGGGTTGTTTTTTAGATCTGTGTTCTCTCTTGTTTTTGCGTGGATCGGTGGTGGCGTCCTACTGGATGGATTTTTCTGGAACTTGGTTCTGCCACCCAGCGGCGTATCTTCATGGGCGCCTTTCAGTCTTTTCTAACCAGAATGAATTCCCGCCAGGGAAACCGCCGGGCAGAGGGCGTGCTGAGGCTATGCTGAAGTTGTAGGCTGGCCTCGGAGAGGCCCCGGAGGCGGGCTGTCGAGGCTAACCTGGTTTTGGGCAGTCGGCCCGGCTGGGGGCCCCAGCTAGCCCGGCCACCTGTGCCATGCCGTGCCGGGCATTGCGAGTGCATTCCCGGGCTGGGGCACCATCTCCAAGGGGGAAGGAGGTTCCCTTGGCTCAGGCCAGGGGCTGATCTTGGATTTCTCTTGCTGAGGGAGCCTCGAGAACAGAGGACTGAGTTCATCCTTTCTCTCAGTCTTTAGCACATCATCTGTACTGACCAGGTAAGACCCTTCTGTGTGATTTAGTTATCTGGTCGCTTTAAGCTCTGTCCCCTCCTCCTAGATGTTCTCCATTCTGTCCAGGGACGTCCCTGTCCCCCCCCCCCCCCCCCCCGCCTCTGGCAAAGAATCCTCTGCCCGGAGTCGGCTCACTCCCCCAGGTGCTGGCCAGGTGTTCAGTTCAGTCCTAGGAGCCCCCACTCTGCTTTTTTTTTTTTTAAGTTTATTTTGAGAGCAAGAGGGAACGTGCCTGCAATGGGGAGGGGCAGAAAAAGCGGGAGAGAGAATCCCAAGCAGGTTCCTCAACGTCCTCGCAGAGCCCGACATGGGGCTCCAACTCACAAACCATGAGATCGTGACCTGAGCCAGAATCAAGAGCCGGAGGCTTAGCTGGCTGAACAGCCCAAGCGGCCCCCTCCCCTCTGCTTTTTATTGGGCCTGATGTCAGATGCCTCGGGGGGTACCCTCCTTCTTCTTCTGAGTTGGCTGAGGGCCCGAGCCGCCCGGTGACCTGGTGGGGGGCTCATCGCAGTCCTGACACCTCACCACACTGTTGTGAGTGGTCAGCAAGGGTAGGGGTGGGGTTACAAGGAACCCCAGAACTGTCCATCCTGCCTGGAGGGGGGTCTATCTTGTGCTTCCTGGAGGGGCTGGTGTTGGACATGGCCTCGGTCAGCAGCTGAGCTAGACCTGCAAATCCTTAGCAGGGACTCGGCAAGGGCACTGAGCCCAAGGCATCCGCTGCCTAGAGTTTCCAGCAGCTTGTGGTCTTTTTTCAGCCTTTGCTCCAAGGAGCATATAGGGAAGGTCGGGGGACCCAAGCCCTGCTTGGGCTCTTCCCTCCCGGCCCGTCCCCCTTCTCCTCACTCCTCTGGGCTCTGTCCCTCTGCTTCTCTGCACACTTGTATGTTTTTCCCAGTGAACAGATGAGCAGGCAGGGCTCCAGAGAGGGCAAGTGGCGTATCTGGGAGTCCCACAGCCCATCACACTGGCATTGAGCTGGCTTCACCCACTTCTTAAGTCAGCCCCTGCATCTCTGGTTCCTGGTGCCTGACCCTGGCCCTAGAACAAAGGCTTGTTACAGGCAGGTCCGCCCTGCTCAGATCCCCAAATCCCCGGCGGCTGGGCAGTGCCCTCTGCTGGCGGTGGCTGGGAATTTGAGGACACCGGTCCACAACTGTCCACCCAGACGTCAACTCTCTGGCCTGGGAAGGGAACCTTCCAACCAGGGCAGGCAGTGGAGAGTCCTGGCTCCATTTTATAGTTGGGGAAACCAAGGTGCCACGTGACAGGCTTCCCCACACCCACATGTCTGCATCTCTGCTTTGGGCCGGTTCCCCTCCTTAACCCCTTTCTGCCTTGGTTTCCCCACGTTACCCTAGAAAGCTGCCATCTTCCTCCGCTTACCCAGAGGAAGCAAAGAAGCATAAATGTGACTCCCCTATGAGAGAGGCACTGTCTGCTCCCCCTGCGCCCTCAGCCCTGCTCCCAGAACTGCGGATTCTGCCACTTCCCCTTGAGTCTCTCCTGGAATCCGCCAAATCTCTCTCCTTTCTTGCCACCCCCTCCCTCCTCATCACCCCTCTGCCTCCTGTGACTTCCACTGGCTGAGCATCCAGCTGATCCATGACCAAGATAATCAGATTATCTCAGGTCCGGAATAATCTATTCCATATGGCTTGCCAACTCAGAGGCTCCGGGAGCTAAAGGTGTGAGGACAGGGGGTGATCTTAGTTGGAAGGGTCTCCCTGGGAGCCTTGGGGCCTCAGCTGGGAGGCTGCTGGGGAAGAAGGGAGGTGGCAGAGAAGTCGGGCGCCTTCCTGCTGAGCCCCCTGACTGCTTTGGGGCTCCAGGTGGCCGCAGCCACATCCACCCATGACCCACGGGGGTTTAGGAACCATGATGGGGGGCTGGACACTCCCAGTGCTTTCTCCACTCTCTGGATTGGGGTGGGGGTGGCCACGCCACTATAGGGCACTGCTTCTCAAAAGTGGCCGAGCTTCATAATTCTGGGGGAGGCGGTACTTTTCTTTCTTTCCTTTTTAACGTTTATTTTTGACAGAGGGAGATAGAGCATGAGCAGGAGAGGGCCAAAGAGAGAGGGAGACACAGAATCCGAAGCAGGCTCCAGGCTCTGAGCGGTCAGCACAGAGCCTGACACGGGGCTAGAACTCACGAACTGTGAGATCACGACCTGAGCCCGTCGGACGCTTAACTGATGGAGCCCCCCAGGCAGCCCGGACATGGTACTTTTCATACCCAGATTCTCCAGCTCTGGTGCAGCAGGTCCAGGGTGGGTGTGGAAACCTTTTTATTCTTATGTCTCCCATGGTCCCTGTGACTTGTGACAAGATGTTGTGGGCACTTGAGGTCTCTGGGGAAATCTCCTCCCACGCCAGCACCCTCACTCTTGGGGCTGCCTCTGGGAGGTTAGGGGGCCCCCACGTCTTCCAGAAGAGACAGGAGAGGTGGTGGGGAGGAGAGAACCCGGGCTTTGGCCCCACACACAGGCAAACGGGCCCCAGCTCTGCCCCTGCTAGCCACGTGACCTAGAACAACCTCCCTACGCCCCATTCCCTCACATACAAAGGGAGGCAGAGACGCCCGCATCGCCACGTGGTTGTCAGCTGTGACCCAGCCAGGCCCCAGCACAGCGCCAGGCCCCAGCAACGGCAGCAAGCGTGCCCGTGGGTGTTGCCCAAAGCCCCGTCCATATACTCTGATCCGATCCTTACAATATGTCAGCACAGCAGACATTACCCCCTGGCCCAGAAGCAGAAGCTGTGTGGGCCCCGAGATGGAGAGTGAGTTACCCACATGACACAGGTGCTACATGGCAGGACGGGGACTCTATTCTGACCCACGCTGGCCACACTCCAGAGGGGTGTTCTAGGCTGCCTGGAGGTGGCAGCTCCTTAAACAACAATGAAGGGGCTGCCTCGGGCGGGTGCTGGGGTGTGGTGGGAAGATCTCAGCAAGCAAGGGCACCTGAATTAGGAGCTTCCCAGGAGATGCGCCTGCTGATGCTAAGCAGGCTGGCGGTACAGGGGGCTGCTTCCTTCTCCTGGGGCCTCTGGCTCCGGCGGGCCAGGGATTAGGGGCTCCAAGGGGCTATTGACATAGCACCTTTGATTAGCACTCCTGTGTCAGAAGGGCTGGCCGGGAAATGAGGGCATTGAGGCTGGGGGGGGGGGGGGGGGGGGCTGGTGTCCAGGACCCAGGCTGGGCCTGAGGAGCGGGCTGGTTCCTAGCGGGAAGGCTGAGAGACCCCGGCCCCCCGCCCGGGAGGATGCCGCCCTGCTCTGCCCGCCCCCACCCCGGCCAAGGACCGCAACTGAACTCTCACCTCTGCTCAGTGGGGCTGCCCGGAGGCCTCATTTCCCAGCCTTACACGTCGGCAGGCGAAGGCAGGCTCGGGCCAGGGGAGCAGGAGCCACTGGCACCGGCACTTGTCAAAACACAGGCCCCAGAGGTGTGAAGTCCTCACCCCAGCGGGAGGGCGTGTGGGCCCTGCAGCCCGGAGAACTCATTAACGGGGGCAGCTCCCAAATGAACCCACAGGAGAGGCTGGCGATAAGGAGATCAAAGGTGATGGGGGGAGAGGAAAAAGGGAGGCGACTGACAGGAGGTGGTGGAGCCCAGGCCCCAGCTTGGGGGGGGTGGGTCTCTCCTCTTCCCCAGCTTAGCTCCATCGGGCCCACTGGCCGTGGCCCTTGTACAAACTGGGCCTGGACACCCCAAGGGCAACAGGAGAGGGAGGGACTCCCAGGCGGCAGCCTTTAGGGCTGAAGACGCCAAGGTTGGGGTCGGGGGTGGAGCCCCGGGACCTTTTTAGCCCTCCTTCAGCCTGCCATGCACCGCTCACGGTGTCCTCCCCTGCTCCAGACCTCTTGGTGGTTCCCGGGCAGGTGCCCGAGGGATGTCAAACCTCAGGTCCCAGATGTGAGAATCCTCAGGAGACAGAGCTGCGTTTTTTCAGGATAAACAGTCTGCCTCCCACACATACGGCCTGTTGTCCAAAACATGTCTGGTTGATTTTGTGCTTTTACAATAACAAACCGGCACCGGTGGTTTCCTCTGGACACAGAATGGCAGGCCTCAGAGGCGGGGATAGTAATGAACTTTGTCACACCCTTCATTACCTGTTGCGCTTTTGACTTTCCGGTCACACGCACATACTGTATTTTCAGAGATGAGAGTAAAGCAAAAGGGTGGCTGATTGCCTAGGAGTTTTGGGTTGTGCTGAGTTTCCTCAATTAGCTACAAAGTGGAAATCAGAATTCTGTGGGGATTGGAGGGATTTTTTTTTTTTTTTGACATTCAGAAGGTTGGCAGCAGAGGCTCTGAGCCCTCTCAGATCCCATCCCTCCTGCTTGATGGGTCTTTATTCTGCACCCCACCCCCCCACCCCCGCCCCTCGCCTGAGTGCACAACATACTCTACCAAGTCCCAACTGTTTGTCCCCTTGGGTCCGGTGGGATCAAAAGTGCCCAGCCACTGGGCTGCAATACCAGCTTCTTAGCTTGGATCTGGAGCCCCAGGAGGGCATCCATCGAGCAGGGTCCAAAAGGAGACCCTACTGACAGCTTCAAGCTGGGAGGGCTCTCCTGGACCAGACTCTCCTTGGGAATGGGTCCTACGGCAGCTCCCCTTCTCCCCAGGGGTGGGTTGGGACTGCCTCTCCTGGATGTGACCGTGGGCGTAAGCATTCTGGGGCCGCTGGGACAGACTGCAGAGGAAGGGGGTGTAGAAGGTGCTGGAAGAAGCCGAGGGCAGGAGAAGATAAAAGAGGCAAGGGCGGGGGACGGTGGGGGCAGAGATGCCCAGGGAGAAGCTGCTAAACCACTTGGCCTTCTTTGCTACAGACCAGCTCACCCGGCAGTCACAGGGCTAGAAGGCATTGGGGATGCAAAATGTTAGACCCCTCACACTGGAAGAGACCCTACATACCGCTTCTCTTGAAGACATGCTACACACCAGGTACTTCACAGTCTAGGTGGACAACAGACATCTGTGCATGAAGTAGCTATCATGACAAGGTGTATAAACTCAAACTCCTGAGGGATCAGGCAGGCAGTATCGGTTCCTTGAGATTTCCTACGTAGACAGTCTTGTTGCAAGTGGAGACGGTTCAGTCTCTTCCTTTCCAATGTGTATGCTTTTCTTTTTTTGCACAAGCCAGGCCCTCCGGCGCACTGTCGAATAGGCCTGGGGAGGAGCAGACATCCCCTCCTGGTTCTCAACATTATGGGAAAGCATTCACTCTTCCACTGTTTACTATGATATTAGCTGTGGGCTCTTTGTGGATGCCTTTTATCAGGTTGAGACGGTTCCCCTCTATTGCTAGTTGGCTGAGAAGTTTTATTATGGAGGGGTATGAATTTTGTTATGTGCATTTTTCCATGTCGTGCCCACTCACATTTCGATGGCAAAACCTGATATACCTGCCCCCAAATGGTAGGACGCCAACTGGTGGCCAGTGGTGGCAGCCTGCCAAGCCCTTGATCCTGCCAGGGAGAAGGTGCCCTAGAGGGCCTGAGGCTTCCCCTCCCTCAGCTCACATGGTCCAGCAACGTGGCCATACTTGGCCAGCTTGTTGGATTTGCCTGGGATAGTTTCCTCATAGTGCTCCCTCCGTCCCCCCACCCCCGATCACCACCACCAGGTAAGGCCACGTCCAGGACCGGTCTGCCTCAGAGGAGAAATGGATTACTGCTCCTTTCGCCTCTAGCAGGGATCAGGGCCCCACTCCGGGTCCCCATCCTATTCATTCTGCAGACCTGGCTGCAGTATGCCTCAAGGCTCCCGTTATACAAACTGGGAACGAATTTGCAAGAAAGCGTAAGAATCTGCATAAGGTCCCAACAGGTGAAGGCAGCCCCAAGCCCAGGTACTGTACTTTCAGTTCCCCGGACCGCGCTTCCTCTGACCTGCTGGGCTGTCCCAACACGCCAGGCAGCGCGGGCAAGAGGCCCCAGGGGCTGGCTCCGATGCCCATGCGAGGGCCCAGGTGGGGCCGACCTGGGGCGGCCAAGGGGCCCGCACCTTCAGCACCCCCCCCCGTTGGTTCAAAGGGTATGGCCCCGCCCCCTCCAGGCCCCGAGCCCGCTTTGAAGTGCTGATGCGGCCTGGAAGGGGCCACTTCACACCTCGGGCTCGGGATAAAGCGGTCGCCGGGCGCCGGTCCGCAGATGCGCCGCCGCCGCCATGGCCCAGTCCCTGTGCCCGCCGCTCTCCGAGTCCTGGCTCCTCTTCCCGGGTTGGGGCCCGCCTCGGCCTCTGCCTCTGCCGCCCTCCGACAGGGACTGCGGCTGCTCCCCCGCCTCGTCCCCGGACTCCTGGGGCAGCGTCCCGGCCGGCAGCCCCGAGCTGAGCCCCGGACGGCCCGGCACCCACGCGGCCGCCGGAGCCCGGGGCGCCGGGAGGCGCGGCGCGCGCAGCAGCCGCCTGGGCTCCGGGCAGCGGCAGAGCGCCAGCGAGCGCGAGAAGCTGCGCATGCGCACGCTCGCCCGCGCCCTGCACGAGCTGCGCCGCTTTCTGCCGCCGTCCGTGGCGCCCGCCGGCCAGAGCCTCACCAAGATCGAGACGCTGCGCCTGGCCATCCGCTACATCGGCCACCTGTCGGCGGTGCTGGGCCTCAGCGAGGAGAGCCTGCAGCGCCGGCGCCGGCGGCGCAGCGACGCGGCGGTGCCTCGGGGCTGCCCGCTCTGCCCCGACGGCGGCCCCGCGCAGACGCAGACGCAGGTGCAGGTGGAGGCGCGCGCCCAGCTTCTGGGCTCAGCCGCCAGCCCCTCCGCGTCCTGGGGGTCCCCGCCGGCCTGTCTCGGAGAACTAGGGGCGCCGCAGCCGCGCGACCCGCCGGTGCTTTATGACGAGGCGGCGTGTTCGGAATCGCAGGCAATGGAGCCGAGCCCCTCGTCTCGGGTTAGTACTTCCTTCCCCGCGCGGGACTCTCTCCCCCCACCCACGTGGGTGCTGCTACCTGTCGTCCGCGTCCGCTGCTCACAGGCCTCCTGCGGCATCCCCGCCGGCAGCCTGGCCTTGTCTGCTTGCTGTCTCGAGCAGCGTAGCTAGTGTGCCTGGGGCGCTCAAGCGGCGAGGGGAGAGGACACGCAGGGGACAGGCTCTTGTGCCCGAGTGGAACCTACGAGCGCGGACACCCACGCGTGGCGGCCAGCGCTGAAGGTAACTCTATACCCTCTCCCCCCAGCTCTTTCCCGGCGACGTGCTGTCCCTGCTGGAGACCTGGATGCCCCTCTCGCCCCTGGAGTGGCCGCCGGCCTGAGTCGAAGTGACGATGTACAATTGGCGCCCTGTGAGCATCGAGGCCCTTTTGGCTTTCAGCACCTTCAGAACGGTCCCTCTCCAGACTCCCTTTCCTAGGAGAGGGCACCTGCGATACTGGCATGGGCATTCCTGAGAGCGAGAGCCCGTCCCCACCCAAGACAACTCTCCCCAGCCCCTCCGGCAATGGAGGGACCCATAGGTTGACCCTTGGAGGCAGGCAGGGGGCGCCTGCCTACTATGTATTTATTTATTTGTGAATAAACTGTGATGGTGTCAGTTGACCGTTTCTTCTTCCTTCGCATGGACACAAAGCTCCCACCCCTTCTCCAAAGAAGAACCTAGGAGAATTAAGAGAGTTTCTGGCAGTCTTCAGCCCTCAAAGCACAAAGGCCCAGACCCTTTCCCCTTTGCCCTGGCTTAGCCTGTCCTATTCCAGGAAGGCCAGCCTGGAGCGGGAAGATGCTGTATGTGAGAGAGTGGTAGCCGTGGAGCCTGTCTCCCTTTTCCTTGAACCCGGTGGGAGGTGCATTAAAAGCAAAGTATCTGTGTAGAAAATACGTTTTCTTAGTACTTACTGTGCATCATCAGGTCCTTTACACATTTTATACCCAAATAACGATTTTACTGAGGGTCAGCACTCAGGGTCGGTATGAATTCAGAATCCCAAGTTCTCCCTGGTCAGGTTTTGCCAGCTCTGGGGTCTGAGAGGACACCAGCTCCAAGGACCCGTTCCATGCATCCCAAGTCCTTATTCCCCTGTACTGGAGCTTTGTGGCCTGGACTTTGGGATTTTCTTATCTGCCTTCACTCTGCTTTCTCTTCCAGGTGGGCTAGGGACATTAACATTTTATGAGTCAGTCCCGAGTTAACTGTGACCTCCCAGAGGCCTAGCTAGAGTGGAGAGGCTCATGGGGTTGCCTCCAAATCCACACAGCTGACCTGGAACCACACTCGTGTCTGCATTGCTGGGTTCAGATCAGGGATGCAGTGTATGGGGAAGAAGGAAGCCTTGACCCAGAAGGGGCCTGGCTTGGCTCAAGGGGTCTGGTAAGCAGTCAAGCCTTGTGGGGGAGTTGAGGTGAGGCTAGGGGATGTAGCCTCTGCCCAAGGGTCCCCCAGCCCTCTATGGATACCAAGTTCTCCCCTCCCTGCCAAGCAACTTTGAAACACAGGCCTTAGCGTTTGTTTTTTATAGTAGCTTTATTGAGATATAGTTTACATACCATGAAATTCAACCTTGTAATTCAGTGGCTTTAGTATATTCGTAGTAATGCAACCATCACCACTGTCTAAATCGAGAACATTTTCATCACCGGGGAAAGAAACCCTGTGCCCATTAGCAGGTGCTCCCCATGACCCACGCCCCCCCCCCCCCCCCCCCCCCCGCCCTCTCCAGCCCAGGCATCTACCTTCTGTCTCCATAGATTGGCCGGTTCCGGACATTTTGTGTAACTGGAATCACACAATAGAGGCCTTTTGTGTCCTGCTTCTTTCATTTAACGTTTTCCGGGTTTATCCGTGTGGCCTAGGTGCATCAGTATTTCGTTTCTTTTTATTGCCCAGTGATAACTCCATTGCACGGATATACCACGGTTTATCTGTTTATCCGTCGGTACGGGTAGGTTTGTTTTGAAACCACCTCAGAGATCAGTTCCAGTGCTCGGGCCCAGGCCGGGAAGGGCAGGAATTCGGCGTGGCCGGGGGGGGGCACCGCTGTGACGTTCAGGCGTCCAGGCGCACGCACCCTGGCCGGCATTTGGCCGCAGAGAGCGGGATCCAAAAGCAGAGGCCCTGCAGGGGGGCTGACCTCACACCTCCGCTGATCACCCCCTTTCCCACACCTCGCCCCTCATCTTGCTCTCCCCTCCCAGGACCCTAACTGGAGCAGAGCGAGAAGTCTTTTCCAGGGGCCCTACCCAAGTTAGAAAATCTGTTTGCATGGCAAAGGCCCTGCGGTTTCGGATGGGGAATTAAAGTTATTAGCAAGTCTTTTCACAGATAAGTGGGGCTCATCGGCCAGCGCCCTCCCCTGCGGAGAGCATTCTCCTCCCTCTCGGAGCCGGCGAGGCCCACTGTTTATCAGCACCTCGGTGTGAATTTTCATTAACACGTCTCTGCTAATAAGACGGAGGACGGCGGATGGGAAGGGGGCTCCTCCCACCTCTCCTGCGCCTGCGCCCGCGCCCCCTCGCTGGGCCGGCGCCGCCCGCCCCGGGGAGGAGACCCTGTGTACGCGTCCCAAGGCCTACGTCAGTGAGCACCGTCCAGGTAGGTGACAGCGTGCGCTCGCTCGGTTCTCAGCACCTGTGACAAGTGGCCAGTTGGTGGGAGAGTTAAGGAAGGAAGAGGCTAGCCGACGCGCCGGAGCGGAGGGTGGGTGGCCGCTTTGGCTGGGGACCCGGATGTGAGTGCGGCGCAGTGGGCCTCCCCGGGGGCGCACGGTTTAGGCGACAGCTCAACGCCGGCCTGTCTCTGGGACGGAGGCTAGGTGGCGGCACCTCACCCGGGGCCCTGCCAGGGTGCCCTGGCCTGGCGCGGCGGGGGCGCGTGTCTGCTGGAAGGCGGGAGCCGGAGCGTGGCGTGGGCACCGGGTGCCCCACGGGGCCGCTGGCCCGCGGCGCTGCGTCCTTCGGAAGAGCTGCTGTCCCGGCCGGCCGGGTCGGATGGGCAGAGCGGTTGGTTACCCCAGCCGGGCTCTGTGTTAAAGGCTTTCAATTCACCGTCTAACCTCAAGTCGCTGCAGGTGAGGCGGGCAGGTGTGTGCGCTTATACCTATTTAACAGATCGGGACACTAAAGCACAGAAAACAGGGCGTTTTTCACAAAGCTAGTACCTGGCCGTTGGGACGGGGACAACGGTGGGAGGCCGTTGACCAGTCAGGTGTTTGGAACAGTCCTGGCGGGCAAGCGTGTGTGGTGGTGGGGGGGGGGGGGGGGGGGGGCGGGGGAGGCTGGGGGTGTAAAATAAGGCCCCACTGCACCGTGGCCACCAGTGTCATTGCCGGCAGCGAACATTCTGCCCACTGAGCCTAGATGTTGCGCCCGCTGGGGAAACTGTACTGTGTAGGTGCTGGTTGGGCCAGGTTCTAAGGCGGGGCAGCTAAGCTGACGGCTCTGTATTCAAGACATTGATTCAAGGACAGGCTGCAGGGGTCACAGTGTGGCCCCCCCGGGGCGGGGAAGGGGGAGGTGGTCATGAGTTGTCTGCATGGGCCCGTCCTAAGGTCCTAGGCGTAGGACTGAGCGGGGGTCCCCTGCCTTGGGTGGGTGGCTGGTGCGTCTGGAGGAGGGCCAGTCCGGTGTCCCTCTGGCCACGCGGTACCAAATAAGCAGGTCCGTCCAAAGGGCATGTGGATGCGCCAGGATTCTGCAAGGGCCTGGATCTGGAGAACCTGGCTGGGGAGGGAAGCTAGCCTTAACCGCTAAGCCCCACTTCCCCCGGAGCGAGGCCAGGAGCCCACCCTGACCCCCCACATGTCATCCCTGCATTTGCACAACCCTAAGGGCCCTACCTCCCAAATGTTGCGCCTTGGGTGCTCCTTCCACGCACACTGGTTCCAGCCTCCCCCGAGGAGACCCAGGGTTCTTGGTGCTTCTGAGGGGTCCCTTTGCCCAGTGGGCAAGCTCCTCTTTGGGGACCGCTGGCGCCCCAGCCCCGAGTGGGGCTAGAGCCGTGGGTCCCCAGCTCAGCGCGGCTCAGGCCCATTCCCCAGGAGCCTTGCCAGGCCCTCTGCCCTCCACCCTCCTCTCTTCCCCCTCCTCCCTCCCTTGGACCTGGCCTGTGAGGCTTCTTTCGAATGCCCCAGCTCCCCTCTCCCCTTCCTGCCCTCCCCACACACACTAGGAGATGGGGAGGTGGCCTGGTATTGGCAACACGTGACTTTGGAGAGTGGACAGGGCCACCTCTGAGGTCTTGGCCAAGCTTAGCACCCCTCCTGCCTTCTTCCCCTGAGGTCTGGCATTTTTCTTTCTTCAGACAGTGCTCTCCCCTCCTTAGCTTCAGTGGGCCCCCCCTCTGCATTGCTCCAGGGATGGGCACGTGACACAGGCCCGCACGGTCAGCACCGAGTGGTTCAGGCAAGAGACCACATTCGGGGCAGTGAGAAGCAGGCTCCGGACTTTGCTGGGACCATCAAGAAAGGGACATTTGCAAATATACATTCTTCTCCAGTTCATATGGAACGTTTTCCAGAATAGATCACATACTGGGACACAAATCAGCCCTCAACAAGTACAAAAAGATCGAGATCATACCGTGCATATTTTCAGACCACAATGCTGTGAAACTCGAAATCAACCACAAGAAAAAATTTGGAAAGATAACAAATACTTGGAGACTAAAGAACATCCTACTAAAGAACAAATGGGCTAATCCAGAAGTTGAAGAGGAAATTAAAAAGTACGTGGAAACCAATGAGAATGACAACACCACGGCCCAAAACCTCTGGGACACAGCAAAGGCAGTCATAAGAGGGAACTATATAGCAATCCAGGCCTTCCTAAAGAAGGAAGAAAGGTCTCAGATATACAACCTAACCTTACACCTTAAAGAGCTGGAAAAAGAACAGCAAATAAATCCCAAACCAGCAGAAGACAGTAAATAATAAAGATTAGAGCAGAAATCAATGCTATTGAAACCAAAAAACCCAGTAGAACAGATCAATGAAACCAGAAGCTGGTTCTTTGAAAGAATTAACAAAAAAATCACCCCCTAGCCAGATTGATCAAAAAGAGAAAGGAAGGGACCCAAATAAATAAAATGAAGAATGAGAGAGGAGAGATCACAACCAACACTGCAGAAATACAAACAATAATAAGAGAATATGGTGAGCAATTGTATGCCAATAAAATGGGCAATCTGGAAGAAATGGACAAATTCCTAGAAACATATACACTACCAAAAGTGAAACAGGGATAGAAAATTTGGACAGACCGATAACCAGTAAAGAAATTGAATTAGTAATCAAAAATTTCCCAAAAAACAAGAGTCCAGGACCAGATGGCTTTCCAAGGGAATTCTACCAACATTTAAGAAAGAGTTAACACCTATTCTCTTGAAGCTGTTCCAAAAAATAGAAATGGAGGGAAAACTTCCAAACTCTTTCTATAAAATCAGCATTATCTTGATTCCAAAACCAGACAAAGACCCCATGAAAAAGGAGAACTATAGACCAATTTCCCTGATGAACATGGATGCAAAAATCTTCAACAAGGTATTAGCCAACCAGATCAAACAATACATTAAAAAAATTACCACGACCAGGTGGGACTTATACCTGGGATGCAGGGCTGGTTCAGTATCTGCAAAACAATTAATGTGATTCATCACATCAATAAAAGAAAGGACAAGAACCACATGATCCTCTCAATAGATGCAGAGAAAGCATTTGACAAAATACAGCATCCTTTCTTGATAAAAACCCTCAAGAAAGTAGGGAGAGAAGGATCATACCCCAAGATCATAAAAGCCATGTATGAAAGACCCAACACTAATATCATCCTCAATGGGGAAAAACTGAGAGCTTTTCCCCTAAGGTCAGGAACAACACAGGGATGTGCACTCTCACCACTGTTATTCTCCGTGGTATTGGAAGTCTTAGCCTCAACAATCAGACAACACAAAGGAATAAAAGGCATCCAAATCAGTCAGGAGGAAGTCACACTTTCACTCTTGGCAGATGACATGATACTCTATATGGAAAACCCTAAAGATTCCACCAAAAAACTGCTAGAACTGATCCATGAATTCAGCAAAGTTGCAGGATATAAAACCAATGCACAGAAATCAGTTGCATTCCTATACACCAACAATGAAGCAACTGAAAGAGAAATCAAGGAATCAATCCCATTTATAATTGCACCAACACCTGTAAAATACCTAAGAATAAATCTAACCAAACAGGTGAAAAATCTATACACTGAAAACCATAGAAAGCTTATGAAAGCAATTGAAGAACACACACACACACACAAACACACACACACACACACACACACACACAGGAAAAAATATTCCATGCTCCTGGATAGGAAGAACAAATATTGTTAAAATGTCAATACTACCCAAAGCAATCTACCATATTCAATGCAATCCCCATCAAAATAATACCAGCATTCTTCACAGAGCTAGAACAATCCTGAAATTTGTGTGGAACCAGAAAAGACCCTGAATAGCCAAAGCAATCTGGAAAAAGAAAACCAAAAAAGGAGGCATCACAATCCCAGACTTCAAGCTGTATGACACTTTTTTTTAATTGTTTATTTATTTTTGACAGAGTGTGAGCAGGGTAGAGGCAGAGAGAGGGAGAGAATCTGAATCAGGCTCCAGGCTCTGACCTGTCAGCACAGAGCCTGATGTGGGGCTTGAACTCATGAACCGGGAAATAATGACCTGAGCCAAAGTAGACGCTTAACCGACTGAGCCACCCAGGTTCCCCTCAAACTGTATTACAAAGCTGTAATCATCAACACAGTATGGTACCGACACAAAAACAGAAACTCAGATCAATGGAACAGAATAGAGAACACAGAAATGGACCCGCAAACATATTGCCAACTAATCTTTGACAAAGCAGGAAAGAATATCCAATGGAGTAAAGACAGTCTCTTCAGCAAGTGGTGCTGGGAAAACTGGGCAGCGACATGCAGAAGAATGAACCTGGACCACTTTCTTATACCATACACAAAAATAAACTCAAAATAGATGAAAGACCTCAATGTAAGACGGGAAGCCATCAAAATCCTTGAGGAGAAAGCAGGCAAAAACCTCTTTGACCTCAGCCGCAGCAACTTCTTACTCAACACGTCTCTGGAGGCAAGGGAAACAAAAGCAAAAATGAACTATTGGAACTTTTTTTCAAGATAAAAAGCTTCTGCACAGTGAAGGAAACAATCAGCAAAACCTAAAGGCAACCGACGGAATGGGAGAAGATATTTGCAAATGACATATCAGATAAAGGGTTAGAATCCAAAATGTATAAAGAACCTATCAAACTCCACACCCAAAAAACAAGTAATCCAGAGAAGAAATGGGCAAAAGACATGAATAGACACTTCTCCAAAGAAGACATCCAGATGGTCAACCGACACATGAAAAAATGCTCAACATCACTCATCATCAGGGAAATAGAAATCAAAACCACAATGAGATACCACCTGACACCTGTCAGAATGGCTCACATGAACAACTCAGGCAACAACAGATGTTGGCGAGGATGCGGAGAAAGAGGATCTCTTTTGCATTGTTGGTGGGAATGCAAGCTGGTGCAGCCACTCTGGAAAACAGGATGGAGGTTCCACAAAAAATTAAAAATAGAACTACCCTACGACCCGGTAATTGCACTACTAGGCATTTATCCAAGGTATACAGGTGTGCTGTTTTGAAGGGGCACATGCACCCAATGTTTATAGCAGCACTATCGACAATAGCCAAAGTATGGAAAGAGCCCAAATGTCCATCGATGGATGAATGGATAAAGAAGATTTTGGTATTATATATATAATATATATATGTATGTATGTAATGGAGTATTACTCAGCAATCAAAAAGAATGAAATCTTGCCATTTGCAACTACACGGATGGAACTAGAGGGTATCATGGTAAGGGAAATTAGAGAAGGACAAATATCATAGGGCTTCACTCATATGAGGACTTTAAGACACAGAACAGATGAACGTAAGGGGAGCAAAAATAATATAAAAACAGGGAGGGGGACAACACATAAGAGACTTAAATATGGAGAACAAACAGAGGGTTACTGGAGGGGGTGTGGGAGGGGGGATGGGCTAAATGGGGAAAGGAATCTATTCCTGACATTATTGTTGCACTATATGCTAACTAACTTGGATGTAAATTTAAAAAATAAATACAATAAAACATTTTTAAAAATTAAGCTTTAAAAAAGTAAAAAATAAATAAAAGAAAGGGACACTCGCTGTGGGTGCTGTCGCAGTCACGTTGCCACCCAAGCAAAGGGCATCAAAACAGAGATGGAGAGAGATTCCTGTTGTTACTCAGCACCTGGACCCGGCTCCCCAGAAAGCATTACGTGCTACATTACGTGAGCCAACCCTAAAGTTCGTTTGAGAGCTGGGTCTCTGACACTTGATGTTGGAAAAGCCCATTAGGACTTGATACAGGCTGTTCCGAGCAGTGACCTGAGCCTCCATTTTCCTTCTGTACAATGGGGATAATGATCATCTGTACATCTCACAAGGTGTACTTGTAAAGCAGACACATCACAGCAGGTGCCCCATCAGTGTTAGTCCTCTGTTACATTTAGGGGGTGTGCGAGGCCAAGGCCATCATCCTGAGTTTTCCTCCCTCATCTCAAAAGGGAGTCAGTGCCTGCTGTTTAGAGGAACAGGACCCGTTGGTGTAAAGGTTATTTTTGCTGCTGTTTTTTGTTTCCACGGGCAGGAGAATGAGGGGCGGAGCGCCTCAGGTGGGAACCTCTTCATCCGGGGACGTGCTGCCGGTCAGCACCAGCGCCGTGAAGGAGGGATCAGGACAGTGAGGAGCATGTGTGTCCCAAGGGAGGAGATGGATGGGGACACAAAAGGAGATGCCTGTCACCAACCCCGCGTGCAGTTGACCACGGGGAGGCCGGGACGTGTCAACCGCCTGCAGTTCTCAGAGACACCACACAGTGTCCTCTGTGACAGGCAGGCATAGGCCTTGAGCTGCGGGGACCCCTCCAGCCGGTTTTCCTGGGAAGGGCAGTTTCCAGAAAAGAGAGGCACCTCTCTGACCCCATCCTGTCCCCCAGCCACCCCACCCACCCAGGGTCCCAGGCCACAGTTCCTGCCTGCCCCCTCGCCTCTCAGACCCGTGTGACCTCAGGCGGTCACCCAACCTCTGATCCTCCACAGCCTCTCCGAAGCAATTCCAGGAAGGTTGTGTATGAGCCAGCTCAGAGAGGGAGAGGAAGTGGGTGGGGAGAAAGAGGGCCACATAGCAGCTGGGGTGGCCTGGGGTCTTGGTCATTTGAGCAAAGTGGCTCTCCTGGGCTTAGAAGGCGAGTGTCCCTCACACGGCCTAGGACTGGGCCTTGCTGGGGTCTGGACTGGGTGGGAACAAAAGGACACACACCATAGCGACTTTGGGGTCGCACTGTTTATTGGGGTGACATCTGCCCACCCGAGGGCTCTGACAAGCGGCTTAGGGTTGGAGGCTCCCCAGATCATCCCTCTCCCCTTGCTGAGGTCCCAGACTGCCCGTCTCGGCCCCTGGGGGCCTCTGTCACCTTGTCTCTCGGCCTCGGAGCATCCCGGGGCGAAGCCTGCCTGCCGCCAACCTTGCAGAGAGCCCAGTCACTTCCTGGAGGTCTCTCTCTGGAGAAGCAGGGAGTACCTGCGAAGCCGGGTCCAGTGCTCCTGCTCTTTCACCTTCTTCTCCAGCTTCTGGAAGCTGTGGGCCACACGGGTGGAGATGAGAGGAAGCCGCTTTGTGCCTCGTCACCCCCCTGCCGCCCGGCTCCAAGGTCCCCGGGGCAGACCTTGACCGCCCTGTGCTAATCTAAGAGCCTCTCCGAATGGCTCGTCTGCGGCACGACTGTGTCCTCGGGGCTCCACCTGGTGCACGGCCGGTACTCGAAACACCTTTACTGCGTGACGACGGGGCCTGCGTGCTGCGGGAGGCGCCCCACGGAAGGCGCGGTACCACGGGGGACTCACGGTCTGTGCGCGTGGACCACCGTGAGCCACGTCAGGATGCCCACACCTCCAGGGAGCAGACGCCGCTAGAGCATCGAGTGTCACCGGCTGGACTCCCAAGACCCGACCTTGACTGCCCACCTGCTCAAACTTACCGACCTTTGTCCCACATTCTTCCTTAAATTCTTCTTTCCAGCTTCTCTCTTAAACTCAGGCAAAAGACCCGAAGGGCATAACATCCCGAGAAAGAAACCAGAACCGCCCCGCCAGCAATAACGACTGACAGCCCAGACAGAGTTCTGGAGGCCCGGCCAACCAGACCAGTCTGAACTTAACCCCCGACTCACGCCTGCGCACACGGGACCGTGCGGTGACCCAGGGAGGGACCAGCGGTTACCTTTACTTCATCATAATACTAAAATCTGCACCGAGGGGGGGCTCGTCCCATTTACGTGACATACAAAGCATATGTGTGGACGTGTTTCCTTAGGGCGCGTGCAGGACCGCATGCCCACCTCTGCGTACAGTGACCAGGCTTCCCTAACCCTCAGTCTCAGGAACCCACCCACCCCTGCTCTGAGAGTCACGGCTTTTGAAAGTTATTCCCGGTGATGTCCTTACCCACTGCGAATAAAGTTGCCCTCGCACCACAATTCACCTGCTATAGTTTGTCTGTGTCACTCACCACGGGGTGAACTCCCACTGGTTTGGTTACGCTGGTGACAGGCAAGGGTGCGAGTGCGGGAAAGATCCATGTGGCTGAAACAGCCCTGCTTCCCCCCACCCCAGCTCCATCAGGGTGACGGGGGGTGGGGGGGGAGGACATTTGTAATTTGAGGCGTTTTAAGTGCCACAGAGGTCGAATGGAGGGAGGCAGGAGGGATCCATCCACCTTGCCTGGGGAGCTCCTGGAAGAGAAGACCCTCGAGTTGGGTCTTTTACAAGATGTTAATTTTTTTTTTTTAAGTAACAAATAAATGCACATTCAGTACAGGAAAATCAGGGCAGCCCAGGATTCGCCCCTCATTCTGCCTGTGCAGAGATGGCCGCTGTGAGCGGGGGGGCGGGGAGGAAGGAAGCCTTCCTTCTGGGGAAGAGGTGCCCCTGCTGTCTGGGTTTCTGCCTTGGGTGCCTGAGGGCACAGAGGATGTTAAACCGCTTAGGGCAAGCAGGAGGAGGGCTACTTCCGGGGAGAAAGGCCATGGTTGCAGCTTTGGATTTTTGAGGCTCTACCTGCCAAGGAACATCCACGTGGAGATGTATCTGATACTCGATGCACGAAAACATTTGTATTTTATTTTATTAGAAAAATTTTCTTAATGTTTATTTGAGAGAGAGAGAGAGAGAGAGAGAGAGAGAGAGAGACAGACAGACAGCATAGGTGGGGAAGGGGCAGAGAGAGAGGGAGACACAGAATGCGAAGCAGGCTCCAGGCTCCGAGCTGTCAGCACAGAGCCTGATGTGGGGCTCAAACCCATGGGCTGTGAGATCGTGACCTGAGCTGAAGTTGGACGCTCAACTCACTGAGCCACCAGACGCCCCTAAAATATTTAACTTGAAAAAGTACTCTATACTTTGCTTTAAAAAAAAAAAAATGGAAGAATACAAGTGGGTATACAATTAGAAGCAATTTCCTTCTCTCCTCAGATCCTTATTTTCTGTTCCCAAAGCAACGGTAATTAACGGCTCCTTGTAAATCCTTGGAAATTGCGTATACACATACAAGCGTAGACATGTGTATAATCTTTTTTTTTTTAACGGAAGTGTGCCATGCACTGTTGTGCACCCTGCTGTTTGCACTGAAACCGTATCCCAGAAATTGCTTCCAGGAGGCACTCCCAGATCTGCCACAGTCTTTTTCCCCTATTGGTGACGCTTGGGGTTTCCACTCTTTCGCTAATGCTGTCCAGGCTGCAATGAAGTCTTTGCCTGCGTGTGAGAGCGATGGGCAGGGAGGAGGAAAAGCATGTGCATGTTACAAACTCGGGCTTTGAACCCACACTGCTTGTGCTCAAACCCAGCTCCTTTGCTTACAAGTTGGTGACCCGGGGCCGGTGGCACGACCTCATCAGCCTCAGCTTTCTCGCTGTGCAGCGGGGAAATAATAGTAAAAAATAAGATGATGCCTGCAAAGCACTTAGCATAGCCCTGGCACACGGTAGGTGCTCATTAAAGTTAACTATAATAATACTTCTGCTGCTGATAAATAAGTGGGTGTGAAATTTTTGGGTCAGGAGGTCAAAACAACATGGATTCAATAAGGGACCGTCCAGGAGCACTTAGCTGGCTCAGGTGGTGGAGCGTGCGACTCTTGATCTCTCAGGGTTGTGAGTTCAAGCCCCATATTAAGTGTAAGATTACTTAAAATCTTTAGGAAGGCATCTGGCTGGCTCAGTCGGTGGAACGTGTGACTCTTTTTTTAAGTTTATTTATTTGTTTTGAGAGAGAGAGAGAGGGAGACCACAAGCAAATGAGAGGCAAGAGAGAGAGGGATAGAGAATCCCAAGCAGGCCCTGCACTGTCAGGTTGGACCCCAACACGGGGCTCGAACCCATGAACTGTGAGATCATGATCCGAGCCGGAAACCAAGAGTTGGATGCTCAACCGACTGAGCCACCCAGGTGCCCTGGAGACTGTAACTTCTCGATCTAGGGTCTGTGAGTTTGAGCCCCACGTTGGGTATAGAGATTGCTTTAAAAAAAAAAAAAAAAAAAAAAAAAAAAAAAAAAAAAAAAAAAAAAAAAAAGAGCAACCGTCCAGGAGGCAGCTGGATAGATGGAACTAGGGCAAGTTTTAAAAGGAAGCCTGATGGGGCGCCTGGGTGGCGCAGTCGGTTAAGCGTCCGACTTCAGCCAGGTCACGATCTCGCGGTCCGTGAGTTCGAGCCCCGCGTCAGGCTCTGGGCTGATGGCTCAGAGCCTGGAGCTTGTTTCCGATTCTGTGTCTCCCTCTCTCTCTGCCACTCCCCCGTTCATGCTCTGTCTCTCTCTGTCCCAAAAATAAATAAATGTTGAAAAAAAAATTAAAAAAAAAAAAAAAAAAAAAAAGGAAGCCTGAAAATAAAGTCATTCGTGTGTTCAAGACAACATGGATGACGTCCAAAATATAATGCTGGCGGGGAGAAGGCCTTTCTCGATGATCTCGTGGTAAAGATGGTTAGCCTGGTTAACACTTCCAGCGTGTGCCAGGCCACATCCTATGCGGAGATGCAGCTGTCACCCATTTTACACACGGAGACGCTGGGGACCGCCCTGTCGCACAGCTAGAGCCCCCTGTCTGTGCCCTAGTCATACTGTAGAGCTTGCACCCCGAATTTGAGGCCCTTTGCACCTGCCCCTCAGCGAAGCCTAAGGGAGAAGGCGGAAAAGTCCAGCTACTGGACACTTGAAACTTCTGTCTGGCTGGGTGAGCAACTCCAAATACTCCTCTCCAAAGACAAACCGGGAAAAATTATTCACAGCACATTGACAACTCTTAAAATCAAAAGAAAATGAACTCACGCATAAGAAACAGATCCAGGGCAGGCCAGGGAAGGAGTGAGGGAAATGTACAGTATATATAACAGAAAGATGCTCAGTGTCCTTCGTTCCCTAATTAAAATAGCCATGAGCTGTCAGTTCCTGCCTGCCCAGCCCCTGGCCCAGAGGGCCAGGTGCCCTGTGGACCCAGAAGCCCGCCTTCTGGCAGACAGGTGGGTGGTTGAACCCGAATCTTGCTTGGCTTTGTATTCCATAAGGAATAAAGGGAGAGAGAGACAGAGAGAGGAAGGGGCACTCTGTCTGCTTCCTAGTGTCCAGAAATTTCTGTCTTGTGATCAAGTTTGACCTAGCCAGGGATGGCAGAACTCGAAAGTGGAAACGGTGCCTGGAGCCCCAAGTTGCACGGGAGCAGAAGCCAGGCCTTGGGGTGGGGGGTGGGGATGCACATTTGCGGCTAGCTGGCCTCCTTTTAAAGCCCCAAAGGCAGGTTCCCTTTCACACTGGCTATTTATAAAAGTCCCAGGGGCAGGTTTTGCAAAAATATTTTGGACAGATGATTGCAAGCTTGAAACTCTGAATCGATTGCCACATAACCCACTGCCTTGAAGTTTCACCTAGTTTTAGGGCCAATGGAAGCGGTTTCAGACACGAGGAGTAAATAGGGAAAAACAAGATGAGATTAAAACCTTTGGGACATGTATGGATATGTGGGATAAACAACAATAGGAAAATGTTAATGGCAGAATCTAGGTTGTGGGTATATGGATGTGCAGTGACTTTTTTTTTTTTTTCAAAACTGCTGTATGTTTGAAAATTTTCAAAATAAAATGTTGGAGTGGGGGTCAGGGGGGTGGAGGGCTACTTTTTGGGAAAGTCCCAGATAGCAGACCTCAGAGCAAGTAGAAAAGGAAAAGCCTTCTTTAAAACAGTTTTTCCCAATTTGTCGCTGGGACCCAATCCGGAAAATGGGTTGCCACAAGGGATATAATTCGAACACTGTGATCAGGCCGAAGTAAAAATTCCTTCAAGCTAGGCTGGCCGCAACCATACAATGCAACCCCTCCCAGCTCCTGCTGGGTCCCAGAACCCAGTGACAACTTCCCTGAGCTTTTCTGTTCCCAAGCTCCCATGGTTTGGGTCAATCCCAAGCCCTGCCCCTGGTCACCCCCGCTCCCAGCCCCCCTGCCCCACCTGGTCAGCCCTGACAAGCTTCCCTGGGAGGGCAGTCCTCTCCCCACCCTCCTGGCTGTGGGGGCCACCCCAGGGGGGGTTGCTCAGGCATCACACCTGAGAGCCAAGCTCTGCCGACAGGGAGGAAAGACTTTGGGAAAGTAGTAGAGTGAGCCCCATTCCTACAGGAACACAGACTGGAGGGGGCAGGGTGGAAAGGACCATCTTTACAGAGCAGGCCCGACCACAGGGGAGTGGGGAAACGCCCTGCAGACACATCCTTTCCACAGAAAATGACATTGGCATATTTACAAGGAAGGTTTTCTTAAAAAAGAATGAAGTGATATTCTGGAGTGACAGAAAGCCAGATTTAAAAGTTGAACTCGGAACGTGACCTCAACTTAGTCAAAACACCAAAGGGAAAACCAGAAGGAAATGCACTGACATATTAACAGCAGGGCTAGGGTTTGGTGATGGTCGTGGGTGGTTTACATTTTCTTTTCTGCGCTGTCCTGTTTTCCAGATTTCTACAGGTGCGTGTATAACTTCTATCAGAAATAATGAATCACTTTTTTTTTTTTTTTTTTACAACGGGGAAGTGCTCCGTTATGGTCGTAGTGTGCTTGAAGCAGATTTCAGGGGCTGAGTGGGGCTCTGCAGGTGTCCAAGTACCGATCTCCACTCATACGTTGGTTGAGGGTTGGAAATGTCAGTCAGGGACTGAGGGCGGCCTGAGTTGGCCGGGCCCCTTGCTGCCAGGCAGGAGGTGAGCCGCCCGGCGCTGGACATGTCGGTCCAGCCTCACCCTTTCCAGGCCAGTAAAAGAGGGCGTTAAACTGCGAGGCAGAAATGGGAACAGTCTCCTTAAACACAGAGTTCTCTAGGCCTCATCAGGAAAGAGCTCCGGAAACTCCACACCATGACCCAGGAGTACAGCCTCACCATAGCTATGACCTAAACTCGTACTCTTGACTTTTTTTTTTAACCAGTTTTTTAAATTTTCCAAGAGAATGTTTTGTTTTGTTTTGTTTCGGTAGGAAAGCTGCAAATAGGGAAAATACAAAAAAAAAAAAAAATCACATACATCATCACCCAAATAGAACTCCTGTTATATTGGTATACACATTTCCAGACTTCTCTCAAAATCAGGATTATACGGTAAACGATATTTCATAACCTGTCTCCATCTTTTGTTTGGAAAAATTTCAAACCTGGGGCGCCTGGGTGGCTCGGTCGGTCAAGCGTCCGACTTCAGCTCAGGTCATGATCTCACAGTTCATGGGTTCGAGCCCCGCGTCGGGCTCTGTGCTGATGGCTCGGAGCCTGTGCCTGCTTCGGATTCTGTGTCTCGCTCTCTCTCTGCCCCTCCCTCCCTTGCACTCTGTCTCTCAAAAATGAATTTAAACGTTTAAAAAAATTTTTTTTTAAAAGAAAAATTTCAAACCTACATAAAAGTTGCAAGTAGTACAGTGAACCTGCACCTGTGGTCACCGATGGTGAACATTTTGCCTGGCTGTCTGTCTGTCTCTTTCTGTGAGTATTTTCCTGGGTTTCACTGGTTGTTGACATTTTCTCTTCCTCTCTCTAAATGTTTTCCTGGTCTGTGCTTCAAAGTAAGCTGCAGACATCACGATGCCTCACCCTTCAATTCTTCAGCTATGTCTCCTCAGAATAAGTCAAGCCGTCAAGGGTCAAAGCAAGAAACTGCCATGTAAAGAACAGCCAGACGCTCTTGGTGAATCTCTAATCAGGGGAAATGCCCGATGACTCCTCCTTCACCGTCCTCCCCCCGAGACCCACAGACCATCTGCCTCTCCGGATGAATGGGCTGCCTCCTTCCAGGAGATACTGAAAGCCCCCCAGGCACCCCCACAACCGGAGAACCACAAGCAGCAGGGAAATGCAGCCTTGGGGGTTCACGGCGCCACCTTGCGGTGGTGTTTAGGATTTCCCCAGGCACGAACTGGAAGTAACCCAGCATCCTTCTGGAACCTACCATTTACTGAGCGACCACCCAATGCCCAGCACTAGACGTGTATTATCTCTGGAATACCCACAAAACCTGAGGGCTGGGCACCATCAAAGTGTCCAGCCTGGCACACTGCAGGTGTTCAACACACCGGTTTTGAACAAAGGAGGAAACTGAGGCTCTCGGAGGTGAAGGCACTCACCCGAGGTCTCTCAGTTAGGAAGGGGTGGCACTGGATTTCAAACCTGAGTATCCTGGCCATTCCACTTCCTTCCTCTTGAGGCAAGAGTAAATAGAAAAAGGGGAAATGGTCGTAAAGGGGTATCGTGGGGACTGGAGAGATCACAGAGTCTCTGAAGACCCTGGAAGGAAGGGGCCATCAAAGTACCCCCCCCCCCAACCCCAGGAGAATCCAGGGCTCCGCTGGTAACCTCCTCCTGCCAAAAGTGCAGTCACGCCAGAAACCATCAGCAAGAATTTGCAAACCGCCGAGATGAGTGGCGGATGGATTAGAAGAGACAGCTGCTTCTCCAGAGCAGACAGAGCACAGCTCCTTATGCTTTTACAGCAGAAAGGGCCACAGGCAGAGTCCCCACCCGTGGGGGTCACAGAAAGGGGAGAGACGCGTGGCCGAACCATTTGTCCAGACGACGGTTAAAGCCAAGGGGGCTTGGACCAGGGGCTGGCGACCAGTTTGTATAAAGGGCCAGATAGTAAATGAGGCGGGCTTTATGGGTCGTGTGGCCTCTGTCACCACTGTTCAAGTCTGCTGTTGCAGCACACAAGCAGCCATGATGAGACATAGCAAATGGGCCGAACCTGGCCCATGACTTAAGCCCCTGTCTCCCATGACTGGTGTCTGATCATCCAAATACAGTTTTACAAAACCAAAGAATCCAGAAAGCAGGAGGACAAGACAGTCTTGACGAGGAGAAAATAGCAACTGGCAGGCAGTCCTTCTTCTTTACCAGCCTGAATCCGGGGCTCCCTTTCCTGCCAACCCAAACGGGAAATTGGAGTGTGGCTCACGGGCTACGATATGGCGGGGTCCCCCACGGAAGGGGCAGTCGAAATGCCTGACGGATCTGACCATCGAACACACTCGGCTAGTCCTCGACCCAGAGACAACCCCAGGAGCAAGGATGGGAAGCAGACCCGGGACTCTACCTCTCCTGGAGGAAATTCTCGCATCTTTTCTCCAAGGGCAACACCTGGGCGAAGGCCGTGCTATCGGTCATGTCCGTTTGAGGAACGGTGCAAAGGTTGCAGATGTTTTCCAGGAGCGGGTAGGCCTCGAGATTAAAACAGAAAATAGAATTCTGGATGTCCTTGGCGTCGTCGGATTCAATTTCGTCAGGATGGTCTCCTGAGATGAAACAAAACACAGCGTTCTGTAGAGGGATGACCTTCTCTGTGGGCTGGGTGGGCAGCTGGGGGCAGCTCTCTGCTGGTAAAGGCTGGGCCGTCGGGGCTGAGCTGTGAGGGGCTCCCTTGAAGGGGGGCCGCAGGAGTCTCTCTGGAATCCTGTGTTTTAGCTAAGTGCCTCGTGAGGGGCTAAGCAGCAGTGTCCTTTTGGCCTGTGGTGCAGGGTTGAAGAGCAGGGAAGAGATTGGGGGCATCACCCCGTGCTTTGGGAAGGGAGGGAGAAGGTCAGGCAAATAGCAGCCCCCAGAGCCCCCCCTCCCATACCTCGGAGCAGGAAACACGGGCGGTGCAAAGACACGACAAACACAGGCGTCCAGGGCACTGCCAGATGGTAGGTTCTGGGTGGAGCAAAGGCACAGATGATCTGGGGCTTGGCCACGTCCATGAGCTGCACAGAGCCATTCCTGGAAAAGGTCAGCACCTGGGAAGCAAGGGATGGCAACGGGGACTTCTCTGTCACCCCCGTTTGGAATAAGAGAGGCAGCTGGACATCCAGGCCAGCAACAGAGAGGACGGATTTGCTCGGGGAGCAGAGAAACATGTGTGTTTACTTCTCCGGTGTCCCCAGCAGCAACAGGCCCTTTTCCAGGTGCCGTGTCTGATGCTGGGTGGCGCTCCCCACTCCTGCCCAGGCTTCTCTTCTGGCTCACCAGCATCCCTGTCCAGGAGCTGGCCCTCCACGTGGCCGGATGCAGTGCCGCCCTCGGCACACGTATGCTTTCCTCCCCATCCTCGGAGACCCCGCTCCATCCCACGGCCCTTCCTGGCCCGGGTTCGGAGACCGGCCTCTCTCCTGCCTGGCTCCTTCCTCCCTGTAGGTGAACCTGCTAGATGCGCCTGATCGAATCGTCCTCCAGCTGCCACACCACCTCCCTGCCCCTCACACTCCAACACCTGAGAGTGCGTCCTCACCTTCTCTGCCCCGTCCTGTCGCTTCCTCCCGAAAGCAGCCCCCCGCCCCCACTGACTTCTGCAGGCTGAGGTGGTGACCCCTGTCTCTGTTCTGTGGCATCCAGGGCCCAGCGCATCACAGCCTCTCTCGTCTCCCAGGGCAGCTGCGCGGTGATTCGTCTGCCTTCCCAGCTGAACCGTGCGATCTGCGAGGGCGGCGGCTTGCTCTTTCGTCCCTGTGCGCCCCAAAGCTAGTCTAGTGCCTCGCGCTTGACAGGCCTCCAACAAACAGTCTTTGAAGGGAAAACGAACACGCTTGCTGAAGAGGAGTGAGGGGCGTGAGGAACCTACCATGCCAGGTAAGGCTGGGACTGGGGCCACTGCACAGATGGCTTCGTCCAGGTACTTTACCGGCCTGTGGGGAACCAGACACATACACATTCGTCCTGGAAGGAGTTAAGGCTGTGCTATCCTCTCCTGGCACGCATCTAGGAGACACTCTTGTAAATAAGCATCGGGAGACATGTCAGAGATGGTTCATAGTAGCAGACGCGGGGAACAGTCGCATTACCCACTGGTAGGAGAATGCCTTGTTGTGATATATTTGTTATACGATGGGATGCGGTAGAGCCGGGAAGAAACAGACCCGGAGCTGCATTCACCAACATGTGCGACTCTCCTGAACAAGGCTGCAGAGCAAGTTACGGAATAAACAGCCCCGAGAAACAAGCTGGAGGATACACAGCATGGGAGTCCCTTTACGAATTTCCCAAATAGGCACAGCTAAACAATGCGTTACTTGGAGATGCGTGTGGCTAATTCTTACGGGAAAGCGAAGGAATGGATGATGAATTTTGGAAAATGACACAGTCGATTGAAAAAGAAATCGGCCGTGATATTTGGCAGCGACTCCCATCAAACGGTGGAGTCAGTTTCTCCACTGCCTGACTGCGGGTGTGGCCACGTGACATGCTTCGTCCACCGTGACGTGAGCAGAAGCTTGGAGAGTGTACGTTGCCCTCGGTTGCAAGCGGTTGCCCTCGCTTGCTGAGGGGACCCCTTAGGCTGTGGGGTGATGGAGGCTGAGACGGCCCGCAGGAGCCACCACAGGGAAGAGAACCAAGTGTCCTGGCCAACGGCCACCCAACTGCCACCTATGCAAGTGAGGCTGTGCCAGACCATCCGGCCCCCGGCCTAGCTGCCAGAGCCTGAGCAAGGCCAGTGGAAGGACTGGCCCAAATTGCTGGTCTGCGAGATCAGGGGCTACACATTGACTTGTTTTCTGAAGCCATTAAGTTGTGGAATGGTTTGTTATATACGGCGACGATTACTAAGGGGGTCACCTCTGGAGAGGAGAGAAGGGTGTGACCAGGGACAAGCACACAGCCTTAACTGAATTGGAGATGATCTATTTCTTTTTTTTAATGTTTGTTTATTTTTGAGAGAGGGAGAGAGGCAGAGAGGGGGGAAGAGAGAATCCCAAGCAGGCTTTGCACTATCAAAGCAGAGCCCAATGCAGGGCTCGAACCCATGAACTTGAGATCATGACCTGAGCCGAAACCAAGAGTTGGATGCTTAACCAACTGAGCCACCCAGGCGCCCCGGAGATGATCTATTTCTGAAGGTTCATGATGGGTACAGGGAAGTTTCTCCCTCCCTCCCTCTCTCCCACTGCCCACTCTCTGTCTCTCTCTCTCTCTTTCTGTGTATATATATAAACACTCAAATACATATACACCTACATATATACTATACATAGTGTATATATAGCTATATCCTAAATATACACATGTGTGTATTGTATAGCTCATTTGCATGCATAAAGTATTTTCACAACTTCAGAAAGAGACTCTTGAGACAATTTAAAAAAGAAAGAAAGCCTCGAGGAAACTGATAAAAGGCGATTTTGGCAGAAATGACAAATGACGTGAAAACTGTCATTGGTGCTGTCGCGCAATTTTGTGAGACAAGTTTTACACGTGCACATAAAAAAGACGGTGGGGACTTGGGAGCTCACAGGGAGGGTGCTGACTACAGAGCCAGGGGACTCCAGCTGGGGAGCTGGTCACTTTCGGCTGGCCGGTCGTTTGCCCCGTCCTGCGCTCAAGCCACTGACCTCTCAACCAGCACACTGATGGTGGGTTCTTGGGTCCCCCTGGCTGTCACCAGATGGACAGAAGAATCTGTGCACAGCACCACACATTTCATGTGGGATTTCAAGGGCCCCTCAGGATACACGTTCTGTCCCTGGTGGACTAAGTAGTATTTGAGGAAGTGAACACTCTGGCAGGAACATCCCTTGGGAAGAGCGACGACCCCAAGAGGGAAACCTGGAAAAACAATGGCACAGGCAGGTCAGTGGCAGGGGGAGGGCTGATGCAGCCTGGGCGCAGGGTCTGTGACCAACAGGCACATGAGGGGTGTGAAGGCAAGATCCGGCAATGAGAGCCTTCTGGAAGTGAAGCCAGAAAGCCCCAGTGCCCAGTGGGAGAGAAGAGCCCCCCCCTTCTCAGTATGGAGGGGGGTGGGGGGTGGGGAAGAGACCCGGGGAGAGGGGCCAGAGTCAGTGCTGGGACAGAAGGGACAGTGCCCTGCCAGGTACGGAGCCACAGCTGACTGTGGTGGGTCAAGGTATACCAGAGAGAAGGTGGTTCTCTGAGAAGGGCTTTTTTATGAGAAGGGTGTATATGTGTGTAGTCAAACGATATCCAGGATGTATCAGTATCCAGACAAATGAAAACAACCTATTGAGCAAGTGAATGTGAAATTATGAGCGTTCTTCAGCCCTTTAAGTATCTCTCACTCTTGTAAGAAGACTGGGTGAGGAACCAAAATTCAAGAGGGCGCGTAGGGATGTTTATCTCCCTACCATGTGGGCCGAGTGTGGCTAAACGGAAACCACCACCGAATCCTTCAGATGGAAACAGCCAAGGGAGGAAGGCACCTCACTGACCTGACAGAAGGCTCCCCGAGATGGCCAGTAGACAGGGCCCTCTCTCTGGTTCTCACCAGCGCGCTGGCTGGGAAGGCTGCCCACCTCTACTCTCAGAGGAAACAGCCATCCAATTGTACAATGACAAACCCAGCGATTCACTCATCACTTCTAAAAAAGTTTGGTAAGAGGGAGCCTTTCCCTCAGAGGCTGATCGATCGACTTAGGGAAACCAGACACCACTGATTTTCTGCACCTGCAGAGCTGGACCCGGGATCCTGGGACTCCAGGACTCTAGCAAGGTGCCACCCACCCAGCATGGCTACTGGTCTTGCACTGGCCACCGTACAGGTCTCTTAGCTTCAGTAGCAGTGGGCTTCCTGCTGACCGCGGTGAGGGTGGGAGAGCAGGAAGACTTACTTAGTTTGAGAACTTGGGGGCGGGTGGGGGAGGGCCAGGGCTGCCGTACCGTCACATCCTGTGCTCCACGTCACCTCCCTGGAGTGTGATAATGAGGTAACTAACAGTCTTACTTCCAGGACCCGCTCCAGTGCGGGGCACGGGCACAGGGCGAGCGCTCAACCAGTACACGGGGATTGGGAAGTGTCAGCACTTATCGTGTTCAATAAGTGACTGAATGAATGAGGGGAAGGCGGGACCGGCTCCCCACATGGACTTAAGAACACAGAGTAACTACCAGAAGGCCCAGAGCCTGCAGGAAACTCCAGAGCTCCCCGGGGTCTCATAATCCAGCGGTTAGGCCGAGGCGGGGGCGGGGGGGGGGGGGTGCTCACCTTCTGCCAGGTCCCACAGCGTGAGCACGCCATCCTCGCAGGCCAGCACCAGGTAGGAACAGCAGCAGCTGAGCTGAGAGACAGCAATGGGTGCAGCACAGGGCCACACGCCCTCCGGGTCTAGAGGGGAGGACGGCACTCACTCGGCCGCCCCTGCCCCAGCCGCTGCACCCGCCCACCACCCCCACGCGCACAGCTCATGGCCCAGACTAGTCTGCCCGGCTGGGACACGGGCAGGGGTACCTGCTGGGCTCTCCGCAATGCTACCTCCTTAGGACAGAAGAGCAAGTCCCAGTCCCCTTGCACTGACGCTCACACTGAACGAGTACTTGCCAGGCGCTAAGCACCGTGGTAAGCACTGTATGCGCACCCTTTTGGTTAATTCTCGCAAGGGTCTGGTGAGATGAGTCCTGTTGGCACCCCTATTTCACAGATGAGGAGACTGAGGCAGAGAAGCCACCTGCCCAAGGTCAGAGCCAGTCAGTACAGAGGTGGAGATTAGAAGCCACACTGCCTGAGAGGGTGTTGGGAGGAGAGAAAATTCTTCCTTTGAACACTTTTAAACATTAAAGTATAATCCCTTTTTAAAATTTTTTAACAATGTTTATTTTTAAGAGAGAGAGAGAGAGAGAGAGACAGACCGTGAGTGAGGGAGCGGGAAAGAGAGGGAGACACAGAATCCGGAGCAGGCTCCAAGCCCCGAGCTGTCAGCACAGAGTCCGATGCACGGCTCGGACTCATGAACCATGAGATCGTCACCTGAGCCGAAGTCAGACACTTAACCGACTGAGCCACCCAGGGGCCCCAAACAGTAAAGTACAATTCTAAAGAATAATATCCGTGTACAGCTCAAGGAATTACCACAAAGAGAACCTGCTCACGTAACTGTCTCCAAGAATTTGTAAAAACCAAAAAAGACCACGTAAGTGGTGGTCCTAAGTGCCTTTCAATTTCAAAAAGCTTTCACATACAGAAACCCTCTGGATTTTGCGATCCACGGCAAGCACATGCAGTCAGCAGGGATGGATGGTGTGATGAATGAGCTCTGTGTTTCAGATGAGAAAACAGGGTCGGGGGCACGCGGTGACTGGCCTGGGGCTACACAGCTTGCGGGCCTTCGTTGCGCCGGGGCCGGATCCGGCCCCTGATGCCAAGCCTCTTTTTGCCTCAGCTGCCAAAGGAGCCCTGTGGACCTGACCGTGCTTTGTCCCTATCGACCTATTCTCTTGGAGAAACGGGACCGCCCAGAGACAGAGCCTTGCGTTCACACCACAGGCCCTGAGCCACCTGCTTCTGCCTGCACAGCTCTGGTCCCCTAAAGTGACGTGTCAGTCACGTGCTCTCAGCTAAGCTGGAGAAGGACACGTTCTCAGGCAACTCCCATCTCAGCAGCCAAGTACCGGCTTTATCCTTCAGAGTTCGGTTAAGTGAATAGAGGAAGAAGTTGTGGTTTCCGGTCCAGTGTATGCCAAGGACACAGGCTACCCCTGGGAAAGAAGAGAGGAAAGGGGCGTCACGTGAGGCAGCTGGGTACCCCCGGGTTTGTACGGAAGGTGTTTGCCCAAGCAGAAGTCGGTTTGAGGTCAAAAGTGGTGCGTTCTAAGGGGCAGCACCCAGCAGAGGGGTGAGCCTCCCGGGGAGGAGGGCTGAGCATCCCCGGGAGGGCTGTTCCCACGGCCAGCTCGCCTTCCCCGGTGAGGAGGACGGTCACGCTGCCCCTCAGCGGCTTTCACGTCGTCTAGATAATTCATGTCCTCTTGGCTGTCAGTGTTTGAAATAGCATGTTCTACACAGTGAGTTCATGTTCAGAAGCAGCCTGGCAGGATATGTGCTCAGACCCTCCTCTGTGGCGAGTCACTGCCTGAAGACAGCACGGCCTCCGTTATCAGGGAGTCTGGGCTGGGGCACCATGTGTCCAGACACCTTTAAGCGGCGACCTACTCTCCGCCTCGTTGCCTCCCACCGTGCAGGGGTTGCTGGGGTGCTCCCCGAGTGGACCACCTGCCCAGGACAGCCACCTGCATCGTGTTCATTTACCCGAGGGGCTCTTGACGTCCGCTGGCATGGTGGTGACGCGGCCAGGAAGGAGGAAGTGGAACGTGGCCATACTGGGGGAAGAAAAAGAGACACGAGTCAGCCGTGGCAGGCTCCTTGGCAAGGAGACACCCTGGCAGAGCCATGGTACTAAAACCAGAAACGGGTAGTTAGGACGGACCTTCCCAGGGATACAGGGCCATGAGCTAAGTCGCATGGGATGTGCCGGCCCTGGTGGCCGCAGACCTGGGAAGTTGGTGAGGGCAGGGCAGGCAGAGGCGCGGGAGTCACTCCCGGGCTGGGAACGGCACCCGGCACCCAGAAGAACCTTCTCTGTCCTTGGGGAAGATCCCCTAGTGACCAGACTTGGCTGCCGTGAACAAATGCTCCCTTATGCTGGGGGCAATCCAACCAGGGTGTGCTGATACATCTGTCCTTAAGAAAAGAACAAACCAATTTCCTGATGTCTATATAGAGTTGGTAGCTTCTTGTGGTATAGACTCCCACTACAGACAGACATTATCCGCAGGTTAACAACGAGCCTGCAGCCAGGCAGCATGCCCCTGAACCTCGCTGGGGCCCAGTTTAGGGCTCAGGTAGCTGCTAGGAGGGCGTAGCCCTAGGAGTTTGTGTCCTGACGTGAGAAAATTCAAGGTGCACTTGGCAGCAAGATGACGGGTTTCTCTTCCTCTGTGAAGCAAGAATGTTCCTGGTTCCTGAGCTCCACGGTAGCTGTGAAGAGAGCTAGTTCCTAAAACCAGCTCCACCAGATCCTTCAAAGCCTTGGGCTCGGTTTTTACAGCCACAGCAGGGGATTCCTGAGCCCATCTGCTGCCTGAGGTTACAAAGTAAGGTATTTTAGTAATTCTGCATTAATATATTACATTGAGAAAGACTGGATGGGAATGGAGGAAAATGTGAATAGTGGCGACTTTTATTTCTGTCTTCAGGATCTTCTGTGTTGTCTAGATAATCAGGAAAAAACTTAAAAAAATTTTTTTTTAATGTTTATTTTTGAGAGAGAGAGAGAGACACAGAGCGTGAGCAGGGGAAGGGCAGGGAGAGAGGGAGACACAGAATCCAAAGCAGGCTCCAGGCTCTTAGCTGCCAGTACAGGGCCCTGATGTGGGGCTCGAACTCACAAACTGTGAGATCGTGACTGGAGCCGAAGTCAGCCGCTTAACCGACTGAGCCACCCAGGTGCCCCATCAGGAAAAAAGTTTTTAAAGAGAAGATATACATAAGATTGTAAAACGAACTTGGCTTCTTCTCCTCTCCATAGATGTCTATTCCCTCTTTGAAATCCACATGATCAGCCTTTGTTCTAACTCTCTCTGAACAATCTCCACATATCTTTCAAAAAATCTTTCAAAAAATCCGAAATTCTCGGGAAAATCTCCCAAACCAGAAACAGCTTTTAATTCAGGTGCTTGGGTTGATTCCTGTGTGTGCCCTGAGAGGAGACACTCTGCCCAACCCCCACTCCCCACCCCCCACCCCCCACCCCCCACCCCGGCTCGAGGGGAGGGAGGAAGAGGGAGCCGGGCCTCCTTCCTGCTCACCTGAGCCGCTCCTCCCCCCACTCTCCGTCCAGGTACTTCTTGAACAAGGCTTTGAAGATGGCCTCCTGCTGCTCCCACTGAGTGTCCTTGATGAAGTGGTTCTGCCCTGAGCCCAGCCCGTAGCAGTCCTCAATCTTTGCAAAGACTTCCAGGGGGCTTTTAAATGTGGTACCTAGGTTGAAAAGATCCCAGAATTGGTCAAACCATGGGACTTCCCCCTTCCTGATTTTCCCTTCCTTCCTCCACACTTTCCAGTTTCCTGCAGAATCTCTAGTCCTCAGAAATCCATCTGGGAAGCCAGTGTTCAGTCTTCTCCCCGCCTCTTTCCTTGCCAGGGCCAGGCGGCTCAGCGAACACAGGCTAAGGGCAACCGCCCTCCCCCCTCCTCCTCCTCCTCCAGCCTCACCGTCACTTCCTGTTTCCAGATGCCCGGATCCCCAAACGAGGCCAAAGAAAAGTTCACGAGGTCACTAGAGACCTTAGAGCACCGTTGCCGTCTTCCCAGCCCAGCAAGGCCCCAAATGTGCCAGTTGCCATCACTACTGAGCCGCTGCTGCAGGGCCCACAGAAACAGAGGGTCCCGGCCTCTACCTATGTTGACGTCTATCCAACTATCTTCCTTCAACCATCTGCCAGTCACTTTTCTTACCATTCCCCTTCCCCCCCAAAACCTTTCATTTCCTTCTTTTTTCAACTGTTCCTAAATCCACAGTAAAACTGGGTCATTTATTTTCTAGGTTCCCACCCCAGCTTTCAGATGGAGGCTGCCCAGGAGGCCCCCGGTGCCCAGGTCTCCTTGGCCAGAAGCAATCATTGTTACTCATTTCTCACATAAGTTCCTATAGGGAGACCACCTTTGTATCAACAAATGGTAGCACAGGACACACTAGTACCCCCCCAAGTGTGGTTCCAAGATGAGCAGGGATCTGAGGGGCTCAACCGGAACTTGTTAGAAATGCAGATTCTCAGGCCCCAACCCCAGCCTGCAGAAACACAAACTGTGTGGCTGGGGCGCAGCATTTGGGGTTTTAACAAGTTCTCCGGCTGAGTCCGATCCAGCTGAAGTTTGAGAATTGCTTTTTTACACCAGCCCCCTTGCATTTTCCACTCACAAATAGCTTGGAGATCGCTTCCTTTCAGTGCTACAGACCTTCCTTATTGTTGCTTATTTTCATTTACTAAACCTTTTTCTTACTGTGAAATAGAACACGTTCAGAAAGAGCATTAAAAAATATATATCTTGGGGCGCCTGGGTGGCTCAGCTGGTTAAGCGTCCGACTTCGGCTCAGGTCATGATCTCGCGGCCCGTGGGTTCGAGCCCCGCGTCAGGCTCTGTGCTGACAGCTCAGAGCCTGGAGCCTGTTTCGGATTCTGTGTCTCCCTCTTTCTCTGACCCTCCCCTGTTCATGCTCTCTCTCTGCCTCAAAAATAAATAAATGTTAAAAAAATTAAAAATATATATATATATATCTTAATAAATTATTACAAAGCAAATGTCTGTCTCCACTCAGGTCCAGAGACAGAACATCACCTGCTCCCTGGAAGCTTCACAGGGGCCCGTCTCCAGTCACAACCTCCTGGCGAGAGCAGCACCCATTCTCTTGGCTTTTCCATAAGCACTGCAGTAAGTTTGTTTTACCTTTGCTGTCTAAATGTGCATCTAAACGAAAAAGCTCTGCTTGGCCTGCTTCTGAGCGTTACACACGGATGGAATTATGAAGTTAACTCTGTGTCTGCCCTCTTTTGCTTAATATTGTGAGATTTGTCCATTTGGTTGTGGACGGCTGCAGTTTGTTCCTTTTTATTGATAGTATTCCATCAAGTGAATACATGTTCTCTTGTTGATGGACATTTCGGTTGTTTCATGATTGGGGCTATGGAGAATCATGTCACTGTTACCATTCTTGTACATGTCTCCTTGTACGCATTTGCTTGCACACTTGTCGGGTATATACCTAGGAGGAAGGTGACCACTTCACCCTGGTTTGCTCAGAAATTCCCTAGGTTTAGCTCTGAAAGCCCCACATCCCAGTAGACCAACCCCTCAGTCCCGGGCAAGCTGGTACGGTCGGTCACACTGCCTCCGAGTGTAAGTGCTGGGTCTCAGGGTATAAATTATCGTCCACATCGCTGGATCAAACCAAACTATTTTCCAAAGTGGTTGTGCCGATTTTCATTGCTAACTGTAGTGTACGGGAGGCCTGCTTATGATACATCCTCACCAACTTGGTATGGCCCGCCTCTTTTATTTTTTTTATTTATTTATTTTTTTTTAACGTTTATTTATTTTTGGGACAGAGAGAGACAGAGCATGAACGGGGGAGGGGCAGAGAGAGAGGGAGACACAGAATCGGAAACAGGCTCCAGGCTCCGAGCCATCAGCCCAGAGCCTGACGCGGGGCTCGAACTCACGGACCGCGAGATCCTGACCTGGCTGAAGTCAGACGCTTAACCGACTGCGCCACCCAGGAGCCCCCCGCCTCTTTTAAATGTTGCCCTCCTGGTGGGTGTGGAGTGGTAGCTCATTATGGTTTTAATTTGCATTTCCATGATAACTAATGATGTTGAGTACACACATTCATCTGTTTATTGGCCATTTGAATAAGCTCTTGCCTGTTTTATACTGGATTGTCTCTTTTTCTTAATAAGTTGTAGGAATTCTTTATATATTCTCAGTAGGGACCATTCCTAAGTTTTATGTGTTTTGCAACTATCTTCTCCCACTATGTGGCTGCTCCTTCATGCTTTTAATGATGTCTTGGGCTTACTAGAAGTCCTTAATTTTAGTAGCCAAATTTGTCAAATTTTTCTTTTATTGTAAGTGCTTTTTGTGTTTTGTTTAAAAAGTCTTTCCCTATGAAATCATAAAGATACTGTCTTATATTATTTTCTAAAAGCTTTACTGTTTTCTCTTTCATATTTGCTTCTATGGGTCGTCTGGAATTTATTTTTGTGTGTGGTGGGAGGCAGGAGTCGAGTCTCACTTTTGTTTCCATATGGACAGCCAGCACCGTTTATTGAAATGACCATCCTTTCTCGCCTGCTCTGTAATGTCACCTCTGTCAGTTATCAAGTGTCCATTTATGTCTTGGTCTGTTCTGGCCTATCATGTTTCATTTATCTATTTTTCTACTACTATATTCTGTATACTATTTCTATCTATATTTCTATACTCTCTATATATTTCTATCTATCTACTATTCACTTATCTATTTTTCTATTGTGTCTTAATTACTATAGCTTTATATTAAGTCTTTTTTTTTTTTAATTTTTTTTTCAACGTTTATTTATTTTTGGGACAGAGAGAGACAGAGCATGAACGGGGGAGGGGCAGAGAGAGAGGGAGACACAGAATCGGAAACAGGCTCCAGGCTCTGAGCCATCAGCCCAGAGCCTGACGCGGGGCTTGAACTCACGGACCGCGAGATCGTGACCTGGCTGAAGTCGGACGCTTAACCGACTGCGCCACCCAGGAGCCCCAAGTCTTTTTTTTTTAACGTTTATTTGTTTTTGAGACAGAGACAGAGCATGAATGGGGGAGGGTCACAGAGAGAGGGAGACACAGAATCTGAAACAGGCTCCAGGCTCTGAGCTGTCAGCACAGAGCCCGACGCGGGGCTTGAACTCACAGACCACGAGATCGTGACCTGAGCCGAAGTCGGACGCTTAACCGACCGAGCCACCCAGGCGCCCCTTATAGTAAGTCTTGATGGAGCAAATCATGTCATCGTGTTCTTTTACAAGAGCGAATTGGCTATTCTTGGCCTTTTGAATTTCCTTCTTTGTTTTTGATAGTTGTAAAGTATTCCTTTGGATGAGTGTACCAGATTTTATTTAATTAGTCTTTTGCCTCTATAAATAATGCTGCAGTGAACATTCCTATAGATATATCTTTGAGGTTCTGGGCAGGTATTGAGAGGATATACTCTATCCTCTGCCTACAATGGACTTCTCCTCTGCTCCTCTTGACCTACTCCCACTTGTCCTTCAAGTCCTTCTCCCTCCGCCCCCACCCCCACCCCCGGCAAAAAAAAAGACCTTCCCAAATGTCCCTTCCTTTGATAAACCCTCTGCCTCCTCCATAGGAAGAGTTGGTCACTCTTTCCTCTATGTTTTCATGGTCCTAAATGTTCCCCATTGCTGCACTTACCATATCCTACAATGCCACTTTCCTCTTATTCTCCCTTGGTAGAACAGCAGCTTTTGGTATGGAAAAGGTGTCTTACTCATCTGTGTGCTTGGTGCTTCATTGGCACTCAGCAAATCCTGATGAATGCATTAACACAGGAATATAGAAATGGATGAACTCCAGCTAGATGCCTGTTTTTCCTGATTTTCCAATTCTGTTAGTTAACTGTGTCCTTGTAACATTTATATTTTTGTCCTTAGATCGCAGAGCTTATGACTTTTAAAAAAATTTCCTCCTCAGAACTATACTTGTAATTTAGATACTGCTGCTAATATCTAGAAAAGATGGGAAATTTGGAGGAAAGCAAAGAAAGAAAAAAACAGAAATTAATATCAGAAATAAAAAGAGTATTAGTTGAATTATACTAACCTGTAACTGGTTTGGGTGGTTTGATCTTCATTATGTGAACTGGCAGACTCAACTTAATGTCTCCTCTAAAACAAATGTTTATATCCTACAAGAAGGGAAAGGCACAGCTAATAAGCCAACAAAGGAGATATAACAGAATCATTAAAAACACATCCCAAAAGAAGACAGAAACAGAGGGAAAGGAAGAAAAACAGATGTGACAAATAGGAAGTAAATAGCAAAGTGATTTATTTCAATCCAAATGTATCAACAATCACATTAAATATAAATTGCCCAACTACCCAATTAAAAGGTAGAGACTGTCAGATTGTCTAAAAAGGTAAGACCCAGGGTGCCTGGGTGGCTCAGTCGGTTAAGCTTCCGACTTCAGCTCAGGTCATGATCTCATGGTTTATGGATTCCAGCCCTGTATTGGGCTCTCTGCTGTCAGGACAGAGCCTGCTTCAGATCCTCTGTTTCCCCGCCCCCCTCCCCTCTGCCCCTCCCCTGCTCTCTCTCTCTCAAAAATAAACTTAAAAAAAAAAGTAAGACCCTATTATATGTTGTCAAAAAGAAACTCATTTTAAATACAAAGACACCAATCTATTAAAAGCATAGTAAAAATCCGTCTTGTAAAACTAATCAAAGAAAGTTGGAGTGGCTATATTAATATCTGACATAATAGATTTCAGAGAAAAGAATATTAACAGGGATAAAAATTCACTGAATAATGATAAAATGGTCAATTCATCAAGCAGACATAACATTCCAAATGTTTATGCCCCTAATAACAGAGCTTCAAAATACACAAAGCAAAGATTCATTGAAGTGAAAGCAGAAATAGATAAATCTGTAATCTTAGATATTTGAATACTCCTCTCGCAATAACTGATAGGACAGACAGATAATTAGGAAGAATATAGTAAGGCTATAGAAGGAAAAGCAGACATAACTAACTTGACTAACAGCAGCAAAATACACATTTTTTCAAGTGCATGCAGAACACTTACCAACAACATAAACCATATTCTGGGCATAAAATCTTAGGAAATTTAAAAGGTTTCAAATTATATGAAGTATTTTGTCTAGTCACAATGGAATTAAATTAGAAACCAAAAAAAGAAAAAATATCTGGAACATCTCCAGTATTTAGACACTAATATACTTCTAAATAATTCACTGGTCAAACAAGAAATTTTAAAAAAAGCAAATAGGAAGTATTTTGAAGTATTTTTAAAAATGGGAACATCCCATCAAAATATAAAGAATGCAGCTAAAACAGTGCTTAGATGTAAGTTTATAGCACTAAATGCCTATATCAGAAAAGAAAATCTCAAATACATGACCTAGCTTTCTGCCTTAAGAAACTAGAAGGCAAGGAAAAGCTTAAACCAAAAGTAAGCAGAAGAAAGGAAATAATAAAAATCAAATTGGAAACTGGTCAGATAGAAAACAAAACAAAAATGTGGAGACAAAGAAATGAAAAACTGGCTCTTTGATAAGATTAATAAAATTGACAAAACTCTAGCCAAGCTGATTAAGAAAAAAAAAAAAGAGAGAAAACACAAATTACCACCATCAGAAATGAAGAAAAGGACATCAAAACAGATTTTACAGATAATAAAAAGATAATAAGAGAATATTAACCATTTTAAGTCAATACATTTGATAACTTAGGTAAAAATAGACAAGTTCCTTCAACGACACAAAATACAAAAGTTTGCTTAAAAAGAAAGACCTAACCAGGGCGCCTATCTGGCTCAGTCAGAAGAGTGTGTGACTCTTAATCTCGAGGTTTGAGTTGCAGCCCCATGTTGGGGGTAGCAATTACTTAAATAAAAACTTAAAGAAGGTGGGGCTCCTGGGCGGCTCAGTCCATTAAACGGCCCACTTTGGCTCAGGTCATGATCTCACGGTTCATGGGTTCCAGCCCCGTGTCGGGCTCTGTGCTGACGGAGCTCAGAGCCTGGAGCCTGCTTTGGATTCTGTGTCTCCTCCTCTCTCTGCCCCTCCCATGCTCATGCTCTGTCTCTGTCTCTTGATAATAAATAAAAATGTAAAAAAAAAAAAAAAAAAAACTTAAGGAGAAAGAGATGACCCTTTGTCACTAAAGACACTGAATTTATAGTTCCACAAGGAAAACTCCATGGCTAGATGGCTTTACTGGTAAATTCTATCAAACACTTTAGGAAGAAATAATACCAATTCTACACAAACTCTTCCAGAAAATAAAACAGGAACACTCTACTTATTATATGAGGTCAGCATCATCCTGATACCACAACCAAAAGATGTTAGAAGAAAATAAAATTGGGGCACCTGGCTGACTCAGTCAGTAGAGTGTGCAACTCTTAATCTCATGGTTTTGAGTTTGAGCCCCACACTGGGTGTAGAGATTACTTAAAATATTAAGGAAGGAAAGAAGGGAGGGAGGGAGGGAGGGAGGAAGGAAGAAAGAAAAAAAAATATCCTTCATGAACACAGATGTAAAATTAACAAAATATTGGCAAGTTAAAATCAGTGAGTTAGGGGGCGCCTGGGTTGTTCAGTCGGTTAAGCGTCCGACTTGAGCTCAGGTCATGATTTCACATTCCGAGTTCGAGCGCCGCGTTGGCTCTGTGCTGACAGCTCAGAGCTTGGAGCCTGCTTTGGATTCTGTGTCTCCCTCTCTCTCTGCCCCTCCCTTGCTCATGCTCTCTCTCGCTCTTAAAATAGATAACATCAAAACGAAACAAAACAAAAATCAGTGAGCTAGATCCATTATGAACAAGGAAGGGGAATAATGTAAGAGACAGATTTTAATTTTCATACTATAGGAGAAACATATTTACCTGTATCTATAGTTATATATCTACACTAATAAATGACTTCTGACTGAAATTGGCTCAAAAGTTTTTGAAATGGACTAATAACCATAGAAGAAATTGAAAACATAAGATTTTTATAGACCTAGAGGTAAAAAAACAAAAAACAAAAAACGACATCCAACTTTCTTTACAAGGCTAGCATAACACTAATACAAAATTGTGTTAAGAAATCCACAAGAGGGGCGCCTGGGTGGCGCAGTCGGTTAAGCGTCCGACTTCAGCCAGGTCACGATCTCGCGGCCCGTGAGTTCGAGCCCCGTGTCAGGCTCTGGGCTGATGGCTCAGAGCCTGGAGCCTGTTTCCGATTCTGTGTCTCCCTCTCTCTCTGCCCCTCCCCCGTTCATGCTCTCTCTCTGTCCCAAAAATAAATAAATGTTGAAAAAAAAAATTAAAAAAAAAATCCACAAGAAAAAAAAACCACTATAGGCCAATCTCATGTTTGAATTTAGATACTATCTATGAATACAGAACTATCAGTTTGCTTTGCTGGTATTTTATTTAGGACTTTAATATTAGCAAAACACACTGAAGTATAATTAAATGAATTATTATCAAGCATGGATTACCCAAGAATGGAAGTAAGAAAGTTTTAGAGTACCTGAGTAGCTCAATTGGTTAAGTGTCCAACCTTTGATGTCAGCTCAGATCATGATCTCACGGTTCTTGAGATCAAGTCCCGCTCTGGGCGTTGTGCTAACAGCATGAAGGGTGCTTGGGTTTCTCTCTGTCCCGCTCTCTCTCTGCCCCTCCCCCCCCTCTCTCTCAAAATAAATAAACATTAAAACATATTTTACAAAGAATGTTTCAACATTATAAAATCTATTAATGCAACCTACTACATTAGCAGATGAGGGAAGAAAGCAGATGAAGCAGATGAAGGAAGAAAGCTCTTCCCAAAAGATGGGGAGAAAGTATGTGCTCAATGTCCATTCCTAATTAAAAAACAAACAAACAACAAACTCCTAGCAAACGGAGGCTAGAAGAACACATGCTTATCTTGATAAAGGATATTTATTTCAAACACCTATAGTAAGCTTTGGGCATAATAGTCAAACAGTTGGAGGACCCCTGTTATATCCTGGATAGTCTATCACACCATGACTATTCAGCATTTTACTAGAGATCCTAGAACATAGAACAAGGCAAGAACAATAAATAGGAGAAATAAATACTTGAGAGAGGAAAAGTTGTCAGTATTTATAGTTATGGTTGTCTAGCTGGAAAATCCAGCAGTGTCAGCTGGCAAACCATTAGAACTTCAGTAGAAAGGCCAACAGTCCTGAGACTAGGGTAAATAAAGGAAGTGAGGCACTTTCAGGAGGCACTCACTCTTAGGTGCCCACCCCCACATTTGCATGACCCCAACAGTGTCTATGTTTTGCTGACCTCACCGTAATCTTGGCCAAATATAAGATCAACATACAAAAATCGATAGCTTCCCTATGTACTAGTGTAGTGGCCATTGTCATCATTTTGGCTATCCAGCCCTCAACATCTTTTCTACCTTGAGGGGACTCACCTATGGTGTGAGTCTGGGAGAATCTGTCTCCCTCTAAGGAACTGAAGGGACCAGATTCTTCTTTCTGTCCCTTGGAGGTTAGGGTGTTGGCACATGACCAAGGCTCAACCAGCTGTGTGCTCCTGCCTGGGACTGTGACTCTTGAGGAAGTGACACAGAGATCCAGAAGCAGGAGAGAAATTATTCACAGTGGAGGTGGCCATGTCAAGAGCCCAGTGACAGAGCCGTCATGGAAAGCCCAGCATCACCTTTGGTGGCTGTGTCTCTTGGGGGGATGGTGATGGTCAGGAGTAGTGGTAGTGGAGTCCTGGCTACAATGTTTTTACTGCCTACCCTCCCTTGTGCCTTCCAGTTCTCTGAAACTTGATATCCTTACAACTTCTTTGTGCAAATGAGTTGATGAATACTGATACAGCCTCGGATCAGCAATAACTAGCTAGAAAATATAGATGGTAGTGTGAACAGGTAACATTTAACACCTCTCCTTCCTGAAACCCCATGAAAATGACAGGAAGGTGCTTTTTAAAAAAGGAATAGGGGTGCCTGGGTGGCTCAGTCGGTTAAGCGTCCAACTTCGGCTCAGGTCATGATCTGACGGTTCGTGGGTTCGAGCCCTGCGTTGGGCTCTGTGCAGACAGCTCAGAGCCTGGAGCCTGCTTCAGTCTCCCTCACTCTCTACCCTCCCCTCCTTGTGCTCTGTTTCTCCCTCTCAAAAATAAAAATAAACATTAAAAAAATAAACTCATAAGGAATAAGAGAATAAAAAGGAAACAAAAGCAAGAAAATTTTGGACTTGGGAAGCAGGTGGCTAAAAGATTTAGCAGACCCAAGAAAGATCTGAACCAGTAAGTGGGAAGCCTGGGAGTCACTTGATTCACATCACAAAGGCCCTAAAGACTCAAGAAAATGGCAGCTCAGGTGTCTCTGGGTTCAACAGGATTGGGTGAAAATCTCTTTAAGATGCTTTTAAACTCTTAGACTCCCTAACTGCAAGTAGCCGACAGAATGCAGTTAAAGTTTACATACTGAATGTTGAGGTCACCCCTCCCACAGCCCAAGGCATGTTCCCCAACCGCCTCTGCAACTCAGGTGAGAGCTGGGTTGTTAGAGTAAAGGCAGCACCTGCGCGGAGCGGTAAGCGAGGCCTCGCCCACGTCCTTCCCGGGGAGCCGCACCCAGCCTGTGGGCGCCGCGCACCATAGCTTTCCCCGGTGTCTGTGAGCATCTGTGCTTCCTGTCGATTTATCTTGTACATACATTAGCAAGCCTAAGAGAGGTTATTTTGGGGGTCTGGGAATGCTCAAACGTTGTCCCACGTAAGTTAGTGGTAATTGCTTCTTCACTTTACCCCATGTTGGCTTAGAAAGGTGTTTCATAGGCACGCTGTACTTAAGGACAGCAGGGGAAACCTGTGGTCTCAAGACACAGACAGGAGCGTGTCCCAACACTGCAGCCCAGCTGGGGTACCCGTTAGCAAAACCAGTTAACAAGCCCCACCCATGCCCACAGGGCTGGCTTCCTGTCAGTTTCTCAGTGACCCCTACCTTTAGATAGGAGTAGAGAGCCAAGTGAAGAAAGTATCTGTTTGGAAAGACAGAGACCAAAACAAATAGTAGGGAAAAAAGCAACTTTGGGGAAATAGACCAAACATGGAGAAGAAACATCAAAAATTATTATAGATGTTTTTAGGAAAGTCATTAACATTTATGAAAGAAAGAAAAGAAAGAAAAAAGGGGGAGGCTCTTGTAAATGAAAATATGATAGCAAAAATGAAAAACTCAGAGAGTGGAGACACTGGGCAGATGAGCTCTCCCCAAAGGTAGAACAACAACAAAAATATGGAAAATAGAACAGATAATACACAATAAGGTCACCCCGCTAGCACGTGGCATTGACGAGATTAGAATCCTGGCAGTTTAAGGGGCGCCTGGGTGGCGCAGTCGGTTAAGCGTCCGACTTCAGCCAGGTCACGATCTCACGGTCCGTGAGTTCAAGCCCCTCAAGGGTTAGGGTTAGGGCTCTGGGCTGATGGCTCAGAGCCTGGAGCCTGTTTCCGATTCTGTGTCTCCCTCTCTCTCTGCCCCTCCCCCGTTCATGCTCTGTCTCTCTCTGTCCCAAAAATAAATAAACGTTGAAAAAAAAAAAAAATTAAAAAAAAAAAAAAAAAAAAAAAAAGAATCCTCGCAGTTTTGCTCCAAAGTTCATTAAGGTCTTGGGGCAGGCACATGAGTATTTTAATGGAATAGGATAAAGAACATAGAAATAAAATAGGAATGATAAAAGGTCACATTTCAAAACAAATGGGAAAAGACGACTCAAAAACATTTGTGTGCCGGTTGGCTACTTAAAAAAAAAACAGATGAAAGTTGGCTCCTTCCTCACTCTGTTCACAAAAGACACTCCCCTATGAATTAAAGAGGGAAATGTCAAAAATGAAACTCTGAGATTATTAGAAGAAACCACAGGAGAATTTATTTATAACCTTGAGGTAGGGAAAGCCTACTTATATGCGATGGGTATAAAAAAAAAAAAAAGAAAACTCCAACTGCATCAAAAATTATAACTTCTTTACAACAGAAAAGCACATAAACCAAGGAAAAAGGGAAACAACAAACTGGAAGAAAATATATAACGAGCAAGTGATACAGTCAGGCAATTCAAAGAAAACCTCAGTGGCCAATAAAAAATATGAAGAGATCAGTGAAAATTACATGAGATGCCACTGTATTCCATTAGTTTGCACCCCCCCCCACACACACACACACTGGAAAGCATGGTGTGCTCTCGGCCTCAAAGGGAGAGCTGGGAAGCCCCCCGCCCCGGGGAAGCCCCTCTATTCTCTAAGGTATCCCAATACAGAGATGAAGCCCCCCAAGAAACTTGGCTTGGTGGAATGGGCTGTTATTTTGGCAGGGGCAAATTGGGTTTCATGGGACCTGAGTATATACATTTTAGGGGCCTCTGTAAAAGAAAGAACACAAAATTTTCAACACAAAATGCCCGTAGCCACCCTAATACCACCCAATATGGGGGGAAATGTGACAGGGGAAGTTTGAGTGAAAACAGGCAGTGGTCCTAAGTGACTGGTTAAAATATTACTTTTGCTAATTTTACAAAAAAATGTGAACACAGTGGTCAGACCCCTCACAGGGCCTTGGAAGGGGCCATACAAGTGAGGGGCCCTGAAATTTAACCCCCTGTGTCTTCTTGGAAATCTGTCTCTGGACAACTGACTTGGGTCAATTATCCTCAAGGATAGGGGACAACTCTCCATGGATGAGGCATGAGATTAAGTCACAGAGTATCTGAAAAGAGTGCCCTGTTGGAACATTTCACTAGTATACTTGATATTTAAAGTAAATTTCAAGTCAAAATAAAAATCTATAGCATGCGACTTGAATCTGTCTCCCTGGAGATTTTCTTTGAAGTTCCTTACCATTGGGGCGCCTGGGTGGTTCAGTCGGTTGGGCGTCCGACTTCGGCTCAGGTCATGTTCTCACGGTTCACGGTTCGAGCCCTGCGTCGGGCTCTGTGCTGACGGCTTGGAGCCTGGACCCTGCTTCAGATGCTGTGTCTCCCTCTCTCTGGCCCTCCCCTGCTCACGCTCTGCCTCATTCCCTCTCTCAAAAATAAACATTAAAAAAATACATAAAGTTCCTTACCATTTCCAAATTATCTGAAGTCACAGAGTCAGGAGTATTCTGAGGAAAAAAGTGAGAAATTAATTCATAATAGGCTTGATGTACGTCCCCCCCACCTCCTCTGAGTCTCTTTCTTCCCCTGTTACTGTTGGCGGCAGCGACCTGTAGAAAGAAACAGAGGACCGATATTTGTGTGGTCCTCTGGCCTGCAGGATTTTTAACACACGATCCGAACTGTCTAAGATCTTAAAATGTAGTAGGGGAAACTGGAAATAATGATACGAGCAAAAATGAATGAACAGAGGTAAGGAGATCAGTCAGGAAGCCATTATAAAAATCTAAGTCGAGGGGCGCCTGGGTGGCGCAGTCGGTTGAGCGTCCGACCTCAGCCAGGTCACGATCTCGCGGTCCGTGAGTTCACGATCTCGCGAGATCTCGCGTGATCTCGCGTGAGTTCGAGCCCCGCGTCGGGCTCGGGCTGACGGCTCAGAGCCTGGAGCCTGTTTCCGAGTCTGTGTCTCCCTCTCTCTCTGCCCCTCCCCCGTTCATGCTCTGTCTCTCTCTGTCCCCAAAATAAATAAACGTTGAAAAAAAAAAAAAATTAAAAAAAAAAAAAAATCTAAGTCGAAGTGAATATTCCTGATTGGCAAAATATATTGACGATGTTGGCAATTTTATTTAACCAACTCTACATGTAAGTCACAGTACCAGGACTATCCCTGGGACTGGTGTTATTTGGTTGGTTCTCAGTTATGGAAACTGAGTGAATTATGGTGAGAAACATCCCCTTTCCAAGGTAGTTTTCCCAGTTGGATAATAAATTAAGCCCTCAAAACGTATCTTTTGGATATGGAGTATGATACTGTGTAGTTGGTTAATAAGGAGTAGAAGGTGTGTTCTTAACAGTCCAGAAAATTATCATCTAGTTAATTTAAAAAAAAAAAAAACCTTTCATGCACAAAAGGGTAACTAAAATTCAAGGTAGTATATGGGGAAATGCCAAAAAAGAGGTATAAGGAATAAATTCTGTAAGAGTTTAGAGGAGGAAGATCTCTGGGCTGGTAACTCTTCCAGTGATCAGGACTACACCCCTCTTTGAAGACATTCACTGGGGAGAAAAGGCATTTGTTTGAAGCCACTCAGTGAACTCAGTGGTGAATGTGAGTCTCAAATTCACTCTCCTATATTAATAAGTTCATAAGTCTTTTGCACCTGATACAGTGTGTTTTAAAAGCTCACCCAATTAATAATTGTTGCTGGTTAAAAACTAGTAAGTGCATATTGGATGGATGAGCAGATCAGGTCTCAGAATAATATTTACTGAGGAACTATATTTTAAAGACACAGCACAAGGTCCACATATAATTAAACTGAAGTGGGGGCCTGTGCTGGCTCAGTTGGTAGAGCGTGCAACTCGAGGTCTCGGGGTTGTGACTTCGAGCCCTATGCTGGACGTAGAGATTACTTAAAAAAAACTAAAAAATAAAATAAATAAACTGAAATGGTAGAGCTCCTGATTTCTAAGAATGTGAAAAATATATATACTGTATTATTCCCATATATCAAGAACCACCTGTTTATACCATAATCTGGGAAATTCAGTGGAATGCAAGGCATGAAGGGATTATTTCAGCCCAGATGGGGAAAAAAATTACCAGTGAGGCAGGAGTCAGGATAAAAGATGACCCCCCCACCCCCCGAAATGCCTGGGAGCGGCTTTGGTGCAGAGGCGACTCTCAGACCAGAGACAGAGTGGGGCTCCCACTGCTGAAGACACCTCTATTTTTTAATATCTCATTTTAACCAAAGCAAATCGACTTTGGAGTCGTGGGCCGGAGCACCTGCTGTCCTCTCCTACAGCCTCTGTAGGGCCCCCTTCATCTTGAAATTCCAAGGAGGATTTAGTTTGGATGTGGGTCAAGGGTAGGGAGAAACCTATCCATGGGAAAGGGAGGTGTCTCCTACCAGTTGCAACTGTCTGACTTTCTTCTTTGGATTTATAGCAAGTTGGGGTTGCTCCACTTCCTTGAGCCAAGACTCCTTGGGCAATCTGTACACATCCAGCCAAATCTCTCCGGCTCCTGCATTGGGAAACCACGGACCCGTTGAGCAATCGCGAGCAGGCGAGAAGTCTCCTGTGAGGGATGGCCTGTCTTCTCAGAACCCCTGGCCCAGAGACCTGCTGGCGCCCTCGGAACGGCAACTTGGACAAACGGAAGGAGATGTCATTGCAAGTCCTTGCTCCCGGAGAGCTGGTGAGCCCCGACCGACGGGCCTCTGCCACCTGAAGGAAACAGGGCCCCTCCCACTCACAGCGCTGATACGACTGTTTTTTAACCAAGCTGCCTGCTCTGGCCGGTCCCCATGTTTTCTAGGCTCCAAATGGTAAATTCCAGTGACATTCTGTCTTACAGCTTTTCCCGTCTGGGGAGGACGGTGGTATAAACAGCCTCAGTAACTGAGAGGGGCATGGCTAAGGGCTAGAATTGGGAGAGATCGCTCAAGAGCATTCTCCTGGCTGATATTAGAGGAAGTCACAACCCACGGAAGTGACTGTGGGGCTTTAACTCATCATAGAAACGCACTCAGCTCCTATCCGGAATTCCTGTCAACCTGGGAAGGCTTGCTTTCCCATGGTGTGGGCATCTGGCTCAGTGTTTCCTCTAGAAAGTAATCATCTGGACACCTGGATTTCAGACTTCCACCCCCCAGTCCTGTGAGAGAATAAATATCTTTGGTTTTGAGCTACCCGGTTTGTGGTGCTTGGTTGGGGCAGCCCCAGGAACTACTAAAGAGTATAAAAGCTTCCTTTGATGCATAAAACATTATGAAGTATACGCTTTCTCTCAAGCACTTCACGTTTGAGGGGCCCGGGGCAAGAATATAAATAGAGGCCCAAAGTTAAAAATCAAGCTAACAGTCACTTGAATAAAATATGTCCTATCACCATAGTAATGATTACAGCAGGTAGGATCCAAGGATGAATGCTGGAACTGGTGGCCATCCTTTAAGGGGACCCAGGATACGTGCGTTCAATATATGCCTCCAAATTCTTTGATCCTCCTACCTCAAAGAGGTAGAGAGGCTTAAATCCTCTGCCCCAGAGTGTGGTCCAGGTATAGTGACTTGCTTCTAACAGATATGGGAAGGGAAGTGTTTTATCAATGGAGGAATCTGGCAGACACCTGTTAGGTGATGTCGCTAGCACATACACCCTGATATACAGTGACGAGAGCACTTCACCCCTGTGGCATCTCTCCCAAATCCTTAACCCCAGTTGAATCCTGAGAAAAATATCAGGCAAATTGAAATTGAGAGACATAGTGCAAAATATCTAATCGGTATTCTTCAAAAAAGCGTCAAGGTCAAGAAAAACAAAAGACCAAGAAATTGTCATAGATGGGAGTAGACTAAGAAGACACGATGAGTAAATATAGTATGATATCCTGAACTGAGCCTTGGAACAGAACTATTAGTGGGAAAACTGGCGAAATCTGGGGGGGAAAAAAACCTTTAGTTAATAGTATTGTACCAATGTCATTGCCTAATTTTGACAAACGGTCACATTAAATGTCGGTATTGGGGAAGCTGGGCGAAGGGTGCAGGGGAACTCTGTACCTATCTTTGTAGCTCTTCTGTAAATCTTTGCAACGTTTCTGTAAATTATTTCTAAATAAAACATTTGGAAAAAAAGGTGGTCATCTGGAAGAGACTACACATCTGAACCTTCTCAACCACCTTTGGTTAATCTTGCCTTGTAGGAGGAAGGCTGCGAAGTCGCCTCCGTGGGAGATCTCCGTCTTCAGACAGGTGGTTTGCTTGCTGGTATCGTCCTGGGAAGAAGAGAGGGGCGGAAAGAGGGAGCTCAGCCTGAGGGCGGACGGGAGTGTGTTTCGGGGTCTCTTGGGGTTCACACCAGGAAACATGAGTCCTTTTAAAGCTCGTGACGCAAAAAAGATGCCTCGAAATGCTTCATACTTCCCATTTTTGTACAGGAGTTGGTCAAGATCGTATGTAAAGAAGCAGAACTCGATTTTCTGCCTAAACGTTTTTGGACTTATTTCCTGGTTTTTTAAATACTCCAGATGGTTGTGGTGATTGCATACTATCTGTTCTCCTGGTCATATCTGCAAACTCTAAAGACCTGCGCCAGCACTCTGTTATTCAAAATGAGATGAAGAAAGTTCTACTGAAGACTCTGGTCAGCCACTTGAAGAAAGGCTCCATCTGGACCTTAGCAGTGCCTCTGTCTGTTCCGGCTGCTATAACAAAATACCATAGACTGGATGGCTCACAAACGATGAACCTTTATCTCTCACAGTCCTGGAGGCTGGAAATCTAAGATTTCCAAGGACTGCAAGAACCTGGCCGATGCAGTGCCTGCTAAGGGCCCGTTTCCTGGTTCACAGATTTCCTGCCTGCCACCTTCCCGGTGTGTCTTTACATGGCAAAAGGGTTGAGGGAGCTCTCCTAGGCCTCATATAAGGGCACTAATCCCTTGCCCTTGTCCTTGATGAAGGCTCTGTCTTCATGACCTAAACACCTCCCAAAGGTCCCACCTCCCACTATCATCACAATGGGGATTAGGATTTCAACCCGGATTTTGTGGGGACACAAACATTCAGTCCATAGGAAGTAGAGACTGACTGTAACCCTAGTATGAAATCTACTCGAATTTCAGGCCAGGTGAGAGACTCCATGTTTATGGTTGTCTATGATTTGCTTTTTAATTTTCTTAATTGTATCTTTATAATAACAAAGATAATTAGTAGTAGTAGTAATATTTTAAGTTTATTTATTTTGAGAGAGAGGGGATGAGCAGGGGAGGGGCAGAGAGGGGACAGAGGATCCAAAGTGGGCTCTGTGCTGACAGCAGAGAGCCCGATGTGGGGCTCGAACTCACGAACCGTGAGATCATGAGCTGAGCTGAAGTTGGATGCTTAACTGACTGAGCCACTCGGGCGACCCAAAGATAAGTATTATTATTTTTAAGGCCTTTATTCAGGCTCTGTGCTGACAGCTTGGAGCCTGGAGCCTGCTTCAGATTCTGTGCCTCCCTCTCTCTCTCTGCCCCTGCCTTCTCTCTCTCTCTCTCTCAAACATTAAAAAAAAAAAAAAAAGAACTTTATTAACAGGTGCTTGCATTTTGTTGACTTTTTGAAAAAAAATCAAGTTGTAATGTTTTATTGCAAATTAAAAATGAGGTGCTTAAAAATCTCAACTTGGCTAGATACGAAACAATTTTAAAACCATTAAAAAAGTATATTGAAAAACAAGGCTTTTTGAAAAACCCATTTGGTATTACCAAAAAGAGACATCTTCAGGTAAAAATAAAAATCAGGGGTACCTGGGTGGCTCAGTCGGTTGAGCATCTAACTCTTGATTTCTGCTTAGGTCATGATCTTGCATTGGTGAGATTGAACCCCACATGGGGCTCTGCCCTGACAGTGCAGAACCTGCTTGGAATTCTCCCTTCCCCCCTCTCTCTGCCCCCCTCCTGCTTCTGCACTCTCTCTGTCTCAAAATAAATAAACAAACAGGGGTGTCTGGGTGGCTCAGCTGGTTAAGCGTCCGACTTCGGCTCAGGTCATGATCTCTGGATTTGTGAGTTCGAGCCCTGCGTCGGGCTCTGTGCTGACAGCTCGGAGCCTGGAGCCTGCTTCTGATTCTGTGTCTCCCTCTCTCTCTGTTCCTCCCCTATTCATGCTGTCTCTCTCTCTCTCTTAAACATTTAAAAATTTTTTTAAATAAATAAACATTAAAAAAAAAAAACAGATGCTGGCATAAATAGTGACACTAGTTCCAGTTGTCTGGTCAACAGTGGAAAAACAAGGTCTTCGGCTCCGATCTTTCGTTTGCCCTTTACTGCTGGGATTTCATAATCATTTCTATTTCCCCTGTCCCCCAATTCCCTCCCCTCCAGCAACCACCAATCAGTTTTCTGTAGTTAAGAGTCTGTTTGTTTCTCTTTTTTCTTTGTTTTTGTTTCTTAAAATCCACATATGAGCAAAATCATATGGTATTTGTCCTTCTCTAACTTATTTCACTTTGCATAATACTCTCTAGTTCCATCCATGTTGTTGCAAATGACAGGATTTCATTCTGTTTTTATGGCTGAGTAATATTCCATTGTGTGTATATATATACCTCATCTTCTGTATCCATTCATCAGTCGATGGACACGGGTTGCTTCCATAATTTGTCTACTGTAAATAATGCTGCAGTAGACACAGAGAGGTACGTATATCTTTTTGAATTAGTGTTTTCATTTTCTTTGGCTCAATCCCCACTAGTGCAATTGCTGGGTTATAGGGTAGTTCTATTTTTAATTTTCTGAGGAACCTCCATACTGTTTTCCAGAGTGGCTGCACCAGTTTGCATTCCCACCGACAGTGCACGAGGGTTCCTTTTTTTCCACGTCCTTGCCAATACTTGTTATTACTGTCTTTTTGAGCCTAGCCATTCTGAGAGGTACGAGGCAATATCTCATTGTGGTTTCGATTTGCATTTCCCTGATGATGAATCATGTTGAGCATCTCTGCATGTGTCAATTGACCGTCTAGATGTCTTCTTTAGGGAAATGTCTGTCCATGTCTTCTGCCCAGTTTGTCATTGGATTATTTGGTCTTGGGTGTTGAGTTGTATCAGTCCGTTGTTTATTTTGGATCCAAACTCTTTGTCAGGTGTATCATTTGCAGATACCTTCTCCCATTCCCTAGGCTGCCTTGTCGTTTTGTTGAAGCATTCCTTCACCGTGCACCTCTTATCTTGGTGTAGTCCAGGTGGTTTATTTTTCCTGATCACGTCTTGTCAGAGGACTGAAGCGGGCAGTGGAAGAGTTGGTAAGCCTGCATTTACTCAGCCCCGCCCTGCTCCGCCTTGGGAACCAGGAAGGAAGTCTCACCTGAATTCGTGGCTGCTTTTGTCCCTCTGCCATCTTATGGCTTAGGTTTTCCGGGCGTTTGCATTAGTAACAGAAGTTGTGGGGTTGAGGTGGCTGCTGACCTTGGCTCTCATCTTGATTTTCCCCCAATACAGATTCTCTCACTGGCGTACCTGGTTCTGCGCCCTGCTTGTCAACCCCCTCCATCCATTCTCCCTGCACAGGAGGGTTGGTGTGGTATGGCGGGTCTCTGCCTGTACACAGGTAGGGACTGTTGCCTGCACTGGGCCCAATGCTGGGGGCCTGACCTTCAGGGGCACCTTCTGACCCCTCATTCCTTCCCCCACTCTCACTAGGTGGGATCCTGCTGATGATTGCATGGAGGTCTAGCCGTAGACGCGGACAGCATTCACAGTGGCTGTGTTCCCCTACAGATGTACTGTCTTGTGCTGAACTCCACCAGGGCCTTAACACCTGCTGCCTCACACACTTTCTCCTCCAACAGTACCAAACTTCACCGTCTCGCCATCTCCTACACCGAAAGGACCCTTCCTGGGTTTACTCTCTATGGCAATCTGCCGTCCAAATACATCCTCCTTGGTGTCTTTCCTGCTGATGAAACCCTGTCTGTTCTCCATATGGAGCCATCTGACTGTTCCCTAACCATCGTTGCCATGACCTCCTTGTCCCCGCCAGCAGGTGCCAGTGCTCCTTGCAACACGGCAGGTGGTGTGGGCAGGGGCCTCCGCCTCACTGCTCGGGATTGTGCTCATGCTGTCCGGGGCCAGCTGTGACAGCGGTGGCTCCTCCTGGGGTGTGAGGGTCACTGGGCTGGTGCCGGCAGTGGTGGGGGAGGGGGGCTGCTCAAGGCTCTCAGGGCTCCAGTTAGTTCCTGCTACAGAGTGAACTCTAATAACATCTTTTGATGAGGAGTTTTAATTCTTTTTAAACAGCTTTATTAGAAATATAATAACATATACTAACTACACGTTTCATGTTTATTTATTTTTGAGTGAGAGAGAAAGAGCTAGAGGTGGAGGGGCAGAGAGAGAGGGAGACACAGAATCCGCAGCGGGCTCCAGGCTCTGAGCCGTCAACACAGAGACCGACGCGTGGCTGTGAGATCATGAGGCTTAACCGACTGAGCCACCCAGGCACCCCCCGAACTACACGTTGAAAGTGTACAATTTGACGTTTCAACATATGTATATCCCTTAAAACCATCACAAGACCGTGAACATATCCATCACCCCCAAAAGTTTCATCCTGCCCTTGGTAATCATTCCTTCCACCTTCCTCCCACCGCACCCCAGGCAAAAACTGATGCTCTCCGTCGCTACCTTAGTTTGCATTTTCTAGAATTTTATATAAATGGAATCATTCAGTATGTACTCTTTTTGTTTCTGATTTCTTTCACTCGGCATAATTATTTTAAGATGCATCCACATCGTCATGTGCCTGAATATTAATAGTTCGTTCCATCGTGTGGGCATACCGCAATTGGCTTATCCACTCACGTGCTGATGGACTTTTGGGTGTTTCTGGGTTTTGGCTCTTACGCGTAGAGCTGCTTACAGTCATGTGCACGTATCTGTAGGGAGGTATGCTCTTATTTCTCCTGTGTAAATATCAAGGTGTGGAATGCCTGGATTGTATGGTAGGCATACGTTTAACTTTTCAAAAAAAAACTGCCAAAGGGACGCCTGAATGGCTCCGGCAGTACAGTGAGCATCCCTTGATCTCGGGGTTGTGAGTTTCAGCCCAGTGCTGGGCATAGAGATTAAATTAATTAATTAATTAATTAGTTAAAAAAATAAAACCTACCACAACGATTGTACCGTTATACTTGACCACCAGCAGTGCACGAGAGTTCCAGCTGTTCTGTGTCTGTGTCCCTGTCAGCACTTGGTATGGTCGGTCTTTTTAATTTAAGCCAGGCTAATACATGCACAGTGGTAGGTCATCATGATCTTGACTTGCATTTCACCAATGACTAAGGATGTGGAGCATCTTACTCTCTTTCCAAATAGCTTCTTTGGTCAGCTGTCTTTTCTTTTCAAATCCTTTGCCCATTTTAAAAGCTGGGTCTTTTTAATCCTTCATTTTCGACTTTGTGTTTTGAGAGTTCATCACGTGTTTGGGATTCAAGTCGTTTCTCAGGTCTGTGATTTACAATTATTTTCTCCCAGTCTATTGCTTGTCTTTTTATTCTTTTACCAGTGTCATCTACAGAAGAAGTTTTAAATTTAGATGAAGTACAACTTGTCAGTTTTTTCCTGTATGTTGTGCTTTTGATGTTGTAGCTAAAACCTTCTGGCCTAACCCCAGGTCACAAGACTTTCTCTTATGTTTTCTTCTAGAGGTTTTATGATTTTAGATTTTACATATAGACATATGACCCACTTCAAGTTAATTTTTGTGTTTGTTGTGAGAATAAGAAGTTTTTAACTTTGATGAAGTCCAATACCACTTTTTTCTTTTATATTCAGTGCTCTTCATGTCCTAAGAAATATTGTAGCAAATATATTTTCTTGTGTTTTCTTCAAGAAACCTTTACATTTAGACCTATAATCCATCTCAAATTAATTCTTTTTAAAATGTTTATTTATTTATTTTGTGAGAGAGAGAGAGAGAGAGCGAGCATGGGCGCACAAGTGGGGAAGGGGCAGAGAGAGAGAGAAGGAGACAGAGAATCAGAAGCAGGCTCTAGGCTCTGAGCTGTCAGTGTCAAGCCCGATGCGGGGCTTGAACCCATGAACCACAAGATCATGACCAGAGTTGAAGTCAGACGCTCAACCAACTGAACCACCCAGGCACACCTCGAATTAATTCTTATATATGGTATAAAGTAGGGCTGAGGTTCATTTTCCCTCCCACTTTTTTTTTTTTGGATGTTTATTTTTATTTTTGAGAGAGAGCGTGAGTGGGGAAGGGGCAGAGAGAAAGAGGCAGGGACAGAGGATCAAAAGCGAGCTCTGTGCTGACAGCAGCAAGCCTGATGCGGGGCTTGAACTCACAAACCATGAGATCATGACCTGAACCAAAGTCGGACGCTCAACCGATTGAGCCACCCAGGTGCCCCATCCCTCCCACGTATTATTCTAGCATTCCAGCATCATTTGTTGAAAATACTTTCTCTTCCCCACTGACTTCCTTTGATGCCCATCAATGGTATTCTTTATAAGACAATGGTATTTTTTATAAGGCAATTAAAAATTTTACGGTGGGTTCATTGAATCACAAAACACTTTCTGAGCACCCACTGAATACAGGTAGTGTGCAAGGAGCAAGGGAGGCATGGGTGAATAGTGTCCCCTGCCCTCAAGAAGGTTACGTCCAAGAGAAGAAGCAGTCATACAAACAAATGGGATGGAGGGTGGAGAAAACACTGTGACAGAAAGTCGTGCCGTATGGGGGTAGACAGAGGAGGGAGAGACCGGGTCCTTGGGGCATAAGAGGGAAAGTGTCTCAGAGGATATATTTGAGCTGGTCTTGAGGGAAATGTAAGGAAGGAGGGAGATTTAACAGGCGCACATGGTAGGCAGGGAGGCAAGGAGAATACTCCCAGCAGAGGGAACAGGATGTGAAGCAGCCTGGAAAATTCAGGGACTTGTAAGTAGTTGTTGAATGTGTCGGTCTGGTGCTCAATCTGGACTGGAGTTCCTTAGTAAGCGTCTTCTCTGGACAACATGGCAAGTGAATCCAAGGCATTCAGCATGTGCCCTTGGATGGCGGGGCATCTTTTAATCGGATCTCTTAGAGGAGGTGCTCTGTCCAGAGAGTCGCTATCTTTCTACTCTAGGACAGCTGTCGTCACCTCCATATTAAAAGTAAACTTCATCTGCTACAGCTCTTAGCCCAGCCACAGGGAAAAGAACAGGAACTTACCACTTCATTGATGGCTTTGATTAGGAAAAGACCATCCTTACAAAAATAAAACAGTCTAGCGATACCTGAAATGGAAAAATCAGTGACAGACCATTGAGTCAGAGAAGAACTGGAATTTTATATCTGACTTTCTGAATTCTCATCATGTGCTCGTGGGTCCTTAGGCCTCCTCCTGGCCCCTCCACAGCCCCTGCTGATCTCAGTCTCCCTGCTTTCCTCCACCCCTCTCATGACGTGTTCAGGCTGTTCTCCCTCCTGGATCCTCCCTACCGACGCTGGCCCATCCTCTTGTCCTGGAAGCCTCTGGAAAACACTCATAACTTGCCCCAATACCCATAATCCAGAAGGGCAAAGGCAAAGGGCCCACCCTGTAAGCAGGTCTAACTCAACCCACTAAACATCTGAGGGATATCTGCTCTGTGACCACAAATGTCCCAGGGACAGCCAAGGCACTCTCTTCCCTCAAGGGCACTGCACTGAGGGTCACACGGACGTGAAAGCAAGTAGACATAATGCAGCGTGATAGATGCGATCCCATCTTTAGGCCCCACTCCTCCTGCTGCCCCAGGGCTGCGCGTGGTCAGCTCAGACCGCTGAGGCCTTATTCCCCTATGACTGCTGTCAAGGAATGGCATCATCGTCCACCCCATTATCTAAGGCAGAGAGGAGGACCATTTTTCTCACCTCCCCACTCACATCCCTGCTCACCTACCCCATACGCATATTCCACTGCTGGCCGAGTTTTGCCATTATGTTTACCTTTTTGTTTTTTAAACTTTTTATTTTGAACTAATTTTAGGCTTGTAGAAAAGTTGCGAAAATAGTTGAGTTCCCATATATCGCTCACGTCACTTCCCCCGTGATAACATCTTACATGAACACAGCACCGTTTTTCTTTTCATTTTACCAGCCTGTGCCTTGGTTCAGAACTTCATAGTTTCTCTCTTCGATGAATGCAACACTTCTTCTTGGTTTTCCTCCCTGCCCTTTTTTTCTTTTTCTTTTTTTTTAAGCAGCAAAAGATGGGTTTATTTGGGAATAGTAGAGAATTGCAACCCTGGACCAGCAAACTACTGCAAAACCACCTCTCTGCCTCTCATTTTGACTTTTCAGACTGCTACCATGGTGTCCTTTCTAAAATGCCAATCTGGTCAGGTCACTCTCCTGTAGAAACAGGGCCCTCCAAGACTCTCTATGGTTCCATATACAATAGTCCTCATGAAGGCCTGATTCATCCTCAAGCTGAGGGAAAAGAACCAATCCCTGGTTTCTATGAGCAGCAAGATTTCTGAATACCCAAAGGGTGGGGACTCTGGGTCCACGTTGGCTGGTTCAAATCCTGCCTGTACCCCTTACCTTCTATGTTACCTCAAGTGAGTTATTTAACCTCAGTGCCTCAGATGCCTCTGCTGAAAAACAGGGATAATAAATTGTACTTACTTCCTAGGGCTGTTGTGAGGGTTAAATGGGCCAACCTATGTGTAATGTTAGAATAGTGCTTGGCACACCATCCTGTTCTGTAGACGTTAGTTAATGCTACGTGGTCAGGGAGAATTCTCCATGTCTGGCCTCACCCATACCTGGAAGGGAGATTTAGTTGAACGGTCTATAGACACTTATAAATGAGGCTAAAAAATAAATAAAAAGAACGAGTACCCGTTTCATCCACAGGAGCAATAAGTATTTCACTCCCCAAATCTGCGGCCCAGATGGAAGTGACATCAACCTTAAGTTTCTCCCAAATATACAGTCGTTTAGCATCGTACAGATTGTGGATGGAGAACCCTTTGGCTCCTCCAATGAACACATAGTCTTGGGAAACAGCCATACAATTTGGCATTTTGTTGAGCTGGGAAAACAAAAACAAAGAAGAAAGGAATGCTTTTCAGCTGCCCCCATCTGCAAGAATATGAGCTGACTTTTCAGAGGCATGTGGGTCCTTCCTGGATATAGTATCACCCCAAATAGAGCTCATCTAAATATCTTGCCCAAGCATCAAGACAGTCGTAGCATTCTACTTTTAGGGGAAAGGAGCCAGAGAAAACAAGTACACATTCACAACACTAACCCTGACCACGAGCCCTCTGAGGAGTGGACAAGTGGTCCCATTCCCTGTACTTTTTTCATCTAGAACACTGCGGAAAGAGCTATAGCGGAGGCACTGGCAGATCCTCAACCATCAAGCAAGAGGGTGATTAATATATTCAGAAGTATTTTTAAATAACAACAGAATATAAAAGACTTTCTGTATAGTCTTCAACCAACCAGAATATCCATTTGCCCGGGGCAATTACGAGACCCATTTTAATCAACGACAGCATGCTTATAATCTTTCAGAAATGCCCCTGTCTTATTGAATGAAGGATCCTTGGAGGAATTCCTTCCCCGGATCAGGCATTTTCATTTATTAGTACTCAGCTGGGAAACAGGGACTCCTGGTCGGCGGCTCCATACCTTGCTTTCTACAAGCGGAAGGTAGATGGTGGGCTGGACCCGGCTGTGCTCCGCTTCCCTCAGCGCATCCCTCTTCACGATCACTTCCCAAGCCTGGTCAAACAGAAGGTTCACCACCTTGTTGATCATTCGGTAAGGCTGGGGCAGGGATTCCAGCTCCTGTTCTGAATCTTTGAAGGCAAAATCCTTTTCATCGTCCTGAGGCCAGTCCTGCTCTGTTGGGGACGGCACCTCCAGCAGCACCTTTCGTACAAAGCTGGAGAACCTCATCTTACGGACTTGACTTCCTCCGGGGGATGACATCACAGAAGCTGGCCCTGGAAACTTCTATGAAACTCTGAAAAGCTGATAAAGGAAGCAAGCGAAGGTACTTTGAGAAACAGGGCAAGTTACCAGAAGACAGCACGTCATGCCTTCTAGCACAAAAACAGGCCCACGGGGACTGTTTGTTCTAGAGACGGGCACTTTCCTTATTTACCACAGGGCCCTTCATATTAGTATGGATATCATGTTAGTATGGATATATGCTTTTCATATTCGTAAGGAGAGCAGCAGAAACGGGTATTGACAAGTCGCGTCTTCCAGGCTAGCCCAAGATGACGTGTGTGCACTTTGGTGCAGGGAGAGGAATTAGGTATTCTTGTCGCCCTTCTCCTTCTGCTAAGAGAGCGTCCGTCTCCGTCCCAACTAGAAGCCAGCCTACCCCCTACGTTCTCCTGCTTCTTCCGTCTCCGCAAACGGCTGTGCCCAGGGCCCAGGCCAGCTGGGTAGCGAGCCACGTCTGCTCTCCTTCGTTTCCTTCACCTCCGACCAGATGCCGTTAAGCACTTCTAATCCTTGCTGTCTCGTCTGCTCCTTTCTCTCTAAGCCCACAGCTACCAACCAGGAGTTCTGTAGGCACAGTGCCCGGGGCCTGTGAGATTTTTCTAGGGGCTACAGAAATGTTTGAGACTTGAAAATTGACTAAAAGGAAACAAAACCCCCCACAAAATCAAAACTGTTCATCATTCACAAAAATATTGCAACTTTCTGGCTCCAGCCTGCATGTGGGCATCATGTTTCTGTACTTTATAAGACTCAAACCCGTACAAATTATAAAAAAGGCTTTCAAATATTATAGTTAAATAAAGGCATTTAACGCGGCACATGGGGTCTGTTTTAAGATGAATAACATGTAGCAGAGTGGGGTCCTGCACTGTCAGCACTGGAGGCCGTGGAAGTCTTGTGAAAACCCACGGCCGTCATCTTTCCTCACCTGCTAGGGTACACCTGTGATGTTTCCGGCGCATGGGTAGAGGAGCCAGGTGTCTGAATAGGAGAGAAAAGAACCTCCTGAAAGAATTGGTAGGGACAGTAAACTGAGCTCCCACAGGGCCAGGAGTAATGCCTGTTTCCACCAGGGAGAATGGAAAGCCTCGTAATTCACAAGCTTTGGGTGGAGTGCTCAGAAGAGTCTTGCCAAGTAGCGGGGAAAATTAGCCCTCGAATAAATGCCGCTCTGGCATTGCCAATCCAGTCTTAGAAGTTACGAGATCAAACGACTGATAAAAAACTGCGTACCAAAACAAAGCTTAAGAATACTTAGAGGAATACAGAAATATCCAGCGTCTAATGAAGGAAATGTCTGGGATCCAATAAAAAAACTACCTGGCATTCAGAGGCAAGAAAACACACCCATAATGAAGGAAAAGTCAATTAATTGAAGCTGACTCATAGTCAACACAGCTATTAGAAGTAGCAGGGAAAAAACAGTTTTATATATATATATATATATATATATATATATATATGTTTATATATATATGTTTATATATATATATATGTTTATATATATATGTTTATATATATATGTTTATATATATATATATATAAACAACAGAATATAAAAGACTTTCTGTATAGTCTTCAACTAACCAGAACACCCATTTTATATATATACATACATATTTTATATATATACATATATATTTTATATATATACATACACACACACACCCCCATATATATGTATATATTCCACATGTTCAAAAACGAAGAGGAAAAGTCAAGTAGAGATGTGGAAGGTACAAAGTAACCCAAACTGAACTTTTATTTATTTAGTTTTAAACTTTTTAATGTTTATTTATTTTTGAGAGAGACAGACAGACAGGGCATGAGTGGGGAAGGGACAGAGACACAGAATCTGAAGCAGGCTCCAGGCTCTGAGCTGTCAGCACAGAGCCCGACACGGGGCTCGAACTCACAAGCTGCGAGATCATGACCTGAGCCGAAGTCGGACCCTCAACTGACTGAGCCACCCAGGTGCCCCACCCCAACTGAACTTCTAGAGATGAAAACTACAGTGTCTGAGATGAAGAACAGGTTTGATTAATCACGAACTTTCAGAGCAAAATAAATTAGAAGATTAGTGAATTTGAAGATACAGCAATAGAAACAACCAGAAAAAATGAAGTGAGGTGTGGGAGTTACCTGAAGTTCCCTAATATGTATGATTGAAATCCCCAAAGGAGGGAAGAAACAAAAAAAATCTGTAGAAATAGACAAAATATTTCTAAATATGATAAAAACTATAAACTCACAGATCCAAGAAGAAAAACAAGTCCTAAGGAAATGAAACATGAAGAAATCTATACCAAGGCACATCGTGATCAAAACTAAAGACGCGATAAAGACAAATTTTGAAAAGCAGCCAGAGGGGGGGAAAAAAAAAGACGGGAATAAAGGAACAAAATACAGGAGAGCAGCAGATTTCCTGAAGGAAAGCACCAGTGAGAGAGCAGTGAAGCAGTGTTCTAGAAGACTCTAGCCAACGACAGCAGTGTTCAGCTTCTTTTTTAAGTACGTATGAAACATTTACCAAGACACATCATATCCGGGTCTGTAAGGCAAGTCTTAATAAATTTAAAAGTACTCAAGTCATACAAACTATGTTTTCTGACCACTCAGAATTATTTTAGAAGTCAATAACAGATATTTAGAAAGATGCAAAACCTCAAAAATAACACACTTCTTAATAACTTATGGATCACTACACATACCTATTAGAATGGCTAAAATAAAAAAAAAAAGTATTGACAATACTAATAAAGATGCAGAGTAAGTGGGCAGGAATACAAAATGATACCACCCTGGAAAAGGATTTGGCAGTTTCTTATGAAGTTAAACATATATTTTACTCTATGACCGCAAGTGCGCTCCTGGGTATCTACTCCAGGAGTATGAATACTTACACTCACACACAAGCCTGTACACAAATGTTTATAGTGGCTCTACTTACAATTGCCAAAAATAAAAAAACAATCCAAATAGCCTTCACTGGGTAAGTGGGTAAATCAACAGTGGTGTAGCCACATAATGGAATACTCCTTGGTAATAAAAAGTAAAAAACTACTGATATACACAAAAATATGGGTGAATCTCAAAGACATTATGCTCAGTGAAAGAAACCAGTCTCAAAATTTATGTGCAGTGATTCTATTTATATGGCATTCTAGGAAAGACAAAATGAGTAATGGGGGACAGATCAGTAGTTGCCAGGAGTTATGGGTGGAGGAAGAATATTATTAAAAAAAAGGATAGCATGAGGGGGGCTTGGGGAGGGCGATGAAGCTGTTTTACCCAGATTGGAAAGGAAGATATAAAGCTGTCTGTATTCCTATTCAATATGATTATCTGATGAAATCTACCAAAAAATCTACTAAAACTAATAAATGATGTTGGCAAGGTTGCAGGATATAAGTTCAATATACAAAAACCTACTGTATTTCTATATACTGGCAACAAAAATCAAAAATTGACATAAAAATACTATAATAGTATCAAAAGTATTATATAGGGATAAACCTGGCAAAAGTTGTATAAACTGTACACTTAAAGCTGTAAAATATTGCTGAGAGAAATTAAAGGAGACCTAAGTAAATGGGTTGAGATACTTTGCGGGTTAGAAGACTCAGTTTTGTTAAGATGTCAATTCTTCCCAAATCTAAAATTCAACACAATCCCTATGAGAGTCCCAGCTGGCCTTTTTTTTTCTTTTAAGAAATTAAGAAGCTCATTTTATAATTCATATGGATATGCAAAGTACCTAGAATAGCCAAAATAACTTAGAAAAAAAAAGGACAGAATTGGAGGACCAACACTACCTAGTTCAAGACTATTATAAAACTACAGTAATCAAGACAGTGTGGTATTGACATCAAGCTACACAAATAGATCAGTGAAACCAAATAAAAAGTCCAGAATTAGACTCACATATGAACAGCCAGCTTATTTTTGACAAAGGCGCAAAGCTAATTCAGTGGGAAAAGGATAGGTTTTTTTTCCAATAAATAATGCTGCAGCAATTCAATATCCACATGGAAAAGAAAATGAACTCTGATCTATACCTTGCAGCATATACAAAAATTCACTCAAAGTAGATCATAGACCAAAATGTAAAATTTTAAACTATGTAACTTCTGGAAGAAAATATGGAGGAAACCTGTGCAATCTTCAGTTAGACAAAGATTTCTTAGATATGACATTGAAGCACAATCCATAAAAGAAGAAATGGGTAACTTAAACCTTTCAGAAATAAGTGTGTTTTTCAAAAACCACCATTTAGAGAATGAAAGATAGTCCACAGTCTGGGAGAAAACGGTTGCAGGTCATATATATGATAAATTACCTGTGTCCAGAATATTTTGCACATTCTTAAAACTCAGTAATAAGAAATGACTCAATTCTTTCAAATGGGCCAAAGGTTTGCGCACTTAACCAAAGAAGATATAACCGACGGACATGGGCACAAGAAGAGATGTTCCATGTCATTAGTGAGATGGAAATTACAAGCACAATACATGTGTATTAGGACGCCTAAAGGTAAAAAGATCACACCAAGTGTTGTCAAGGATGTGGAGGACCCGGAATTCCTCCAACTACTGTTGGGAAGGTAAAATGGTACAATCAGTTTGGAAAACAGTTTAGTAACTTCTTAAAAAGTTAAACATACTACCTACCACTATAGCCAGTCATCCCACTCCTCAGTATGATATAAGGGAACTGAAAACACGTCCACACATAGGCTTCTACATGAATGCTCATCATGGCTTTATTAGTAGGAGCCCCAAACTGGAAACAACAAATGTTTATCAATAGGCAAACAGATAAGCTCCCAGACAGTCACATCCCATATTTAGTGGGCATACAAAATAGCACAGCCACTTTGGAAAATAGTCTGGCAGCTTCTCACAAAGTTGAACATACACTCGTCCTATGATTCAGGAATTCCATTCCTACATATTACACAAGAAAAACTTAACATTTCATATGAAAATCTGTACTGTGCTATACTTATAGCACCTTTATTTATAATTGCCCCAAGCTAGAAACAATACGCACGTCAGTGCGTGAAGAGTTAATGAACTATGGTAGGTCCATACAGTGGAATACTAGTTAACAATAAAAAGTTATAAACTACTGATTATGCTAAGTGAAAAAAATCAGATAGAAAAAGCTACATACTACATGATTCAATTTGATATTGTGAAAAAGCAGAATTATAGGTATGGAGAACAGACTATATAAATCTGTGTTTAGAAGCACCCTGTGCTCATCTTTATCACCTAACGTATCATTGTGTTGTGTTTACTATTTACTCGTGTCCCCCATTAACCTTTTACCTTAGGCTGAGAGCTTAGCACAGTGGTCGGGACATGGCTAACATTCAATAAATTTGCCTGCAGTATTGCCCTACCCTGGGACATAAATTTAGAGGATACTTCTGTCTCTCTCCCAAGCATTTCACTCTGAAAAAGATGAGGAATTTGTGGGGCCAAGAGATTATACCCACCCAGAGCCTAGATGCACCCTTCTGGAGTCTAGACCATGTTCAGGTACCTATACCCCTGAAATTTACTGCCCAGATGATGCCAAGGCCTGCACAAACTTCTTTCCCAGCTTTCTCTTGAGGTTAGGCCCAGATGCTAATGTGTGCACCCCTAGACGTGAAAGATGGCCAAAGCATGGCTATTTGCAGGGGCAGGGGCAGAACTTGGATGTGGCTTGGAATATCCACACATTGCATGTAAGGCCCCTCTCAGTGATGTGAATGGCAGCCAGGAATGAGAAGAGGAGGGGTGTGGGAAAGGACCAGGGGGCCAGCTCTCCCCACAGTACCATATTCCAGCTGTGTTTCCAGGTATTCCAAGCACCCCAAGAATTCCTTTTTTTAAAAATATAATTTATTGTCATGTTAGCTCACATACAGTGTATACAGTGTGCACTTGGCTTTGGGAGTAGAGTCCCATGATTCATCGCTTACATACAACACCCAGTGCTCATCCCAACCAATGCCCTCCTCAATGCCCATCACCCATATTCCCACCTACCCTGCCCCCCCATCAACTCTGTTTTTTCTCTGTATTTAAGAGTCTCTTATGGTTTGCCTCCCTCCCTCTCTGTTTGAAACTATTTTTCCCCTTCCTTTCCCCCGTGGTCTTCTGTTAAGTTTCCCGAATTCCATATGAGTGAAAACATACGATATCTGTCTTTCTCGGACTTATTTCACTTAGCAGAATTGCCCTCCAGTTCCATCCACGTTGTTGCAAATGGCAAGATTTCATCCTTTCTCATTGCCAAGCAGTATCCCATTGTGTATATATACACACCACATCTTCTTTATCCATTCATCAGTTGAGGGACACTTGGGCTCTTTCCATCATTTGGCTCTTGTTGAGAGTGCTGCTATAAACATTGGGGTACCTGTGCTCCTATGAATCAGTACTCCTGTATCCTTTGGATAAATTCCTAATAGTGCTATTGCTGGAGCCCGAGACTTCTGAATATGAAACTGGTAGAAGGTAGAAGACAAGGTAGAAGAACATATCTAATGTGACAATTGGGTTACCTTGACTTAAAACTTCTAAATATTTAAACGTATGGAATGTGTGGGGCGCCTGGCTGGCTCAGTCAGTGGAGCACAGGAGGCTTGATCTTGGGGTCATGGGTCTGAGCCCCACTTTGGGCGTAGAGATTAGTTAAAAAAAAAATCTTTGGGGCACCTGGGTGGCCCAGTTGGTTGAGCATTAGGTTCTTGATTTCAGCTCAGGCCATGATCTCACTGTTTGTGAAGTCAAACCCCATATCAGGCTCTGCACTGACAGCACAGAGTCCACTTGGGATTCTCTCTCTCTGCCCCTCCCCCACTCTCTAAATAAATAAATTTAAAAAAATAAAATCTTTAATATTAATTAATTAATTAATTAATTAATTAACATATGGTATGTGGGGCTCTATTTGTAGTCCTACCCCGGGGCCTGCAAATGTTAAGGGCAGGCCTGACAAAGGGAATAAAGATTACAAAAATAGCTCACCTTACTTTTTGATTACAGGGGGTACATTATAAAATTACTGCTATGGAAGGGGTGGGATTTCACATCTTCAGGCCCCAGAAAACTGCCATTCAGTGGTGCAGTTTCACCATAATTAACTTCTGCCTCCACTGTGTTCATGTTAGCCCTTCTAGGACTTCCTCAAATAGCAATCTTCTTACAGTACTCAATAAACCTAGCAGACAATTCTCTCACTTTACCCAGCTCTCCGTGCTAGAAACACATGCCACAAACTGGCTTATCTCTGCTCTAACCAATTCCTTCCCCAGACCTGGAGCTGCTGTTCCTCAAGGGAAACCGAGGCACAGAGGTGGGAAATGATGCGGCCGCAAAGACCCCAAGCAAAACCTGAAGGGAATCTGCATTCAGGATGCCACATGGGTTTTTCCTGAGTTCCCAGGGTCTCCGGGAACGCCGGTGGCTGGGGAGACGGCCCCCCGTCCCGCAAAGCCCCCCTCTAGGAGACCCTAGATATCAAAGGGCGTCTGGGGACACGCGGGGTACCGCTGAACCCCAGCCCAAATGCCGAGCTTCCGCTCACCTGCGCCGGCAGCTTGGCGTCGCCTTAGTAACCGCCACTTCCGGCCGCCACCGGAAGTCCGCGAAGTCCCTGGTCGGAAGGCGCGCCCGCCCCCACGGGGGCGGGGAGACTCAATCTGTCCCGCGGGGGACCCGGCGACACCCTGGAGGACTCGAGACTGCGCCGCGGGTGGCACGTGGCCTCGGCTGGGCGTCATGGATGCCTTCACCCGCTTCACCAACCAGACCCAGGGCCGGGACCGACTCTTCAGGTGAGTCAGGAGCCCGCGGCCTTCGCTCCTTCCCGGTGCCGCAGCCCGAGCTGGTCCCGTGTGGTTCGGCCCCGGAGGAGGGACCGAGTTCGTTTCTGGAGCCGCTCTCCGGCCCCTCTCTGGCACTCTGCGGGACTCCGGCGGAGCCTCCTCCCAGCAGCCTCCGAGGCCCTCACCGTGGTGGACCAGTCCCCCAGCTCTCTCTTTTTTTTATAAGTAATCATTACACTCACCATGGGTTTCGAACTCACACCCCCCAGGATCAAGAGCCCCACGCTCCACCGCTACACCTGAGCCAAACAGGTGTCCCCGCCAGGATTTTTTTTTTTTTTAATGTTTATTTTTGAGATAAAGAGAGCACAAGCAGAGGAGGGGCAGAGAGAGAGAAACATAGAATCCGAAGCAGGCTGCAAGGCTCTAGGCTGCCAGCGCAAAGCCCCAACTCAGGGCTCGAACCCACACTCTGAGATCATGACCTGAGCTCAAGTCCCAAATTGGAGGTTAACCGACTGAGCCACCCAGCACTCCCCCATCTCCCCATCCCCCACCGCCACCCCCCACTAGGAATTTTATAAGATGAACTTTGGGTTGGCATTTGTGGCCAGGGAAACCAACCCCTTGGCTGTGGTTTCAAATACCCCACGAAACGCTTATGGAGACACAGAAATTGTATTTATCTTTTATCATCGTCCTGCCTACCTCATTGAGATTGTAGGGAAGGAACAATTCTTCCTCTACCTTCAAGGTCTTTCAGCCAGCCAAAGAATTAAATTTACACAAAACAGGTTCACAGGAGCAAAAATCAAAAAACAAAAAAATCAAGGATGTGTGCACAGTGGCTGGTATTGAGACCTGAAGAAATGACCAAGGCAGGGATTTTTTTCTTCTTTTGAGACACAGAGACAATACATTTATGAGGAATCGGCGGGATAAAGAAAGCAGGTGTTTGGAAACTTCAGTTAGGAGGGAATCCTAAACAGAATTTAGGCTGAGTTGGTAGGGTTAGAAAAAAAGTAACCAGGTTCGTTTCTGAAGCTTTCTCTGTTTTGAAGTCCCTATCTCTGGCGACAAGGATGTCCTTTTACTTCCTTAGTACAGGGAGGGTGTTTTGCACATGGAAGATGTGTTTCCGGCTTTCTGGGTGACAGAGGAGTCTCTGAACCGCTGTTTCTTAAGTAATTTTTATTTAATTTGTATGCCAAAGTGGCACATTTTGGGGTGGCCTACCCTTGGCCTCTACGGTTCCCTTTTCTGAAACTTCCCTGGAAGTTTTCTTGCTTTAAAAGTTGAGCTGATAAATTGTCCCGTCTGCTTGAACCAGTGTCTTAGTTCTGAGGATAGGTCGTTTTAGTTAAACTCACTTCGGGAGGCGGTGATACAAGTGTGTTCTCACAGTTAGGCCTGTGGTTCAATTATCCAGGTAATAAATAAGGCCTTTCTCTGGAAATTAAAAGAAAAATAATGACCAGTGATTGGATCAAGTTGTAAAACCAGTTTCTGAGTCCTGAATATAGCCAGTCCAGAGGGTTTCTAGTTGTCACGCTGAAAGCATCTTTACATAAAGTGAGGGCAGGCAGTGGCAATCTGGTGGAGTTTCTTGGTTTGTAACTTGAGTGTCTCTGGTGATCATTTCGAGTGGCCCATAGAGCACCGGGCACGAAGATCGTTTACGTATGAGCTGTTGTGCTTTTTCTGAAGTGCTCATCAAGTTGTTCATACTCAGTTTGCAGGGCTTCGGAGAAAAGGGTGGTCTTAGTTATCAAATGATTTCAAGTCAAACAGATAGAAAATATCAAAAATACTAGTTTGAAGAATTGTAGCCAGGCATTGGAAGAAACTAAAAGGAAATCAGGATCTAGTCCAGTTTATAATGAATTGTATTTGAATCTAATATCCACAGAGGTGTGTTACTGAGACGTTTTTTTTTTTTTCCCATAATCATTTTACTAGAGGTAGCCAAATTAAGACTAATTTCTTTGCCAAATGAATCTAGTTTGGATAAACTTGGCCTGATGATTTACATAAGTACAGCAAAAATAGTGATTAATCATACAGGCTCTTTTAAATCCAGGGCCAGCTGGGTGGCTCAGTCAGTTGAGCATCCAACTTGGGCTCAGGTCACGATCCCACGGTTCATGAGTTTGAGCCATACCCTGGGCTGTGTTCTGACAGCTTGGAGCCTGGTGCCTGCTTCAGATTCTGTGTCTCCCTCCCCCCCCCCCCCCACCGCCCCCTCTTAAAAATAAACATTAAGAAGAAAAACACTTAAATCTGCTGTTGAACTTTAAACAGCCTCTTGAGGCCAGAAGCCAAGCCAAATACTTGCCATCAGACTTCACCTGTAATACCTATAAGTTAAAGTTCATTGCTCTCTTCTTGACGTCCCCCAAATACCCTGAGGTTCTTGCACCCACCAGGAAGTGACCTCCTTTACTCACCTGGTGAGAGGCTCCTGCTGGGAGCCCTGCAAGCAAGGTATTAGGCTCTTCTTCCAAAAGGCTTTACTGGCTCCATATGATCACCATTAGTGCCTTAAAACTCTCTAGCCATATCTGAATTTATGCCTGTCTCCCAAATGTGACATTCCAGTCAAAGCCTTGGTAATACAACCCGTGTGTGTTTTTTTTTTTTTTTTTTTTAATTTTTTTTTTCAACGTTTATTTACTTTTGGGACAGAGAGAGACAGAGCATGAACGGGGGAGGGGCAGAGAGAGAGGGAGACACAGAATCAGAAGCAGGCTCCAGGCTCTGAGCCATCAGCCCAGAGCCCGACGTGGGGCTCGAACTCACGGACCGCGAGATCGTGACCTGGCTGAAGTCGGACGCCCAACCGACTGCGCCACCCAGGCGCCCCTAACCCGTGTTTCTTTTTTTTTTTTTTTCAACATTTATTTATTTTTGGGACAGAGAGAGACAGAGCATGAACGGGGGAGGGGCAGAGAGAGAGGGAGACACAGAATCGGAAACAGGCTCCAGGCTCTGAGCCATCAGCCCAGAGCCGGACGCGGGGCTCGAACTCACGGACCGCGAGATCGTGACCTGGCTGAAGTCGGACACTTAACCGACTGCGCCACCCAGGCGCCCCTTGTGTTTCTAACCATGTCCTGTGCAAGGAGAACAAACTCTCATTGAACTTACCCAAATAAGTATGTTGTCAAAAAACCATAAGAATTCAATGAGAGTTTTTGAATTCTAGAGGGATCAGACAGGGAGAAAAAGATAAATTGTTGTGAATCATAGCTTAAGAGAAAAACTTTTCTTAAATCTGGAAAAACGAAACATTAAAAGTCAGTATTTCAAACAAAAATGTCATTAAACTTATAATTATCCTCCTCTGTTTATGTTATTCTTGATCTGCTTAAATTCAGTTTTTCCTTTAGTTCCAGACATTCTTACCCAGTTCAGTTTTATGATCTTAAAATTATCAGAATCCTGCATTTGTCAAAATTCCTTTTTATGAATCTCTCAAGATGAAACGCATTTACAGGAAGCTTTTGGAGAAGCATCCAAGTAAAGTATTAACTGTCTGTAAATGATAAAAGAATTAAAAATGGCCATGGTTACAGATCTGCTTAGAGTTTGTCAGGGAGCAAGAATTCCTGTCCACTCAAAGGTCCTGTCCCTCAAATTGACATGAGGCAGATTAACAGGAAAAAAATCAAATTTGATAATGGGGGATCCACGTAGACATGGAAATTCCAAAGGCAGGCAAGATGAGGTATATATGTCATTCTGAACTAAGGAGAAGGGATAGGGGTCTGGGGCTTCAGAGGAAAAGAATGTACTTTTACAGTGTGGTAAGAACAGATGTTTGGTAATTTGACGTTTGCCCTACGGTACAGATGGGTCATTCAGATAAAATTTATCTTTGCTAATCACCCTTATTCTGGGAAAGAACCTCAATTTAGATTCTACGTAGTTAAGGAAGGGGCAGAAGTTTCCCTTGAGCCCACAGGGTCTCAAGTGCCTTCAGCTCAAAATAATCCACATGCCAAAGGGGTACATTTTGGGGGGACCTGTCATGAACCCCTTTAAGTTCATTACAGTGCAACTGACAAGGAAATTTATTTCTGTGACATCTAACACTTCAAGATAGTTCTATACCAGTACATACCAGATTTCTAGGAGTTTCATATAATTTCTAGAACACATATCTTAATAGCATATCTATACAAATGTAATTTAAGAGGATTTAGTATCACTTGACAATGCTTCTCATATAATTTAACACAACAAACCTAATTAATGTAATAGCTCCTTTTTTATAAAAGAAGACCAAGTATTTTGAAATGTTCCATGGACCCTCTGGAACATTTCAGTTAAGTTGTAGACTTGATTTTAGAATTTGATGTTGGGAAGTTTGTCAAAAAATATCAAAACATTTGATTAAATAAGATCACAGATCATGATGAAGCAAAATCAATTTAGCTAAAGTGACAATAAAAATTTTTTTAGGGGCGCCTGGGTGGCTCAGTCGGTTCAGCGGCCGACTTCGGCTCAGGTCATGATCTCGCGGTCCGTGAGTTCGAGCCCCTCATCAGGCTCTGTGCTGATGGCTCGGAGCCTGGAGCCTGCTTCAGATTCTGTGTCTCCCTCTCTCTGACCCTCCCCTGTTCATGCTCTGCCTCTCTCTGTCTCAAAAAAATAAATAAACGTTTAAAAAAAAATTTTTTTTTTAATTTTTTTTTATGTTTATTTATTTATTTTTGAGAGAGAGAGAGCACAAGCAGGGGAAGGGCAGAGAGACAGGGAGAGAGAGAATCCCAGGTAGGCTCCCTGCAGTCCACACAGGCCTCACTGTCCTCAAAGTGCCCGACACAGGGCTCAATCTCACGAACCATGAGATCGTGGCCTGAGCCGAAATCAAGAGTCAGACGCTTAACTGACTGAGCCACCCAGGCAATAAAAAATTTTAAAGACAAATACAAAAGGTTACATAGTTGTAAGCAAAACTTAGCTTTTTTAGTATTAAGAAGACTCAGTTTTTTTGAATAATCAAAGATCTGATAAAGACAAAGCATTGAATCTTTGTTTTTCTAGGCAGATTACATTAAAGGTAAAAAACTCTTTACAATTTCTTATAAAAAGCAAACCAATAACCTAAGAAAACTTCTTCCTTTCATTTTATTTCATTTCATGTCAATTCCAGTATAGTTAATATAGTGTTATGTTAGTTTCAGGTGTACAATATAGTGATTCAATGGTTCCATATATTACTGAGTGCTCATCAAGATAAGTGTGCACTTAATCCCCTTCATCTATTTTACCCATCCCTCCACCCACCTCCCCTCTGGTTACCATCTGTTTGTTTTCCGTAGTTAAGAGTCTGTGTTTTGGTTTGTCTTTTCTGTCTGTCTCTCTCTCTCTCTCTCTTTTGTTTCTTAAATTCCACATATGAGTGAAATCGTATGGTATTTGGCTCTGGCTTATTTCACTTAACATCATACTGTCTAGATTCCCCCCAGGTTGTTGCAAATGGCAAGATTTCATTTTTTTTTTATGGCTGAGTGATATTCCATTGTGTGTGTGTGTGTGTGTGTGTGTCCTTTAACCTGTTGATGGGCACTGGGTTGCTTCCATAATTTAGCTATTGTAAATAATGCAGTAAACATAAAAGTACATATATCTTTTCAAATTAGTGTGTTTGTATTCTTTAGGTAAATACTCGGTAGTGGAATTACTGCATCATATAGTAATTCTATTTTTAATTTTTTGAGGAACCTCCATACTATTTTCCACAGTGCGTGCCTGTACCACTTTGCATTGCATTCCCACCAACAGTGCAGAAGAGTTCCTTTTTCTCCACATCCTCAACACTTGTTTCTGAAAACTACCTTTTGAAAGAGAAAAATTCTAATTTTGCACCAGTATACTTTTGATATTAAAACTCATCTTTTTTTAATATGTATTTATTTGGAGGGAGAGCGCAAGTGGGAGAGGGGTAGAGAGACTGGGGACAGAGGATCTGAAGCAGGCTCTGGGCTGACAGACTGACAGCAGTGAACCCGATTTGGGGCTCGAACTCACAAACAATGAGATCATGACCTGATCAGAGGACGCTCAACCAACTGAACCACCCAGGTGCCCCTTAAAACTCATTGTTAGATAAGTTTATTTTAATCTTAGCCAGTACTGACCACATATAAAATTCGTTTTCAAAGGTTCCTTTTCCCTAAACTTTCTACAACCTTTTTTTTTTTTTTTTTTTTTTTAATATTCAGATTTTTGTCGTAAGTTTTCCCTCTTTAAATGATTAGCCTCACTTTAGGATAAAAAATTTTTTTGCCCCCCAAAAATGTATTTCCGTTCTTCATACTTTTTCTTACCAAAAACATACATTTTACTTTCCTTGAAAGTTGTTTCTTTTATTATTTAAAACATTTTTTAAAATTTTTATTTATTTTTAATTTTTTTTAATGTTTTTATTTATTTTTGAGACAGAGAGAGACAGAGCATGAGCAGGGGAGGGGCAGAGAGAGAGGGAGACACAGAATCCGAAGCAGGCTCCAGGCTCTGAGCTGTCAGCACAGAGCCCGACGTGGGGCTCGACACAGGGCTCGAACTCACGGACTGTGAGATCGTTACCTGAACCGAAGTTGGACGCTTAACTGACTGAGCCACCCAGGTGCCCCTAACACATTTTTTTAATGTTTATTTATTTTTGAGAAAGAGAGAGAGAGAGAGAGAGAGTGCAGGCAGGGGAGGGGCAGAGAAAGAGGGAGACACAGAATCTGAAGCAGGCTCCAGGCTCCGACGTGCCAGGACAGAGCCCGACACAGGGCTCAAACTCACAAACTGTGAGATCATGACCAGAGCCAAAGTCGGACGATTAACCAACTGAGCCACCCAGGCGCCCCTGTATTTTATTTATTTTTTAAAGTTTATTTATTTTGAGAGAGAGCGCGTGCTAAGGGGGGAGGGGTAGAAGAGAGAGAATCCCAGGCAGGCTCTGCGTTGACAGTGCAGTAGCTGAGACAGCACTTGACCAGCGCTTGATTGTGAGATCTCATGAGCTGTGAGATCATGACCTAAGCTGAAATCAAGAGTTAAGATGTTTGACTGAGCTACCCAGCACCCCTAAAGTTTGTATGTTAAAGAATGAATGGGTCTTAGGTCCTAAAGCGGATGGGGATAGAAAATTTGTATCATAGAGGCATAGAGAAGGTATCCAAGTTTTTTCTAAAGTGGGCTTTTTTATTTTATTTTTTTTTTTTTTTAATTTTTTTTTTCAACGTTTATTTATTTTTTTGGGACAGAGAGAGACAGAGCATGAACGGGGGAGGGGCAGAGAGAGAGGGAGACACAGAGTTGGAAACAGGCTCCAGGCTCTGAGCCATCAGCCCAGAGCCCGACGCGGGGCTCGAACTCATGGACCGCGAGATCGTGACCTGGCTGAAGTCGGACGCTTAACCGACTGCGCCACCCAGGCGCCCCCTAAAGTGGGCTTTTTTAAAGATTTTTTTAAAATTTAAGTTTATCTTAGAGAGTGAGCAAGCAGGGGAGGGGTAGAGAGAGAGGGAGACAGAGAGAATCCCAACCAGGCTCTGCACTGTCAGCACGGACCCTGACGTGGGGCTCGAACTTATGTACCACGAGATCATGGCTGGTCATGGGCCGAAATCAAGACTCAGATGCTTAACCAACTGAGCCACCCAGGTGCCCCTCCTATGGTGGGCTCTTTGGGACATACTGGTCTCTTACTAGAGTTGCTAGGCCTGGGTATAATATTCTTTTTAGCAGATTTTGTTTTATTTAAATGTTTAAGTTTTATTTTATTTAAGCTTTTAAATTTAAATTTTTAGTTAAATTTAATTTTATTTAGAATTTATTTTATTTTTATTTTTTATGGAAGCAGTTTATATTTTATTTATTATTATTTTATTAATGTTTACTTTTGAGAGAGAGAGCACACAAGAAGGGGAGGGGCAGACAGAGAGAGGAAGACACAGAATCTGAAGTAGGCTCCAGGTTCTGAGCTGTCAGTGGAGAGCCAAATGTGAGGTTCGAACTCACCAGATGCGGGGCTCGAACTCATGAACCATGAGTTCATGACCTGAGCCGAAGTCAGACACTCAACCTGTGAACCACCCAGGTGCCCCCAAAGCAGCTTATATTTTAAAAAGTTGCCCCTGCTTTTTTCTTCGGTCTCAGGCTATCTTAGGCCGTGTTTACATTTTGAAGACATGATAAGAGTCTTAACTCTGAGAGACAGAGAAGGAATACAGGTTGATTTTTTTTTTCCTTAAGAGATTTTTAGCTAAAATAGGAAATAATTCATGCCTTTGTAAAGTCTATGTAAAGCATTTATATAAAAGCCTTCTTTTTGAGTGAGGAGGTCTTTTACTTCTTAGTACAGAGAGGGAGGGTATTTTTCACATGGGAGATGTGTTTCCTACTTTCTGGGGGACAAAGGAGGGGCTGAGTGTCCTTGTACCGTTGTTTCTTAAGTGAATTGTTTAAAATAATCATTATAGCAAAGTGGCACATTTTGGGGCAGCCTGCCCTTGGCCCCTGCAAGACACTGAGTGTGAAATAGTTTTGTGAACTGTGGAAGAGAGCACAGTCTGGAGAGCACCTCTAAGGTACATGCCATGCTACTGAAAATCCTAAGCAGAGATAGTGCTTTAATCCTAATTAAGTCATGATGTTTCTTTTAGAAATTTGGTTGATTCTTACTCAATTAAAAAAAAAAAAAAAGAATAGTCACGGTTGAGGTTTCGACAGCATTCCCTTCTCTTCTGGGTGTACAGGTACTAATACAGACAGTCCAATAAGACTAGCCCCAATACTGGGACTTTCGGAAGCTGACTTTATGCCAGGTACTGTTCTCAGTGCGTCACAGCTGTACATTCATTTAACCCTCATTACTACTCTAAGAGGTAGATACTCTGAATTATTCCCCTTTCACAGACAGGGAGACCGAAGCAGAAGGTTAATAGGTCCTAAGTGGCAGAGCTGAGATTTAAATCCACACAGTTGATTCCAATGCCCACCATTTTAACGGCCAGCGCATACTACTGTTGTAATTAATTTGATAGGCTTTTTTAATGATCGCATTGTATGCGAGCTTCATTAAAACAGAAGCCTTCAATTTCAGTGCACTTGGAATGTGCCCTGCAAGGTTTATCAGTGAGGTTGGTTAATAAAATAATTGTTCGGATGTACTTTTCTGTAAGATCTGAGATCTCGAGTATTCGTTTCCCAATGCCCTTGGTGATCCATGGCTCCTGTAAACAAACTGGCATTCACAAAATACTACCTTGGTTTTGGAGGCATTCCTGTTTTTCGACCAGGTCTGAGAAAGGGGGACCCATTGACGTGACTGGCTTGAGCCCTCTAGCCAGGAAGCTACTTAAAAAAAATTTTTTTAATGTCTATTTATTTTTGAGACAGAGCACGAGTGGGGAAGGGGCAGAGGGAGAGGGAGGCACAGAATCTGAAGCAGGCTCCAGGCTCTGAGCTGTCAGCACAGAGCCTGATGCAGGGCTCGAACCCACAACCTGTAAGATCATGACCTGAGCTGAAGTCAGACACTTAACTGACTGAGCCACCCAGGCACCCTGGAAGCTACTTTAAAAAGGAGAGAGGGAAAGATATTCTTTTTACTTCATCCTCAATAACAAGTTTACCGTTTTGGAAAATGTGCCACATTTTTATTGAGAATAATATTTGTAGCCTAAAGGGATTCAAATGCAGTTACAGAACTGTAGGAAACAGGCATCTACTTTGTTAATAGGCTGCCAAATGCATTTAGATGTTTGATTATGTGATATAAAATTTCTCGTGTGTTAGTAAGGCATTATTATTTGTAGTCATAACAATAATCACTTTATTGAATATTTAGTATTAAATAGTCTATATATAAAACACTAGTTTTGAAAGACAAACATAAAAATATATCTAGGCTTATTCACGTATTGATGTGTATTTGATCCTTTTCTAAAAAATTAAGCAATGTGGGGCATCTGGGTGGCTCACGCTGTTGAGCGTCTGACATCAGCACAGGTACTGATCTCATGGTTGGTGAGTTTGAACCTCGTGTCGGGCTCTGTGCTGACAGCTCAGAGCCTGGAGCCTGCTTCTGATTCTGTATCTACCTCTCTCTCTGTCCCTCCCCAGTTGTACTCTGTCTCTCTGTCTCTCTCTCAAAAATAAGTGAACATTAAAAGAATTTTTTTTTTTTTAATTAAGCAGTGTGCAAACAACTTTTCATTTGGTTCTGGTTTGAGTGTGTATCCTATTAGATAAGTATTTGGTTAACTACATGATAAAAAGTTCATTTTAGGAATCTGAAAAGTCACTATACAGGAGAAAATAAAGAATATGAATCTTTGCAGACTTCACCTGGGGGAGAGTTTTGGGCAGTTCACCACTTTGGCTCTATCCATTTCTCTGTGCCAGCAAAAGGCGTTTTGGGGGGCTGCTCACCGTAACTGCAGAGTTCCCTTTCATCACCTTTGTGTCACATTTGCATCACATGCTCTACCCTTTGGCCCTGTGGGGTCACTGTTGCAGAATTATGCTCTTACAAGAACTGCTTACGTGAGAAATTGCCTTGGAAACTTTGCTTTTAGCAACACACATTTCTCCTTTCTTTGCTTCATGAATCAAATTTTATTTGGTTTATAAATCATTCTCATTTTTTGTTTTCCATTTCAGAGCCACTCAGTACACATGCATGTTGCTTAGATATTTGTTAGAGCCTAAAGCTGGCAAAGAGAACGTGGTAATGAAGCTCAAGAAACTGGAGTCCAGTGTGAGCACTGGCCGTAAATGTAAGTACCCTGTCTCTCGAGGGACAGTGGCTCCTGGTTTCGAATCGTTAGACCTTGTCATTTACAAAATACTCTGTAGATCATTCATTACTAATCAATCAAGTTTTTTGATGAGGTTGACCAGTAAGGCTGCCCTCATGAAATGACAGGCCAAGAAGATTGAAGTTTTGCTGCAGACCATTCACAGACACCCTGCAGACATGCAGTGTATTAGCTCAACTGTAGTTCTTAGAATTACACAATGTTTTGGCAATCCCTGACATGAGCTTCCGGCTCTTGGAAGGCCTTTGCATTCTCTAGAACAGAATAGCTTGCCTTTTCCTTGCCTTTTCCCTTCTTCTCTGGAGGAATTAGTAGAGGAAACGGTTAAGGTGGTTCTCAGACTGTAGAGTGGTTTCATGTTCAAGGCAAAAGTGAAGTCCGTGTTTTGTACTCATCTGATTTGCTTTAATGATAAAGCGTACTGGGAAACCCATCCTTCTAATAACAATCGCATGGCTGAATCTCAGTGGTTTGATGAGAATCAGATATTGCTACAGTAGGTAGACAGAGGTGTTAGAATGGAATGTAGAAATCAGATGTTGATCAGTTATTTTGGAGCACCTGCTTTAGGTATAGTTCTGAGCTTTCTGAAAGAACTAAGATGACACGGTATAAATAATGGTGTAAGATTTAGTGCCAAATATATTGGCTAGGATAGAGGAAAAGAAAGGTTTGGGAGGAGGTGGAACTTGAGGTGTGGCTAGAGAGAGTGGGAAGGAGAGCCTTCTTGAAGGGTGATTTCCTCCGTGAAGGCTCTAAACTGTTCATGAGCAAACTGTTGTATTGGAAGGTCAATGAGAAACGAGTTTGACAGAGAAAAGACTTCAGTTATCCAGCAGAGGGATGTTGGAAGGTAGGGTGAGCTTTTCTGGATGGCTTTGAAGGGTAGGATTAGAAGTTCTCAGATTCTTTAGTGTGTCAGAGCTCACTAGTCTCCGAAGTGCAGGAAAGACTTACCCAAGGTCATTCAGCTAGCTAGTGCAAGAGCCAGAACTGGAACCCAGGATTATTCATTACATGTTCTGTTTTGCGTTATTGTTGACACAGTAATACCAGGCATTCTTCTGAGGTAAGTCTCTTGAGGGTAGCTACTTTTGAACATTTGCTCAGTCTAAGATAGAGTCCTTTAATGAAGGTACAGGTACTTCTTTTGGATTGTCCATAACGTTTAGGATAATAACTCATTCTGAGTAGGTGCTCGGTAAATACTTGTCGATTGATACATCCCAGATTAATTGAATTACATGCTCAGATAAGGATATGCCTCACAGTGGTTGATTTAATTCGACTAGGAACAGTTTCCCTAGCCACTACATCCTACCATCCTACTTTGTCTTCTTGACAGTAGGGAGCTGAAGGGGGTTTGAACCACAGAGATGGCAGGATGATAACGGCGTTTTATAAAAAAGCAAATCTTTTGTCTGGAAAGTAAGTAAAATCTGAGGCATCAGACTCTCCAAACGAATACTGGCATCTGGGTCAGAGAAATGCCCACAGTGAATTAAAGCTTCGTATGTGAAAATAATAATAATAATAGTAGCAGCAATGGTACATTGCTTCATGTGATCGTAGTACTTTTCTTCTAAAGACGTATAGCTGGTAATATTCAAACGTCACAATCCACACTCGTGATTGACCTTGCCTAAAGTATATCGTAAGCCACTGTTAAGGTATCCACTGGATTGGAGGTGATAAATTTAAAGAGTCACTGTCTTCTGTGCCTTCCAGCATCATTTTCCGTGTCCTTCATGTACTGTAAAGTCCTTCCTTATTCCTGAACAAAGACCGAGCCTCACATGGCAGCCACCTGTCAAGACACCAGTGCTGGCCCCTCACCCTGAGGCAGGGATTCTGCCTTCATAGTACATACCAATTAAATATTTGTTAACCGTTGCGGGTTCCTCTTGCAGGGTTCAGGCTGGGCAACGTGGTCCATGCCATACAGGCGACTCAGCAGAGCATTCACGCCACTGCCCTGGTGCCCCGCCTCTGCCTGACGTTAGCCAACTTGAACCGGGTGGTTTATTTCATCTGCGATACCATCCTCTGGGTGAGGAGCGTAGGGCTCGCCTCTCACATTAACAAAGAGAAATGGCGAATGTGGGCTGCCCGCCATTACTGCTGTTCTCTCCTGCTGAGCCTGGCCAGGGATCTGTACGAAATCTCCCTGCAGATGGAACAGGCGACACGAGACGGGGCAGAGAGGGAGAAATCACCACCTCAGGACCCTCCGGGGTACAGCGTGGCCGACGAGGAGACAGAGTGGCTCCAGTCCTTTCTCCTTCTCTTGTTCCGGTCTCTGAGGAAGCATCCTCCCTTGCTCCTGGACACGGTGAAGAACTTCTGCGATATCTTGAACCCCTTGGACCAGTTGGGGATCTGTAAGTCCAATCCTGGCATCATTGGACTCGGAGGCCTTGTGTCGTCTCTAGCGGGCATCATCATTGTGGCATATCCTCACATGAAGCTGAAGACGCAGTGAAGCGGTTTCGGGCTCGAGACTGGCACCTGCTTTAAAAGACACCGTCTCAGGATGGACATCTGCGTGAGGCGCAGACCATGTCAGACTGTGCTTAAAGACGGGTTCTTGTGAGCGTTTAGTGACCAGTGATGTGAGCAAGGGCGGGGCCAAGAGTGGAGAAGGGGACTGCATGAAGATTTACACGTGTTTTTTAGAGTGCTGGAGTGACTTCTGAATTTCCGAGTATTTCCCTTTCATCTAACATTTATCGAGCCTCTCTCGTGCTCATAGTGGGAGCTTACTGTCTACCGAATATATAAAAATTAGAAAAAGCCCAAACCACTGAACACTAATACACCGTGACTTTGGGGCTGAGAACCTCACCTCCGTAGATCTGCTGCTCAGCTGTCTCTCAGATCTAGTAGGAGCCTCTTGTTCCTCTGATCGGTTACCAGCCCCGCCCCCCGCCTCTGCATAGATCCCCATGCCAGGGTGCAGGGGGCTGGGCTTACGGCCTTGCATCACTGCACTCCTGTCCTTCCTCTGTCCACAAGGAGACTCAGAGACGCATCAGCCACCTTCGTGGTATAAACTGTGACTTCAGGCAGTGCGTGAGTAAGCAAAAATCAGAAGCACATAGAAAGGACTGAGGTAAAAAATAATGTGCATGAGAGGTGCCTGGGTGTCTCAGTTGAGCATCTGACTCTTGATTTCAGCTCAGGTCATGATCCCAGGGTTGTGGGATCGAGCCTTGCACCAGGCTCCATGCTGAGGATGAAGCCTGCTTAAGATTTTCTCCCTCTCCCTCTGTCCTTCTCCCCCACTCACACTCTCTCTCTAAAATTTATAAAAAAAAAAAAAAAAATTCTTTTTTTAATATGGAAGGTCACGGTGGGCGCCTGGAGGTAGTAGCCTGTGACAGATGAGGAAACTGAGGTTAAAAAAGTGAGGCCAGCGCTTCAGTTTTCAGACTCCCAGTCCAGGGTTCTTCCCATTATATTTCATTGCCTTCCTGGGTGAGTGGAAGTGTGAGACTCTCCAGAATCCTGTGCGAAAAGGCTTTTTTCGAACTTTGTTAGTCATTGGTTCACATAAAAATTAAAACTATAGCTAGATTTATCGGCTGGATTGTTGTATTTAAAGCCATATAATCATTTGGGCCCTTCTACGTTAATTGTCGTCAAAATGTATGCAGTTAAGAACTTTTTGGGAATACTCTGAATGTGGGAATGCCATAATTTTCTATGATAAATCAGACCTCCTATGTGCGGGGAGGTTGGGGGGTGGGAGAGAGCAATAAGGGACCAGTGACAAGGCCGTTTATTCGTGTCCTACTTCCCGTCCTGGGTGTTGAGCTGTGATTGCAGATCCGCCGATTTGAGGGCAGTGAGATAGCAAAATACGATGCCATCAGGCAGGAGGCCGGTGTCAGTCCTGCCAGTAAAGCCGTTTCACTTACCTGAACGGAAATTAGAAAAAGAAACGTGCACTAGATCTCCCAGGAATGTGAATGAGATTCTTAAAAACTAGACTCAGGTCCTTGGCTCTCTCATTTTTAAAGTGATTGATCAGGATAACGGGATTTGAGAAGACACTCGGGGAATTTTAAGAGAAATGAAAGCTGCTAGGTCAGGGCAAGTAAAAAGTTTAAGTAACCAATTCTACTTTGTCCAGATCCTTTGCTGTCACAG